>NC_137458.1:315278528-316579857 GCF_964235325.1 Thermobia domestica
TTAGTATAGAAAATTAAGCCAAAAATGGCTCGAAACGGGGAGAAATATTAGAAGGCAAATTTTCATTTTAACACATTCTATGGACTCCCCTGATACTCCACGGAAAAATCCCCCAAAAAAAAAAAATCACACGTGGACAACCGCCTGAAATGACGTCATCAATATGGCGGCCTTGCAACTACGACTACTTATGCGATAATATGTGATCACAGAACTGAGATAGAAACTTCGTTCTGGTGCCACATTAAAAATAAGGCATTGTATAAGTGATTTCAGCTAATATTGTTATTACGTGTTGCGTGCCATATTTAAAAATTAATGACGGCTATTATCTTAAAAATTAATTTTCTCCGTTTCACTTTATTCCTTTTAAAGTAGATTACTATGAAACTCTCAGATATACGGAAACACATCTCGAAGTAAAAGTTATAGAATGGAGTCTCACCTTTCTAAAGATACCAATATTATTTCTATATCTTAATAATTAAACGAACTAGTCCGATTTCTGTAGCGCAAGGTGTTGAATTTTTAGGACTTAGTTTACGCTAAACATGTGAGAATATTTTTATTAATAAATGCTTTAAAACGTTTGGATAACAATATCTTAACACATTTGTTTTAAACCATGGAATCTCCTGAGAAAATTGTCAAAAATAGCACATGAGCAATCACCTGAAATGGCGTCAACAATATGGCGGCCATGCGAATACATTCATTTATACTTATACGAAATACCTCATCACAGAACTCGTCGACAGCGTCACAAAGTGTCGTATCTCAAAAAAATCGAAAATTGAGATATTTTACTATGTAGTTGCATACACTGACTTCTACAATTTCCCAAATTGAGATATTTTACTATGTAGTTGCATACACTGACTTCTACAATTTCCCAAAACGACACATCTGTAATGTGCGTTGTGTTGACGGTGGTGATGACGTCACAGTGTCGTATCTTAAGATGAAGCATATAAACCATTTTCACAAACAGTCGTATCTTGAGTTACGACAGTTTGTGAGCAACAGATCTTTCGCAACTGGACAGATACGCCTATATTCAAAGCAATTTGTTTATATATACAAAGTGGCCCAAAAGTAGGTATACAGTCCCGTACTGATAAACTCATTGCTTTTTATATAATTTCTTATTGTTATTCATCAGGTAGACTTAGTTTCTTTATCATTTGTTCCTAATGCATTTTTACTTATATCTTAAGTTCGGAACAGCCGAAGCAAATCAACTTATAAGCTAGAATGTTACACTTGATCAATGCGGGACTGTATACATATATATTTACACGGCATGGGGCGTCCTCAGGTTGCGGATCGACATGGCATGACATTTTTGAGTTTTACGTACCCACGGTTATGCCGGTTAGGCTAAAGGAGACGGTGATTATGAGAAATGAATGAAATGATGGAATGACGAAAGTGGGAGGAAAAGGGAGAACCCCGAGGAAACCCACGCTGTTTGTCCACCACAAAGTTCATTTGGCGGAAGCAGGGTTGGAACCCGCGACCCCATGAACCAGAGGTGAACGCTCTATCACTGAGCCACCGCGGCCCCAGGTTGCGGATCGAGGAGAAGGCCTTTAGATATAGAGGTTAGCTGCGAAGATACTGAATAAGCAGTTGCGGGCAGACAAGGAGTGGCCCTCCAGCTTGGGTGTTTGGGTAAGCCTAACAAACTCATCCTGTAATAAAAAAAAATACACTTATTCAGAAACAATCACAGAAGCCTCGGACCAAGACTGATAACTTGGCATGACATCAGCAAAAGAAAATGGACATGAGATTTGGAACATGGAATATTAGAATTCTTTATAGGGAGGCGCGTTAAAATCCATAATGAATGAGTTAGAGAAATACAGGATGGACCTAATAGGAGTTCAGGTTGGTTGCTATGATGGGGTATGCGGTGCAAACACGTAAGAACATCAGAGAAATTTCTCTCCGATTCTTTGAATCTAGGCATGGACAAAATGAGGGAGATTCAATCCACAGTGCTATAAGCACATCTATTAAGCACTGTGGCAGTAATTTTGTACTCTCGCAACTTGAACCGATTGTTAAACTGGCAAGGAAAAAGAACCCATATACCGTTCATTGTGATGACAGAAGCGATGAATGAGACTAGATCTCTGTCCCAATGTCTTTGTATTCTGTCAGTTAGACGTGACGAAAATGGAGATCAAATCAATTGGACAGAAATGTGCGAAGTGAAAGTGAACAAAGACTACCCAAACTGCATTCAGTTTAAGACGAGTCATTTTGAGGACACTTACATAACTATTTCCCTGAAAAGAACGCAGATTGAATCCACCAGATAGAAGTTCCTTCTTTGCAGACTTGTAAAAAAAATATCGCTCCAGAGAAGTACGAGGACTCGTTTTGATTGATTGATTTTTAACGTCCCTTTCAGCAGCGAAGCTATATGAGACGTGGACCTACTGATTAACGTGGAATCCGAACCACATGAGCTCCAGTCGGGAATCGAACCTGGTTCTCCCACGCCTACGAGGACTCGTTATCATTGTGTCCGGGCCCAACTCCAATCATTCGAAACCCTGAACATGTTCAATTTTACAGAAACTTAACACATTAGCCACCCTTCTCAAGTGCAATATCAAATCATGCAATTTGCAAATTACTTTGCAAGATTTTATATTCTGGCAATGACAACTTGATAGCATTATTTTATGTTATGGTTAGTATGCTCTTAATATTGTGTTTCTTGTGTGTTCTCAGGAATTTCGTTTTACCCTCAAGAATCTCAGGAAGCATTTGTTAAATTATTTTGTGTAATAAACACGAAGTCTTTCAATAAAAGTGCAATATATTCCGATTGTTCATCTATTAATGTAGTTCTCAGTATAAAAAATATGCGTTGTATCTTTCATACAAGAGAGGATTACCATCGTCACAAACTGTCGTATCTTTTTCCCGCCAAATTTTTCATAAGCTTTTACAGGCAAATTCCATAAAACTTTCTACGCTGATTTCTTATGATTTAAGTTATAACTTGGTAAATTTTCTCTCCTTTTGGTAAAATAGATTTTGAGTTATGGCTGTTCATAGTTCTGTGAAAACCTAAAAATCGCTCTCCTGAAAAGTTTAGAAAACTGAGATACGACAGTTTGTGACGCTGTCGACAAACTGAGATACGAACATCGTTCTGGTGCCAAGTTAAAGGTACGTGATGCAAATGATTTCTGCTAGTATCGTTTTTATGTGTTACTGCCATTTTGTAAATATGCCGGGTATTATCTCAAGCACTTAGATTACGCTAAACATATGCAAATACTTTTAAAGACGAAAAACTTTTGGAAAGCTAATTTGCATTTCAATAATTCTTTTGTGCGTCTGTATCTCCATAAAAACTTGCCAAAATAGAAATGCAGTGGCATAACATGACATCGATGGCGATAAAAATCTTTCTACATAAATTTAAACAGGCATTTTTTATATTATATTAGAGTTGAGTGTGCTCTAGAAATATTTTAAGTCGATGAGTAAATAAATATGACTGTAGGTCTAAATTCACAAATGTTGAAAGACAATATGCAATCCATTGTTGTCGGTTCACTTTGTACACGCGCCATCTAAATCCCGCCGTGGCCGGTCCCAACCCGTGCTGAGAAAGAGGGAGGGATCTCCTCATTACACACCTGTTACCGTATGACTTGTAGCGGGCTGAGGGGGAGATAAGTTTGAGTGGTGTTTGGAATCAAGTAACTATCTCGATTGTCCAGCACCCCGAGCAACTTTTCCTTATACACTGTTCCAAAAAGCTGGACAATAACCTACCGGCGGAGGTAAGGCTTAGTCTACCCTCCGAAATGGACAACTAACTCGTGCCATTGGATCCGGGAGAGTACATGTGACCTCACCACGTTCTCAGTGAGATAAGTAGCTTCTGCTGCCGCCCCTAACGGCGGAGGTGAGGTTTCGGCTGTCCTTCAAAATGGGTAACTAAGCCGTGCCCTTGGGTTCGGGAGATAAGGCTACGTGGTACTCCAGCGCGTATGAAAGAGTGAGTAGTTTGTATACCCAGGGTGACGGGTCCAATACTCTACCGGGAGGATGATGTAGGTACTGCCCTCAAAGAGCGTTTTGCACGTGCTCTGGGGTCCGGGATGGGATACCTACTACCAGTCGCGTATTTACGATTTTGTTTCGGGAGGGGCTTTGCTAACGTTCGGGGGCTTTGCCTGGAAATGTGAAAATTCTGCAAGATATTTCATTTACTTTACTATACTAAGTAAGATTTCGGGGGGGGGGGCTTAAGCCCGGAAGCCACCCCCTAAATGCGCCACTGCCTACTACCCTAACACACACTCGTACCTTAGGGGAGTTGAGGAAGTGGGACCGTTTGTCCCAGGTTTTGTTGACCTTACAGGGTGTAGGGTCTACGACCCTATCAAGGAAGCTGCCGCTCCCAAATGGCCATTGTCTTTAAAGGTAGACAGTTTGCATCAGCCATTGGGTTTGGTAATGTATGGTGTAGATTTATTGTAATTAGAGCAAGTTCCGTATTGCTTGAACGACAATACCAAGCGAGGATGTGGTGGCCTCTCACAATGGTGGCTTATACGTACCATTGGCTTCAGAATGTAGTTTTCCTACTACGTGTACGTGGTACCTAGATACGTAAAAGATAGATAGCCCTGTATTACTTGGACGAGCCTACCAGGGGAGGCACGGTTTCCAAATGACAATGTCTGTGTTGAACAGATAGTCTTCATCAGTCATTGGCTCTGGTAATGTATGCCGTAATTAGAGGAAGCCCGTATCGCTTGGATTATCCTACCAGGAGAGGATTGTCAGATTCCTGCCTGCAAGGGGACTGAACGCCGAATGGGAAAAAGTGCCTATCCCAGATATCTGGGTAACGGTTTCTGATTCCAGTGAAAGGAAGGGAACTTTGTAGGATATGGGCTGGCATGAAAGTCAAATGGTGACTTAACACGTACCATTAGATCCGGAATGAGATATGAGAGTATCTCGAGTTTGCGTAGTACCTCTACAAGCGAAGAAGGTTGCCAATTGCACATTAGAGGTAGGCAGGGCTGGGAATGAATAACCCCCTATGGGATTGCCTGGGTCTCCAGGATTGGGTTGGACTCTACCGGGCTGTGGTCATACCATGGGATTCGGTAGCTCATGAGAACCAATCCCAGAAATCTGGGTAACGGTGAGTATTTGTGGTAGATGAGCTTCCTCTGAAATGCACGGGTACCATGTCTGCAGAGCATGGAGGGACTGACTTGCTAGCATTTCTCTTTAACCAGTAGGCAGAACTTCTGTCGTGCAGTGGACGTATCCCACTCCCTTAGAGAAAAGGGGTTACACGATAAGGTGTCAAGGTTGGGGGCCGGATATTTACAGTTATCTACGTGTACGAGAACTAAGAGTCAGAATGAGGAACTTCGGGCAGGATGTCTTGTTTGGCGGAACCTGTCCATCAAATAGACTCAACGGCCGCGGGTTCGCCCACCAAACGTGCACGTTTAATGTGGATATAGTAGACCACTCGATCCTAATGTTCCAGAAAACTGTAAGTGCTGAAAGGAGCACTCTACTGCACATCAACGTGTGGAGAATGTGCGAAAGAATCATGCATAAATAAACTAGTATTAAATTCATTAGAAGACGACGATTAAATTTGTGAAAATCTTGAAGAAACTTCAAAACCATCTTCTAAACGATTCAGAAACATTAATGAATGAAACAGTTAAAACGCATTTGTAGAGAGTTAGTTTATGTAGATCTAATTTGTAATGTAGTAAATGGTTTCTAAATTTTGATTAAATATATGTATTACGTTGTTATACAAAAGTTTTAAATATGTGATATTTTATAAAAAAGTTTACTATTTAAAATAATAATTTGGTTGATAATATCATCATGTAAGAATGCAGACCTTTTTTCCATTACAAAGTCAACTAAATTAGCGATATCAATGTTACTTTAAAATGGTAAAAAATCTTTTGTATGTATGTATCTAGTGGTTTCATAATCTGATTTGAAACAAATCAAATGAATCGGAGTAAATTAATTTTTAAGATAATAACCGGCATATTTTAAAATGGCGGTAACACATAAAAACGATATTAACTGAAATCATTTGAATCATGTACCTTTAACTTGGTACCGGTACCAGAAAGACGTTCATATCTCAGTTCTGTGATATTTCGTATAAGCATAAATGAATTTATTAGTATGGCCGTCATATTGATGACGTCGCTTCAGATATTTGCTCATGTGCTATTTTCGGCGATTCTCTCACCAGTCTCAGCAGTTTAAAAAAAATTGTTAAAAATTTGTTTTCCAAACATAAGTGGTGAAAATTCAACACCTTGCTCTACAGAAAATGGAGTAGTTCGCTTAATTGTTAAGATACAGAAATAATATTGTTATCTTAGAAAGGCGAAACTCCACTCTATAACGTTCACTTCCAGGTGTTTTTCCATATATCTGATAGTTTCATAGTAATCTACTTTAGAAATAAATAAAATGAAACGGAAAAAATAAATTTTAAGATGATAACTGCCATCTTGGAAAATGGCGGCAACACGTAATAAAGATATTAGTTGAAATCACTTAAAGAATGCTTTATCTTTAATTTGGCACCGGAACGAGGTTTGTATCTCAGTTCTGTAATGAGATATTACCGCATAAGCATAAGTAGTCGTAGTTGCGTGGCCGCCATATTGATGACGTCATTTCAGGCGGTGGCCCACGTGGGATTTTTGGGGATTTTTCCATGGAGTATCAGGGGAATCCATAGAATGTGTTAAAATGAAAATTTGCTTTCTAATATTTTTTTTCCGTTTCCAACCCCAATTTCCCTATTCTATATCATCATAGCCAACTAGACGTTTATAGGTTTTAATTTTCTAAACAATTATCTGTTGTTCAGGGTAAGATATTAGTCCTACTCGTACAGACAGTTCTACCAAATTTTGACACATTTCTTACATTTGCAGACTATGTTAGAGGTTTGATTTAGCATTGAGAAACTTTGTCAAGAGGTTCATTACAAAATTTATGGAACTTGCTTTGTTAGTGTGGTTAGAAAGCAAATCGTTTGAAGACAGGGATATTATAGTGAGTCTTGGTGTTCTCAACTTGATGCCATTGTGAAAATAATCGTTACAAAATTGCGTGAAATGGTTCAACATTAACGTGACAGTTTTCATACATTTAAGGAACATTATTTGAATTCAGTACATTTTTAAATCTGAAATAGAATAAATAAAAACTCAGTCTTCCGTATCATCGCTTTTATGAGTTTACACAATATATACTAAAATAGTTAAAGATACAACTTACAGATGGGAGGATTTTGTTAATATAAGTCTTTTTTGGCTTAAGTTTAGAGTTGCCCCTCCAGTCTGAAGGTGCCCTTGGACTTTGCAGCATACAAAAAACAGTGCTTAAAGTATTAAAAATTGTTACATTTCACTTAACTTCAGTATTCCGTGGGCTTTACAAAAATTTAAAAGGTTTTCTTCATTATTTTTGCGCATCCGTTACACCTATTCGCCATATTCGCCATATTTTACAACTACCATGCTGCTGAAACCTTCCGCGAATGCTTCCGCATCCGGCAAATAGTACCAACTTCCACATATGTTTTCTCGTATTAAACATAACTCTCCTACCAAATTTACATCCCTAAACATCAAATAAAAACTTCAAATTATCATATCTTACCTCATTTCTCCTGTAAATTTTCCTGATTTTTATAAAAACCGGAGGGGTAACTCTAAACTTAACCCGTTTTTTTTTAAAGAAAATCTGAATTCCACAAAAATATTTTATAAACTATTTAAAGGAAACAAAGAGTTGTTAACTATTTAACAGTTGTGTTTATTCGTATGTAGAAAAGTTTCATCCCTTTTTCTAAATACAAAAACTAACCCAAACTTTCACGCTTATTTAATTGATATTTATTACATCTTTACTAGCCGGAAACTTTCTTAAAATCATATTTTATAATTTCACATATATCCCTCTAATACAAAACGATTTAGATTCCAAATTATGTAATACAAGAAGTAACTTATATAAACTATGCCTTTCAAATGTTTGGGGAAGGTAACATTTGCCATTTTTATACAAAGGTTGTTTCAACGAGTTTTATTTGAAGCTCCTAATCATATAGCGGTGGTAAAAGATTATTAACCTATATTTATAATGGCATAACGCATACTAATTCGTCAAATGAGGTTTTATTCCGTAGATGTGATATTATATATATATATATATATATATATATATATATATATATATATATATATATATATATATATATATATATATATATATATATATATATATATATATATATATATAATGTACAGGAGAAATATAGTAGGGAATATTACTTTGTTCTCCATTTCTTCACAGTGGAGCATTTTAATTCCAAATTAGTCGCTATTGCCGTTAACTGAAAGCAAGTAGGAAATCTTGAAGTATTTCTGTGATGGAAAGAAAATAACATTTTCTAGGATATTTATCAGAGTACTTGTTTACAAGTAATACAACAAAATCAATTATATTCCACAATTTATTACTAGGAGTGGCACATCTATAAATCTGAAATTCACGGTGATATTCTACAAAGAAGTAAGTTTACGTAAGTTATCCCTTCACACTGTAAGTAAATGAAGTTTCATGCAGATAACTAAAGAATTTAAATTCAAAATTACCATTTTGCAACCGCCTCGTTTGTGCAGATACACACCATCGCTGACGCGCCTGCGCCCTACGAACGCAGAGTCACGCTACCGCCTGAGTTCACCTCCTAATCCCTACGGTGACTCCGTTAGATGCAATTCTCCCCTTTTAGAGATAAACTAACACAGGTTGGTTAATGCTTTTTGCACTTTATGACATATGTCCGGACTCTGTATATATAGTCTACCCAAAATGGTTTAACACTATAGAAGTTGAGATGGTTTTTGCCGCTCACGTATAAACGATCTGCAAAAAATGGATAACAAATTTCAGGACACAAAATGGCGCCTCTCTTGAATCGACTCAATGAATTTTCGAATGTTTGTTTACAGTCCTTGCAGTTGCTGTCGCTTGTGAAGAGGGGACTAAAATTATGCCACCTGGATCTTTTTTGTGTGGGGCATGGAGTATATGTGAATTTTGGGTAAGAATATTCATATATTTTATTTCTTTTGCGTCATATTAGTAATTATAGTTGTTATGCAATATTAGAACTTTATACAGTTTCTAGGTTAAAAGTTATAAATTCTTAAATTGCGTCGCTTCGATATCAACCAATCAGAAAAAAAGAAGTGGAGTAGTAGCGTATTTTTACCGGACTTAACAAAGAAGGTGGCTGAAGGGCTACCCTCTTTTCAACGTGTAGAGTTTCCAACTTTTGAAAATGGGAATACCGGACACCATCTTGTAAATACGTATACTTTTAAGATTGTGAAATCATCGCTCGTCGAAAATGTGAACAATCTGAAAATCGTTAATTCACATAAAATTGAGCGATACGGAGTTCGAATTAAATAACTGTAATTACTTTTCAAGCATTTATTAAATTTACGTATTCCAGTTTTTGTTGAGTGGACACATGTAATTCTGGCAGTCTACCATCAATAATACATCATATTTAAAACAGAAAAGCAAATATAATTATAGCATACAGAAAATATACTTAAAAATAAGTAATAATTAGCTTCACTGGAGTGGTAATGTCTCATAATGCCTACATACCCTACTTTTACTAGATCTGAATGCATTATTTAATTGGAAGATATAGCTGAGGATGAACCAGTGCTAGCTGTACTCTTGAAAAGGTTCAGTAAATTTTCCTGCCTTCAACTCTTCAGCAAATTCCGTGCACGACAAGTCGATATCAAAGCGAATTATAAGCTCTGCTTTAACCATGTTCATCGACAAACGATTCCTTTCGTCACTCCAAATAAACTAAACAGAACAGAGAATAGGAAGAGCAAAAAATACCGGACATTTCATGTGCAGTTTTGAGGTTGTACCGGACACCGGACAAGAAGGTCAAAAACCAAACCGTCTGGTAAAACACAAGACGGTTGGCAACCTTAATTATAACCTTGTGAGCCTTAAAGTGGTCGAGTGAAAATTAAGAAGAAAAATAATTAAGCGCGACCGAAGGATGAAATGGGCCGCGTACTTAACATACTTAAAGTTCAATAGACAGTCGACTGCATCAATTAGAAGACGAGGGCGGATGGTAACTTCAGAACAAATATGATCAACCAGAAAGAGTAGTTTTCGTTTATATATTTTTTTCATTATGTATATTTGAAATAACCTAATAACGTGACCAGTTTCATTAAATAAAAATAACTATCTAGGGTTAGTAACAATGTTAACTTGATGCTATCGCAGAGTATATCAAACAATGTAAACAGGTCGATATTTTCATGATACAAAATTTGTGTTTTGTACAAGATTTCAACGTTGAACTCAACAGTCCAAGACAAGATCTTTATAAACGCGCAATTTTTCCATGTGCCTTATATCACCTGAACTAGAGAAAAAAGAAAGAATATAGGAACAGTAGAAATGAATAATCGAGCTACAAAATGAATTCAGAAGTGTAAGATCTACAAAGATGGAAGATAAATGAGAAAACACATACAATCAGCAAGTTTAGATGACAAGTATTCTCACAATAGATGACAGGCCTACGACGGCAGTTTGCAGTACGGCAGCATTGCAATACTAGATTGGGTGGTGCTGATCTACGTGATGTTCCTCTGTTAAAATGATACCCCAAGTCTCCAGATCTCAGATTGTATAATTTCTTTCTGCGGGGTTATGTGAAGGACACATTTTTTTCTATCTCCAATGTCAATAATGCTGCAAGATTGAAGGAACTCATCACAGTTTCTGTGGCGTCATTTTGCGCTCTCAAAGCGGAGTTGGGAGAAAGATCGTCCAATGACATTATAAAAGTGAAATTAAATCTTCCAGTTTAACGTCCCATGATTACACCCTTTAGGCTAAGGAAAACGGATGATTAATGCAAGTTAATGATGATGGTGGAATGACAATGGGGGAGGAAGCGGAAGTACACCGAGAAAACCCACGGACACGATATTATTCACCACAAACTTACTTAACTGGGGATAAAACCAGGGACCTCATACACCAAAAGTAAGCATTCTACCACTGAACTATTGTATGCCCCACCGCTGACATTAGCACTTAACGTTTTTCATTGGTATTTTAGGATAAAGTTTATGAAAAAGCGTGTGTGTCTCAAACTCAGGGATGCAATTCCCCTGCCCTTCCGAAATAACGTCCCTGTTCTGTGACGAACATTGACGGAAACATATTAAAAGGGTGTTTCAAAATAATATCTCGAATTTAAGGTTTTGTAGTATTTATTACATAAGGTACGATTATAAATAGTACATCAAATGAAAGAACAACTCACACACTTTTTGCTACAAGCGTTCAATGTGAGCACCGTTCGTCACACGGAACACATCGAGTCGACAGGTGAGAAAGGCCTATAAGGTTTCCCCCGGGGTATGCCATAAAACACATTCAATTTAGCGGAGTCTCGTTGGAACTGTACCATCTCGGGGGATTTGTTGGCCCGCAGATGCTAACATTATAAGCGTTTATATTACCATTTATGTGAAATGTCGATTCATCACTGAAGACTACATAATCCAGAAAATCTTCGTCATCCAGCAACATTTCATTTCCAAAGACGGCATGTGAACCGTAGTCTGTAGCTTTTAGACGTTGTAGCAGCTGCAAACGATAAGGACGTAGTTGTAAGTGTCTCCTTAAAATTCTCCACACAGACGGATGCATCGTAACTACAGATTTAGTTTCCAAAATGTAAAACACAAAACATTTTCTGGTCACTAATCGCCATCTTTGCTACTAGCGCTTTCTAACGACAGGCAGAGGAAACAATGCATGCGTTCAAAACTGTTTGAGTTGCTCTTTTATTTGATGTATGATTTACAATTGTAAGTTGATTGTAATACACACTACGAAGCTTTAAAACCCCCGATATTTATTTTGAAACGCCCTTTATTTAACGTATCAAACAAACTGAATTAATATTTATATATGTGCCAAGTGACCAGCGGTGCACACATTGAACTTCTGTAGTATGTACCTAAAAACTTCATAGATATATCTATCTTTTCATCTATCTACCCATCTTTATAGGTGTTACTATATAAACAATTCTAAATACACAACGTTTTAAAACCTGATGAACCATTTACACTAACGTACTTCCAATAACGACTCAAAACTCATCTCCTGCTCTTAGTTGATACCATCAACGTCCACACCAACTACAACATCATTAATCCCATCTCTCTCCTCTCCACCTTACGTTATTAATCATTAGCACTATCCACACATATATATTGGTCATCAGGACATTTATTATATAGACCATTCACTATTTCATCACATTTTCTACTATTCTAAGCGGAAATTACTTTGTACCTTTGTTTATAAAAAGGTTTGGTAAAGTTCCAATACGTGAAGCTTTAATATGAATATATTCGTCCTTTAACTATATCCTGTGTGTTGCCTACTCAAGTGGATCTTATCTTAGCAATGTCATAAACATATCATTCCCAACATATTGAAATATGATTTCCAGCATTTACGTGAATTTTGTTTACAATACTAATCCCCTCATGTTATAGGTAAATGTCGATCGTAAAGATTGAAATGTGCAGTCAGACGATAATTAAGTTTATATAAAATAAGGTTATGACAAAATTGTTTTGCATCTCTTAAATCATCTCCCGTTCTTACCTATCATTTTCTAAGCTTCGAAGTTGTGAAAGACTTAACCGTTGAGCTTGTAACTATTCACAGTTAGAAAATGCGGAATCGGTGTCACCGGAGTTTTTAAATATGAAAATCTTTACTCCTTGTCGGCTTTTGGTTATTTCAAAGAAAAAGTCTAATGTTAATCAGAGATGGAGTGAGTCATGGGTCATGTGGGTCTAGGCTAGTGAGTGGGTCAGTGGATCGTGGGCCAATCCATCACCCACTCTGCCCACTCTGACCCACTAACTCCATATGCTCACAAGTAAAGGGTCCAAATGGATGAATCGAGTTGCAGAATGAGACCATAGTGCGCCTGATAGAGGATGTAAAAATATGTGTATGTGCAAAGTTATAGCGGCTGAGCGCCACGAGAAACAGAGGGGGAGGGGGTCAAAGATGGTGGGAAAAGGGCTATGCTATGTTATAGAAATACATCAAATAAACTGTTGAATCGTAAAAATAGTGAAAGATAGACAATGCAAACAGTGGTAGTTTCACATATTGGTAAAAGAAGAATGGGCAGAGTAGATCACGAACCTCCGCCCTCATCTTCAAATCCACCATTTTGAAATTTGTGTTGAAATGGAAAAGTAGTCAAGCAGCACAAGAGTTAAGACTGTATTTTGATCAGAAATGCAATGCTGCTATCCAGTTTTTTATATCAATAACCATTGATGAATTATGACCCGTTTTATCTTCGCAGATTCCAGTGACTGACAAATGGTGCTGATGACCCACGATGGTATTGTGACCATCCTGATGTGTGGCAATCCTAGCTCGAGTGAGTCTAATGCGCTACACCCCGAAAGGGAGCCCGTATCACACAATGGTCTGGCTAAACTCATCAGAAGATTCCGGGAGACGGGTTCTGTGGACGACAGAATCGTAGTGGTCGTCCGAAAACGTCTACAGATCAGGAAACCACAGTCGCTGTTCAGCAATAGATCCCACCATAGCACACGTCGCGGCGTTTATCCCGGGAATAAGGAGTTAGTTGAACATCCATTCGGAGGATACTTTCCATTACCAAGTGGCACCCATACAAATTCCAGCTTCATCAGCATCTAACACACGACGATTCAGACCGTCGGGTACAGTTTGAAGAATGGGCAACAGCACAACTGGCAAACAATCCAGATGACCCCCTTCCCCTTGACCTTGCTGTTCTCTGGTGAGGTGAATATTTACGTCAACGGAGAAGTAAACAAATAAAACCACCGCTACTGAAGTGACAATAACCTTCATTGGAGTGACACATCAGCAATGATTTGTGATCAGCAGGATATGGTATAGTGTGATATTTTTGGCACGAGGGTCATTGGTCCATTCTTCAACTACGGCATTGTGAAAACCAACCAATATCTACTGCTGCGGGACGAGGATATCTTGCCGTTGGTGTTGTCGGAGGACGATTCATATCCAACCTTCTTCCAGCAAGATGGGATCCCTCCCCCTTACGGACTTAACGTGCAGGAGTGCCTGGATCAACAGTTCCCTGGGAGGTGGAACGGGCGTCGGGGACCGGTTGAGTGGCCATCACGCTCTCCGGATCTCGACTTCTGTGAGGCCACCTTCAGTCCATAGTATAATCCGTCAAGATCCGGAATTTACCACATGTCGTGCAGCGGATTCAGGATGCATGTGCTTCTGTGCATCCAAAGGCATTGCTGGCTGTGCATGAGGAGTGAAAGAGGTGAGTAGCACACATTATTGTTGCACAGGGTGATCATTTCGAGCATATGTTGTGATGGTATGCAAAGGGATTAAACAGTTCATAATTCTTCAACGGTTAGTGATATGACAAAATGGATAGCAGCATTGCATTTCTGATCAAAATACAGTCTTAACTCATGTGCTGCTTGACTAGTTTTCCATTTCAAGAAATAACTCAAATTTCAAAATGGTGGATTTGAATATGGTGGCGGTGCTTCGTGATCTACTCTGCCCATTCTTGTTTTGTCACTATGTGAAACTACCAGTTTTCATTGTCTATCTTAAACTATTTTTACATTTCAACAGTTTATTTGATGTATTTCTATAATATAGCATAACCATTCTCCCACCAATTTTGACCCCCTCCGTGTCTTATGCCGCTCAGCCACTATAACTTTGCACACACACGTATTTTCACATCCTCTATCAGGCGCACTATGGTCTCATTCTGCAACTCGATTCATCCTTTTGGACCTTTGTAATTGTAATTTACTACTATTAATTGTATTAATATTTGTAATTGTAATAACAGCAATAGAACTTACTACTTGGCTTTCAACAAGACACAGCCTGTGAGTTTTTTTAAGGAGTTGACTGCTAGAATATATATATATATATATATATATATATATATATATATATATATATATATATATATATATATATATATATATATATATATATATATATTGAATCACCTCTAATATATGAACTGTTACATAATAATTAAATGTAACTATGTCTACGTGATCATCACGGGCCAAATGACAAAGCCAAATGAAATGAATTTTAATTTATAGTTATGCCCAATTCCTAATGGGATGTTATGTTATTTTCATTATAATATGTACGTATCGTAAGTGGAAAGTGGAGGTTCAAATTTTTATCTTACGAGTTAATGGCGATGAGTCGTGGATCAGAGTGGGTCACATTGGACTGTGGGTCCAGTGGGTCATGGGCGACAGTGGGTCAGTGGGTCGAGGATCACGGTGAGTGGTGGCTCAGTGGATCATGAGTCAAGTTTTCATTGACTCACGCCATCTCTGATGTTAATGACCCGCTGGAAATCATATTTAATGATTCCATATCAAATTTTGTTGACTTCATAGATAAAATCAGAAGTTACATTATTAGTTCATATCATATGTGATCTTTAAGGATATGAAGGCATTTTCATCAAGACGGATTTATATCCGAAAATTTGACAGGTAGTAAACATTTTCTAGAAAAATATTACTATAGGGCTACCCTTGTCTGTTTCTAGTTATTTCGAAGACAAAGTCAAATTTTACATTATAAATTGATATTATTGTCTATTATCTCTTAACAGATGAAATCATTTCGCGCAGGATGCTTTTCGATAGGGTGTAAAATTTCCTACGTTAATATTACTCCCCCTGTCGGTTCCGGATTTATTAAATGACAAAGTCAAATGTTATATTATAAATTGACGTAATTACGTTTTCTTTTAGGAAACATCCCCACTTTGGCAAGATTATTTTAGATCTGAAAATTTAATACTTGAGTAAATTTTAGTTGGGAAAATAAGTGTATTACTACCCTGTCATTTTCAGATTATTTCAGACATGGGCAATTGTTACGTTATAAATTGATACCATTGCTTGACATCTTTTAAGGGGTGCACTCGTTTGAAGCAAGATGGCTTTTTGACAGGGGGTAAAAGAACTATCCCAGGAAATTATTATTCCTCTTGTCGGTTCCTGGTTACTTTAAAGACAGAAGTCAAATGTTATAAACTGATATTATACAGGAGGCACATCTCTCCGGAGAGACACTCATTTCGAGCAGGATGTATCTATATCTGAAAATTTGATAGGGGTAAATATTTATATGAAAAAATCACTCCCTCAGTCGGTTCCTGGTTACTTCAAAGACAAAGTTAAATACTAGGTGCGTTCCGAAAGTAACCTCCAATCGGTCACTGCGTAAAGTAGTGAGGGCAGCGCTACTATCTTTGCGCAGACGTGCGCGGTAGACCAGTAAGCACCCAACCGTGGTAGAGTGAAGGTTAATCACTAGTTCCACTTTTGTAGCGTCTCAAAATGTGTGCTGCAATAGAAAACCCCGGGATGCGAGCTGTTATGGACCAAGTGTAATGAGTGAAGGAGTTGTTCCTGAATGGGTTCGTTCGTTTAAAAGTGGACGAACACACATTCGTGACAAAGAGAGGAGTGACAGGCCATCACTGGTCACTGATGAACTCGTTCAGCAAATTGATAGACAAGTTCCTGAAAATCACTGTTTCACAATCTCGGAACTTTCCGATGAATTTCCACAAATTTTCAGCATCTCAGCGCTTTGGTCATGATTAGTGCAGAGATGTAATAAGTGATTGAATCTTTATGGAAACTATAAAGGTAACCAAGAAAGTTCTGTCGCTTTTTCACCCACCACTTTCGAACATCGATGTGTCACCTGAGACGTATCTGGAAAAATAGTTCCCATCAACATCGACGACCTGCTAACGGACGGTTCTGGAAGACCATGAATTCCATCGCGGTAGAACTTGGTGGGTCGTGAAAAGAAGAAGGTATCAAGTGCATTTTGTACATCTACTAGAGATTTGAACTAGCGTCGTCTAAAGTGATTGTCCAAAGAATGAAACAGGGGATAATCGGACGGTGCAATGTCCGGGGAGTATGGCGGATGCAATAATGTTTCCCATCCAAGGCGTAGAATTGTGTCCGTTGTCATCCTAGCCATGTGGAGCTTAGCGTTGTCCTCTAACAAGAGGATCCCCTTGCAATTCAGAAGTGCAGGCTCCAGAGTTTTGAGTTTTTCTTGAACATGGCTCAACCGCAGACAGTACGCAGTTGCATTGATGCTCTGACCAGCTGGTAGCAGTTCCTGATGTACGATGCCGCGAGCAGTTCACCAAACACACAAGGGGACTTTATGCTAACCAATTTGATCACGGCGCCGTGAAGCTTCGTACAGGTCCCACTTCTCATCACATGTCAATATCCGGTCCAGAAGTGCCTCCTTCTTCAACGAGACAGCAAAGAAACACAACTGTCTGCTCGCGTTCCTTTTGGCCCGGAGTCAAATCATGTGGGACCCATCGACCAAACTTGTAGTGCATCCCAAGTTGATGAATTTTTTGTTGTTTATTGAGTTGAGTTTAACGTCACGTTCAGCAACGAGGCTATATGAGACGTGGACCTACTGATTAACGTGGAATCCGAACCACAAGAGCTCCGGCCGGGAATCGAACCCGGGTCTCCCACGCCAAAGGCCCAAGTTGATGGAAGTGCTGCCGAATGGTTCCTCCACTCACACTGAATTGTAGCCCCAGTTCCTCACATATTTGGCCACTGTTTGTTTCAATTGTTGCCTGATGATCTTCAGCTTGTACACGTGTTTGTCTTCCGGCACGTGGTGCGACTTCGAGTGTTCCGTTACCGTCCTTGAACTTGTTAAACACCGCTGCGCTATCCGCATAGTCACGACATCGTCACCAAAGGTCTGACATACCTTCTGCTCCACTGCAGAGGCGTTTGGCCCCAATTTGAACTCGTACAGCATGCACGCGCTTATGACGTTCCGTGGAGGCCCCATGTTCACTCTGTCCTTACGCAAGTTCGCGATGTAACTGAACTACCACAACTAGGTAGTATTTGGATATACCCACACCAACAACTAACCTTCGCCTTATCTCCATTTGCATTCAGGGCCAACTTAATACACACCTCCACAAAATGCGAGAAATATGTCTTGATTGCCTTTATATTTTGAAATATAAAGGAAAGAAGTATTTTCCAGATGTATAAAATAAATTATTGTTATTTACTTTGGTGTTTGTTTTTCAATCAATCGGCGATTGCTTTCTAAACGGTCCTTGTATTAAATTTTAAATTGACTTCATTTTACATTACTAATAGAACGTTTTTTTTTTTTTTTTTACTCTACGTTCTACTGTGTACTTCGTATTCAAAAGGCTGATCACTTGTCGCTTCTTATTACTTTGAAAGGTAAATGGTTGTATATAATTCGATCTAATCTTTTATTTTTTCTTTTTTTTAGGGTTAAGCCGGTCAAAGGGTTACGCCCTTTCTTCGGGACGAGGATTATAAGTATGGGGAATTTTCTTTATTTATAGGGGGCATTGAGGGTTTGGAGCATTATTTTATTTAATTTCATTCTTATTTGTGGGCATCTTTTTTATTTTTTTTATTTTTTATATTTTATTTATTTATTTATTTTTATGAGAGATGAAGTGAAGTGCAGGTAGACGTCACAAACGCGAGGGTAATGTTAGTATGGACGAGTGAATGGTTATCTTCTGCCCTGGGGCGTCACAGGGTTGATGAAGACAGATGAAGCCCGCTGCTAGCAACATTGATGGAACACTAGTGCAGAGATGGATAAATGCATGGACTAAGATGAGGTGGATGATAGATGGCAAAGTCGGCCTTTTGAGGGTCATCGTCGTCTAGTGTTATGGTATAAAATGAGAAGATGTTGGAGAGGAGTGGCTTGGTGACGTGGGGGCGTATCATGTATGATGTCTTGTTGAAAGGTGTCTAGGAATATCGGATTTCCTTCTGCAATGACTTTTATAATATATTTATAATCTTTTCGCACCGATTTTGGATAAGATGGTCTTATAACCGAAATTTTGATGGCGGACAATAATTATTTTCCAAGGAAAAATATTTATTTTCCTGTAGTTTCTGATAATTTCACAGACAAGCTCAGGTGTTGTAATAATTATTAATATTATATCATGTTATATGTTGGAAGATACACATTCGTCTTGCCCCTTCTTTCTGTCGGTAAGCATAATACCCTGTCGGCCTCTGGTTATCTTTTTAAAAAGTCAAGATTCATTGAACTAATTAAGATCACTTGTACTTTTTGTCCAACAATTTGATAGAGCATTTCCTAGAAAAGATTGCTTCATTTTGTAGATTTCTGATCATTTTAAAGATAATGTCAAATGTTACAATACGAAATAATGAACAGAATATTGTAAGACGCTCGTATAAACGTAGTTTTCCCACAACTCATATATGTTATACACAGTGGTTTATTTAAGATTTTGTTTCGGGGGGGCTTTCCTAACTTTTGGGGGGGCTTCTCCTAAAAATGTGAAAATTCTGCAAGATATTTCATATACTTTACTATAGTAAGTAAGATTTCCGGGGGGGCTTAAGCCCGGAAGCCCCCCATAGATACGCCACTGGTTATACACAATACTCATGTAAAACAGTTTGAATCTGTGAATTAGTGAGGACTGGAATGATCGATAGTAATAATAAAACATAACAGAATTACAATAAGAACTGCCTAAACTATAAAATTTGATAAAGGACATTAATTAAAACGACGGAACTCAAACCTGGGTTTGCCGCTTGGCGCTTAAGTACGATATTATTGCGCAACAAGTCATTCATGCAATGCTGACAAATTAAACTAGTACTTACGGTAGACATACATTTCCTAACGCAAGCATATTTTGCTTTAAAATGTCTCCAAACTTAACTAATATTCCTGCATATCTAGATACAATTTAAGAAATTACAAATTAATATCTGTCATGTTTTATCGCTTCTAGGCTGCGAGTCTACACTAAAAACTCAGCCTCAACTTAAGAAACGTTTGGAGACATTTTCTTTAATAAAGAAGGACTGTGTGACCTGTTTTCGAGTTGAAGAAGAAAATGATGCGTAAGTCAGCTAATAATCATTTCTTTGTACACACCTTAGTCTTTAGTCTAGTCTTAGATTAAGGTTTTCAACTAGCTAAACAGTTTAGTTGGAACATCAAGTAGTTGATTTATTGTAGAAGGCCCGAGTTCGAATCCTGGTAGATCCGATATTTTGAACATGCTTCAACTTCAATTTTAAACCATGCTCAGTGTAATAAGCACGATCGTCTCCTATGAAGAAGGAAAGAGATATTCGAATGACGTTAAATTCTTAAGATAGCTAGAAATTGAGTAAAGAATTGGACGGAAAGTGCTATAAAAAGAATACACAACGCTCCAACATCAAAAAGAAAAAAGTAATTAGTGTTGCAAACAAGAGATTTTACATAATGGCAAAAGGATATAAACTTCCCACTCGACATTGACAGTTAAACTAAAAGACTATTTTTGTGGCAATCGCTTCGTACGAATTAAGCGCTTGGGAGCACAGATTAACGGAAAATATTAAGAGCCGTCAAAAAATTAAAATTAAGAGCCGACAGTACTCAAAGAGCAGTTTTATTACGTATGACAGGAGCAATGGTAACTACACCGGTAGAGGCTTTACAGATGAACTTTGGTATCGAACCATTGCACTTATAGTGCGTCCAGTAAGAGAACGTCTCTGACAGCTCGCAGTGACATTGCCACTACTCGCGTCTCAAGGTTTTTTTCGGTGCAATTGTAGTGGCAATTTAATTAATGGTATAAGACAGAGTGATCGTGGTTGGTAACACTGGTATCAAAGTAGGGGCTGCAATGTCTCACCGCATGTGGTAAGAAACGTCAGAGACCATCTCTTGTTGGCCGTGCTATAGCAATTTTAAGATCTGGTGGTAAATATTGGTTGAAAAAAGGCGATAACAATAAAGTGACAAGACACTTTAGAGCTTTAATTTTAACACCTGACCACTTAGAGAGAATTTTAAGAGAAAAATGGCAAGAAAATTGGAACAATAGTACGAAAGCCAGAAGAGTCTACGAAATATTCACAAATATAAAACAAAGATTAGAACTAGGAGATCTTGAGCTAAATAGGCATACAATAGAGTTCCTGTCAGGACACGAACCCTATCGCACAATTTTTACAAAAATTGGCTTATTTGACTCCGACGATTGAGATTGTGGATAGATTCAAAATCCAGATCACTTGGTTTTTTACAGTCAAAATGTGATCTTATCAGAAGATCAAGATTTAAGAGTCAATCTACGGAATATTCAGGAACAACATGCAATAATAAAACTGATACGTAAAGAGGACTATAGAAAAGGTTTAAACAAAATTTGCACTAAAATATCAGAAATAAATAGAGCACAAATAAGTTTAGATCTAGCGCGAAGAAGACATAATTAAGTGAAATAATTGGAACGTTTCACAACGAACTGAAAGTTGTATAATAATGACGGTACTCAAGTTACATATAGTGTTTTTCTGTTAGTGGTTAGTCCAGTGTATGTGTCTAGTGTATTATTTTAAAATGAAGAGTTAAAGTTAACAATCGAAATTTGTTGAGGGCCACTTAATTAGTAGCAACAGTATCGGAAGTCCAATTTTAACAGAACAAAGTATATTAAACAGAAACAGTACGAAGAACCGACAAGAAGAGTAATCATTAAGTCATTGACTTAAAAACTGTGCAATGCAGGTGAAACCAAATGAGTTCCATAATAATTGTAGATATAGCTATAGCTCATGGAACAAACCGACTAACAACTTCATCGTTTACACTATAACAAGGTTTAGAACAATATAATTAATCAGTTGTAGTCAAGTAACTGTATCATACTATATGACAATGATCACAAACTTTTAAGCGCAGTCACAATTATCGTCCAAGACATGGTCAAAAGTGACCCACATGAGAATGGTCGCGTATCTGAGAGATATCCAGCGTCCTGGAAGCCATGTTATAAATGTGGCTCGTATGATCATTTTGGGGCTAGATACACGGAAAAAAAAATAAAGCCCAACCCACTATTCTACTGGCGAAAATTTTCCAGTACAGAACATAAGACGATTTATTGAAGGAGTAGTTACTCGTGGATATTCAGAGACAGGGACGGACTGGGATGTAAATTTCACTGTGGAACAATTCCACCAACCGGTCCCTTTCAAAGAAAAGTAGCCCCTATTTTTTGTTATCAAATATTTTTTTAAATAATTTTACTATTATTACTATTTATTGTTATTGTTATTTTATAATTTTATATTTTTAAATTGGTCTTTTATAATTATGGAATATACACTCTTGTAAATGAAACTATATTCAATTCGAGATAGGTCCACTTTGTGCTTAATATTCTCGATGCTTCTTTAGCACACAATCGTCACAATAGCATAGGTATTCTACTGTTTTAAGAGAAATATCATTTTGTGTATTTAGCTCTTTATTTTCAACTTCACACAAAACAAAATTTTGGTAGTTGGCTGGCTGTCCGAAACTCCAACAAATTTAAATGTTTTATCGTTTCCATGTCCCGTTTACCTTATTTCCACTGACTCGAGATATAAAAATATCGGTATAGATACATGATTCCTTTTTCTTTCTTTTTACATTACAGCCCGTGCCTGAGCGTTATGCAAAATAAAGAACATTGTTGTATTTCGAAAGTGGAGGCCCATTACCTCAGGAGAGGAATCAATTTTTGAAATGGAAATTAATTATTTTTACTGTTCAACAGGCATATACGTATTTGTAAAATGTTTTACAGATATAGTCTACGTCTTTTGATTTGGTCATATTGTAATGTCTGAAAATCTTTTAGATTTACCGGCCCCTTTAAATTGTAATGGACCGGCCCTTGTGGAAAGCTCCACAACTCCACTATGGCCAGTCCGCCCGTTTGGGGATGAATTAGTGATGGAACAAAGACTGAAACAGATCTTACTGACAAGCGAAACTTTATTAACAACAGATAGTGACGAAACAGATTTACAATTAAGATAAACGACAAAGATTGGTTACTCCAAGAACAAACTGAGGCTTGGACGATAGAGGAATTGGAAGAATCAGAAAAAAAAAATAGTTTCACACAGCCAAGAAGAGTAGGTTTACATCTGACGAAATTGTAATGACATTGGACGGTGACACAGATATTAAGTTGCTTTCACACCGAAAGAAGTAGGGCCTATATGACGGCTACCTGAAGAAGGTGAATAGCGACAGTTTCCAAGTATGATTGAGAAACTTAATATGGCCAGACACTCCAGCGAAAGAAACATTTAAATATTTTTTAAAAAAATACTAATAACTCAATTTGATGCAAAAACGAACGCAGCCTCGGAGAGACAAAAAAGCTTCACAACATAGTGCAAGCGAATGGTCAACCGATTACGGATTACGTAATGTCAATAGAAGTGATCACGAGATGGTACAACGCTAAGATGAAAAGACAATAAAAAGAACCGGAAAGAGAAAAAGAGGATGAGAGGTAGATGAAAGAAGAAAAGAGAAAAGAAGAAAAAGAGATGAAGATTTTTAAAATAACAAGGAAATGAAAAAAAATGCAAATATTACAATCAGGGGTTTACTAAATCTTTGTATGTGTCACGGTTTGTGCTTTGTTTAAAGCTTATGAAGAAATTGCTAAGATAATAAAAGTTCAGTAAAAAGCTTGACGCCAAGTGCTCTAAAGGGAATAAAGAACTTTAAAAAAACAGAAAATTGTAATAATGTGTAAAAGATCAGTTGATGTTTCTCTTATGTTAGTGACTGACGATCATTTTAAGTGTAAATACACATTGTGCTTAAAATACCAGCATATTGAGAGTAACTTACCACTGAGAGTGTGTCCTGATATAGAGCATTTAAAGTTAGTTGTAGTTAAACTATAGAGAGTTTTAGAACAAAGCATACGATATATACTGAAGTTAATGGTTACCTATCAAGTCACGAAATAAGGATAATTAGTTACACATCCAACGTTTGTCTGACTATTCATAAGATTAACTTACCATATTCTTGTTTGTAACAGGAAATGGAACAGGTCAATGTATGGAGACAAAGATTAACTAACTTATTTTCTTCAGTTGTTTCTTGTACTTTAGCCATAAGAATTTCACGTCCATTGACGTATATTACTACACAATTGATTATAACACATGGATTTTTCAAACTCAGGATGGAAATTGCCGCTCCTGTCTTTACCAAATGACACGCCTGATATGTTTCTAGGAAATTGGAACCACAGTAACTCAGTGGGTAGAACACTAATATACACAATATTATGTTCGTACTTTTCTCGGCGATTCTATCGATCTTCCACATTCACACTTCACCATTTTTACCATAACCATCCATTTCCATTAACTGTCCGTCTCGTTTGGTGTAATGTGATAAGTTATACAGGATGATCCAAACGTGAGTCAACACCCAAATAAATCGAAACGGTGCAGAAAAATGTTTAATTAAAGCTTAAATATTTTAAAATGGAAGAGAGTTTAAGGTGGTAAGCACATAAGAATCTCACTAGCCATCTTGAATGCCGCCATATTGCGTTAGAGGGAATTATAGGACGCGATACTATTTTCTGGGAGTCTGTGCTCCCAGAAGGGTATCAGTTAAATTGTGTTCGCTTTATCATTCTTCATAACGAGATTATAATTATTTGAGAAGAATATACAAATTACAGGGTCAATGCTATTACTACGGTCTACAGTATTGAACCAAATAAAAATATATCAATAATACTTACAACAGTACCAGTCTCCTGTTATTTTTGAACACGGCCTCCGGTATTTCCTCTACATGGTTGTTCGTCAGATGCCTGTAAAGAGGTAACATTTTATTATCCTAAAATAATTCAATACTCGAAACAGCAAATATAAATGTATTTTCAATTTTAAAATACAAAAATAAAATTATGCATAATATGTAGGACTTCCTTTGTAACTGAAGATTCTATTACGTATGTCTTCTGAAATTATTTGCATATTTGCGTTAATAAACAACCAATTCCATGAAGTTACGGCATTCTAAAATACATTATCGCATCATTTTAAAAAGAAAAAAGCCAGCACTTAATCTAAAGTCATTCTTATCCAGCTAGTAGAATTTCGATATCTTTTTTATACGCAAGCATTCTAAACTTACTTTTATAAATTATTCATATATGTAAATATTACACTTGTAAAAGGAGAGAAAATTAATGTATTCACGTCAGTGGTGGATCTAGAAGGTATAAACTGGGGGGCTTACCAGAACCCAACTATGATAGGTATATCATAAGTTTATTATAAACTTTCAAAAATATATACATAATAGCTTAAATTATTTTCATCACTCAAAAAACTGGGGGGCCCAGACCCCCCGGGCTAGATCCGCCACTGATTCACGCTCTAATCATGTTTATTATTATTACTATTACTATTAGACTTCTAGAGTATGCTATGCATAATTTTAGGAAGTCTTAGAGAATGGCTAGACTAGTCCGTCTGTACATTCATCTGTCGACAGGTATCCCAACAAAAATAGTAGTAATATCAATAAAGTTTTTTTTTTATTATTTTTGCAATCGATTCAGAGTCCGAAGAATAGGTTTTATTTCCTTCGTTGACCCCCCATTCCAGTGGTTCTCAACCTAATTCCTATCACCACCTCATTTTTATCACATCCTCTTGCCAGCAACCCCCTTATAATTTCTCGTTTGTAATAAGCTTGTGTGGGATTTTTTTAAATATACCTATTGCGGCGATTTCACGATATACATCTATTTCTATAATAGTCAAATCCATTTTTTGTATATAGTGGATACAGTAACTTCAGAAAAAAGCGAATGGATTAAAACCAAATTTGGTCAGTTCATTCATATTACAAATGTCGGATTCGATCCGTTATACTGTTTCAAAGTGGAGGTCGTTTGAAAATTTTAAAACTTTATAACTCCCTTAATTTTGGATCATATGATAAAAAAATGAAGTGGTTTCTAATTTTGCTTAAAAACTTGGACAATTGCTTAAAAAGTTATGAGTATTTTAAGTTTCGAGAAGCCGCCATTTTGAGTTACTTCATATTCTTGTAAGTTTGGTACATTGTTGTGTACGTGTTCAGTGCCACCAAAAACTGCTAAAGGCAAATTAATTGCATTTAAAATTTAAGAAACAAAATTTCATACCTCATTAGATTTCAATCTTAATTGTATTTCAATTTGCAGGTTATGTTGCATTAGTATTTTTCTGGTACTTCAATATGTAGTTCTCATTAGTTTCCAGTATTAGATCCTAATTACTATCTTTATCTTTTCCCCTTATCTTCACGACCCCCATGAAATCCTCTCGCGACTCCCAGGTTGAGAAAACTTGCTCTATTCAAACTACAAGTAGTAAACATGAACCATTTACGGTTTGAACGTTGTTGGCCATAGAACAGAAACGGTCATAGAACAGAATACAGACAAGCGATTTTTTGGAATCGATTCAGCGTCGCTTCTTTCCCAACGTAGTTCAAAAGTAAAATGAATGTAAGAAAGAAAACTGAATGAAGGCCTTGTACATAACAATGATCTCTACAACTTCTTGAGAGGGGTACGTGGCTCAGTGGTAGAGCACTTACATCTAGTACGTGGGGTCCCTGGTTCAATCCCCGGCCAAGTAAGTTTGTGGTGGACAACATCGTGTTCGTGGGTTTTCTCAAGTTTCCTCCCTCTTTCTCATTCCACCAATTTTTCCATCATCATTCACTTGCCTTAATCACGCATCTCCATTAGCCTAAAGGACATAAATGTGGGACGTTAAACTCAAAGATTTCATATTCATTTCATGAATAACTTCTAGAAATTCCTCCCAGTAAAAGAATTCGTCAGATAATTTGAAAACGATCTTCAACGATTCCCTGAAAGTAAAACAGTTCTACTTCCTGTAGTAGTGACTAGTGTGTGGGCTTTTCGTGCATATGATCCTAGGTTCGATTCTCGGTGGGAAAACACCATAAATTCAATTGCACAATCATTCATTTGCCTTCATCACCCATTTCCTTTAGCTAAAGAGCATAAACTTGGGACGTTAGTTTAAAAAAATATTTTTTTTCTCTAAGAATTAAAATGTTTTTTTTTTTTTCGGGATAACTTAGAGGGAGAAGACAAAGCTGTACCAAGAATTCCTAACAGTCACTTCAGTCCTTACTCTCAAACTACTCCGTAAAAGAAATATTAAAAAAAAAATACATACAACATCTAATCAAACGTGATAACCTTCGTCGCGTACAACATTGTTCACAGGCAAATCTCAACTCATATCGCTCTTATGCTCATTGTCCCACACCACAAACAACAAAATTTCGACCGTTGTGTTTGCTTTCTGTCTAGGGATGCGCACGAGACAAGATTTGAGCCTGCCTCGTCTCGAAAATGTTCTGTAAAATTGATGTCTCGACTCGAAAAATGTATATTTCTCTATTGGAAGAGCCGTGTCTCGACTCGAATTTTGTCAGCAAAATCATATCTCGACTTGTCTAGTGCGCATCCCTATTGCTGCCGTCCTATCAGAATGAATAACCTCTCTCTGCTTATGGAATAAACCATAAATTTTTCCTCATCATCATACCACAAAATTTTTCCTCATCAATATACCACAATTTTTTCCTCACCAATATACCATAAACATTTCAATTCACCACAATTTTTCCTCATCAATATACTATAAATTGTTCCTCATCAAACAGACTCGTACCAATATCTTCCATTAGACAAAGTAGCTCCTAACAAGACATCTTTATCCATTTAGGATATATATAAATAAATATATAAATCATGTTTCCGTTTCGGGCTTAAAAGAAAGCGGAGCTTTGCAAAAATAACAGTTTTAAGTCAATTCCTCATACTCACCACAGATGTCTATAGGCATTTACATTTAAATTTGATTCAAATGTACTGGTAGTTACTGGTGCAACCCCCGTCAGAAAATCCCCCCGAGAATATATAAGCTTGGCTTGGCTGCATTTAAGGATATGATATCGACTAAACTTCTGAGTGTAACACACAAATCGCAGATGTCTAATATACACGTGTATAGACAAGTCTCATAATATGATGAGTGTTTAACGAAATAAACACAGAACAGGGGCGTACCTACGAGGGTTCCACCAGGTCCGGAACCCCCTTCCCAAATGTTATAGCTCGAGTAAGATTTGTAGATTTTCTTAATAGAACTATAATTGTTTAAGAGAGAAATGATTGGTGTAAGCTAAAGATTTGATTTTACGCTTCATCTATATTCTTCCTTTTAAAATAAAAATAATCTAGTTGTATCATTTTTTTTTTAAAAAAATATAGGTAACAATATTTAACAATTACTTGTTGTCTTTTTCAGGTGTAGAATAAGAGAAATTCAATATTACATAGATGTGTTGGAGACTCCCACAAAAAAAATACTTTGGAGCCCTCCCAGAAAATATTTCTTGGTGTGCGCCTGAGATATAAAGATGAGTTATACCCAGTTCCGGATTTACGTATAAGCTAAACAATCTATAGCTTATGGCCCTACACTCTTGGGGACCCCAAAAATTAAAGGAAAAATTGAATGCACCATTTCAAAATATAAGAAAAACAATAAATAAAGTAAAATCTACATATAGGAACAGTGCTTCATTTTTGTAGGCTCCTATGATGTAAGTAATGGAGCTCCTTCTGCTAGCCTGCTTCCTAAAATATAACTAGATTCTTCATTTCTGTATATAGAGTCCTACGTTCATCTGCGTACATAAAGGGCCCCATTATCTTCAGTAGCTTAGGGCCCCACCAAACATAAATCCAGCTCTGGTTATACCTATCCATATATATTATTGAATTGAAGAAATGACACGTGAGTGTAAAAGTTCATGTGTAGCTTCCGAAGAAGAGAACAAAAAGAAATTTCTTTGGAAACCTGATCACTATAACTTATAAAGATATACTAGAACCGTGCAACTTAATGGTATGATACGCATACTGAAGTATAGGCTACCCTTATTAAGTTCCTCATTACAATAGTAGCAAGACGACAGTCAGTGGCGTGTTTAGGGGGGTTGCTATCACGCTCAAGCCCCACCCCCCGAAAGAAAATCCTAAATACGCCACTGATGACACTAGATACTATGGTAAATGACGTATAGCCGACAATTGACAGTAACTTTTGCAGTTTTTAAACTTTCTGTTTAACTAAAAACATTGTCCAAAGAAAAGAGAGATATCAGTCGATGATTACATGCTTTAAAGTAAACTTTTATGTGTAGTTTCGAAATGAAATGAAATCTTTCAGTTTAACGTCTCAAAATTATGTTCTTTAGGCTAATCATCATCATCATAGGTATTCTGCCTTTATTGGTAGGTCACTTGCCGCAGCTGAGAAGCTTCCATGCTATACGGTCCTCCGCTAACTTCTTCGTCTTCGCGTATGATCTTTCTGTTTTTAAATCATCCATTAATTGTAGTCTCCTTCACCCCCTCCCTCTCTTTCCCGCCACCATACCCTCTAGGACGTCCCTCATGATACAATCTCTTCTTAGCCAATGTCCCAACCAGTTTCTCTTCCTCTTCCTAATAATATCTAAAAGTGTTCTTTTCTCACCCACCATTTCTAACACTCTCTCATTCGTTTTCCGTTCCACCCAACCAATTTTTCCATTCTTCTCCACACCCACATTTCGAAGGCTTCCAGTCGATTTTCGGCAAGTGAATGATGATCACAGAATTGGTGGAATGAAACAGGAAAACCCTGAGAAAACTCTTCGACCACGATGTTGTTCATCCCAAACTTGCTTAGCCGACAATCGAACTAGGGACCCCACGCACCAGAGATAACCGCTATATCACTGAACCATTATGCACCCCATGCATAGATAAAAAAAAAAACGAACATTTTAGCGCTGAAAAGTGTGTCGTTCTGTGGCAATAACAGTTGACTGCTTTCTTTGTTCTTGAGGACAGTTTAGTATTCAGCCATGGAAATTTTAAGTGTAGTGAGTTTGATGCTGTTTTTTTCTTACGTCTCCCGATTTTAGCTGTTTAAATTATGACAAATTTATGTATGTATCTACCGGAAATCGAATCAACACCACGATTGCTATCCATATGGCTGCCTGAGCGCGCTCTGTTACAAACATAATGGAACCAGCCAGTGGCGGCGGTTGGACGTTAAAAGTTGGGGGGCAAGACATGATCTGAATATTTGCATATAAATGTTAATTTTCCTGCTTGTTTCTAATATTTTGTTTGACGAAAGGTTGTATAACTAATAGGATACTATCTTTTTCAGTTAAAATAACGTATATAGATATTTCATATTTTATTAAATAAATTGACAAGAGCAAGAGCAATGTCAGTAGGTAGTAGCCCTATGTACTCTTAAACAACAAAAGTGTAAGAAGAGATTTGATTCCTTGCTCATAAACATCTTAAAATTCTGTCTGAAAAACTGTGTGATCAAATTATTGAGTAACAAATTTGCAAAACAAATAAATAGAAAGGATAATATTAATCATAGTAATAAATAATGATGCTTGTTTTGCAAAAGTCATATTGAAACAGGGATTAATGAACAACTTAATTTTTAATTTCACACATGCTATTAAATGTATGTTATTACTCTTAGAAAATGAAAGACAGTAAATACTACAAGCATATGCTACGACATTTAAAGAAATATTTGCTTTTGCAACTTTCCGAAACATGTTCGTTGCCATTAGATGCAGTTTTCAGTTTCTTGGAGCACATCAAAGCGTTATACAAAATAATACTAAAACCTAGAATTATGTTGAATTCACTAAATATAATTGTATATACACTCGTACACTCCTAACACACCACTTCATTCATATATTGCACTACAAAACAATGGAAAAGATAGTTGTTGTTTCTTATTACGCTTTTCCCCTTACTTTAGAAAGAAGAAAAGACATTTTAGGAACTGTCAATTTTTGTGCAATTAAAAAATAACTTGTGAAATACTTTTTTTTTTTTTTTTTTTTTTTTTGGCTTTTGCGAAATGCTCTCTGAATTAGTTTCAAAGCGGCGAACCCCTGTAAGAAGAGAAAGTATGCTGAAATTGTTGTGCTCCAATAGGTTAATTTTGGGGTTACGTATTTTCTGTGGCAATTAAAACGCAATTCCTGTAGTTTTCTTTACTCCACGGGAAGACAACCAATACATACTCACGGAACAGCAAATATATGGCACCATTTTTTCTGTGAATCAGTAAATACATACAAAAACTTTACTTTTCTAAATGAAACTATATACATTAATGGGTTACTTCAAAAAAGTGCGGGGGCAACTGCCCCCCTTTGCCCCCCTAATCGCCGCCCATGGAAACAGCATTTCTTATTAACACTTGACAAAAACAAACTACGAGGGCCATCCGGAAAGTGGTACCCGTTTGCGCCGCATGAAGCGCTGATGACTCGGGGAACCGCTGGGCAAGGTCAGACCGCGTCAGTGGTTTGTCTGCCTGCTCTGTGTGAGGTTGCGTGACGCTAGCAGTGCCTGTGTTGTGTCTGTGCTCGTCTATAATGATTAAACGAATTGAGAACCCCGCCAGTTGTGAAGTGAGGGCCGTGATTAAATTTCTTAATGCACGAAACGTTCGACCTTGTGAAATTCATCGCCAATTAAAGGAGGTGTATGGAGACAATGTGATGGACGAGTCGTCTGTTCGGCGCTGGTGTCCCAACTTCAACCTGGGGAGGGGGAGTACACACGACGAGGAGCGTGCAGAGCGTTACAGACGAACTACTGAAGTCAGTAGACGAATGCGTGAAGAATGATCGGCGTGTCACAATTGATGAACTTTGTGAACATTTTCCTAATGTGTCTCGACTTTCTGGCGGGAAAAAGATTTGACAGCGATGAAGAACGTAAACGAGGCGTGACTACGTATCTCAATACGCTGACGGCGGAGGACTATGACGCTGGAATACAAAAACTCGTCACACGGTATGACAAATGCCTCAATTTGCTTGGTGATTATGTGGAGAAGTAGTGTAAAGTATGCTTTTTCCAATAAAAATGTGTATATTTGTTAATATGTACTACTGTGTCTTTATTGCACAAACGGGTACTACTTTCCGGGATGGCCCTCGTAGAAATCACTAGGTGGTTCTAGTTCCAGATTACCAATGCAAAAGATGAAGAACATTGCACAGGATTGGCAGTTGCATAAGACATTTCATATACGTAAAAGGACACTTTATACTCTGTGTAAGATAAAGATAATGTGTTCAAGTATTCGCTTGAGTTCAAATAATAGAGAAAGGAGTCATACATTTTCGATATGTAATAGTAGTTTAATAGCGTAACTAAATTTATTTGGATCACGCTATCGGGACTTGTAACCTTATTACGTCAGTCCGTTAGTTCACACGATAACTACTGAACGACACCGAATTCTTGATTATTATTTTTTTTGCAACACATGTATACCTGGAGCGATTATCTGGGACGGGTTTGTTAATGTGGTCAGTTCGTTGACATCTTCACGTGGAATGGCGACGCCGTTCAAGATAATTCTTGAACAAAAACGAATTATAGAAATGTGTCATTTCTTATTCGTCTATAATAGCTGGAACGATTATCTCGCCACATTCGTTAATATAATCAATTCGTTGACACCTTCACGGGTAACGGTGGCTCTCCATGTGTCATTCATAATTAACTAACTAACTAAGTGTACGGCCTATGGAACCCGGAGGTTCAATGCTGCGTTCACAAAAGCTCTCCACTGACTTCTATTCTTAGCTAACTGCATCCAGTTTCTACTTTATATTCCTATCTCTGCGAGATCCATCTTAATATTGTCCTCCAATCTCCGCCTAGGTCTTCCTAATGGTCGTTTCCCGATGGGTCTTCCAGTCAAGACTTTGAAAGCGTTTCTACTTTCTTCCATTCTAGCCACATGACCCGCCCACCTAAGCCTCCTAGACTTGACGACCCTAACAATGTTGGGTGAACCATATAAATTATGTAGTTCCTCGTTATGAAGTTTCCGCCATTCCCCATTCCCGTTCCTCTTGGGTCCGAATGTTCGTCTCAGGATCTTGTTCTCAAATACTTTCAGTCTATGTTCTCCCCTCAGAGTAAGCGACCATATTTCGCAACGATACTGCACAACAGGCATCGTTTTATATATTTTAAGCTTCAAATTCCTCGACGACAAGAGATTTTGAACCGAGTAGTAACACGAATTCCCTGCTTTTAGTCGACATTTAATTTCTTCGTGAATATGATTTTCCTCTGTTAATATTGATCCTAGATATTTGAAACTATCCACTTTATCAAAAGTATTATTTAATATTTTAACGCGTCCATAATTTGCTGTATTCCGGTCCCGACGCACTTCCATGTATTTAGTTTTCTCTACATTTAAAAATATACGTTTTCTCAAATGTCAAAACACCGGCGAGTTTTGGGTTGCATAAATATATAGGTGAAATATTTATATATTGTAAAATTCTCATTACAAGCTTAAATCCATTCATTCATAAACATATAGTTTCCTTTATTGTGTTTAGCAGAGTTTATTTATTAACTTTAACCAGTTGTCCCTTCAGAAGCTGCTGAACCTGACTATCAGCTGATATGTATTCTCCCTCCTCTGCTTATGACGTTAAAAGAAACATACGACAGTGCCTCTCTTTCTCGACATCGCTCGATTCTGATTAGCTGTCACTTGTTCGCTTTCATTCTGCAAATATTCATACTCTGCGACAGAAATTCTTTAACAGGTTGACTGCCACGGGAGTAAAGTGGTTTCCTTAGCTTGGGGCTACTCCGCGAAATTTTAAAATTACCATTATTTCTGTGATTTTTGTTTACTTCTATATTGTAAGCACATACTATAAAAAAAATCCACGGGTTATGATCACTTCGCAACTTTCTGAGGCCAAACGAATATTTCAATCCATATTATCAAGTACGAGGTGAGGTATTGATAAAGACCTCAAGGCCTGAAGCAGTTGTTGTAGTAAAACCTGGAAACAGGTCTCGCGGTCGACACAAGATATGTATGTGAGACCAGATTTCGTGTCTCATGGCAGTCAAGGATAAACTATTAAAAAGAAGTCGAGATCAATACTTCTCAACTGACAACGAGAAATTAGGACCTATAATTCTTCTGCAATGGTAACGAAAAGATTCATTAATATAATATGTGACGTAAGTGCCCTGGGTAGTATATTAAAAGGTAAAATGAATATAAAACCAATAATTGAAACTTACTACGTAAATGTCTTTCATTTTATTGATTTTCAATTGTTTGTTTTGTTTTATACGAGACAAGTTGGCTAAAATGCTTCATTACGTCACTTACTTTGAGAATAAAAGACCACTGACAGGGTGGTACCTCTTGTTATACACTGGCTACATGCATCTACTACATAGGTATGAAAATTCATGGAATTCCCTTCCATTGTTTCGTGTCTGGAGTCAAGTGTTCCTGCTCTAAGTTGACAACACGGAGTGATTGAATTTTTGCCATTGGAATAAATTAATTCTACTGAAATTAATCATCGTTTACAAGCCGTTTGTTACCAGTGAGATAACTCTGGACCAAAATACGGTGAATACACTATGGGAAAATGGCAAAGCGACCATCGAGGATCACTCTCAGAGAAGTAGCCAATGACGGGTAGGTGATAAAAAATCAACAAACAGACGAATTTATTGTAAACGACTATGAATTTCGATAGGTTTCCAATTTTAGACAACCTGGGAACGGTCGAGTGTTGATTTGTGACTCGAGCGGTCGACAGGTGGACGCGGCGCTCACTTACAATATAATCGTTTCTACAACTTTTTATGATTTTATATGGGATTTATTTTGGACACATTTCTATATGTTAACATTTTGTGATTTAATATTATTATTATTATTACTGCTACTACTAATAAAATAAAATCGCAAATAAAATTATAATACGTTCATGTAAAACAATTTGTTATTAAAATTTATAAGTTGTATCTATTTTTATTATCGAAGTTATATATATGAAATCAATTCATTTCATCTCATAAATAATACAATTAGTTGATTATCATTATCGCATCAAATTACATTTTATTATCATTATCACATAAGGATTACATTTTCTAAAAAAAATACATAATTAGAACGAGTTTTCAGTATATGCTCTTCATATGTTCATACTATTCGTATTTTGAGTTGGAAATTTCTAATGAAATTAAAGATATAAATTAGAGTATTTACACTAAGATTCTTAGTGTAAATACTCTACTTATGCCTCTTGATACATACAGCAGGTACTTCAATAAGACAGTGTCCTATTCCATGTCTCATCACTGTCCTGATGTCACCTATTACACTTTCAGCAGATGCTGATAGTCTGTTTCCCACACATTGGCACTTCACAGGCAGCAAATAGTACAGCGTTTTCTCTTTTTTTCGCAAACCATAGCTGAATCTGCTCCTTCTTGTTGTCCATGATCTCGGAAAAGTCACTCAAGCCGTTGGTCGACAGCTGAGCGTGGCTCTCACAAATTACGCATAGTTACATTTATAAGGCCAGTGGTACTCCAACAGGAAGGAATGAAAAGGTTATACTTGACTCCCACACACAAGACACTTCAAGAGACAGCTAGACAGCACCTCAAATCTGTGACCCCACTAGGGCTGCTCTGAAACGAAAACATAAACCAGGGTGAGCGCTGCGCTCACATGTCGACCGTTCCCGGGTTAAAGTATTCTCCATAAGTAACTGTAAGAAGTGTCATAGAACGACTACGACCATCCCTTTGACTGTCAACAGGTGAGTAATAGCAACAACAGACAGCGAGAAATTATTATCTAGTATGGATTAATTATGCGCCTTTATCCCCTTGTTTCAAACGGAAGTAAGGACTGCGATGGTATAATCGTAGAGCGTTCACCTTTCTTTGGTTCGTGGTATCCCAGGTTTGATCCCAGTTCGCGCTATGTGGTTTTTCGTGGTGGACAGTGACGTACCGTGGAAAATCAGCGCCCGGGGCAAGAGTATACGACGGCGCCCTCGTACATCTGAGTGAGATCGACATACCAGTCGCGAAGTGCCACCAGCGTTGCCGCGAACCGTAAGAAAACTCAAAAATTAACCCTTGACTTTGAGCAATTTTTATTACTTTTTCCTTCCAATTTATATATATATATATCTTTTCTTTTTTTCCTCCCGAATTTCGCGCTCCTTTACTTCTGTGTTCGGGCCGTCGTTCTGCTCGCCCCTCTTACGGCACGGCACTGGTTGTGGATAAACACCATGTTCGTCTCGCGGTTCTGCTATCTCCTACTACCTTTACCATTCCACAACTTCATTTATTCTCATGATCATCATCTCCTTATCCTTCAGAGCATAATTGTAAGATGTAAAACTGCAATATTTCTTATTATTTTTTTCAACCACAAATAATAGAAATCTACCGTATCCACTTTGAATCATGATTACCGCTAAAGCTTCTGGTTTCAAGATTGATCTCTAAACAAATGAAAAATGATAACAGCTACAGAGACCTTTTTATAATATTTCTAAGCGGTCACTCAAAATACAGGTGTAGTGTATATCTCTATCATAACCAGAAATGGTAGAAATCGCTTTCTGTTCTAATGTAGAGAGAAATAAACAAACTTATTTTACATTGATTCAACGACCCATTCTCCATCATAATTTCACACAAACCTGAAATGGTTTAAATTCATTAGTTAATTTCCAGTTTAAGTTATTGACCCTCATAAAACCAGAAATAGTACTGTAGCCTTAAAACTATAATAGCCCTCTTATAAATATATCGTTTTCGACTATTACAGCCAAATTTGTTGTTTTATTGCAAAAATAGTTACATATTCTGAGAGAACATCTCATTTTACAAAAGGAAATTCTGCTGTAAGTTGATATTAATGATTTCCCAGACTTTGGCAGGACTTTTTACCTTTGGATAATTTGCCAAAAATGAACAAAGTTATGCCCCATCAGCCGGAGTCAAGGATTAGTATCACACAAAAAGACAATATTCTTAAGTAAAAGGCAAGGGCGCCGATCCTGGAGGGCCCAAGGGGGCCCGGGCCCCCAAAGCTCATTTGGGCCCCCTATTGTATTTATGAATATACAATATTTGGCATAATTTGAGCGTAATTTATCTTAAAATCTTCATATATATATACCTTCTGCATCTGAATGCCCTCCCCCCAAAATTTACAGAGAAATCGGCGCCCTTGGTAAAAGGGTGTGACAAAAGAGAAAATATTCATTTTCTGGTAAACGTCTATCCGTATGAAAGTGATTACAATATAAGTCGATTTTTTAAACATTCAAAATCTTTCGCAAAAATTTGCTTTTCACGGATTTACTAAGGTAGTAGGAGATGAAAATGTCAACTGTCGTAAAATTTCACAAAACTTGATGACACTGCCATCTGTTATCCAACACAAAACTCCAGGTCAATGCACGGACAGTTTATTTACACTTGTGTTTACATGTGACAACTATGTTTGATCGGAGACAGAAGTAATGTTTCTTCCGAAATGGCGAAAGGTACTGTTTCAATTAATGTTAGGTGGTAGATGATTGGTTTAAGAAAAGATGGCAAACATGAGACGAAGGTAACAGACATCTTGAACATTAGTAAAACGCGTATTCACCAAACCATTCAGCAATGCCAAGAAACGAAACAAGTGTCCGATTGGAAAGGACGCGGCAGAAAACGTATTCTTGACAATTGTACTCTTTGGCTGTTAGTGAACCTTTCAAACGTAAACAGAAAAGCAACAGCAAGAGAAGTATAAAATCTTTTGGTTAAAGAAGTTTAAATCGAAATTGTGCACAGTAACCCAGAACGAAAATTTAAATCTGAATGCATGGTGACCAAAGTGCAAATCTGAAATGGTTTCGAGTTGTATGACAGCCAATAGTTATGGTGGATGTTCCGTAAATGTGGATAGATACTTAAATTTGATGAAGGAGTATATGATCCCGTCAAAGATTAAATTGCTGAGAAGAGGGACAACTTGATTATATCAACAACATAATGCACCTTCACATGTCTTCAGAAACGCTAAGAAATGCTTGAACGAGAGGAAAATTCCTCTGCTAGAGTGGCCAGTGCGATCTCCGGACAAGACCCAATTGGAAAGGTTCTTTATGAACCCAGAATTAGCGAAAAGAAGGATTGGTTCTGTGCTGTAAATCCTGAGTGCAATTGCTGAAATTTGGTAAAACTTCAGGACCAAACAGGTCTTTTCAGGAATTTGGTAAGACCAATGCCAGAACGTGTAACACCGCTGGTGAGCCAGAAAGTATTAATAAAATGCATAAACAAAAATTAATATCTACGACAGCTAAAAAAATATAAAAAACAAGAAACATAATAGAGATGGATATTTTTACACATTTTACAGAGATATAATATTCTTTTCATGGTATCACTTGAACATAAGGAAATGATCACGGAGCCAAGCTAATTGTTATTTTGACATACTTTCTTCTAGGGAAGAATTCTATATTTTTGTTTAAATTAAACGTGTGCCTGCATCTATGAATAGAAGAGTTTGTTCATTTTGGCAAATTAATCAAAAATAGAAAGTCCCACATAAATTCGGGAAAACCAACAAACCTAATTCAAAACAGTATTTCCTTATGTAAAATGACTTGTTCCTTCAGAATAAGTAATTATTGTTTTTTTACAATAACACAAAAAACGTCACAAACGTTCCAAAACCTTGTTTTTTTATGAGGATGGTCTTGTGTTTTTCCAGCACTACTGCAATAGATAGAGAGGAGCTTTTTGTATGGATTTGTATGCATCTAGTATAATTCCAAGTCAGTGAACACTTACTCGCTGTAAACACTGACTGCGAAATGAATACCAAACGAAAGGACAACAGTCCCCTGCATGGCTTGACAGTTAAAACAAGAATAAACATGATTGAATATCATTGATATAGCAAATAGCAAGAACAATGAGTACTTACGGACCTTTGTCAAGTGTGCATTTTGACTTTTCTCGCCTTCTGCTGATAGCGGCATTCTTTACCAGTGCTGCTGTGGGTGTGATAAGACAATGTTACAGCTAGAGGAAAGAAACGAGTTGAGAGCCTTCATTGGACTAACCATTCATTCTTCTTTATTTTACTTCACAACAACGAATTTCCAGTTGCATTTGTGAATAAAACATCTCCTAGAGCACTGGCGCAAATCCCGGGGGATGAGAGGGACATGTCCCCTCCAATCTTGGAACTGGTGAGACGTTCTCCCAATGATCCGATTTGAAATGTGTTTTTTGGGGGAAAATGTGATGATTTGTGTCCGATTGCCACAAAGGAAAGTAAGATGAAATTGATATTCCCCCTGAATAAGCCTCAAATTTGCCCGCCTCCCAATGTTGAAGACAACTCTGCTCCCTGATCCTCCACACGATTGTTTTTGAACTTCACAATTATTTTCAGCATCGCTTAACAAAAAAGAAAAGAAAAGAAAACGGTCCTACTTGTCCCCCCTAATGTTGAAGACAGATTTGTGCCGCTGTCCTAGAGTATAACATCATTACTTAATATTTTGACTCCCTTCTACTCAAAACACAAAACGCACTTTGTTGTGTTATGGTAGCCTAAAGGACTAACTATTACCAAAATTTCATACTTTTTTGTCCAGGCCCATTGGAGATATTGGACAGTGAAATATGCCAAATTGCCATAATTCCCCAACTTTACGATTTTTTCCAGGCCTTTGGGAGCAGCTACAGGTCTGTAAATTTTTGTCGATTAACTTATGACCCCGGACTACATGCACACACAAATTCAGACCTCTACGTCAGTTGTTTCCTCTTCAAAAACATATCTTCAATGTCGAAAAGTTGCTACTGTAAGCCCTGATTTCACCCCCTTGGTGGGTTTAGGCAAAAATGTTAAGGAGATCAAAGTTTTAGCTCTGCACGAGTTGGATACTTCCAGCTATTTTCAATTTGGTAGGACAAATTCATGCTGATATATTCGAAACAACGTAAACGCCTAAAATAAAATAAGACGCAAAATGGCGCCAGCCGCTGCCTCGCAATGGGATGTTGTAAAAAATAATTAATTGTGTTTTTGAAGTACCCTGATATAGTATAAACATTCATGAAAAAATTAGATTTTTTGGAGATGGTCGAGCGGCACATGCTTGATCACTTAGAATGGATTGACTCAGGTTACGTAGAAAAATAACGTTCGTTATAATCTTCTATCATTAGAATAAGAACGTATTTCTTCAAATGTGCCTTTACTTTTTGAATTCCGGTCGTAGATTCAGTGTTCCATGAAATGCAATCATTTCTGTCTATTTTCCTCTACTGAAACCGGACGTGCTAGTAATTAATGCAATTTTCTTTTTTACTATTGATCCCCAAAGAGGAAAAGTGGTGATGGATAAGGGTCAACGTACTCTGATATCAATTTTAGTGTTGCAATAACAGATTGAACCTCTGCATTAATCCTGTTATTGAAACCTTAAGTTGTCAAAACGCCTTTTACTTCTCAATATTGTTTTTTATGCAGCAGTAATGGTAACAGATGGGAAGAAATTATCTTTTTGCACTATTCCGTCAGAAGCGTACGCGTGGGATATCGTAGTTTAACTCTCTTCCTCACCATTGAAAAAGGTATTCTGGAAAATAAATATTTACTACATACACTATAAATAAAAATCACTCTTACCTTGAGAATAAATGAGATACAGTGTTTGAATCCACTTTGATGAAATTCTACGTATGGCACTAGTTGCAGCTTGAGAAGTTGAGTTCCACCTACCTACTTATCTGCTTATTGTAACTGAAACTTCTAAACCTATCATTTCTGTTCAAAATTTTGAATACATATGAGGATCAATACTGATCATAAAATTTAACAGTAAATTTAAACCATTTTAGGTTTTAATGAGGTGATAAGGTAGAGAATGGGTCTATCCTTGTGACGAATTCTTGTCCAGAAAAGTATCTCTGCCTTTCTGCGTTTATAGATTATGCCCATCAACATTGAAATCGGAAACGTGATTCCCGCCACTTCCCGTTACAGGAGAGAGACAATAAATATGCATTTTGAGGAACAGGATACAAATTTTAAAAATCTTTATAGTTATTATAATTTTTCTTTCTTTAGAGATCAATCTTGAAACTAAAATTTCCAGTAGTGGTCAACATTCAAACTGGGTATAGTAGATTTTTACCATTTCTAATTGCAAAAAATGAAATATTTCAGGTTACGTCTCACGTTTTGGTCCTCTGAAGAGCAAAGAAGACTATGAATCATGAAAACGAATGAAATTGTGGTATGATGAAAGGGGTAGAAAACGGTAGTACATCCAGAAAATCTACGTGCATGCTATTTGTCCACCACAAAGACCTAATGGCGCGAGTTTGGATAAAACCGGAGATATCACGCACCTAAAGTGAACGCTCTGCTGTTATGTCATCGCAGCCTCCTTTCTGTTTGAAATAGATAAAGACGAATATAAAACTAATAATTGAATTCATATTAGCTAATAGTTTCTCATTGTCTCTCATTCTTTTTAATCATCTGTCTACAGACAAACGGACTGTCATAGCCATTCTATAAACACATCCTACAGTTACTTCTACACAGCACGACCCGCTTAAGAGAGCAATAACTTCCGGAAGTACGTATTTGTTGCACTCTACCCTAAGCAGCTGTTTTAAGTTGGTCGCAAAATGTATATCATGGGAGTCAAGGTGGAACAAAACGAGCCCTGCGGGGCTTCTAACCCGTTTCTACTTCTTCTCCTCCTACTCCTCCTCCTCCTCCTCCTCCTCCTCCTACTAGTACTACTACTACTACTACTAATCTGCACAAAAGTAAGTAAATAAGTTTTTTTAGTACTATTTTCCTCTTATTTTAACGAAAAAAATGTCATGAAATTTTTAAAAAAAACTTTCCTTAGGCTGGGTTTGAACGCCAAAAGCGATTTCCATTATTAGTCCGTAGCGCTAGCACGCTCGAACACGAGAGCCGACAGCAGCAAGCGTTTGATTTGTGCTATATGTATGCCATGTGCAAAAAAACTGGTAACGCCAACCAATCAGAACTGTGTATTTAGTTCCTACTTCCGGGGACTTCTAGTCCTGTGCACAGCAGTTTGGTGGTATAGAAGGGGAAATCTGTCGAAATTCATTGTCGTTTACAATAAATTCGTCTAGGGCCTATTTGTTGCTGATTTTCGTTATCTGCCACGGTAATTGGCTAATCCTCGATGGCCACTCTGCTTCTTTCCCCATCCATTTACTGTATTTTGCTCCAAATCTGTCTAATTAGAAAGAAATTGCTTGCGGATGACAATGGATTTCAGTAGAACTCATTTAATGCACAAAGAAAAAACTAATCGCTCCATGTTATCAACTTACAGAGAATACTTGACTCCACAGACTGCTTACACAAAACGAGGAATGGGAATTCTACGAATTTGCATACGTAAATAGTGAGTGCATGTACACAGGAGATAACAGTAGATGTCACTTTGTGAAGGCTCTTTCATTTTCAAAGTGTGAGTGAGTTAATTCAGTTTTCTGCTAATTTGTACTCGTACAAAAAAATATAAACAATTGAAACTAATTACAGAAAACTTTCCAAAATATTTTCCTTGCATTTTATATTCATCTTACTTATTAATATAGTCAGTACGTCACTTATTTATACTATATACTCTTATTTTAATTAGCCTTTTTATCATCACTTCACAGCCCCGGAGAAGGCGTTACCTTCTGTGGCCCGCCCAGTTTCGACTGGGAATGAAATTGCAGTTAAAAAAAAAATCACTTCACAAATATTATGGATCTCTCCGTTACTCGGGAAGCACAACACGTGGTTATTGGGTTTTTTTCAACTCGAAAGAGTAAAAGCAAACCGGTGGTCCTAAATCAAGTCACCAATATCCTGATCTTTTCTAGACCGCCGGTCGCTTGATGCGAACAGAAGTTCCCCGTTCACCCCTCCCCCATCTACTGGAGTTTTAAAAAAATGAGCGTTTCAAATAAAAGGCCATATCTCCGAAACTAATCAAGATATTAATGAATTTCTTTTTCCGGTTTTAACTGTAAGGTATGCTTTACGATTTTGTTAATTCATGCTTTCGATACACCCGACGAGTTTTCGGAAAATTTAACTTAAATATTAAAAACTGACATGTTTTGGCCTTAATATTTTCTGTTTTGCTCTGTATTTCCCGAATGAGTTGAGGTATGGAGAAGAAAACATCCCTAATGAAATATGTAGAGCATTAAATTATCTTTTCAACGGTATCAATATTGTTAGGTTTACTTCGAGAAGTAGCCGTACAGCGAGGTAAGTTTGAAGGAAAGTGTACTTTCATTCGAATACTGATACTCCGAATGGCAGCACTGAATTTCAGCTCACGTCAGTCAATAAAGGTTTTGTTTCTGAGATAAAAGCTGATTTTTCCCCAATATTTGAAGAACAGTTCTCACCCTTCTCCCTTGAGCTCTCTTGCACTATCATGATCACTTCTACATCTCCGGTCACTTGATGCGACCATGCGTTAAGGATCACAAAATTATGAGATAAGTAGAGATGTCTTTTATAGTGTTAAAATCCATTTAGAGTTGATATCAGGATGATTCCGATTTTTCAGCTCTATTTGTGTGCTATATTTCCACCGGTTGTTGAAAATAATTCCTTATCGCGAAACATAAAGCATGGAATGCATATTTTAAATAATCATACTTGTTAAGTAATTTAGGATCTGGTAATGTGAATGATGAGGCGATAGCAAGTGCAGAGAAATGTGTGGTGAATCTTTACGCTCATTCACAAAAATCTTCGATCAGTGCTGTATACGCTTATTTGGTCGGTCACAAAAAAGCAGACCAACTTCCACCAATGAAATGTGCTCTAATGTTTCACATTTAGCTAGCACGCCTTTGAACATACATTTGACGGCACATCAGCGACTCGAATGTTGACTTTCTTCAACCCAAACATTTTGGTTGGCAAACTACGAATGGAAAAGTGGTGCCCAAATGAACCAGTCAGGAATCCACTTCTAAAAGTTGTCCAGAATTAAAGTCTTGTAGATGTAAACATATATGTGACACAAAGAATTGCAATTGTGTGCGGGCTTCAGTGGAGTGCATGAAAATCTGTAGCTGTAGTGCTAACAAGTGTTATAACTTGCTTATAAACACTTATGTACCAGTAAATGATTCATCTTATAAAGATTCAAAAGACTAAAGAAATATGTTTTTTTTTTTAATATTTTGCGCAGATTTGATATGATAATGTCGAATATTATTATAGTTCTGTTTGTTTCCAGTAATTAGTAAGTATTTAATTAAGTTCCATGTAATATTGTCATAAATTACATACAAATATAGTTATTGAGCTTTCTGCAAAAACATTTTTTTTAAGTGACCACTGAGAAAATACAAACCCATATTTTTTTTTTAGAAATACTCTTCAGATGTACAATGACGTTATCACTCACCCTGTATATCACCTGTAAATGGTGTTTGCCCCTACTTAAGACATCTTTACATATGTTCTTACATTATTTATATTTTCTGCTTTTTCATTATCGTAAGATAATATTTTTATTAAAGAAATAAGGAATTATTTTCAACGACCGGTAGAAATACAGCACACAAATAGAGCTGAAAAATCGGAATCATCCTGATATCAACTGTAAATGCATTTTAACACTATAAAAGACATCTCTACTTATCTCACAATTTTGTGATCCTTAACGTACGGTCGCATCAAGTGACCGGAGATGTAGAAGTGATCATGATAGTGCAAGAGAGCTTAAGGGAGAATGGTAAGAACTGTTCTTCAAATATTGGGGTAAAACCAGCTTTTATCTCAGAAAAAAAACCTTTATTGACTGACGTGAGCTGAAATTCAGTGGTGCCATTCGGAGAACCAGCATTCGAATCAAAGTACACTTTCCTTCAAACTTATCTCGCTGTACGGCTACTTCTCGAAGTAAACCTAACAATATTGGTGCCATTGAAAAGATAATTTAATGCTCTACATATTTCATTAGGGATGTTTTCTTCTCCATACTTCAACTCATTGAGGAGATACAGAGCAAAAAAGGAAATATTTTGTACAAAATATGTCAGTTTTTAATATCTAAGTTAAATTTTCCGAAAACTCGTTGAGTGTATCGAAAACATGAATAGACAAAATCGTAAAGCACACCTCACAGACAAAACCGGAAAAAGAAATTCATTAATATCTTGATTAGTTTCGGAGATATGGCCTTTTATTTGAAACGCTCATTTTTTTTAACTCTTGTAGAGGGGGGAAGGGGTGAGCGGGGGAACTTCTGCTCGTATCAAGCGACCGGTGGTCTAGAAAAGATCAGGATAGTGGACTTGATGATTTAGGACCACCGGTTGCTTTTGCTCTCTCGGGTTGATCCAACTCCTTATGTTAGAGACTCTTCCAGATTCTGTCTCCCGACTAAATGTGCCTCTTGTGGTTTATGTACTATCCTTTTGAAAGAATCTTTCTCAAAGGGTAGAATTATATGCATAGTCGAAGGATAAGACCTATAAAAATTGAACAAATAGACAATCAGATACGGGTGCTGTGCAGAAACAGTGGCACTGTCGTTTATATCTGTTGTCATAGGCAGAAGGAAAATACATATATGCTGCTAGCTAGGCTCAGCAGCTTTTGCCGGAAAAGTAAGTGAATAATTGAGAAAAGTTAATAAATAAACTCTGCTAAAGACAATAAAGGAAACCATAGGTGCACTGAATATGTCACCTACATGGAGAATTTGTGCTACATATAATAAAATCATTAAAGATTACGAAGGTGTAGACATATTTCATTGTTCAGAAAAATCATTCAAAAAACTAGTATGTGTTTTGTAAAAAAAAAAAAAAAAAAAAAAAAAAGTAAAATGTATTATTTTAATGTAATATTCTGTGTTTAAGCATCAGGTTCATTATATATACAGATTGGTATTCAAGTTTTATGTTATATTGTAACATTATATATTTAAGTTCATATGTAGACATGTAATTGGGCAGTAATGCCTGTTGTGTTGATAAATAAATAAAATAAAAAATAAAAATGTTAAAATATTTTCGCCCATATGTTTATGCAACCCGAAACTCTTCGATGTTTAAAGGTTTGCACATTACTGCTAGACAAAACGTACGTTTTTTAAAATAAATAAAGGTTTTAAATGAATGGAGTAGGGGCAATGTCTATGTATTGCAAGAAACAGAATTCACTAATTTGCTTTTGTTCAAGAATTATCTTATGGAGCAATGTACACTCATGTCCAAAATTATTGTCGCATGTCTATAAATATGTTGTTGTAGGAATATAGTTTGATAACGAATTTGCCCAGTATTTCTTACAATGTTAGCATGTGTATAATCGGCAAAGACATGTATGTGGCAAATTTCACGTCAAAAGAGCAGCAAATAAGAATAATAAAACGAAAGTAAAACTTTCTTGTCCATTTAGTAATATTTTGACTTACTCATTCTAATTTTCGTATTTGTAATTCTTTTCCTATGAAATTTACAACAAATATACATTTTCCGATTATACACATAGTATCAGTATTAAAAGTATCCTGCAAAATCATTATCAAATTATATTCTTACAATAAATCAGTTATAGATATGCGACAATTATTTTGGACATGAGTCTACATATTAAAAGCCAGTGTTACACGTGAAGATATTAAAAGATTCATTCCTTTAACGGATTGAGGCCGACATTATCACTTTAGATAAACGTGTGTTGCAAAAAAAATCAAGAATTCGGTGTCGTTCAGTAGTTATCGTGTGGTGTAACGGACAAACGTAACAATTATAATCTTATAAGATATAGTAATAGATAGAGGGGAGCTCTTTTGTATAAAGTTGTTTGCCTCAAGAGTTTGCCTCTCTTTGTTTCGCAAGTGACAGATATATATATATATATATATATATATATATATATATATATATATATATATTATCTTCGTTTTTATATTAATCGTTATAGAACAAAACTGCAAAGAGACATAGAGGGGGGACAGGGTGGCTCAGTGGTTGATCACTTACCTCTGGTTGAGTGCAATCCCTGTTTCGATTCTCGGCCAAGTACGTTTGTGATGGGTAAAATCGTGTCGATGAATATTCTCAGGGTACGCCCGATTCTTCCCGCTCTCTAATTCCACCAATTCTTCCATCATTATTAATTTACCGTAAAAATTCGTTTCCCTTAGTCTAAAGAGCATAACGTAGGACAATAAAAAGAAAGATTTCATTTCATTCCATAACCTAGACAGAAAAGAGAATTTTTCGATGTTGATTCTATATTCGAAGAACAGTTGCCTTTACCTATCAACTAAAACCGAAAATGGTAGAATTTAATATAATTTCCTTTTTTTAGTATAGATCCCCAGAGCAAGAATGGTGATAGATAAGGAGACATTTCTTCTGCTATGAATTTAGTATTCCAGTAGCAGGTTGAATCTCTGAGTTAATCCTTTTATTCAAATTGAAAGTTGTCAAAACGTCTTTTTCCTATTTCAATATTGGATTCCTATGTAGCAATATCAGTAAGAGATAGGAAGAAATTAGTTTGTTATTATTCTATCAGTGGCGTACGCAAAGGAGTTTCGAAGTTTCGCCTCCTTCCCTTTGAGCAAGGTATTACGAAAAATAAAAATTTACTATCATATATATATATATATATACTGTACACAAAAATCTTGCTTATGTTGAGAATATGTAGGACTCAGTGCTTGAACTACCTTTGATAAACTTCTGGAAATTAGAAAAATTTTGGTACTGACCTAATTGATTTTGTGCCTGTTAAAAAGTTAATAAAAAGAGCGTCCCGTACAGAACTTCCGCACCTCTCACCATGAAATGTTTTGTAGGTAGAATCAATAACGGTCCGGGTGTTTTCTCTTCACCAATTTATTACAAAATCTAAATACAAATATCTTCCAATTTACAAAGAATAATTTAATAGTGTCTTCCTTATGATTGACCAAGATGAATGAAAAAGGTGTTTTGCACGGTGCCCCTTCGGCTCACTGCAGCCTATAGAACATCTGCGGATATTTTAGGTCAATACTTGTAGGAAATCTTCCTCAGCCCAATGCATCGTCGCGAGGTTTAGATGCGGTTAGGATTCCCTAGTCCAAGGGGACTTCGGGCTTGGGTATAGGTGAACTCCTTAGTCCAAGGTGACCTCGGAAGCTAGTGTGGGATATGTGATCAGCCGTCAACTGATAGTTGGTTCCTCTTCGGGCTCCGCTTTTATACGTAGATGGTCTCCTTGTGGCTCGTTTCTCCTCGGGCTCCATCGTTTAGTTTCGTGTCTTCCTGGTTCTAGTTTCTCGTCTGCTTTTGGTGTTTCTAAATAGTAGCACGTGTTGTGGTGACATGTGCTTGCGTTGAAGGTGGGCATTTTTACAATATACATATTATACACAAAAATAACGCGTATCTTGAGCATACACAAGAGTCAGTGCTTGAATCCCCTTGGATAAAATTCTATGTATGCTACTATTTCTAGCTTAAAAAGTTAGGTTTCGTGTGCCCCACTTATCTACTTACTGAAGCTAAAACTTCTAAGTCTATCATTTCTGTGTAGATTATTAAATACCGGAAGTTTGGAAGTCTGTCATAGTTTCACCTATTATTATTATTATTATTATTATTATTATTATTATTATTATTATTATTATTATTATTATTATTATCCCAACAGTTAATTTACTTAGGAACCGGTCGAATTTCAAGAAACACAGCACGTACATAAGACTATATAAAACTCTTATCAGACGTAATGGGGGCGCGGTGGATCAGTGGTAGAGCGTTCTGCTCCGGTGCTTGGGGTCCCTGGTTCGATTCCAGCTCGCGCTGTGTGGGCTTTGTGGTGGACAAACACCTTGCTCTGGGTTTTCTCGGGGTTCTCCCCTTTCCTCCCACTTTCTTCATTTCACTCATTTCTCATTATCACCGTCTCTTTTAGCCTAACCGACAGAACAGTGGGACGTTAAAGATTTCATTTCATTTTTTCTTATCCGACCTAAACTTGAATTCACAAGTGCGATTTGGTCAAACATTAGCAGAACAATGATGAAATAGACAGGGTCCAAACAAGGCTTATAAAATATGTATATTTCTATTCACATTTGTACCAATTCTATTGTGACTACGAGAGATTATTAGAGGTTTCATAATCTAGATCTTTTATCGGAAAGAAGAGAACAACAGGCGTTAAGATTTTTAGAGTCCATTCTAGAAAATAAATTATACAGTGAGTACCTTGTAAATAATATCTCATACAGAATACCAACTCACAGAGTAGGGAAAGCAAATCTATTGTACAAGAACGGTACAAAGAACTGTGTATTTAAGTACTTAGTAGGTTTAATAACAGAAGACATGACTCTTAGAAATTAGGGTTGTATTAGGTTTTCAGTATTTTTATATTATTTTAATCCTGTTATAACAATAATTCATACATGATTCTCTTTTATAAATAGTTATATTTACATTTTATTACTGGACAATCTAATCATTAAGATTAGTGCTATTTTAGTGGTTTTACTTTGTTATGTTTTACTTTATGTAACTCAATTTTAAACTATGAAATATTATAATTGTACTCTTATATGGTACTAAAATTTAATTTCAAGCCTTTTAACTGTATTATGAACAAAATATTCAATTGCCTTGTACAGTGCTATACTTGGGTTGAGTTGATTTTGAGTTTAATGTCCCGTTCAGCAGCGAGGCTATATGAGACGTGGACCTACTGATTAACGTGGAATCCGAACCACATGCAGATGTTGATCAGAAAAATGGAAACACCTGTAGTTGGCAACACGTCAGATGTATGGGTTGGCAGTGGTGTCGTGGTGCCCGCAGCGCCGGACCGCTAGTGGTGGTGTGTTAGGTCGGTATCCATACTACATCAGGCGCAGTGGAACAGCAGTGTCCAGTGGCTGCAGCAGACGGAGGTAGTGTAAAATGGGAGACCTCTCAGATTTTCAAAGAGGGCAAATTGTTGGTGCGCGGTTATGTGGAGTGAGTGTGACGGCAGTGGCTACTGTGTTAGGTGTGTCGCGTGGAACAGTGACGAAGGTGATGACGGCCTACACAACACACGGGAAAACAACATCGGGAAAGCGGAACAGCGGGCGGAAGAAAATCATAAGTGACAGGTCACGCCGGGTATTAAAGCGCATTGTCACGCAGAACCGTCGTGCCACTGCGGAGCAAGTGACGAAGGAACTCAATCAGAACCTGCCCCACCCTGTTTCGACAATGGCAATCCGCCGCGAATTACATGACATGAACTTACGGGGTCGTGTTGCACGGGCCAAACCGCTCATCAGGGACCATAACGCTTTCGCACGCCGCAAATGGTGCCGCGACCATGCAACTTGGACCGTTGAGGACTGGAAACGTGTGATGTGGTCGGATGAGTAATCCTTCACCCTATTCCCAACAATGGGCCGTGTTTATGTGTGGAGAACGCCCAAAGAAGCTTATGATCTGCAGTGTCTCCGCCCAACTGTGAAACATGGCGGCGGCTCGGTGATGCTGTGGGCCGCAATATCATGGTTTTCATTGGGTCCTGTGGTCAAACTTAGCGGACGAATTACTGTCAACGGTTACGTCGCAATTTATGAGACCACTTGCATCCTATGGTCGAGATGTTGTTTCCGGACAATGACGCCATCTTCCAGGATGATAATGCACCCACTTACACAGCTGGCGTTGTTGCAGCGTGGTTTGAGGAAAACTGGGATGAAGTTCAACACCTCCCCTGGCCCGCCCAATCCCCAGATCTCAACATAACTGAACATCTGTGGTCCGTCTTGGAAACATGACTCCGGCGACGATTTCCACCTCCATCCTCTCTCACAGAACTGGCCGATGCCCTGCACGAGGAATGGTGTAAAATTCCACTTGCTATCATTCACGACCTCTATGCCTCTATCCCACGTCGCATCAAGGGTGTTCTGAAGGCGAAAGGTAGCCCGATACTACATTAATCTGGTAAGTTGCAATTTAGTTCAGGTGTTTCCATTTTTCTGATCACCATCTGTAGCTCCCGCCGGGAATCGAACTCGGGTCTCCCAAGCCAAAGGCGCGTACGTTAACCGCTAAGCCACGGATGAGCTCAGTGGTATACTTGGCTAACGCTGTTCTTAGTACTTTAAAATACATAATTAAATTAAATTAAATTATTATTATTATTATTATTATTATTATTATTATTATTATTATTATTATTATTATTATTATTATTATTATTATTACTATAAGCAAGAAACTGATTTAGCCAGTTTAGTCTGCTAAACAATGTAACTTTGGTTTGACTTCAGGTAAACTGGTTTATTCTTGCCTTTGTGAAATCTCAGTATTTGGTTAAATATTTTCATCTTAAAAGGAGAACCCATTGTATTTGTGGGCTGAAAAGTGGTTTCGCTACTTCTCGCTTTTGAAAAAAAAAATACTTAAGGGAAACTAAAAAATTGTCCACATTCGGCAAAAGAACATAAAATTTGGTATCTACAGAATATTATTCTCTTTAGTAACGACAAGAAAACAATTCTATGTAATACCAATGGCGTATAACTGTCTTAAACTTCTGAATATAATTTTTTATTTATAACGTGTAAAATAGAAAATTTTGAGTATTTTTTTTGGTGCAGTGAATGTAATCCTATCATTTATTGACAGGAGTGCCGACGAGACGAGACACGACAGAACGTTCCGAGACGAGATGGAACTTTTCCAATAGAAACAGTCTACACTTCTCGAGACACCTTTCTGAGATCAGTCAGCCTCAACTGTTTTCTCAGTTATTGATAACCTTCTTTACTGATACAAATTAACTAAAATAACGCAGAAAGAGACAAGTGTTTCAAAATATTGACACAACAAACTGCAAATAACTCATCAAGTCAAAACATAATTAGTATTTTAATGTGGTCAGTTAAACAACTCTTGTTCTTCCCAAAAGGTTTCTAGTGAATTCAATATAATCTGTTTGTTATTCTATCTAGATCTGAGAACAAGGCATTTATTCCGAAGTTGGACGTCCGCTTTTGCCACGTTTTTTTTCCTGCCATCTCCTTTCCACATTTTCTGCAATTTGTTATCAGGTTCATTAATCCTTGCTCTTCACAAACTTTTAAAAGAATTTGCTCGTTATCAACGTGTGGCTTCACAAATGTTAAAACTGTTAGTTCACATCCCTTGTACATCTGCCATATTAGTAACATAAATGCTCATTACTTTCCCACAATGCAACTGTTCGGTTACCTTGCGCCAAGTAGTTCCCTCCGTTCGCCGTATAGTCCCATGTTTATAACCGCTTATATATAACAAATAAACAGATTTTTCGAGACCCTTATATATTATTAAGCACACAAACGAACAAATTATCCATATCTTCCTTGTACATTTTCAAAATTTTGCTGGAAACGGACGTCCAACTTTGGAATTTAACCCGAAAACAATCATGCGACTTCGCGGTCGCACTTCTATTTTAACAGAATTCACAGTTGTATTCTAAGAGCTAGGTCTAATGAGCGAAAAGTTGAGTATAATTCCTTCCCCCTCCCCCAAAAATGCGCATTATCTTTACAATCTCTGAAGAACTACATACTTCAAGAAATCATTGCAATAATAGTTGCATACAATTTTTATGTTTTCGTGCTGTACGTATACCAAGCTATGATTAAGCAGTGAATTTCAATATTCATATTTACAGTTGTAACGGTTATATCCTCTCAACATGGATGTATGGAGGGTATTCTCCCTTTCCTCCCAAAACCTCGATTTGTTTTGCCAAATTTAGTATAATTTTAGGAGAAAGTTTCCAAATTGTAACATAATTAATTTCTCATCATATTGACTGTGGATCCCACCCAAGTAAATTCCTGCGTACGTCTCTGACTTCCAAAATCAATCTGCACTGAAGGATTAACTTCATCTATAAGAACAGTGATGAATGTACTAAGAGTCAATTTTATTCCAAAGGCAACGTAAATGAAATTTTCAGAAGGATCGCTATTACAAATTCAAAATTTATGTTTATCGTACGGGACTTAAAATAAATATCCAACAATTTTTCGGTCGTTTTAAATTCAATCTTTTGTGGCATGTGATTACAAACAGAAAGAAAGATGGCGGAGTAGTGAGTAATTTGAATTTGACCAAACAACTTTGTAGCACTTACAATAAAATTAGTTTCTTTAAATTTCTTATCAGCAAGAACCTACCTGGTGACGACTTTTGAGTGCACTTATTTTAATGTGTGTATATGCCCCTAATATAAGGGTAAAAATTAGCACTTTTCACGTACGTTTAGTGAAGAATTAAGTTACAATTATGAAAGTTCACATATACTGAACAAGTGGTTGTATTTTTGTCAGTTGTTTTCCTAGCAATGTCGTCTGTAGAGAAACCCAGATTTTGCTTTATTTAATGTCTATATATGCTTTATTGTCAATTTGCATCATTGCTTTATATTAATCATGTATAATGCATAATATTTACTATATATTAAATATTCTAAATATCTTTACATACTTATTAATATTTTATGCAACCAGTTTCTTTCATATATATAATGTATTTTCTACTTAATGCACTGTAAAGAGATATGCTTTACTCGAGTCAGTTTTTTAATCACTTGTGTGAGTCTTAGAAGTGCATATATGTATACGAAAAGGGAAAGTAACAGATGCCACCAAAAGTGCAGAAAGTGTTCAAGTTCAAGAGAGACATATGACAATATAGTGTAGAGTTCTTGTGCTCAAAGTTTTCTTCTTTTCCGTTTTTCTTTTCTCTACTTCAAAGGATTACACCGAAAAGTTTACAGAAATGAAAATAAACGTTTCAGTTTTGCATTGTTATGTTCTCAAAGATTTTGCGTCGTAAATACTGGTTTTAAAAAATATTAATACAGTATGTTAAACTTGCAGTTAAACAGAGTTTTCCAAGAATTGTTCTAATAGAATTGCAAGAATTGTACTATATATTTTAAATTATGCTTTATGCCTTATTTTCTAAAATTATGCTTTATTATGATTTTAAAATTGATTTCTTCTGGACCCTTAGACAACCACAACCATGTTCAACCATACGTGTAAATTGCTGTTATGGTTTTTATGCGTTTTATGCTTTTGGGTTGCCCTAATTATCTGTATAAGCATATAATCTTACTTGAGAGCATTGCATGATACGTTAAGCTTGGGTGGGGAACATCGGGATACGGACAAAATCTCGCGACCGAAACATCGCCGCCCAAAATCTCGCCGGCCAAAACCTCGCGGGACAAAATCTCGCCGGGCCGAAACCTCGCGCGGCCAAAACCTCGCCGCCCAAAACCTCGCGGGACAAAATCTCGCCGGGCCAAAACCTCGCGTGGCCAAAACCTCGCCGCCCAAAACCTTGCGGGACAAAATCTCGCCGGGCCAAAACCTCGCGTGGCCAAAACCTCGCCAGGCCAAAACCTCGCCGCGAATGAAACTTTTCTTTAAAATTTATCCAATGTATTTCTTAATATGCAATTCCACGTTACAAATAATAATAATAATAATAATAAGAATAAGAAGAAGAAGAAGAAGAAGAAGAAGATACAAAATATCATGTGCGTGGGCTTTCTCGGGTTATTCCCGTTTCCTCCCACTTTCTTTATTCGATCATTTCCTTCATCCTGGTCATCTACGTCTCCTTTAACCTATAGGACATATTCAAGGGACGTCGTAAAAACTCATATATTATTTCATACTTTCATAAATATTATTAGATTTTTGTTAAAATTTTAAGTTTTTGGATGTTCCAAAGTTCACGAAACTAACCTGGTTAGTTGTCATTACTTTCCTTATGCAGACTTTCTTTCCCTATAACCAGTTTAAAAACATCCTGTCGCCCTACCTTCACATTGAAATCCTCTAATACAGAAATAGAATTTTCATATGGTATCGCGGAACTTGGTCAAATACCCGTGATACTTCTTTTGAAACAGCGTATTTTATACCGTCATCCTTATCATCTGTTGGAACATTTACATTTTGGTCAGGCGAGATTTTGGGTATGGCGATATTTTGGGGCGCGAGGTTTTCGCCCGGCGAGATTTTGGCCCGCGAGGTTTTGGGTTGCGAGATTTTGGCCAGGCGAGGTTTTGGCCCCGCGAGATTTTGGCCCGCGACGTTTCGGGCGGCGAGGTTTTGTCCAGGCGGGGTTTTGGCCCGGCGAGATTTTGGCCCGCGAGGTTTTGGGCGGCGAGGTTTTGGCCAGGTGAGGTTTCGGCCTGGCGAGATTTTGGGCCGCGAGGTTTTGGTCCGCGAGGTTGTCGCCGCGAGGTTTTGTACCCAAACCGGGAACATCGAACGCACCACAACAGTTCAGGTTCACCTTTAAATTGTAGATCTCATTTTATACAACTCATCCACCAAGAAAAGGCTTTCGTTCACTAAGAAAGGGCTTAAATGCAATTCAATCCATAAACCAGATTATTAGGGCATTTGAAGAATCACAGTTAATGAGTCACTTTATGTTGAAATTTCGTTTTCTAGTCCGTAGTTCTTTAATTTCGTACCTAAAGTAGATCCTATTATAATATAGTTAATTTATGTCGTTCTTTGTCTTGCTTTAAAACGGAACTTTCAGTCAAATGTTCGGGATTCGATATGCACTCGAACATTTCCTGGTTTCAAAGAATGTTATTTATCAATCTTTAGTTATTTTACCTCTTCTATTTTTCAGTGTAGCAGGTTTAAAATTATTGTTGATAAGTAAAAGCGGTAAAGTCGTATAGAATTTTAAAACAACTAATTACTTATTTATTTTTTATATTTTATTTATTAATTAATTACTTTTGGAATTTTCACCAACTTTTAAAGTTACTTTGTCTGCACAGTTTAGACACACAACAGACACATATACATTACAGACGCATACAATTTGCTTTAACTAAAACTTTGTACAACGAAATATAAGGATCAACGTTTTAAAAAAAATATTATGTTAAAAGAAAGAGTCAAATTTCATAATATCTTTACGTATTAATTTTGTACGTTCAGTAGACAAAAGGTTTTAGTCAAATTTATTCATAATTCATTAAATTTTAACGTTATCCAGGTATTCACTATTTATTCTCTATCTGTTTACCGGGGGCGCGGTGGCTCAGTGGTAGAGCGTTCACCTCCGGTGCTTGGGGTCCCTGGTTCGATCCTAGCTCGCGTCGTGTGGACTTTGTGGTGGACAAATACCGTGCTCGTAGGTTTCCTCGGGGTTCTCCCGTTTCCTCCCACTTTCTTTCATTCCACCATTTCATTCATTTCTCATCATCACCGTCTCCTTTAGCCTAACCGGCATAACCGTGGGACGTAAAACTCAAAGATTTCATTTCATTTCTCTATCTGTTTACCATATAATTTGTTTTTCTGTATTTATGTCAGTTTTGTTTAATTTAAATTAACAGAAATTTTGTTTTGCCTAGGCCATTTAGCTACAACATCTAAAGAACTTTGAAAGTTTTCTACTTCGTTATATTTCTTAATAACCTTAAACAACAGATGGAAACGCAAGTTCATTTTTTAAATTTTGGCAAGTCAAAAATAAATATTGGGAACAATAGAGGACCCAAGGAAGATCCTTGTGGTACTCCTCATTGAATTGCTTTTATATTAGTCAGTGTCGTACCCAGTACTATTTGAAGGCTGGGCAGCATGATAGCTCAATGGTAGAGTGCTTGGCTTTGGTGCGAGGGATTCTTGATTCGATCCCCGGCGAAGTAAGTTTGTGGTAGGCAACATCGGGTCCATAGGATACCTTGCACATTCTCATTCCACCAATTCTTCTATCATCATTCCTTTGCCTTAATCATCCGCCTCTCTTAGCATAAAGGACATACTTGTGAGACGTTAAACTAAAAGATTTCATTTTAAGGCTGTACGCAACGATACACAAGTATTGGCTCTTTTTATGAAGTTCTCTTTTAAATATAATTTCTATACGCAATTTTTACTATATTTGTGAAATATCTTTTCAATTTAATTACATTTGAAGGTTGGAGCAAGATTATATTAATAGATAATATAGTCAATAAGTGGAAGGATCTGTTATTTTTTTTTTGGGGGGGGGGGGAATTGTTTAGTTTTCGTCGCTTGCCTCTGAAGCCAATCAAAACCAATAGAACAACACACAGCATATGATGAGTATCGGTACCTTGTTTTGCAAAAAAACAATGTAAAATACACTGATCACATGTATGTCAACTCTAAACGTCCTTCCTCTCAAATAATTTGCTAGCAATTCATAATACCCCGGAGACAAACCTGTAGTAGATAACGTACGGAATACAATAGCCAGAAATATGTTACAGAGTAAAACATTTCTGCTAAATGAGATCAAGTTTAAATTAGTATAACCAACTGGTATTGTAACGCAGACACGAAAAATTGCTCCGTTTTCAACCATATAATGAAAGAGTCATATTAGAAAATGATGACAGACAGGCATATTCCTTTAATCACTACGTATATAACAACCATCACTAACGCGCCTTATCTTATTAATAAACTCTTGCACTGACGAGTGTGACCTTTACCATCGCTCTGCCCTGGAACAATTATTGTTTCTGCAACAGATCAAAACAAGCTAACAATGCTAATGTAAAGTTAAACCGCAAAATCTCTATATAGAAGACAGTGTTCTTCATTACGTAACTCATAGTATAATAATCATAACATGAGAGTTGCGTTTCACAGTTTGAAAGTACGAGTAGTAGAAAATGGATCGATCTGGATCAGTTTTAGCCAACTCACAAGCTTCTGGGAAAATGACCACCATGCACCGTGAGCCCACGGTCTTTTACGACCTCCATTTTAGGGGTGAATTCGTTCCCTTTTATGACCACTTTTAAGGGGGTGACCTCATTCTCTTTTATGAGCACATTTTAAGGGGTGTACTCGTTCCCTTTTATGAGCATATTTTCCAACCCCTATGAACAAACAGCAGAACATCAGACTACGTAACATAACGAACATACAGAAGAGCAAATTGAACTCGTTCTCTTTTACGACCTCCATTTTAGGGGTGAACTCATTCCCTTTTATGAGCATATTTTCCAACCCCTATGAACAAACAGCAGAACATCAGACTACGTAACATAACGAACATACAGAAGAGCAAATTGAACTCGTTCCCTTTTATGAGCACATTTTTCAACCCCTACGAACACAGAGAAGAGAAGATAACACATAACACTACGTAACACACAGCAGAGCAGATAATACATAAGAGTACATAACATAACAAGGGTGAACTCGTTCTCTTTTATGAGCATATTTTTCAACCCCTATTTTAACATAGGAGATAACACATAAGATTACGAACACATACAAGAGAAGATAACACATAACACTACGTAACACACAGCAGAACAGATAATACATATCACAGCTAATAAAAGAACATGGCATATTTTCCAACCCTTATTTTAAGATAACAGAAATTACACTGAGACTATGAACACACAGCAGAGCATAAGAGTACGTAACACACAAGGGTGTATCATTCCAACCCCTATTTCAACATGACAGAGACTACGAAACATGGCGGACATAGCACAGGGGGTGTATTCATTTTCTCCACCCTAACTGAACATAGCAGAAATTACACTGAGAGTACGTAACACACAAAAACCTCCATTTTAGGGGTGGACTCGTTCCCTTATCCAACCCCTATTTTAACATAGCAGAAATTACACTGAGACTATGAACATACAGCAGAGCAGATAACAAACACAACCACCTCCATTTTAGGGGTGTATTCATTCCCTTTTATGAGCATATTTTTCAACCCCCTATTATAACATAGCACAGATTACATAGCAGAGCTAATACAAGAGTATGGCTTATTTTTCAACCCTTATTTTACCATCACAGAGACTAGGAAACATGGCGGACATAGCACAGAGGGTGTATTCATTTTCTCCACCTCTAATTGAACATAGGAGAAATTACACTGAGACTACGTAACACACAACAACCTCCATTTTAAGGGTGTACTCGTTCTCTTTTATAATTACTTTTTCAACCCCTATTTTAAGACAATGAATACCTATGTAACATAGAAATTCGATACGCTCTTTGAACCGTTTTGGATGAAACTCAGCATATGGGGGTTTTCGACCATGCTGATTACAAATATCATACTTATTTTTACCTGGGTCTGATAGTTTATGTGGCATACGCCCTTTCTATGACACTTAAAACCCAATCACTCGTAAACGAAGCAACGTATTGAGGTGCTGTTTCCGTCATCAACTAGTGCAAGTTCCAAAATAGTGACCATCGAGGTCAAAGGTCAAAATACTTAAAACCTAATAACTCAGAAACGGAGCCACATATTGAAATGGTGTTTCCAAATCTAGTAATTGGTCATCAGGTACTACAAGTTTCAAAATAATGATCATCGAGGTCAAAGGTCAACATACTTAAAACCTAATAACACGAAAACTGAGCCACATATTGAGATGCTGTTTCCACATTTAGTAATCGACCACCAACTACTACAAGTTCCAAAATAGTGGCCATCGAGGTCAAAGGTCAACATACTTAAAACCTAATTACTCGACAACTGAGACACATATTGAAGTGCTGTTTCCAAATCTAGTAACTGTTCATCAACTACAACAAGTTTCAAAAATAGTGGCCATCGAGGTCAAAGGTCAAAATACTTAAAACCAAATAACTCTTAAATGGATCCACATATTGAGGTGCTGTTTCCAAATCTAGTAATTGGTCATCAACTACTACAAGTTCCAAAAATAATGATCATCGAGGTCAAAGGTCAACATACTTAAAACTTAATAACACGAAAACTGAGCAAAATATTGAGCTGCTGTTTTCACATTTAGTAATAGTTCATCAATCACTGCAAGTTCCAAAAATAGTGGTCATCAAGGTCAAAGGTCAAAATACTTAAAACCAAATAATTCGAAAATGGAGCCAAATATTGAGGTGCTGTTTCCAAATCGAGTAATAGGTCATCAACTAGTACATGTTAAAAAATCATGACCATCGAGGTCAAAGGTCAAAATACTTAAAACCTAATAACTCAAAAGCTGAGCAAAATATCGAAGTGGTGTTTCCAAATATAGTAATTGGTCATCAACTACTACAAGTTTCAAAAATAGTGGCCATCGAGGTCAAAGGTCAAAATACTTAAAACCTAATAACTCAAAAACTGAGCAAAATATCGAAGTGGTGTTTCCAAATATAGTAATTGGTCATCAACTACTACAAGTTTCAAAAATAGTGGCCATCGAGGTCAAAGGTCAAAATACGTAAAACCAAATAACTTTTAAATGGATCGACATACTGAAATGCTGTTTCCAAATCTAGTAATAGATCAGCAACTAGTACATGTTTAAAAAAGTACTGACTATCGAGGTCAAAGGTAAAATATTTAAGCCTTAATAACATGTAAACAGCGTGTCCGATAAAAAACTTGTGTGACCTATTCAGTTTTGTACCAAGCAGAGAGAAGTGAAGAATGAATCAATTTGAGTGGTTTATTTGCTATTTTACTAACGAGGAATGCCATTTTGTACTACTCAAACAAACGAAGGAATAAATTTGTATTAACCTAAGAAAAGCGAAAAATGCTCATTTTAATTAAACGAATTAATAAATTTTTACTAACTAGAAAAAAAGCGAAGAAGGACTATTTTGTACTACTCCAATAAACGAAGAAGTATTCAGTTTTGTACAAACTAGAAAAAACAGACCGAAGGAGGACCATGTTAACTATTTAAATAAACATAGGAATAAATTTGTACACCGAGGAAAAGCAAAGAACCAACCAACCAACTGGAAAAGTGAAGAAGAGCCACTTCAACAATCTTAGAATTTTATATCATTAGGTACTGTTTAAACAAACGAGAAATGACAATTTTAACTAGCTCAGAATTTATGTAACAAGAGAACAAATTTGAATGTTCTCTTTTTGTATCAAACCAGAAAAAACCTAAGAAGGATCATTTTAACAAGTTCATAATTTCTGTACTTTTTCGTGCTATTCAAGTGAAAGAAAGAAATAATTTGTGTCCTCAAAAATGAAAGTTCAATTTAACTAGCTGAGTATTTTATATCATCTTGTAGTATTTAAATATACGAAGAAATAAATTTGAGTGATCTATTCAATTTTGTACCTACAAGAAGTGCCATATTTAAGTGGTTCAGAAAAAGGCGAAGAAGGGCTATTTTAACTAGCTGAGTTTTTTATGTCATTTTGTACTACTGAAATAAACGGTGGAGTATTTAGTTTTGTACCACCGAGAAAAAAGAAAGAAATCGTACCATTTTGGAGTATTCAAATAAACAAAGGACTTATAATTTGTATCAACTCTAAAAAGAACCATTTTTAACTAGCTGAGTATTTTATGCAACTGTGCATTATTTCAACAAACAAAGGAATAAATTTGTATGAGTCGGAAAAAGCAAAATGTACCATTTTATATCATTTTGAACTAGTCAAATAAACAAAGGAATAGAGAAAAACCGAAGATGGATCATTTTAACTAGCTGAGTATTTTATACCATTTTGTGCCATTTAAAGAAATGAATATATACATACGGATGTTCTATTTCCTTTTGTACCAACGAGAACCATTTTTAACAGGCTTAGATTTTTATGCCTTTTTGTAATATTTGTACTAAACAAAGGAATAAATTTGTAATAACCACAAAAAGCGAAATCTCATTTCCAGGCCATGTTTTACTATTTAAACAAACGAAGAAAGCGAACATGAACTCAGAATTTTATATCATTTTGTAATACTCAAATTTGGATGGATTATTTAGTTTTGTACCATGCAGAAAAAAGGAAACAAAGGTATAAATTTACACTGATCAGAAAAGCGAAGACATTTATTGAGGTGTCCTATTTCCTTTTGTACCAACGAGAACCATTTTTAACTGGCTTAGAATTTTGCCTTTTTGTAAAATTTGTATCAAATCGAAAAAAGCAAGGAAATACCATTTTTAAATAGCTCAGCATGTTATAACTTTTTGTGTTTTTGGTCTACCCAATTTAAACAAACTAAGGAATAAATTGGTGTGACCTATTCACTTTTGTTACAAGCAGAAAAAGGAAAGAATAAATTTCGGTGACCTAATCAGTTTTGTACTAAGCAGAAAAAAGCGAAGAAGGTAAAATTTAAATAGCTCAGTATTTATAACGAAGGAATAAATTTGGGTGTTCTACAGAAGAAAACGGGGAAGGGCCATTTTATTTAATTTTGTAGTACTCAAAATATACAAAGATATAAATTTGTGTGACCAACATATTTTCTGCTTAGTACAAAACTGAATGGGTCACACAAATTTATATCTTTGTATATTTTGAGTACTACAAAATTAAATAAAATGGCCCTTCCCCGTTTTCTTCTGTAGAACACCCAAATTTATTCCTTCGTTATAAATACTGAGCTATTTAAATTTTACCTTCTTCGCTTTTTTCTGCTTAGTACAAAACTGATTAGGTCACCGAAATTTATTCTTTCCTTTTTCTGCTTGTAACAAAAGTGAATAGGTCACACCAATTTATTCCTTAGTTTGTTTAAATTGGGTAGACCAAAAACACAAAAAGTTATAACATGCTGAGCTATTTAAAAATGGTATTTCCTTGCTTTTTTCGATTTGATACAAATTTTACAAAAAGGCAAAATTCTAAGCCAGTTAAAAATGGTTCTCGTTGGTACAAAAGGAAATAGGACACCTCAATAAATGTCTTCGCTTTTCTGATCAGTGTAAATTTATACCTTTGTTTCCTTTTTTCTGCATGGTACAAAACTAAATAATCCATCCAAATTTGAGTATTACAAAATGATATAAAATTCTGAGTTCATGTTCGCTTTCTTCGTTTGTTTAAATAGTAAAACATGGCCTGGAAATGAGATTTCGCTTTTTGTGGTTATTACAAATTTATTCCTTTGTTTAGTACAAATATTACAAAAAGGCATAAAAATCTAAGCCTGTTAAAAATGGTTCTCGTTGGTACAAAAGGAAATAGAACATCCGTATGTATATATTCATTTCTTTAAATGGCACAAAATGGTATAAAATACTCAGCTAGTTAAAATGATCCATCTTCGGTTTTTCTCTATTCCTTTGTTTATTTGACTAGTTCAAAATGATATAAAATGGTACATTTTGCTTTTTCCGACTCATACAAATTTATTCCTTTGTTTGTTGAAATAATGCACAGTTGCATAAAATACTCAGCTAGTTAAAAATGGTTCTTTTTAGAGTTGATACAAATTATAAGTCCTTTGTTTATTTGAATACTCCAAAATGGTACGATTTCTTTCTTTTTTCTCGGTGGTACAAAACTAAATACTCCACCGTTTATTTCAGTAGTACAAAATGACATAAAAAACTCAGCTAGTTAAAATAGCCCTTCTTCGCCTTTTTCTGAACCACTTAAATATGGCACTTCTTGTAGGTACAAAATTGAATAGATCACTCAAATTTATTTCTTCGTATATTTAAATACTACAAGATGATATAAAATACTCAGCTAGTTAAATTGAACTTTCATTTTTGAGGACACAAATTATTTCTTTCTTTCACTTGAATAGCACGAAAAAGTACAGAAATTATGAACTTGTTAAAATGATCCTTCTTAGGTTTTTTCTGGTTTGATACAAAAACAGAACATTCAAATTTGTTCTCTTGTTACATAAATTCTGAGCTAGTTAAAATTGTCATTTCTCGTTTGTTTAAACAGTACCTAATGATATAAAATTCTAAGATTGTTGAAGTGGCTCTTCTTCACTTTTCCAGTTGGTTGGTTGGTTCTTTGCTTTTCCTCGGTGTACAAATTTATTCCTATGTTTATTTAAATAGTTAACATGGTCCTCCTTCGGTCTGTTTTTTCTAGTTTGTACAAAACTGAATACTTCTTCGTTTATTGGAGTAGTACAAAATAGTCCTTCTTCGCTTTTTTTCTAGTTAGTAAAAATTTATTAATTCGTTTAATTAAAATGAGCATTTTTCGCTTTTCTTAGGTTAATACAAATTTATTCCTTCGTTTGTTTGAGTAGTACAAAATGGCATTCCTCGTTAGTAAAATAGCAAATAAACCACTCAAATTGATTCATTCTTCACTTCTCTCTGCTTGGTACAAAACTGAATAGGTCACACAAGTTTTTTATCGGACACGCTGTTTACATGTTATTAAGGCTTAAATATTTTACCTTTGACCTCGATAGTCAGTACTTTTTTAAACATGTACTAGTTGCTGATCTATTACTAGATTTGGAAACAGCATTTCAGTATGTCGATCCATTTAAAAGTTATTTGGTTTTACGTATTTTGACCTTTGACCTCGATGGCCACTATTTTTGAAACTTGTAGTAGTTGATGACCAATTACTATATTTGGAAACACCACTTCGATATTTTGCTCAGTTTTTGAGTTATTAGGTTTTAAGTATTTTGACCTTTGACCTCGATGGCCACTATTTTTGAAACTTGTAGTAGTTGATGACCAATTACTATATTTGGAAACACCACTTCGATATTTTGCTCAGCTTTTGAGTTATTAGGTTTTAAGTATTTTGACCTTTGACCTCGATGGTCATGATTTTTTAACATGTACTAGTTGATGACCTATTACTCGATTTGGAAACAGCACCTCAATATTTGGCTCCATTTTCGAATTATTTGGTTTTAAGTATTTTGACCTTTGACCTTGATGACCACTATTTTTGGAACTTGCAGTGATTGATGAACTATTACTAAATGTGAAAACAGCAGCTCAATATTTTGCTCAGTTTTCGTGTTATTAAGTTTTAAGTATGTTGACCTTTGACCTCGATGATCATTATTTTTGGAACTTGTAGTAGTTGATGACCAATTACTAGATTTGGAAACAGCACCTCAATATGTGGATCCATTTAAGAGTTATTTGGTTTTAAGTATTTTGACCTTTGACCTCGATGGCCACTATTTTTGAAACTTGTTGTAGTTGATGAACAGTTACTAGATTTGGAAACAGCACTTCAATATGTGTCTCAGTTGTCGAGTAATTAGGTTTTAAGTATGTTGACCTTTGACCTCGATGGCCACTATTTTGGAACTTGTAGTAGTTGGTGGTCGATTACTAAATGTGGAAACAGCATCTCAATATGTGGCTCAGTTTTCGTGTTATTAGGTTTTAAGTATGTTGACCTTTGACCTCGATGATCATTATTTTGAAACTTGTAGTACCTGATGACCAATTACTAGATTTGGAAACACCATTTCAATATGTGGCTCCGTTTCTGAGTTATTAGGTTTTAAGTATTTTGACCTTTGACCTCGATGGTCACTATTTTGGAACTTGCACTAGTTGATGACGGAAACAGCACCTCAATACGTTGCTTCGTTTACGAGTGATTGGGTTTTAAGTGTCATAGAAAGGGCGTATGCCACATAAACTATCAGACCCAGGTAAAAATAAGTATGATATTTGTAATCAGCATGGTCGAAAACCCCCATATGCTGAGTTTCATCCAAAACGGTTCAAAGAGCGTATCGAATTTCTATGTTACATAGGTATTCATTGTCTTAAAATAGGGGTTGAAAAAGTAATTATAAAAGAGAACGAGTACACCCTTAAAATGGAGGTTGTTGTGTGTTACGTAGTCTCAGTGTAATTTCTCCTATGTTCAATTAGAGGTGGAGAAAATGAATACACCCTCTGTGCTATGTCCGCCATGTTTCCTAGTCTCTGTGATGGTAAAATAAGGGTTGAAAAATAAGCCATACTCTTGTATTAGCTCTGCTATGTAATCTGTGCTATGTTATAATAGGGGGTTGAAAAATATGCTCATAAAAGGGAATGAATACACCCCTAAAATGGAGGTGGTTGTGTTTGTTATCTGCTCTGCTGTATGTTCATAGTCTCAGTGTAATTTCTGCTATGTTAAAATAGGGGTTGGATAAGGGAACGAGTCCACCCCTAAAATGGAGGTTTTTGTGTGTTACGTACTCTCAGTGTAATTTCTGCTATGTTCAGTTAGGGTGGAGAAAATGAATACACCCCCTGTGCTATGTCCGCCATGTTTCGTAGTCTCTGTCATGTTGAAATAGGGGTTGGAATGATACACCCTTGTGTGTTACGTACTCTTATGCTCTGCTGTGTGTTCATAGTCTCAGTGTAATTTCTGTTATCTTAAAATAAGGGTTGGAAAATATGCCATGTTCTTTTATTAGCTGTGATATGTATTATCTGTTCTGCTGTGTGTTACGTAGTGTTATGTGTTATCTTCTCTTGTATGTGTTCGTAATCTTATGTGTTATCTCCTATGTTAAAATAGGGGTTGAAAAATATGCTCATAAAAGAGAACGAGTTCACCCTTGTTATGTTATGTACTCTTATGTATTATCTGCTCTGCTGTGTGTTACGTAGTGTTATGTGTTATCTTCTCTTCTCTGTGTTCGTAGGGGTTGAAAAATGTGCTCATAAAAGGGAACGAGTTCAATTTGCTCTTCTGTATGTTCGTTATGTTACGTAGTCTGATGTTCTGCTGTTTGTTCATAGGGGTTGGAAAATATGCTCATAAAAGGGAATGAGTTCACCCCTAAAATGGAGGTCGTAAAAGAGAACGAGTTCAATTTGCTCTTCTGTATGTTCGTTATGTTACGTAGTCTGATGTTCTGCTGTTTGTTCATAGGGGTTGGAAAATATGCTCATAAAAGGGAACGAGTACACCCCTTAAAATGTGCTCATAAAAGAGAATGAGGTCACCCCCTTAAAAGTGGTCATAAAAGGGAACGAATTCACCCCTAAAATGGAGGTCGTAAAAGACCGTGGGCTCACGGTGCATGGTGGTCATTTTTCCAGGGGCTTGTGAGTTGGCTAAAACTGATCCAGATCGATCCATTTTCTACTACTAGTACGGTACACTTTCTAATTATCACGATATAATATTGACACCGGAAATGGTTGATCTGTCACTTTCGGTTCAATCAGATGGATAAGTTGGAGATGCAATCTCCTTTTGAGACACTAAATCCAACGTAAAAACAATTTCTCGTTACCTGTTCATATTTCTCCTCTATAAAACATGGCGGCGGCTCTCTTGATGTTTTAAACCGTAATATCCTGGTGTTCAGTAAAACTTAAGCTGCCGAGTGTCGGTCGCGTCACTGGCCATGATTATGTCGCCATTCTAGGGAACTACAGGGTCTGTCCTTAATAAAACCAGACTAAGGCTGTGCAGCTGGATGTATTGAAAATAACATAAAGTACAACTGATAATCTTCAAAATAACACCCACCGGCATCCACACAGCGCTTCCAGCGATTCTGCCACTGTAGATAAGCTCCCTGGAAGTCTTGTGAAGTGCTGTTCAGGGTCCTTGTAACGGCAGCTTGAACAGCTTTGATAGACTCGAGTCGACGTCCTTTGAAATTTCGTTTTAGCCGGGGAAAGAGGAAAAAGTCACAGGGGGACAGATCAGGGCTGTAGGGAGGTTGTGAAGGCGTAGAAATATTTTTCTTGTCCAGAAACTCCTGCACAATCTTTGCCGTATGACTGGGCGCGTTGTCGTGGTGCAGGGTTCAGTTGTTGGCGATGTCCGTTAGAACGCGGGCGACCTGTCTGCGAAGTCTTTCGAGGACCTGGACGTAGAAAGTTGATTTCACCGTCGCTCCTTGTGGGACGAATTCCTTGTGGACGACGCCTTGAGCGTCGTGGAAAACGATGAGCATCGTTTGAACTTGCTCATCCCCGCCTTTTTGGACGAGGAAACAGCGGCGTGTGCCACTCCGCGCTCTGCTGTTTGCTCTGTCTCCGTTCCCGATTTTTCTAGCCAAATATAAAATTTAGTGGCGTAACGCTGCTCAAGCAACCGCGGTATTTCGCTTTGTTCCAAGGCACTCGCACAACGTCTCGCTCAACACTCGATTCACACCGAACCACTGCTCGCAGCAAACTGAACACTTGTGCATGGTGTTGCTACGGCCCCCCACTACCTCTCCCGGCAGTTAGTTTCACTTCGCGTCGCGAGAGGGCGCCACATCAGAGCTAGCCTGGTTTCATGCAGGACAGACCCTGTATATGTATTATCTACTCAAGAAGTTGTTTCTGTCAAATATCATCACATTCCAGGATGATAACACAATTGGAGCTGTTGCGACGAGATTTGTGGAATAAGTTTAACACCTCTGATGGCCCGCACAATCCCCAGACCTCAACATAATTTAATATATGTTGTTCATTATGGAAACACAAATCTGGCTCAAATTCTTGTCACCTTCCTTATCACGGAAATGCACTGCAAACAGAATATTGTAATATTTCACTTACTATCATTGACAACTCTGGGAGGTGCACAATGGCTCATTAATACAGCGTTTATCTCTGGTGTGTGGAGTCCATGGTTCGATCCCCGCCTAAGTGAGTTTCTGATGGATAACACCGTGTCCTCTTGTTTTCTCGAGGTACTTCCGCTTTCTCCCGCATTCGTATTCTACCATTTTTTCCATCATCAGTCACTTGCCTTAATGGTCCCTCTGTCTTAGCCTTAAGAGCATTATTTATTTATTTATTCATTTATGACTTCTTTTAGGTGGTGAAGTTAAGGCTCTGCAGTCTTCTCTGAGCACTTAAACTGAAAAATTTCATTTCATTTTGTTCGCGAACTCTGTAACCCCATTCCATGTCGCATCACAGCACAGCTGTAGTCGAGGGTACACTGCTTAATCTTGGTCATTAGAGCGTACTTTCTGCTTCAAAGCACATGGTACTTTCCAATTTTGCTTTATTTATGTTTATTTATTTAGTTAATCAGACCATGACTCCAGTGATAAAGTGACTATAACGCCATTGTCCCCTTATATTCTTAGCAGCCGGCAATATCGGGCGCGAGTTTTTCTGTTCTTTCTCGGAATGAGTTGACTCCTTCTTCATACCTACACCCATTTATATTATTAATGGAGTGATTTAAGTAAGGAGTGCCATCAAGAAAATATGATGAAATGCTTTTAGACTATAAAACAGTAATGTATTCTTTATATTTTAATTGAATTAATTAATACATGCGTTTTACATTGTTCATTAAAAATGCCTTCTATGTCTTTTATGACAATGATAGATGATCACAAAACAGCGTGTACCCTCTGAAAATTTTAGGACTACAGCACTACATCACAGCAGTTCCGAGGGTAAAAGACTGTCCAACTCCATATTACCATAATAAGTTCTTACTTTATTCATGTGATTCTATTATTCTGATAACTTTGTGTGTATATATATATACAATAAGTCGTGATTAACTGATGAACGCACAGGGCAAACCGCTTAAGCTACATTGAAATTTTGACCCTGAATAGGATTTATGACGTAAATCCACCTCTTTTGCCCAATTCTTCATCTTCACCTTCACTTTGTCGTCAGTTGAAAATCCTTTTCCATCCATGTGAATCTTCACTGAGGTGAACATATGATACTCTGAAGATGCCAGGTCAGGAGAATCCCCCTATCGGTCAAAATCGACAGTTTTTCACTCCTCTGCTCATCAGGCACATGACTACGACCATTTCTAAATTTACGACACCACTTAAACACACTCGTACGATTCCTAACTCCTTCGCCATAAACTGATTTGATCTCGTTAAAAACTTCAGACGAAGATTTTCCCTTCACAACGAGATAACGGATAATGGTGCGAATCTCGCACTTAGCGGCAGATTGTATCGACATCTTTCACGTAAGACGTTAGTATGACCACAGTTCTGGTCGTACTGACGAGTGATTGGGCTCGCTGGGAAGATGAGATGAGTTGAAAGTCCCGCTGAGCATCGATGCTATATGAGACGTGGACCTACTGATTAACGTGGAATCCGAACCACATGAGCTCCCCCGGGAATAGAACCCGAGTCTCCAACGCCAAAGACGCGTACGCTAACCGCTTAGCCATGAAGGAGCTCTGGCTCGCTGGAAAGTGTAGGAACTAAGCTACACGGTGGTGTGACCAACATAGAAATAACAAATTCCCTCTGCCTGCGAGGGCCCTAGTACATTTATTTTGTAGACGTGCCTCGTATATGAGAGAGAGAGAGAGAGAGAGAGAGAGAACTTAGATTTGGATGTTAGAATGGAGCCGTACTTATTAAGTAAGGTGTTTGGTTTAGCAAAACTTATCTACGTGTCCAACCGGGAGACACAGCATATCGTCGCATGAGAACCAGAAGAATGTAACTCCATTTTCGTACGTTTACTGGCGAGAGAACAAAAGCATTATTTCCTTAGAAATGATGCGTTTTCAATAAGATAGTAATTGAGCTACATTACAACAGATGATCAACAAGGACAACAGATGGCGTTATGTTCCATTTACACCAAGTGGGGCTTTCAGAATTATGTCCAAACATGAAGAAAACGAAAACAGTATTTTTGGAGTTACGTTCCTCTGATTCTCATGCGACGATATCAAGATGGAATACCGTCAATTTTGGCCTGGATATAGAGGTTCAAAACTTAGGGATCTAATTCCGTGATGGAGGTCATTTATCTAGTTGATTCCAAAATAGACAAAAAATATGTTTACCCATTTCTTCCTATAGGAGTAATTGTGGCTATCACCCAGTGGCGTCTTGTGCTGTGTTACGACCGTGGTACAGCATATCAATAGTAATTCACACTTCGGTTTTGTCAAACACATGACAATATTAGCATACATTTAACATGGGAAGATAACATTCATGGGTTTTCTGGTCGTTCTTCCATTTCCTGCTACGTTATCTTTTCACGAATTCTTTCATAATTATCTGTCTTCTTTAGTCTAACTAACAAAATCCTGGGACTTACGTGCTCAGCCGAAACGGTGGCTGACTGATTTCCTGTAACGTCTGTGAATCATGGAAATCATTTTTCCACTAGTCATTGTGTTCAAAATTGCTACGATTGTTTTTTTTTTTTTTTTTTTTTTTTTTTTGCGAAGCATTGTTGCAACACAGGAAGACCTGGGTTTAATCCTCGGCGGGAGCTCACGTGGTTCGGATTCCACGTTAAGCTATAGGTCCGCGTCTCATATAGCTTCGCTGCTGAACGAGACGCTAAAGTGAAAATCAAATCAAATCAAATTTGAACTTTACTCTAACGTTAATGATCTAACGCTTTAAATGCAATTTATTTTTTATTTTCTTGTGTTTATTTATTTATTTATTTATTTATTATTCATTTATTTATTTATTTTTGAGCATAGAACACATTAATTTACTACAGTAGATTTACGGTATGCGAAAATTGATTACTGATGTCAACAAAACATTATTTCCGGAGATGCCTTTATTTTCACTTCATAAAGGCCCTAACTATGTTACGAAAGTTGGTGACAGTGGCGGATCTAGAAAGCAAAAACTGGGGACGCAGACAGAACCAAGAATATGATAGGTATGTCACGTGTTTACTATAAACTTTCAAAAATATATAAATAATAGTTTAAATTATCATATCTTTGTCAGTCGGAAAACTGGGCGTCCTAGTCCCCCCTTCCGGCCCCGGGCTAGATAGTCCACTGGTTGATGAAAATCTGATTTTTCATAACAGGAACTTATTTACGTAGTCTTCATTTTGAACAACTAATTATGGTTATCGGCTGAAATAGTCTCGAGGCATCTGAATTAAAACTTCGAAATGGAATAATCGATTATAACGACATGTTGTGAAAATCCATGGTTCGGCTTTAGGGACAACTTCAAAAAGTATCTACTTATTTGAAGAAATTTAGTAAAAAGAAAAAAGTTAGTTCTTCGGTACAATGAACCTGTTTATTTAGGATTCGATTTTGGAAAAGACTATCTGCAGAAACAATATTTTATGCGACACTTCTATTTAAACTTCAAAATTGTAAGGAATTGAAATCTGTAACGATTTGAATGTAATTCTGGAGAAAATCCTTCTTCCGTACAGGGTTCCGACTTTCAGAACAATGTTTACTAATGTTTGTAGAAACAATATTTTTTTTTTCGAGATTCTCTCAATTGTAATTTTAAAAAGTGACCATTTCAACGTAAAAAGATGAAAATGCATTTTTTTATACGAAATGTACGTTTTTTTGTATGATTTGAGTTTGGGAAATCTGTTTAGTGGCGTCTGTAGAAAAATACGTTAAGGTTACCTAACTTCATGTAGGAAATTGCATGATTACAAGTATGAAACGCTAAAGTTTATTAATTGTCGGAAAAATGTGGGAAGAGAAGGGTAATAGTAAGATAAGCTATTTAGATACATTTGAATTTGGTAGATCTCATTTCGTGAGTATGGACGGAAATATATTAACAAGGATATCTACAATTTATCTTCTAATGATGATCGGATTTACTAAAGATTTGCCTTCTAATACGAGAAAGAAACTTAGAAAAACTCCAAACTTTGAAAAGTGACTTAGTGGTGAATGCAGAAACAATGTTTTTTTTTCATTATACTTAGTTGTTCAATCGATAAGTCAAGATGTTCTATAAAATTTGGCTAGAATACGTTTGCCCATACGATAAAGTATTATTGCTGATTTTTTTGCGGTGAAATGTAGTTGCCTATTGTGTATGTGAAATGGTGCGAATACGTAATTTCCAGCACTAATTATCTTCATGAACTGAGATAAATCCACCTGTTTAGGGTGCACGAAAACAACGTAGCTGTTTTGACTTTGGATAAAGTAAATCATGGGTGGATACCTCATTATTTGGTTAAACGTCTTCGTGAGAAAGAATGAAGCCATTTTATTTAAGTGCTACAAAAGAGCTTTTGCTACATCTTGACTGTAAAAATATACTTAAGGGACGTTGATAAACTGTCTACTTTGGACTTGTACTGTAAATACAAAATTTGGTATCGATGGATATGAATATCTTTAGTAACGTCAAAAAAATATTTTTTGTGACCCCAAGGGGGGATAATTCTCCTGAACATGAATTTTTATTTGTAACTTGTACAATAGGATTTTTTTTTGTTCACTGAGTCTGATGTTATCATTTATTGACAGAAGTGCGGATGACACGATTTTTTCTCCCCCCTCCCTTGTATTCAATGTATAGATAGAAAGATTAACTTAGACAAGTTTGTTAATTCAGTCAAACTGTTAAAATCTTCAAGATAAATGGTGTGTTTAACGGTGGCTCTCCATGTTCCATTTGGTACATTTTTGTGCATCGCAGCTATGCAACCCTCAAAATAGAGGAGAGTTTCGGGTTACATAAACAAAAAGGCGAAAATATTTAGTTAATGTTGATTATAAACGCAAGCCCATTCACTCAAAATATTGTTTTCTTTATAGTATTTATAAGAGTTTATTTGTTAACTTTTCCTAGTTGTTCTTTAATTTTTTTTCTGTCAAAAGCTGACGAGAGACGAGAGCGCCTCTTTCTCAACACTGTCAGATTCTCATCGGCTGTTACTTGTTTGCATTCTATTTCGATTGTGCATAATATTCCTACTCTGTGAAGAGATTCTCTAAAAAGGATAGTGCATAACCTATTAAAAACACAGAGAACAATATTATTTCTGAAATGGCGATCAAATTAGGCATCAGAAGTTCTTCTAAAATTGGATTATTTTGTGCGAGTCAGTTCGATTTTGCATAGCTATTCAGCGACAGAGATTCTTTCAACAGAATATTAGATAATCTATTACAAAAACAGACAAGGATCAGTGACATTTCTTTGACATTTCTTTGACTCATTAATATAAAGGCACATATTATGTATGAGTAAAGTGGGCAGTATAATATACGCAAGACGAATATAAAACGTAAACAAAAAAGTTACTAGGTAATTTTCTTTTCATTTACCTTCAATACTTTGTTTTATTTTATGTGTACACACGTTGATTGAAAATTGGTTTAGGTGACTTACAACACACCTATGCAAATTTTCCTTCCCTCGTTTTGTGTAAGCGGAGTCAAGTATTTCCCATAATTTGGCAGAGAAGCGATTGAAATTTTTTCCAGAAGGATACGGAAATTCTAGCGGAATTCATCGTCGTTTATAAGCCGTTTATTTCTAGTTAGACAATTCTGGACCAAAATACGGTGAATACATGGGGAAATGTCTCAATGGCCATTGAAGGTGAGTCTCAGAAAAGTCGTGCAATGTCTGTGGCAGGCGATAAACATCGTCAAGAAAGTAGACGAATTTATTATAAACGACGATTAATTTCGATAGATTTTCCCTTTTAAACTTCCTGCGTAAGCAACAATAGCAAGTCTTACAGAACGCTTTATGTCCGTCCGTTTGCCTGTTGACATGTATCAGCAGTGGCGTATTTAGATTTTTGGGGGGGGGCTATGCACAATACGTGAATAAACACTTATTTTTTCTTTAGGGTGCTGACAAATTTTAACAAAGTTCTCCGTATAATATTCATTTCGAGGGGTTTGAGTCCGATAGCTACTCCCCTAAATACGCCACTGTGTATCAGAGTGGTAAAAAAAAAATCTCACTGTCTTTTAATATTATCTAATATGGATTCAATAATTGGTTCCATCTCGTACTTTATCCCCGTATTCCAAACAGAAGTGGGGTCTCCGATGGCATAATAGTAGAACATTCACCTTCGACACGTGGTATCCCCGGTTTGATACCAGCTGCGGCAACATAGGTTTCATAGTGAACAAACACCATGTGTGTAGGTTTTCTCGAGGTTCTGCCATTTTTCTAGCACTTTCATCATCCCATAATTTCATTCATTCTCATGATGATCGTCTCCTTTAGCCTTCAGGGCACAACAATCGTGGGACGTAAAATTCAAAGACTTAATTTTTTAAAATCATAAATGGTCAAAATTAACTGTGTCCAGTTTGAATCAAGCTGATCGTTATTTTTGTCGTACTCTTTCAGAGCAATTCAATTTTTGTTGTTGTTGTTGTTGTTGTTGTTGTTTAACGTGTGTGTCCATCTAAGAAGAGAAGAGTTTATTCATTTCCGGCAAATTATCCAAAAGTAAAAAGCACCACCTGAAGTGGGAAAAACCATCAAAATTAATTCAAAACATTCTTTCTTTATATAAAATGACTTGTTATTTCAGAATATGTAATTACTTTTAGCAATGTGACTATAACAGTCCAAAAACGTGTTTCTTATGGGGATAGTCTTATATTTTTTGAGCGCTACTGTAATAGATAGAGGGGAGCTTATTTGTATGAATTTGTTAACCTCGAGTTATAATCCTTTTATTTGACCCCAAAGTGACCTATCATTTTACGTTTTTATATTAATCGACAGAGAACAAAAATAATAACATACAGAGGGGAGCACGGTAGCTAAGAGAAAGAGCACTTAACCTCCGTTGCGTAGGGTCCCTGGCTCGATTCCCCGCCAAGTAAATTTGTGATTGGCAACATTATGAGTGTGGCTCTTCTCGGAGTACTTCCGTTTCCTCCCACATTCTCATTCCAGCACTTCTTCCATCAGGGGCGAATCCAGGACGGACTTCTGAGGGGGGGGGGTTGTAATACTGGTACTTAGAGCTACTTTTAAGAGCTCCAAACTCTGGGATGGGTTTTATTTATATGTATAAAATAAGAAAGTTTCCTCTTTTGGGGGGGGGCGATCGGGGTAATTGCCCCTCCCTGGATCCGCCACTGTCTTCCATCCTCATTCACTTGCCTCAATCATTCATCTTCCTTAATTTGAAGGACATAATCGAGGGACGTTAAACTGAAATATTTCATTTCATAACATACACAAAGAGGGGAAGTTTTTGATGTACATTCAGTGTTCCATGAAAGACTATCATTTCTGCTTTTTTCCCCCTACTAAAACTAGAAGTAGTAAAAATAAATATAAATTATCTTTTTAGTATTGATCCCCCAAAGAGAAAAAATGGTGATGAATAAGGGGCAATGTATTCTGATATCAATTTAGTGTTCCAATAGCAAGTTGAATCTCTGCGTTAACCCTTGTCCAGGCAAGATATTTTTGTAACGTAGATGGGCAACTGGGGCCTTACCAACTCTATTATCCTTACCAACTCAATATGTTCATGACTTTAACTTCGACAAACGATAGAAGAATTCAGAATTTTATGTCATCGAAATATTTATGGTTATTGAGAAATCCGAATAAATAAATAAATTAAGCCCGGATAAGGGTTAATTCTTTTATTAAAGCCGAAAGTTGTCAAAATGTCTTTTCCTTTTCCATATTACATATTCATGCAGCAGTAATGGTAAGAGATACGAAGAAATTATCTTATTGTACTACACCGTCAGGAACGTACGCGTGAGGTTTCGTAGTTTAACTAACCCCATCCCTCCGCTGAACAAGGTATAATGGAAACTAAACATTTAGTGTATACACTAGGGTGGTTCTTAATTTTCGTTTTCCGATTTTCTTTGCTCCCGACCAATAAACTGGTTCCATATCGGACGAAATTAACCCATGCAAAATATTGGCTTAATTATTGAAGAATATTTAACCGACCCCCAAGGAGGACCGTAACTTGTGGGGCAGGGGCAAATGCCCCTAGGGAAACTCCCCGCTGTTCGAGGAGGTCTACTTTAAGGACAAAATTTTCTTACTCCGTATACAATAAGAACACGAAATCATAAATGAAGCATCAAACAGGTTTACTAAAATACACAAACAAAACAGCATACAAAAAGTAAATGAAACAAATATGAATCGGGCTCATTTAAGTAAAAATGTCTGCTATTAAGGGCCCTTCCGCCCTAGAAATAATATTTATTCGAATGGCTTTGAGGTTTGTCAATATTGTCCTCTTAATTAATTTGTCATGTATGAAACGGGTCCAAGGGCGTGCGGAAGTGCCCACAGGCTCCGGGGGCCCACAAAGAGTAAGAGAATGGGCTTATTTTCGAATTTTGCGGAATGGTCCAAAACAACTTTTTCTAGGGGATCAAATATTAATGAGTAGTAGGGGTCCGCGTATGGCTCGCTGAGTCAGCAAAAATTTTCGTGACGTCATAGGTCAAAGGTCAATGACCTTGGCCCAGGGTCAATGACCTAGGGGTACTTAGGACCACCCCCTCTAGATTTTGGCAGGGGTACCATGGCCCACCCCCTAAATTTTGGCAGGGGTACATAGGACCACCCCCCTTAAATTTTGGAAATTGCCAAATCTAAAAATTTGGTATGGTAGCCTAGGACCATAGTATGTACCTCTATCAGTATTGGGTGTCTATGTCGTTCCCTTTCATGGGTAAAAAATTGCCAAAAATTCAAATTTCGGAGGTTTTTGACCTAATTTATCCCCTTGGATGAGGTGTTATTACCCTATATAGTTATATGGGCGTATACAGGGGTCCATTACCTTTCATAAGACATGGGTATATTAATGCACCCCTTGAGAAATTTGGGAGGGGTACCTTGGCCCACCCCTTCAATTTTGGAAATTGCCCAATTTCAACATTTGGTATTATAGTACAGGACCCTAATATGTATTATGATAAATTTGGATGGTCCACCTCGTTTCCTTTTAGGGGTACCAAATTGCCAAAAATATAAACGTAAGCAATACGTTGTACCACGTGTTTGGTTTTTGGCTCAATTTATCCCCTTTGATGAGATGTTATTACCTTATATGGTTATATGGTCATGTATAGGGGTCCATTACCTTTCATAAGACATGGGTATATTTGTGCACCCCTTGAAAAATTTGGGAGGGGTACTTTGGCCCACCCCTTAAATTTTGGAAATTGCCCAATTTCAACATTGGGTATTATAGTATTGGACCCTAACATGTATTATGATAAATTTGGGTGGTCCACCTCGTTCCCTTTTAGGGGTACAAAATTGCCAAATTTTAGTACAACCACATGTTTGGTATTTTGGCTCATTTTATTCCCTTGGATGAGGTCCTATTACCTTATATGGTCATGTATAGGGGTCCATTATCTATTATAAGACATGGGTACATTGGTGCACCCCGGGAGGGGTACCTTGGTCCACCCCTTAAATTTTGGAAATTGCCCAATTTCAACATTTGGTATTATAGTACAGGACCTCAATATGTATCATGATAAATTTGGATGGTCCACATCGTTCCCTTTTAGGGGTACAAAAATTGCCAAAATATAAACGTTGTACCACGTGTTTGTTTTTTTGGTCCATTTTATCCCCTTTGATGAGATTCTATGATTACAGGGGTTCATTTCTTATCATAAGACATGGGCACCCTTCTTAAATTTTGGCAATGGGGGTCCACTGAAATTGTCCAATTGAAGCATAGTACAGGACCTCAATATGATTCGGTGGTCCTATTACCAAATTTGTTTAGTACAACCACGTGTTCGGTTACTGACTCAATTAAGGTTATAAGGTATGGATGGGTATCCCCTTTCAATTTGGTAGGACCCTTCGGGTGTAGTACAGTCACGTGATCGATGATTTGGTTTTAATGCGCGACGAGGTCCCTGGTCAATGTTCTCTAGGAATTAGGTGGAAACTTTGCCCAGGGTTCTCGTCTTATATCGCACAGTTCTTTAGGAGAATCTGATAACGTTGTATATGGAATGGACAATAAAAACACATAAATAAGTATAAATTGTATTTTATTCATTTTTCTGGTTTCTTCTTTTTCTTTCTTATTGACAATGTTTGTATATTGAGCTGGGTTTCTTCATTAGACCGCCTCCTCTTCTTGATTGCGATGATTTGTTTCCATGTTTTGCAGCATAGCACCCGTTTGCAAAGCTTCGTATTGTGAATTCTGTAAAAAGAACGAGGAAAAAAATGATTAGTATAGAAATAGATGATGATTAAACAATACATTTGCAATGATAAATATGATAAAATTACCTGGAAGGTATATTGCAGCAGTCTACGATCATTAACCGTGGGTACTGTTGTGAACAAATATTGAATTTCACGCAGAGATTTTCCTTGGGCTTTACAGCACAAATAAAAATAAGCATAATAGCCACATACGGATGAACCAAGACTTTGCATTTGGCTATTATTATATTTATAGTATATACAATGAAGTTTTAAGAATGCAACATGTTGTGGTACATAAGGAGGAAGGCCATAGCTGTCAAAATATTCTCCAACACTGCGATGATCAATATAAATTGCAATCCAATGGCTTCCTAGTTTTGTGGATGGATCTGTATTTACAATGATTGCCAGAGGAAGAGAAATCCGTGAGGGCAACTCATCGCTTGCAAATACCCCAGTAAAATGATTTCTGAATAATGGGCTCCCGTTTAAAGCACTAGCTAATTGTAATGTATTCAACATCGTGAATGGAAATGATACATAACGTATACGTACCTTGTAATTTAAAAGTCCAGGATAATGTTGCGCTGGTGGTCGATCTCTAGGAGTGAGGAAAACTCTCCATACACAATACAGTTTGCAGGTGCTGCTAATTTCTCTTGGAAATGAACTTCCAATCGGATGGCGCCATGTCGTTGTAAATTCCAATAGTGACAATCTCCAGCAGAAGAATCGGGAGTTAGGTCAAATACAAACAGTGTATATCCATTCTTGTAGTCGGCTCTTGAAATTGTATTTCCAGTATTGGTAAAATGTATGCCAGAGCCTGAGAACAATGTGTGGTACGATGAAATGTAGAAATTTTCTTCAAAGTTGGGTTGCAATGGTTTTGAAGGTACAGCTTTTCCATCCACGTACAATGTAAAGAAATTAATGTTTAGATGTTGAAATTCAAATGGATTGGTGGTAATAGTTCCACTGGATGCTTCATTCGATGTAAATCCTACAATAATACGATTTGGCAATGTTCCCATAAACAGGTTATCAATAGTTTTGGATTGTATATCCTTCGGGATGGTAAATGATTTCATTTGAACCCTAGTCAGAGGATACTTTGCCGGTGTAGATTGTAAAATTTTATTGTGTGCCAATTTGACACTAGGGCTGATGCTGACTTTTTTCACCTGCAACGATGCATCTAGAATATTGATTTTTGCATTGACACCACTTTCACCGGCCATGAGACAAAAGTTTGGCTTTGCAGGAATAAGTTTCACACGTAATTCCACTCCATGAATTAAAAATTTATCTTGATTAAAAATGTCACAATGAAGATGTCCAATCATATCGAATTTCATACTTTGTTTTGTCAGTTCATAGCGTTGTTGAAATCCTTTGTTCTCACTTGTGGTTGCGTTCATATGACCAGCCGTATCTTGAAACCACATTGCTGTTTGTAAATGTGTATTTTTAGCTCCATCACTATAATTGAGCAGTTTTTCCATGTACGAACGATATGGATGATTATGTGACGGAAATGAAATCAGTTTATTGTTCAAGTAGATTTGTACTTCACTAAACATAGCATTTAGAAAATCATTGACAGGTGCAATTGCTTTATCCGTATTGGTGAAGGAGGAACCATCTGGTTTCACAATTTGTGCTTGGATGTATAATAAGGTTTGTGGTAAATCAATGTATTCATCACTGCTACCACTCACTACAAATTCTATTGGTGAATTTTCAGCTATTGAACTAATTGGTTTGTAGCCAATAATACGATTGTCCAGAACACTGGTTTGCGTGGGCAACGTTGAAAAAATGTCCAATTCACTTTTTACACATTCACAGGATTGATGATGTAAGAAAGCCATCGTTGAATTAATCAAAAATATCTGGTGACGATGCCAATGATTTCTTCTTCTTCTTATGTGATAATTTACGTCTCTTTGTAGGATTGATGGTGTTGTTGATCGTTGGAAGGTCAACCTCAAACTGAGAGCAGTCATCCCATTTTCGTTTATGATATCCACTTCCCAGCATAGTTTTCAACTTGTTTTTAGCTTTTTCTTGTAAATTCGATTTTGCCTCTTGCATACGTTGATGAAACGATTCATCCAGCGGTTGATTCGAGATCACAACATCATTAATCATATTGGCACCTGATTTCAATAATTCTTTTCCCACAGTTTTAGCGCCTTGCTTCACAAGTGGTAACACTGAACGAAATAAGCCACCAAGGAAACTTCCAATGCCATGTCCTGCTTGATAGGGACTTCCCACATAGACGTTGCCGATACCGGATAACGCTTGTTTTTGGTAGTATTGCAAGTACGGATCAGTCATGACGACGACGACGGAAATGTAGTTTTGTACACACCGTTCCAAAGGTGAATGGCATACGATGACCTGTGCTATCCCTTATATCGATTTGTATTTGCTCAAAATTCATTTTTTCCACCGGAACATAATGTGCAGGATTAAAGATTTGTACTGCATGACTTCCAAAAGTATGATTCACAGGATCCATGTTGACAATTCGTAGCAAGGGTACCATTGTATCTCCAACAATGACAGATTCAATAATGTCACAGTAGACGTACATTTGTGATGGTAAGCCTAATCGTACATCCGGTGTATATTGTCCCTTTTCCATATCTTTTAAATCACTTTTCGGGTCAAATCCAAGCATTAAACTAACACTTGGTGACAATTGTACAGAAGTATGGATTTCCTTTTTGGGATGTCTTATGAGGCATATATTATTAGTTGCGTCATGAGATATAAATAAATTGGTTTCTTTATGATGTATATTAATTGCATGAATAAGATCCCGTATATTGTTATAATAGCGTACAGGGATCGTTACAACCTTCCACGGTTCTTGATCATTACTACTTGATGATTTGTAATATATTTTATTGTTTTTACTGTTAATGTTCAGCAAAGAATGTGGATAATGAATCTCTACAATTGCCACATCCCATTTCTGGCGAAACTCTACACGTCGTTGTAATTTCGTAATATATGAAGTCAATGTATTTTCTGGAAAATAATCCATGGAACTATTACTGGGAAGTGTAACGTAAAAATCTTGATCAGGTTCCATTCTTCTTCTTCTTCTTCAATGAAGTTGCAGGGATCCACGAATTGAATGAGGAAGGATATCCTTTCCACTGGACGAGATACTCCTTTCTGCGACCTTTTGTTCTTGTACGTAATATTTTATCGATGAGGAACGTCGAAGGGAGCGGTACTGGTTGTAATTCTTCTCTGTAGAAAACACCATCGATGAGTTGATGATTTAAATCCTCTAGTCGATACACTGTTGGGTTTCTTGGTACAATGGCTTTTACTCTGAATATTTCCCAAGTCCAGTTCTCGAGGTAACCCTTGTCAAAGATACGTTTTGTTTTACTTATACGAACAGTATCACCAACAGATAAATCCGTATCTTGTTTTGAACGTTGTAGCTTTTTGTCGTATAAGTTATGCCACACCTCCAGTAAATTGTCCTGAGAAACGTTTGCAGGTGCCATTTTAATACTGGAATGCCGACTTTCATTGTATGCTTTTACAAGTAAAGGCAATACTTTGATGTAATTGTATGTTTGATATTTGGTAAAGTATTTCCACATACGATGTTTCAATGTCTGATTAAATCTTTCTGCGATGCTGGCTTTAATATCTGGATCCTTTGTTGTAACATGTTGCACGTTGTGTTTTCTGAGAAACTTTTGTACTGTCTTGTTGGTAAATTCAGTTCCTTGATCACTACGTAGTACAATTGGTTTCCTCTCCTGGAAAATCATTTCAAATGCATTCACTATATCCTCGGCACTTTTTGATTTTAGTGGTACAGCCCATCCGTACCGACTAAACACATCAATCACTGTAAGAATATAGCGGTAATTGTCATTATAGTTTTGAAGTGATTGTAAATCATTTAAATCACATTCCCATTGATCATCAATATTGTTGACAAGATAAAAATCTCTACGGAAACGACGACGTACAGGGCGATGTAACGTGTAGGTAGGTTGTTTGTTTAACCAAAGTTTTATTTTGGTTAGAGGTATAGATTTTCCTGTGGCTTGCCATAATTTCTTTGCAGTAGAAAACGATGCAGGATGTGCTGGATTGTAATAAATGGATTTCAACTTTTTGTTCATGGTTTGTACGTTGACCATTGTGGAATGATACGTTTTCTTTTTGGTCGGACTTCTAAAACATCATCATCATCTTCTTCTTCTTCTTCTTCTCCGGAAGAAAATAATTCAGGTGCCGGTTTTGGTGGTGCAGATCCTTCAGATGCTGTTGTACTATTATGCTTGACAATATAGTTTAATCTTCGTGGATTACCAATCAATTCTTGAGGTGTGTTTGACGATGCAAGGTAGTTGCAAAACAATTCCCAGCCTTGAGGATTAGAATGTTTCCTCGGTCGAGTCACATCGCACATTAAATCTACAATATTGGATCCATGTAGTTTATTATCGTTGATGTACACTGTTCCTTTATGATCCCACGTAATTGCGTCATCTTGTTTTAAACGACGGAATAGTAGTTCGGCTTTCTTACGATACATTTGTGGTATTGCGGCTAAAATTTCTTGTTTCGTGCTATCGTCAACATTCGGGACGTCACCATCAGGTTTCATTGATGTAATTGTAAGTGGTATTGGTTCTTCTTGTTTACGTATCACATAAAGATATTTCTGTAATATTCTATTGTACTGATTCCATTTTTCTTCATCACTTGGATACGATGTATTCAATATAGATTGCATTTCACGATCGAGATTAGATTCTCGATTTTCACTCACACGGGCTGATGATGCATGCATTCGTTGAAGCATTTCTGGTGGCACTAAAACCATCTTCTTGCTATGTTCCATGATGTTTATTGTTTAAACAAAATACTGGATAACACACTTCCTACAATAGGTGCAAGTAATGCAGGTAAGAATCCTCCTTGTTGTACGGCTAAATGTTTCTTCTTTTTATCCAATGATTTTGTATTGTCTACGAGATAGCGGAGCGTGTTCTTGTAACGCTTTAATCTTGACTTCTGCACACTTGTCAGTGGAACATTGCCTTTTAAGACATTATAACAACATTCACAAATACTATGAATTAATGAAGCGTCTGCATTGGCAATAATAGCTTTACGCAATCTTGGTTTAGCTTTGTGCAGAGCACGTAGCAGATCAGCGTGTTTCACTGTAGGAGACATCGTGACAGACTAAGTCATTCTTTTCACATGCACAATAATTTAAACATGTTTTGTTGGTACGTAAACATAATGATGCAAATCGTCGGGAAAAATATTTGTACGAAATCGCATTTCATCGGGTGTATCTTGTTTAAGATCCAGCAGTAAATAGCCATGTGGATTTCTTGTTGCGTCTGCATAACTTTCTTGTAGAAACAGTGGATGCTCAGGCATGATTTGATAACTCATATGCTTGATTTGTGACTTGTCACGTGGATTTTTAAACAACACCAAATACGAACAATTTAAACTCATATTTCTATTTGCTTTACTTTGATGAAATACATTTTGTGTTATAAAAATCACACTAATATTTCGATGATGTGATCCTTTTGTGAACATATCAACAATATCACTATTCACTTCTCGCATATGGTCATCAATAATAATCAAATGTGGTCCATCTTGAGGCTGAAAATCTTTCATTCGTGGAAGTCCTTCGTGAAATTCTACTGGAACTGGCATTGTTGCATACACGTCTTGCCATTCTGCATAATACCAGTATATCTTACGAAATTTTGCATTGATCATGGTTGGGAGATGTGACAGTAATCGCTTCACAAAATACGTTTTTCCACACCCACTAGGCCCTGCGAGAATACAGGTAAATGGATGTTTCCACTGTGTATCCATGATGAACACTAACACCTTGTTTCAAAAATGATGCGTATTTAAAGCGAGTACAACAATTCTTGCACTCACTGGTGTGAAAAGGAAAGAAACAGTTCATCTGTTTATCGAGTAGTTGAAAACCGTTTATTTGTTAATCGAATAGTTGAAAACCGTTTATTTGTTAATCGAATAGTTAAAAACCGGATAAAGTTTAACGGTTAACCGTGAAAGCTGATCACTGTTTGATTTAAATTCTATTTGAAAATTTTTCGTTTCAAATTTGTTTTGAAATTTTTGTTTCAAAAATTTTGTTGAAAATTTTTTGTTTCAAAATTTTTTGTTTGAAATTTTTTTGTTTGTAAATTTATTCTTTCAAAATTTTTTGTTTGAAAATGTTTCGTTTCAATTTTTTTGTTGAAAATTTTTGTTTTGAAATTTTTGTTTTCAAAATTTTGTTTGAAATTTTTTTCGTTTGAAAATTTTTAATTTTTTGTTGCAAAATTTTTGTTTCGAAATTTTTGTTTTGAAATTTTTCGTTTCCAATTTTTTTTTGTTTAAAATTTTTTTGTTTCAAGATTTTTGTTTAAAAGTTTTCGTTTCAATTTTTGTTTTGATTTTTTAGTTTGAAAAGTTGAAAAAAAAGTTTTAAATGCCAAGAATCTTGTTCAAAGTTTCCACCTAATTCCTAGAGAACATTGACCAGGGACCTCGTCGCACATTAAAACCAAATCATCGATCACGTGACTGTACTACACCCGAAGGGTCCTACCAAATTGAAAGGGGATACCCATCCATACCTTATAACCTTAATTGAGTCAGTAACCGAACACGTGGTTGTACTAAACAAATTTGGTAATAGGACCACCGAAACATATTGAGGTCCTGTACTATGCTTCAATTGGACAATTTCAGTGGACCCCCATTGCCAAAATTTAAGAAGGGTGCCCATGTCTTATGATAAGAAATGAACCCCTGTAATCATAGAATCTCATCAAAGGGGATAAAATGGACCAAAAAAACAAACACGTGGTACAACGTTTATATTTTGGCAATTTTTGTACCCCTAAAAGGGAACGATGTGGACCATCCAAATTTATCATGATACATATTGAGGTCCTGTACTATAATACCAAATGTTGAAATTGGGCAATTTCCAAAATTTAAGGGGTGGGCCAAGGTACCCCTCCCGGGGTGCACCAATGTACCCATGTCTTATAATAGATAATGGACCCCTATACATGACCATATAAGGTAATAGGACCTCATCCAAGGGAATAAAATGAGCCAAAATACCAAACATGTGGTTGTACTAAAATTTGGCAATTTTGTACCCCTAAAAGGGAACGAGGTGGACCACCCAAATTTATCATAATACATGTTAGGGTCCAATACTATAATACCCAATGTTGAAATTGGGCAATTTCCAAAATTTAAGGGGTGGGCCAAAGTACCCCTCCCAAATTTTTCAAGGGGTGCACAAATATACCCATGTCTTATGAAAGGTAATGGACCCCTATACATGACCATATAACCATATAAGGTAATAACATCTCATCAAAGGGGATAAATTGAGCCAAAAACCAAACACGTGGTACAACGTATTGCTTACGTTTATATTTTTGGCAATTTGGTACCCCTAAAAGGAAACGAGGTGGACCATCCAAATTTATCATAATACATATTAGGGTCCTGTACTATAATACCAAATGTTGAAATTGGGCAATTTCCAAAATTGAAGGGGTGGGCCAAGGTACCCCTCCCAAATTTCTCAAGGGGTGCATTAATATACCCATGTCTTATGAAAGGTAATGGACCCCTGTATACGCCCATATAACTATATAGGGTAATAACACCTCATCCAAGGGGATAAATTAGGTCAAAAACCTCCGAAATTTGAATTTTTGGCAATTTTTTACCCATGAAAGGGAACGACATAGACACCCAATACTGATAGAGGTACATACTATGGTCCTAGGCTACCATACCAAATTTTTAGATTTGGCAATTTCCAAAATTTAAGGGGGGTGGTCCTATGTACCCCTGCCAAAATTTAGGGGGTGGGCCATGGTACCCCTGCCAAAATCTAGAGGGGGTGGTCCTAAGTACCCCTAGGTCATTGACCCTGGGCCAAGGTCATTGACCTTTGACCTATGACGTCACGAAAATTTTTGCTGACTCAGCGAGCCATACGCGGACCCCTACTACTTAATGCTTGCCCACCAGAAAAAAATCTACTTTCCTAGGTCCCCAAGCGACCTAAATGTCTGATTACATTTACAATATACAAACATATATGACAAAAGTTTGAAACGACTAAAGGGAAAGGGATCATATTTCACGTAGAGGTAATGGAGGTTGATCCACACCTAAAACTGAGTAGTGTCATGATAGCGGCCATCCTAAAGTCCGTCATCTGGTATTCACACCCAAAACTTTAAACACAAATGGGATCGTGTGACATATCATTTTGGTGTAGCTTTTCACCACAAACACATATCTAACTTTATTTTCCATTTATCTCTGATCATGTAACAATTATCACTTTTGGAATATAAATATAGATGTGAGTCATTTACTGTAACGATACCGGAAAGCGCTAGTGTTGAAAGTTTGAAGGTGTGAGTACCACAGCTGCAAGTATCATAAAGAAGGTTGACAGAGTAGCGATATTTGTAACTTTTAACGGCAAAGAACAATTGTTAGGCATCCCTGAAATATCACCAACTGCAGGCGAAGCACAAGCTACAGCTGTTTATGAAGCAGTGGGGAAATGGGACATAGAACACAAAATACAAGCGTTATGCTTCGATACAACTGCAAGCAACACCGGCAAAACAAGTTACACTTGTTCAAACCTTGCAAAGTTTGATCGTAATTAGTTTACCTACCGTGCCGACATCACATATTCGAATTAGCTCTTTTTAGCAGTTTTCACGCAGTAATGGATGGTGCTACTGCTGCCAGTACAAGTTCCAGGCCTGATGTGGTTTTGTTTGAAAGAATAGGCAATCCTGGTTGTCCATCGACAAAAGCAATTATCGAACTGGGATAGATGATATTACGGAAGATGTCTGGGATTTATACAACAACAGATACACCAGAAACACCATAGAGATGACTATGATGTTTCTCTCTCCTTTTTTTTTTTTTATCTGTTGTTGATCTAAGAGATGGCTTATGGCTAGATATTCCTAGGTGACACCCTTCCACAAGGAGTATGATTTTGCATTCCTGGAGCTGTGAGTCATGCTCGATAGATAACAAACGCTATATATATATATATATATATATATATATATATGTGTGTGTGTGTGTGTGTGTGTGTGTGTGTGTGTGTGTGTTAAAAATACATTTATTCCAAGGTCAATTTGAACTGACGAAATAAAAGAAGAATTGAATCAAGAGAGGACATTTTCCTTGTTCGAATCTATTCATAAGATTGGTTCCTTGTACAGCGGGGGACACTTCTAAATGGTACAGCCATATGGAGATTTACGGCTAAGGTGTACCATTTAGAAGTGTCCCCCGCTGTACCATTGGCTGTGAAAGCTCCGTATCACGATTAGAAGTTTTTACAGAAATTAGTCGAATACTAGGAAGTAGATCTAGAAAACATTAATTGTGCCGTGCAAAAATTCCCTAACCATTTATGGTATCTGTCACCAGAAACTGTGGCATTCGCATCCTTTAATGATGAAATACTGCAACACCTGACAATAAAAATGGTTTCTAATAATTATAATGGCGAGTACAGAAGAATATGATGTACAATCCGCGGCAAAAAACCTGTAACATAAGGATGTAAGTTTATTGTGAAACTACGCCTAACAGCACAAGGAATGAACATAACGTCTAAGTGGAACGAATCACGTCAGGATAAACCTTGGCCTCCTCCCGTGCACATTTATTTTGGAGCAAAAGACTTCGTCATTTCACAATAAACTTATATGCTCATGTTGCAGGTTTTTTGCCGCGGATTGTACAAAACAAAGTATAACTATACTCTGTAAATATTCCAGAAGCCAACACTTTCAAAGAAAAAGAATTTTCGTATTTCATTTCCGCAGATTCGAAGACATGCTTCTCAAGATTTTCTATAGATACAAATTTCCTAAAAACATACTCATCTGCTTGGAGACAATATGTCAACTTTCAACATGGGTTGGATTTATTGAAAGACATTATGTTGGTGAACGATATGGTAGAGAGAGAGGTGATGCTGATACAAGAATACGGGACCATTCTAACCCAGGACGAGAAAGAAAAACAATATTGAAGATCGTCAGTGAACACAGGAAAAATATCCAGGTGCTACAAAAAATGGTTTTAATCAGACAATAGAATTTCTGAATCAGACAATATAATTGTTCACAGCCTTTATCTTTTATTATTATTATTTTCATTTAAAACCTTCATTGTATTAATTAGGTATTTTTACGTACTTCATGCAAATAATTTCAACATAGGTTGGTGTGCATTGGGAAGGAATGTGCTAATATATGGTATGTATATATATATATATATATATATAATTGCTTTCTTGTACACTCATGTCCAAAATAATTGTCGCATATCTATAACTGTCTTCTTGTAAGAATATAATTTGATAATGATTTTGCAGGATACTTTTAATACCGATACTATGTTTATAATCGGCAAATGTATATGTGTGGTAAAATTTCATAAGAAAAGAATTATAAATACGAAAATTAGAATGAACAAAACAAAATGTTGCTAAATGAATAAGAAAGTTTTACTTTCATTTTATTGCTCTTTTGACGTGAAATTTCCCCACATACATGTCTTTGCCTATTATAAACATATTAACATTATAAGAAATACCGGCGAATTCGTTATCAAATTATATTTCTACAACAACATATTTATAGGCATGCGACAATAATTTTGGACATGAGTCTACCTCTTTTTAAATACTTCTGTAAGCTATGAAAAAAGACAGTATTGAGGGATATTAACTTGTAATTTGTGGGTAATAGCTATTACATGATCAGAGATAAATTGAAAATAAAGATGCGTGTTTGTGGTGAAAAGCTATCCAAAAACGTTACGTCACACGACCCAATTTTAAAATTTGGGATCTGAATTCAAGATGGCGGAATTCAAGATGGACGCCATCATGATACTACTTAGTTTCAGGTGTGATCTAGCTCCACTACCTCTATCCAAAATGTGAACCCTTTCCCTTCAGCCGTTTCAAAGTTACAAGCGTCTATTTCAAACTTTTGCCGTATACTATATGTATTATAAATGCACTCAACAGTTTAGGTCGCTTGGGGGTCAGTTAAATATTCTTCAATTAAGCCATTTTTTCCCTGGATTAATTTGGTTCGACATGGAACCAATTTAGGGGTTGGAGCGAAGAAATTCGAAAAAAAAAAAAACATTTCAATATAATTAAGGATCACCCTAATATACACTATACACAAAAATCACTCTCATTTTGAGAATATACCTCACTCAGTGTTTGAAACCCTTTTGATGAAATGCTGCGTACGCTACTATTTGCAACTTCAAAAGATGAGTTTGATCTGTCCCACTTGTCTGCTCATTGACAGTGGAACTTCTAAATCTATCATTTTGGTTCAGAATATTAGATACCTGTATTGGATACCTAGGAGGATCAATGCTGAAACTGAAAGTTGAGAGATAATTAAACCATTTCAGATTTTAAGTGAGATAATGATGATAACAGAAAATGGGTCTATCCTTAAGATGTTGAAGTCATGTCAAAAAAAAGTCTCTCTGTCTTTCTCCGTTTATATATTGTGTAGATCAACATTGGAAGTAGAAGCGACAATTTCCACTTCACTACTTAATAGTATACTTCACAATAACCCAGTGAAACTTGCCAATTAGTAACATTTTGACCCTTTACCTTTTAGAAAATACCACCCTTGCTAATGGGACATATATGGTTGGCTAGTTATCTAGACCTCTGCTATATATTACATTACTTGTCATGTTTTTCAGCGCTCTGCTCTTGTGGTATTTAACCAAGCATAATCCCTCCAATGGTGCAGATGTAATCGAATTGCGCAAGTTAAGAAAATCTGTGAAAGGCAAACTTGGAACAAGTACCTAAAAATTACCGTAGACTCTACCAAATGCTACAACTTTCATGTTATTCAATCCATGCTTTACGACACTAAATCGGAAATTAAAATGAAATGAAATGAAATCTTTAAGTTTTACGTCCCACGGTTATGCCGGTTAGGCTAAAGGAGACGGTGATAATGAGAAATGAGTGAAATGGTGGAATGAAGAAAGTGGGAGGAAACGGGAGAACCCCGAGAAAACCCACACACACGGTATTTGTCCACCACAAAGTCCACACGGCGCGAGCTGGGATCGAACCAGGGACCCCAAGCAGCGCAGGTGAACGCTCTACCACTGAGCCACCGTGACCCCCTAAATCGGAAATTATTTTTAAAGGTAAATCGTAGCGCCTGTGATTTTTAACTAACAAATTCTACCAAAACAAAAATAATTATATGCTATATACGAAATATAAAGGTTCTAGTTGGAAGAACCGTCCGCTAAAGTGAACGTGAATCCATTTACAAATATTCTCTCTCTTTTTTTTTTTTTTTTTTTTTTTTGGTACAGAATATCGATGAATAACGTGCGACTTGTATGAGAGATAGGCCTATTATTCCTCTTAAGATTGAGTGAGGATTATTTTATGCAGTAATTGCCATCATTAGGCAAAGTAGCCCTACTCCATCCACAACCAAACAGTTACCTTACCAAGGTGTCACAGAACACTTGTACGTTACATAATTTTGGCAAAATTTCCAACAACTCATAAACATATACTTCAATAAATAAGCAAACTTAATAAGAGTGTGACAATTCTCTAGGAAGTAGTCTTTACGAGCCTTTTGACAGTGTAAATACAATGCATATGCCCAATGGCGTATTTATGATTTTATTTCGGGGGGCTTTGCCTGAAAATGTGAAAATTCTGCAATATATTTTATATACTATAGTAAGTAAGATTTCGGGGGTGCTTAAGCCCGGAAGCCCCCCTAAATACACCACTTCATATGCCTATCCACCCAATGGCATTATAAGTACACAACCACATTATTGGCTGTTACAGGGTAAAAGAAGAAAGAAAATATCAGACTCTTAACATATTATGAAATTCCAAAGACCGTTCATTTTTCATCGTTCAAGTTTTCCTAGGAGCACAGACAATCAACAATAAAACAGGCATAAATTACTGTGAAGCCTTACGTAAAAAACATTTCTTTATCCTCTTCTAATATGGCGAATCGATTCGATATATGCCAGTTCGATACCGTCAAAGAACTCGAATCAGGGCATCTCTAGTTGTTTATTTTACGAATTTTAATATTTATATAGTAAGTGTATGTAGAAAGTAATTAATAGTAGATGACACTTTGTCAATGTTCTTTTATTGTCAAAGTAAATGACCTAATCCAATTTTCTGCTAACTTCTACTCGCATAAAATAAAATAAAATAAAATAAAATAAATAACAGGAAACTTACCTAGTGCGTTTTCCTGATTTTACATTCATCTTTTCTATTAACATACTCGCTATGTCACATGTCCTTAAAGCGGGTTAGGCATAGTTCTGTTTAAAGAACCTTTGTCAGAGTAGAAATATAGAATATAACAGCCTAAACACACGATCTGACTAGTGATGGGCAAACCGATTCTTCTCTGAGATCGCCGCTCAATAGTTCTCTCACTAACAAGAATCGATTCATTTGAACGACTCAGTGACTGACTCATATTTTTACAACAGGGAGAGGGGGAAGTTAAAAACGAAAATTGTATTATCAGACTAAATGCATTACATAAAATGAATTTAAAAGGTATAACTCCAATTTTAGATTACAAGTATACTGCTATTAACAAATTTAACTTTAAAAAATCACAAGAAGTTACACTTTTAGACTAATGCAAATTATAATTAACAGATGTAACACACAAAATAAGCTATATGCAAATTACAGCCTAAACGAATCAAAATACAGAATGCAAAATATTTCAATTGTAGACTCAATGTTAAAGCAATACAATTTTAGAATTACTGCAAAAGTGTTACAACTTTAAATTCAATGCCAAAAATATTATAATTTTATTACAACATCGTGAAAAACTAAATTTTTCTAAAAAATTTTGGCCACTACTCCCACCTTAGAATAACACATTTTAATCAAAGTAACGAGTTCTCCCGTGGCTAAGCGGTTAGCGTACGCGCCTTTAGCGTGGGAGACCCGGCGTTCGATTCCCGGTGGGAGTCCATGTAGTTCGGGTTTCACTTTAATTAGTAGGCCCACGTCTCATATAGCCTCGCTGCTGAAATAAAATGAAATATTTTAGTTTAATGGCAAACGATTAAGCCCTGTAGGCTATTGAAGACGATGATTAAAGCAACTGAATGGTGATGGAAGAATTGGTGGAATGAGAAAGCGGGAGGAGCAAACTTACTTGTCCGGGGATCGAACCAGGAACCCCACGCGCCAGAGGTAAGTGTTTTACCACTGAGCTACAGTGCCTCGCTACTGAAAACGTCGCTAAACTCAAAACCAAATCAAATCAGCAACCACGAGTCCCGAGGAATAATGACGAACCACGACTCCCAAAGAACAACGACTCTCAAAGAGTAACGACTGTCGAAGAGTAACGACTGTCGAAGAGTAACGACTGTCGAAGAATCGTTGCTCATTTCTAGTGAATAACGACTCACTCACTCATCCAAAAGAGTTAGAAGAGTCGACTCACTCGCGAGCGATACATCACTAGATCTGACAGGTGAACAAATAAAAGCCAATCAAATTCGGGTGATTTCGAGAAAGAGTACCGCTGTTATCTGCTTCTCTTGACGCCATAAGCAGAAGAAGAAAATGCATAACTGTTGCAAATCAGGCTCAGCAGCTTTTGACCGGAAAAATAAGCGAACAACTGGGAAAAGTTAATAAATAAACACTGGTAAAGGCAATAGAGGAAACCATAGGTATAACAATAGATTTGCACTTGTAAGGATGTTAAAATATTTTCGGCTATATGTTTATGCAACCCGAAACTCTTCGGTGTTTAAAGGGTTGCATATTAGTATTAGACAAACGTACATTTTTAAAAATTAAATGAATGAATGGAATAGGGAGAATCACCGTTAAAGATACCGTTTCCAGTGAAGATGTTAATGAATGACTATTAACGAACGTGACGAGAATTGCTATGCCTATCTATTGCAAGAAACCGAATTCATTAATTCGCTTTCTTTCAAGAATTGCCTTGTAGAGCGAAGTACATATTAAGAGGCCCCATCACTGCGAAATTAAAATACCGTTAATTTTACAGATTATGGGATATCTTCAAATAGATAAAAAAAATCGAAAAGTGTAACAAAACCTCCCTAGACAATGTTATTTTGCATGAGGCACCGTTATCACGAGTCACCTAGTAGCTTTCCGTTTGCACTTATTTAGAGAAGCGAAAATAAATAAGATTTTCTAAATGGCTGGAAATTAAAAGCAGATAAGTGAGTTGTGATAATGGTATCTCATGTAAAATAATATTGTCTAGGAAGGTCTTGCTCCACATTTCGATTATCTTCAATTTATTTGAAGATATCGCATAATTACTGTAAAATTAGAGGTATTTTAATTTCGCAGTGATGGGGCCTCTCAAAAGCCAGTCTAACACGTGAAAATGTTAACGGATTAATTTCTTTAACAACTCGGTCAACAGAGTCGCTCTCGCTATACATGTATAGGAAAGAAGTCAAGAATTCTATATCGTTCGGTAGTTATCGTGTGGTGTAACGGGTGGACGTAATAACATTATACTCTTATAAGATATAGATAGAGTGGAGATTTCTTGTGTGGATTTGTCTGCCTCGAGTAGAGCTCAGTTTGATCTACAACTGCTCTCTTCGACACGGAAGTCACAATATTTATCATTTTCTGTTTTTATAGGAGTATCAATCCTCATAGACCAAAAATGATAACATAGACATTAAGCACGGTAACTCATTGGTAGGTTGCTTACCTCTGGTTGCATGCGATCAGTGTTCATTTCCCAGCTAAGTACGTGGTGAATACCATCATGTCCGTGCGTTTTCCCGGGGTTCTCCTGTTTTCTCCTACATTCTCATTTCACCTATCATTAATTCCTTGCCTTAATTATTCGTTCCCCTTAGCGTAAAGAACATAATCAATATTTCATTTCATTTCATAACATAGACAAAGAGGAGGAGGTTTTCGATGTAGATTCAGAGCATCTTCGCAACTAAGCGATTAGCACTGGCGCAAATCCCGGAGGGAATGAGGGGGACTTAACCCCTCCAATCTTGGAACTGAGTGTTATTGTCCACCCCCCCACTAATAATCCGATTTGAAATGTGTTTTGGGGGAGAAATTTGATTATTTTTGACCGATTGCCACAAAGGAACGTGAGATGAAATTAATGACCCACACAATAAGCCTCAAATCTGCACGCCTCCCAACGTTGAAGATAACTCTGCTCCTCTGATCCTCCACAATATTGTTTTTCAACTTCAAAAATATTTTGGACATCAAAAAAAAAAAAAGGTTATGTGAACGGTCTTACCCGTTCCCCCCAATGTTGAAGACAGATTTGGGCCGCTGGCGGTTAGCGTACACTCTTTGGCATTGGGGACCCGGGTCCTATTCCTGGCGCGATCTCATGTGGTTCTGAGTCTACGTTAGTCAGTAGGTCTCGTCTCATATAGCCTCGCTGCTGAAAGGGACGTTAAAATGAACTCATCAACTCGATGTAGATTCAGTGCTCCACGAACTGCCATCGCTTCTGCCTCCCCCCCCCTCTACTAACACCGGAAGTGGTTGAATTTAATATAATCTCCTCTTTAGTATTGATCCTCAATGAGCAAGAATGATGATAGAGAGAATCGTTTTTAATATCAATTTAGCGTTCCAGTGACAGATGGAATCTCTGCGTTAATAACTTTACTGAAACCAGAGGTTGTCAAAACATGTTTTTCTGCTGCAATATTGGATGTTCGTGCAGCAATAAGGTAAAAGTTATGAAGAAATTTAGTTTTTTGTACTATTCCGTCAGCGCGTACGTAAGAGAGCTTAAGAGTTTAACTCCCCCCCTCTTTGAAAGAGGTATTATAAATAAAATGAACATTTACTATATACATTATACACAAACACCACGCTCATCTTGAGAATATATCAGATTTAGTACTTGACTCCTCTTTCACAAAATTTTGCGTACTACGCTATTATTTTCAGCTTGAAAACTTAAACTTCATCTGTCCCAGTTATCTGCTTATTCAAAATGAAATATCTGTCATTCCTGTTCAGAATATTGAATCCCTGTGCTTTGGTAGTCTATTGTAGTTTGCTAATATGGAACAAAACTTGCGTATTATTATTATTATTATCTAGTAGTAGTAGTAGACGTCGTCAAAAGAAGAAACTAGTATTCTGAAACTATAAGTAACTAGGGAAATCTGCAGAGACAATGGGTAATATCAATAAAAATAAGTAACTAGTCGTGAGAAGCCCTGCTCGGGAATCGGAGAAACTACACCTGGAGTAATCTCCTCCCTCAATTTCGTATTAATGAAACAAGCCACTACTCAGGTCTAGTCTGCTCCAGATTTATGAACGTTTACTCCCGTTTCCTTTGCGCGTAGCAGTGAGTCAGGAGTAGTTGCTAATTTCTCCCATCTGTCGGCAGTCATTTCGTTGTGATTAACCTATGGCGCAGTATCCTAAACGCCATGGAAGTGGCAATTAGCAACGACAGTTTTAATCAAAGTGCATTTGTGGATATCATAAAAGAGTTTCAAGTGGCACTTTCGAAGTAACAGCTAGCAGAAAGTAAACGAAGGAAAGCCGAAGCTTTGAAGGCAATTGCAGTGAAATGCAACGAATTATCAAATACACCTATGACTGAGACACAGATCCAAAAGAAAATCTTTAATATTCGAATGAGAATAAAACAAAAAAACTGATTTGAAAAAATACCGGAAACAAGAAAGTAATACTGAACTATGGGAACGAACACTATTGAAGTTGATGGATGCTGATTCGAATCCAGCAACATCAAGATTGAAAGGTAAATTATATCGCTCTGAAGCCGAAGCGTTTGATATGTATTCATAAATTCATAAAAACCAACATGTCTTTTGTCGTTAATTTAAAGTATTTATGACCTTTAGTCACGTCAGGCGCCTCAAAGACCTTGCTTTCAGGCAAAACATCACATTATCGTATTCAAGTGTTCTGATAACGCAAGGAAACTTCATCCAGTTTTCAGATTTCGCAGTAATCGCATCCATTACACTTGTAATAGTCAGACACAGTCCACACTAGAATCTTCTGACACTCCGACCTGGAATATAGGTTTTGGTTGATTCTCCTAAAGAATGTTATGTTGTTAACCACTCATATTTTCTTTCTTGAATATATATATTGTAATCACCATTTGCAACTTTTCTACGCAGTTTATAAGCTTTTTACGCTGCAAAATAATCATGTACTTTACCGTTTTTCGCACGGAGTCACCTTACTGAGATTGCTCCAGAAATTTGGAGAAGTTACTCGCATCACAAAAGAGTCTCTGATTTTTGTTGATATCAAACGAGGACAGCTCGAGAATAGATGTCAAGTTGATTTTGAGTTTAACGTCCCCATTCAGCAGCGAGGCCATATGAGACGTGGACCTACAGATTAAAGTGAAATCCGAACCACATGAGCTCCCGCCGGTCGAGAATAGAGGTGCGGTTGCTTCAAAGGGGCTGGGCTTCTCCAAGGTCAGCCAAGACGAGTAGTGCTCAGTTCTCTTTTTATTAATACCAATGCGAGTAACTACTCCAAAATTGGGAATAATGAGTATCTTCTCCGTTTTATTGATATCACCCAATATCTTTCAAGAGAGTCTCAATGCAACTTCAAAGCGGCTATAAATATTTCAATAAAATATGGTTATAATTCCTTCTTCCATATTACGAACCAATTTCTACAGGTTTCTACTTGGGAAAACTAATGATTTCCCAAAGAAATCTCTCTCTCTCTCTCTCTCTCTCTCTGAGAGAGAGAGATAGAAAAGGAAATGTGTATACATACTTCAATGTAATGTTAACTATTTAACGCTTTAAATGTAATTTAGTGAAAATGTGTTTTTCACAAGAAGAAATCAATTTACTGGATTTACAGTTTGAGAAAAGTGATATAAACAAAACTATTTTCGGCGGTGCCTTAATTGGGACTTCATAAGGCCCTAAGGGTTTTAAGAAATTTGATGAAAATTCGAATTTCTGGTACGAGGGACATGTTTACCTAGGATTCAAAATAAAATTAAATCTTTGAGTTTTACGTTCCACGATTATGCCGGCTAGGCTAGAGGAGACGGTGGTGATGAAAATTGAATGAAATGGTGGAATGAAGAAAGTAGGAGGAAACGAGAGAAACCCGAGGAAACCCACGCACACGGTGTTTGTCCACCACAAAGTCCACTTGCTGAGGGCTGGGATCGAACCAGGGACCCGATGCACCTGACGTGAATACTCTACCACTGAGCCACAACGGCCCTTACCTAGGATTCGACTCAGGCAAAAGAGTGTTTGCAGAAACAATATTTGCTTTTCTGAGACACTTCTATTTCAGCTTCAAAACTGTAACGATTTCAATGTGATTTGGAGAAAATCCTTCTTCGGTACTAGAAACAGTTTTATCTAGATTTCGACTTTCTGAAGACTAATTAGGGGTGTTTTCAGAAACAATATTTTCAGGATCTCCTCAATTGTAATTTGATACTAAACCACTTTTTTGATACTAAATGTATTTTTAGTATGATCCTAGTTTGCGAAAACTCATTAGTAGCGTCTGTAGAAATTACGTTTACGTTACCTAGCTTATATCTTTGGAAACGGCAAGATAAGAAATATAAAACGGCAAAGTTTATGAATATTTGTGAAAGTTCATGTTGTAGTACAAGAAACTATTTAGATATGTTTGAATTTTAGACATGTCTCATTTAGTGCGTATGGACAAAAAAAAAGGTTGAGAAAAGTGTCTACAATTTATCTTATAATCAATTCTAATGATGAAATTTATTAAATATTTGCCTTCTAGTACGGGAAAGGGACTTTCAAGATCTCCAAAATTTGTAGCGTGTGCAGAAACAATGCTTTTCATGACGCGTGGTTTGTTCGTTGAAAACACGTGAAGCTGTTCTATGAAAATAGCAAACGTATGTTTCCTGATACGAGAAAGCATTCTTGCTGAATTTTGAGTGGATAAATGGTTTGGAGTCGTCGTTAGGAAAGCTAATTCTAACTGTGGTGCCTATTGAGTTTATGAAATGAGGAGAATATGTAATTTCCAGCCATAATTATTTTCATGAATTGAGATAAATCCATCTGTTTAGGGTACATGAAAACAATGTAGCTATGTTTTGACTTCAAGTAAACTCGATCATGCGTGGCTTAGTGAAATCGCATTATTTTTTAAATGTTTCCACGATAAAGGATGAAGAGATAGTATTTAAGAAGTTAATAGTTTTTGCTACTTCTAGAATTTGAAAGAAAACTTAAAGCGGGACTTCAAAAAATGTTCACTTTGGACATAAACACACAAACTTTGGAATCCAGGACTTTGGATCTTTTTTCAGTGTCAGAAAAATTCTTTGTGATATCAATGGGGGATACTTTTCCGAATATAAATTTGTATTTGTAACGTGTAAAGTAGGACAGTTTAGGTACTTTATTGGCTTTTTTTTCAGTACAGTGAATGTCATTTTATCATTTATTGGCAGGAGTGCCGACGACACATTTTTTTTCTGTAATGGCTAGATAGAACGATTATCTCGACGAGTTTGTTAATGGAGTGAATTCGCTGAGTCTTCAGTGTTACGCTGGCATTGAATGTGTACGTACATTACTCCACAATATAATTCTTGAACGAAAGCGAATTATTGAATTCTGTCTCTTATGGTAGATAGGCAGAGCGATTATCTTGCCATATTCCTTAATAGAGCCAATTTCCTTAACATTTTTACGGATAACTGTGTCTTTAACGGTGTCTCTCCATGTTCCTTCCATTCATTTCTTACAAAATAGGTTTTGTGTAACGCTAATATACAACCCTCAAAACATCGGAGAGTTTCGTGTTGCGTAAACATCTAGGCGAAAATATCAGGATGTAACAAAAAGATACGGCAAAATTTCAGGAGTGAATTCCTTATGGGTAGACAAGCAAAAACGTTCATATGACCATATGTCAGGAAATACATCGTTACAGAGTTACGGCCATTGAGCCGACTGATGCTGTGAAAAAAGTCACATTTTGGTCGCTCCTTAATGTGATTCAATTTGAACATCAATAACTCACCCCCTAATTAAGCTTAGAAAGTAATTTTGGTATCAATGTGTTCCTGAAGGATGAAGCTTTTTGCCGGTATGTATTTCATGTATGTGGGGGGTACCAAGGCGAACGGAGGAGGGAAACTACCTGTCTTTTTTTTTCGCATCACGTATGTACTCATTGATGTAAGTTTTCATTCACTTCCCAATTAAATTTATACTTAATACTAGGAGTTCTTTTTCAAACACCCTGTATATTCTCTCCTCTGCTTGTGACATCAAGAGAAAGATACCAAAGCGCCACTCTTTCTTGACACTGTCAGAGCCTCATTCGGTGTTACTTGTTCATCTTCTATTTCGATTCTGCATATATTCCTTCTCTGCAGGGGGCGCGGTGGCTCAGTGGTAGAGCGTTCACCTCTTGTGCTTGGGGTCCCGGGTTCGATCCCAGCCCCCGCCAAGTCAACTTTGTGGTGGACAAACACCGTGCTCGTGGGTTTTCTCGGGGTTCTCCCGTTTCCTCCCACTTTCTTCATTCCACCATTTCACTCATCTCTCATCATCACAGTCTCCTTTAGCCTAGCCGGCATAACCGTGGGACGTAAAACTCAAAGACTTCCATTTTTTCCTTCTCTGCAGCAGATTCTTTAAAGAAAATAATCCACATTCATAAAAGTCGAAAATTAATTTTTTTAAAGTGGTGACGAAAAGACTCGTTAATGTATCCTGTATTGTTAATAAGTGTCCTTGGTAGTATAATAATAGGTAAGATGAATGTAAAACGAAAACATAAAATACTAGGTACGTAAGTCTTTTGTCATTTGCTTTGAACTGTTCCTTTTATTTTATATGTGCAAAAGTTGACTGAAAACTGGATTAGATCACTTAATTAGAAAATAAAATAGCACTGACAAGATGACATCTATTGTTATGTACTGGTTACATCAACCTATAACGTATGAAAATTTCCCTTCCGTATATTTGTGTAAGCGATCTGCGGAGTCAAGTGTTTCCCCATTTGACAGAGGAGCGATTCAATATTTGTCAGAGGAATAAGTGAGGTTTATTGAAATACATCGTCATGTACAAGCAAGGGCGCCGATCTTGGGGGGCCGGGGGACCGGGCCACCCCAAAGCTCATGTGGGGCCCCCTCTTGCATTTATGAATATACAATATTTCGCATAATTTGAATGCAATTTGCCTTAAAATCCTTACATATATATATATATATATATATATATATATATATATATATATATATATATATATATATATATATATATATATATACCTTCTGCATTGAATGCGCCCCCCAAATTTACGGAGGAATCGGCGCCCTTGTGTACAAGCGTTTTGTTTCTAGTTAGGCACCTCTGGATCAAAATACGATGAATACATGGTGAAATGTCTGAATGGCCATTGAGGGTGAGTCTCAGAAAAGTCGGACAATGTCTGTGGCAAGCAATCAACATCGTCAAGAAAGAAGAAGAATTTATAATAAACGTCGATGAATTTCGATAGGTTTTCCTTTTTAGACTTCCAAAGTACTGTACATAAGTAACAATATGAAGTCTTATAAAACTGCTATGGATGTTTATCTACCGATATGTATCATAGTTAAAACAGTGAGGGACGAGAAATATTTATCTAATATGGTTTCAATAATTCGTTATATCTCCGTATTTATCATGCTATTCCAGCGACAAATGGAGATCGCAATATCTTAACAGTAGAGCGTTCACCTTTTGTGCGTGGTATCCAAGGTTTATATCCCAGTTAGCACCATGTGGGTTTATGGTGGACAAACACCATAAGTGTAGATTTTCTCGCGGTTCTGCCATTTCCTACCACTTTCATCATTCCACAATTTTCATTCGTTCTCATCATCAAAGTCTCCTTTAACCTCCAGGGAACGTAAAACAGAAAGATTTCATTTTCTCAACCAGAAATGATAAAAAAAAATCTACCATATCCAGTTTGAATATTGATCGCCACTGGAACTTCTGTTTTCAAGATTAATATATAAAGAATAAAAGATGATAACTGCTAGCGAGAAAAGTTTTTTTTATTTGTATCCTACCCCTCAAAATTAGCATCTCTCTACTACAGCCGCAAGTGGCGCGAACTATCGCCTCCGGTCTCAAAGTTCATCGACAAAAAAAATATAAACGGAAAACAGACAGGTAGAAACGGTATCTGACACGGATTCAATGTCTCAATCAGATATCCATTCAAGTGGCGAATCCAGCTCCGGGGGACCTAGCCCTTCTTCCAGTCTTTTCAGTGACGGAAATAATTTATTATTTATATATCTTCGAAATGAAATGAAACCTTTGAGTTTTACGTCCCACGATTAGGCTAAAGGAGACGGTGATGATGAGAAATGAATGAAATGGTGGAATGAAGAAAGTGGGAGGAAACGGGAGAACACTGTAGAATAGAATACTGTATACACAAGTTAGAATACTGTATTTTATGCTCCGCGTTTTTTGAGAAACCTTTTACATTAGTCAGGCAGAAGTAACAGTCTGAAACATGATCACGGGGCTCGCGCCAAACCATAGGAAAGGCGAACGGCATCGATTTATGTGTACCTTTCAACCACCCTGTGAGAGTATGCGCACACGAGTTACAACTTTGTTTCGGAGCCCAAACGCGATCCTGGTCGCCGATTTTACACCCGAAGTACAGATGGTAGGCTGTCTTGAGAAACGGTGAAAATGGCCTACTTTGTCCCTTGAAAATCACTTCCCCACAGCATGTAGCAGAATGAATCTGTCGAATTGCTGCAAGTTCTCGGCATGTTCGTTTAACACAACGCACTCAAAAATATTTTTCACCTACGGTATACATAGACACAGCGTAACACCACCTTCTAAGACGAAGATCAACTCGAAACTGAAATATTTGTTTCACGCGACAACATGGTGTATGTCTTGGCGCCTTTTTTCCAACAATCTGTCTCTCGTCTAGACAAAAGGGAGCCGACGAATGATCGCAAGTTGATTACGAAACCTTTCTCCGCCAATAACGCCTAGGTTTTAGTGTATGCAGTGTGGAAAGACAAAAAATCTTTGCAACCCAAGGGGAGGGGGTACGTTTTCGGGGGGTCGTGAGCTAGAGAAAAGAATGTTCCTGGAATATAGCCTAGTAACAGTTCTTGAATTAAGATAAAAATTCAGAATTATGCACTCCAAACACGGAATACATATATTAAATACGAAAAATACGATTTTTCTGTCAATTATGGAAACAGCACCCGGCCAAAAAAAAAAAAAAAAAAAAAAAAAACAGTGCTGGAACTTTCTCGATGAAATATTCGTAATCAGCGTCTCGAAATCTATCCGGTACACCCTTTCGCCCTTGTGGGAGGATTTTCATGCCGACCAGTGTAATAGTTTTTGCTACTTCTAAAATTTGAAAGAAAACTTAAAGCGAGACTTTAAAAAAATGTTCACTTTGGACATAAGCACACAAAATTTGGTATCCAGGCACTTTGAATCTCTTTTTAGTAAGGCAAAAAAATCTTTGTGATATCAATGAGGGATACTTTTCCTGAATATAAATTTGTATTTGTAACGTGTAAAGTAGGACACATTAGCGACTTTATTGGCTTTTTTGGTACAGTGAATGTGATTTTATCATTTATTAGCAGGAGTGCTGACGACATTTTTTTCTGTAATGGCTAGATAGAACGATTATCTCGACGAGTTTGTTAATGGAGTGAATTCGCTGAGTCTTCAGTGTTACGCTGGCATTTAATGTGTACATTACTCCACAATATAATTCTTGAACGAAAGCGAATTATTGAATTCTGTCTCTTATGGTAGATAGGCAGAGCGATTATCTTGCCATATTCCTTAATAGAGCCAATTTCCTTAACATTTTTACGGATAACTGTGTCTTTAACGGTGGCTCTCCATGTTCCTTCCATTCATTTTTTACAAAATAGGTTTTGTGTAACGCTAACATGTAACCCTCAAAACATCGGAGAGTTTCGTGTTGCGAAAATATCAGGGTGTAACGAAAAGATACGGCAAAATTTCAGGGGTGGATTCCTTATGGGTAGACAAGCAAAAACGTTCGTATGACCATATGTCAGGAAATACATCGTTACAGAGATACGGCCATTGAACCGTCTGATGCTGTGAAATAAGTCACATTTAAGTCGCTCCTTAATGTGATTCAATTTGAACATCAATAGCTCGCCCCCTAATTAAGCTTAGAATGTAATTTTGGTATCAATGTGTTCCTGAAGGATGAAGCTTTCTGCCGATATGTATTTCATATATGTAGGGGGTACCAAGGCGAACGGAGGAGGGAAACTACCTGTCCTTTTTAGTTTTTCGCATCACGTATGTACTCATTAATGTAAGTTTTCATTCACTTCCCAATTAAATTTATACTTAAAACTAGGGAGTTCTTTTTCAAACACCCTGTATATTCTCTCCTCTGCTTGTGACGTCAAGAGAAAGATACTAGAGCGCCACCCTTTCTTGGCACTGTCAAAGCCTCATTCGGTTACTTGTGTTATTCGTTTATCTTCGATAGCAATTCTGCATATATTCCTTCTCTGCAGCAGATTCTCTAAGGAAAATAACCCACTAAAATAAGAGTCGAGGATTAATAATTTTTCTGAAGTGATGACGAAAAGATTCGTTAATGTATCCTGTATTCTTAACAAGTGTCCTTGGTAGTATAATAATAGGTAAGATGAATGTAAAACGAAAACATAAAATACTAGGTACGTAAGTCTTTTGTCATTTGCTTTGAACTGTTCCTTTTATTTTATGTGTGCAAAAGTTGACTGAAAACTGGATTAGGTCACTTAATTAGAAAATAAAATAGCGCTGACAAGATGACATCTATTGTTATGTACTGGTTACATCAACTTTCCCTTCCGTATATTTGTGTAAGCGATCTGCGCAGGCAAGTATTCCCCATTTGACAGAGGAGCGATTGAATATTTGCGAGAGGAATAAGTGAATTTTAGTGAAATTCATCGTCATGTACAAGCAAGGGCGCCGATCTTGGCCCCCCCAAAACTCATGTGGGGCCCCCACTTGCATTTATGAATATACAATATTTGGCATAATTTGAATGGAATTTGTCTTAAAATCCTCATATATATAGTCTACCTTCTGCATCTGAATGCCCCCCCCCCAAATTACGGAGAAATCGGAGCCCTTGTGTCAGTGGCGGATCCAAGGGCGGCTATAGGGGCTATAGCCCCCCCTTGACGCTCAGATATACACTGGATAAAATGGACTTCAATCCTGGTTTACACTGGATAAAACGGCAAAATATGGTTCAGCCCATCCCTTGATCATATCCTGGATCAGCCCCTGCCTTGTGTACAAGCGTTTTGTTTCTAGTTAGGCACCTCTGGATCAAAATACGATGAATACATGGTGAAATGTCTGAATGGCCATTGAGGGTGAGTCTCAGAAAAGTCGGGCAATGTCTGTGGCAAGCAATCAACATCGTCAAGAAAGAAGAAGAATTTATAATAAACGTCGATGAATTTCGATAGGTTTTCCTTTTTAGACTTCCAAAGTACTGTGCATAAGTAACAACATGAAGTCTTATAAAACTGCTATGGACGTTTATCTACCGATATGTATCATAGTTAAAACAGTGAGGGACGAGAAATATTTATCTAATATGGTTTCAATAATTTGTTATATCTCCGTATTTAACCTGCTATTCTAACGAGAAATGAAGATCGCAATATCTTAACAGTAGAGCGTTCACCTTTTGTGCGTGGTATCCAAGGTTTATATCGGGCTCGCCGAAGAGTTGTTTCTTCAGATAACAACAGTCGTTAGTACAATGAGAAGATGCTAAAGGAATATCCATAGGGAAATGGTTGAAAGCAGTGAGCGATCAGAAAATAAGTACAAATAAAGAAAATGTAATATACAGAAAATTTCAGTAGAATGTATCATAGTACACAAATGTTCAACAATATATATATATATATAGAAGAGTGTGTGTATGTATAATAAAAATAAAACCTAATGAAAAAGTGCGTACTAACAATGTTATTGGTTGGGGTCCACACGGACACCAGGTTGACATTAACGTAATCTTTGAAAGGTTGGCGTCATAAGGTTAATTGTGAATGTAATGTATTTGCAAATTACATACTGCATGCAAGAAGAAAGAAAACACTGATCATACATAAATTAGAAACTTCAACTGGAAGTAGGCTCAAATCTTGCAAACGGTGCGAGATATTTAAAAAAAATAATCGAAAAATTATCTCCCTTTATTGTACCCATTGGCCGTTTTTATCAAGAAGTCTTTCACTTGTGTCTGTAAAGGGACATGAACAAATGTTGTGAGGAATGACAAACAGATTAATGCTGATATGTGAATAATGCTCTGTGTAGAGAGCGCAGGTTCAGCTAGTTGTTGTTGTTATTATTATTATTATTATTATTATTATTAGTAGTAGTAGTAGTAGTAGTAGTAGTAGTAGTAGTAGTAGTAGTAGTAGTAGTATTCAAAGCAAAAAAACTGATTTAGCCAGTTTAAACTGCTAACTCTAATTAGGGTCTAGGAAAGTCTGCAGAAACAATATTTTCGGGAACGTCCCAATTGTAACTTCAGAGATCCAAGATTTTGACGTAAAGTTATGAAAATCCATTTTTGATACGAGATGTAGATTTTTAGTATGATTCTAGTTTGCGAAAAATCATTAGTGTCGCCCGTAGAAAATTACTTTTAGACTAGCTAATTTGTATCTTGGAAACTGCAAGATAAGAAATATGAAACGGCTAATTCCGTACATTTTCCTGAAAATTTAATGTGACAGAACTTGATCCAGTGACTGGCAATTTTAATTTATGTTGGAAACATATCGTCCGTTAACCGAGAGCCTATCAGCTCTCTAAGTTAAAGTTTATTGCCTGAATGGTTATTAACAATGGCCATTTGCTTGACGTCACCAGCTAAATCTAAATTTTACATTAACAAAATAATCATTGCTGTCTACAAGGCATTATATCAACATTTTTGTAAGACTGTTCTGCGTAAATAAGATGTTTTTCTTTGCTCTACTGACTTCGCCCATCTACATCCTAATTGCTACCAATAGTTACCATTTAAATAGTTTGTTCCATTTCAATTATATTTCTCAGAGTTATCCCACATCTTTTGTGGGCCTCTCGCAACGATCCCGACCTTTACGTCGTGTCGTTTTACTATGTTGTAGTACGAGAAGTGATTTAAATATGTTTAAGTTTGGACAGGTCACAGTTAGTGCGAATAAATAAAAATATGTTGAGGAATGTGTCTACAGTTTATCTTATAAGCGACTCTAATGATCTGCCTTCTAGTATGGGAAGATACTAGAAAAAGCCTTAAACTTTGAAAAAGTATCCTAGTGGCGTATGCAGACGCTAGTTTTTCAATAGATAACAAGTCAAGCTGTTTACGAAATTTGGCGAGAATAAGTTTCCATATACGAGGAAGCAATTTAGCTGAAGTTTGTGTTGACAAATGTGATTTAGAGTCGTCCTTAGGAAAGCTAATTCTAATTGGGGTGCCTACAGTGTTTACGAAATGGTGCGAATATGTTAAATTCGAGTAATAATTAATTTGAGCCGAGTAAACAAGGACCCCAAAAAGGGTCTCAAGCTTAAATAATTCTAAAGTAACTGAAATTTGCTCTTTATGTCTAATACAATGAAATTTTTCAAAGTTCTAAAATATTCCATGAAACTTCATCCTCAAAATGGCGATCAAAGATGGTTACGAACCCCTGCACGCTTGGTTCCCTATTTCAGCCTATACTTGGCAAGTGAATAAGCATATTTTAAATTAGAAGACTACATTTTACTCTCTAATTTGGGCTTAAGTTTAGAGTTGCCCCTCCAGTCTGAAGGTGCCCTTGGACTTTGCAACATACAAAAAATAATGCTTAAAGTATTAAAAATTGTTACATTTCACGTAACTTCAGTACTCAGTGGGCTTCACAAAAATTTAAAAGGTTTTCTTCATTATTTTTGCGCATCCGTTACACCTGTTCGCCATATTTTACAACTATCATGCTGCTGAAACCTTCCGCATCCGGCAAATAGTACTAACTTCCACATATCTTTTCTCGTATTAAACATAACTCTCCTGCCGAACTTACATTCCTAAACATCAAATAAAAACTTCAAATTATTATTTCTTACCTCATTTCTCCTGTAAATTTTCCTGATTTTTATATAAAGCGGAGGGGTAACTCTAAACTTAACCCCTAATTTGGTATATTATACATTTAAATAAAATCTCACCCAAAAAGATTATACGTGATCAAAGTTGATCATTCTGGCATTTTAGAAAGGCAGTCTGTAGTATTCTGCGTTCAAGCTCCTAAACTATTAGAAAATCGTAAAAACATGCTCATATATTTTTAATTGTGTTTCATGAGCTGCATTTTTCAGACAAATCATCAAATTCGGATCATAACGTTTTCAAATGTTTATTCCGTTGCGTGAATAGCTGTTAGCAGTGATTCAAAGAATAATACTAACTGATAGTTAAATATTATTTTCATTTTTATACTTAGTTCGTCCAGCATTGGCTAGATGGTAGGAAATGTGATTGCCCATTTTGTTCTATTTTGCAAAGGAATAATAATAATATGTGTGCGCAAGGCATTTACAGCTAACTATATTAATTTGTTTATGTTCACTACTTACGGGAAAGGATTAGAGATAAAGCAAAAGAGCAAGGAAAGGAAAATACAGGAAGTCTCGTGGTGTCACTACAAGAATGTACTATATACAATACAGGGTGGCGCGATGGTTGTGAACAAGTTGGAGTGTTACTAGCAGCCATAACAGATCAGAGTTATGGACAGTGTTGCCACACTTGGTACAATTGTACGAAATTCAGCCCTTTTCGTCATTCATCGGCCCGTTGGTAGTATTTTCAGCCCCTTTTGTGAAAAAGTTGGTACAATTCTACCCAATTCAGCACCATTTAACAAATACTTGATATCATGTGTTTTCTATTAACCTACTATATGTATGTTACGTGTATTGTTTTACTGCACTTGAGGTGTGATGTCATTTATTTTCTGTTACTGTTTGTGTATTATGTGTATGTGTGCTGCACTAGTTAGTATAATAGATACCACTGTGACTTATAATTATTAATAATATGTTGTGATGTCTTTCAGGGAAGGTGCTAGGACCTTGGACCGGTTTTACATTTTTTACAAATGTCAGTTTATATACCTCATATTCTTCTTACAGTCTATTATCCTCCTTCGGTCATGGAATAACAAGAGTAAGGTGCAATAAGTTATATTTTAATATTTTATTATAACGTACTATTTACACACGAACTCGGAGATAATTTATTTGTTCCTCGTTTTATATTTATTTTCATATATGGCCATAACACCGTTTTGGTTTTGTTGGTCATTTTGAAATAGAGTTGCGTTTGGTTTGCTTAGAATACCGATCGAAGATGATAACTATTCTTCTTTTAGTTGCGGCCTCTGTTATACTTCCTACGTGCGAGAAAAGTTTCACCTTCTTCCACGGTTGTTCGAGGTCCTCCTATTTGGATATTTTTAAAAAGTAATTTTTGAAAAGAGCACTTTCTTGATTTGTACTCTTGGAAAAGGGGGGAGTGCTCTAAAACTTTAGCTCTTTTAGTTTCGTGTTATAGAGCCATGTATTACACTGGTATGAAATAATGAATTCAGCCCTCTTTCAATTTGGTACTTTTTTCCAGCCCGCTCCATAGCTAGGACTGTGACAACACTGGTTATGGATAAACAAAACATATTCGAGTTTTGATTGTTGCTCCCTTTGAAATGGCAAATGCAGAAGGATATTTCCGTACTTCAAAACTCTGGTTACAATCCATCGAACAAGTCAACATCTTACCATTATACATCGAAGCAGATCGTACTGGAGATATGGAATTGCATTTTCATGCAATCAAATCAATGGTGCTGTACTTCCACGCAGTTGATTATCTCTTTTATGCTAATTGTGCGCATTTGTGTGTTCAGAAGATGGAAGCTTTGCAGGAGAAAGATCCTGAGAAGTACAGCAAATTTACAGAACAAGGATATTTCACTATTCACAGAAAAAAGTAGATATGAAAGTGGGATTGCATCAGATATGATCATTCAACAAACTTTAACAAAATCAATGAAAGTTTCTGAAAGGATCACTCAAGGCCGAGGAATAACAGATTCGGCATTGGCTAGTTGGATACTGTCGTTTCCCATTACTATGAAAGCCACTGAAGTATTAAAAGACTTCTGCCATAAACATTTTGTTTCTTCTGAATAACATTTGAGCTTAGGCCCTCCCAACAGACACGAGATAATTATGATCTAAAGAAGATGTCTGAAAGGTTATCCCTTTATGAACCCTTTAAAACCTCAGCACCAAAGGAGTTAATCATGTACACTCATGTCCAAAATTATTGTCGCATAACTATAAACATGTTGTTGTAGGAATATAGTTTGATAAATTTGCCCGGTATTTCTTATAATGTTAGTATGTTTATAAATCGGGAAAGACATGTATGTGGCAAATTTCATGTCAAAATAGCAGTAAATAAGAACAATAGAACGAAAATGAAATTTTCTTGTCCATTTAGCAACATTTTGTTTTACTCATTCTAATTTTCGTATTTATAATTATTTCCCTTTGAAATTTACCACAAATATGCATTTCCCGATTATACACGTAGTATCAGTATTAAAAGTACCCTGCAAAATTATTATCAAATTATATTCTTACAACAAGACAGTTATAGATATGCGACAATCATTTTGGACATGAGTGTACATTGCAAGTGGTTTAATTGCTGACACTCAGACAAACTGTGATCACGCAAAGAAGATTGGTGAAGGGTCATTAAACAAAATGATTGGTGGTTACTTTGAAACTGTAAAACTGGAAAGCAAAAAAAAAAAAATCCCTAAATCTCCTACAAAGGATACCATCAATATTTTAGAGCAAAATGCAAAGTCAATTCGTTCCATCTCTTCAGTAGAATTGCAGCAATGCTTCATTCGAGTGAGAATCTTCGCGAGTATCTCAAATAGGAGTTAGCACCGATATCTTCATTTCTATTTTATGAGGTGTCAGTGGGAAAGAATTCCAAATCCACTCTTTCGACTGTTGTTGAAACTGTTGAGTCATGTGTAAGAGCACCACAAAAGTGTCTGTAGTAAATGGAAGATATCTTCTTCATGCAATGATTTGGACCCAATCGGACAATATGTCAAAAATATGTAGACTTTGTGCAACGACGTTTCACTCAATGCTGTGCAGTAGTGTTTGATGGATATACTTCTGAAACCTATACTAAGATTATTAGGAGACAAAGGACAATGTCGAAAAAGTCCGCAACAATAGTCTATCACGAAAACATGGAGGCAACAACAGATCAATGTGAGTTTTTACGGAACTGAGAATAAAGCTCGACTGATTAAGAGGCTGAAATCATATTTTAGTAAGAGTGGCATAATAGTCAACCAAGCAGATGTAGATGCTGATTCTCTAATTATCAAAACAGCGATAGATTTGAGCCAAAATCATAGTTCTGTTGTAATTGTAGGAACAAATTCAGACTTGCTAGCCATTTTAATCGCTCATGAACGTCCTGGAACATTGTTGTTTTTTGTAAAGCCGAAAATGGGCACCATTGAATAAAAATGGTATAACATTAGGAAAATGTAAAATACTTTTGAACCACTGAAAGAATGCTTGATTTTTCTTCATTCGGCCACTGGGTGTGACACCATATCAGCGATCTTCAGAAAAGGAAAGAAAGCAGCCTTGAAACTACTTCTAAAGGATAGTGTGCTCCAATCTTCTGTTTGGGCCTTCAATGAAACCAACTTTACACCACAAAGTGTTACTGAAATTGAAGACGTTTTCTTGCTACGGCTTTATAGAAGTGATAAAGCATCCTGATTAGACACACTCAGATATAACGTGTGGACAGTGGCGTATTTAGGGGGGGGCTTCCGGGCTTAAGCCCCCCCCCGAAATCTTACTTACTATAGTAAAGTATATGAAATATCTTGCAGAATTTTCACATTTTCAGGCAAAGCCCTCCCCGAAAGTTAGCAAAGCCCCCCCCCCCCGAAAGAAAATCGTAAATACGCCACTGCGTGTGGACCAAAGAAGTCAGGAAGAAGGTTTCTTCTAATTTTCAAGTAGCAAAATTTACGCGTACTACCAACCAGTGTGGCTGCCTCTCAACTTCCCCTTCCGGTTTATCTGTAAGTGCTATAATGGCTGTAAAATAAGATGAATTCAACTGAATGATACGTCAAAGAAGACCGACAACTTATATCTGCTATTCCAACACGTCTTCCACCAGCTCCTGAAGACGTATTTAATTTAATAGCCAGCCAGTGCAAACCTGTGAATCTAAGCGTGTCAACCTTAATTGTTGCAAGTTTTGCTCCTTCTGTGAGGGACTTTCTTCTATAAACTCACAGCCGGCTGAGGAATCGGATGAAGAGGATGACGAATTATCTTTTCTCCTATTTTTCTTAGGACTGCGTTTTTTTCGTCCATTCTACTCTTCTGTTTCTTTTTCTTAGTTGTTACTTTCTTTCGATTCTCGTATCACACTTTCCACCGTTGTTAGTTGTGATTCAAGTCGGCCGTCGTCAGTAACACCAAAACTAAGAGGAGCTGGTAAGCGAAATTGGTGTTCCACATCAACTTGCACGGATATCAACATAACGGACTTTAGTTATTATATCAAAGGACTATTTACATCCTTTAGTTATACAGAAAGTAAATGTTAATTTTTGTGTGTATCATGTTACATAAGACTCACCAGTCTGCAATTCTTGCCATTAAAACTGCAATCAATATATTTCAGTTTCAACCTGTCTCAACATTTTCTTTCAGGTAAAAACGTACACAGATAAAACAATATTTCCATTTCTTTTTCTAAAAGGAAATCAGTTAACTTGAAATGAGATTGCAAATATTCAACCTGTGTTTGCAGGAGCGTCATTTCAGATTTTCCTGGGGGGGGAGGTAAGATCGTCCACCGACATACGAGTTTCAAGTTTTCTCTAGTACATTAATAGACAATCGATTAAAATATATTTAATTCTCAAACTCAGGTGGGCAATTGTCCTCCTGCCTCCCTGTCGGTGTTTCTTCCAGACATATTTTTGGGGGGCACTGCCCCGCCGGAGCTCTGAGAGTGCCGCCACGGAGGAGACCAAAATAATATAGCCCCCCCGGAATACTAAGTGTGCCCCCCGAAACATTTTTTTCTGAAACAACGACTACAACCCGTAATGTGCATACCCCTCTCCGAAACAAAATCCAAATACGCCAGTGGCAGTAGAACATAATTCTTATGCCTTCCTGTTGAACGTACACCAAACTAAGGTTGAGAACTGAGTTTGAATATCGATATGTATAGCCAGTGGCGTATTTAGGATTTTGTCTCGGGGGCGGGCTATGCACAACATGTGACTAAGCACTTATATTTTTCCTTTCGGGTGCCGACAAAATTTAATGAAGTTTTGCATACAACAAATTTATTTCGGGGGGAACTTGGGCCTGATAGTCAAACTCCTAAATACGCCACTGTGTAAAGCTATAGCCGTTATGCCTCCCAACATGGAGGTGGATCCTGATGTCTGTACTACCCCCTACCGAAATCCCAACTTTTCTGCAAGTTTAGACTAAATTTAAGAAATAATTTTACAAATTTTTAATATGATTTATGCTTATATTGAAATTGGACTCCCCCACCGAAATAAATATTTGCGTACGATCCTGTCCCCAAAGGTCAACCTGCACTGAAGGATATGCCGTCGCCTATTGAAGAACAATGGTGTATATACTGAAGGTCAATTTTATCTCAAAGGCATGGTAAATGGAATAAATTTTCAGAAGGATCGCTATTACAAAATCAAACTTTCAGTTGCACATACGAAACTGAAAATAAATATTTAAATGATTTTTCAGTGATCCTGACGAGTGATCATAAACAGAAAGGGAGATGGCAGAACAATAAATAATATGTATTTGATCACATAACATTCTAGAACTTAAGCCAAAATTACTTTCTTTTAGTTTCTTATAAGCAAAGATTCAAATGATGAAATTATTTGAGTACATTTATTTTAATGTGTGTATATTCTCCCAATTTAAGGAATAAACTAGTACTTTTCATGTACGTTTAGTAAGGAAAAAGCTAGAATTACGAAAATGTGGGTTATCACCCGAAGTTTACAGATTTTAATTAAGCCATAATCTAATATTGAAATGAAACATTACGTTTTTATAAGTAAAGCACTGAGGTGATTCTTCACACCAAGATAAGACAAAAATATAGACCAACCTGGGTGCACAAATGCCTCCTTTCGGAGTTATAGGCTGCTGAAAACATGAAAAAAATTAGCTTTAATGGTCCATAGCTCCACAACTATGTTGTTGAATTTATATGCCCGTAGCCAAACTCCCTCTATAAAAATTGCTTCGTGAGTACCTAAGTATTCTGAAATATGTATTTTTGGAAAGCGCACATATTAGTTCCTAAGTGAAGTCTTGACTCGATTGCGAGAGGTCCCATAGTTTTGGATCTATGGATCTTTCAAGTTGATTTATTCATGTTTCCGGCAGCCTATAACTCCGAAAGGAAGCATTTGTACACCCAGGTTGGTCTATACTTTTTGTCTTATCTTGGTGTGAGGAATCACCTTGTTTTGAAACACCCTGTAAAATAATAGCTTAAGTTATCTTTGCACTCAAAACCTGGGGGGCTACGCCCCCCAGCCCTGGGCTAGATCCGCCACTGGTAATAGGTATGTTGTTTGACTGTATTCCCTGTTACCTTTTACATTTTATTAAAATATCAGTATTAATTACCCGCTTCGCTGGCAAGAGCGCCGATTTCTCTGTAACTTCGGGAAGGGGGCATTTAGATGTGTGCTTGGTTACAGACAAGGGTCTAAGAAGGCATATATGAGGATTTTAAGACTAATTGAATTCAAATTATGCCAAATATTGTACACCGTATATTCAAATAAAAATCCATGTAACAATAAAAATACATATAAAAATATATATTCATAAAAATTCATGGAGGCTCACATGATCATTAAGGGGTCGCCCCCCTGAGCATCGGTGCCCTTGTTCGCTGAGTTAAATTAAGAAACAATAGTAATATGGGATATACAATAGTAATATCACTTCCGGTTCAATCAGAGGGATAAAGTTGCAGATGGAATCTATTTTTGAGACTGTAAATCCATCGAAAAAACAATTTCTTGTTACCTGTTCATATTTCTCCCGTATGAAACATGGCGACAGCTCTCTGAAACTTTGGACCGTAATATCCTTGTGTTCAGTGGAACTTAAGCTGCCGACTGTCGGTTGTATCACTGGCCGTGATTATGTCGCCATTCTAGGGAACTATATGCATATATAGTCCAGATGTTGTTTCCGCCAAATATCATTACACACCACGATGATAACACAATTGAAGATGTTGCGGCGTGATTTGTGGAACATACGAGTGAAGTTCAACACCTCCGATGGTCCGCCCAATCCCCAGACCTGAATGCCGCCTCCTTCCTTCTTTACGGAACTGAATGTTGCACTGCAAGTGAAATGGTGTAATATTCCACTTTCTCTTATTCACGACCTCGGTGAACCCATTCAACGTCACATCAGAGCTGCTCAGAGGGCGAAAGGATGAAAAAGACAGTCCAACGCCATATTAATCTAATAAGTTTGCACTTTTTCAGATGTTTCTGTTATTCTGATAATCACCTATATAGTCCATGCAGTAAGTCGTAACTAACCGATCAACGTCCAGATCAAACTGCTTGAAATTTTGACAGTGAATAGCGTTTGTAACATAAGGTACTACAAGGTAACCAAAATAATTCCCTAGTCGACGGTAAGTACCTTTAGGTTTCGAAGTAATCTCCATCAGCATCCAACAACTTTAGTCAACGTTCTTGCATCAACACAATGTTGGTGATAAATCTCGGCAGTCTTGGGTGCACAGAACTCCGTGTGTTACGGAGGTCTTCCTCATTTGCGAAGGATTTCCCATGGAGGCGGTTGTCGAGGGAATAAAACAGGTGGAGATCTATTGAAGCAAGGCCCGGTGAATATGGTGCATGGCACAGTGTCTCCTAGTAAAGTTGCTGTCGTGTAAACCCGGGTCGTGTTTGCCACATGTGATTTGGCAGTGTTAAAGAGGAAGACCACACCCTTGCGATTCACTAATGCCGGCTCTTTCTGCCGCAATACACAGTTCACCCTTTGCAGCTGCTGAGAATAGAGATCAGCAGTGATGTATGACCAACGGAAAGGAGCCCGTGGTACTCTACTTGTCGACAATTCCATCATACATTTCGTGGAAGCATAACATTTCGTGAGTGCAGAGGTAGTCTTGAGGTGTGAGAAACAAGATCATTTGGCGTCAACCAATGTTTGGTACGGTTCGGAGTGCCACAGAGGATCCGTTTTTCGTCATCACTGAGCAAGCAATCAAAAACAGGTGTTTTTCAGGTACCGAGGCTGCCATTCATTGTACCTTGTTGGATTCCGACAATATGTGGGATACCCACTACCTTAATTTGAATGACTTCTCTGTCCCATGCAGGTGCAGTCTGATTATTTCAGTGGAACCTTTCTGCAAGTTCATTACATGTTAGACCTACTCAATGGTTGTTTTCAGGACCTCGTCATCCAACATGTGGTCGTCCACTATGAGGTTTATCCAAAAGGCTCCGAACGGAATTTCTGGAACCAATTCCCGGTTGTGCGTTTGTTCACGGCATTCTCCCCAAGTGCCTGACAAATGCAGCGACTTCATGCGGCAGCTAACAGGACCACTTTAAAGTTATACAACAAACAAACAAGAACAAGCTGCTTCGACACGTCCATTTCTCTTCGACATTGAATAAGCTATGACTGCTGTGTGCGCGCAACGTGCTTTGTATGATCAGACTATCTTCTGATCACTTGGAGGCATGTGGATCATTTCGATTCCTCTCTGTGAGCGTATGATTAATGGCTCGTCAATGTAGACAAAAAAAAAGCGTTTTTGCATACCTTGTATATATTGAGAAAACATCTTTGGGAATTCGACGGGTTATAGGAGAAAATGGGCCAGCAATTATTATAATAAAATGGGAACATTTCCGAATCTCTGAAGGATAAAGACAAGAAATTTTATATATGAACTTTTCATTTAAAACAAAAAAATGCGTTTCAGCGTTTTTAGATATTTCCTATAAAAGGGAAGAATAACGGTAGAAAGAGAAACAGTATGTGGGTTGTAATTGTTAAAATAAGCTGGCCTTACCTCGAAATTATTATTATTATTATTATTATTATTATTATTATTATTATTATTATTATTATTATTATTATTAAGTATTCCGCCTTTTGGCAGGTGCTGAGTTACCTCAAAATCCCTTTACGATTTATGAACCATTACATTTATTGTTTTTCTGAAGACTATTGTTAATAATTTTATCAACAAGCATTCGTGTAGTGTGGTTCATGAAGCGTCTCATACTAAAACTATTGTTGAAAGTTCGAAAAAACGTCTGAGCTGGCAGAATATCAACAGTCATGATTAGTTTAAACGGTGCCTTATATAGCTCACTACAATATGTTTCAAACTCATCTTAGGCATTACTGCTGTATCGCCGGACCAGATGAAAATCGAAAACAAGGGAATATTATCTAGTTTCTCCCCCAAAATAATATTTTATGACCCTGGCACATTTGGTAGCGATTATTATTGGAAATACAGTGTGGACTTATGGCATAAAAACTAGTGCATAAAAGACGAACTTGTGCTAGATGGCCGCTAAAAAGCACGAATGCTATCTAACCAAGCAAGAGCAGGAGCGCAGCAGATGGGCCAGAGCGGTAGCGAAGGGTGCGTCCGTAGGGAGCAGGCGCGTCAGTGGCGGTGGATGTACGAATAAACGAAGATAGTGGAATAACACGTTATATATCATAAAATGCATGTCTTGTGTGTTGCACAGTTCTGGGGAGATACTAAATGCCATCCAAAAACGTAGCAAAATGTACTAAATTAGGTTAGACTAGATTAGGTTTGGTTAGATGTTGCTCTTCTTTTCTGTAGTTTCAATTTGTTTCTACACTTAACGATAATCTGATCGCCTGTTTAGTATACCATGCCTTACACAATTTCAACCTATGACAATCCTTATTTTTGTACAACTCGATAAAACTCAAACATGATATGTAACAATCTAGTTATTTACGTACCATTCCCACACTGCCTTTCCAGTAAATCATAAGAAGTGTACCTCTCCACCAAATACTCCCTTCTGCCTCTACATATAGTGCCGATTACATCAAAAACTACTCACATAACAATAACAAATATTTTCTCAGCTTCAACTATTCCCCTCACCTGGGTTTCACTCACTGATCCTCACAAACCAAAATAAATTCTTCAGTTCATCTGGTAAATTTTCTAAAATTGAGTTGAGTTGATTTTGAGTTTAATGTCCCTTTCAGTAGCAAGGCTATATGAGACGTTGGTCCAGTAATACAACAGTTAAACCTCATTTTACATAGATGTAACGTTTAATGCTTTAACTTCATATTTTTGCGCAATACTGGCTTTTATTAACATTTTTACTTTTTACGACTGTCATTGGCGGAAAAGCGCGATCTTTTCCACCTGCTTTCATGCCTTATTTCGTTCAACACTTCCTCTGCTTCAGAGCTGCTAAGATCATATAGGGACTCAAGCTACGTTTTATTTAACAAACGTAGCTGTGTTTAATGTATCAACTTTCTAATCATATCTAACAATCAAATTCAGCAGTTGAATATGCTTGCTCTTGTTCAATGACTTGCCACCGTCTTTTTTGTCTTTTGTCTTCCAATTCCTGCTTTGCTAAAGAAAATTTCTGCCACTACTCAGACCACTGGCGTCTCTGGCATGTAAAATTTGGGGGGGGGGGCGGACATTAAAGAAACTGATTTAAACCGTACTACCTAGCCCAACCTGTGTATTATCTTCGATTCAATTTGTTACCTTTCTGCTTTCCTTCACGCACCCACTGAAGTCTATCAAGAACTCGGTTATAATCGTTTCACAGCCTGAAAATTATATTCCAAATAAATATAATTATTGTTATTTATATCTTATTTTGTCGTTAGTAGGATGAGAATAAAATATTGAATATTTTGTACTTCAAAATATTGGAGGGGTAACGGTCCCCCTCGTCCCCCTGCCAGAGACGCCCGTGACTCAGATATTCTCTTTTTCTGTTTGTTTCTACATTTTCGTTATTTATTTCATAATGTAACAATCTCATAGCGAGGTTGATAATTTACTTAACTCTTAATCCTTGTATAATCGTGGTACTTGGATGGAGATGGTTTTGGCAGAGGCGGATATAGAGGTAAAAACTGGGAGGCGGCAGCATGAGTTTACTATAAACTTTCAAAAATATATTGTAAAACTTTTTGGTAAGTGAATCTAGGTAATAAAACAAGGTTTGAAACTGATTTTTATTACCGGTTAATTTTATAAAATCTCATTATATAACAGTATTTATTTTTTAAAAAATACTACAGAAGTGCTTTTTTTTTAAAAAAAATAAAATATTAGGTTAACATGGGGTAGTCTTAAACTGTATAGCTGAAAACAAAATTACCAAAGCAAATTAAGCGAAGTGGCCAAAAGAAAAAAATGCTCCAAAGCAGGCAGCGAGGGGTAGTGGCGTAACTACAATGGAGCGAGTGGAGCAGTTGCGCAAGGGTGAGAAAAAAAGAATATGGAAACTGTTCCTTATTCAAAGAACGTTTAAAAACATTTCAAAAGGTACGCAATGACTATTAACACTTAATTAGTTCGCTAACTAAAAATGCGGACTGCAATGCTTCATAATACGTATTTATCTACGCTCTTCTGGAGGCGGCATTGAGGGAAGCCATGTTGTTCAACACGAGAGACTCCAGAATTTCCATGAACTGGAAATGCATACATTATCTGCAATGAGTGGAAAACACACTCAAAATCTTCCTTTTGAGAGAAATTTTAAAACATTTTTCCCCACAGCCTTTGAACAAGCACTTCATTAAGGACTAATTTATATATTTTACTCGTTACGGAGGGGCGCGCGAACCCCGCGCCTCCTTTCTGGATCTCCACTGGACAACACCCGGAGAATCGTCACGACAATGCTCATAGGCGCCGACTTGAAGAAAATATTGGGGGATCCCAAACAATAAATAAATACATAAATAAATACATAAATCATAATCATATTCAACCATTTTCTATCAATTGTTTGATGGAGGTTTCCTTGCCCCAAAAGATAGGCTCAAGATAGGTCATTCTATACATCATGCAATATCCACTTGTACTAATCTAGCTGTAACTATGTTGAAAGGGTGTCTTCCTGTTCTGCCTAATTCCTGTTGTACCTAATGACCCTCCAGCACTTTGTAACGCATTTTTGATTTAATCTTATCTTTAGGCAGAACAGGAATTCCTGTTCTGCCTAATTCCTGTTGTACCTAATGACCCTCCAGCACTTTGTAACGCATTTTTTATCTAATCTTATCTTTAGGCAGAACAGGAATTCCTGTTCTGCCTGATTCCTGTTGTACCTAATGACCCTCCAGCACTTTGTAACGCATTTTTGATCTAATCTTATCTTTAGGCAGAACAGGAATTCCTGTTGTGCCTAATTCCTGTAGTGCCTAATGACCCTCCAGTACTTTGTAACGCATTTTTTATCTAATCTTATCTTTAGGCAGAACAGCAATTCCTGTTCTGCCTAAAGATAAGATTAGATCAAAAATGCATTAAAAAGTGATGGAGGGTCATTAGGCACAACAGGAATTAGGCAGGACAGGAAGGAACCGTTGAATGTTCCTGGCTATCTTCACACCAAAGGCGCAATAAATTGTTGAAGTTGCTTGTTTCTTCACTATGTCCTCGCATTGCAAGCTCTTGTATAGTTAAGTAACGGAGAGAAGATATGATTTTTAGTAAGCATTGGCAGATTTTCTTTCAATTGCTTCAATTTTTCATTATAAATCTGGCCAAGCACATTAACATTTGATTCTAAATATTTACATTTAATTACAGCTTCCCGATAGAAACTCGATCTTTAAGGCTTTTAACTTTTCTACTCCCTTGTTCCAATTAGAAAACCCGTTTGAATAAATGTCATTTCCATTTTTGGAAGAGAACTGAAAATTACGTCCCTTGAAAATTTGTTTGCAAAGTTTCCATAAAATTACATCTCATACTATATTGTATTCCATCCTTGGAAATTGCTGTTTCCAAGATGGCTGATAGCTACGTTTATGCGCCTTTTCTCCTTTGAGAATTTTTCTTTTCTGTTCTGTTGGAGCACCGCTTTCATTTTGACACATGACAGTACCAACAATAGCTTCAGGTTCAGTTTCAATTTCACGACATGTAAGTAAATGACTTTTTTGGCGCATTGTTCTTTACGTGTCATATCAATGCTACCATAGTGTTGGTTGAAGCTTCATTTCCCTATTAAACACTGTTTTGAAAACGGTGTTTTCTGTCGAATAAGAAGGCTGTTCCTAATATCGAATTAAAGGCACGACGAAATTATTACTCCTCTGTGTTAATTCTTGCTCGACTGCATTATATTGGGGGCGACGAGGACCCCACCTTGGCCAAAAGTGTCCTGCCCTCCCAAAGTCGGCGCCTATGGCAATGCTTGTCTAGCTAGCTGCCTAGTGAAAGTTTCGCATAATGAGTCATTGCAATCAGTGCGCCGCGCCCTCTCCCGGGTTCCACCCCATCCAGGAATAAAACGAAAGCCTAGTTGACACTTATAAAACTATCCTGTACTCCGTACTTATATTAAGAATTATAAGCAATGATATCATTCTATCTTCAAAGTATAAAAGCAGCAGTCAAAAAAAAAAAAAAGAGTTTCACTCTTTCCGTCTCAACCTTCCTGATTAAAATAATTCATATTAAATATGTAGTGATAACTTAGGAAAAAGATAAGTAAAAACTTAAGGTATTTTTAAAAACTTTGTATACTGTTAGAATATATACACAGGGTGATTCTTTATAGGGTTTACAACTTCAATCAGTAATAATTCTTTATTGTAACCACATACAGACTTAGTTTATATGTCATTATACTGCAAAACACTTCACACGCGGCGCCACCGGTCAGTTGTTGAAAATGGAGACTTTCACTGATGCGGAAAGAGCTAAGTGCGTGTTTAGGTTACAAGAAACGAAATCAGCAATGAGTGTACAGCGTAAGTTTCGCCCACAACACGGCAAGGAACCACCCAGCAGCCAGCAGTGTACAAACACCAGACATTTGTTGAAACAGGTTGTTCTGAGCGACACGGCGCTCACCCGTGACTGACAATCTGGTTGAAGCAGTTGGAGAGTGTTTAGTCCGCAGTCCTCGAAAATCTATACGACGTGCATCACAAGAAACTGGTATCTCTCAGACCACTGTCTAGCATGTATTGTGTAGACGTTTGTAAATGAAGCCATACAGACTCTCCTTGGTTCAAGCACTAAGAAAAGCGGATAAAATACCCGACATGAATTCTGTGTTACCATGTTGGATAGCATTAGTGGTGATGAGTCATTCTTGAACAATGTGGTATTCAGTGACGAATCAACTTTTCACTTTCCGGCCGAGTCAACACACACAATTGTAGTATTTGGGCTCGAAAAATCCACATGCGCACGTGGAGCTGGTTCGTGACAGACCCAAAGTGACATGTATTGCGCTGTTTCCAGAGCAAAGGTGTATCCACAGCACCATCACCGGCATTGCGTGATATGCTCCAGAACTTCCTTGTTCCACAATTCGATGAAGATAACCAAGATGGTCGCTTGTGGTGGCAACAAGATTGCGCCCCGCCGCACTACCTGATAGACGCAAGGGAATTTCTTGAACAGCGTTTCCTAGATAAGTGAATAGGTCGTAGTGGACCAATTGCCTGGCCACCACGACTTCTAGATTACACTCCACTTGACTTCTTTCTGTGGGGATTTGCGAAAGATAAGGTGTACACACCTCCCCTACCTGATAATGTCAGAGATGGAGTGGGTCGGTGGGTCAGTGGGTCAAGTGGGTCAAGTTTTCTGAGTGGGTCGTAGGTCAACAGCATATGACCCACCACCCACCGTGACCCACTGCGACCCACCACCCACCGTGACCCACTGCGTCCCACCGACTCAGTCTGATCTACCGACCCACTCTGCGTCACTGCATTGTAGACAGTATCTCCTGAAGACTGGTAAATTTGTCTTCGTTTTACTTTCAAGACCTTCATTTCCCTTCATTTTCCATTTGTTTCTGTCTACTTTCCTGAGGTGAGTATATCTAACCAAGTTAAAAAAGAACTTCAGGCACTTTTGGATATTGATATTTGTAATTGTAATAATAGCAATAGGGCTTATACAACTACTTGGCTTTCGAGACCTGTGAGTTTTTAGAGATAACTACTGGAAAAAATACATTTTTGAATCACTGTAATATATAAATTATTATATAAAAATTGAATGTAACTATGTGTGTCTGATCATCACGGTCAAATTGCAAAATCAAATGAAATTACTTTTGGTATATAGTTAGGCCTTAATCCAAATTGGGATGTTATATTGCTTTTATTATAATGCATAATATCCTAAGGAGGTAGTGAGGATCCGTATTTTTGCGGAAAAAAATGAGTCTCTCGCAAGCCGTTAAACTTACGGAGCTGAAATTCGGTGTATTAACTCTTTATTGAAAATAAACAGAATGTGTCCTAGCATTTTTTTAAATTTCCTTTATGTGGAGGGGGGGCACTTCCTATATATGGAAAATTGGTAGTAAGTTGGTTTGTAAAAATGATCGAAAACGATCGATGTTATTTAAGAAAAAAATTCAGAAACAAAAAATACAGTGCTTGGCTTCATATATCCATTGCTTTCTACTATAATAATTGCTGAAGCTTATGTTTATTATATGTAGCGCTTACAGCACAGGGCAATCAACCCACAAAGTTGTAAGAAAAGTAGACATAAAATTTGTACTGTAAGCTTAATTACACGGAAATTTTAAGTTTGGATTGTACGCATAATTATATGGAAAATTTTACTCTTTTTTTTCCTTTACGTTGGTCTACTCACCTTGAGTTGGGACTTTCAAATTTCATTCTTTTTTCCACTGAAAAGTACCGATAATTCATCAAAGAAATAATTATACTATGATAATTTAATTGAAATTCATCGTAATTTGGCCCATGGCAAACAGCAGTGTGGTAATTGAAGGGGAAGAAGAAGGGAAATTCCCATTCACCTCTGAACACTCTCCAGGAACCTCGTCCCCTTTCGCTTTCTAGAGGGGGGAGGAAACTTGGTAATGGCATCAAACCTTCATATGTAATTGCAAAAATTAAATTTATAAACAAATAAGAATTAATCAATTTATCAGGCTTTAATTGATAATTTATTCACAAGATTCCCTATCGAAGGCGTGGTAGATTAAGTTTCTGTTCTCCATGAGTTGACATTACCAACTGACATGGTCGATATGGAAAGGATGTTGTATGGTGATAGAGAGATGATACTTCTTGCTGAGTATTTCAAAACTAAGCAAGAAAAATCGTTATCAGACTTAAGTCTAACAAGCAGATTGTCGATGAGGAGTTGCAGAAATCGGGAAGAAGTATTATCAATTTCCACGACAGAGTGTGAACGAGGATTTCCCTTAATGAATTTACAGATGACTGATATTAGAAATAGGCTAAGTGCTCAAACATTGTCTAACTTGTTGTTCATCAATGTTAATGGCCCACCGCTAGACAAGCTCAAAGTAGACGAGCTAGTTATGTCTTGGCTGATGGATGGACATCATTCCGCTGCGAATGATTTACCACGAAAAAGTTACCAACAGGAAATAAACCCGATTTCAGATTTGTTTTAAAGGTCAAAGTGGATGAGAGTGGGTCATCGTGGGTGGTGGGTCAGTGGGTCGTGGATCACGGTGGTTGGTGGGTCAGTGGGTCGTGGGTCAAGCTTTCATTGACCCACGCCAACTCTGGATAAAATGTTAACGAACTGAAACACTATCACAACAGCCATCGCGGACGTTACCCCCGAAATGCTGGCTACTGTTTGGCATGAAATCGACTTTCGTTGGGATGTGTCCAGTATGACCGCAGGTGCACACATCGAGCCATAATGGATTTGTCACAAAAAAACTTGAAGTGTTTTGGAGTATAATTACACATAAACCAAGATGTTATGTAGTTCCAATAAAGAATTATAACTGATTCAAGTTGTAAACCCTATAAAGAATCACCCTGTAAATATAACGCAGCAGCTGAAATGCGTGTGGCAGGGGGCAGGTATGAGTAAATCGATGATCGATTGATCCAGGGCGCTGTAAAACTAGCTACGCTAGTGATGAGTTGGTTAAAAGTCACAGAGCCCCAAAGCAGGTTAAACAACTATAAATAAAATTTTTACCAGAGCCCCAAAACAGTGTAAGCCACGAGCAAATGAATCGCCAAAAGTCCCGAAGCAAACTAAGGGCTAGATAACTCCTAATGCTCCAAAGCAAGCTCGCGTTGAACATTGCAAGGACTTGATTAAAACAGCCAAGCGGAAATGAACATTTCTGGAATCGATTGCAAACAAAACGCCAAAGTGCTACGTGGAAGCCCCCAGCTTCTTCGAAAGCAAACAAAAAAAAAGTCATCTGAGAAGACAATGTTGATATGTTTTTACGATTCGAAAGGTGTTATACGTCTGGAATTCGTTCCACAGGGTCAAACTGTTAATGGTCAATAATATCTGGGTGTTATGGAGCGTTTTTGGAAGCGAATCGTTCGCGTATTGCCCGAATATCGAGCGTCAGACAGTTGGCCTTTATTGCATGACAATGCACTATGCCACAGAACCACCGCAGTTTCTAACCTTTTGGCTAAAAAGAATTAATCTATGTGCTTTCACATCCTCCGTATTTGCCTGATTTATCACCGTGTGACTATTTCCTATTCTCAAAATTAGAATTGGCAATGAAAAGGACATTTTATGACAATGTTACACACGACTTGTGACGAGGGTCATGGAAGCGATTCCGAAAAAGGATATTTAAAAAGTCTATGCTAGAGGTGGTTGAACGTGCCAGCGGTGTATTGATGCGGAAGGGGTGTATTTTGAATTATAAAAAAAAAAACTATAGTTGGTAAAATACCTAACTCTTTTTTTTTAAATTTAAAATGTTCCCATATTTTTCCGAGATACTGTGTATATTCAGAAAAAATCATGTAACTAGATTGTTTTTATAAGCGAAGAAAGAATACAAATGAAATATCAGATCAGATCTTCAAGTGTACATCCATCATTTCTCTGCTAAACAAGTGTAGTTTTGATCAGGAGTCCGGATCCGGTGCAGGGGCGTCATTGCAAACTTCGCTTGAGGTGACAAGAGCACCACCGACATAAGACTTTCACGTTTTGTACTAATATATTAGTAGACAATCGATTAAAGTATGTATTCCTCAAACTCTTGGGGGGCAATTGCCCCTCCTGCCACCCGTAAATGACGCCCCCTGATCCGGTGGGCCCCACGTGGATGCTCCCCTGGACTTGGCAAATCTTTCAGTATCACCCTGTACAAAAACAAATGAGCTCTACAACAAATAAGCACAACAAAAGTATCTCTATTTTCAGTTTTTATTTGACCAAACCGTCAATGATTGTCCGATTTGATGTTACTTTAATAAAAAGATCCGTTCGTAACAAGAGATGTGTCATCAAACAATATGTTGTGGTTGTCTCTATTCTTTTTTTCTTTTTCCTCCATTCATTCCCTTTGATCACTGTAGCAAACGTTTCTCAAATGTTTTCCTAATTAATTAATTTCTCACCAGAGGGAATCAATAACACTGTGTACGGTAGCAGAGGGAGGCTTGAAGACGTGATGCTTCGTCTTCTATCCCTCGGGAGACTTTTAAATGACTCTAGAATGGCGTTCACTTCGAACTAGAAATTACCTTCTTCTAAGTACGTAGATGGTGTAATACAAAGACGTGAGATCAACTTCTTGCTAGTTTCTAGTTGCTAAAATGAACCTGGAAGGTTTACTGTTTTAAAATAATAATTGCTATGCTCAGAAAGAGCTGATGCAGCATTAACAGGGGGGAAAGGGGAAAACTTTGTCTCTGCAAATTTTAATTTCGTACTACAGTGAAGCCAGATGAAGCGCACGTGCTCTTACGTGTAATTATAAACAAGTATATGTATCATGTGTACACCACACGAAGGAGTTCGCTCTGTATATTGAAAGTTACTGAACGGAATGTAAAAAACTAACGTTTAGGTAGAGCTGGATTGCATACTAGCAAGGGGTTACATTTATCTAAAATGATTATATTATTTGATTTGATTTTCAGTTTAGCGTCCCTTTTTGCAGTGAGGATATAAGAAACGTGGGCCTACAGTTTAAAGTGGAATCCGAACCACAATGAGCTCCCGCTTGGAATCGAACCCTGGTCTTCAGAGTTAAAGGAGCGTGCGCTATCCGCTTAGCCACTTGGGAGCTTTCATCTGCTAATAACCTCCCATGGGAATACATGGAGTGGAGGTATCATACCTTTAAATCAGCTGGACGGATTTCTTCCATCAACAAGGTCGATTGCTAACTTTTAATCGTCTTCATCCTGGCCGACAGTGATGGCAGTCCATCAAATAGATCTTTATTTTATTTTATTTTGCTTCCCGGACGGCTACATACTATTGCATTACTGTATATGGTGTCAGCAAAGCATTGAAGGCAACCTAGAAAATGTAAGAAAATCGTTGCCCAACAAATCGAGGATGTCGTCTCCACCACCAGCTTTTATGAAAAGCTGGAAACATGAATAATTAAATTGTATAATTCTTTCATGAAAATGAAAAAAAATACTAAATTCGGGATGTAGCTTTAACAAAGCTAATATTGTAATTATAAATAAAATACAGGGTGTGATTGAAAAGTGCCGGAACTTTTCCCGCCGCGCGGCTCCCTGGCGTTCGAAAAATGTGAGGGGTGGGGGGAAATGTGCGCAGGACCTTCCTCTTTCAAGCGGAACTTGGCCCAGTGCGCTGCGAGCAGCGGTTGAGAAAGCATCTCTGTCCGCGCGAACGTCGTTATGGTCGTCGGTCACGTTTTTTTGAGCGCCGAAAATGGAGTCAAAGATTGACAAACGCTACGCCATCAAGTTTTGTGTCAAACAGTGTTGGGCAAAATCAATTGAAATCAATTGCAATTGATCAATCAATTGAAAGTAATTGCTCTGAAAATCAATTGCAATTGATTTCAATTGCAATTGATTTCAATTTGTAATTGACAATTAATTTCAATTGCAATTGAATTCAATCATGAAATTTGCAATTAAATTTTCGTCAATTGTTAATTGTTAATTGGTCACCAGGCAATTGAAACTTTTAATTGTTAATTGTCAATTGCAAAGGGTGCAATTGAAACATTCAATTGTTAATTGCAATTGACAATTGAAACTTGTAATTGTTAATTGTAATTGTTAATTGCAATTGAAATCAGCAATTAAAACTGAAGGTAAAAAGATGTGTGTATATTGTATTGTCCACTTGTTACTGTTTTACATATTTCAAATAAGGTACTTATAAGAAATGCTGGATACCTACCATCCCTTTCCCTCCCTGGGAAGAAAGCCGTGAAACTAAGTATTTTTTAAATATATTATGTTTATGGTTCTATTCCCCTCGAAATAACTCTATATGCCCGTCATGCATACAATAGGAATGAGCACGAGCGAGTTCGAGCGAGTTTTCTTTAAAACTCGACTCGACTCGAAGCAGACATCTTTGAGTTCGACTCGAGATCTCGGCTCGAAAAATTTCCCCCAACTCGACTCGAATTCGGACCGAGTTTCCAGTCGAGTCGAGCCAATTCGAGCTAAATCCTTTGTGTAGTTCCAAGTACTACTATCTTCAAGTATCCTACATAGACAATATAATTATCAATGATACTACTACTACTACTATAACTAATTATTATTATAACACCGTGTACCTGTATAAACATGGAATATAGGCGGTTTGTATCGGAATACTAAAAATTAGTTAACTGTCGATCTCGGTAGTCAAGAAATCTTCAGGAGGCAAGGACATCGGTCACGAGGTTCTTGGCTTGAGTTCAGGAGGAGCAAGTATTCGGGCTCGAGCCAAAAATTGTTAGAAGTTATGGGACTCCAGCCAAACATGTTTAAAACTGCTCGACCCGGGTTTAGGGTTGTTAACGACTCAAGCGGCTCCCTCACAGCTCATTCACTTATCGAGCCGAACCGAGAACTGAGCCGAGCCAACAGCTCATCCAAACGAGCCAGCTCGAGCCGAAGGCTCACACGAGCCGAACCGAACCGAGCTGATTGCTTACCCCAACCGAGCCGGTTCGAGCCATTGGCTCAGTTAAGCTTACTCGAACCCAGCCTATGGACTCGTTTCAACGGAGCTGGTTCGAGCCATTGGCTCCAATCGAGCCGAGTCGATAACTCGCCTTTACCGAGCCGGTTCAAGCCATTGGCTCAATTGAGCCCAGTCGATGGGTAATCCCAACCAAGCCAGCTCAAGCTGTACGCTCAGTTGAACGGAGTCGGGCTGGTTGACATCACTATTCCGATTGGGCTTCTACTTTGGCTAAAAAATTGGACCGTGCAGTTCTCTGCTTTGATGGTAAGAACTACAAAAAATTATATGAAATCTTTAGTTTTACGTCCCACGCTTATGCCGGTTAGGCTAAAGGAGACGGTGATGATGGGAAATGAATGAAATGAAGAAAGTGGGAGGAAACGGGAGAACCCCGAGAAAATCCACGAGCACGGTGTTTGTCTACCACAAAGTCCAAACTGCGCGAGCTGGGATCGAACCAGGGACCTCAAGCACCGGAGGTGAACGTTCTACCACTGACCCACCGCGCCCCCTGGTAAGAACTACAGTATATACTTATATTGGTGCTCACGGCGTCACTAACTTCTTCCACCACCAACGAATTTCGAGGTACTTTGTTTTGCATCTTTTGTGCGTGTTTTGTGTCGCTTTGTGCGCCTATTCCCACATTTTGTGCATCACCGGAAGTGGGTCAAAATGGGCCTACAAATATGACGGAACAAATTATTGCTCTTCCGCCACCAATGAATTTCGAGGTCGTTTCCTCCAATCGTTTTGTGCCGTTTTGTGCGTCTACTTCCGTTTTGTGCGTCACCAGAAGTGGGTCAAAATGGGCTTCCAAAATGGGACGAAAATGACCAAGAGTTCCGCTACTATCGAATTTCGAGGTCGTTAATTTCACACCGCGCACCCTTTTGTGCGCGTATTTCGACGTTTTGTGCGTCACTGGAAGACGGTCAAAATGGGCCTCGAAGGTGGGACGAAAATGACCCACTTCCTCGCCACTACCGAATTTCGAGGTCCTTCCTTTTGCATCGACTACTGAATTTTCGTGCTGTTGGTCTACTTTACGTTGATTTGGGACTTTTAATTTTATTCAGTTTTCCACTGAAAAGTATCTATAATTCAACAAGGAAATAATTATTAATTATAATTATTATCTATATAATTGAATTCATTGTAATTTGTTCCATAACAAACACTTTACCATTTCGTACTAGCTGTTATGCCCGTTCTTCGCATGAATCAGATAAAATATCAATGTAAACGAACTGAACAACGGGAGAACAATTAAGAAACATTTCTAAAATTGGATATATTTTGTGTGAATATATATCCAACAACGTACATGTGTTTTCATAGGGAAGGCCGATGGGGGCTGAATTTGAACGTATACACTATCGGGGGTGTCACTATACGTCTGAGCAACCCCAATAAATATGGATTCGACACAAATTCTACTACTTTTACATGTCCCGGTGAACCACCCCTCAGACCCCCTTGGTTCGTATTGTGAAAAAATCTCCTCTGGCCCCCATCAACCCCCAACCAATACCGCGAAAACTATGAATGTGACACTAGCATCTGCCATTTTCTACTACTTTTTACATATGCCGGTAAAAGTCCCTATAATCCTCTGGTTCCAATTTTAAAAAAAAAATGCCTTTGGCCCACAGCCCATGGGGGCTGTATTTGGAAGTCAACGCCTGTGGAAGTATCACCATTCATCTCAGCGACAGCGAAAACTATGGATTTGACACTAATATCGGTCACTTTCCATTATTTTTACATGTCTCGCAATTCCCCACCCCCGGTGACTCCCGGCCCGCATACAATGGTGGCTAAATTTGAAAATCATCGCTAATGAAAGTATCACCATTGATCTCAGCCACCGCGAAAACTACGGATTTGACATCGGTCATTGTGGATTATTTTTACATGTCTCGTGATCCCCTTTATAATGCCCCCCTTTCTTAGCTGATGGGGGCTAAATATGAAAGTAAACGCGGTCTTGAGTTTCACCATTGAGCTCAGCTATCCCGAAAACTATGGATTTGACATTAATATCGGTCATTTTCGATTATTTTTACATGTCTCGGAATTCCCCCCTCTGGTGACCCAAGGCCCGCATACAACGGTGGATGAATTTGAAAGTCATCGCTAATGGTAGTGTCGCCATTGATATCAGCAACCGCAAAAACTATGGATTTGACACTAATATCGGTCATTTTGGATTACTTTTACGTTTCGGTACCCCCCCCCCCCCCCCGTTGACCCACGGTCCGCAGCCGAACACGGTGAATTTGGAAGTTAATGCGATCGGAGTTTCGCCATGGATCTCAGCGACCGCGAAAACTATGAAATCGACACTGATATCGTTCTACTTTTACATGTCCCGGTAAACGCCCCCCTGAGACCCCCTGGTTCCAATTTTGTTGAAAACGCTTTGCCTTGGTGTGGGACCTGGACAAAGGTATCTTTGATCAAAATTTGGTAACTCTCGGTCGGCTTTTCTGGTCCCCAGGCCGGTCCCGGTAAGCGTCCCCTCGAGACCCCCTAGTAAGGAAAAAAAACTCTTCGTCTTGGTCTGAGGCCTAGACCAAGCTACCCGTGACCAAATTTTGAAAAGTTTCGGTCCACTCGTATCGTCCACAGGCCGCACAAAGATAGACAGACAGAGACACGAACAAACTCTATTTTATTTATATTAGAAAGGTCAGATCCGCCGTTATTGTATTAGTGCGGTGCTTGAGCGATTGATCGTAGAAATTCAAACTCCGATGAGTGATAATTTTATAGGCTTGTTTTATTACAAGTTTAAACTCTTTAGTCAGTAGAGAAGAGGTCGTGAATCATGGGTCAGAGTTGATGACAATGGGTTTTGGTGGGTCTGTGGGTCACAGTGGGTAAGAGTGGTTTATGGTGGGTGGTGGGTCAGAGTGGGTCACGGTGGGTCATGGGTCACGACGGGTGGTGAGTCAATTTGTCGTGGCTAAAGTTTTCATTGCCCCACGTCCTCTCTGAACTACAGTGTTGAAAATTAATCAGTGAAAATCAATTGCAATTGATCAATCAATTGAAAGTAATTGCTGTGGAAATTAATTGCAATTGAATCAATTGCCAATTAATTTCAATTGCAATTGAATTACAGAATTCAATTGCAATTACTTTCCACTGCAATTACTTTCAACCAATTGATCAATTGCAATTGATTCTCCTTTTTCAATGGCAAACTGCAATTAACAATTAACCATTACTTATTTCAATTGTTAATTGCAATTAACAATTAAATTTACAGATTAATTGTTAATTGTTAATTCAATTGAAATTTGCCCAACACTGGTGTCAAACTAAAAAGACGTTCACTGAGACCCAGGACCTGCTCAAGGAAGCCTTTAGAGAAGATGTGATGTCCCGTACTCGGATCTTTGAGTGGCACAAGGCCTTCAGGGAAGGCCGGGAGGACGCCGATGACGAACCACGCTCTGGGAGGCCGTCGACGTCGAAAACCGATGAAAACGTCGACCGAGTTCGCGAATACCTGAACCTGGACCGTCGGACAACCCTCCGGGAGATCATCGAAGAACTTAATTTGACATATTATGCAGTGCAAAAAATTGTGACTGAAGAATTTAACATGCGGAAGGTGTGCGCCAAACTGGTCCCCAAGGTGTTGACCGAGGAGCGAAAAGAACTGCGAGTGAAAATGAGTCGTCGTGAAGTGCTGGATTGTGTGGAAGCCGACGAAGAGTTATTAGACAGTGTGATCAGTGGTGATGAAACATGGTGCTACGAGTACGACCCCTCGGTGAACGTCTTTTGGCGTAGCGTTAGTCAATCTTTGACTCCATTTTCGGCGCTCAAAAAACGTGACCGACGACCAAAACGACGTTCGCGCGGACAGCGATGCTTTCTCAACCGCTGCTCGCAGCGCACTGAGCCAAGTTCCATTTGAAAGAGGAAGGTCCCGCGCACATTTTCCCCCACCCCTCACATTTTTCGAACGCCAGGGAGCCGCGCGGCGGGAAAAGTTCCGGTACTTTTCAATCACACCCTGTACACAAAATACATATTTTAAATGATGCAGCAGAATTCGGGTAGGAAAAATAGAATCTTAGGTCTGTAAAATGTAATGGTTTGTAAAGTCCTTTCAATATGTCAGCTGATTACAATACCTTCAAGTATTGAGGTAGCTCCATGACCTGTCTTCTAATGACGTTTCTCCGTCAAAATCTTATTCACACTTCCCCGACAAACTCGGTGTTCGTGGTTTTATTCAAAGGCTGGTTTTACAAAACCCAACCCCCTTTCTTCTCTTATCCATAAAAGGTAACGAACTTCAAATGTTCGGGAACACCCACAATCACGTTGTCTTGATGGAAATCGAAAGTTATAGAAGGTTTAGGACATAAACCTCCAAAGTTCAGTACCACGAGCATCATCCTCAATCGACCTCACAGGAGGTGACGTCGCCCAACGTGAACTTACCAATATAGCTGATAAAGTAGAAAATAAGGAGTTCCACAATAAAATAATGTTTATGTTTGCGGATATAAATCACTTCACTCAGTAGAAAGAGCATTATCTGGCAGGTTAGTCAATATCAAAATACTGACTCAACAAAGTAACAAAACAAAGTATAGCTGACATATGACACGATGTGTAATGTGTAAAAGTAGCAAGTAAGCGGAAAAAGGCAGGACAAGAAATAAGATGTAGACATATGCAGGGTAAAAGACTTGTGCCATTGCATCTAGTTTAATGAACAAAACAAGTTTTACAAAACGCTTGAAAGAAGCTTGAGGCTACGTGAGTTCAAATCTTCTTGGAAAAGAAAAAAATAAAATTTTGCAAGTGATCCACAAGAATCGAACGACGGACTTCCGGGACCATATCTCTCATCATGTAACAATACACAAGATCAATACATAGGGCGTTACATAATTGTGGCACAATATCTTGGGAATCAAAAGTTCGTTGCTCCATTACTATGGGGCCTATCGTAGTCGGTACAAGACATCACTGAGGAACTAGTATGTAAACTATCCAAATATCCATCTTCCAGAACCTCCGGTACTTGCACGATCATTTTTAGAGAGGCTGTTTGGGAGTAATTGAATACTTTCCACCTACCTCTCTAAAAATTGTTGTGCAAGTAATGAAGCATTCTTAAACATGAATATTTCGATAGTTCACATATTAGTTCCTCAGTGATGTCTTGACCCGACAACGATAGATCCCATAGTAGTGGAGCTGTGAACTTTTAAAGTTCACATATTTCACGTTTTCGGTACCCTGTAACTCCGAAATTATCCACTTTTGAGCACAGGTGTATATGAAATTTTTTTTCTTATTTTGATGTGAGGAATCTGTTCAGAAAATATTTTGCCACATTTTTGTAACACCCTATATAAAGGAATTTCGGTTGGTGAACTAAACCTCTTAAAAGTGAAATTAAACATCTAGCTTAACGTCCCACGATTACATTCTTTTAAGTTTCTGAAACGAATGATTAATGGAAGGGTATGGTTATGAAATAATTCGTAGAATTCAGACGGTGGAAAGAAATGAAAGAACCTCAAGAAATACCCACGGACATAATGTCACCACAAATTCACATGCCCTAAATCGAACCACGAACCCATAGCATCAGAAGTTAACTCTCTACAACTGAGGAACCATGGCTTTACAAGTAACGATGTGCCGTAAGATAGGAGGCGATCGGATTAGTAGAGAGCGAACTAAATACATTTTTGATTAAACAAAGTAATAATAATGTTACTACTACTATTATTATTACTACTACTACTCAGTGGCGTATTTACAGGGGGGCTTCCGGGCTTAAGCCCCCCCCCCCGAAAGTTAGCAAAGCCCTCTGCAAAACAAAATCGTAAATACACCACTGCTACTACAACAACAACAACAACTACTACTAGTACTACTACTACTACTACTACTAATAATAATAATAATAATAACTAATTTTTAGAAGTGCATTTTGGTCAGTTCTCCCCGATGAAGAAAGTTTAAAACATGTTTTTCCCCAAACAACTCTTTCTTGAGCTTGTTCTTACTGGGAACAGCTTTAATGTTTCTAAGGATTTTTTGGTGTAATCTCTATGGCAACGAGCCTAGCGTTTTTCTTTGTATTACCTATTCTGGTTCGTAGTCATACGAAGTGATTCAAAACTAATCGTGGGGGAGGGGCACTGTGGCTCATGACCTCTGGTGCATAGGGTCCTTGGTCCGATCCTCATCCAAGTAACTTTGTAGTGCAAAAATTCCTTACAGGGTGTATCGATATTGAGAGCCAGTTGGGGGCCTTTTTTTATTTTCCTTTCTTTGACAGTGACTTCTGTTCCTGTCATCAATATATCATCATCGATCGAAACTGCAATATGATCCTGACGGTGTTGACAGACATAAAGATTCTAAAACAAAGTTGTTCTTAATTTTAAGGTTGGAGTGCCGGATAGACTGCTCCGCTGTTGCATATCCTGTCTGAATACGATATTACATCGCTGGGTTTCGTTGTTAACAGCGGTTCACAAATGACTTACTCTAAAAAAAAAAAATAATAATAATAATAATAATAATAATCTTATTTGTGCACTAACTTGCAGGAACATTTCAAAAGTTCCCAGGACAATTATTTTATTTACAAGGTAACCAAAAATATTCTTGCCGCTAGAGCAGTGATAAAGAGAAACACAATGGACGGTATGTACGTTTAGGTCCCGAAGTAATCTCCATCAGCGTTCAGCAACTCTTGCCAATTCCCTGCAGCTGCACCATACTCTGGATAATAAAACGCGGCGGACGTGGATACAAAGAAGGCTGTGAGTGCGTTCCGCAGGTCTCTCTCATTTGCGAAGGATCTTTCATGGAGGTGATTGTCGAGAGAAAGAAATACGTGGTACTCTTTTGACGCAAGGTCCGGTGAATATGCTGTATGGTAAATTGGCTCTCAACCAAGGTTTTCAAAGACCTCCCAGGTCGTTTCTGCCACATGTGGTTTGACACTGTCGTGCAGGAACAGAACATCCTTGCAATTCACCAATGTAGGCTCTTTCTGCCACGGTGCACCCTTTGCAACTGCTGAGAGTAAAGGTCAGCAGTGAAAGTCTGACCAGGTGTAGGAGCTTGTAATGCGTCACTTGCCGACCTACACGTATATTTCGTGGGTACAAGGGTGGCCTTTAGGTGAGAGGAACATGGTCACATGGCGACAACCAATGTCTGATAAGCCTCAGAGTGTCATAGAGGACCCACGTTTCGTCATCAGAGAAAAAGCGATCAAAGATGAGTGTGTTCAGATATCGAGTGAGGAAGGACAAACAAGATGTCGCACGTTGTTCCTTCCAAGAATCGTTTTGTTGGCTTTCAACAATGTGCAGGGTGCCGACATGCTTAGCTTCCTATCCCATGCAGGTGTAGTCCAATTATTTCAGCGGAAATATAGACCAGTGTCCTCCTCGATGGCTGTTTTCAGGGCCTCATCACCGTCTACTAAGGGTTTCGAGGAAAACTCACATCTCCCAAACGGAACTTCTGGAACCAATGCCTGGCGGTGCGATCGTTAACGGCCTTCTTCCCGAACGCGCGGCATATGTGGCTTGGTGCAGCAACTGACAAACCCACTTGAAAGTCATACAACAAACACATGCGCATAAGCTGCTTCGATACCTCCATTTCTCTTCGACACTGGACGAGCTATGTATAATGTAAAAATGCCAGGAAAACTTAAAACTTATCGGAAAAAACGCAAACATACCAATAATCAGATGGTCACTATAACTTTGCCTATCAGTTTCATAGATGAAACGACCCCACCAGGGGCGGATCCAGGACGAACTTCTGGGGGGGGCGGTAGGTCGTAATTCTGCTACTTAGAGCTACTTTTAAGAGTTCTAGGATGGGTTTTATTTATGTATAAAATAAGAAAGTTTCCTCTTCTGGGGGGAGGGGGCAATCTGCTTTTGTATACCGAATATAGCAGATTTGTATTATTTGACGAACACTACAAATACAGCACGTCTGGGGCAGTCAGATGGGCGAACGATATGAACAGGGGATGCCCGCTCCCCTTGCCCCCTGTAGTGTCCAAGGAACACTTTCTTATCGTAAACAAAGTATAAAATTCAAACTTTTTTAAGTATTCCGACCTTAAGAAAAACCGTGTACCAAATAACACTGCTGTGATAGACACAAAATATGTGAATTATTTCTAGCGTCATCTATTGTTGATTTGTTACGGAAATCTATAAAAATAAAAAGAAGTTATACTTACAGCTCAGTAAGTGATATCAAAGGACTAAAAGCGTCCTGGTCCAATTCTTCAATCGCTGAGTGAGAAAGAATTCTGCAAACAAACAAGAAAGTAAAATGTATTGAAGTTTATTTACTTTATAAATGTTTCACACAGATCTATGTCCATTCTACACTAAAACAATGTACGAAAGTAGTCTATATAAGCAATGATAAAAACAACAAGAAATATAAATATGCCAGATTTATAGAGACTTTACTTAGTTTCTAAAATGATTTTGAGTCAAACATATCAACACCTGGCGATAAACAATTATACAATGATCCCAGCCTGAACTATAAAGAACGTTGTGTAATTGGTAGATTGGGTATTACATATGTCAGTAATGTATGACTGCGAGTAAGGCAAGAAGGTAACGAAAATTGAGAACAGAATGTGAAAGTAAGTTTCTCATTGAATAATACTCCAAGGCAGGGCCGTAACTTGTGGGGGACAGGGGGCGACTGCCTCTTCCCTTAGGGAAGCTCCCTGCCGTTCGAAAGGGATCCATTTTAAGACAAAAGTTTCTTACTCCATATACGATACGAACATGAAATTATAAATGAAGCATCAAACAGGTTCACTACATTACATAAACAAAACAGCACACAAAAAGTCAATAAAACAAAAAATGAGTCGTGGGCCCATTTCGGTAAAAAAAAATAGGGGCCCTAGAAATAATATTTATTCGCATGGCTTTGAGATTTGTCAATATTGTTCCTTTAATTAATTTGTCATGTATGCAACGGGCCCAGGGGCGTAACTAACGGTCCCGCAGACCTCGCCGTGCAGGAGGGCCCACAGTCTCCGGGGGCGCATATTTTTTTCTATAGAGTAAGAGAAAGATGGAAAGAAGGGGCCCAAGAATTAGAAAAACAACCTTTCTAGGGGGCCCAAATACACGTATTAATGTTTGACCCCCCCTCCACTGAAAAAATATAAGTTACGGCGCTGTCTGAGGTCTTTATATGTCTCAACTCTTTCGATAGCACCGTTGTTATTACAATTTATCTGTGATATTTTTTTAAAGAAATAGTAAAAGCACAACATTTTTGAGGGTTTACTTTTAAATTCGAAGTCGCACACCAGTCAGTAAGAATAGTGAGAATTTTTTGAAGTAGTAGAGCATCGTCTATGGAAGAAATTTTATGGAAAATTTTACAATAGTCAGCATTAAGAAATCAATGGCGAAACATTCTATAGTACTCAGAAACTGATCCCATCTCCTTAATATTCAAGTATATTTTTTTTCAAATCAATCAAAAGGGAATCTCTTATCAATATATTAAATATTTAAAGACTTCTGCTTAAAAGTACTGGTTTGACACCACTGCCGGAGACAGGGCCGGCCTTAAGCCGATTGGACCGATTGCTTCCAATCGGGCCCCGCGCCTCAGGGGGCCCCGCGCTATTGTGCCGTCTACTCTACTCTCCAGTGCTGTTTTAACAGCCTATTAGGTCCTAGAGCAAACAAGCGTTTTGTTGTCCCTATGACTAAATTTTGCACCTAATACATGTAATTAATACATGCTCGCGGGGGTCCCAGGTCAAGTGTTATAGTACCGTACTCTCGGCTCTGCTACTCTCGGTTGTCAAGTACACACAACAACACACTGCAAACAGGTACATCAATGGATTTTACAAGGGAGGGTATGGCCTCTCCCTAACCAGTAAATGAATAGTTTGTATTAAGTTTCCGGGGATAATCAAGTATTTTCTGAATTTAATGCTGTAGTTTCTTTCTTTCTGTCTTTTTTTTGGGGGGAAGGGGGAATCAAAAAATCCAATAGGCCCTACATAAACTCAGGTAAAAAAATTTCTTGTAGGCCTTTTTACTACCACTTAACTCAGTATGATGTACATATTCCGCAAAAAAAAAAAAAAAAAAAAAACGAAAACTCGATTTACAAGCCATCCAGAAGTTTTGTGGCTCCTGATCTAAAAAATGAAATATATTTCATTCAATCAAACATTTTCTTGTACGCTCCATATATGGAGAACCACATATAGTGTACCCAAACCCGAACTTTCACTTAACTCAGCATGATGTGCTTATTCCGTTAAAAGAATATGAAAACTCGATTTAGGGGCCGTTCAAAAATGTTGTGGCCCCTGATCCAAAAAAACATTCAATGAAACATTTTCTTGTACTTCCCTTTTATGGAGAACTAAAAATACAGTGTAGTCAAACCCAAACTTTCACTCAACTTAGTGCCGATGATGTGCTTATGCCGTAAAAAAATTTTAAAATACGAAAACTTGATTTAGGTGCCGTTCAAAAATTTTGTGGCCCCTGATCTAAAAAAAAATCCAATATATTTCACTCAATCAAAATTTTTTGTCCGCCCCATATATGAAGAACTACATATAATGTAGTCAAATCAAAACTATCACTTTACTTAGTGTGACATTCTTATTCCGTAAAAAATACGAAAGCTTGATTTAGGGGACGTTCAAAAATTTTGTGGCCCCTAATCTAAAAAATCCAATATATTTCATTCAATCAAACATTTTCTTGTATGCCCCCATATCTGGATAACTACATATAATGTAGCCAAACTCAAACTATCACTTAACTCAGTATGATGTACTTATTCTGTAAAAAAAAAAAAAAAAAAAAAAAAATGAAAACTGGATTTTGGGGAAGTTCAAAAACTTTGGTGGCCCCTTGATCCAAAAAAACCCAATAGATTTCATTCAATCAAAAATTTTCTTATACGCCTTATATGTGGATAACTTCATATAGTGTAGCCAAACCCGAACTATCATTTAACTGAGTATGATGTGCTTATTCCGTAAAAAATGAGAAAACTCGATTTAGGCGCTGTTCCTCCTGATCCAAAAACTAATAATTGGCTCAGATCGCAATTTCTTGATGCATTGTTTTGGATCATTCCTAAAATTATTGGCCAAGATCGCAAGCTTTTGATTAATTTTTTTGATCATTCCTAAAATTCTTGTTACAACTTCTACTGTAAAATAAGATATTATATCCAGAAAGTATTCTGCACACCCCCAACACCCCTAACATTTTCCCCTATGATGAATTCATTTTCTCATTCATTCATTCATTTTCAAGTATGCCTTTAGTAATGGGCGACTTTTCAGAAGAAATTATATGCAGATGTTATGTTTCGTTCAGTCATATTAACACACAGTGCAAGTAGGGCCTATTATTTTAACCTTAAATTGCAAAAGGCCAAATTGAGGAAGAAATTATGGTTTATAGTTATTATGACACATTTAAGGCGTCATTCTGTTTTATTTTCCACAATATAAGGAATGTTGGTCACTTTTGCTAAATTTTTAAAACATGTCTTAAAGTCTAATTATTGTTGTATACATGGCCGCCCGCAGGATGAGGCAAGGGGCCAGTTATATAAACTATATTTTCGAAAAGTGTTCAATTTCTTCGAAATACATGTCAAAACTTGTTAGATTGGCTCGATGACACACTGGTGTATTTAATGGATTAGTACGAAATTCTATAGTACTATAGATATTTACTATATTTAATGCTACTACACAATGGCGTAGTCAGGATTTGATTTCGGGGTGGGTGAGGGGGTACTTCCCCAGAAAGTTTTCAGCAATGGAGAAACTAAAACGCAATTTTAGGGTTTCATTTAACAACTTTAAAATTTTCGAGGTTCAATAAAACAAGTAGTATTATAACTATGTTCTTTTCAGATATGATATATTAATATTGCTGGTTGTAGATCTACATATATATACATACGTATTCAAATTATTAGACTCAACGTTCAGTTTCTGAATATTACGTGAGAAAATACGTTCGACCTTAGTATAAATTACTACTTTGTAACTCTGTCCTACTTTCTAGTGGATGTGGCTTATGCTTTTCAATATCAATAAAACAAATGCGCACGTAACATTCAAATATAATTACTATAAAGTGTGTATATCCAAATTGGAAACAAAAAAAAAAAAAGAAAAAGAAAGAAAGAAAATGAAATGGAATACTCTTACAAGAAAATTATCTCTCACACAAATATTAATATTTCTTATGAAATCCCTTGTTCTTTATTAAATCTTTTATCCTTTGTGGCATCCTATGTACGAGTTTTAGCATATTTTGCCTTCAATTCAGCACCGTGATACCACAAATTGTTGATCTTGATCAATTGAAGTTTGGTTCTAATGTACTTCTTCTCTAGCTTTTCTTTCATGAAGCTCCAGAAGTTTTCAATCGGGTTCATATCAGGACAAGTGCCTGGCCACGGAAGAACACTAATTTCGTTGTCCCCGAAAAATTTTGTCACAGCTTTGGCCCGGTAGCATGAGGCTCCATCATACATAAAAAGGAATTGTACCTCACCAAACCAGAGTACAGTCTGGGAAAGCAGTTCATCTTGAAGAACTTGTAGGTATTAGCCGTGCTTCATTGTCCTCTCTACGATATACAGTCTTCCCGGCCCGAAGACAGATCAGACCCCAGACCATGACAGAAGTAGGATGCTTCACGATTTATTAAAGACATTCCAACTTGAATTTCTCCCAGGTCAACGTCGCACATATTGTCAACATTCATCAGACACAAAGATACATGATTCATCACTGAAACACACTATTATCCAATCGTCAGTAGTCCAATATTCTAGGCCGCGTGCCCACTCGAGGCGCTTCTTTGCCATGATTGGAGTATACTCTAATTTTTGTTTTCATTCTTGACCGTGTGCTTTTATTCCCTCGGCACAAAAAATCCTTCGAACACTTTCAGGTCAAATGTCTGCGCCATACTCAGCCATTTTTATGCTTAAGTCTATTAGAAGTTGCACTTCTGTTTCTCAGAGCCTATCTTTTTAGTTTTCTGATACCTCTTAGCGTTAGCTTTGGTTTTCGTCCACACTTCCCAACCCTATTTTGGCTCTTGTTCATTTCAACAGAGATTCTACTCACAGAGTTTTGTTTTCTATCCCAACTCTACTAGCAATGTATTGCCGTGTATATCTTATTTCCACCAGAAGTATTTTGTTAACTTTCATTTTACGCGAAAAAAGGTATTTTGCTTTTCTCATTATGCTGCGATTACAGAACTATACAGAATAAAAGATTGATACACGAAACACGTCACGATCATTTTAAACTGGCCCATTCGAACTGTGGAACGCTTTGAATGTCGTTAATTTCTTACGACAGCAACCACAACACTTCAGACTAACTTGTTGATAGGAATCACAATAGCTATCTACAACTGAAACAACACTTTCAGAGATCCCCCCCCTCACTAATACTATCTGCTGTTCAACGGTGATATCACCACTTCAACTGTGCAGTAAACAATTGAAGGATCGTATTTTGTGGTTTAACCATTAAATTAAATGTTTTAAAACTCTGAAATTAGGACTCCTACATCAATTTTGCATTTTTTGAGCGTGAGTCTAATAATTTGAACGTCTGTATATAATTTTATATTGTAGTGTATCTTATATACACTGGTGTATTTAAGAAGGAGGGCTTTCAGGCTTAACCCCCCAGAAATTTTATTTACTATAATAAAGTAAATGAAATATCTTGCAGAATTTTCAATTTCCAGGACTGAAGTTAGCGAAGCCCTCCGAAACAAAATCGTAAATACGCTACTGCTTATATATGTTTAGTCTATTAATTTTCACGCACCATTTAAGCGCACATTTTGATTGCCATCCATTCTGACTGTAAAATCTCTGTTAAACTTTTGAAATGAAATAAAAAATATTTTTGTATGACGTCCCAAGATTTGTTCTTAGGAAGTGGATGATTAATGAAAGGGAGTGGATTATACAATTAAATTTTGTGTGCTTTCCCACCGGGAATCGGGGTCGAGACTATGTACATCACAGGAGCACGCACTAACCACTAGACCAGCAGAGAGAGCGCCATGCAGGGCTTGAAAAATCTACTCGCCAGTAGCGAGTACTTTTTTTACATTTGGCGTGTAAAATCCGACATAAACACTGTGACTGCAAAATGGTCTGGGTAGTAGATTTTTTGGCTGGCTAGTACTTGCAAGCAAGATTTTTCAAGCCCTATATATATAGGTTCTACAGACCTTTGTGCAAGTTGTAAACCTGGGGCCCCGCAAAATGTTCCCAATCGGGCCCCGTAACACCTAAGGCCGGCCCTGGCCGGAGACATGTGAGAACCTTTCTACTTTAGAAGCATATCAGCTATGCAATTTACAAAGCAAGAGAAACCTTGTAAAATAATGGAACATTTAATTTGAGTTCTGCGTAGTTCAAACATTTTGTCTATTACTATCCGGATAATTACTGGAGGCCGCGGTGATTCAGTTGTAGAGCGTTCACCTCTGGTGCTCGGGGTCCCTGGATGGATCCCAGCGCGCCGCAAGTGGACTTTGTGGTACACAAACACCGTGTACGTGGGTTTTCTCGGGGTTCTTCCGCTTCCTTCCACTTTATTCATTCCATCATTTCATTTATTTCTTATCATCACCGTCTCCTTTAGCCTAGCTGGCATAATCGTGGGACGTAACACTGAAAGGTTTCATATTTTCGCATAATTACTGTCCTACATAGCATGTAACGCCAATAGAAAATTTGATAAAATGCTTTTTATACAATAATGTAACTATCAATCTAGCGGACAATGTTGAATTGGCTACAAATGCATTGAATGTATTTAATAGAACAGTGACTAATACAATCCACAACTGAATTATCGTAACACCCGTTCATGGGAAGGTATTATTCAAAAATTCTTCAAACTTACTTTTCAGATTTCATATTCAAAATTTTCCCCAATTAGCATAAGTGGATCTAGAGATCCGCTTGGTTATGAACTGTAAGACCAGTCTCACAGATTTTCAAAGACCAGCGACATTGTCACTAGCACACTTTTATCACGAAATGAGTTATCTATTAGTGCTTAAAAGTGTATCCCTGTTATCCCAATTTACTTTATACAATCAATTACTATCTTATTTAAAAAAACACATCTCTCTAAGAAAATATTACTTTTGTCCTCTCGCCTGTAAACCTACGAAAATTGAGTTACGTTCCTTTGGTTCTCATGTGACGATATAATTGTAATTACAGTTTTTTTTTTTTTTTTTTTTTCAAAAATGAATCCTAACCAACATCATACACGTAACTTAATTGTTTAAAATGTTAGAAACAACACATACAGTATATAATGTGTTACGAAAGAGCTAGGAAACTTTGCAGCACAACCCCGTTGTGTTATGCAACCCAATTCACGCTAAGGAATGCGTGGTTGCCTATAAACATGTAACTTTGCCATAATTAATCTTGAATCCCTTGAGGTGTTTCATAGTCTAGCATTAGCTGCAAAGATTAAAATATCCAAAAGAAATTTCTACAGGACAACCTGGGAGGTGTACTGTTTCAAACGAAACGGATACAATCAAAATCGTCCCACCTATGTCGAAGTTATACATGAATATAAACAAGTTGAACCAACGGCGTTTTAAACAAAAACGGATAAAATTATGTAAATGGTAAATTGTGAGAATGAATATGGAAATTGTCTGGAAGACCTACAATTTTTACGAGATGAGACAAGAAGCACAATAAAACGTTTCAGCTAAATACAATGTTGATTAAATAGCTATGGTGTGTGTACAAGCAACAGAATCAGAAGATGATGGAGGAACATAATTATAATCTTTAAGGTTCATGTAAAGGGACAAGCTTTGCCGGTAGATCTCACTACAGTCTTCGTATCTCTCTTATGTATTTTTTACCTTTCACGAATATTCACGATTTCTCTTACATATTTCAACCTAGAGACTTCAAATTTTTAGAGAAGGAACTTCATAACCTATTGAAGACAACAATCCGTGCCGATTTTTTGTTTAGAATTTTCTTCATTGTTGAAACAGTTATACTGCTAAAGGTTTGAGTATCCATTTTAACAATCAAGCCATTCCAACAATGAAAAAATCATAAATAAGAAATCGGCACGAATTGTTGCCTTCCCTAGGTTATGAAGTTCCTTCTCTAAAAAATGTGAAGTTTCTAGGTTGAAATATGTAAGAGAAATCGTGAATATTCGTGAAAGGTAAAAAATACATGAGAGAGATACGAAGACTATAGTGACATCTATCGGCAAAACTTGTCCCTTTCAACCAACCTTAATGAAATTATCAATTACGATAAAATTGAAATCGTCTTCAGAAACACATTCAGTGTTCGTACGGAGTAAGTTCAATGCAAAATGAGTAACTTTTACCGCTAAACATTGTATTTTCAGAGAACATTTATGATTTTGGTCTAATAATAAGTGGTCCCGATCTCTGAATTTAAGAACTCCCAAACTTCATTATTTAAATTAAGAAACTAAAACCTAAATCTATCGGCCGTCGTGGTTCAGTGGTAGAGTGTTTATCTCTGAGGCATGGGATCCTTGGTTTGATCCCAGCTCGCGCCAAGTGAGCTTTGTGGTAGACAAACACGTGTGCACCGTGACCACTTTCTTCGTTCTACCATTTCATCCGCTCTCATCATCATCGTCTCGTTTAGCGCAGCCGGCATAAGCGTGACATGTAAAACTGAAAGATTTAAAACCTAAAACCCTGATAGTGGGCGGAAGTCTCCAATGGCAGGGAGATAGTTTGCCAATGGCTAAGAATAATAAAGTCTCCTGTCATTGCTGCACAGTTAGCCTATAACTCCATTTTGTTGATTGTGTATAAGCAACATAAATCAACGATCTTTCTTCTGTAAAAATGCTGAGAGTTGAGAAGAGTCCTGTATATTTATTACAGCAATAAATATAATCGCGGCAAAACTCGTCTCTCGATATCTATTACAGATATCCATTTTGCCAACTATCCTTGTACAGAAAGATTTGTTTCAAAACTCATCGGGGTGAGTAGAAGTGTAAGAAGAGGAGGGGGCAGGCGAGTAGTGAGACGTTAGGTCACCGAAGGCACTTGAAATGCAATATTTGTGAGACCTTAAAATACCTTAGTTACGTTCATATTATGTGTTGGAGTATATAAACAGTGTTTCACGTGTAAAAGCTAAGAGGGAAGTCACTGTTACATTATATATGTTTTTTTTTTCTACCGAGGGTTATCATATTTTCTCCACTGTAAATACAAGAAGCGAGTTATCAAAAATAATTAACTTAAAGCATATTTTAAAGCATGCTTACACAGATAAAAATTCGTTCTCCGGACAGCGATATATTGTACAAATATACGGTATCCTCTTGCTTACTATAGAAATCAGTATGGAGCATACGTTATCCGTGTGCTATATAGGCACTGCCCTTAGATGTTACATCATGCCGTTGCAGGATGTCTGGCATCTAACAGTTTTCCGTATACCACATGCATATACTTATGTTACCTTCATCAGCTATATGCTATATACGTCCATTTGTATTTGAGATCCTGGCCGTCTACATTGTTTCATACGGAAAATACGTATAGATGGAACACTTATACAGAAAGTATTATAAAACATGCATTTTCAGTTGTACGTCTGCTGTACGTTAAGTCCAAAAACTACAGGAATTACGCATGTAACCTATCTTTTTAAGTACGCCACAAACTTTTTTTTTTTCTCAGTGTAGGTATGTGAATACGTAAGTTGCTTTGGCATTTAAGAGCGTATTAGGTTAACTTTATTAAACACTATATTTAAGTACTTGACCCTTTTGATTAAACAGGTGCCTCATAAACTTCATAGAGACCGTGTTGGGTTAGTGAAAAAACACTCATCTCCGGTATGTTTGTTCCCCGGTTCAATCGAAAAATAAGATTTGAAGTGAACAAACACTAAATGTATGGGTTTTCTCGGGCTTCTTCCGTTTCTTCCCACTTTCTCCATTCCACCATTATCACAGCCTTCCTTATTAGGCTCAGTGCAAACTCGTGGAAGGTTTCGTGAAAGAAAAACTTCATAATGCCAGTAAACTGCTGTAGGAGTAAAGAAAATACAGGGAAATATGCGTCCTGCAGAGGCGGATCTAGGAATCCAGACTCTTAAATTATTATTGTCACTAAAATACTGGGGGGCCTAGGCCCCCCGACCCCAACCTAGATCCACCACTGGCGTCCTGTACAATCTTCATACAAGTTACGAAAAAAAATATTGTAAAATACAGAACAATTCTATGAATAGAGAATGCCTGGCAATCCTATTTCTACCTTACTACCGTACTTTTTTTTTATTTATTACTTGCATAAATAAGTTACTTATAAATAACTCTTTATAAAGTAATATATTTTACCCTCACATTTTTTATTTTTATGTTGACCTATTCTCAATCTGGAACCAGAACTGTCTGCTAAAAAGGTTCCCAGACCACCCCTCATATATCTTCACAATCTTATCGTTTTAAAAGGGTTCACCCAGAAAGATTTTAGATTTGTTCAGATTGTATTAAATCATTGGATGTGTATGGTCAGTACAGTAGCAGCCCCTGCTGATAAAAATGTTTATAGAATCGAAGAGCAATCCATTTTATTGGAAGTCAACGTATGTCAATAACTTTTATACAACAGCCCACAGGAATCTTTCGACTAAAAGATGTCAGATTAAAAGAAATTCAACTAAACTGTTATCTTCCACTAGTAATTCCTTTCTGCGTGATGAGTAATATTCCAGCCAGATGTCAACTTCAACGTACGCTATCTCGTGATTTTTTTCTCAAATAAATTGGACATAATTCTCAGAATGTTACTGCACCCTATGGAGAATGTTAAAGATCTTTTAGATTCCGTATTACTTTCTCAACTGTTTCTGTAAGTCTCTTCTCTTCTCAGTATTTCTAATCGAATCAACAGATGGCAGTGCAATATTTATTTTTGTGTGTGCTTTCTTTCTTCCCAGAATCAAAAGATCAGAAGATATTGGAGACTACAAGAAATACTGATGTTCAAACAGAATTTTCTCTTCAAAAAGACAACCTCCAAAGAATCAGATAATGTTACATAATATGCTACTGACACAAGCAGATTAAAAGTGTTTATTCCTTGACAAGGAGACTTTCGTCCATTTTCTACAGTTGTACAACAACGATAAAAAGATAACTGAACTCTCGAGTTTGTTAACGACAAAAAGATAACTCAACTGTCTGCAGCGTTGCCAAAACTTTGACACAAAAAATCACTAAACGTGAGATGAAATAATCCTGATGCTTCCGCATGCAAGTAATACACAAAATAAAGCTTTTAACCGCTTTTGAAAACGTTTACTGCCCCTCACATTTCTATAGTTAATCAGCGTATTACCAGTAACTTTGTTTTACTTGTTGCTCTTAATGCAGGACACAGTAATTTCAAGTACATTGATTCATCAATTTGGTAAGTACTTCAAGGTATTCCAAACAGGCAGGGATAAAAGTGAGGGGGCCGCGGGAAACGCCGTGACGTCATGCCGCTACCTACCGTCCCCCTACCTTTTGAGATCCACTTTTACCCTGCAAACAGGTAAGTATTTTCCTAAACTTTTTTGTTAGTGGAAAGTACTTAGTATTAGATTAGATTAGTTTAAGTTTAGAATTGTCAACTACAGTTGTATTGTGCTGCCAAAATGTCTTCAGCCGTGGCAAAAATGCGAACTAAAGCTCACACCCACGCGTTGAGCCAATAAGGGTTCAGCTGTTGCTAAGCGAGAGAAAGCGAGTGGAATTCCTTCAGCAGATAGCAGCGCTTGCAACGGAAGACTAGGGATCAAGTCAATGTGGCATACCTATAGTAGTGATGATAATATAGATTGAAATATATCGTCCCATCGTAATTTAGTGATAATGCAGTTAGTAATTTGGAATAAGTTCTTAGGTTAGGTTATTTTGTCCCACAAGTCCAGGTCGTGCATTCCAGTTATATTGCAATAACAGTGGTTGTTAATGTCCCGTGTATAATTCTAGAAATATTAATCAGTAATTCACAACAATTCTTTTGATGAAGTGTAATTGAGAAGGTAGCTTAGTCAGTAAATAGATTCAAATAAAGTTCTTTGTGAAAATTAGTTTGAATTTTTAATTCAAGTTTCAGAAAAAAAATGAAATCTTCCCACGTTTATGCCGGTTAGGCTAAAGGAGATGGTGATGATGAGAATAGTACGAAATGATGGAATGAAGAAAGTGTGAGGAAACTGGAGAACCCCGAGAAAACCCACGCATACAGTTTTAAGTTGAAGAAAAAAGATTCATATTCGATAACCTTTATGTAACAGTATTAAATATAACCAGTTGAAACTGCTCCTAGAGCATTGCCAGAATCAACTTTTAAAAGAATTAATTTTTCTTATTAACTTCTACAGACTTTATACCAATTGTTCTATGTACTTTATATTCATTAAACAATTCTTGAAATTATCTATCCATTTATAATTTCCTTGAGTACTAAATTTCTTCCATGTGTTTTATTTAAAGGTTCTAGTAAAATATTCTACGATTTGTTGTTTTACGAAGACAACAAACATTACAGACGAATTTAGCAGATACGCAAAATATTGCAAAGTATAATAATAATTACATATATATATTATGTTGTATTGATATTTTTTCACGGTATGCATATAATGTTCTGTTAAAAACAAAGAAAGGTTCTGAAATTGTAAAAGCAATGACAAAAATTAAAAAAAAAAAAATAAGTTGCCTGGGTTTACCAGAAACGGATTTAGGTGGTGAATTTTATAATCAACATGTAAAACGGCTGTTTAAAGAATATTAAATTAATCATTATAGTGCTCAACATAGAGGGCTCAAAATTGAAAAATTCGCAAAATATCATCTCTCTATGACTTACGTGTTCCCGAGATATGGCTCCTTAAATCTCCCGAAATCGGAACTTTTTGGCCAATTTCTCGGGAACGGTAAGAGTGACGCGAAAAATTTCCTAACTTCTTTCAGATAGTTTTTGATGCTCTATCGAATGGAGGGATCAAAATGGAAAAATTCGCAAATAACAGACACAGGTACGCACACACACACACACACACACACACACATATATATATATATATATATATATATATATATATATATATAGAGAGAGAGAGAGAGAGAGAGAGAGAGAGAGAGGGGGGGGGAGGGAGGGAGAGAGAGAGAGGGAGGGAGGGAGGGAGGGAGGGAGGGAGAGAGAGAGAGAGAGAGAGAGAGAATTCAGTAAGGACTTTTTTAAAGTTCGTTGATTAGGATAGCTTATATTTTCATATTGATTTTCAAAAACATTTAGTATTGTATTTTCTGTTGCTTATAGTTTTCAATACCAACTGCAGTTTATTAATTCCTCTCCATCCAACACATTCCAAATACTTTACTATAAGCATAGCTATCGTCTTTACAACGATACATTATGTAACTATGGCGTCATAGTGTATGAATATCATGCATATTCGTACCATAATCTTAATCCTTAGTTGTAATCGCAATGTCATATACTCTTAATAATATAAATATGATATTAAAATTCCAGTTTCGAGCTGGAGGAGGAGGGTCATCAACACCATTGTGTAATAATTCTTGACTTAAATATCAAACAGTTTTAATATGCAATTATGAAAATTATTTCATTCGCCAAGCTGACAATACGAATATTATCCGTGGAGTGAAAATGTATCCTCGTCGCCATAAGTGCCTTTACATCGCAGTGACGGGTATGTGACCGCGCAGTACTCCAAGGAAGGAATGGTTGTATAAGAATTTTTGATTAATTTTGAAGAGTTTTTATTTTGACTACGGAATTAACATAGGTATAGGGAGTAAAGACACAGATTTGAAGCATCAGTGCACGAAAAGATTCGTATTCTCAGTTTTTCTATTTATTGTTTTATATGTTAAGTTAAACACCACAATATGTATCACTGATATCGCAGATCGAATTATTTTGTAAAATCGTGTCTGTAACCTATTGTCAAAACATTCATCTCAAGACATGATGTAGAGAAAAGAGAAAGAGATAAGACATCTGTAATATATGTATAATTACTCAATAAGTAATTATAAGTAAATTAGACTCAATAAGTAATTGTAGAAATTAGTTAAAGGACACGTAAGAGAGCGAAAAGGAGGTCTAGAAGTCTGAACTTTTTAGAAACGTCCTAGATAGGTGAAAATATAGTTAAAAATTGCAAAAGGTATCATGTAATTTATCTTTCTTTTCTTATATCCTAGTATACTTTTTTCTTTCACATCCAAACATCTCTATTCAGAATTACGAGATAAAGGTGAAGAGAGAAACATTTCCATCTCAAGAATTATATCAGAAAAAAATCTTTTGACTCAGGCTAGATTCGAACTCGTAACCCTTGAATCCATAAGTCTGCGCTCTACCGATTGAGCTAACAATTGCTGTTGCAAAAGCCTGATTTCTACAACTACCGGTTGCTGAATGGTGTGTATTAACGAAATTGGCCGAGATAATTGCTTCATATAGCTATTGCAATAATAATAATAATAATAATAATAATAATAATAATAATAATAATAATAATAATAATAATAATAATAATAAAGATGATGAACAGAATTTAAAAAGTCGCATTGTTAAAAGTTTGGTGTGCGAAGTTAGTCCTAATATGAGATTTTATTAATTATATATAATAAATGTAAGCGTGGTTTATTCGTGCGTGCTACTCAAATTGCGCAACTCATAAGGGTTGTACGCGTATGGTGCAGTAGCCTTGCGTCCTCCAACCGTGAAGAAAGAATCGGTTTGAACCTATGCGTGTCCTAAGAGGAAGGAGGAGATTCAAAGAAAAAAAAGTAGTTTAGAAATTATGCAAAAATAGAATATCTCACGAGGTGAGGTAATATAGAGTTCAGCGTGTCTTTCAACTGTGACTCTATACATGATGTGCATCTATGACTTAACGTGGAACCCGAACCACACGACTCCTGCCGGGAATCGAAACCCATATCATCTCTAGCTCTATCATGAGAGACACACAAGGGCGCCCATATTGTGGTTTTCAAAGGGGGCAAGTATAAGCGACATTTCAAATATAGTTGCAAATTTTGGGGTAAATATTCAAACAATTTTTGGGTTTTCGATCTTGCAAAGTATAATTTTCTCTAGAGGGGGCAAGCGCCCCCTCTTACCCCCTTAATGGGCGCCCCTGGAGACACAGGGACATGCAAAAATAATCGAAAATAAACGATATTAATGTTAAATCCATAGCTTTTGAGTACATGAATTATGAAACCTTCTATATCGTTCACATCAAAGTTTAGCATTATCGGCATGGAGGTTTAATGGGAGGGGTGAAAATTTAATAATTCTTAATTGAAAGATATGAGTGTCTATTCAATAGTTTTCGGGGTTGCTGAAATTAATAATTACACTCCAGATACCATTAAAGCCCAAAGCTTTACTCTTTCGTTAGCAGGAAGGTTATTCATTTACTTAACTCAGGACACCTTAAAGTTAAGGATATGAAACTCGATTCATATATTTCTAATTCAAAATTATTAGATACGTATTGTAGCTTAGACTTCTAAGGAGGGGAAGGGCCAATTTATGCAATGATTTCCTTCACATTCGAATAAAATACTGTTCCATTATATTGCGAAAACTCATTTCGAGTAGTGTCATTGCTAATAGTTTTCCGTATTTTTTTTAGACCCCTACTCATTTATAACAGAATCTCACTTTTCCTGTAACACCTAAGCAAGCACTTAGTAAAGTAAATGCCATTAAAATCTATATTCATAGGACAGTGGTGCAAATGCAGTTGAGCTCTTCGGCAATCTTTAGCATGGAAAGAGAAAAAGCCACCACATTGATATTGGAAAAGTAGCTAATGAATTCCTCCCCGAAAAAGGTCACCCGCACATTTATTTTACAGATGGTGGTTTATAGCTATACGTAAGTTTGTTGAAATTGCTCCATAGTTGTGGGGGCGAGACACTGAAGCCATCCGTAATAAGGGGGGAAGTGGCATGTAAAAGTACTCAATATGAACAATATTAATATCGAAATCGTTATGGTATTAGTTTTCGTGGTCGCAGATGAATAGTGACGCTGTCGATGCTGCTTAAGTTCAAGTTAAGCCTTGGTTGGCATGGAGGTCAGAGTGGGAGGGTGGAAGGCAAATAAATAAATAAATAAATAAATAAATAAAATAAAATCGAAAACATCCTTTATTTGTGTCGAATATATATTTTTCGGGATCTCTGACATAAACGGTAATATTCCAGATGTGGTATATGACCAAGGTTGGCCCCATTCGCATGCGGTTTCAGAGGAGAGAGCCGGTGAAGATTTCAGAACAGTTCCTTTGACTTAAGTTTCAATACACTTAGAGTGAGGAGTGGTAATACACAAATACTGGTGTCACATCCGGACCTATCAGAGGTATGATTTCTGGGGAACTGTCGTTGCTCCAGGGAGGCATTACCCCATGATCAGTCCCTAAAATTCTTACTGCTTTACAGGAGCGTAGGCAGAAATTTATTTCAGTGATCAAAAGCATTTTTAGGGTTAAATTGTTCAGATGGTAATGTATACGTATACTAAATTCGTTTGAAATCCCTCCAGGAGCCCATGTTGCATCGTACGTTCAACTGTACTTTTTTCTGAATCAAAACTTTCTCTCTCTCTCTCTCTCTCTCTCTATATATATATATATATATATATATATATATATATATATATATATATATATATATATATATATATATATATATAACAGTAACAGGATCGGTTGTAGACATTTTGTAAGTGTAAATAAACAATATTTAGTCGCCCCCGCCTAAATGATAATAAAAGAATAGAATGCTGTAATGGACAAAAATTCTTCAGATAATTGTTACAATTACAAATTTCTTCAATATATAATAATTCAGTCTTCCAGTGAGTATTAAAGGAAAATGGCAAAATTAAACCTAATTAACTGTGGATGAATCATGACCAAAGTTCCAGTTTTAATAATTTATATCTTTTTTTTGTTATTATTATTAAATAAGCACAGGAAACAACTAAAATGTATACCTAAGATGTATTTTGACAAATACAGTTGAAACATAAAAGTCGAAATAGAATAAAACTAATGAGCTTTAAGTCTAACATTATCACAGGTTTGATTTTGACAAAGAGATATGCTCTTACACCTCATTAAAAGCATATTTAAATAGTGTTTTCTAGTGATACAAATATGGTAGTTAGCTTAATTTCTCGTTTTCTTTGTTACTGTAAAGTTCATGTTATAAAGACACTTTTCTGGCTTTCAATTTGGCAAAATCTTTTATTATTGCATCAATATCAATTTCATTCAGAATGTAATTTTCAATGGCCATCAAAGCTAGTCCATTTAATCGTTCTTGAGATATACTTGATTTCAAATAATTCTTTATTAATTTTAGTTAAACTAGTTCAATACACAACAAATGACAAAAGTGTGTGTCTTAATTGATATTTAATTTGTCCTCGATCCAGTGGCAGCACTTTAAAATCAGGTTCCTTCGCAAAAATTATTTTCAGGGCCCTTTAGGCCTATAGAACAATTCAATTCTTTCATGTTTCTTTCCAACATAAACGTACGAAATCAGGCAGTAACGCAATGTAAACACAAGCAAAGATGCACCCAAGATTTTTCTTTCGGGTCCGAAGATTTTTCGGAATAGCCTACAAATGCAAATAATTTTTTGTATCTGCCCCTGAAATTGTGCTAATTGAAGGATCCAGACTCTCAGACTACCTGTGCAGTGTTTCGTCCACACATATTTTTAGGGGGCCACTTTCCCCCGGGAGGAGATCAAAATAATACGTGTGTAATATAATAATAAATAAAAGAGTAGCAGCAGTGGCCCTCTGAATACTAAGTGTACCCCCCCGGAAGATTTTTTCTGAAAGGAACACTGCACCTATTAACGATGCCCACGAGACAAGATGTGTAGCTGTCTCGTCTCGAAAATGTGTTGTAAAAGTGATGTCTCGACTCGAAAAATGTATATTTCTCTATTGGAAGAACCGAGTCTCGACTCGAATTTTGTCTGGAAAATCCTGTCTCGATTCGTCTCGTGCGCATCCCTAGCACCTATGTCGGTGCATCCCTGAACACAAGTAACTAATAATCAAAACTCTACTTTGCATTAGAATTATTACTAATTTAAAATATCGCTCCATCTAAATTTAATAACAGAGAATGGATTAATAATTATTGTTATACTGTTATAATAAAACAAGCATCTGTATATGCTGCTGTGATTGAAACTGAGAGTACTGAAAAAAAAACTACTTGTCATCCAAATGACCTTTCATCGCTTTCGATTATATCCTTTCAAGTTATATACTTATATGCCGCGTGAAAACTAATTGTATTCAAATATATTTTGAAATACATGAAATTTAATTCAGACCCATAACAGAAATGACCGTATCGTCCCATTTTAATTCAACAATTAAATTACTGCAATCAGGTAAAATAACCTTACAGTTTCAAAAGAATGTCGACCTGCAAATGCTTCGTTAACAGTGACTGGTATTGACAACTCCCCACCTCAACATTTGTATGATTTTGTCCAGAACGCGAAAGAAATCTTTTAGAGCTTTCGGTTGCCTCTTATCTTCTTTCATGTTTTGTAGCTTTCTTTTCCGATAAAATGCTCACTTGGTTTTATATTGTTGGTCATTATTATTACATGAAAAACAAAGTACTATTAAAAAGTGAAAGCACACATCATTATAAATTAAAAATATAAACAAAAACAAAATGACTTAGGATAGAAATGAAAATCTTGACGAACGACAAATGAACTAATAGATATTAAACAAAGTGAGCATTAAGCAGTGGACAGCGATTTGAGCCATTAGGAACTTAAGTTAAAATTTCCCTCAGAAATGATTTTTAAAAAATCCATTTGTACCGCCCGTGTTTTCTTAGTATTCGCTCCACTCCCTGGGCGAATGGACAAGAAAAGCCTACTTGCTTGCATGGGGGCCCGAAGAATTTTTTAGAGGGGTCATCTTCCTGGTTGGTATATTACGTTTGGTATTTTTATTTGTATTAAGAAAATCTTAAGAAATTATACATATATATTATACTTGTCGTAAGCCAGGTGGGGCCCGGCCCGGCCCCCTCGTCCTCTTTTGGGCGCCCATGCTTGCTTCAACTTTGATAATGTGAATTTCATTTACGGTGATCTTTCTCAACCCTTAACTGAGGTCATTGAACCAAAGTACTATGCGAAGACACTGTTTAAGACAAGATGGAGGAGCACCCTTGGAGACATTTCTTTCTACTTTGATAATGCCACCCAATCCATAAACAATACTTGCGGTTGAATTCCTTTCGTTTGTTGATCCATTCGGATTTTAAATACATATTTGGCAATGATATTCTCTAGCAAGGTGTCGGAAGGATTGTTGAGGAAGGAATGAAGAGTCTGTTATATTTGTATTTTGTGCATATGGTGGGATTGTGGAAAGAATACCACTGTCTTTAGCTCTACGGTCATAGTGCTTAATACAACATCTATTGGAAAGCTAGATTTACCTTCATTTTATCTCATATTCGTAAAATATCCCTTTTCCCTCTTTAAAAAGGTCTATCCTGTGCCGTGGAAATTTTCCTCAAACTAGCATCACTTGTGCGTGTGGTATTGGCATCAATTGATGTACGAGTCCATTTCATTTGTAAAGGGTGTTTACAGCCAACCACGCAAAGATTCGACTTTATTGTCCTTTTGACGTATTTTATCTGTATCTCAGTCTGTACAATATTTACTTGAAGCTATATGAGGAAAATTTTTCATCATAACATTTTTTTAAAATATATATTTACATTTAAAACAAAATTCATTTTTCTAATTTGGCTCCCTGTTCACCTGGCGCCTCCTGCGAAAGCGTAGTTCGCAGGCTTCAAGATCCGGCCCTGCAGTAACAATGAAATTCTGTATTACCGCCCGACTATCGTTGTTGTGAAAACATTCATCATGATATGACGTAGGGAAATGAGTTACATTAGGGTTCTAAGATCTAATATCAAAGTTGAAACATCGCAAGTAAAACAAAAACATGTAATAGCAAATAGTTTTGAAAATAATTTCAGTTTAAACTAGCTGCGACTACATTTAATTCAAAATTGAACTTCTGGAGTGCAACATAGTCAAATTTGAACCGGGGAGACTCTCAATTACGAAGCGTCAACACTAACCAGTAACCTTCGTTCGCTCAGTAAATGTCTTCAAATTACTTTTCTGTAATTATTTTTCAAAAATGTTTATTATTTTCATGAAACAAAGAGTGCATCTTCTACTTGGGTTGAGAACTACACCGTATATCTACTATACTTCTAACAGTCAACTAATAGTTGATGTTCATTATTTCTATCGATTTTCTACGTCTACTAAGTTATTTCAATTTTTTATAAGTTTTCTCTTCCGTTTATGACAATGATTAGAAATGAAGGCTGCTGTTCTTATACAAATCTTGATCATTGTAACATTTTTAGTCAAAATTCTGAATTATTGAAAATATTTACATTAGTTAGAATGAAGAGGATAATACTAAGAAACATGGTTAGAAAAAAAGAAACATTGTTGTTTAACGAATTGATAAAATCAAAATTTTTCAAAACATAAAAAAATACTGTATGGTATGGGATGATCATGGAAAAAGTAAAAATAGCCATCGAGGACACACTAACCAACTACTGTACGCGGATAAGTCAAGGTTCGTTAACTTGGTAGACGTATATGAAGAAACCACTAACAGAAAATAGCTGATAGCTTTACGCCTAATCATCTCAGCGACCTCGAAACTATGAACTCTACATTAACATCGGTTGTCGTTTTCGATCATTTTATATGTTACTCCCTTCCATTGTCTCAAGGTATCAAGGTATGCCTTACCCCTTATCCCAATGCATGAAAAGCAAATAATATTTTCGCAAACACCGCGAGGGGCAGGGAGGGAGTAACAGAACGCACACAGCTCGCTGTATGGCTTTAGGGCAAATACCTAAAGGCATAAGCAATAGGCCACTTGACCAAGAGCAATGTTGCCAAACGTAAAACAAGGTAAGCCCTCGCGCAGCCTGTCTCTTCGCGTGACATTACCTTCGACACAAAATCACTGACCCTTCGAACAAGATAACATTGTTGCGCTCTCAGAGTCAGGTTTTAATTGCATTTGTGTTGAAGAACTGAAATGAAATCTTTAAGTTTTACGTCCCACGGTTGTGCCGGTTAGGCTAAAGGAGACGGTGATGATGAGTAATGAATGAAATGAAGAGAGTGGGAGGAAATGGGAGAACCCCGAGGAAACCGACGCCCACGGTGTTCGTCCGCCACAAAGTTCAATTGGCGGGGGCTGGGATCGAACCCGAGGCCCCAAGCACTAGAGGTGAAAGCTCTGCCACTGAGCCACCGCGGCCCTAAAGGAAAAGAAAAGAAAAGCGCACCCAAGACAATACCTCTAGAGTTGTGGGGAAACTTGTCCAAATAGACTTTTCTTTTTATTTACATTTAAAAAGAAATAAAATATATTTCCATGATGGAATGAAATTCCACTAATATAATAGACATCTAAATTAGAAATAGCAAAAACAGCTGAAAGTAAGGAGAAAGCAGTAATTTCACATCAGGTTCCAAAGAGAATAAACAGCACCGAGTAAGCAAACAACAGCGTTACTCCTCCTGTGGTCCTGTCCCGAGCATGTGTCAAAGGTGACGTCATTGCACGATATGACGGAAACGCGTTCAGTGATGAACTTACCAAGCCAGTAACTACTGTATTTACGCCACGGAGTCAGACACTCTATAAAGTGCCTTTTATCTATACAGCATTATGCGCGATCAACATTATAACTGTTACATTTTTCATTCTCTGTTGCAAGAAAATAATTGACATAAGGATAGGACCTGTACTTAAACGCAAAATTACATAAACGGTCTGGTAGTTTTAGTTAGAACGATCCGTCAAGTGGAGGTGGGGTAAGATCTCAAACATTTAAATATACGACGTCTTATATACTGTAGGTGCACTACGCAACCAGTTACTAGAGAACAAACCTCGAAGTAGGACTGGTATCAAAACGAGACAATACGAGACTATTTACAGTGTTAGTCTCCTTTCAACCGACAAATAGCGGTCTCAGTCTCGTCTCGATAGTTTCGAAATAAATTATTTGAAATTATTCCACACTAAATTCGACAGTAGATAAATAAAATACACTTCCAATAGTTCTCCCTATTGCTTCAGAATATATAATGGATGCACCATTTTCTACTAGATAAAGTATGAATTAGCAATTCATATACAACATTCAACAATACATATGTCTGTTTCCATTAAATATACTCATTGTTTCTTAAATTATTTATTTACTAATTTTAAATACCCGGCGTTGCACGGGAAGAATAGGTTTATATTTCAAAGATATATTTGAGATTAGTTTTCCCAGTAGAATACATATTTGAGTCGGAATGAAATAGTACGAATCCATTTCCAGTAGGAGCAAATGAATTAACTTGCCGCTAACGAAGAATAAAAACTTGGGCTTTTATGGTAACGGGAGTGTCATTATTCACTTCAGCGACCCCGAAAACTATTGAATAGACACTCATATCTTTCAATTAGGAATTTTTAGGACCTCGAAAGCTATGGATTTAACATTAATATCGTTTATTTTCGATTATTTTTACATGTCCCTGTGTCTCCCATGATAGAGCTAAAGGTGATATGGGTTTCGATTCCCGGCAGGAGTCGTGTGGTTCGGGTTCCACGTTACGTCGTAGATGCATATCTTGTATAGAGTCACAGCTGAAAGACACGCTGAACTCTATATCACCTCACCTCGTGAGATATTCTATTTTTGCATAATTTCTAAACCACTTTTCTTTCTTTGAATCTCCTCCTTCCTCTTAGGACACGCATAGGTTCAAACCGAATCTTTCTTCACGGTTGGAGGACGCAAGGCTACTGTACCATACGCGTACAGCCCTTATGAGTTGCGCAGTTTGAGTAGCACGCACGTATAAACCACGCTTACATTTATTATATATAATTAATAAAATCTCATATTAGGACTAACTACGCACACCAAACTTTTAACAATGCGACTTTTTAAATTCACTTCATCATCTTTATTATTATTATTATTATTATTATTATTATTATTATTATTATTATTATTATTGCAATAGCTATATGAGGCAATTATCTCGGCCAATTTCGTTAATACACACCATTCAGCAACCGGTAGTTGTAGAAATCAGGCTTTTGCAACAGCAATTGTTAGCTCAATCGGTAGAGCGCAGACTTATGGATTCAAGGGTTACGAGTTCGAATCTAGCCTGAGTCAAAAGATTTTTTTCTGATATAATTCTTGAGATGGAAATGTTTCTCTCTTCACCTTTATCTCGTAATTCTGAATAGAGATGTTTGGATGTGAAAGAAAAAAGTATACTAGGATATAAGAAAAGAAAGATAAATTACATGATACCTTTTGCAATTTTTAACTATATTTTCACCTATCTAGGACGTTTCTAAAAAGTTCAGACTTCTAGACCTCCTTTTCGCTCTCTTACGTGTCCTTTAACTAATTTCTACAATTACTTATTGAGTCTAATTTACTTATAATTACTTATTGAGTAATTATACATATATTACAGATGTCTTATCTCTTTCTCTTTTCTCTACATCATGTCTTGAGATGAATGTTTTGACAATAGGTTACAGACATGATTTTACAAAATAATACGATCTGCGATATCAGTGATACATATTGTGGTGTTTAACTTAACATATAAAGCAATAAATAGAAAAACTGAGAATACGAATCTTTTCGTGCACTGATGCTTCAAATCTGTGTCTTTACTCCCTATACCTATGTTAATTCCGTAGTCAAAATAAAAACTCTTCAAAATTAATCAAAAATTCTTATACAACCATCCCTTCCTTGGAGTACTGCGCGGTCACATACCCGTCACTGCGATGTAAAGGCACTTATGGCGACGAGGATACATTCAATATCTGTTAATTAAATTAAGTATCACTTAAAAAACCCACAAGTTGTCACTGAAATCTGATTGCCACATAGCACGTCTGATAGAGCATCATGAGAAACGAAAATGAGCAAAATTTAAGGACCTATGGATCAGAAGGATAGGAGCTAGGGAGCTTCAAAAATTTGAATATCCAAAGATTTATATCATGAAATTATGTACGTTTAAAGTAAATATCTTGAAAATCGTTAAAGCAATCAAAACAAAATTTGCACAAAATAATGAGAACGAAATGCTCTATCGAAAACCACAGTGTTGCCATAGGTAAAGCAGTGTTGCCAACTCCATATACAAGTGTGCACAGATTTAAAATTCATTTTCATCACTAAACATAACAATGAAGTGTAGTTGTACAGTGTTACATTCTGCTGGAGTTTCGCTTGCTGAAAATGTTCAATGGAAGAGAAGTCGGATATGTGGCGACAGATAGTAATAAAGAAATGCATTAGAAAAAAGTGAGGGTTTTGCATTATACTTGTGTAGCCCCGGTGAATAAACAGACAACTGGCGAAAACAAAATGATAGAAGCGAGGAAAGAAACGTGTGTTTCTAATTCTGTAAACTGGTTCTCTAGATTATCCTATTAATATTTGTAAGGGTACTTTCTTGATTTACGTCTTTTGTGTTAAGTGACATATTCTTTTACTTCCTTTCCTACATACCATATGATTATGTTTGTACACTGTAATATTACCATATTCTGGAAATATAATTAATTTATTACTACCTCATTTCGTTTGTAGTCGGCCCGTATAGCCGTGTAGGATAAAAGGCTAGACAGCCGACATATTATAGATCGTGGGTTATAATCCGGCCTCGGACATGTTTTTGTTGTACTTTTCAACTTACATTTTATTGTTATCTTTCTCTTTCATAGTTGTTCGGATCCCACTTTACACTAAGAAATCCCGTCCTATATAGCTTCGGAGCTGACACAGGACGTAAAAATGATATCACTCAATTTCATTTTTCAAATACATCAATATTTTATGACACTGCTGACATTTTGCTATATTTCCTATCGGTGTTAAGAATTTGAACTAAATTCAAAGTATGAGAACAGATTCCTATATCATCATCTGTTACCACATATCAGACTTCCTCATTGTACATTTTCAGCACACATAGCTCCAACAGTGTGCAATACTATACCACTACATTTCACTGCTATGTTTAGTGATAATAGTGCATTTTAAACCTGTGCACACTTGTATATGGTGCTATATCAAACAAAATATTTTATGCTGAGTCGCCAACACTGCTTCACCTATGGCAACACTATGCTTTTCGATAGAGCATTTTGTTCTCATTATATTGTGCAATATTTGTTTTGGTTGCTTTAACGGTTTTCAAAATATTTATTTTAAACGCACACTACATAATTTCATGATATATATATTTTTGGGGGGGTATTCAAATTTTGAAGCCCTTAGCTCCTATCCTGGTTCATAGCACCTTAAATTGTGCTCCTTTTTATTTCTCATGATGCTGTATCAGATGAGCTGTGTGTCAATCAGATTTGAGCGACAACTTGTGGGACCTTCCCGTGTCAGTAATTCAAACGTATATCACTTGGAACAGTTAACAAATATATGAATCTAACAAAATTTGAAATCATTTATACTAAGAATTTAGAAATAAACAGTTGAACGTCTTAATTGTTCAAGACATTAATAAATAGTGGTACCGTGTTATGGAAAGAATGGATCTTTCCAAATAGTATAATTACTGCTGCCTCTTTATACGCGTATACAGACCTTTAAAACATATATTCAAAATATCTAGTCAGAATTTGTTAAAATTAGCTTTAGCTTTTGCTTTTCACACTTATTATGCAATTTCAAAATTACCAGGTTTTGAATTAGCTTCGTAAAATTTTTGTGGATTATTTCCTTTTATTTCGTTTTATAAATTTTTGAAAGTCTTGTTTGCATCTATTTTATTTTTTTTAACATGCCATAAAACTTTACTTTTCAGCTCTCTAGAACTTGCTTCAGCATATATTTCAATCACACTCAACCCTAGCCATAAGAACTAAATACACAATTCTGATTGGTCGGAGTTATCCGTTTCTCGCTACGAAGCATACTTCTAGAACAAATCAAACGCTACTTGCTGTCGGTCCTCATAAAAGTCATAACCCTGCAGGGTAGTAATAAAAATCGCTGTTAGCGTGTGTTCAAACCCGGCCCAAAGAATTTTTTTTTTTAGTTTTTAATCTTTCATAACACTCCTATCATTAAAATAAGATGAAAAAAATACTCGTTTACCCTTATACGTAATATACAGGGTGTTAATGAACTATACCGACAAACTATAAGAGGTGATTCCTCACATCAAAATAAGCGAAAAAGTTCCTATGGACCTATTGCGAAAAGTGCATAGTTTCAGAGCTAGAGCTGTTGAAAATCTCGATAAAGCTAAATTTCAATAGGCCCTATTTCGAATTCCAGAAACTGTAGAGGGTGGTCCTTATCAGCGTAAAGGAAGTCACGAACACACAATCCAGAAATGCATATTACATCAAGTTTCAATGGGTATGCAAGGTATTCTTTAAAGGGTATAATTCTCAAATATGCTCTCAATAGAGGTTTTAGATATACCCTGATTTCAAGGAGGGCTCAAAGTAGGCAGGAGGTAAGCCTTGACAACAATCGACATCCAGTGCTTTGGAGGGAAGTCAGAAGTGTTAGGAACCGGCACGTCATGTTCTTTTGTGTTCGGAGTAACGTGTGATGCGATGTATTTCGTCACGGTATATTTCACGGTTTCTTCACTTATAAGCGTGAAAGAAAACATCGCAGCATGCGTTTTCACGAGTACAATAGACCTTGCTGTTGATAATCCTTAACACTTCCGACATCGCGCCAAAGGATTCCATGTTCACTGTTGTCAAGGCTTATCGTTTGCCTACTTTGGACCAATCATAAAGCCAGAGTGTCTGGGAATTTCACCCTGCAGGGAATACTCTGCACACTCATTGAACATTAATGAAATATGCAATTTTGGATTGTGTATTCCTAGCTTCCTTTACGCTGATAAGAACCACCATTCTAAGATTTCTCGAATTCGAAATAGGGTTTCTTGAAATTTGACATCTTCGCGATTTTGGACAGCCCTAGCTCTGAAACTATGCACTTTTCCCGCACAGGTCCATAGGAACTTTTTGACTTATTTTGATGTGAGGAATCACCTCTTACAGTTTGTCGGTACAGTTTCTTAACACCCTGTATAATGCATAAATTGTGCTTTTTCCACCATTTACCTAGACATTTCTGATAGCCCTTATAAACAATGGCGCTATAAACTAACAGGAGAGTATGAAGTGGGGCCCTCAGGAGAATATGAAGTGAGTTGTAGGAGGTGGTGGTGAGTTCGAGAGGGCAGGTGCCGGAGACAATAAAAGGGTGAGAGTAGGCATAGGCTTCATTGCGTTCCTTGGGGTGTAGTTCAATTTGCATTGAATTGCATGATTCAGTCGTGACGTAATGTCACGTGGCAATTTAGTCCACTTTCCACACAGAACTTTATTGATAAAGTGATTTACGCTGCGAAATATAGCTGAGCGAGCGTTAACAAGCGAAGTGGGTTAGAATCCCCGCAAGGCTCGTCTTATTCCACCTTTTCCCCCATGACAACACCACGTGACATTACGTCACACTCAGATGGTGCATCTTTGATGTAAATCTAACCACATCTGCTTCCTTGTGATCAATTGGCTAGGGTAGCGCGTGAAAAAATATGCCTTTCCTTTCTTCAATAATGCAACGTCTGACAAACGAAAATTAAATTTAATAAACTTCATTCCTGCAATGATAACTTCTTGCACATTAACTAAATAGCGTTTATAAATCGCTAATAAACAAAGAAAATGAAAATAGTTTAAAACAATTAAAGTATTAAATATAAAACGAAAACTAAACAAATACTGTAATGCTGTATTAGTGGGCGTTACTTTTTTTTTTTTTTTAATTATTATTTTATATCACCTCAGACAGTTTCGTAATCGAATTTCTAAACATTCTGTGTATAAATCAATAATTTTAGTGTCTAACTTAAGTGTGTCGAGATGTGGTTGACGTTGAATGAAGCGTGTTGTCAGTCAGAAGAAGTTAAGTAAGGTTGGTTTAAAGGGATAAGTTTTGCCGACTAGTCTTCGTATCTCTCCCATGTATTATTTATCTTTCACGAAAATTCACGATTTCTCTTACAAATTTCAACTTGCAGTCTTCAAATTTTTAGAAAAGCAACTTCATAATCTATCGAAGGCAATCATCCGTGCCGATTTTTTATTTAGAATTTTCCTCATTGTTGAAATGGCTTGATTGTTCAAATGGATATCCGAATCTTTAACAGCGAAACTGTTTCAACAATGAAGAAAATTCTAAACAAAAAATCGGCACGGATTGTTCCCTTTAATAGGTTATGAAGTTCCTTCTCTAAAAATTTGAAGTCTCTAGGTTGAAATTTATAAAAGAAATTGTAAATTTTCGTGAAAGGTAAAAAAATACATGGGAGAGATAGGAAGACTGTAGTGACATCTATCGGCAAAACTTGTCCCTTTACACTAACCTCAAGAAGTAAATCACTTTTATGTAGCTTCGCTACTGACGAAGAAAATACGAATCAGTCAACCCAGAAGTCCGAGAACTGGAGAGGATTCCAGGAAGTATCTCTGAAACTTATATTGCTTTCTTTTTCTTTCTTTCTTTCTAATCAAAGTGAAGGAAATAGAGTTTCTCATCTTTCGTACCCCGCTAGCCTTCCCTTATTCCTTTCCTCTGACCAGAGTCGTAGCTAGAGATTTCGGCGCCCGGGGCGAGATAGAATTCGGTGTCTTAGATTCTCATGTCAATAAGCTTTTCCTTTTTTTCTTAACATATAAGAAGCAGCATCTTTTATTGTTGCTATGCTAAGCTCAATTTTTATCAAGCTGCCTGGACAGACTATTGCAATAGTCAAAAGTGATCATTATATATTCTTTTACAAATAAGAACTTTTTCAAGAGACTTATTTTGGACTTTTTGTTAAATTGACAAAATTATCTTTGGTTGGTATCCAGATCCGCTTCCCTAGCCGTTTCCTCTGAGCTCTGACACAAAGGTAATATGTACACTCATGTCCAAAATTATTGTCGCATGTCTATAACTGTCTTCTTGTAAGAATATATTTTGTGGTAAATTTCATAGGAAAAGAGTTATAAATACGAAAATTACAATGAGTAGAACAAAACGTTGCTAAATGGACAAGAGAGTTTTATTTTCGTTATAATCTTCTTATTTACTGCTCTTTTGACATGAAAATTTGCCACATACATGTCTTTGCCGATTATACACATACTAACATTGTAAGAAATACCGGGGGCATTAGTTATTAAATTATATTCCTAAAACAATATATTTATAGATATGCGACAATAATTTTGGACACGGACATACATTTTTACCTATTTCAAACAGTTCGACACGACCCCTCTGCTTCAGTCGTTCGTACAAAGAATAAATCTATAAATCCAAAACATCTTTGTTTGCTCACCTTATCATCATAGCAAAAGAAAAGAATGAACTGTGAAGGTATTGAGTCCTACACGATGAATTATGTGTAATAATATTAATAATAACAAAGTTTGGATTTATAATGTATTGGACTGACACTCTGCAAAAACGATAAACATTATTTATTTGAAATCATGGACAGTGAATTCTCATTATCAGGCCAATATATTTTGAGTTCTATTTCTTTCAGCGCAACTTATAATTCATTCAAACATAAAAGATTCTATTTTGTTTTCTTTCTATGTACTCCTTAATAAACATGCAGATTGTTTCGTTTGCCAAATTCTGTCAATCTACACACTTTGCATTTTCATCATCTATGTGGTGTTACATGTCGCACTGGCTTACAGTGGTTTTGGTGCCGGGTGTTTCTTAGCTGATTTGAAGTAGAATTGGGACGCTGAATCCAAATATGGCGTTAGTTTTCCCCTAACAGATTTAGTTTTTGAGATATAGGAATTGCAAGACTGACCTGCTACAACGTTGAAAATTGCATAGGTGCTGTTTTACTGTAAGTGAAAAGAAAACTATGACATTTAAATCTGTTATTTGGAACACTTTGAAAATAATGAAAACCATATAAACACAAACATCAAGTACATAATAACTCTGTGACTACATTTTATAATAGTTTTTATGAATAAAAAATCAAATAATTTGTTCAAAACGATCTATTCAACACTTCGGAAGCTTCGTTTTCGTGACATCCTTGAATGTTTCTTTGCACAGTCTCTTTTTAGGTTCCAGCAGTAATCTGCCATCATATGGGCATCCCATCTTCCTTGGTAGCGGTCCTCCATTGTTTTAATATCTTGGTGAAATCTTTCACCTTGTTCTTCACTCAGACTGCCTACGTTGTCTGGGAAACGGTCCAAATGGCTGTGCAGGTAATGAATTTTGATACTCATATTACATCCAAGTTTTTGGAATGCATTAAGCATCTGGTTCACTAGCTCAACATAGTTATCAGCTTTATTATTGCCAAGGAAATTCTTGATAACTTCTACAAATGAGGTCCAAGCTCTACGTTCAGTCTCATTCATGGACTCCACGAAAGCCGGATCTTTCATGAGTTGTCTTATTTGGGGACCATCAAATATTCCAGCTTTTAATTTTTCTGTGCTGATCTGAGGTAGCTTGTTTCCCATGTAAGCAAAGCACGGCCCGTCCTTATTTAGCGCCTTTACAAACTGCTTCATCAAACCGAGCTTGAGATGTAGAGTTGGCAAAATGATTTTGTCACACTCAACAATAGGCATGTTAATAATATTTTTCTTACCAACAACCATGTCGTCTCTCTGCGGCCACTCTTTTTTTGACCAATGGTTTGCTTTGTCTCTGCTATCCCACAGACATAGAAAACAAGGATATTTTGTGTAGCCACTTTGCTGTCCAAGAAGAAAGTTCACCATCTTTAAATCCACACAAATCACCCACTAATGGTCCTGATATTTAATTTTTTCCATAACCAAAGCAATTGCTTCATATTCTTCTTTCAGTCGTGTTGAATGAGCGATTGGAATTGAGCCATATTTATTGCCATTGTGTAGAAGGACGCATTTTAAACTTCGCTTGGAGCTATCAATAAACAGGCGCCAATCATCTGGATTGTATTCTGGAAGACCCATGTGTTCTAGGAGACCTCTAACATCGTGACAGAATACGAGATTTGTGTCTTCAGTGAAAAATGGTAAAAACTCCTTTTCCCTTGTTCGGTAGAATGTGATTTTAGTTCCTTGTTCTAGTACGTTTTTCTCCTTCAATCTGGAAGCAAGTAATTCAGACGATTCTTTTGAAAGATTAAGGTCCCTAACTAGATCATTTAGCTCATCTTGATTAAACTGTTGAGGAATTGTTGACATTCCCTCATAATCACTGTCACTTCCATCATCCATGTCACAAGAATGTTCACTACGTTCGTTTTCAGTCTCACAAAGCTCTGGCAAGTGGTGAAACGTTGGGATTGGTATTTCATCGGAATGAACAACTGGACGTCTTGCTGAAGGCAGATCAGGATATGTCCACTTGTTCCGGTTATTTCTATTCATACCCGTAACATTTACCAGGCAGAAATAACAGTCATCAACATGGTTTGTGGGTTCCCTCCAAACCATTGGAACACCAAACTTAAGACTTTTTCTTTTTCCAGTTGTCCACTGTCGCAAGTGTTCAGTAAACATTTTACACACAATATGTGGAGCCCACGTTTTATCTTGGTCCCCTAGGCGTACACCAAAATATGCATGATATGCTTTTTTTACAAAGTCACTGATATGTTTTCTATTGTCTTTAAATGTGTACTCACCACATATGTAGCAAAACACATCAGGATGGTTAACACAACTTCTTCGACTTGAACTCATTTTATGTTCAGGCCACTAACACGGATGTTAAATATAAAGCCTTAGTATACGCGATACAAGTTATGATTTCAGAACAAAACTCACATGTTCCAACATGTCACTCCACCTGCAAGACAACAACTACGATCCACTAGCCAACTAGAATACCAATGCAATCTAGTGGACGTTCCTGGAACTACTATATGACTAGTTTCCGTTTAGTACCGACAGATAGCAGCACTAATGAGAAAAGAGCGCCGTTCTTCCAAATAGAAATCTCTATAGAGCACAGTGGGATTTATTTGAGTTGCAGAGTTTATAAGATCATATTCAAACTTGTTATTACGAGAATATTTGTATTTCTTTTGCTTATTTTGTATACTATTGCAAGAAGCATGCAGAAATAGTGGTTACATCATTTATAATTTACATATTTATTTTGGATTGTAATATTTCTTTCACATACATTGTAACGTAAATAACACTACTGGTACAGTAGCCTGTATCTACCAAAGTAGAGCTGATAGAAAAAAACTGCTTACATTATTGGATTCAGCGCCCCACACATAGTTAAAATCAGCTCTAAAATTTTAGGCACCAAGAAAAAATTTTTTTCTGTAGGCCTGTGTAATTTATTATTTAAAAACAAAAAGTTATATAAATTGTGTCAATGCTGCTTTTTTGAGTTGATCATTTGTAAAATTGGTTAACAGCGCCGCCAAGTGTTGGGATGACGAACTAAACGAACAATTGTGTGTAATACGAAGGCCACCGCTTCATACTGAACCTGGTGTAGAACCAAGGGCGCCGATTCCTCTGTAAATTGGGGGGGGCATTTAGATGCAGAAGGCATATATGAGGATTTTAAGACAAATTGCATCCAAATTATGCCTAATATTGTAAATTCTTAAATACAATAAGGAGGACCCACATCAGCTTTTCGGGGGTCCGAGCCCCTTCGCCCCCTCCCAGGATCGGTGCCCTTGCCTGCATGTCAAGGACACAAGTGTTTGAGTAGCGCAAAAGGTTTTTGGAGGTAAGGAGAGCTGTGATGATGATGAACGAACAAGCCGTCCGCGTTCTTCTGTAACTGAAATATCGAAAGTGTAACTCGTGTTGTGAGAAATGACTGCAGATTAAGTGTTATAGCAATTGCTGAGACTGTGAACTTGACAGAGAGTCAGTTAGACGCATCTTGCATCAGGACAATGCACCCACTCACAAGACTATCCGTACAGCAACTTTCGCTCGAGAAAACATTGCAGTGTTAGAACACCCGCAGTACTCGCCTGATTTGCACTTTGTGATTTCTTTTTGTTCGCGAAAATAAAATCTGAACTTAAAGAAGCACATTTTACCTCTGTCAATGAGGTTAAAGAAAAAAACGGAAAACGTACTAAAGACCCTTACAAACATGACTTCCAGGGATGTTACACACAATGGCGCAATGGACTACTTTGCAGGTGAGACCACCGACAGGAACCAATAATGTAAGTACTCCGAGTTATTACTTCAGTCCGGTTTTTCTTGTTACACCTCGTATATATAAGGTGTATCAAAAGTCCCTTACCACCCTTTTTAAAATCCACACTGATGTAGTTTCATTGAATGCGAGATGAATGTTACATTAGGACCAGGGGGCACTTTAGTTATAAGTCACGCGGACGGCCGTTATCTTGTTTCTGCAATCTTGAATTCAAAATTTTTATAGGCTAGAATTTTCTCATGACGTCAAATATGCAATCAGATTTCATGTAACTCAGTTTAGTGAAAAGTTATTAGCAAGTGAAAAGTTACGTTTTACTCTTTCTTGCAGGTGTGGAACAATGCCGTTAGTATGTCAGAAATGAATCCTATATAATCAAACTGTGGAATGAAGGAGTGCCCATGCAGTGACTGCCAATTTCAGCTAATGTCATCCAGCACGTAACCCTGTGCACATATTGTAGTGTCACAGTTATTAACCAAATTTGAGGAGACGGGTACAGTCGTGGACATGACGTAGCGGACGACCGCGTGTAGCGACGGACGAAACAACAGGTACAGCAGTGTTGGTCTCCTCCTCAAAATTGCCCCAGCGAAGCACACGACATTTATCAATGTAATTTCGAGTGAGTCACAGTTTAGTGCACACGTATAAGTAGCATTCGTATAAGCTGCAAAATGTAGCAACATCTCTCCGAGGATGGGGGCCGCGGTGGCTCAATGTTAGAGCCTGCATGTGGTGCATGTGGTCCTTGGTTCGATCGCAGCTCGTGCCGAGTGAACTTTGTGGTGGACAAGCACCGTGTGTGCATGGGTTTTCTGGTGGTTCTCCCGTTTCCTCGTATTTTCTTCATTCCACCATTTCCTTCATTTCTCATCAACACCGTCTCCTTTAGTCTAGCTGCTATAATCGTGGGACTAAAACTCAAAGATTTCAGTTCATTTCATTCCTCCGAGGATGTTCGTTGTCGCCGAGTGCAATGTTGTGAGTGGAGCTATCGAGCAATTACGGCTAAATACTAAGTTTAATATGTAGATAAGAGACATTCGGATGACTCACTCCTACGTAAATGGAAATGTTAATAAGTAGAATATGGGCTATTGGCCACTTGAAAACCTTGCGTGGACAGATCCCTCCAAAATGATCGGTGCAAAGCAGAATATAGTGTGGGCAGGCACTGGGGAACACGAATAATTGGTCCCTTTTTTTTATTTGGGAAACTAAGTTCGGAACGATACTTCAATCTATTACAGGAACAGATACTGGCAGTTGTGTTGTCCATTCCCCTTTTTTTTTTTTCTTCAGCACGATTGCGTTCCCCCATTATGATGTCGTTCGTCTCATAACCGGTCAATAAAACTGCATGCATGTTAAATTTGAAACGGGTGGTAAGGGACTTCTGATACACCCCATATATATAAAATATATGAATCTCGAAGCTGGAGCAGTTGTCTGTATCCCCAAGAAAAGAGAACACCCAACATTTTTCTGGAACATTTCTATTACCCAAGAAAGAGGACATGTTCGGGTAAAAAGAACATCTGGCAACTCATTTCTGTGTTTAATTGTACTGCACGTTTAGAAGATATTCATGAAGATGTATTAAACGTGATTGTATGACTCTACTGGCGCACGCAAGGGGGATCCTGGGTTTCAACTACCCCTGAGCAAGATATTGTGAAAAAATCAATATTGTGTTACTATTAGGGGCGGCGCCCCCCCCCCCAAAAGAGGAAACTCTTATTTTATATAAAATTTAAAACCCATCCCAGAGTTTGGAGCTCTTAAAAGTGGCTGCAAGTACCAGTATTATAACCCACCGCCCCCCCCCCCAGAAGTCCGTTCGGGATCCGCCTCTGGTTACTATGTTGTAAAAGAATATGAGATTGAGTTCTTGAACTGCCTCCTTGACGAAATTATGCATACGCCACTGTATTTATGTCATGGAAATCCAAATTAACAAAAAAAAAAAATGTTTTGTAAATGCAATTTTAAGTGGTAATCTATGCTTACAACTTCCTTTCGAAATGACAACACCTCTCTGCATTTTGACTACAGTTTGAAAGAGTAAGCCGATAGTTGGTTTTATCTGTTAAGTCACCTAAGTTTCGTACCTTACGTAACATTTGCAGTTGGATGGGTCAGCCAAGCTAATTGCATGGTATCCTCGTCGCCATAAGTGCCTTTACATCGCAGTGACGGGTATGTGACCGCGCAGTACTCCAAGGAAGGGATGGTTGTATAAGAATTTGTGATTAATTTTGAAGAGTTTTTATTTTGACTAGGGAATTAACATAGGTGAAGGGAGTAAAGACACAGATTTGAAGCATCAGTTCACTGCTATTGAAGCATCAGTGCACGAAAAGATTCGTATTCTCAGTTTTTCTATTTATTGTTTTATATGTTAAGTTAAACACCACAATATGTATCACTGATATCGCAGATCGTATTATTTTTTAAAATCGTGTTTGTAACCTATTGTCAAAACATTCACCTCCAGACATGATGTAGAGAGAAGAGAAAGAGATACGACATCTGTAATATATGTATATGTGATTCACTAAGTAACTGTAGAAATTAGTTAAAGGACAGATAAGAGAGCGAAAAGGAGCTCTAGAAGTCTGAACTTTTTAGAAACGTCCTAGATAGGTGAAAATATAGTTAAAAATTGCCAAAGGTATCATGTAAATTACCTCTCTTTTCTTATATTCTAGTATACTTTTTCTTTCACATCCAAACATCTCTATTCAGAATTACGAGATAAAGGTGGAGAGAGAAACATTCCCATTTCAAGAATTATATCAGGAAAAAAAATCTTTTGACTTAGACTAGATTCGAACTCGCAACCCTTGCATCCATGGCTCAGCGCTCTACCGATTGAGCTAACAACTACTGTTGGAAAAGCCAGATTTCTACAACTACCGGTTGCTGAATGGTGTGTATTAACCAAGTTTGCCGAGATAATTGCTTCATATAGCTATAATAATAATAATAATAATAATAATAATAATAATAATAATAATAATAATAATAATAATAATAATAATAATAATAATCAAGTAGAAGAAGAACAGAATCTAAAAAGTCACATATGTTAAAAGTTTGACGTGCAGAGTAAGTCCTAATATGAGATTTTATTAATTATATATAATAAATGTAAGCGTGGTTTATTCGTGCGTGCTACTCAAACTGCGCAACTCACTACCTAGTCCCATAAGGGTTGTACGCTTATGGTACAGTAGCCTTGCGTCCTCCAACCGTGAAGAATGTTTCTGTTTGAACCTATGCGTGCCCAAAGAGGAAGGAGATTGAAAGAAAGAAAAGTGGTTTAGAAATTATGCAAACGTAGAATATCTCACGAGGTGAAGTGATATAGAATTCAGCGTGTCTTTCAGCTACTACTCTATACAAGACGTGCATCTACGACTTAACGTGGAACCCGAACCACACGACTCCTGACGGGAATCGAAACCCGTATCACCTCTAGTTCTATCATGGGAGACACAGGAACATGTAAAAATAATCGAAAATGAACGATATTAATGTTAAATCCATAGCTTTTGAGTGCATGAATTATGTATGATACCCTCTATATCGTTCACATCAAATTTTAGCATTATCTGCATGGAGGTTTAATAGGAGGGGTGAAAATTAAAAATTCCTAATTGAAATATATGAGTGTCTATTCAATAGCTTTCGGGGTCACTGAAATGCATAATTACACTCCCGATACTATTAAAGCCCAAAGCTTTACTCTTTCGTTAGCAGGAAGTTTATTCATTTACTTAACTCAGGACACCTTAAAGTTAAGGATATGAAACTCGATGCATGTATTTCTAATTCAAAATTATTAGATACGTATTGTAGCTTAGACTTCTAAGGAGGGGAAGGGACAATTTACGCAATGATTTCCTTCATATTCGAATAAAATACTGCCTCATTATATTGCAAAAACTCATTTCGAGTGGTGTCATTGCTAATATTTTTCCGTATTTGTTTATATCCCTACTCATTTATAACAGTATCTCACTTTTCCTGTGACGGGAGCAACACCTAAGCAAGCATTCAGTAAAGTAAATGCCATTAAAATCTATATTCATAGCACAGTGGTGCAAATAAAGTTGAGCTCTTTGGCAATCTTTAGCATGGGAAGCGAATAAAGCCACCACATTGGAAAAGCAGCTAATGAATTCCTCTCCGAAAAAGATCACCCGCACATTTATTTTACAGGTGGTGGTTTATAGCTATACGTAAGGTTGACGAAATTGCTCCAGTGAGGCGAGACACTGAAGTCATTCGTAATAAGGGGGAAGGGACATGTAAAAGTAGTCAAATATGAACAATATTAGTATCGAAATCATAGTTTTCGTGGTCGCAGATGAATAGTGACGCTGTCGATGTTGCTTAGGTAGAAGTTAAGCCTTGGTTGGCATGGAGGTCAGAGTGGGAGGGTGACAGGTAAAAAATAAATAAAATAAAATCAAAACATCCTATATTTGTGTCGAATATATATTTTTCGGTATCTCTGACATAAATAGTAATATTCCAGATGTGGTATATGACCAAGGTCGGCCCCATTCGCATGTGGTTTCAGAGGAGAGAATCGGTGAAGATTTCAGAAGAGTTCCTTTGACTTAAGTTTCAGTACACTGAGAGGGAAGAGTGGTAACACACAAATACTGGTGTCACATCCGGACCTATCAGACGTATGATTTCTGGGGAACTGTCGTTGCTCCAGGGAGGCATTACCCCCTGATCAGTCCCTAACATTCTTACTGCTTTACAGGGGCGTAGGCAGGAATTTATTTCAGTGATCGAAAGCATTTTTAGGGGTAAATTGTGCACCCTCCAGGAGCCCATGTAGCATCGTACGTTCAACAGTACTTTTTCTGAGTCAAAACTTTGTCTCTCTCTCTCTCTCTCTCTCTCTCTCTCTCTCTCTCTCTCTCTCTCTCACTCTATATATATAACAGTAACAGGGGCGGTTGTAGACATTTCGTAACTGTAAGCAAATAATATTTAGGCGCCCGCCTATATGATAATAAAAGAATTGAATGCTGTAATGGACAAAAATTCTTCAGATAATTGTTACAATTACAAATTTCTTCTATATATATAATAATTCAGTCTTCCAGTGAGTATTAGAGAAAGATGGCAAAATTAAACCTAATTAACTGTGGATGAATCATGACCAAAGTTCCAGTTTTAATAATTTATATTTTTTTATTATTATTATTATTATTATTATTATTATTATTATTATTAAATAAGTACAGGAAACAACTAAAATGTATACCTAAGATGTATTTTGACAAATACAGTTGAAACATAAAAGTCGAAATAGAATAAAACTAATGAGCTTTAAGTCTAACATTATCACAGGTTTGATTTTGACAAAGAGATATGCTCTTACACTTCATTAAAAGCATATTTAAATAGTGTTTTCTAGTCATATAAATATGGTAATTAGCTTAATTTCTCGTTTTCTTTGTTACTGTAAAGTTCATGTTATAAAGACACTTTTCTGGCTTTCAATTTGGCAAAATCTCTTATTATTGCATCCATATCAATTTCATTCAGAATGTCATCTTCAATGGCTATCAAAGCTAGTCCATTTAATCGTTCTTGAGATATACTTGATTTCAAATAATTCTTTATTAATTTTAGTTAAACTAGTTCAATACACAACAAATGACAAAAGTGTGTCTTAATTTATATGTAATTTGTCCCCGATCAGTGGCAGAACTTTAAAATCATGTTTCTCCGCAAAAATTCTTTTCAGGACCCTTTATGCCTATAGAACAATTCAATTCTTTCATGTTTCTTTCCAACATAGACGTTCGAAATCAGGCAGTAACACAATGTAAACACAAGTAATGATGCACCCATTGAGGTCCGAAGATTTTTTCGGAATAGCCTACAAAATGCAAATAATTTTGTGTATTTGCCCCCTGAAATTATGCTAATTGGGAGATCCAGACTCTCAGACTGCCTGTTCAGTGTTTCGTCCACACATATTTTAGGGGCCACTCCCCCCGGGAGGAGATCAAAATAATACGTCTATAATATAATAATAAATAAAAGAGTACCAGCAGTGGCCCTACTAAGTGTGCCCCCCGGAAGATGTTTTGTGAATAGAAAACTGCACCTATTAGGGATGCGCACGATACAAGATTTGTGGCTGTCTCGTCTCGAAAATGTGCTGTAAAAGTGATGGCTCGACTCGAAAAATGTATATTTCTCTATTGGAAGAGCCGTGTCTCGAATCGAATTTTGTCTGGAAATTTCTGTCTCGACCTGGCCCCTTGCGTATCCGTAGCACCTATGTCGTTACATCCCTGAACACAAGTAACTAATAATCAAAACTCTACTTTGCATTAGAATTATTACTAATTTAAAATATCGCTCCATCTAAATTTATTAGCAGAGAATGGATTAATAATTATTGTTATCTGTCATAATAAAACGAGCATCTGTATACGCTGCTGTGATTGAAAGTGAGAGTACTGAAAAAAAAATACTTGTCATCCAAATGACCTTTCGTCGCTTTCGATTATATCCTTTCAAGTTATATACTTATATGCCACGTGAAAACTAATTGTATTCAAACAAATTTTGAAATACATGAAATTTAATTCAGACCCGTAACCGAAATAACCGTATCGTTCCATTTTAATTCAACAATTAAATTACTGCAATCAGGTTAAAATAAATTTGTCAGCTTCAAAAGAATGTCGACCTGCAAATGCTTCGTTAACAGTGACTGATACTGACAACTCCCCACCTCAATATTTGTCTAATTTTGTCCAGCACTCGAAAGAAACTTTTTTAGAGCCTTCGGTTGCCTCTTATCTTCTTTCACGTTTTGTAGCTTTCTTTTCCGATAAAATGCTCACTTGGTTTTATATTGTTGGTCATTATTATTACATGAAAAACAAAGTACTATTAAAAAGTGAAAGCACACATCATTATAAATTAAAAATATAAACAAAAACAAAATGACTTAGGATAGAAATGAAAATGTTGACGAATGACAAATGACTAATAGATATTAACAAAGTGAGCATTAAGCACTGGACAGCGATTGTGAGTCATTAGGAACTTAAGTTAAAATTTCCCTCAGAAATGATTTTTAAAGAACCCATTTGTACCGCCCGTCTTTTCTTAGTATTCGCTCCACTCCCTGGACGAATGGACAAGAAAGCCTACTTGCTTGCATGGGGGCCCGAAGAATGTTTTTAGGGGGTCATCTCCCTCGTTACTATATTACGTTTGGTATTTTTATTTGTATTAAGAAAATCTTAAGAAATTATACATATACATTATACTTGTCGTAAGCCAGGTGGGGCCTGGCTCTTTCGTCCCCTTTTGGGTGCCCATGCTTGCTTCAACTTTGATAATGTGCATTTCATTTACGGTGATCTTTCTCAACCCTTAACTGTTGAGAAAGGAATGAAGAGTCTGTTATATTTGTATTTTGTGCATATGGTGGGATTGGGGAAAGAATACCAGTCTTTAGCTCTACGGTCATAGTGCTTAATACAACATCTATTGGAAAGCTAAATTTACATTGATTTTATCTCATATTCGTAAAATATCCCTTTTCCCTCTTTAAAAGATCTATCCTGTGCCATGGAAATTTTCCTCAAACTAGCATCTCTTGTGAGTGTGGCATTGGCATCAATTTCTAGAGGATATCAGGCTTAGCGCCTATTTTGAATTCTCCCTGTATGTTGTTATTGTTCTTCAAACAAGAAATTGTAATTATTAAATAATAAAGAAGAGACTTCCCTATGTTGTCACCTCATCCCAATACAAATTCATGCTTACCATTCTCTTCCTAGTTTCCGTAACTTCATCAAAACAAGCTCAGCCACGCCGTTTCAGCAATTAACAAACTTCCCTATTGACCAAGATAATTGTGATGAGCTAGTCATCCACGTGCGGAGCACCAGGAAGAAGCGAAAGCAAAGAAGTAGAACAAAACCAGGGGACACGGGACCCTCGAGGTGAGAAGTGTGATAGAAGCCGCCAGAAACACACTTTGGACCCCTATTCAGAAGAGTCGTCGTAGCAGCAATTGAAAGACGGTCGGCACGCCTGGGCCCTCACCAACCATTGCATGACAGAGGTGTCATTCTGAAGAGGCCAGGACATCTGGGAGCTGTTGCCCTGAGGTCGAGAAGTTCTTCACTCTCGAACGTGAGGTCCGGGATCGATACCAGACGGAAACACTCAACGAATTGGAGGATAAGGCTTCACCCGATATTTGAAGAGGCTCATCATATCGAAATGGCTGAGGTACAGTAAAACCCTTTCCTTTCCTAACCTTTGTGTCTCTGTGATTTCTTCTATTAGAAAACATGCATTTCATTTCATTCATCCCCAATTAATTACTTCAGCGCTGTACTGCTCAGATCCCCACGTACTTTCTCTCTTGCCATGCAAAGTGCTATCCCCACATTCTTTCAGTAAAGAACTGATAATTGAGCAAATAACTGTGGTTGTAACTCCACAGTACAGTACAGCAAGAAATTGATGTGCGAGTCCATTTCATTTGTAAAGGGGTGTTTTACAGCCAACCAAGCGAAGATTCGACTTTATTGTCCTTTTGATGTATTTTATCTGTATCTCAGTCTGTACAATATTTATTCGAAGCTATATGAGGAAAATTTTTCATCATAACATTTTTAAAATGAATATTTACATTTAAAACAAAATTCATTTTTCTAATTTGGTGCCCTGTTCACCTGGCGCCTCCTGCGAACGCGTAGTTCGCAGGATTCAAGATCCGGCCCTGCAGTAACAATGGAATTCTGTATTACCGCCCGACTATCGTTGTTGTGAAAACATTCATCATAATATAACGTAGGAAAATGAGTTACATTAAGGTCTAAGATCTAATATCAAAGTTGAAACATCGCAAGTAAAACAAAAACATATAATAGCAAAAAGTTTTGAAAATAATTTCAGTTTAAACTAGCTGCGACTACATTTAATTCAAAATTGAACTTCTGGAGCGCAACATATGAGCGTAACTAAAAGAAAAAATCAATAAGAACAGTCGGGATTTGAACCTAAAGAAAACAAGTAGGAGTCCCTTATACTAACCATTCATCTACTATATTTTGTTTACTAAAAATATTTTCCATGCAGCAAAATGCCATTTCACACTGAAACATTAACAACATAAGAACAAAGTTTTCAAGAAAATTTCCCAAAGCTTATGTATTAAAAGTATCCCGTTATTCGCCCAGTGGTACTGCAAAATCACTAGTCAGGATGCCTCGTATCGAAATTTGAACCTGGAGACTCCCAATTACAAAGGTCAACGCTAACCAGTAACCTACGTTCGCTCAGTAAATGTCATGAAATTACTTTTCTGTAATTATTTTTGGAAAATGTTTATTATTTTCATGAAGCAAAGAGTGCATCTTCTACTTGGGTTGAGAACTATATACTATACTTCTAAGAGTCAACTAATAGTTGATGTTTATTATTTCCGTCGATTTTCTACGTCTGCTAAGTTATTTCAATTTTTTTTAAAGCTTTCCCTTCCGGTTATGACAATGATTAGAAATGAAGAGTCCTCTTCTTATACAATTCTTGATCATTGTAACATTTTTTAGTCTAAATTCTGAATTATTGAAAATATTTAAATTAGTTAGAATGAAGAGGATAATACTAAGAAACATGATTAGAAAAAAAAAGAAACATTGTTGTTTAACGAATTGATAGAATCAAGCTTTTTCAAAACATAAAAAATACTGTATGGTATGGGATGATCATGGAAAAAGTAAAAATAGCCATCGAGGACACACTAACCAATCACTGTACGCAGGTAAGTCAAGGTTCGTTAACTTGAAAATGAAATGAAATGAAATCTTTGAGTTTTATGTCCCGCGGTTATGCCGGTTAGGCTAAAGGAGACGGTGATGATGAATAATGAATGAAATGGTGGAATGAAGAAAGTGGGAGGAAACGGGAGAACTCCGAGAAAACCCATGCACACGGTGTTTATCCACCACAAAGTTCACTTGGCGGGGACTGGGATCGAACCCGTGACCCCAAGCACCAGAGGTGAACGTTCTATCACTGATTCGTTAACTTGGTTATATGAAGAAATCACTAACAGAAAATAGCTGATAGCTTTACGCCTAACCATCTCAGCGACCTCGAAACTATGAATTCTACATGAACATCGGTTGTCGTTTTCGATCATTTTATATGTTACTTCCTTCCAAGGTCGCAAGCTGTCTTGCCCCTTATCCTAATGCATGAAAAGCAAATAATATTTTCGCCAGCGAGGGGCTGGGAAGGAAGAACGCACACAACTCGCTGTATAGCTTTAGGGCAAATACCTAAAGGCACAAGCAATAAACCACCTGACCAAGAGCAATGTTGCGAAACATAAGGCAGGGTAAGCCCACGCTCAGAATCACTGACCCTTCGAACAAGATAACATTATTGCGCTCTCAGAGTCAGGTTTTAATTGCATTTGTGTTGAAGTACGTTTTCTTTGATTTTTAAACATTTGATGAATTTCTTACACACTGTTGTGTATGATATTTTCTATGTGGAATATTATTGAATATTTTCTACTGTACACATTGTGTAAATAGAACTCATCTGTATTTCTTACATTGACTTTGAAAACTTTAGCAATGACCTCATGCGCTGTGTACGGCTTTAAAATGAACACACGAAATAGAAAAGTTGATGAAGAGAACGTCAAATTCCGTTCATTTCAAAAGCAGGGAGATTTACAGCAATTGTAAAGCAATAGGGGTGTAATTTTGTCATCTGTGGTTGGACCCAAAAAGCCGTAGGTCCACGCTGCTTATGCCCTTAGCAGAGCTGAGCTGATTTTGAGTTTAACATCCCGTTCAGCAGCGAGGCTATATGATATGTAGACCTACTGGTTAACGTGGAATGCGAATCACATGAGCTCCCACCGGGAATCGAACCTGGGTCTCCCACGCCAAACGCGCGTACGCTAAGCTTGTGCCCTTAGTTTTATGAAATTTACCAAATGAATGAATATCTACATATTTTAACACAGTATATGAGTTCTTTGCTATATTGCTTTTGTAGTAATATTTTTGTCATTAATTTGCTTTATTATGTATCTTTCTATATAAAATAACAAGTTCTGGCTGGCTGATTGATCAACGCTAGGCCAAACCGCTTAAGCTAGAAACTTGAAGTTTAGAAAGGACATATGATTTGTAATGTAAGGTTCCACTAAAAGAAGAATATTTGGAAATTTGAAGGGAAAAGGGAGAAAGAGTAGTGGCAATTATCTTAAAATGCCCATACCTTGGAATCTTTGAGTGTTAACGACATGAAATTTGGTATATGGACTTCTCATTTAAAATAATTAGATATGTATGTAAGCGTTTTTATGATATTTGCCCTAGAAAGGAAGAAAATAGGGTAAAGTTACAATTGTTATAATTGGATGGTCATAACTCGAAAATCGTTAAGGTTATTGACATGAAAATTGGTTGAGTTGATTTTGAATTTAACGTCCCATTCAGTAGCGAAGCTATATGAAACGTTAACCTACTGATTAACGTGGAAGTCGAAATACATGAGCTCCCGCCGGGAATGAAAATTGGTGTTTAGGTTTTGCAAGTAAAACAATTAAAGACATGTTTCTGCGTTTTTTCATTTTTCCTTAAAAAAAAGGTTTAAATTGTAATTGGTAAAATAGAATGGCCATATTCCAAAATCCCTTAAGAGTAGAAACATCTTGATTAAAGATGTATTTCAGCGTTATATATATATATATATATATATATATATATATATATATATATATATATATATATATATATTACGGTTAGAAGAAAAACAGCAGGAAGTCAAAGTTGGGAGTTGAAATTGTTACAATAAGATAGCCATATCTCGAAACCACTTAAGATCAGAGGTCTTAGGGATATGAGAAGTGAGAGGTCGGAGAAAGAGCAAATGCAAGCGTCTGGGGGCGGACTCCCCGCCTAGCCGAAAGCAAGTTATGCAATAAACAAATTTGCATCAGTTAGACTTTACACGGCGGTTTCTGGGTGTTGGTTTTTGAAGCTCCAAGTTAATCACATAACTTCAATTTACATATCTTTATTTTCTAAAATTCAGCAGTTGTTTATAAGTGGGTATTTTGGACTCAAATTTTACATTTAAATTCATATGTTTTTTCGTTATTTATATCTGGTATCAACTTTGTTTTCTTTATCAGAAAGATAGAAGAAATTTTCGATTATTTTTACATGTTCCTGTGTCTCCCATGATAGAACTAGAGGTGATACGGGTTTCGATTCCCGTCAGGAGTCGTGTGGTTCAGGTTCCACGTTAAGTCGTAGATGCACGTCTTGTATAGAGTAGTAGCTGAAAGACACGCTGAATTCTATATCACCTCACCTCGTGAGATATTCTACGTTTGCATAATTTCTAAACCACTTTTCTTTCTTTCAATCTCCTTCCTCTTTGGGCACGCATAGGTTCAAACAGAAACATTCTTCACGGTTGGAGGACGCAAGGCTACTGTACCATAAGCGTACAACCCTTATGGGACTAGGTAGTGAGTTGCGCAGTTTGAGTAGCACACACGAATAAACCACGCTTACATTTATCATATATAATTAATAAAATCTCATATTAGGACTTACTCTGCACGTCAAACTTTTAACATATGTGACTTTTTAGATTCTGTTCTTCTTCTGCTTTATTATTATTATTATTATTATTATTATTATTATTATTATTATTATTATTATTATTATTATTATTATTATTATTATTATTATTATTATTATAGCTATATGAAGCAATTATCTCGGCAAACTTGGTTAATACACACCATTCAGCAACTGGTAGTTGTAGAAATCTGGCTTTTCCAACAGTAGTTATTAGCTCAATTGGTAGAGCGCTGAGCCATGGATGCAAGGGTTGCGAGTTCGAATCTAGTCTAAGTCAAAAGATTTTTTTCCTGATATAATTCTTGAAATGGGAATGTTTCTCTCTCCACCTTTATCTCGTAATTCTGAATAGAGATGTTTGGATGTGAAAGAAAAAGTATACTAGAATATAAGAAAAGAGAGGTAATTTACATGATACCTTTGGCAATTTTTAACTATATTTTCACCTATCTAGGACGTTTCTAAAAAGTTCAGACTTCTAGAGCTCCTTTTCGCTCTCTTATCTGTCCTTTAACTAATTTCTACAGTTACTTAGTGAATCACATATACATATATTACAGATGTCGTATCTCTTTCTCTTCTCTCTACATCATGTCTGGAGGTGAATGTTTTGACAATAGGTTACAAACACGATTTTAAAAAATAATACGATCTGCGATATCAGTGATACATATTGTGGTGTTTAACTTAACATATAAAACAATAAATAGAAAAACTGAGAATACGAATCTTTTCGTGCACTGATGCTTCAATAGCAGTGAACTGATGCTTCAAATCTGTGTCTTTACTCCCTTCACCTATGTTAATTCCCTAGTCAAAATAAAAACTCATCAAAATTAATCACAAATTCTTATACAACCATCCCTTCCTTGGAGTACTGCGCGGTCACATACCCGTCACTGCGATGTAAAGGCACTTATGGCGACGAGGATACAACAGGAACATTCGGAGGATGAAACTTCAAGTTTAAAAAGTGGTTAAGTTAATGCATAGTATTTTCGACTTAACCGTATAGTGCACTTGGGTGTTAGGCTATGAAGATAAAAGAGATTGAGTGACGGAAAGCACACATTTGATTATTAAAAATTATTTGTCTGAATTACGAATATCAATGTCTTTACCTAGGTACAAGTTCCTCTCCTTCTTTCTGATTTATACTAGACCATAAAATTGAAAGTGAGCATATTTGTGGTTTCACAACTCGAATCAAACGACAGATCTCGATCAAATTTTCAACATAGATGAGATTCGGGCCTGGGATGGTTTTTATCATTTTCCTCGAAGTACAACTTAGAGGAGGGGAACGGGAGGGATACTTAAAAATGATCGAAAATGGACTATATTAGTGCTGAATCCATAGTTTCCGGGGCCACTGAGATGAACAGTGACACTTCCGATGCCGTTTAAATCCAAATTCAGCCCTTTATGTCCAAAATGAAACGTATTCTCCCTGTACGAAGAAGGGACATTCTGGTAGTTATATCTAAAAATGGTTATTTTGTCTTCCACTATTTCTAAAATGTCACTCGTTTTCCCTTCGACTCACTTAATTCCCTCCATTCTTCTCCACATCTGCATTTTGAAAGCCTCCAGAACTTTGAAACAAAACCTCACATTGTGAATTAAAATCGAACTAAGCAATGTAGGTAAACAGCACTTGTTTGACTCAGTGTTGCAACTTGAAAATTATTTCTAAATTTGGAAAGAAAGCTTGAAGCATGAAGATATTTACGAGGGCCGTTCGGAAAGTAGCCTCCGATTGGTTAAAAAAGAAACAACAAAATAAATAAGAAGGATTTATTATATACATCTGAAAACTACTTTTTGGATCAAAAGATCCAATATTTTTCAGCCAAAAATTTTCTTGTAGGCCTTATATCTGGAGAACTACATATAATGTAGACAAACCAAACTAACAATTTACTCAGCATGATGTGCTTATTCCGTAAAAAATACGAAAACTTGAGTTAGAGGCCGTTCAAAAATTTTGTGGCCCCTGATCCAAAAAAAATCAATATAATTCATTTAATCAAACATTTTCTTGTAGACCTTATATCTGGAGAACTACATATAATGTAGCCAAACCAAAACTAACAATTTACTCAGTATGATGTGCTTATTCCGTAAAAAATATGAAAACTCGATTTAGGGACCGTTCAAAAATTTTGTGGCCCCTGATCCAAAAACTCCAATATATTTCATTAAATCAAACATCTTTTGTACGTCTTATATGTGGAGAACTACATATAGTGTAGCCAAACCCAAACTATCAGTGAACCCAGTATGATGTGCGTATTCCGTAAAAAATACGACAATTCGAATTGGGAGTATTTCGAAACTTTCGTAGCCCCTGATCCAAAAACTAATTCTTGGCCAAGATCGCAATCTTTTGATCCATTTTTTTGGATCATTCCTTAAATTCTTCTTTGCTCTATATTTCAACACAGTTTCCATAAACATTCAACATTTATCATATCTCTGCACTAGCTTAGAAATTCTATCACTATAAAAATCTCCCGCCTGTGCATTGAGCCTGTCTGTAACCACATCTTTTAACTCCTTCTCATCACCAACGTGCTGAGATCCTGGAAATTTGAGGGAATTCATCACATTGTGAAACGTAGATTTTGAAGAACTTTTCCATCAATTTTCTGAACGAGTTCATCAGTGAACGAGGTGGATGGCCTGTCACTCTTCTCTTCGTCATGAATGTTTGTTCGTCCGATTTTAAATAAATGAACCCATTCACGAGCAACTCCTTCACTCATCACACTTGGTCTATACACGGGACAAATTTCACGATGAAACGAATATCAGCTCGCACCTCGCACGTGGCAGGGTTTTCTATTGCAGCATACATTTTGAGACGCTACAAAAGTGGACTTAATGATCATACAATCTTCATTCTACCATGGCTGGATGCAGACTTATCTACCACGCATGTCTGTGCAAAGATAGTAGTGCTTCCCGCGCACTGACCACTCAGAAGTTACTTTCCGAACGCGACTCCAATATCAAAATTGTTCACCCTTCTTTCTTTATTTTAAATTCCTTTTAAGACTCACATATTCTTATGTTTTATATAAAGGTAACCAAGAAAATTCCGTAGCTTTTTGTAGAGGTCTGTTTTCAAGTGGCCCTCACACCGCGAGTTGAATGCGAATGGAGATAAAGCGAAGATTATTTGTTGACATGGGTATATCCAACATACTACCTGATTGTGGCAGTTCAGTTACATGGGATCTCCAATTAAGGGCGTGTATGATGTACGCGCTCAAACTGAGGTCAAACGCTGCTGCAGCGGGGCAGAAGATACGCCAGGCCTTTGGTGAGGGTGTCGTGAAGTGACTACGCGAACACTGCAGTGGGTCTCACATCATTTGACTGCAGGCCATAAGGCAACGCGAGCAGACACTTGTGTTTCTTTGCTGTCTCGTCTGAGAAATGAGCCATTTCTGGACAGGGTATTGACATGTGATGAGAAGGGGATCCTGTACAAAGATCCACGGCGCCGTCATCATCATTGGTCAGCATCCCATGAACCGGATCCAAAACAGCCGAAACCAGCAGTACACTAGAAAAAGGTACTTCTGTGTGTTTGGTGGATTACTCGCGCCATCATTTATCGGGAACTGATACCAGGTGGTCAGAGCATCAATGCAACTGTGTACTGTCAGCAGTTGAGCCATGTTCAAGAAAAAATTAAAACTCTGGAGCCAGCAATTCTGAGTCGCAAAGGGTTTCTTCTGTTACAGAACAATGCTAAGCCCCACGTGGCTAGGATGACCCGTAATACCATTCTACGCCTTGGATGGAAAACACTATTGCATCTGCCATACTCTCAGGTCATATCACCTGTTCCATTCCTAGGGCAATCATCTTAGAGAACGCCAGTTCATACCCCTAGTAGAGATTCAAATGCACATGATGCCTTTCTCGCTTCACGGTCCACAAAGTTCTAAGCGATGGAATTCATGGTCTTCCAGAACGTTGGCAGAAGATCGTCGATGCTGATGAGGACTATTTTTGATGTTCCGGTACGTCTTAGGTGACATATCGATGCTCGAAGGTGGTGGGTGAAAAAGCGACAGAACTTACTTGGTTACCTTTATAGATTCACTTTACCCATAAGCCCAGCGTTCACTTTGCTTATCATCTTTCATTAAGCCTAGATTTCCTTTGAATATATCTCTATACCCTATTTTAAATCTTATTCTCGAAACATGACTTGAGGCATCAATACAGTTTTAAACTTTAGGAGCTTCAATTAAATTTAGAATTTTAAAAAACTAAATTTAGAGAATTTTCGTGCAAGTTGGGGAACTAACTTACGACATAGGGCAATCTTTGGTACTAGGTTGGCAACACTGATTTGACTCAGTAGAGTTATGTATAACGATATTGCGTATTTTATGTGTAATCTTAAATATCATTTCTTGTATTTGCGGGCATTATATGCTATTGAAATATGCACAAGTTGGTTAGAAGAAGAACAAGAAAATATGAAAAGAAATAAAATTAATTTCTTTCTGATATTATTATTGATATTTTGCTAACATGATAATCTGACGATATGTGTTATTGGTCGTCATAGAAACGAGAAACAATATATAACAGAAGATCCATCTTGTATAATCTACATGTGTTATTTAAAGGGTGTAAATGTTTCTTTCATTACGTATTATAACAAAAGGTAATATCAAGATGGTGTGTTCAAGTGAATTTTAGAAAAAGGTAGTAGACTACATGGGCGGCGATTAGGGGGAACAAAGGGGGCAGTTGCCCCCGCACTTTTTTGAAGTAACTCATTAATGTATATAGTTTCATTTAGAAATGTAAATGTAGTAATAGTAATAGTAGAAATGTAAATTTAGTAATAGTATGTATTATTAGTTCATAGAAAAAATGATGCCATATATTTGCCGTTCCGTGAGTACGTATTGGTTGTCTTCCCGTGGAGTAAAGAAAACTACAGGAATTGCGTTTTAATTACGACAGAAAATAACCCCAAAATTAACCTATTGGAGCTCAACAATTTCAGCATGCTTTCACTCCTTACAAGGGCTCGATATGTTAGTCAGCCGCTTTGAAACTAATTCAGAGAGCATTTCGCAAAACAAAAAAGAAGGTCTTTCAAAAGTTAGTTTTTAATTGCAGAAAAAATTGAGAGTTCCTAAAATGTTTTTCTTCTTTCTAAAGTAAGAGAAAAATAGCGTAATAAGAAACAACTTCTACGTTTTCCATTGTTTGTAGTGTAATATATGAGTGAAGTGGTTTGATTAGGGGTGTATGAGTGTATATACAATTAAATTTAGTAAATTCAACATAATTCTAGGTTTCAGTGTTATTTTGTTTAACTGGAGTATTGAGTGATTCTGAGTATTGAGTGATTCTAAGTATTGTTGTGTTTTGATGTGCTCCAAGAAAGTGAAAACTGCACCTAATGGCAACGAACATGTTTCGGGAAGTTGCAAAAGCAAATATTTCTTTAAATATCGTACCATATGCTTGTAGTATTTACTGTCTTTCATTTTTTAAGAGTAATAACATACATTTAATAGCATGTGTGGAATTAAAAAATAAGTTGATCATTAATCCTTGTTTCAATATGACTTCTGCAAAACATTATCCATTACTATGATCCATCCATCATTATTCATTACTATGATTAATATTATCCTTTCTATTTACTTGTTTTATAATTTTTTAATTAAATAATCTGATCACACAATTTTCCAGACAGAATTTTAAGATGTTCATGAGCAAGGAATCAAATCTCTTCTTACACTTTCGTTGTTTAAGAGTACAAAGGACTAGTACCTACTGGCGTTGCTCTTGTCAATTTACTTAATAAAATATGAAATACGACATACGTTATTTTAACTGGAAAAGATAGTATCGTATTAGTTATACAACCTTTCTTCAAATAAAATATTAGTAACAAGCAGGAAAACTAACATTTATATGCAAATATTCAGATCATGTCTTGCCCCCCCACTTTTAAAGTCCAACCGCCGCCACTAGTAGACTAGATTATATTTATTCGAACTGTGGGCTGTGTAACCCTGAATATACAAAATAAATATATTGATCGTTACATTTTAAGTGGTGTTTCCGCCGCAGGATTATATTTGATGTGGAGTTGTGCCGAAGTATAGTAGGTATACTTTAAGAATAAGATAACGTTAATTAATAAAGACTAGTCTACTGAACAGGAAAACCTTTAGATTGATTTTAAGATTACGTAGCAAAAGTGATAATATAGAAATGAACACATCCACGAACATAGTTGACCTTATCAACTTGGTGAGCAAATAAAGCAACAGAATCAGCAGTTATCACAAGAGTTGTCACAATGGATTGAGCAGATAAATCAACAGAGCAAATGAAACAGCAGTTACTTTCGAAATTCGATCAGAGTGATCGTAAATTAGAGCAGATTTTACATCAAAATTCAGTAGAAGTTGTGGAAACTGGATCAGATTCCAGTATCCATGAAATTCAGAAAGAGAACGTGTGTTCCCATCAATGTTTGTAGTGATTGGTCGATTGAGTTGGAGCTGTTGAAATGTTCATCCAACGAAAAGACCAAAAGGATAGTAGCGAACAATCCGATGGTGCTTCTACCGAATGCGGTGCAGTACGTTCACTTCAATCATCTAGGTATGACATTGCAAAATTTTGAAAACCCATCAATGGTGCAATAAAGTACTAACCTGAACCAGGCCCGTGCTGGCCCACCGGGACACCGGGACGTGTCCCGGTGCGCCCTCCGGAACATTACAGTATAAATAAAGGTACAAGTTTTTAGTAAAAAATTCTTACACTTTTATTGGTAAAGAACCCGTGAAAGGTGCAGTGCATCCTTTACATTAGGCGCCCTTGCGAAACAACATCAAAGATGAACGATTTTATTTACTCTTCTGTATACCACAGTTCTGTACGATAAATATATTCAGTTACTGTTGGTAAAGAACCCGTGGAAAGTACAGTGCGCCCTTTACATAAGGTGCCCTACGAAACATCACATTATAGATAAGTGGTTTTAGTTATCCTGTGTACCAGCTTTGTTTAATAAATTCAAATAGTGACTGTTAATAAAGAACCTGTGAAGGATATCAGGCGCTCTTTACATAAGATGCCCTGCGAAATATCACATTATTTTTTTTTTTAATTTTATTCTTCTGTATTTCAGGTTTATATTATAAATTCATACAGTAGCTATTGGCAGGGAACAGGCAAAGAGTATAATCACAAAAATATTATGAAGTTATGTAGCTATGAAACGAAAATGAAATGAAATGAAATATTTAAGTTTAACGTCCCACGGTTATGCCGGTTAGGCTAAAGGAGACGGTGATAATGAGAAATGAGTGAAATGGTGGAATGAAGAAAGTGGGAGGAAACGGGAGAACCCCGAGAAAACCCACGAGCACGGTGTTTGTCCACCACAAAGTCCACACGGCGCGAGCTGGGATCGAACCAGGGACCCCAAGCACCGGAGGTAGCTATGAAACGAAACAATGTGATACATCAAGATAGTTCGGATGCATTCATGAAATACTTCATTGACACTAGTCTCTAATTTACGATTTTCACGGTATCAAAGCTTTCACAGTCTTAATATGCATCCATATATCCAGCATATTGATTGTTCCTATGTGTTTTAAAGCAGTGTTCGGATAATCACTACCTATTGTATTTCTAAAATATAGCTATATTAATTTCCGTGAAATGTGGTCTTCCTGTCACCACGGCATGGCGCGCCCTCAGGTTGTGGATCGAGGAGAAGGTCTCTAGATATAGAGGTTAGCTGGGAATATACTGAATAAGCAGTCGCGGACAGACAACAAGGGGTGATCCTCCAGCTTGGGGATTTGGTGTGGGGCTAACAATCTCATCCTGTAAAAAGAGGCTTGTTCAGATATATTCGCAGAATCCTCGGATCAGAACTGATAACTTGGAACGAACTCAGCAAAGGAAAATCGACATGAGATTTGGAACATGAAATATTGGAAGTCTCTATAGGAAACGCGCGTTAAAATTGTAACGAATGTATTTAGAAATAGAGGATCGACCTAGTGGGATATCAGGAAGTTAGACGAGAAGAAAATGGAGAAATCAAGTCGGGAAATTTTACGTTCTTTTACGGGGAACGAATTTAAAATTACCAATTAGGAACAAGGTTTTTCGTTCACAAACGAATATCAGCAATTACATGGGTTGAATTTGTTAATGATAGATTTTCTTATACTTCTCTTAAGGGTAGGTGATGTAATATTATTGTTTTAAATGAACATACCCCCAACAGAAAATAAGGATGACGATATAAAAGACAGTTTTTACGAAAGAATAGAACTGGTATTGGATCATCCCCCGCAATACCATATGAAAATTCTGTAGGCGGTTTCAATGCGAAGGTTGGACGAGAGGGTATTTTCAAATCGATTATAGGGAAAATGTCTACATAAGGAAGGTTGTGACAACGGCGTTAGACTCGTGAACTTTGCAGCATCCAGAAACCTTATCGTGAAGATTACAAAATTTCCACATCGCGACATTCATAAATATACTTGGACTTTATATACTTGGAAAAACACATAATCAAACTGATCACGTTTTAGTAGACAGAAGAAAACAGTCTAGCACAACTGATGTTCAGTCGTTTAGAGGAGCTGATTGTGATAATGATTACCACCTAGTAGCAGCGATAATAATAGAGAGACTCGTTGAATAAAGGAAATATTCAATATCTGAAAACGGAACGGTCTAATTTAAATAAATTAAAGGAGAGTCAGGTGAGGGGGGAGCCAGATCGAAGTGTCGAATAGATTCTCGGTTTTAGAAGGTTCGGAGTGCACTAGGGTTCAGGATATTTGGTTGGAATTACATATATCATTAAAATTTTAGCAAAAGAAATATTGGGGCACGCAGAAATACGTAGGAACAAATCATGGTTCAACCAGGAATGCACTAAAGTAGCAGAGAAGAGAAAACAGAAGAAACAGCTTTGGCTACAAAATCCGAACAAATAACCACATAAAATTTCATTCTCATCTGGCGGAAAAGTTTCAAAACTTTTGGAACAAAGAAACGCGAGGTTTGAAAGCTAGAATTAATTAACTTGAAGATAATAGTAAAAACCAAAACATTCGGGACATGTGTAAATGCATCAACGAACTTAAGAAAGGCTATCAGCGTCGTGCTTAAACATTAAAGAAAGCCAACGGAACAGTTCTCACTGATCAGGATAGCATCTTAAATAGATGGAAAGATTTCTTTGACGATTTAACTAACTCCTTACCGCATGCCGTGCCTTATATGGCACATACCCTTTTTTCACTTTAGCTTTTTTGTGATTTATCAAAGGCATCAAATGACTGTTTTGTCTGCTGTGTGAGATATTGACGTGTATGAATAAGAGATTTTGGTGTCATTTGGCATGTTCTTTGTGAGATGGCACTTAGTTATTTCTCGTCGGAATTAAGTGAAAAATTTAAAATTCAAGTGTTAATTTATTTTTCAATTTCCCATATGAGGATTTCCAATACTGATTATTTTTTTTTTTCGCTAAAAGAAACAAATCATGCAGAAAGGGGTTAACACATAACCAAAAACTAATGTTCGTCGAGAAAGTGAAATGCATACTGCATAACTGTATATTCCAGAATCTAACCAGACAGAAACAGAAATCGCTATTTAAAAATTAAAGAAACACACATCTCCGGGTGTACACAAAATTCTGGCTGAGTTAATTTTAGCTGGAGGGGAAAAATTATAGAGCAAGATACACAAACTCATTCTCCTTATCTGGAACAAGGAAGAATTACCACAAGAGTGAAAAGAATCAATCATTGTTCCAGTTCAGAAGAAAAGCAACAAAACTTATTGTAATAATTATTGAAGCATTTCTCTTCTGTCAAGATCCAACAAATTCTCTTAAACATTCTATTAGCAAGATTGGCTCCATACGTAGATGAAATTATTGGAGCTTATCAGAGCGGATGTAGGTAGAATCGATCGACTATCGACCAGATATTTACCATTCGACTAATACTTGAAAAGAAATGAGAGAATACAACATCCTGGTACATCAATTATTGCCTTTAGACTCTGGTAGGAGGGAAACATTGTACAACATGCTTACAGAATTTGCAATACCGAAAAAGGTAGATTAATTAAGATATGTTTAAATGAATCCCAAAGTAAAGTCTGGGTAGGAAAATTTTGGTCTATGAGCTTTCACGTCGAAAATGGCCTGAAACAAGGAGATGCGTTATCAAACACAGCAATCAGGTCCTAGAGCTGAATCCTGAATTGTATTTACCAGGTTATGGCGTACGCTGATGATGTAAATTTAATAGGGAATAATAGAACAATAGAAAAGAATGCAGAAATTTTAATTAACGCTTGCAGGGATATGGGATTAGAAGTAAAAGCAGAGAAAACTAAATACATGGAAGTGCGTCGAGATCGTAATACTGTATTTTATGGATGCGTTAAAATACCAAATAATATTTACTTTCGACAAAGTGGATACCTTTATATATCTAGGATTATAAAGGTGGATACCTTTATATATCTTATTAACAGACCAAAACTATAATCAATAAGAAATTTGATGTAAACTGAAAGCAGAAATTTCATGTTATTATTCAGTTAAAAATCTTTTGTTGTCGCGAATTCCGTTGAGGAATTTGTAGTTTAAAATATAAAATGATAATCATGCCTGTTGTGCTGTATGGTTGCGAAAAATGATCACTGACTCTGAGGGAAAATCGCAGACTGAAAGTATTTGAAAACAAGATTCTTAGACCAATATTCGGACTCCAAGAGGAACGGGAATGGGGAATGGCAGAAACTTCATAACGAGGAAGTGCATAATTTATACGTTTACCAAACATTGTTATGGTCATCAAGTCTAGGAGGCTCAAATGGGCAGATCACGTAGCCAGGGGAATGGCGGAAATTTCATAACGAGGAAGTGCATAATTTATACGTTTATCAAACATTGTTAGGGTCATCAAGTCTAGGAGGCTTAAATGGGCAGGTCATGTAGCCAGAATGGAAGAAATTAGAAACACTGTCGAAGTTCTAACTGGAAATCTAAATAAGAAAACGACAATTAGGAAGACCGAGGCGCAGATGGGATGACAATATTAAAATGGTTCTCGCAGAGTTTGGAATATAAAGTAGAAACTGGGTACAATTGGCTAAGAACAGAAATCAATGGAGAGCTTTTGAAAACGCGGCACTAAACCTCCTGTGTCCATAGGCCATAGAGCTATATTAAGTAGTTGGTATTGTTAGTTTCTTTTTATTTGACAGAAATGTTATTAGAGAACTGAAAAGTTTTTCTCTAGTAAACAGGATTTCGATTCGAGGTTTCCACAAATTAGCTATTTATGTTAACACTAAAGCACATTTGGTGATGATTTTGATATAAAATGGCACCCATACTTTCTCTCAGTCTCTCTCTCTCTCTCTCTCTCTCTCTCTATATATATATATATATATATATATATATATATATATATATATATATATATATATATATATATACCTGTATGTATATTCCAGTTTGCATGGGCGCCCTTTCAGTAGACTTGTCCACCGCCCTCATTAGTATCCCAGCACGGGCCTGACCTGAACCCAGGCCCGTGCTGGCCCACCGGGACACCGGGACATGTCCCGGTGCGCCCTCCGAAATATCACAGTATAAATAAAGGTACAAGTTTTTAGTAATAAATTTTTACAATTTTATTGGTAAAGAACCCGTGAAAAGTGCAGTGCGCCCTTACATTAGGCGCCCTTCCGAGACCACATCAAAGATGAACGATTTTATTTACTCTTCTGTATAGCACAGTTCTGTACAATAAATACACACAGTTACTGTTGGCGAAGAACCCGTGAAAGGTACAGTGCGCCCTTTACATAACGCGCCCTACGAAACATCACATTATAGATAAGTGGTTTTAGTTATTCTGTGTACCAGCTTTGTATAATAAATTCAAATACTGACTGGTAGTAGAGAACCTGTGAAGAATACGAGGCGCCCTTTACGTAAGATGCCCTGCGAAATATCACATTATTTTTTGATTTTATTCTTCTGTATTTCAGTTTTGTATTATGAATTCATACAGTTGCTATTGGCAGACAACAGGTAAAGAGTATACTCACTTACAAAAATATTATAAAGTTATATATCTATAAAACGAAACAACGTGATACATCAATAATAGTTCGGATAGTCAAACGTACGATGCATTTATGTAATACTACACTGACACTAGTCTCTAATTTACGATTTTTACGGCATCGAAGCTTTCACAGTCTTAATATCCATCCATTATCCGAGCATATTGATTGTACCTGTGTGTTTTAAAGCAGTGTTCGGATAATCAGTACCTGTTGTATTTCTGAAATATAGCTGTATTAATTTCCGTAAAATGTAGTCTTCCTGTCACCACGGCATGGCGCGTCCTCAGGTTGTGGATCGAGGAGAAGGTCTCTAGATACAGAGGTTAGCTGCGAATATATTGAGTAAGCAGTCGCGGACAGACAAGGGATGATAATCCAGCTTGAGAATTTGGTGTGAGGCTAACAACCTCATACTGTAAAGAAAGGATTGTTCAGATTACAACGAGATACTTTGTATCGTTTAATAATTACCTGTACCTTGGGCAGAAAGTGCTCGTACACAAGCACTATACCTGATATAATGTTAATTTAAAAATAACAAAAGAAGAATGTTTTTAATATATGTAAGTAACATAGATTATTGTATAATTAGTTGCTATGTAGTTGTTTATAGATACCTAACTAACATGTACTATTACAAGACATCCTGTGTGCATATTCGTTCAAAGAGAATCAACGAATAAATTGTCTAATACGCCTCATCGACTTGTAATTTCAATATAAAAGGTGAGAATACTAGTAAATGTACTCACGGAAGATATTTTAAGGTGTGAATAATTACTACCACTCAAGATCTACTTATATTATTAGCCGAACCAGGTTGATGACTACCTTTGGTGAGTCGTTCGTTAAAAATTTTGGTTTACCTCACCCGGGATTCTTGTAAATTCATATCCCGAAGTAAAGTAAGGGTGAATTTACTTCTATAATAAAGTTAATGACTACGAACTCAACTATACTGAGAAGTGGTAGAATAATCACAAGAAAAATGAACGGAGAGGCAATGGAGAAAGAAACCAGTGACAGTGGTAATGACCAACAAAGTGCGGCGCCAGGAATGACATTAGAAGACAGAATCCTGCTAGCCTTACAGCGGCAAGAAGAATGCCGAAAAGACGATTCGGAAGCCATGAAGCGATTGGAACAAACTTTGGTTCAGATGTCCAACGAATCCAGCAGACAATATGAGGAATTAAAGCAGACGATGGAGCAGAAGTCCGAGGAATCCAACAAACAATATGAGGAATTAAGTAGACGACTGGAGCAGAAGTCAGAAGAGACGAAACAATCCATTATCCAGGCGATGAATGACATCACCTCGCAGTTTGACGAAAAGTTAAAAAGAATATCTGAGGATTGCCAGGATAATCACAATCATTTAATCCAAGAAGTCAGTGGTGTAAAAAAGGATTTGGAAGGAATAGAATCTTCTGTACGTCAACAAAAGATCCAGGTCACGGATAATTCCAACAAAATTCGTGCCAATACTCAGTTGATAGCTACCTTACAAGAGGAAATTAGAATGCTACAGATTAAGGACAACGTATACCCCAACAACAGGGTTAATGATCGTGTGGAGTTTCCTTGTTCCCAAGAGATGACTTCGCCTCCATCCGTAGCCGATCAACGTGGACCTCACATTATCTCATCTGCAAGCAATACATCTGATGAGGACATTATTTTGGAAGAAATTCATCCGAGGAGTATAGATGGGCGGAAAAGAGATGGTGCAACTACTCATCACGCCATAGGTAGGAATTGTCACTCAACAAGAACACGGAATGATAAAAGGAAGGTAAAGTTAAGCGTAAAGATGAGTGAAATACGTGCTATGAGTAAGTTCAGTGGTAAATGTAATGAGAATGCTACTTCTTTCCTAGAAAAATTTCAGGACGAGTGCAATATAATGTGTATAGATAGATCACAATATATGAAACTAATCCCTCATTTATTACTCCCACCATGTTCTTTATGGTTTAAAGCAGTACGAGATCACGTTAGTACGTATGAAGAATTCAAAGCAGCGCTAATCGCAAATTATGAAAATGACTTTTTGCTTGCAAATAGAGATGCCACGATTAGAAACCAACATTTCAATCCTCGTTTGCACAAATCCGTTGTCGAGTTTGTTGTAAATACATACAATGAATTAAAAGTCGTAAATCCATTGCAATCAGAATCTAGAATCATAGCATCAATTCGAAATTTGTTACCGTTCAAGTTACAACAGATCCTGTTTTCTACACAGTGTATGAGTTTCAACCACTTATTAATGCTTGTTCAATGTTATGAAACTCAATACCATGCTCTGAATCAACAAGCAGGAGTAGGTAAAAGTAAAAATAATTCAGATCATTTTGTACCTGTTCGGAATCTAAATATCCGTAGTGTGAACAATACCGAACACAACCTAAACCGAGTAAATTCAAGCAACCAGAACGAGCAAAATAGGCAAAGCTATGTAGGGAATCCGCCTAACCTAATTAGTCGTGGCAATCCTTATGTAAGACCATATACTCAAAATAGGTTTAAAAATAGACGAAATACATGGCGAAATTCCAGGAATGCTATCAATCCTATGTATAGACATAATCGTTGTTCAAGAGATGGCACTTCGTATCAAAATCAGAATCACGACGCAATACATGTACAAAATAGTACGGAACCTAATCATGATTGTGCTGTACAATGTACTTTATTAGAACCATATGCAAATACGAATTTAAGCTGACTACAATTGATGAAGTAAGGGTTAAACCCATATCAGCTATAGATTTTCATGAACATTTATTTTATTTTTATTCAATTTAATTTTCTTTAATTCTCATTAACCAATGATAACTTTCAAATGATTTTAATTCTCTCTTGTTAATGTGAAGAATTATAATTCGATTTGTAATTGATTAAAGGCAAAGGTTATTTATATTATATGGATTTGTGTTGAGAATTTGTTGTCAAAGATTATGTTAAGAATAAGGTTCATTCTATTAAGCTATTTATCCGACGACTGTCTTTATGCGCTACCTTACATATTACTCGAATAAGATTCTTCTATATTCTGACGCTTTATTGATACAATGTATATTTTAAAACATCATCTAATGTAGTTATTATATAATGCGCCCTGGAAAGATCAAACATTTTTTTCCTTTACATCACCGTTTGTAATAATGATTGAAACTGTTAATCATTGAGATTTATGTTTTAAAAAGTAATTTGCCTTTTACCGATTTTGACTTCGCACCCTTCATTGATTAGATTATTAAGCGACGACGTTTTTATAATAAAGGATAAATGATAATGGAATGAAAGATTTATTATAAATGTATTTATATATATGAAGCTTAATGAAGATATATATACGAGGGGCGATCAAAATGTAAAAGACATAAGTAATGTAATACTATTATTATAAACGGACCAGTGGTTCTTAAATATAAAAGCCAAGCTCGCTTGTAACTTTTATATTCAGTCCCATCGTCGGGCGACATTTTTATACAACGAGATACTTTGTATCGTTTAATAATTACCTGTACCTTGGGCAGAAAGTGCTCGTACACAAGCACTATACCTGATATAATGTTAATTTAAAAATAACAAAAGAAGAATGTTTTTAATATATGTAAGAAACATAGATTATTGTATAATTAGTTGCTATGTAGTTGTTTATAGATACCTAACTAACATGTACTATTACAAGACATCCTGTGTGCATATTCGTTCAAAGAGAATCAACGAATAAATTGTCTAATACGCCTCATCGACTTGTAATTTCAATATAAAAGGTGAGAATACTAGTAAATGTACTCACGGAAGATATTTTAAGGTGTGAATAATTACTACCACTCAAGATCTACTTATATTATTAGCCGAACCAGGTTGATGACTACCTTTGGTGAGTCGTTGTAAGATAAGTTCGCAGAATCCTCGGATCAGAACTGATAACTTTGCACGAACTCAGCAAAGTAAAATCGACATGAGATTTGGGACATGGAATATTAGAAGTCTCTATAGGAAAGGCGAGTTAAAATTGTAACAAATGTATTTAGAAACAGAGGATGGACCTAGTGGGATATCAGGAAGTTAGATGAGAAGGAAATGGAGGAGTCAAGTCGGGAAATTTTACGTTCCTTTACGGGGAACAAATTAAAAATTACCAACTAGAAACAGGGCTTTCCGTTCACAAACGAATCAGCAATTACATAGGTTGAATTTGTTAATGATAGATTTTCTTTTACTTCTCTTAAGAGTAGGTGGTGTAATATTATTGTTTTAAATGCACATGTCCTAACAGAAAATAAGGATGGCGATAAAAAAAATACAGTTTTTACGAAAGAATAGAACGGGTATTTGATCATCTCCTGCAATACCATATGAAAATTCTGTTAGACCATTTCAATGCGAAGATAGGACGAGAGGGTATTTTCAAACCGATTATAGGGAATGAATGTTTGCATAAGGAAGGTTGTGACAACGGAGTTAGACTCGTGAACTGTGCAATATCCAGAAACCTTATCGTGAATATTACAAAATTCCAACATCGAGAAATTCATAAGTATACTTGGACTTCATCAGATGGAAAAACACATATTCAAACTGATCATGTTTTAGTAATAGATGGACAGATTTCTTTGACGATTTGCTTAACACAATCAAAAACTAATGCGCGTGGAGAAAGTGAAATGTATGCAGTATAACCGTATATTCCAGAACCTAACCAGACAGAAATAGAAATCGCTATTTAAAAAAAATTAAACACGTATCTCCGGGTGTAGACGAAATTCTGGTTGATTTAATTTTAGCTGGAGGGGAAAAATTGTAGAGCAAGATACACAAACTCATTCTCCTTATCTGGAACAAGGAGGAATTACCACAAGAGTGAAGAGAATCAATCATTGTTCCAGTTCAGAAGAAAAACAACAAAACAGATTTAATAATTATCGAGGCATTTCTCTTCTGTCAACATCCAATAAATCCTCTTAAACATTGTATTAGCAAGATTGACTCCATACGCAGATGAAATTATTGCAGATTATCAGCCCGAATTTAGGTAAAATCGATCAACTATCGACCAGATATTTACCATTCGACTAATACTTGAAAAGAAATGAGAGAATACAACATCCTGGTACATCAATTATTGCCTTTAGACTCTGGTAGGAGGGAAACATTGTACAACATGCTTACAGAATTTTCAATACCGAAAAAGGTAGATTAATTAAATGCTTAAATGAATCCCAAAGTAAGGTTCGAGTAGAGAAATTCTTGTTCACGAGCTTTCATGTTGAGAATGACCTGAAACAAGGAGATGCGTTGTCGTCATTATTATTTAACTTTGTTTTGGAGAACACTATAAGGAAAATCAATGACAGCAATCAGGTCCTAGAGCTGAATTATATTTGCCAGGTTATGGCGTATGCTGATGATGTAAATTTAATAGGGAATGATAGAATAATAGAAAGGAATGCAGAAATTTTAATTAACGCTTGCAGGGATATAGGCTTAAAAATAAATGCAGAGAAAACTAAATAAATGGAAGTTTGTCGGGATCGTAATAGTGCATTTTATGGATGCGTTAAAATACCAAATAATATTTTCTTTCGACAAAGTGGATACTTTCAAATATCTAGGATCATTATAACCAGACCAAAACCATAATCACTAAAAATTTGATGTGAACTGAAAGCAGGGATTTCGTGCTATTATTCAGTTAAAAATCTTTTGTTGTCGCTAATTCTGTTGAGGAATTTGTAGCTCAAAATATAAAACGATAATCATGTCTGTTGTGCTGTATGGTTGCGAAACATGGTCACTGATTCTGAGGGAAAATCGCAGACTGAAAGTATTCGAAAACAAGATTCTTAAACCAATATTCGAACTCCAAAAGGAACGGGAATGGGGAAAGGCGGAAACTTCATAAGGAGGAACTGCATAATTTTATACCGTTTACCAACCATTGTTAGGGCCATCAAGTCAAGAAGGTTCAAATGGTCAGGTTATGTAGCCAGAATGGAAGAAATTAGAAACGCTTTCGAAGTTGTAACTGGTAATCCAAATAGGAAATGACCGTTAGGAAGAACGTGAAGCAGATGGGAGGACAATATTAAAATGGTTCTCGCAGAGATTGAAATATAAAGTAGAAACTGGGTTCAGTTGGCTAAGGACAGAAATCAATGGAGAGCTTTTGTAAACGCGGCAATGAACTTCCTACGTCCATTGGCGTGCTATATAAAGTTGTTGATACGTTTAGCTTCTTTTTATTTTACAAAAATGTTATTATAGGAACTAAAACGTTTTTCGCTAGTAAAGAGGATTCCGATTCGAGGTTAGCTATTTACGTTAATATTAAAACAGGAATATATATATATATATATATATATATATATATATATATATATATATATATATATATATAATATTCCTGTTTGTATGAGCGCCCTTTTAGTAGACTTGTCCACCGCCCTCATTAGTATCCCAGCACGGCCCTGCCTGAACCAAACTAACCTTTATCGAAACCAAGTTCGAAATATCCATGTGAGATTGAAATATGATCCCAATGTAAAAAGTAACGTTAAATTCACGTGGACCGTTAATGTAACCGAATCTAATCTTAGTAACAACAGTAATAGTAATCGTACTACACTTAGAAAGCAAGTAATCATTAGATCTAATTTCCCTCGAATTGGATTTCGTAGAAATTTCATAGATGGCAAAAATTCTCAAAATAGGAAACAAAGAACTGTAGAGGTAAATAACGCGCAAGAATGTATTACGGTTTATGACTTTCAATACAACTTAAACGAATTCGTTGGTCATGTAACTTAAGCTAAAGTTACGGCGTACGAGAAAACCATATTCAATTGATTTTGCTTTATTTCACTGTAAATATCGTTATGATTTTGTTTGTTATTCGTACTTTATTTGAATTCTATGAAAATATAATATATACAGGACACAGAATATGAATAATGCTTATCGAAGTTATGATAACTATGCTAGTTCTTAATACGGTAAAGGTGCTTCGTATAAGACTATATTTATGCATCAAGCAAATTAATCCTAAAGTTTTCGAACTAATAGATGTGAAAACTGGTAAACTTTTGGGTTTACGCAATATTGATGAACTAAAATTATGGCGTCCCTCAAAATATACTAAAAGTAAATGGATACAGCTAGTTAAGACATTAGTTCCTTCTGAAGTTGTATCCAAGATTAACATAAATGACATTTAATCTTCTCTCTCGTTCAAAAGAACAATTATATGCATGTCATAATATCTTTTTCAAAACTTTCATAAAAGAATAATATATATTTTGTTAACTTTCAATTTGCAATAAGTCCTAATGGTATCGAAATGAAGAATTTAATTAAAACTCAAAAATAAATCACTAATATACCGTATTTTGAATGTACCTTCTGTTATCATCGATGAATTTTATGAATAATTAAAATAAAATTAATTATGAAAATTAAAATAAATATGAAGATGATATTAATATAAAATGAATATGATATATAGTTATATGAATTGTAATTTACATTATATTATAAATATATATATATATACGAGGGTCATTCAGAAACTTAGGTAATTAATATGGAATATCTGACGGTCCAGGATTCTTTTTTTTTTTATTGTAAACAAACGAAGTCCTATTGTTCGAGCGTCATTATATAACGATATTGTGTATTTTACATGTAATCTTAAATATCATTTCTTGTATTTACGGGCAATATGTGCTATTGAAATATGCACAAGCTAGTTAGAAGAAGAAGAAAATATGAAAAGAAATAAAATTAATTTCTTTCTGATATTATTACTGATATTTTGTTAATATGATAATCTGACGATATGTGTTATTGGTCGTCATAGAAACGAGAAACAATATATAACAGAAACAATATATAAAAATACACAAAAACTACATTACAAATGCAGCGAAAGAATTAAACTTAGTTATTTCGTTAAATAACTATACTTACAATGTGTCCACATTCTGCAAGACGGGCTCCGTAATTTTCAATTTAGAGAAGGAACTTCCTGTGACATCACTGAAACATTAAGAATTTTCAAAAATTAATCGACAGTAAAATATTAAAAGCAAAATAAGTATGACAATAAAAAATTATCAAATATATATATATATATATATATATATATATATATATATATATATATATATATATATATATATATATATATATATATATATATAGATAGATAGATAGATAGATAGATAGATAGATAGATAGATAGATAATATATTCTGAATCACAAATAATAACTTATTTTCAGTACTGCGAATAATTCTTAGGCAAAAATACAGCACTTTATAAAATATTAATATATAACCTTATATTACAAATAATCTAGAAAAAAGTGATAATATAAAACAGTGTAATGAAAGATAAGATAATTATCCACTAAGTACGTTAAAACCCTTGTGTGAAGGTTAAAATATTAAAGTAAGTTAAAATAAAAAGCATTTCCATAAATACTATTTTCATAATAATATTGTAATATCCCACGGATGGTTCTATTTGTAAACATCAATATGTGAGTCCTACTACAAACTACTACAGAACAGTGATGTTTAGTGATGAGCAAATGCAAGACCAAGACCAAGACCTGGGTGGTCTTGGTCTTGGTCTTGGTCTTGCAATGGAACCCTCGGTCTTGGTCTTGGTCTTGTACCCCCAGTCTTGGTCTTGGTCTTGTTCTTGCACACCTAGTCTTGGTCTTGGTCTTGGTCTTGCACACCCAGTCTTGGTCTTGCTTGCAAGAGTCTTGCAAGTTTTGCTTTTAAGAAATCTATGATTTTCATAAGTAAATTTTACTCTGGATATAAGGGATAATAAATCCTACATTGCGTCAATAGTGAGGGAAATACAATGTATGTTTCTAAATGTAATATATTTTACCTTCGTGTAAGTGTGATGATACTGTACAACATAGGCGATGACCTTTACTTTTTTTTTTCAATGGGTGATCACGCTTCACTACTTATAAGATAAATCACAAAATTTCGTAATATTTTTATGTTTTAACATCCAATACTCCACTGGTTCCCAAACTGGGGAGGCTACCCCTGACAGTGAGACGCATGAAAGAAAACCAAGACGGCACAGATTATTGAAATACCATAAATTGCAAAATTATTTATACACTCTAAAGGCGTCAGCTTTTTTTCTTTCCAACCACGATTAGCTCATCTTTGTATTGAACAAGCTCCCAATTAAATATTGAAATTTTGTTTTACTGATTCTAATATGTACTGTATGGGGCAGAAACAAGGACATTACGCAAAAACGATGAAACAATTAGACTTTCGAAATGTGGGCATGGAGAAAAAAGGAGAGAATCAGCTGGGTTGAACAGAAAACGAATGCGAAGGTTTTAGAAATAGTAGCAGTAGGGGAGAAAAGAAGAATTTTAGATGCAATTAAGAGAAGGACATTGGCTGAGGAGGAACTGTATTATTAGGGACGTGCTAGATGGAGGGGGCGAAGGAGATTGTAGTTGAAGAAATATATTAAGACAGAAAATTGCTACGTTAATACGAAGAGACTAGCTGAGGACCACAGTCATCGAAGCTTCTCAGCTGCAGCAAGTGACCTGCCAATAATGGCAGAATAGCTATTATTATGACGATGATGATATGTTTTGCAATATTGACCAAAAAAGAGAAAAAAATTAAAATAATAATAATTAAACCTCTTAATATTTTAGAATATGAAACGAAATTAAATTTGTGAGTTTTACGTCCCACGATTATGCCGGCTAGGCTAAAGGAGACGGTGATGATGAAAAATGAATGAAAATGGTGGAAAGAAGAAAGTGGGAGGAAACGGGAGAACCCCGAGGAAACCCACGCACACGGTGTTTGTCCACCACAAAGTTCACTTGGCGGTGGCTGGGATCGAATGCGGGACCCCAAACACCAGAGCTAAACGCTCTACCACTGAGCCACCGCGGTCCCAATATTTTAGAATAATTTGAGTGAAACTGAAAACGACTCAACTGTCTGTCTTTTGTGTAAACTCAATTTATATAAATACTTTTGACCTACATTAGAAATACATAATAACGGCATCAAATCTCAAGTTATTTGAAATAAGTACGAAATCACTCTCAGTTGTGAATATAGATTATTTATTGTTGTATAATGTTATATCGTTGAATCCTAGATATGCCGTATACCTAAGGGGGCTATAAGTTATATTGATTGATTATATTGATATAACAATTATATTATATTGATATAACAATTATTCAACGTATAAGCATCCACCTATGAAATCAAACTTGCGGTCACATGCGCTAAGTTTTTGTCAATGTCATGAACATGTTATTTCAATATTAATTTTATAAGTACACGTTAAAAATTTCCAACGGATGCTTGAACCTAAGAGCCAAGGCCATACCCATGTAGTCGGCACCTATGGTGTACGGAATTGCCGATGTTCAATACTACATTTCTTTAGTTTTGGAAGAAGAACACCACTAATATGTTTTGAAATGAAATGAAATATCTACTTTAAAGTCCAACGATTTCACTGACGCTAAGGGAAACAGTGATGATGAGAAATGGTGGAATGAAGAAAGTAAGAGGAAACGGGAAAACCCACGCACAGGGTGTTTGTTCACCAAAGAAACTCTCATAGCGCAAGCTGCGATCGAACCAAGGCCCCATGTACCAGAGGTGAACGCTCTGCCACTGAGCTACCGTGTCCATAACATGCTCTAGTTTATTTTTGCTTATCCACCTCTTATGGACACAACTATTCTTCCTATGATTTTCCAAAATCCAATCATGGGTCGTCGTGAATGATCAAATGATGAGCAAAGTAAATCAGACACTGAAGTTATTATAGCTTGTAACAATTCATAGAATTATGCTGTCGGTCGTCTAGTCAACAAAGATTCAAAAAACGACATACTGTAGCTATATGTTACAGGAGCAGATCGACTCACATGGATTGCATAAACTACTGGGAACACATTCACTTCGTCGGTATTTTTACTGGAGCCAAGAAGTTCACGTGAAAGATGTAATGATTTTTCCCCTTCCTTTTTACATTCTATAAAAAATCAAGTAGTACCGTACTTGTGCAAGACTCTTGCGCAAGAGTCTTGGTCTTCGTCTTGGTCTTGCAGGTATGGTCTTGGTCTTGGTCTTGGTCTTGGTCTTGCACCCCTTGGTCTTGGTCTTGGTCTTGCATGCAAGACTCTTGCAAAAACTGCAAGACCAAGACTCTTGCGCTCATCACTAGTGATGTTAGATCTTAAAGTTAAAATTTCCCTCAGGGATGATAAAAAATTCCCTTTCTAAGATAAAATTTTCCCAATTTTTGTTCTCTCTTTCTCGTATTTAGGGGAGGCTTCCGGGCTTAAGTTCCCCCCCCCCGAAATCTTACTTACTATAGTAAAGTATTTGAAATATCTTGCAGAATTTTTACATTTTCAGAGAAAGCCCCTCCCCCCGAATGTTTGGATTATTATACTGTGCTCATATCTCCATAACTTGTGTTTTTCATCATCTCTTATTACTTCAATGTTATCTTGTATAATGACAGCTTCAAGCCAGACCGGGGAAGACTTGTGAGGGGAAAAGAAAGTTTGTCAGTCAATTTGTGTGTGGGATTCTGGAAAGAATGCCACTGTCTTTGGTCATACTGCCGCGGTGCTTACAAAGTAACATAACATTAATTGAAAAGCTAATCGTAAAATTTCCCTTTTTATCCTCCTCAAAAAATTCTTTGCTAAATCTCCCTACGCCGCGGGAAGTTTCCCTCAAACTAGCATTACTGCTACAGAAGCGGACGACAAGAAAAAAAAGCGCCACCAGTCATCACGTGACGGAGGAAGGACGCATGCCCCACCAGGGCCGTGCCGTGGGGGCGCGAGCGGGGCGACGGCCTCGGTCGCCAAAGTAAGGGGGCGAAAAATTCGGGATAAAAAAGGAAAAAACCTAGGAAAAATTGCTTGGAATATATGTATGGGGGCGCCGTCGTATACTCTCGCCCCGGGCGCTGATTTTCCACGGCACGGCCCTGTGCCCCACCGCTACACAGAAGCAGCTATAAAATTCAGAAGAATCACCATATTTGGTATCTGTCTTGGTTGAATTTGAATTGATGAGTATATTCGGCTAAGGCCAGATAATACTAGATCATCATCTAAAATACAAAATTTCAGATTTTTCTGATTCGTAGTACAACAGGATAACAATTTCAATTGAGGAAGAATTTAATTATAGAAGTGTCTGGAATAGCCATAATTAAGTGGTCTGGATGTTTAAATAAAATGAAATCTTTGAGTTTAACGTCCCACGATTATTCCCTTTAAGCTAAGGGAGATAATGATTAAGGCAAGTGAATGATGATAGACTAACTAATTGGTGGAATAAGAAAGTTGGAGGAAATGAAAGTACCCCCAAGAAAACTCACGAACACGACGTTCTGCACCACAAATCTACTTAACCGGGAATCGAACCAAGGATCCCACACATCAGAGATAAATGCTTTACCACTGAGCCACCGTGCACTCACTGATTTTATTTTGAGTTTAGCGTTCCTTTCAGCAGCGAGGCTACAGGTACACTCATGTCCAAAATGATTGTCGTATATCTATAACTGTCTTCTTGTAAGAATATAATTTGATAATGATTTTGCAGGATACTTTTAATATTCATACTATGTATATAAACGGGAAATATATATTTGTAGTAAATTTCATAGGAAAAGAATTATAAATACGAAAATTAGAATGAGTAAAACAAAATGTTGCTAAATGTACAAGAAAGTTTTATTTTCGTTTTCTTCTTCTTATTTACTGCTCTTTTAACATGAAATTTGCCACATACATGTCTTTGCAGGTTATACACATACTAACATTATAAGAAATACCGGGCGAATTCGTTATCAAATTATATTCCTACAACAACATATTTATAGACATGCGACAATAATTTTGGACATGCGTGTACATAAGACGTGGACCTACCGCTTAACGTAAGATCCGAACCACCGAAGTTCACAACGGAAATCGAACACGCGGCTCTGACATTACAAGCGCGTACGCTAACTGCTTGACCCCGAGGGAGCTCTACTTTAAACGGAAATGACGTTTCAGTACTCCCACAGCCTCATTATCCACATTGCGTGATATTTTTATAACCACGAATACCTTTATTAATTTTAGAATGGGTTAGATTCCTCGATTCATATGGAATCCAACATCAGTTTTAGCACCAAGAACATCCCTATATGAGACGTTGAATCCGAAGTATATAAACACTCACCACGAATTACACCGCGTCTATCGCACCGAAAGCTTATACGCTAATTAGTTTGTTTACGATGATGGAAAGCAAATACTTTTGTTATTTGTTTCTCTGCGTTTCAATATGCACAAACAGGGAGATTGATAAATAACTACCATTTATTAGTAGCTAGTTTCAGTATAACCTTCGTAAGCTTATTTTGTAACGTGAACTTTTATGTTAAGCTTATTCAACTCGTCAGCTGTTTTACTTCAAGCAACAAGTTGCATTCTTTTATCTTCAACAAAATTATCCACTCTTTTGCCGCATAACCATTTCGAGTCTGGTCGCACAGAAGCACAAAAGATTGAAACACTCTAAGACTACCTTCACACTAGAATCCTGTGAGTCGCTCATGTGAACCTGTAGTATGAAGGCACTAAATACTTCTGAGCCGCTCAAAAGATCGTGATACCACAATTGCAGCTATGTTAGTGTCAGAAGAAGCTGCAGCTTTCATCTTGGCGATAAATTGCAAGAAAAAGGAAAAGAAGATATGGAGTAATGTGGATTCATTCTATAAATCAATCAAGACTGGACGAATGTTCATTTTTCAGTCTGTTTCCTAAAATGAGAGAAGATTTAAAGAATTTTTTTTCAATTACTTCAGGATATCCATATCTTCGTTTGACAAACTGTATAATAGTATAAAGTATACATTTCATTAGAGTAACATCAAAACGGAAAAAGAAAACTAAATATATGTACACTTTTCTCCATTCCAATTGAGTTCATGCTCACGTGTGAAGGGCTCTCTTAGGACTGCGTGCTATTTTCTACTCTGTCAGCAGCTCGCTCGAGTCAGCTAGTGGCGGGGTGATCTTCATAGCAGCTCAGATCTGCGGTTCACTTGCACCGAAGCGCATGTCTGAAGGCGTACATTTAAGACAATCTACAGCTAGTTAGCTGCAGCTCATGCGAACGGCTCACAGGATCCTAGTGTGAAGGCTACCTAAATTACAAATGCACTCGCTTAAATGTCCGATAGGAGGCTTGATTGCATTGTTAACAATTTCCTTCATGTACTGCTTCTCAGCTTGGGTAGGCTATCCTGCTCTCAATTAGCGGCACGCATTAAAATTCTTCTCCGATCAGCTCCTAGATCTTCCTAAATGTATTTTTCCGATCGGGTTCCCAGTTAGAATTTTGAAACCGTCTCTACTTTTTTCCCATTTTGGCTACATGACCTGCCCATATGAGCCTCCTAGATTTAATGACCATAATAAGGTTAAGTAAACCATACAAATTATGCAGTTCCTCGTTATGAAGTTTCTGCCTTCCGTCTCCATTTTCATCCGTCTTGAAACGAGATATTCGCCTTAGGATTTTATTTTCAAATACTTCTAAGTTTACATTCTTCCCACAAAGTAAGCGACCATGTTTCGCAACCATATAGCACAACAAATATAATTACACCGATGAACAGTGAAAATGTTTCTGAAATGAACTTAGTCACAATTTGTTAAATTGAGTCCCACAAACACGAAATGGGCAATGCAATGATACCGTTAGCTCTTGTTTTCAAGAAACAGCCAATTTCAGTGAGTAATGGGGGTGTTTTCAAGCAATTGTGAAGACCTTGTTATAAAATATGTACTGCTGAAACGCTGTTCACCAGAATATCATGGTTAATAAGTCATTCTGTGTAGAATGATGTGTGCTTTCAAATTCTATATCGATCATGCCGCTATCGCGTACGAGAAAATGATTTTTTTTTTTTAATTCGGGAAATTTCTTTGAAAAATCCCATTCTGGATGTTTGGGACCCTCTAGAGCGACTCTGGGTGAAAGCACTGAACACTAATATGTTGGCATACTAATATGTTGGCAAATCGGGAATGTTCCTGCGAAACATCATTCTGATATCGTATATGATGACGTCATTATTTTTAGTCCCATTTGCAAGTAAAAAAATAAGGTTTTAAGATTACTAAAATGTAGTAAAGTGTACTAAAGTGATTACCACATAAATTGTACCTACGAGTATAATGATGGTATTCTTGTTTCTATCCAGATATGTTAAAAGTTTCTGAGTGATTAAAAAGAGCAACATGCATTGTCAATATGTCAGCAGTCCAAACATTTTCTGTGTGTGTGTGTGGTGTGTGGTGAAGTGAAGTCATATTTGCAAAGCGGAAATGTCCATTGATGCCAGATATGGAAACAGCATGTTTTTCACTATTTTGGTGTGAAAGTAGGGGCCAGAACAAGCCACAGGTACCTCATATACACGTATGGGAAGATAGACCCACCACCTACTTTAGAAAATTGAAACAATTACTAGGTCATTCCTTTGTACTACGTTTGTACCGTTTGTACCGAAAATATTATTGTTTGTACCATTTTCCTTATAGGGTTTCTTGACACGTCGACTGGCGCCAAGATAGCCCCCCCCCCCTATCACAGCACAAAAAAAAAATTGAAATACACCATTCGAAAGCAAATCGTTTGTACCGAAAAAAGTTTTGTTTCTACTCTGATAGTTTTCGAGAAAGAGGGGATGACATTTCGGGGGCTATCTTTGCGCCAAGATAGCCCCCCCCCCCGCCAGTTGACCTCTCAAGTAACCCTATAAGGAAAATGGCACAAACGATAATATTTTCGGTACAAACGTAGTACAAAGGAATGACCTAGTGATTGTTTCAATTTTCTAAAGTGGGGGGCCATACGTTCATATACGCTGCAAAAGTTGATGCGTTAATCTACGTGCATGGTTAAAAAACAAGGGTTATTCAATGAAGTTTGGCATTCCGGTGGTGTGAAGGGAGCCAACCAATCATTTCAGTGACTGTTATTTTTGTTTGGTACCACCAATTAGGCATGTCCAAAAAGAAGAAAGGATCAATACAATACCTCAAAATCCCGCCAGTCCTCAGACCGATCTCTCCTGGCAGAGGTCTTCCTGTACCTAGTCCTCCAAACGAATATAGTGTGCAAGACGAAGAAGACGAAGAGGATACGATGACATGGAGACAGCACAACAACCCTCATACGGAAATTGTGCCGCACACAGGCCCGTATCCAGGGGGGTCTAGGGGGGCCGCCTCCCCTAAATTTTTGCTGGCCTCCTAAAAGTTTTACAGTAGGCTTTCAAAAGAACTATAATATGGTGATGAACTATCATATGGTTGGATCGCCCCCCCCCCTAACTTCAGCCGGGCCTCCCCTAAGTTTTTGGGCTGGCTACGGGCCTGGACGCACAGTGCAACATTGAGAGACCTACGCCTACTTTTACACACCGAACTTAATGATGTCATGCGAGATCTTTAGCTGCCTAAGAACAAAGCTGAGTTTGCCTCATCAAGACTTAAAGAATAGGACTTATTACAAGATGATGTGGAAGTGTCAATATACAGGGATAGTCAAAAGCAGTTTGAGGTTTATTTCACGTAGCAGGATACTCTGATATTTTGTCATGACGTAATTGGTTTGATGAAAAAATTTCATTTCAAATACAAACCACAAGAGCGAAGACTGTTCATAGACAGCTCTAAGTTTAGAATAAAAACAGTCCACAGTTCCAATTCTCTTCCATAAGTGCCTATTAATTATGAAGGAAACATATCAAAACATGAAACAAATTTCAGCAGTTCAGTACAATGTGCATCAATGGCAGTTACGCAGAAACTTAAAAGTCATCGCTATTGTGTTAGGGTTGGAATTGGGTTTCACGAAATACCGTTCTTTTGTGTGCATGGGATATTAGGGGCAGGTCTTCCCATTACATCAAAATGACGTGGCCTCCAAGAAGGAATTTCCGGCCTGGTGAGAATATACAACATCCCCCTTTAGTTCCTGCGAGGAACATCCTGACTCTGTTACGTATCAAACAGGGGTAAATGAAACAGTTTGAAAAGGTATTGAATAAAGATGGTTATATTATGTCAGGGGCGGATCCAGGTCTGACTTCTGGGGGGGCGGTGGGTTGTCATACTGATACTTTTAAGGGCTCCAAACTTTGCGATGGGTTTCATTTATATATATAAAATAAGAAAGTTTCCTCTTCTGGGGTGGACGATCGCCTCGATCGCCCCTTCCCCCGCTGGATCCGCCCCTGTATTATGTAATATATAATATAAAGTATTGACAGCCAATGCTACATTACAACAGCTGTTTCTCAAAAACAGTAGCTAACAAAAGAAATGTGAGGTCAGATTCGTATTTCCTGCCCCACAATTAGTAAGAATCAACTACTTTGGGAACAGTGTTCCGGGGGGACATTCTTGGTATTCCTGGGGGGCACTGCTGATACTATTCTGTCTATTATTATATTATAGACGTATTATTTTGGTCTTCTCCGGGGGGCACTCTCAGAGTTTCGGGGGGGGGCAAAAATAGGTCTGGAAGAAACTCTGCGAAAGGAAACATTCAACAAGTCTTTTTTTGTTGTTCAGTGTTATCGTTTTATATTATAAAGATATTTTCTTATTCATAGATGGCAAGTAAACTCAAATATTTCATTTTATTGTATTTTATTTACAAACTGAGATTTTTCTTTGAAACTCAAATATCAAAATTCCATATATATGAATAATAGATTTCTTTCTAACAAAGAAATGTTATTCGGAAACATGAATTATTTATGCATCAATTGAGACTTTTGTTTCCCAATGAAAACACATCTTCCTGCCAATCCGCAGTTTAATCAAAAGTTTCAAAGACCCAGATTCTTACAAAATTGAGAAGTACATTATTCTATGCAATTCAAACAAGATACTACAGAAATATCATAAAAATAAAAAAATAAAATAAAATTAATGTTAATACGTGACCAAACGTCTGCAACACCTGCTCATCTTTTTCACTTGTTTAAATTTTCCAGCAGCTTAAATGAAAGAAAAGTAGATTATTGTTTCCGTGTCTTCAGAAAAGCAACGAGTGTGCTCACAAGAGACCATTCCGATTTGATGAATTCAATTGCTAAAAATGATTGCTAACACTGGATTCAGCACCAAAAGAAACAGAGAAAAAGGTTGTTTAGTGGCAGACCGTATACAGAGTGGGAGATAAATGGGGCAAAATGCGAAGATAGAACATGGCAAATGTCTAGAAATGCTATGTTAATTTTGAAAGAGTAGAGGGATTGAGGTCAGATGTTTGGATATGAGGAATGCATGCAGAGCTCTACTGAATAGGCGTAATGTCAATCATGGGGGACATCTGAAAAGCCGCCATGTTGGAATTAGCGCAAGAAGAATATAGGGAAAGGGATCATGTGACATATTTCTATTGACGCACACCGTCTATTGAAACCAATATGGCCAATACAGTATATCGATATATCCTGTTGTTTCCATGGGTGGGAAATTAATAAGTCAAATGTATCTAGTCTGCTCGGAGTCAAGTGGCCACTTTCCAGCCAACAAACGTCTGGATCCGCCAAATATTCGTTCATATGCTGATAAAAGTGCAAATATGATCAAGGACCAATATGCCCTGAAAGAGTTCATGACTGACGTTTTCTGGCCTTCAACACAGTAGACAAAATTGCTGCTCCTGTTGATTCATGAAGAAGAAATAAAGACGAGAAGTTGATGCAGAAGCCAGACAATGTTGAACTTACCAAAGGAGGCACAAAGTTCACCTTCAAAACACTGCAAAGAGGACCATCCGTTTGTGCCCTCTCCGCCCAAACCCGCTTGTGCCCCCAGAAAAAAAAGTTTGGTCCACCAGTGGGTGTTTAGCTAAATGAGTTTGCTAGTTACACAGTTTGTTTAGCCAAATGAGACAAGCGACCGCTGCCTGGGCGCCTGCCTGTCGCTTCCATCATTTCATCTAACACACTGTTCACAGCCTGCCAGCAGCTCGGGTTTAGCGTAGGGATGGCCATAAAGTTCCGGTTTCAGCAGAACCGGTTCCACGAAGAACCGGTTCTTGCAGATCCAGTTTTCAAAACTGGTTCCGGAACCGGTTCAGACCTTGATCCGAAAAATCGGGTCCGGAACCGGGTCTGTTGACAGCCGAAAACCGGTTCCAGCAGGAACCGGTTCTGGCCATCCCTATTGTAGATATTTTCTACGTTCTATCATCGCACTTTGACCTCATTTATCTCCCACCCTGTATACGGTCTGCCACTAAACACCCTCTTTTCTCAATTTCTTTCGGTGCTAAATCTATTGCTAGCAACCATTTTCAACAATTGAATTCACCAAATCGGAATGGATCCTTGTTAGTATGACAGCTGTGAAACTATGTTAGGCATCCAAACTATGAGTTGAAACCGATATATAGATTCCAGCTGCTACAGAGAGATAGTATGAAATGAACTTGAAATCTGTCAAGTAATGAATTTCTAGCACTTCCGGTCTTAGTTTAGAGATAAAAGATGAAGTTTAGATCCTTTCTTAAGACATTGAATAGATCCCAAAAATCTGTTTATCGTTATCTAGTGCCGTTTTTGTTCTATGACAATCAACGCTGAAACCGGTTGATTTCTACCACTTCCCGTTTGAATAGAGAGTTAACGGAGGGAATGAAACCTGCTCAAAAAATGGACGCAAAAGATGGATTCTCGATATTTGTGAGTGTTTTTGCTCCTATCGAAATCAATATTAAAACCAAAAGTACTACTAAAATTCAGTCAGTTCCAGTTTTGGTAGTGTGTTACGTGTGGTTATGGTATGGTTCGGCCCTGTGAACCGACCCTGTGTTAACGTACATATCTCAAAATCACTTAAAAATTACCAAGTGGTGTACGCAATGCGTGTGTCAAATAGCAGTCTGATATCTTGAAAACTAAGGAGGGAAACAATCCATAAACGTGTACTCTGATAGTCATCTCGATGACATACACAGTATATGTGTCCTTGGATCCCATAAAAACTTTTAGATAACATTTGCGAGAGAACAAAATACGCCTTTTACCTTGTACTTTTGAACACCAAACAGATGACGTCATGAACCCCACCAACTTGACGAGATACTTCTCAAAACAAGTATGACCTATTTCGCAATGCATATATGACTAAACAAACTCCAGTAGTAATATATCTTAAATGAACGTTTTAAAACAACATGCACGTAGAGTATATACCAAAATCCCGAAAGGGTTAAAGCACTGGTAATAATACCATAATAAATACAGTATTGTAATAATAGTAGTAAGAATAATACGTATTTATGATACTTACAGAAATGTAATGTTCTCTGGAAGGTTTGAGGGAAGCGTTTTCCATCGTAAGTGCACACATATTAATTTACTTTGAATACAGCTACATTCTGAAGGAACATTCTGAAGATCTGAAATAAAATATTTAAAAAAAATAACATATCAATGACCCTCAAAATTTCAGTGTTATTATAGATAAGCAAATTACACAACTATTATTATTTGGGGTTAACATTAATTGGGGACGACTCTTAATTTACTTGTAACTTGCACAACTTGCTTCATGGTAACTTTTACTAGTAATGAGGTTTTGATTTATGATCATCCTTCATTGATTTTTAACAAAATTTTACTGTAAGTACATACTGCATTTACCAGGGCCGGATTTAGCATTTTGGCGCCCCTAGGCCCAATAATTTTTTCCGCCTCCTAGTCTGGTTAAAGTTACTTTCCTAAAAACCTTTATTAAAAAATTACAGCCAGTTCTCCTGTGTTTGAGATCAATGTTGTAACGAAGTTGATGCATAATGTTGAAAAATAGTTTAACTTTACCAACAATTATTTGATCCAATAAACTTCAAAATCAGAATGCTTTATTAGCCTGATTTTTAAAATCAATTCATAAAATATGTTAAGTTATGGCTATTTATTTTTATTTCTAGATATTTTTTATTTTTTTCTCTCGGCCGTGCGCCCCCTGGGAGCTTGCGCCCATAGGCCCGGGCCTATTGGGAAATCCGACCCTGGCATTTACATAACATTTAACTGTCGTTCATTGATTTTAGCAAATCTTCATTGTAAGTACTCACTGCATTTACGTAACGTTTAACCATCCTTCATTGATTTTAGCAAACCTTCATTATAACTACTCACTGCATTTACGTAAGTTTAACCGCTGTTCATTGATTTTAGCAAATCTTTATCATAAGTACATACTGCATTTGCTTAATGTTTATGTGGTTACATGATTCAGTATAGGGGTCCATTTTATTTCATAAGAGATTAATGCTACCTTCTCAAAATTAGAAGGAATGTGTTGGCCCACTGCTTAAATTTAAGAATTGTCAGAAACCTAATTTGGTATATGTTCTATGTGACTCAAATATGTGTTTCTGTATATTTGGTTTGATTCTGTTTATCCCCTTATTTGGGTTAAAAAAAAATGCCAAAAATATAAAGGTAAGGAATACGCGCATGTCGTACCACATAATAGGTTACTGGAGGCGCCTATAGTATTAAAATCCCCCACATCCATTGCGCTTAGTTTCGAGTAATCTCGCAAAACGTGCACTGAGGCTCCATATACAAGCTTACAAAGTCCCTTATTTGAACTAATTTTTTAGTATGAAATATTAAACTTTTACACAAAAGTCGGTTTCCATGGAAGTCCTTTAGATCAAACATATAACAAGCGATATATACCAAATTTCGATAAAGCGTTCATCTCTGGTGCTTGTGGTCCCGGGTTCGATCTCTGCCCCCGACAAGTAAACTTTGTGGTGGACAAACACCGTGTGTGTGGTTTTTTGGGTTCTCCCGTTTCCTCCCACTTTCTTCATTCCACCATTTCATTCATTATTCATCATCACCGTCTCCTTTAGCCTAACCGGGATAACCGTGGGACGTAAAACTCAAAGATTTCATTTTATTTTCAATTTCAGTTAAAAAAATGATTTGGCGGGTTTTGATACTAAGCGCATCATTGATTTAATTTATCTTCTTTGATTAGGTTTCATCACGTTATATAATTATATCGATGAATACAGGGCTCTATTTCCTTCTATAGGACATAGACATATTTATGCTCACTTCTCAAAATTTGGGAGAGGTACATAGGACCAACCCTTAAATTCAAGGATTGCCAAAAAAAAATTTATAAATGTTCTCTAGAACTCGAATATATACACCTCTCCAAATTTGAGCGATTCGATTCTATTTCCCATGATCAATAAATGCCAAAAATATATGTAACACTTTATATTTTGACGAAAAGTTTTACTTTTGGCGAGAAATTTGAATTAGCATAAGGCCGGTTTTTTAATGTAGTGCCCCAAAATTAAGTAACATAAAGCATTATTGCAAGACATGATCAAATAATATTATTGGTTTCTTTTTTGAATAGGATATAAGTACAATGTCGCACTCCTTTGAAATTTTTGGTATCTATATATTGGTCCTCTTAAACTTTCGAAATTGTCAAAATTAAAAATTTGTAAATAAACTCTAGGATTAAGATATCTCTAAATTTGGATGGTCCATGCTTTCTTCTATAAGGAAAAAGTTACCAAAATTGCAAATTGTGAAGTTTGTGACCTAGTTTATTTATAAGCAATGGCGTATTTAGGGGGGCTATCGGGCTCAAGCTCTCCCCCCTCGAAATGAATTTGTTAGTTTTTCGCATTCCACGTACTACAATAACCCTTGTTACCATTTCTAAGAATTTCATTGACTTTCTACTTTCTTATGCTCTTTGTTCAACAATACTGTATTTGTCAAATTTCATTCCATATAATTGCGTTCTTTTATCTTCCTTCTTTCGTCCATTCTACTCTTCTGTTTCTTTTTCTTAGTTGTTACTTTCTTTCGTTTCGCCAATCATACTTTTGACCGTTGTTAGTTGCCATTCAAGTCGGCCGTTGTCAGTAACACCAAAACTAAGAGTAGCTGATAAGCGGAACTGGTGTTCCACACTAACTTGCACGGATACCAACATAACGAGACTTTAGTTATTATAGCAAAGGAATATTTACATCGTTTAGTTATAAAGAAAGGTAAATGTTTGAACTAAAGAAAATCAAAAGGGGGGGATAAGTAGCCCGGGAAATTAGGTAGGCCAAGAAGATTATTTCTTTTTCTTCTATGAATAGAGTAAAAGATTAGATTCACTGCTAAACCTTTGTGTATATCATATCACATAAGATTCACCAGTCTGCAATTCTTGCCATTAAAACTAAAATCAGTATATTTCAGCTTCAATTTGTCTCAACAGTTTCTTTCCGGTAAAAACGTACAGATATAATGAATATTTCCATTTTTTTTCCTAAAATAAAATCAGTTAAGTTGCAGGAGCGTCATTTCAGATTTGACAGGAGGGGTAAGATACTCCACCGACATACGAGTTTCACTTTTTTCCTAGCATATTAATAGACAATAGATTATAATATATTTAATTCTCAAACCCAGGTGGCCAATTGCCCCCACCTTCCCCAATGACGCCCTTGTGTGTTTGGGTTTTGCAGAGTGAAAAGGAAAAATACAAGTGCTTATTCACGCGTTGTGCATAGCTTTACCCGAAACAAAATCCTAAATACGCCACTACCTGTAAGTTATGAATAAATACAGGGTATCATTTTGGATTAATTTAGTAAATATTCTCTATGATTTTGGTTTATATTTTTTTGCAAATTGGGAATGGTTTACGTTGATCCATTGCTTAGGTAAACCATTGTAAAAATTTAAATTTAGGGAATTTTGACTTCATCTAAAATGAGAGATTATTATATGATATGATCATACGGGTGAATACAGGACATAGTGCAAGGTCATTGGTCCAAAGTTATCTTCGGTGAAATCTGATTGGTTGATCCCTAACCTCTAACTTCAAAGTTTGAGCTTCAAACCTGATTGGTAATTATTGTAACCAATTGATACACATCAACAATTTCACAAATTAAATTTTAGACTTGTAGTATAACTCAAGTGTGGCTCAAAGTCTAAGGTCATTGGTGGAAAAATTATTTTTGCCGAATTTGATTGGCTGACTACTTTACAATCCTTGTCTAAGAACTTTTGGAAGTTCCTGAAAATTTTGCTGAAAAATTTTTGGGTCACTATTTCAAAACTATTTTAGTTTCAGAATTTTTGAACCTTCGTGTTGTACAGAGAATTTTTCGTTCAAATCTCGCCCGAACAGAACTCGCCAACATCTAGAAAGTGCCCTTTCTGGATTTTATCCCCCAGAGAAAGTAAAAGATTCATAGATATTCCGTTAGGAAAGCTGGATCCGATTGATGACGTATGGTATGGCGTCCGAGAAACTAACCAAAATTCGTTGATAGGACCTCGACAACTAGAACGCAATTAAGGCGGCGTAGGATTTGTAGTTTGTCATGTGTAGTTGCATACAATTGTAAGTGAGTCTAATGGACAAAATTAAATATTGACTATAATGTCCTGTAGAATAAAGGAGACGGGTGGTTACTGAAGTGAATTATTATGGGAGGAAATGGCGAAATGAGAATATGGAAAGAAACGAGAGTACCTACATAACATAACGGTCTACTATATTGTACAGTGACGAACATTAATAAATGGAGGTTGGAGCCATAAGAAATAATGGATTCAGCCTCCATTTATTAATGTTCGTGACTGTACATCTCACACTCATTTGGCCTGGGTCGAACCTAAGACCGCTTACGGCAGAAGTGAATGTTTTACCACTGAACCATAGTGCCCATTTCCCCCTAGCGGACAAAATATCGTCGATAACGCATGTGATGTTATGCGAGCCTTAGACGCACACACTTGCGTGAACTACTTTCATGAAAGCTTTGTTTCATCATGCATGTTGGAAGAATTTATGCTCACCCACGTACCAACTTGCTCCCAAACATACTAGAAGAATTAATCGAAGGAAAGAGTCACGTGATTTCTTCCACTGTCGTGATTGGCGGACCAACTTGCATGAACGAGCACATGCACAGTAAACATACATGTAGAAGGCAAAACCATCATTCATGTTTACAGTAGATTTTGAAAACTTCCCAACATGCATGAACGAGGCCATACACGATCAACTTGCCTGTATTTTTATCATTTTTCATGCATGTTGGAAGGTTTATTCATGCATGTGTCTGCATGTATGAGTCCCTTTACACACGGCAGCAAAAACCAAAAAAGAAAAGAAAAGAAAGAAAGCTACGTAACGATGAGTCAATCAAAAACAACTGTGTTACGGAGATTGACCTCTTGGAAAGCGAAGGAATATGAATTTTTGGACGTGTGATTAATGCAGATAAAAACCGGCAAGACGTCAATACTACAGAACTGCGGCAACAGCCGCCCCACAAAGAAACAATACCACGAACTGTGCAAAGATGCAGAGAGATGTGTGGAATTAGTTCGCCAGCACACACACACCTAGTACTCTCAACGGGTCGGGTCGGGTCGGGTTGAAGACCGACCCGACCCGACCCGTGACCCGAATTGACTGACCCGACCCGATGACCCGACCCGACCCGACTGACCCGAACCGTGATCCGACCTGATTGACCCGACCCGACAACCCGACCCGAGCTGACCCGACTGACCCGAACCAATAACCCGACCCGAGTGACCCGACCCGATAACCCGACCCGAGCTGACCCGATTGACCCGACCCGACAACCCGACCCGAGCTGACCCGATTGACCCGACCCGAGCTGACCCGACTCGACAACCCGACCCGAGTTGACCTGACCCGACCCGACCCGTAACCCGACCCGAGCTGACCCGATCCGAGTCGGGTCGTGTCGGGTCACGGGTCGGGTCGGGTCAACCCGATCCGTTTGAGAGCACTATGGTCACAACACTGGGTGAACACCAAAATGCACTCCCATTGGGAATAGAACCCGGACCACGTGTACCGAAGTCTTACACGTTAACCGCTAGCTAGATCAAGCGGGGATTTGTATATGCATCTTAATGAATATTTGGCACTTTTGAGGTTTGGTTATTTCTTTTTATAACTGATACCAATGTCCGACGTGGGAGAAATTTATTTTTATTTTTATTTTTTATTTATTTATTTATTTATTTATTTATTATTTTTTTTCTTTAGTTCTATGTGACGAAATTTTTATTCAAGGTCAGTGTTCTCACCTGCTGGGACGGCAGGGCGTCTTCTCGGAAGGAAGTAGCAAGAGTCTCTTGGCGGAGACAAAAGGAAATCGTTTAACTACAATGATAAGGGTTGAGGAAACAGGAGAACACCTGTGATTTTTTCCAACCCTTCAACTTTCATTCCAAAATAGGTTCTTATGATTCCGGGACCCGTACCACTTTGATTTTTCTTTCTCTGTAATTAAAACGTATTTTACAGTATATATAGTTGCACGTAAGAAGATACATAATATGAATTTAAAAATACAGGTTGATATTTAATTATAAAGTACTAATTTTATTTCATCACTTTCAGCCCAACAAATGAAATTCAAACAATTCTCTCCCTAGGTCTTGGTCATCAATACTGCGTCTTATTCTTTGTCTTGCAGTCAAGTCTTGGTCCTGCATTTCGTAGTCTTGGTGATCTTTCATGCTATACAAGAGCCAAGAATGCTCACCTCATCGGTACAAATGAAGACCAAGTGTGATTTTGATTATGGTATTTCATACTATACGGAAAGCTAGAAAATACGCTCATCGCTACTTGATCACCAAAACAAGGCCAAGAGCAAGATTACTATGCAATTCGTCTTGCATATCCAATCTTTATCTTGTTCTTGTATCGATGTCCTTTGGCTTGGTGAAATAAAATGAAATATTCACTTTAAGCAGGGGTGTAGCCAGCAGGTTCGTGTAGGAAGGGCCCGTCGTTTTTGAGGGGGGGCTACAATGTACAAAGCAAAAAATGTGTTGCTGCTAGTGTTTTTCAGGCCTAAAAGAAAGGAAAATTTTGGTTTCCTTCTGGAAAACTAAAAACACTATTTCATCTTATTTATTATTACTATTACTATTATTATTATTATTATTACTATTATTATTATTATTATTATTATTATTATTATTATTATTATTATTATTATCCATAAATTATATTCAAGATAGTTTTTATTATGCTTAATCAAGAACTACTGCCCGGGACCAAACGCTATACTTTTGTGCATAACTATAAAGATAACCAGAAAGTTCTGTCCCTTTTCGTGGAGGTCTGTGTTCAATTGGACCTCACACCGTGAGTTGAATGCGAGTGGAGATAAGGCGAACGTCAGTTGTTGGTGTGGGTATATCCAACATACTACCTGGTTGTGGCAATTCAGATACACAGTGAACTTGCGTAAAGACAGAGGGAACATGGGACATCCACAGAGCGTCATAAGAGCATGTATGCTGAACGAGTTCAAATGGAGGTCAAACGCCGCTGTAGCGGGACAGAAAATATGCCAGGCCTTTGTTGAGGGTGTCGTGACGACGCGGACAGTGCAGCGATGGTTTAACCAGTTTAAGGACGATGACCAAACACCCGAAAACACCACATGCCAGAAGACCAACACATGCACAAAGAGGAACTGGGACTACAATTCAGTGTGTGGAGAAACCATTCGGCAGCACATCCATCAAGTTGGGAAGCACTACAAGTTGGGTCTCACATGTTTTGACTCCGGGCCAGAAGGCAACGCGGCAGTCTGTTACGTTTAGTCGAAAAATAAAAATATGTTAAATGTTTGTTAATAAAATCTCCGTTTTAAAATAGCAATAGTTTCGTGAGATACTCGTAATTGAGTGACCTTGGCAGTGCCTGTGGGGAAGTGCGCGAGCTTTCCGCTCTGTGTCGCTAGTTGTCGCTGCAGCCAGCTGCCTGCTGCTGAACTAGCGGACGGCATAATTTAACATAGGTACTGCTAGAGTGAAGTTCGAAAACTTGATAGTGGGAATTGTGAAATGGAGGTGTTAATATTTGAAGTTGATACGACAGGAACCAGTGGATTTTGGCTGCAAGGAGACAAAAGGAATATCTAACCACTAAAATGGCTCTGTAAGAAAACAGGTTTGGAGACAAAAAAAAAAAAAGGAAATGAAAATGAATGAAACAGTTTCTGGTTTGTATGTTAATTATTCTTATTTGCATTAGAAACTTCCATTTCACTTTTCTTATTGTCTTGTTTGAAAAAGGAAATAAGAAAAAGGAAAATAAATGAAAGAAACTTGGATTCTGTCAACTTACGTAACCATTAAATGCCTTGGTTAAGCTATTTGAATAAACCCCTTTTGGATTTTGCTTTTAACTATAAATTAAGTTACTGTAGCTAACCCTGGTCATTCGTATTGGGTAGAGAATTCCTATATCATTTAAAGTTTCGATAAGCAGTGCTTTATTGCGTTTAAAGTGGGGATTTTATATCTAAAGATTCTAGTGTCAAACAAATCTTGGAAAAAAAAAAAAGTTAATGTGTGTTACTTTCTCATTGGATGTTGTATCTGAAAGTTAATTTAGTCCACTGCAAGACTTTCTTTATTTCTTTTCGTTCAAGTTATTTGTTACTAAATTTCACAAAATAAAGTTTGTTAGTTGTTATCTGAAATTGGGATTTGCAGTAATTTGAAACTGATACGAACCTATTCTACCCTTCTATCGTAACTATCGCGCTCACTCGATGTGTGGACGTTAATTGTCAGTGCTGGTTGTTTTATTTTCGGGAATTATTTTGCAGTAAAGAAATTTAATGCTATTTATATTCCTAGTGGGTAAAACAGCTAGAACTGGGAATTGGCGGATACATGGAATTATATATGTGTATTTCATTACGCAACACATATATAATTTAAATAAGGTACCTATGTTAAATTATGAGTGTAAAAATAATTGAAGGGTTTCATGAATAGGTTTTCTCTCTTTGAAAGTTTCTGTATAGCAGAGTTTCTGTGGAAGGATTTCCTGCTTAATGCTTTATTGGCAATTTTTTTATTGCAATTGGTACTGTTTGTGTATAGACGTTAATGTGTCCGTACCTCTTGCATTGTTTATGGCAGGTTGCTAAATGCGTAAAACTGATAGTTATGGAAGTCGCATGCTAATGTGGGAGGAAACTTTATGGAAGTATATTACAGAAACATAACAGATATAAAATTCCCAATTTATATTGTAGTGTTTATATGTATATATGTAATTCCTCTCTCCCCGTTATATTGTTTTGTATTTAAGAGTAATATGGCGCAGTTTAATGATATAAGGGCTGGTTTTGTATACGATAATGATCAATCTAGCTCTAGTGGCGATGAGTTTGTGGGGTATCAATATGAAAATCCCTTATTTGAAAATGACCTGAGCGGAAGACAAATTCCTAATTATAATAGTGCTTCTCCTAATATGGGAAGGGGAGCCTCCAATGTGAGAGGGGGTGGTCGGACCGAAATGGTACCTCCACTAACCCGTCAATTTCAATTCAATTTTTCTAGGCATGCTTCGGATAGCATGTATAAAGTCTTAATGGAGGAAACTAATAGTTTACCAGTAATTGATGGAGGAAATACAGACTTGACTTTCAAGTTTTTGCTTCGTTTGGATAGTTTTCTCAGGGGATGGGATTTTCCGTTGGATTTGGCGCTAATCGCTTGTCTTTCTCGAACAAAAGGGGAAATTCAGGAGATGGTACAATCTCTGATTGGAAGTTCCCTCTCATTGGAGACTGTTTGTAGGCGAATAATGTTGCGTTTCATCTCTACTATTGCTAGAACTCAATATATGAAGTTATATTTTTACACTACTATGAGTGAAGAGGAAACACACTATGACTTTATTGATTCTAAATTATCTATAATTAAGGTTTTGGATATGAATTTTGATGAGCATACTATTTGTAGTCTAATTGTAAATATGGTTACTCCTCGAACACATGAATTTTTAGTTGAGCACGGATTTCCTAACACTTTTGAAAACTTGTTAACTTTAGCTGCTAGGTTTGATGCTTTGTTCCGATATAAAAGGGATTATTATAAGTTAAGTAAACGAACCTTAGGGGACAAACAAAATCAGGTCGCAACACAAAAGTCACCTAATATGTTGAAGGCTCGTGGCATGCGTAGCTCAGTGGTTCTGGTACCGAAACAAAAATGTTATATTAATCATCCTAGTGTTCACCAATTAGGTTATGAAGACGACTCAATTAGTGGAATGCAAATGAGGGAGAATAGTCATGCTACAAAAGTAAATAGATCTTTGGGTAATAATACACTAAAAAGTAAATGTCCTCATTCAGATTTAGATAAATTCAATAGAGTACGGGGTGTTCATTCTCAACCACGGTCTAATGTGAAAATAAATGAATTTGGGGAATCTACTGAATCACGTATAGCTCATACACCTGATAAAAGTTTAATGAATTTAATTTCGGTGTTAATTTATATAAAAGGCGAAGCTGTACCTTGTGTAATAGACACTGGCAGTAGTAACAATTTCATTAGCCAGCGCTATTATCAACATCTAAGTAGTATGTGTCGTATAAAAAGTGAGAATGTGAACTTACGAACTACGGGTCTTGGAAATACTCAGATTCTCGTAAAACAGAGAGTTTGTATTTACTTCCGCATGGGACGTCAGCAGTTTTGTGAACTGTTCTATATCATCGAGTCGGATGACTTTGATATTCTTTTGGTTAACAGTTTTCATACAAAGTATAGTGCTGTTATAGACTTACCTAATAACTTATATAGAGTACAAAATCGAAGATTAAGCGTACCTATACAAGATGCCTCCCAGTTGTCGGCAGAAACTGTGCGCTCTTCCCTTTATACTTCTAGGGGAGAGGATCGTGGAAGGCAACCACCATGCAACCTAGGTTCGCTGGAAACATCTTCTACTCCTAGTACTTCTGCGAGTTTTCAACAACAGCATGGATTACCGGAAGCTGCTGCATCCACGTCACATGGAGCTGTTCCAAAAGAACCAGACCCAGAGTTGGAGTTTTGCTATGATCATTCGGTTCTTCATCCAGAGAGGATTACCGAGGAAAATTTACAAGGTAATTATAAGGTTTCGCCTGAACTTTTACAAATAGATCCTAGTTTACAGAAATATGTTGATAAAATTTTAAATAACTATCAAGATGTGATATCGGATAAAATCGGTAGAGTCAAGAACTTTGAATATAAAATAGAAGTAACTGATAATACTCCCATTAGACAACAACCTTATCATCTCCCTACCTTTAAACAAAAAGAATTAGAACAATATATTGAACAACTTGAGAAAGATGATGTTGTAGAGAGGGTAGACTTTTCACCTTTTACTTCCCCATGCTTTCTTGTAAAAAACTCAGATAAAAGTAGTCGTTTGGTCGTAGCGTATGGAGAAATGAATAAGCGGGTGATTTGTAATAATTTTCCGTCTCCTAACATGGAGAACGTTATATCAAGTATTTCTAATCACTCTATATTTAGTAAACTGGATCTCCGATCCTCTTTTTTTCAGTTGACCTTGACTAAAGACAGTCGTCCTTATACAGCCTTTGTCACAAAAAATAAAATTTATCAATTTAAGGTTTGTCCTATGGGTTTTCAAAATAGTCCATTTGTGTTAAGTAATTTAATGAATAAGGTACTTGAGGGGTTAATTGGAAAGAATTTGGAAATATTCTATGATGATATTCTATTGTTTAGCTCTAATGTCGAAGAACATAAGAAATTGTTAGAGGATGTTCTCTCCCGTTTAAGAAAATGGGGTATAACAATTTCCCCTAAGAAAACATTCTTGTTCCAACAATCTATAAAGTACTTAGGGTTTCGTTTTGAAAAAGGAACTATGTGTATTGACTCCGACAGAATTAAGGCAATTCAGGATATTCCAAAACCTAAAAATCGAAAAGGAGTGAATAAAATATGCTCATTTTTTTGCATTTTACTCTAAATTTGTAAGAAATTATTCGGAATTGATAGCTCCTCTACAGGAATTACGATCTCCTAAACGAGTATTTAAGTGGACCAAAGATCATGATATTGCACTTCAAAGATTGAAGGATGAATTTTGTACTCATGTAATTTTGAAAGTTCCTGATATGAACTCAAGCTTTATTGTCCATTCGGATAGTAGTTTGCGTCATTATTCGGGAGTTTTGAATCAATATGATGAAAATGGTAATTTGAGACCTGTTGCTATGTTCTCTAAAGCAATTCCCCCTACAGATTGGAGTAAAAATGTCTATGAGTTGGAACTTAAAGCCCTTACTCTTTGCTTAGAACGATTTGAATATTATCTATTCAATCCATTTGTTGTATACAGTGATAGTAAAAGCCTCTCTTGGCTTCTTACAAATCATAAAAGACAACGTCGGTATGGAACTCTTTTGGAGAAACTTGCACGTTTTAGGTTTAGAATAGTCCATATCCGCACTAAGGTAAATTGTATAGCTGATTTTCTCAGCCGTGTTGGCAATCATTTGGAATTTTATACGAAAGACGCAGATACTGTTGAAGTTGTCAAAGATCATGGTAAAAGTGTAAATGTGTCTTTTGTAAATTTTTGGAAGTATCCTGATTTCAGTATATCCTTGAAAGAACATCAAAGGAAAGATCCAGAGCTTCAAGAGATTATAACCAAACTCGAAAGTAAGCAGGAGGTAAGAGGTTACAAATTACAAAATAACATCTTGCTAAAACGAACAAAAGGTAAATCTGGTCAAGGTTTTAGAGCTGTCGTACCTTCTTCTTTAATTAATAGCATTCTAGAGTATGCTCATAATTCTTTAGTACCAGGAGGTCATATGGGAATTAAGAAAACGATACAAAAGGTTGCTTCTCGCTTTACATGGTCAACAATGTATTCAGATATAAAGAACTATGTGAATATTTGTGAAATATGTCAGAAATGTAAAGATAAAACTAAGAAACCTATGGGAAATTACTATACTAGAAATGTTAAACATCCGAATTACATTTGGCACATTGACGTAGCTGGGCGTCTTCCCAACAGTTCGGGATATGAGTTTATTTTGAGTGTAACAGATTCTTTCAGTAGATTTGTGTTTTTAGAACCTTTGAGACAATTAAATTCTAAGACTATTTGTAATAAATTATTAGATCTTTGTCTGAGATTTGGATTTCCAGGTTCTGTCTTGCACGACGGCGCGACATATTTTGTATCAGAGTACTTTTCTCAATTTTTGTACTCTTATGGTATTCAGGATGTAAAATTATCCCCTTATAACCCGTCGCCGAATAAGGCGGAAAGAACCATAAGGTCGGTGAAGAATTTAATTCGTGCATACGTTGATAAGTCACAAAGAAAATGGGCCCAATTGTTATCTAAAATCGCGTTCACTATCAACATTAGCATGAATGAAATTACTGGTTATTCACCTAGTGAAATTTATATGGGAAGAAAGTTTTATCATCCTCTTGATATTAAATGGTTATTAGATCTAGAAATTTGACGATGACCTAAATAAAGATGAGAAATTTGCTATTATCTGTAATAATATTCAGAATTCCTGGAAACGTAGTGAAAAAATTTACTCTCAGAAACATATTCCCGTTAATATTCATGTGGGAGATCTTGTCTTAGTGAAAAGAATGTTAAAATTATCAGTGGAAAAGCACTTTAACCCAAAACTTGCTCCTCCTTGGGATGGTCCATTTGAGGTGTTAAATAAACCTACACAGAACACAGTGTGGTTGAGAAGTGTAGAAAATCCTAATATAAGGTTGAAACGCCATGTATCCTTTTGTAAAATCTTTAACGTTCCTCCTAATGCTCAGGGTAATAATAATTAAGATACCTTTATATATATATATTTGAATTGCTTGGTATTTGTGTTGAGATTTATTGTTATATGTGTTGTTGGAATACTTGTTGTGTTTGTTTTATTCTGTTTTTTCCTGCAGGAAAATCTTCATTATTGTTAAGGGCTAGGAGTTGTGGTGGTAGAGCCCATCATCATCATCCGTGTTCGTCGCGTGATTGTCGTTAATATGTAAAGGAGTGGATAATCTAAGTTTGTAAGAGGATTAACCATATAATATTGATTTTGAAGGAAATTTGGTAATGTACAAATTATTTTTATTTTTCTCCTCTTGTTTTGTCTAACAGTATTGTTTGCCTTCTACAGGGGAGGGGGAAATTAATGTGTTACGTTTAGTCGAAAAATAAAAATATGTAAAATGTTTGTTAATAAAAACTCCGTTTTAAAATAGCAATAGTTTCGTGAGATACTCGTAATTGAGTGACCTTGGCAGTGCCTGTGGGGAAGTGCGCGAGCTTTCCGCTCTGTGTCGCTAGTTGTCGCTGCAGCCAGCTGCCTGCTGCTGAACTAGCGGACGGCATAATTTAACATAGGTACTGCTAGAGTGAAGTTCGAAAACTTGATAGTGGGAATTGTGAAATGGAGGTGTTAATATTTGAAGTTGATACGACAGGAACCAGTGGATTTTGGCTGCAAGGAGACAAAAGGAATATCTAACCACTAAAATGGCTCTGTAAGAAAACAGGTTTGGAGACAGAAAAAAAGGAAATGAAAATGAATGAAACAGTTTCTGGTTTGTATGTTAATTATTCTTATTTGCATTAGAAACTTCCATTTCACTTTTCTTATTGTCTTGTTTGAAAAAGGAAATAAGAAAAAGGAAAATAAATGAAAGAAACTTGGATTCTGTCAACTTACGTAACCATTAAATGCCTTGGTTAAGCTATTTGAATAAACCCCTTTTGGATTTTGCTTTTAACTATAAATTAAGTTACTGTAGCTAACCCTGGTCATTCGTATTGGGTAGAGAATTCCTATATCATTTAAAGTTTCGATAAGCAGTGCTTTATTGCGTTTAAAGTGGGGATTTTATATCTAAAGATTCTAGTGTCAAACAAATCTTGGAAAAAAAAAAGTTAATGTGTGTTACTTTCTCATTGGATGTTGTATCTGAAAGTTAATTTAGTCCACTGCAAGACTTTCTTTATTTCTTTTCGTTCAAGTTATTTGTTACTAAATTTCACAAAATAAAGTTTGTTAGTTGTTATCTGAAATTGGGATTTGCAGTAATTTGAAACTGATACGAACCTATTCTACCCTTCTATCGTAACTATCGCGCTCACTCGATGTGTGGACGTTAATTGTCAGTGCTGGTTGTTTTATTTTCGGGAATTATTTTGCAGTAAAGAAATTTAATGCTATTTATATTCCTAGTGGGTAAAACAGCTAGAACTGGGAATTGGCGGATACATGGAATTATATATGTGTATTTCATTACGCAACACATATATAATTTAAATAAGGTACCTATGTTAAATTATGAGTGTAAAAATAATTGAAGGGTTTCATGAATAGGTTTTCTCTCTTTGAAAGTTTCTGTATAGCAGAGTTTCTGTGGAAGGATTTCCTGCTTAATGCTTTATTGGCAATTTTTTTATTGCAATTGGTACTGTTTGTGTATAGACGTTAATGTGTCCGTACCTCTTGCATTGTTTATGGCAGGTTGCTAAATGCGTAAAACTGATAGTTATGGAAGTCGCATGCTAATGTGGGAGGAAACTTTATGGAAGTATATTACAGAAACATAACAGATATAAAATTCCCAATTTATATTGTAGTGTTTATATGTATATATGTAATTCCTCTCTCCCCGTTATATTGTTTTGTATTTAAGAGTAATATGGCGCAGTTTAATGATATAAGGGCTGGTTTTGTATACGATAATGATCAATCTAGCTCTAGTGGCGATGAGTTTGTGGGGTATCAATATGAAAATCCCTTATTTGAAAATGACCTGAGCGGAAGACAAATTCCTAATTATAATAGTGCTTCTCCTAATATGGGAAGGGGAGCCTCCAATGTGAGAGGGGGTGGTCGGACCGAAATGGTACCTCCACTAACCCGTCAATTTCAATTCAATTTTTCTAGGCATGCTTCGGATAGCATGTATAAAGTCTTAATGGAGGAAATTAATAGTTTACCAGTAATTGATGGAGGAAATACAGACTTGACTTTCAAGTTTTTGCTTCGTTTGGATAGTTTTCTCAGGGGACGGGATTTTCCGTTGGATTTGGCGCTAATCGCTTGTCTTTCTCGAACAAAAGGGGAAATTCAGGAGATGGTACAATCTCTGATTGGAAGTTCCCTCTCATTGGAGACTGTTTGTAGGCGAATAATGTTGCGTTTCATCTCTACTATTGCTAGAACTCAATATATGAAGTTATATTTTTACACTACTATGAGTGAAGAGGAAACACACTATGACTTTATTGATTCTAAATTATCTATAATTAAGGTTTTGGATATGAATTTTGATGAGCATACTATTTGTAGTCTAATTGTAAATATGGTTACTCCTCGAACACATGAATTTTTAGTTGAGCACGGATTTCCTAACACTTTTGAAAACTTGTTAACTTTAGCTGCTAGGTTTGATGCTTTGTTCCGATATAAAAGGGATTATTATAAGTTAAGTAAACGAACCTTAGGGGACAAACAAAATCAGGTCGCAACACAAAAGTCACCTAATATGTTGAAGGCTCGTGGCATGCGTAGCTCAGTGGTTCAGGTACCGAAACAAAAATGTTATATTAATCATCCTAGTGTTCACCAATTAGGTTATGAAGACGACTCAATTAGTGGAATGCAAATGAGGGAGAATAGTCATGCTACAAAAGTAAATAGATCTTTGGGTAATAATACACTAAAAAGTAAATGTCCTCATTCAGATTTAGATAAATTCAATAGAGTACGGGGTGTTCATTCTCAACCACGGTCTAATGTGAAAATAAATGAATTTGGGGAATCTACTGAATCACGTATAGCTCATACACCTGATAAAAGTTTAATGAATTTAATTTCGGTGTTAATTTATATAAAAGGCGAAGCTGTACCTTGTGTAATAGACACTGGCAGTAGTAACAATTTCATTAGCCAGCGCTATTATCAACATCTAAGTAGTATGTGTCGTATAAAAAGTGAGAATGTGAACTTACGAACTACGGGTCTTGGAAATACTCAGATTCTCGTAAAACAGAGAGTTTGTATTTACTTCCGCATGGGACGTCAGCAGTTTTGTGAACTGTTCTATATCATCGAGTCGGATGACTTTGATATTCTTTTGGTTAACAGTTTTCATACAAAGTATAGTGCTGTTATAGACTTACCTAATAACTTATATAGAGTACAAAATCGAAGATTAAGCGTACCTATACAAGATGCCTCCCAGTTGTCGGCAGAAACTGTGCGCTCTTCCCTTTATACTTCTAGGGGAGAGGATCGTGGAAGGCAACCACCATGCAACCTAGGTTCGCTGGAAACATCTTCTACTCCTAGTACTTCTGCGAGTTTTCAACAACAGCATGGATTACCGGAAGCTGCTGCATCCACGTCACATGGAGCTGTTCCAAAAGAACCAGACCCAGAGTTGGAGTTTTGCTATGATCATTCGGTTCTTCATCCAGAGAGGATTACCGAGGAAAATTTACAAGGTAATTATAAGGTTTCGCCTGAACTTTTACAAATAGATCCTAGTTTACAGAAATATGTTGATAAAATTTTAAATAACTATCAAGATGTGATATCGGATAAAATCGGTAGAGTCAAGAACTTTGAATATAAAATAGAAGTAACTGATAATACTCCCATTAGACAACAACCTTATCATCTCCCTACCTTTAAACAAAAAGAATTAGAACAATATATTGAACAACTTGAGAAAGATGATGTTGTAGAGAGGGTAGACTTTTCACCTTTTACTTCCCCATGCTTTCTTGTAAAAAACTCAGATAAAAGTAGTCGTTTGGTCGTAGCGTATGGAGAAATGAATAAGCGGGTGATTTGTAATAATTTTCCGTCTCCTAACATGGAGAACGTTATATCAAGTATTTCTAATCACTCTATATTTAGTAAACTGGATCTCCGATCCTCTTTTTTTCAGTTGACCTTGACTAAAGACAGTCGTCCTTATACAGCCTTTGTCACAAAAAATAAAATTTATCAATTTAAGGTTTGTCCTATGGGTTTTCAAAATAGTCCATTTGTGTTAAGTAATTTAATGAATAAGGTACTTGAGGGGTTAATTGGAAAGAATTTGGAAATATTCTATGATGATATTCTATTGTTTAGCTCTAATGTCGAAGAACATAAGAAATTGTTAGAGGATGTTCTCTCCCGTTTAAGAAAATGGGGTATAACAATTTCCCCTAAGAAAACATTCTTGTTCCAACAATCTATAAAGTACTTAGGGTTTCGTTTTGAAAAAGGAACTATGTGTATTGACTCCGACAGAATTAAGGCAATTCAGGATATTCCAAAACCTAAAAATCGAAAAGGAGTGAATAAAATATGCTCATTTTTTTGCATTTTACTCTAAATTTGTAAGAAATTATTCGGAATTGATAGCTCCTCTACAGGAATTACGATCTCCTAAACGAGTATTTAAGTGGACCAAAGATCATGATATTGCACTTCAAAGATTGAAGGATGAATTTTGTACTCATGTAATTTTGAAAGTTCCTGATATGAACTCAAGCTTTATTGTCCATTCGGATAGTAGTTTGCGTCATTATTCGGGAGTTTTGAATCAATATGATGAAAATGGTAATTTGAGACCTGTTGCTATGTTCTCTAAAGCAATTCCCCCTACAGATTGGAGTAAAAATGTCTATGAGTTGGAACTTAAAGCCCTTACTCTTTGCTTAGAACGATTTGAATATTATCTATTCAATCCATTTGTTGTATACAGTGATAGTAAAAGCCTCTCTTGGCTTCTTACAAATCATAAAAGACAACGTCGGTATGGAACTCTTTTGGAGAAACTTGCACGTTTTAGGTTTAGAATAGTCCATATCCGCACTAAGGTAAATTGTATAGCTGATTTTCTCAGCCGTGTTGGCAATCATTTGGAATTTTATACGAAAGACGCAGATACTGTTGAAGTTGTCAAAGATCATGGTAAAAGTGTAAATGTGTCTTTTGTAAATTTTTGGAAGTATCCTGATTTCAGTATATCCTTGAAAGAACATCAAAGGAAAGATCCAGAGCTTCAAGAGATTATAACCAAACTCGAAAGTAAGCAGGAGGTAAGAGGTTACAAATTACAAAATAACATCTTGCTAAAACGAACAAAAGGTAAATCTGGTCAAGGTTTTAGAGCTGTCGTACCTTCTTCTTTAATTAATAGCATTCTAGAGTATGCTCATAATTCTTTAGTACCAGGAGGTCATATGGGAATTAAGAAAACGATACAAAAGGTTGCTTCTCGCTTTACATGGTCAACAATGTATTCAGATATAAAGAACTATGTGAATATTTGTGAAATATGTCAGAAATGTAAAGATAAAACTAAGAAACCTATGGGAAATTACTATACTAGAAATGTTAAACATCCGAATTACATTTGGCACATTGACGTAGCTGGGCGTCTTCCCAACAGTTCGGGATATGAGTTTATTTTGAGTGTAACAGATTCTTTCAGTAGATTTGTGTTTTTAGAACCTTTGAGACAATTAAATTCTAAGACTATTTGTAATAAATTATTAGATCTTTGTCTGAGATTTGGATTTCCAGGTTCTGTCTTGCACGACGGCGCGACATATTTTGTATCAGAGTACTTTTCTCAATTTTTGTACTCTTATGGTATTCAGGATGTAAAATTATCCCCTTATAACCCGTCGCCGAATAAGGCGGAAAGAACCATAAGGTCGGTGAAGAATTTAATTCGTGCATACGTTGATAAGTCACAAAGAAAATGGGCCCAATTGTTATCTAAAATCGCGTTCACTATCAACATTAGCATGAATGAAATTACTGGTTATTCACCTAGTGAAATTTATATGGGAAGAAAGTTTTATCATCCTCTTGATATTAAATGGTTATTAGATCTAGAAATTTGACGATGACCTAAATAAAGATGAGAAATTTGCTATTATCTGTAATAATATTCAGAATTCCTGGAAACGTAGTGAAAAAATTTACTCTCAGAAACATATTCCCGTTAATATTCATGTGGGAGATCTTGTCTTAGTGAAAAGAATGTTAAAATTATCAGTGGAAAAGCACTTTAACCCAAAACTTGCTCCTCCTTGGGATGGTCCATTTGAGGTGTTAAATAAACCTACACAGAACACAGTGTGGTTGAGAAGTGTAGAAAATCCTAATATAAGGTTGAAACGCCATGTATCCTTTTGTAAAATCTTTAACGTTCCTCCTAATGCTCAGGGTAATAATAATTAAGATACCTTTATATATATATATTTGAATTGCTTGGTATTTGTGTTGAGATTTATTGTTATATGTGTTGTTGGAATACTTGTTGTGTTTGTTTTATTCTGTTTTTTCCTGCAGGAAAATCTTCATTATTGTTAAGGGCTAGGAGTTGTGGTGGTAGAGCCCATCATCATCATCCGTGTTCGTCGCGTGATTGTCGTTAATATGTAAAGGAGTGGATAATCTAAGTTTGTAAGAGGATTAACCATATAATATTGATTTTGAAGGAAATTTGGTAATGTACAAATTATTTTTATTTTTCTCCTCTTGTTTTGTCTAACAGTATTGTTTGCCTTCTACAGGGGAGGGGGAAATTAATGTGTTACGTTTAGTCGAAAAATAAAAATATGTAAAATGTTTGTTAATAAAAACTCCGTTTTAAAATAGCAATAGTTTCGTGAGATACTCGTAATTGAGTGACCTTGGCAGTGCCTGTGGGGAAGTGCGCGAGCTTTCCGCTCTGTGTCGCTAGTTGTCGCTGCAGCCAGCTGCCTGCTGCTGAACTAGCGGACGGCATAATTTAACATAGGTACTGCTAGAGTGAAGTTCGAAAACTTGATAGTGGGAATTGTGAAATGGAGGTGTTAATATTTGAAGTTGATACGACAGGAACCAGTGGATTTTGGCTGCAAGGAGACAAAAGGAATATCTAACCACTAAAATGGCTCTGTAAGAAAACAGGTTTGGAGACAGAAAAAAAAGGAAATGAAAATGAATGAAACAGTTTCTGGTTTGTATGTTAATTATTCTTATTTGCATTAGAAACTTCCATTTCACTTTTCTTATTGTCTTGTTTGAAAAAGGAAATAAGAAAAAGGAAAATAAATGAAAGAAACTTGGATTCTGTCAACTTACGTAACCATTAAATGCCTTGGTTAAGCTATTTGAATAAACCCCTTTTGGATTTTGCTTTTAACTATAAATTAAGTTACTGTAGCTAACCCTGGTCATTCGTATTGGGTAGAGAATTCCTATATCATTTAAAGTTTCGATAAGCAGTGCTTTATTGCGTTTAAAGTGGGGATTTTATATCTAAAGATTCTAGTGTCAAACAAATCTTGGAAAAAAAAAAAAGTTAATGTGTGTTACTTTCTCATTGGATGTTGTATCTGAAAGTTAATTTAGTCCACTGCAAGACTTTCTTTATTTCTTTTCGTTCAAGTTATTTGTTACTAAATTTCACAAAATAAAGTTTGTTAGTTGTTATCTGAAATTGGGATTTGCAGTAATTTGAAACTGATACGAACCTATTCTACCCTTCTATCGTAACTATCGCGCTCACTCGATGTGTGGACGTTAATTGTCAGTGCTGGTTGTTTTATTTTCGGGAATTATTTTGCAGTAAAGAAATTTAATGCTATTTATATTCCTAGTGGGTAAAACAGCTAGAACTGGGAATTGGCGGATACATGGAATTATATATGTGTATTTCATTACGCAACAAGTCGCATGGGTTTATTTACTGTTTCGGAGCCATTTCTGGATATGGCGTTGACATGTGATAAAAAGTGGGTCCTATACGAAGCTCCACGGCGCCGTCATCATTGGTTAGCATCCCATAAACCGATTTCAAAACAGCCGCAACCAGCACTGTACCAGACACTGGCGCAAATCCCGGGGGGACGAGGGGGACATGTCCCCACCAATCTTGGACCTGGAGGGAACTGTCCCCCCCCCAATAATCTGATTTAAAAAGTGCTTTTTCGGATAAGTGTCATGATTTGTGTCCGACTGCCCCAAAGGAATGTAAAATGAAATTGATTTCTCTTGGCTTTTTCCATCTTTTTTTTTTTTTAAAGAATCGTATTCTGTAGTATTTCAAACTGAACTTCGTGCTGTAGTGAGTTTAGTAGTCTCATCAATATGTATTAATCCCACTTCCGCTATTTGGGCACAAATTGCAATAAATGCCAGAGGAGGATATGCCCCACTCCTCATGCTGGAAAGTTGTCTCAGCTGTAGGTACGGGCACAAATTCCGGGGAAATGGAAAGACATGTCCCCCCCCCAACATTGGAACTGGAGGCATTCCCAATAATCCGATTTGAAAAGTGCTTTTTGCAGATAACTGTGATGAGTTGTGTCCGACTGCCACAAAGGAAACTGAGATGAAATTTGTTTCTCTTGGCTTTTCCATTTTTAATGAAAATGAAGGCGTGCGACTGTGCGTGACGTAACCTGATATGAAATCTTATCTCCTCATCTCCCCTAGGCCCTAGCACACGAAGAGTATATAGACTATCCAATGTCAGTAGAACCCATCTTTTCAGTAAATGCGCATTTAATCTATTTGTAGCATCAGCCTAGGCATCTACTCATGCTTCGTAAGCTAACTAACTCTATAGCCTATGGAACCCGGAGGTTCAATGCCGCGTTCACAAAAGCTCTCCACTGACTTCTATTCTTAGCCAATTGGATCCAGTTTCTACTTTGTATTCCTATCTCTGCGAGATCCATCTTAATATTGTCTTCTCATCTGCGCCTAGGTCTTCTTAATAGTCGTTTTCCGATTGGTCTTACCGCTAACACTTTGAAAGCGTTCCTACTTTCTTCCAAACTGGCTACATGTCCTGCCCACCTAAGCCTCCTAGACTTGATGACCTTAACAATGTTTGGTAAGCCGTATAATTTACGTAGTTCGTCGTTATGAAGTTTCCATCATTCCCCATTCCCGTTCCTCTTGGTCCGAATATTTCTCTCGGGATCTTGTTCTTAAATACTTTCAGTCTATGCTCTGCACTCAGTAAGCGACCATGTTTCGAAACCATACAGAACAACAGATATGATTATCGTTTTATACATTTTAAGCTTCAAATCCCTCGACAGAATTCGCAACGACAAGAGGTTTTGAACTGAATAATAACACGAATTCCTTGTTTTTAGTCGACATTTAATTTCTTCGTGAATATGATTATCGTCTGTTAATATTGATCCTAGATATTTGAAAGTATCCACTTTATCAAAAGTATTATTTAATATTTTAACACATACATAATTTGCCGTATTACGGTCCCGACGCACTTCCATGTATTTAGTTTTCTCTGCATTTACTTCTAAACCCATGTCCATGCAAGCGCGTCTAATAAGACCTCTGCATTTCTTTCTATTTTTCTCCTATCATCCCCTACTAAATTTACATAATCAGCGTACGCATAACCTGGTGAACACCGTTCAACTCTAGGCCCTGGTTGCTATCTTTGATTTTCCTTATAGCGTTTTCTAGGACAAAGTTGAATAATAATGGCGACAACGCATCTTCTCGTTTCAGGCCATTCTTAACGTGAAAGCTCGTGGCCAAAAATTTTCCTACCCGGACTTTACTTTGGGATTCATTTAAACATGCCTTAATTGATCTAATTAGCTTTTTCGGTGTTTCAAATTCTGTAAGAATGTTGTACAATGTTTCTCTCCTAACCGAGTTATAAGCCTTTCTAAAATCAATAAACAGTTGATGTACCGGACTACTGTATTCCCGCTTGTTTTCGAGTATTTGGCGAATGGTAAATATTTGGTCGATAGTTGATCGATTTCGTCTAAATCCACACTGATAATCTCCAAAAATTTCATCTGCGTATGGGGTCAATCTTGCTAATAGAATGTTTGAAAGGATTTTATAGGATGTTAACAGAAGAGAGATGCCTCGATAATTATTACAGTCAGTTTTGTCGCCTTTCTTGTGGATTGGAACAATGATTCTTCCCACTCTTGTGGCAATTCTTCCTTGTTGTAGATAAGGAGAATGAGTTTGTGTATCTTGTTCCACAATTTTTTGCCTCCAGCTAAAATTAACTCAGCCGGAATTTCGTTTACACCCGAGATTTGTGTTTCTTTAATTTCTTTATAGCGATTTTTACTTCTATTCGATTGGGTTCTGGAATATATGGTTCTGCGGTGTGTAACTTCCTTTCTCCACGCACATTAGTTTTTGGCTGCGTGTTAAGCAAATCGTCAAAGAAATCTTTCCATCTATTTAAAATGCTATCTGTATCAGTGAGAACTGTTCCATCAGCTTTCTTTCATATATAAGAACGAGGTTGATAGCCTTTCTTAAATTCGTTGATCCCTTTATACATGTCCCGAATGTTTTTATTTTTACTATTATCTTCGTTCCTAAATTTTAGCTTTCAAAATATCGCGTTTCTTTGTTCTAAAAGTTTTGGAAGTTCCTCGCCTGATGTCTACGAAATTTTGTGTAGTTATTTCATTCGGATTTTGTAGCCAACGTAATTTTGCCTGTTTTCTCTTCTCTGCTAGTTCTAACCATGATTTGTTCCTACGTATTTCCGCGTGTCCCAATTTTTCTTTTGTGAGAGGATGTTTCGTAAGCAAAGAAAAGAATTCAATTGCTGGAATATTTTTCTCTATAATCTTAAGGTTACATCTGTTAAGTAAAGAGTATGACATGCATCAGATTTCTGAAACGATTCCTGTAATGTTATTGAGATTATAATCATTTTGCTCAAAGAGTATTGTTGCGTCATACATAATTGATATTCTTTCTTCATAGTTTTGGGGAAGTCGTCATTTATATTATTATATTACTATAAAACAATTTTAACGTGGATCTTTGTGGATGCCTAATTAGAAACATACCAATTATAAATATGCATGTATTCAAATTTCAGAATGTTTTCACGGTAGTGATTTGTAATACTGATATGTACTACTACTTCATCTACATCACCTAATATATAATATACTCTACAACAGTTGATCAGATTCATCTACTGTAATATGAGTTTCATCTCCCTTATCTAGAATAAGCCTCAAATCTGCCCACCTTCCAATGTTGAAGACAACCAATGGCGTATTTAGGATTTTCTTTCGAGGGCTATGTCCAACACAAGGAAGGAAGTGGGCAATTGCCCCCCTGAGTTTGAGAATTAAATATATTTTAATTTATGCATAAATTGGTTATAATGGCAAGAATTACAGATCGATAAATCCTATATGATATGATACAAAAATTTAGAAGTGAATCTAACCCTTTGTTCTATTCATACAAGAAAAAGAAAGCATCCTCTTGGCCGTCCTAATTTCCCGGGCTAATTATTCCCCAGTTTTGATTTTCTTTAATTCAAACATTTCCTTCTTTTAAAAATAACTAAACGATGTAATTGTTCCTTTGTTATAATAACTAAAGTCCTGTCATGTTGATATCCGCGCATGTTGGTGTGGAACACTAGTTTCTCTTATCAACTCCTCTTAGTTTCGGAGTTACCGATGACGGCCAACTTGAATCACAACTGACAACGGTCGATAAAGTATGATAGGCAAAATGAAAGTAGTAACGTCAAGAAAAAGAAACAGAAAAATAGAAAGGATGACAGAAAGAACAATTAAGGATGCAGTTCTTACATGGAATGAAATTTGACAAATACAGTATTATTTCTGAACAAAAAGCATAAGAAAATGGAAAGCCAATGACATTCTTAGAAATGGTAAGAAGGATTATTGTTGTGCGTGGAATGCGTAAAACTAACAAATTATTTCGAGGGGAAAATGACCCCGATAGCCTCCTAAATACGTCACTGAAGACAATTCTTCTCCCCTGATCCTTCACAGCATTGTTTTTCAACTTCATAAATATTTTGAACATCTTTATGGGAACGTCTTAACCGTCCCCCCCAATGTTGAAGACAGATTTGCGCCTATGGTACCAGAAGAAGGTCCTCCTGTGTGTTTGGTGCATCGTGCATCGGGAACTGCTACCAGCTGGTCAGAGTATCAATGCAACTGTGTAGTGTCAGCAGTTGAGCTGTGCTCAACAAAAACTCAAAACTCTGGAGCCATCACTTCTGAATTGCAAATGGGTCCTCGTTTACGGGACAACGCTAAGTCCCACGTGGCTAGGATGACTCAGGACACCATTCTCCGCCTTGGATGGGAAACAATATTGCAACCACTACATTCCCAGGGTTTTGCACCGTCCGATTATTATCTGTTCCATTCTTTGGACAATCACTTTAGAGGCCGCCAATTCAAATCCCTAGTAAAAGTCCAAAATGCACCTGATACCTTCTTCGTTTCACGGCCCACCAACTTCTACCGCGATGAATTCCATGGCCTTCCAGAACGTTTTCAGAAGGTCGTCGATGTTGATAGGGACTATTTTTGATCTTCCAGGTTAGGTGACGTATCGATGTTCGAAGGTGGTGGGTGAAAAAGCAACAAAACTTTTCTTGGTTACCTTTTTATTTAAATTTAAGACCTTGTATACAGAACCTATGTACACGAGATTGATTTTCTTTAAATTTCACTTAATTTCTTTATAGTTTCCTGACAAAAATATTTATTTATTATTCGTGACTAAAAAAAAACAATTATTTTATTACACTGAGTAGAAATAAAAGAGAGCGAATGAAATCCAAACTGAATAAAAACATTGTTTCTCACCAAATTTTCCATTCTCTGTCTTTTAAAATACTTGTTAAAGCATATAAAAATATAATGTACTTACAAATCACTTTAGTACCTTTGTTTTATGGCTGTATTTATAATACCTATTTAAAATGTTTGTCTTTAAACTATCAAATATAAATAGCAGTAAAATGTGTAATCTGCTGTCACAAAAATGCATCCTATTTTTCGATCGGTATGGAAAAACAATATTTCTCCATACTATTTTACCGTAAATTATTAATTGTCAATAACTTTGTTGCTTTTAAATGAAGGAAGCGAGATAATTTTACTATGATGTTTTTAAAGCTGGCCATTTGGGGGGGGGCAGGAAACCATTTGGGGGGACTGGACCCGATGCCCCCCCCCTTGGCTACACCCCTGAGTTTAAGGTCCCTCGATTCTGCTTCGAGGCTAAGGGATATGGTGACCATGAGAAATGAATGAAATGGTGGAATAAAGAAAGTGGGAGGAAACAGGAGAACCCAGAGAAAACCCACTACACGGCGTTTCTCCACCACAAAGCCTACTTAACACAAGCTGGGATCGAACCAGGGACACCATGCACCAGAGATGAATTCTCTACCACTGAGCTACCGCGGCCCTGCTTGGGCTTGGTCGTCCATATCCAATCTTTCTTTTGGCCTTGCTTAAACAACTTCTAGTTTTGTTCTTAATCCAGACTCCATATTGGCGTAGATATTAATATTACAGTCGATTGGTAAAATCAATCTTCCACATTTAAAAATTAAAGTACACACAAGTACAAAAATAAGCATTTACCATAAAAACACTAGCTGCAAGTGTTCAAAATACATTTATGGCTTCTATAAAATAAATTGAAAATTGCTATTTTTAATTAGGCAGCTAGTGTAAAACAGCAGTTTTCGACTCCAGCCGAGTTTAAGCTCAACCTAAACTTAGTTGACCAAAGTGAACTGACCCGACTGACCCGACCCGACAACCCGACCCGACTGACCCGACCCGAGCTGACCCGATTGACCCGACCCGACAACCCGACCCGAATAACCCGACCCGACAACCCGACCCGAGCTGATCCGACTGACCCGACCCGACAACCCGACCCGAGTGACCCGACCCGATAACCCGACCCGAGCTGACCCGACCCGACAACCCGACCCGAGTGACCCGACCCGATAACCCGACCCGAGCTGACCCGACTGACCCGACCCGAGCTGACCTGACCCGACCCGACCCGTAACCCGACCCGTTTGAGAGCACTACACACACCACAGAGTCAATGGCCGTAAAAGGGTAGCCTTCCTGAGATTTCCCTCTTGACAATCAGTCCTTAAATGGTAATGTCACTTAGCTGCCTAGATTTTTCTTTTCTTTTCAATTAACATCCCGTAGTGATATCCTTTTTGGACCAAGTGAGACTTTACAATATACAGTACATAGCACGCTATATCCATTTTAACTGTTGACTGATTTTAGCTTCGTGGTTACAAATTATATATCAAATTTACTACGTAAAAGTCAAAACTCTAAAGGAGTAAATATCGCTTTTAGGGCAGTTTCTGCTCATAATTAGAAGCAAAATAAAGTCTGTTGTATATTTGCTTTTAAAGATTTTGTGAATAACAACCCACAGTTTAACTTAGAATCAAGCTACATTAGATACCACTGGGAAATGAACTAGAGACTTTTACATGACACACAACAACGCTATGTTCCTAACCGTAACCAAATGGTTAGCGCATGTGCTTCCCGTACGCATGATCCCGGGTTTGATTCAGGCGAGGTATTTGGATCAGAAATTGAAACAAAATCTTCGAGCTTTTTTTTTACGTCAACGGTTATGCCTCTAAGCCAATGGAAACGGATAATTGATGAAAATAAAGTATTGTAAAGGAATTTGAGGAATAACATTGTGGAACGAAACGGGAGAACTCCGAGAAAACACAGGGAAATTATGTCTACCACAAACTCTTATAGGTTTCGGACTGAACCAGGGACTTCTCGAACTAGATGTCATCACCGTCTAGGGTTAGCAACTGTCAGCTTTATACTGGCAGGTCGGTATTTTTGTCGGGCTCCACTACAGCTTAATGGTGGCTTAACCCACATGAGCTCCGCCGGGAATCAAACTCTGGTCTCCCAGAAGAAAGGCGTGTATGCTAACCACATTGCCACGAAGGACCTCATCCAGATTCTTCCAGATACAGCTACTTCCAAAGTGTGTGGAATCTTTCTGCCTCAGCTAAGATTGATTGAAATTGTACTGTGTTATCCTTGTACAACATTTTTTTTTAGCAAATAAGAGTGTCCTAGTATTGCATAACATCGTGTCCGTGGATTTTGTCGAGTACTTCCATTTCCATTTCCTCACACATATTCATTCCACCAATTTTTCATCATCATTCACTTACATTAATAATAGTCTCTCTCAGCCTAAAAGGACATAATCGCGGGACGATAAACTCAAAGATTTCTTTTCACTTCATTTCATTTTTCAAACTTGTTCCTGTTTCCCAGAAATGTACGTATAATTGTCTACCAATAGAATTTCGTCTAATATTACTTAGGCTTAAGAGTGGGAAAAAATATTTCTGTTTATCTTGAAGAGTAGGCAACACTGCTGAGTGTTTTATACCATTCCATCTCCTTTAAAAACAACAGAACAGTAATTATTCCGTTGAATGTTTTGTGAAACGACGAAAGTAACAAGGTTGCGTGGGGGCGGTTCATTGTTGCTTTTTTGTTTCTCTTTTCCAAGACAAGACTTGTTAATAGCAACTGTACATCCTTATCAATTTTACTTGATTACTTGTCAAAATGAGTGGTTTTTTTTTCTTCTTTTTATTCTTGTGAACACTCGAGTTTGAAAATGATATGCACACTTTTCCCTGTTGCAGCGCAAATGTAAACAAAACACAATTAGTCACAATAATTAAGAAGTTGGTTTGCTTCTCATCAGTTGCGTAATTTCATTATAAAACAAAACAACATTTTCATAGCACAAAATAACTATTTTTAATCTTTTCTTTTACTTATTATGGTTTTCCACGTGGCTGAATTGGTTACTATTCTTGCTTTATTGCTGTGTTCAAATTCTATTCTCAGCTCTGAAGCTGCATGAGAAAGAATCTAGTGTTTAAAGAAAGATACTTCCAGGTTTTCTTTCAGAAAAGTTTTTTCGTGAGAGGGGAGGGAAGGGAGATCAAAATGTGAGTGGAATGAAAATGTGGAAGGCTCAGTGGAGGTGGTTCAGTGGTAGAATCTTTACCTCTGGTACGTTGTTCGATCCGCTGCAAATTAAGTTTGTGGTAGACAATATCGTGTCCGTTGGTTTTCTCGAGGTACACTCATGTCCAAAATTATTGTCGCATGTCTATAAATATGTTGTTGTAGGAATATAATTTGATAACGAATTTGCCCAATATTTCTTATAATGTTAATATGTGTATAATCGGCAAAGACATGTATCTGGCAAATTTCATGTCAAAAGAACAGTAAATAAGAACAAAAAACGAAAATAAAACTTTCTTGTCCATTTAACCACATTTTGTTTTACTCACTCTAATTTTCGTATTTATAATTCTTTTCCTATGAAATTCATCACAAATATACATTTCCCGATTATACACATAGTATCAGCATTAAAAGTACCCTGCAAAATCATTATCAAATTATATTCTTACAAGAAGACAGCTATAGATATGCGACAATAATTTTAGACATGAGTGTACTTCCATTTCTTCCCACATTTTCATTCTACCAGTTATTCACTTGTCTTAATCATCTGTCTTCCTTAGACTAAAGGGTATAAACGTGGGACGTTAAACTAATCATTTCATTTCATTTTCATTTTTTCAAGTTTTGAATGAATTTACAGTACACAATATGAGCCAAAGAATTAGAAAGACAATTGTAATGTCAAGACCATAGATAATTATTAATTATTGGTTTAATTTGTTTAGTTTAATTGTAGTATGGTCTTGAGTTTCAGGAGACCTAATTTACTCTTGTTTATCTCTAAAGAGATATGTGCAAAGAATACAGTATGTGTATACTTCAAATTGTATGAATTCTAGTCTATCAACAAGAGCTTGTAATGTTATGTAACAAATTTGTTAACATCCACACTTTTCTTCGGACAATGAGGACATCAAGAAAGTGACATTGTTTCGTGTCATCATGATTGAATTGAGGTTATGAGAATTTGGTTGAATAAGATCTTTTTAGATCTGGGACGCACGTGGATGAAAATCGGCCCGAGTGCTGAAACCGTATTACTGGATCGTCAGCAGTTTGAGTTGTATAAAAACCTTTTATTTTATTCAATGAGATCATTATCAGAGTATCATTATCAGAGGATCACTGTCAGAGGATCAATATTAGAGAAGTAGCGTTTAAAGTTCTACAATTCGTCAAGTTAAAACATTATTAACTTCAAATACTAAGAGAACAGTCTAAGAAGTTGCAACGTTGACATACAACCGACTGCTGTTACTGGTATTCGATCATTTAGTGCTTGGTTCGACTAATCATCAACAACAGGTATGTGTCACAACCAAATTCTGTGCTAATCCAATTCATTATACATGATTTACACATTAAATTACACTTTCTTAAGTCTTTATTACACAAACAACACTTTACACATAAATAATTACTAGTTCTGTTAAAAATACACATGTTTAAGTAGACATTGTTGTTATCATTTTAATAGGGCTCTGGTTGGCCCTCAATCAATGCAACCAGTGGTGGAGTATCCCCAAACTTACCTCTCATATAAAATGCAAGTAGATATAGATTTGCTTCATGCAAATTAGATCAATCTGGAGAGCTCAGAGTGCTCTACATATTCAAGTTTTACTAAATTTTATCAAGAGTAACCCAGGTTGGCATGGTGGAGTATGCTTAGGGTTCGATTCCCGGCGAAACTAGTTTATCATAAGATTATATTACCACCTTGGCATGGTGCAGATGCTTAGGGTTTGATCTCAGTCCCGACCAACCCACCACCAAGGCATGGTTGTTTACATCCCGCATTCTTACTTGATAGTTGCTAAACCCTCCCGCCCACCCTCGCGAAATGTTTAAAACAGCGATGAAGTTAAATAATAATAATAATAATAACTAATTTTTCCATTTGGTAACAATAATTATTATGTGTGTAGTTAATAAGTTAGAAGTAAACATAAGAATTCCTTATGAATTATTAAGAAAGGGTTGTGTTATAAAAGTATATTTGCCTTATTACATGATTAATACAAAAGGTGTTTGTGTACAAGCTTATACGAAGGGTTTAGAATTATATAATGTGTGTATACATATTATAGAATAAGTATAGTTTAATGACGGAAAGACGAATTATAACTAGAGCACAGAAAGCATTAGAAGGTGTAGACGTAGGAGTCGATAAGTTAGTACGTTTATTAACACCACCGCGGGGACGCAAGAAGTTAAACGAGGATTGTGTAGTAGATCAGGCAATAGGAACACCAAGTTTTAGACCGGGTCCAGTTTTAAATTTTCCAGGTAGTCCTGTATCGGTAAAAACGTTTGATTTCCCACGTGAATTTGAAGAAATAAATCCAGATATAAAAGAAGAAAAACAAGTAAAAATAAATAAGGAACAGGAAGAACCTAAAATAGAAAATAAAGATATGGCGACATCAGATAGAAGAGTAGCAATATTTACGGATATGAGTAGATTACCAAAGTTTGACTTAATAAAGGATCAAGACATAGTTGCGTTCTTTGATGAGTTCGATGACGCTTGCGAAATAGCAGGATACGATGAAGACAAAAGGAAAACACTGCTAACTACAGTTTTTAAAGGTGTAGGTAGACAATGGGTAAAGCTATTTTTGAAAAGAAAAAATGTAGCTGACATTTCCTATAAAGATCTACAAAAGGATTTGATAGAAGAATTTACAAATTCTAATTTTAACCTAGATTTAGAAGACAGGATTAGAGACAGGTTACAGAGAGAAGATGAACCTGTGATAAATTTCGCGTATGATATTCTTACACTAGCAGATAGAATAGACGAGAAAATGAACGATACAAAGAAAATAGGATTAATAGCAGCAGGACTTTTGCCATATTTTATGGAAAAAGTAGGAACAAAAACTTTTGTATCATTAGAAGAATTCTTAGAAGAATTACAAAAAGTAGAGAAAAATAAGTGTAAAATAGAAAGGAGACAAAAGAGAGATAATAAAGATAGGAAAGTAACGGTGAAAGATTTATTAAAGAAAATGAAAGAACAAGTAGAAAGTGACGATAGTGACATAGAAATAGATAAGCTATTAATCAGAAAGAAAGAAGACAAAGAAATTAAGAAAGAGCCAGTTAGTGTTGCGCAAATTTCAAAATTAGAAAAGAAAATTGAGGATTTACAAGTAGCATTAACGAATGCATCACAGTTCAATCATAATAAGGATCAAAGTCAGGAGTCAAACGGTAGTCAGAATCAAGGCCAAAATAGAGAACATAGGTCAGATCGAGGAAAAGGATTTAGAGGAAGAAATTTTAGAAATCAGAAATTTCGGGGAAACAATAGAAACTATGACAACAATCAGTCGTATAATGGCAAATATAATAATGGAAATAATAGAGGTCGTGGAAACAATTACAGATCTGGTAACGGAAGAGGACAAAGAAATTTCAGGAGAAATTGGCGCGGAAGAGGTTTTCAAAATAATTTCCCGAATAACTATCAATATAATCCGCAATTTCAGCCTAATTTTCCGCCGCAATATTATCAACAGATACCAATGGTATCTCAACAACCTCCACAGTCTCAGTCTGCGGTACCAACAATGGTTCCCCAACAACTAAATGGAGTGACATATTATAATCCAACTACTCAGTCTTTAAACTGAAACAAACTGTAAATGAACGAGGCACATTTACAGGTAATAGAGTTAGGAAGATTAGAGAAATAGTAGCCTCAATAGATTGTGACAATGAAATGGTATTTTTACCAGTTTACATAGCAAACCGAAGAATAAGATCAACAATTGATACGGGATCACAATTGTCAATAATAAGTGATAAATTATTACCGACAAACGCAATAGTTATTCCGGAGAAAACCCAAATTAGAGGCATCACGCAAAATTCATTGACAATCGATAAAGTAGCAATTGTTCAATTTACAATAAATGGTAGCAATTTTCACCATAGATTTAGAGTTATTAAGGATTTCCCTAATCAAATTTTAATTGGTAATGACTTTTTACACCCGCACAATTGTCAAATTCATTATGGCAAGAGGCAGATTATTTTGCAAAGATTTGGTCGACCTCCAAACAAAAACAGGAATAATAATAATCCACTAAATGTTTCTGAAAGAATATCGCATATTCTAAGAGTATGCATGGTTCCGAAATTTGTCGTAGCAAGGAAAACATTTTTAGCTCCCAGAAGTAGAGTAATTGTTCCATTAAAATTGGTAAATTCGTGGACAAATCAAGAATATTTATTGGAACCTGATAGAGAAACGGAACAGAGGAAAAATATTTTTATTCCTAGGGCACTATTAGCACCAAATCAAACGTTGTTGGAAATAGTAAATCCTACTCAGAAACGGGTATGGTTAACTCGCAATACAGAGATCGGAAAAGCAGAGGATTATGTTGAAGATCAGGAGTTGATAGATCAGGGTTTGACACAGCAAGAGATTGACGAAGTGTTACAATCTAGAAAAGAGTTTGATAAAACGAAGTTAAACATAGGTGAAAAAACAGAAGATAGGATAAGACAAAAATTGGAAACTTTATGTCGAGAATATTCAGATGTATTTGCATGGAGAAAAGAGAGTATAGGGAAAATTAAAAACTACAGCCATCACATAGAGTTAAAGACCAAAGTTCCGTTTAGGCGTGCGCAATATCCAGTACCAGTAGCATTAAAGGACAAAGTTAGAGAGCACATAAATGTTCTAAAACAGGATATTATAGAAGAGGCTGCAAGCCCTTATAACAGCCCTATGCTATTCATTAAGAAGCCAGACGGGAGTCTGAGAAGTGTATTAGACGCGAGACAATTAAATAAACACGCAGAATTTTTCACGGTGTCTTTACCGCCTATACATTCGATTTTATCATGTATGGGAGGTCATAAATTTTACTCTGTGTTGGATATAAAATCTGCTTATTTTCAAGTGCCAATCACAGAAGAATCACGTGATTGCACTGGATTCAATATTCCTGGTCTAGGAAGTTATAGATTTACTAGACTAATTCAAGGTTACTTGAGCGCACCGGCGGTATACTCTAGAATAATGGCTATGGCGTTGGCGAACATATCGGTTGAGTCTGTATCCTATTATATGGATGATATTTTCCTATTTACGAATGACCAGGGGAAAATGTTAGAAGTTTTAGAGAATGTCTTCAAAAGATTAAGAAAATTTGGAATGAAACTGTCAGTAGAGAAATGTCAGTTTATGAAGGAAAAGGTTTTAGCGTTAGGCCATCTAGTAAGCGAGAGTGGATACGAGATAAGTGAGAAAATAATGAAGGCAATTAAGGTGTTTAAACCACCAAAATCACCAAAGGAATTAAAATCATTCCTAGGACTGACAAATTACGTAAGAAGATTTTGTAAGGATTATGCGAATCTAACCGCAGACTTACAGAAACTTCTGAAAAAGGGACAAAAGTTCGTGTGGACTGAGAACCACCAAAAAGCATTTGAAGAATTAAAAGCTGCTCTATTATCTGCTCCATTATTATGTCCATATGTCCAGGGAAGACCTTTACGGTTATGCACGGATGCATGTTCAAAATCCGTAGGCGCAGTGTTGCTACAGCAACAAGAAAATGGTGACTGGACACCATTAGGATACTATAGTAGGCTATTAAGACCAAATGAACAATCGAGACATATTGTGGAACAGGAATTGCTTAGTATCTTAGCAGCATGCAAAGCATTCAATTTTTATTTATATGCGAATGAATTTGAATTGTACACGGATTGTCGTGCCCTTACGTATTTGAAAACATGTCCTAAACTATCACCAAAACTTTTACGTTGGTCCTTAGAACTCGAAGAATACAGGTACATCCCGGTTCATTGTGAAGGAAGTAAGAATCCGTCTGATGTATTGAGCAGAAACACAACAATAACTCCCGATAAAAATGATTTTGATTTAGATACACTCGATACATTTTTAACGTTTGAAGAGAACATAGATGTAGCCGAATTACAGAGAAAGGACAAAATATTCGGACCCTTGATTAATGCAATAGAACATCCAGATGAATGTACACCGGAACTCGAAAAACAAGCTCGAATGTATGAAATAAGAGAAGGAAGACTGTATAGGATACATAGGTTTGCGAATGCAAAGAAATATCTACTGTGTATTCCATTTTCGTTGCGTGAATACGTATTTAGACAATTACATGTAGAACAATATGGAGGAGGACATTTCTCCTATAGCAAGTGTTATGCACGAGCAGTTAGGAAAATTTATTTTCCTAATATGAAGAAATTCTTTCACGATAAGTGCGCATCCTGTATAAGTTGTCAAGTGAACAAGAGGAAGACTGGACGTATTCCGTTACATCCACAGACGTACCCACAGTACCAACCGTGGGATAGCGTAGTGATAGATGAGGCTGGACCATTTCCGACATCAAGCACTCATAGGCATAAATATATCTTAGTTATAGTAGACCAAGCTACTAGATATTTGATAGCGAAATCCATTCCAAATGTGTCTGCAGAAACGATATGTCAAACCATATATGAAGAACTAATATTAAAGTATGGCATCCCAAAGCAGATTCTGCTAGATCGGTTGTCTTCACATCGGGGGAAACTAATGGAAGAAATGGCCGAGCGGTTTGGAATTCATCTAAATTTCGCTAACACAGGAGCCCATTATAAAATCGGTCAAGCGGAAAGAATGAACTTAACTCTACAAACAGCAATGAGACACTACTGTGATAAGAAATTGAATTCATGGGATGTTGTATTACCGAGTATTGTATTTACTTTAAATACACAAATACATGACGGAATGAAATATAGTCCATATTATTTGTTATTCGGTAAAGAGGCTAGAACCCCTCTTGAAAATTCTTTAGACATTCCATGCGAACACGAAGATAACGAGTTACGTATTGCCGCATTAAAAGAAGCTAGAAATTTGGCATATAAGAACTTGCAAAAACGATTCAAATCTCAAAAGAAATATATGGAAAAGAAATTTGATCAACCAACTTTTGAAATTGGCCAAAAGGTTCTAGTGCGTCAGATGCCAACACCAGGGACACCAGCATGTTTCGCAGAAAAATATAATATTAGAGCGGAAATAATTGAAAAGTTAAATAATAATTCCTATAAGGTAAAATATTATAATAATAAAGGACAGGTGAAATATGATTCCGTCGAAATTCGTAGATTAAAGCCATATATTGAGGAGGAATTAGAAGAAGAAACGCTAAATGACTGAAAAAAAAACATGAACTTTATTTTGCTTATAAGTATGAGCACTGACCTAGGTCGAGTCAGCCCGACCTAGTTGGGTAGTGAACTTAGTGTTCACATAATATCCCAAAGAACCAAAGGCTAACGCATTGACGGACAGGAAATGGTCTCGTCTCTTACAGTGTCACATGCTTATAAGGAAAATAAAGAGAAATAAATAAGTAAAGTAAAAAAATATTTAATATTGAAGCTAATTGTAAATGTTTGAAATAATCATAAACACGGCAAAATAATAAATAAATAAATAAGAGGTAAATTTTCCATAAATTACAGATTGTGGAAGAAAAAAAAACCGTCACATCATGTTTGGAATATTAATATTAGTCGGCATCGCAGTTGTAACGATATCAGCAGCAGAACATCAGCAATACACTTTGGAGAAATTAGGAATTGCAGTTTCAGAAGATTCGTTCGCAGTACATACGGTGAATGAGGTATACACCACCGTTAAATTACACCTAAACTTTCATGAATCAGTTCCAATTCATGAAGTTTGTTCGGAAGTGCCAGATATTTCCGAAGAATTTCGAAAACAAGAATTAGAATTTCGAACAAATATTTTAAATTCCATCCCATGTGCATTTTTATACAAGGATGGTATAGCACAATGCATGAATAACAATAGAACAAGGAGATCTATTTTTTCATGGATTCTAGGATTTTCTTCCATTGGACTATCAGCTTACAACTTAGTGCATGGACAACAAATGTCAGCGTCAATAAATAAATTAACCGAACACGAAAATGTATTAACAAATGAGGTCAGAAGATTAAAACAATCTGTGAATGGTCAAATTAGTATAGTTCATGGCGTAATTGTTAAGGTCAAGCACATATTGGATGATTTTCGGTCAAAATTACAAGAACTTTACTGTTATATGCACCAAGCTCATCGGAAAATTTTAACAAATTTATTTTTGCATATGGCGAAACAACGTGTTTCCGAAATTTTGAAAAATATTTTATCTAACGAATTAACATATCATATATTGAGTAATCAAGAAGTTTTGGATTTCATAAATTCTCATGATGTATTAAAACATACAGTATATTCTCAAGACATCGGATTATTTTATAGAATATCGAGTGTTCATTTGTTAAAATTTTATTATAATGAAAATAATGTTGATCTATTATTACGCACACCAGTTGTCTATGAAACTAGCATATCGAAAATGTATGAGGTAACATCAATGGGATTCCTCATTGACAATCGACGATATTATTATAAACTACCGGAAATGGTATATTTTACTGGAGGAAAATTCTATAGCCTAGAAAAAGATGAATGTACATTTAAAAGTTTTTTGTATTTTTGTAACAATGTAAATTTAAATACGGAATCCAAATGTTTGAATAACTTAATATTCAAAAATTCGGTAGAACACTGTCAATTAAAATCAGAAAAATTTCAGTCAAACATATCATATTCTTACACTCATGCTGGAGTGTTATATTCAGCGTTAGAACCAGGCTATATGACAAAATTAGGTGAGCAACAAGAAGTACATTCGGGAAAAATTCAATTTGGAAGTAATAGATCATATTTCATTTCATATGAAAAATTTGATAATCTCATTTTTGGAGACATTGTAATTCCGACGAAGAAAATTTTACAAGTCTCAAACGAAATGATAAATTTAGTAGGGAACTGGTCAGAGGAACACTTAAATGTTACAGCTAATACGCATGAACTAGATATCTTGACTGAAAAATTGTTAAAATTAAAATTAAATTCTGTAATTCCAAATCTTCAACTAAAAAATGACTATATGATGTATGCAATTATTGGACTTTTAGGAGTGTTATCCATTATTATTATATTATCAATTTTTATTTACGTTAAAGTATCTAAACTCATTTCAAAATATGAAATAAAGCATGATAAACCGTAAAAAGGGAAACATGTATCCAAAATTTTGAATATAGATTTCAAATTATTAATGATAATTATAAATAAAGCTTGAATAATATTTTAATAGAGTGCTAAGGTTATTTGAAATTGAACTTAAACTGCATAGGCAAAACCTATTTTTACTAATGAGTACAAGTGTATTTTGCTTGCATTGAATCTACATAATGTTTAGCATTAAGTGGGAAATTCAGTTTAAATTGAAATATTTTAATTATGAAATTTTGAAATGAGTAGAGAAAAATAAAATAAATAAATAAAAGTTGAAAATTTGGAAATATAGAAGTGTTCTGTAAATGTAACAAATAAGGAAAACAAACATTAAATTAACAATTATAAAATAAAATTGCAAACAATAAAACATGCATGGTACGTTACCGAACGGCTATATAAAACTGAAAGAAATTGCGAACCGCGGAAAACGGGAAAGGAAAAGAACTAGATATAGGTTAAGTTATACATTAATAAGCTACAATGAATAGAGTACAAATATGTTTTTCGTCAAGCTTAAATAAGTATTAGAGTATTAAAGTAAGAATGTGTTATTTGGTAATGGATTGTAAAAAAAAAAAAAAAGTAATCAATAAATCAATAAGTAATCAATAAATCAATACCTAATCAATCAATCAATCAATCAATCAATAATTATTGATAATTAGTATCACCTATCAATCGATTGATGATTTATTATTTATTAGTATAGGCCTGATATTTATGAATGTAATCTTATAGGTGATAGAAAACAAGAACTTATATATATATATGTATTAGATGTTTAAGATACCCTATTTTGTACTAATAATGGCAATTACTATTTATTTTACCATTATATTATATTAGTATTTAATGATAAGTATTGACTATTATGTGTAATATGAAGAATAAATATGAAATATGAATGAAAAAAAAAGAAGAAAATATTACGTAGACAATAGATGAGGTATTAGCCTATCAAAAGTAACTACGTTAAAGTCTGAAATCAAAATAGATATTATTCTAATAAATCAATTTTGAGGTTGATTCAGTATATAATATCGAAACAGAACCTACATGTAAATTAGCTCAATGCATGATCTCGTGAGACGCGAGATTCAGTAGCTAATAAAAGCCAGATTTAAGTACATGAATATGTAAATAAATATATTATTTTAAAGTATTAAGTATTTAGAATTTAGCAATATATAATATTTAGGGATATAACAAGCCTGACGAAAACATATTTTGTCTTTATTACAGAAAAGAAAAATGGAAAAATTAGTAATTATTTTCTTGGCAGCAATCGCAGTAACCTCCCTCCTAGGCATTATGTTAGTAGCGATAGGAATATTTCTTTATAAGAAAGCAACTAGAAAAGCGGAGAAGGTAATTTCCTGTGAGACGTCTATCCCAAATATTTTTATAGTGGACTCACCACAAAGCAAAGAGCGAAATAGCATAAGCTCTACAACACACAAGAATGATGATGACATTATTTCATTCAAGAATCTTTTTCACATTAACAATGAACACTGCGACACTGAAAAGGGATCTACTTCATTCATGAACACAAATAAGGGGGAACTTTCAGACACTCATACAACTATGCACAATGAGGAGTCACTAATACACAATACAGCCATCTTGAACGAACAGAACAATATTTCAAATTCGTTTCCACCACCCCCCTCCCCTCTTACTCAAGCAAAATTAGACACCCTACATTTCTTGCACACACTTAACTCTGAAAACACAAATTTCACAAAAAGCACAGAAGTGACACACGATGAAAGCACTATGAGCACAGCACAAGCAAAGAAGTCGAGCAAGAACACCGAGCTGATTTCCACGCCCGAACTGGACTTAGTGGAGAAGTGTGTTTCGAGAAACATTCCGAGAAACACCCCGAAATATGTAAAATTTCACAATAACGTGATCCAAAAGGAACTTCTCCAGTTACAACACGGAAGTGCGATAATCCCGTGCAATATACGATTAATATAGTCCAGTTATTCTACAAAAAACGCTAAAAATCAGACTTTCGAGTAGCATGGAGTCCATAACGGAAGAAGCCCCATGTTGAAGTGACGCTTCCGAAGTATTTCATCATCCAGAGTGACCGGATGTGAACTAGTGTTGCTAAATATGATGAGAGTTAATGTTATTACAGGGGGACAATGAGCAAAAATAAACTAGTGTTTTCAGCAACCCTGTATAGCTTATTACATTCATTATAGTGCAGAACAATATGTACTATATTTTGTTTCTGTGTAGTGTACCTAGTTACGTTAAAAATAGAAGAAGAGGGAAAAGTGAAATTTTATTTCCCCACTGTGTTCATTGGTGTCTAAACGTAGTGAAAAAATAAATGAGCTTTCTACTCTGGTGGAGTTATAGCATGAGATCCCTTAGTCAGCAGTAACTCAGTCAGACCACATCGGTACAAAGTGCAAAACCACACCTATGTTATCAGAAACTTTGTCGGATCTCTTGTTCTTCATTGCACTTGTTTTCCTTTTCATCAGCAAGCAGAAGAGTAACTGAGATATATAAACATCTTTGTCTCTCTTGCATAAACTACATTTCTTTCTTTCTTTTAAGAGGAAGAATTAACAACAACAACTGTGATATGTGTGAGTTATTGTTCAACGAACATAATACGAGGAAAAATCAACAGATGGCTCAAGCTTATTCTTTCAAAGACTTGTTTTAAATCAAATGAGAGATCCATGGATGGAAAAGATAGATACATTTAATAAACTGTTTATTTTTCAAAATATTATATGTTATATATATATATACTAAATGTTATGTATTGGTTATTGGTTTCCAACCTTTTCACGCAGATACTTAGCAGTACTGCAAAATTTATGTAAATATAGTACCAATAATTTTTTTTTTTTTAGAAATCAAGTAATGATTTAATTTTCATTGTAAATCTTATACAGTAAAATATCAATATTTATACACTTTTGATAAATTTTGCATTAATTTTGAGGTTATGGGTTTTATCGTACGCAATATTGTATTTTAGTCAATTATTTTCAATTTTATATTTATTAATACTGTTTTACATATATCTTAAAGATTTTGATGTTTCATATACTTCTCTTGGCGTCCACTTGCGACGGCAAGCTGGAGTCTTGTCGGCGGGGGTGTCAAGACCATAGATAATTATTAATTATTGGTTTAATTTGTTTAGTTTAATTGTAGTATGGTCTTGAGTTTCAGGAGACCTAATTTACTCTTGTTTATCTCTAAAGAGATATGTGCAAAGAATGCAGTATGTGTATACTTCAAATTGTATGAATTCTAGTCTATCAACAAGAGCTTGTAATGTTATGTAACAAATTTGTTAACATCCACACTTTTCTTCGGACAATGAGGACATCAAGAAAGTGACATTGTTTCGTGTCATCATGATTGAATTGAGGTTATGAGAATTTGGTTGAATAAGATCTTTTTAGATCTGGGACGCACGTGGATGAAAATCGGCCCGAGTGCTGAAACCGTATTACTGGATCGTCAGCAGTTTGAGTTGTATAAAAACCTTTTATTTTATTCAATGAGATCATTATCAGAGTATCATTATCAGAGGATCACTGTCAGAGGATCAATATTAGAGAAGTAGCGTTTAAAGTTCTACAATTCGTCAAGTTAAAACATTATTAACTTCAAATACTAAGAGAACAGTCTAAGAAGTTGCAACGTTGACATACAACCGACTGCTGTTACTGGTATTCGATCATTTAGTGCTTGGTTCGACTAATCATCAACAACAGGTATGTGTCACAACCAAATTCTGTGCTAATCCAATTCATTATACATGATTTACACATTAAATTACACTTTCTTAAGTCTTTATTACACAAACAACACTTTACACATAAATAATTACTAGTTCTGTTAAAAGTACACATGTTTAAGTAGACATTGTTGTTATCATTTTAATAGGGCTCTGGTTGGCCCTCAATCAATGCAACCAGTGGTGGAGTATCCCCAAACTTACCTCTCATATAAAATGCAAGTAGATATAGATTTGCTTCATGCAAATTAGATCAATCTGGGGAGCTCAGAGTGCTCTACATATTCAAGTTTTACTAAATTTTATCAAGAGTAACCCAGGTTGGCAGTAAGTTAATAAACAGGTATTATGAAGGTAATAGCTATTAAAGTATAAGTTGGAAATAAACCGCCTGTATATCTGTGAAAAGCTTCCCCAAAACGATATGTCATACGAAATCCTTCGTATTAAAGATTCTGACTTGAATCCAAGATTTGGACTCCAAGATGGCCACTATGATGGTACTATATAGTCAGGGGTAGAAGCGGATCTGAAAAGGTGGGGGAACGGTTGGTAGCGACATGATTTCACGCCGTTCCCCCTGGCTATCTTTGCCCATTGTATTTCTAATGTTTTAAGAACTGGGGGGAGGCCGTACATATTTTTTCCAGGTGGAATGACGGTGTTCCCCCGCGTTCCCCCCACACCTTTACCCTGTATATAGTAATAAATGTGTTTACTTTCCTTAGCTATGGTATAATGCTACTCTTTCTAGCCATTCCAAAGTTACAAGATGATTCACATTGTAAACTGTAAGTCATGCAAACTCTCCATTGACTTGTGTCCTTAGCCAACTGGATCCAGTTTCTACTTTGAACCCCTATTTCTCTGAGATCCATTTTAACATTGTCCTCCCATCTGCGCCTAGCACTTCCTAATGGTCGTTTTCCAATTCAATTTCCAGTTTAAACTTTGAAAGCATTCCTATCTTCTTCCATTCTGGCTACATGACTTGCCAACCTGAGCTTCCTGGACTTTGATGAGCTAACAATGTTTGGTAAATGCTACAAACATTGTACCATTATGCAGTGACGACAAATTCGCGACAACAAAAGAATACAAATTCCCTACTTTCAGCCATTTCATTTCTTCGTGAATGTGGTTTCGGTCTGTTACCATTGATCCTAGACATTTGAAAATATCATTTTTTTTCGAAGGTATTATATGATATTTTGACGCACAGTATTACGATCCCGACGAACTTCCATGTATTTAGTTTTCTCTGCATTTATGAGTACTTCTAAACCCATGTCCCTGCAAGCGTTTAATAAAACCTCTGCATTTCTTTCTGTTGGCCTCCTATCATTCCCTATCAGATTTATATCATTAACATACGTCATAACCTGATAAATACCATTCAGCTTTAGGCCCTGGTTGCTATCTTTGATATTCTTTATAGTATACTCCAGAACAAAGTTGAATAATAATGGTGGTAATGCATCTCCTTGTTTCAGGCCATTCTCGACAAGACAGCTCGTGAACAAGAATTTTACTAGTATCAGACTTTACTTTGGGATTCATTTAAATCCATATTAATCTAACTAGCTGTTTCGGTATTGCAATTTTTGTAAGAATGTTATACAATGCTTTCCTCCTAACTCTAAAAAAAGAAATTCCTAATGCATACAATATATATTTAAACAACTGTGAGGCCAATATTATAAATAATCCTAAGACTTTTGGGGTGTATGTTAAAAATAAAAGAGGTCATCTGGGAAGTAACAATATTCCTTATGGCTGTCAAACTTTGAGTGATGATGCTGCTATTGCAAACGCGTTTATAGCAAATTTTCAAGTGACACATAGTAAATCGACCTACAATCTCATTCCTATGGAGCAACATAATAATTCGGAAATTCTGAATAAATTAAACATTAACTTTAGATAAATCGAAGACGTTGAAAAAATAAAATGAAATCTTTAAGTTTAACGTCCAACGTTTATGCCGGTTAGGCTAAAGGAGCCTGTGATTATGAGAAATGAATGAAATGGTGGAATGAAGAAAGTGAGAGGAAAAGGAAAGAACCCCGAGAAAACCCACGATCAAAGACGTTGAGAATGCGATTAAAAACCTTAAACCACGCTCATCTTGTGGGCCGGACAGGCTGCTCAGAAATATTGAAACATCCCTTACAAGTTATTTTAACAAGTTAATAGCTTCTTCTACATTTCCTACGAAATGGAAAATTGATGACGTCTGTCCCATTCCCAAAACAGGCTGCCCTACTGACCAAATAAAGAAAATATCGACCGGTAACTCTACTATCTGCCCCATCTAAAGTATTTGAAATTATTACATACCAAAAAAATTTAACTCACATGTACGTTCAATAATATCTCCCTATCATGGCTTTATGTCAAGGAGATCAACTGTAACCAAGCTCTCAGAACTCACACATTTTATAGCTAATAAAGTTGATAAAATGGAACAAGTAGATGTAATTTATACAGATTTCTTCAAGGCATTCGACGTAATTGACCATGATATACTTCTAAGCGAAATTGTAACATTAAATTTTCCACAAAATCTTCAACAACTTTTAGCGTTCAATCTTTGCCAACGCAAACATCTCGTACGATACAAAAATATTTTAAGTAAGGAATATGGAGTAGACTTTGGTGTGCCTCAGGGATCGAACTTAGAACCTATATTATTTATACTATTTGTTAATGATGTACCACTTGTAATAACATCCTCCCGCAAACTACTGTTTGCTGACGATCTAAAAATCTATCACAGTATCTCCACGGAATTAGATACTATCTCTTTGCAAAGCAACATAAATGCTATTTTTAGCGGTGTGGATCAAACAAGTTGCTGCTAAATATTAAAAACATGAAAAGTAGTATCATACACCACGAAAATGAACTATGTACGCAATGTGTATACTATTAATCAAACGCCAATTGAGAGAGTGGATTATGATACTGATCTTGGAGTTACTCTGCAGTCAAACACGTTATTCATGTCAACGGAGTAGTTGGTGAGGCTTTTAGGAATCTTGGCTTTGTGATGAGATTAGAAAGGGATTTTTTAATACTAATGTTCTCAAGACATTATACACTGCCTATGTAAGATCTAACGTGGAATATACAGCGATAATGTGGGGCACTAATAGTAAAAAATATATAAACAGAATCAAAAGCATTCAAAATAAATTTGTGACATACTCGCTTTTTGACATACGAGGGCCACTATTTATATTTTGAGCCTAACAATGCAAAAACAGTAATTTGTCATTGAAAATTAATTTATTGTTTTTTGAAATATTCTCCTTTATGATCCATACACTTTTGCATTCGTTCGAACCATTTGTCAAAGCACTTTTCTTTATTTTCTTCAGACACCTTCATAATATGGTTTTTAAACGCATCAACGGCTTCTTCCGCCGACGAAAATCATTGTCCACGCAATTTATTCTTGATATTCGGGAACAAGAAGACGTCGTTGGGTGCCAAATCAGGATTGTAAGGCGGATGACCCATCAATTCGATTTTTTGAGAGTTCAAATAATCGGTTGTTGGACGAGATGTGTGAGAGCTCGCATTTTCTTGATGAAGAATGATCCGACAGCGCTTGGTTTGTTTTCCGTATTTGACCGAAAACTTCCTACAAACAAATTGTTGTGTACCATTCAGAGTTGATCGTTCTACGTTTCCCTAAAGGCAGTTTCCACATGACTAATTTTCCCGAAAAAACAGGTGACCATTTGTTTCTATGTGCTTCGAGCGCGAACACCTTTCTTTGGATTTGGTTCATCTTGAAACATCCATACAGTCGACTGCTGATTACGTGTCGGCTCATATGCATATATCCATGATTTGTCACCTGTTACAATCTTATATACGTCTTTTGAAGCATCACTATTGTATTTATTGAGCATTTGTGTGCACCAATCGAAGCGAGCTTCTTTCTGAGTTTTTCTCAAATTATGTGGGATCCAACGAGAACAAACCTTTCTCACAGCTAAATGATCATGTAATATTTTATGTAAGCTGGTGGAACTAATGTCTAGGGTTGCTTCAATCTCACAGTATGTCACATGACGATCTTATAGTATTAGGTTTTGCACAGCATCAATGTTTTCTTGAATAACAACTGATTTTGGACGTCCTTCGCGAATTTCGTCAGTAAGCGAATAGCGGCCACGAGTAAAATCGTTATACCAGCGTTTCACAGTGGCAAAGGATGGGGTTTCATCGCCAAACATGGAAGTAAGTTGATCGATGAACTCTTGATTTGATTATTCACGTCGAAAATCGTAATAAATCATCGCACGAAAATTTTCACTAGTTAATTCTATTTTTCTGTTGGCACTCAATCTTCAAGTCAACGTAAACAACAGAGATAAAGTTATTGACAAAACAATTGAAGTACGTTATGGTCAACAATGTCAAACGTTTGTATGCAAACAAAGATTATCGCCTGTGACAATCAGTGTTGCCAAGGCTCAAAATATAAATAATGTCCCTCGTATAAAGAAACAAGGATATATCCAAAATTTGAGAACTACGAAGATCGAAACAAATATTCATTATAATCACTTGAAAACAGGAGAACTCATTTCATTTTATATTTCTTACATAAAATAATTCATAGTGCAATAGATTCAGAATATTTATCAGAAATCAAAATTCACGTCCCTCATAGAACAACGGGACTTCATAATGGCAAATTCCATCTCTGAATGCCAAGGACTAATGCAATGGGTGTATCGCCTGACAGAAAAAATGTGTTTATTGTATAATAAGATGTCACAACGACACGGAGAAATAGATATCTTTAGTTATAAATTTTCATACTAGATAAATTAGGTGTATATCGTGCTGTGTGTATTTTAACGTATCTTATTATATGTGTATTTTAAACTGTATTACCACACAATGACGGAAAACTGTAATTAGGCATTTGGCTGTTGTTTTTCCGAAATTAATAAATGAATAACCGAGTCTTAAGCGTATCTAAAATCAATGAGTAATTTATGGACCGATGTATTTTATTCCGATTTCTTTTCGAGTATTTGCCGAGTGGTAAATATCTGATCGATAGTTGATCGATTTCTCCTAAATCCGTACTGATATAATCTTCAATAACACTGGTCTATAATTTTTTGTTCAAGTTTCTGCTTACATTGATTTTTCAGTGTTTCTTTAATGATTTGTACCTGCTGATCACGAATTTCACAGTTTAGCCATAGTGTCAACTATTCATATGATTAAAAGCATTTTATATTATATTGAAGCAGTAATGTATCATATAGGAATATTTAACTACAAACAAAGCACAACCAGTTCGCTCATCAAGCAATCCGTACGAAAAACAATATACCAATACTATTTACAACAAATACCGTACTGACTGCATGGATATTTCATTTTGATTTGTTTAATACCTAATACTAGAATAGATATGCAATTAGATTGTTCCTGCGGTGCCGAATTTCGTAATCAAAAGTGGAGTTTAGCCGTTCTTATTCTTTTGGGTGAAACATTCACTTCGTTGCGGAATAATCCCCAACACATAATCCCCCATCGCTGCACCGTCCCATCTTCCCTAGTGTTCCGTAAAGTGCCATCAGTTTGTAGCTCAGAATAATCTCTAAATACTCATTTGAGAATTGGGGATAAAACTGATGCTCAACACGGTACTTAACTGTAAAAGTTATGGTTGAATTTAAATAAAATTCAAATGTTTCAATTTTATGAGAATGATTAGTTGAGGGAAAGGTGTGTGTGTGAGAGAGAAAGGTTTAAACTATGAAACAAAGGATGAGCACTAGCCTGATAATTCCAATGAGACTCGTGTCGTCCTGGTCATCTGGGTTGACGAATGGTTTTCCCTAGAAGAACCTGAATACACTGGAGTCAGCCAACAATTGGATCCCAATCCTGTTGAACTGCTAGGGCTGTTGAGATCTCTTGTCACGGTGTGTCTTTAACGATGTTGAAAATCTCCATTCCACTAGTCGGGTGTCTAACTCAAGTGAATCTGTGGCGACAAACCTACAGAATGGTATTTCCAAGACATGGAGTTAGTCGATCTCCAATGGTGCGTTCTGCCTCTTACGACGATCCTGCACCTATCCAAACCTTGTGGCGAATACCCCGTGTCGATGTGTCCTCCGTGGTTTTGTTTAACAGAAAAACGATAAGTCTTACATTCAATCAACTAGGAAGCATCAGGTTAGGCGCAAGGGAATGCGGAAAAGCAGGAAGGGAACTAGTCGTGTCTATTAGCAATTTTAGTAGTAACCATTCAGAAATTACATACTTATCCTAGCCGTCTACAAATGTACATCACAAATAAAAGTTTTGTTTCGTTGAATTTTAAGAGTTCATAATTCTGTTGAGATTTAGTTGTGGATAACGCAACTTCATAAAATAATAAAAGTACGCGCCTTTGGCGTGGGAGACACGGGTTCGATTCCCGGCAGGAGCTCATGTGGTTCGGATTCAACGTTAATCAGTAGGTCCATGTCTCATATAGCGTCGCTGCTGAAAAGGGACACTAGACTAAAATCAACTCAACTCAACTCAAAATAATAAAACTTAATTTAGCAAATTGAATCAAGATTTCACAGTTGCTTCACACTAGTATCTACTTTCCATTACCTGAATGTCTACGAAAATGTTTGCCGTGCTCCTCGATAAGGCCTGCCAATTTCTGCCTAAAGAAATCTAGGTGTGAATGAAGAATGTGTAATTTTAGAGACATTCTACAGCCTAGTCCTGTATATCGATCAATGAGTGTTTTAATTTCTTGATCAAATGCCTCCCTTCCGTTATGCACAAGTAACCCTGTCACTAAATTGTGATAATCGTCCCAAGCATTTCTTTTCAACTCAGTCACTTTTTTGTTTAAGTTCATCACTATATAATATCAAACAAATCTGTGGCTCTGTGAAAATACCACTCCGAATTCTTGCGACTGACAAAGCAGGAAATATTTGCTTTATATACTGAAGAGCAGCTGATTATAGATCCAAAGTTTTTACAAATTGTTCTACTGATCTCAACTTAATGTGCAGTATTGGAAAAAGAATCGTCTCTCTGGGCACTAAAACTCTATTTACCACATTGTGTGTTCCAGAAATTAGCTCGTTTCTTTCAGGCCATAGAGTTTTCTTATAAAGTTGGCTAGTTGTCCTACTGCCACAAAGACATAGAAAGCAGGAGTGTTTTGTATATCCACTCTGTAGTCTAAGAATAAACCCAATTATTTTGACATCACGTACGTCCCATTGGTGTTTTCCATATTGAATTTTCTCCAACATGAGCTTCATACATGAATAACATTCCTTCAGGTGGATGCAGTACACGAATGGTATTGAAGGATATCGGTTATGGTTATACAAAACAATTGCCTTCAGGTTCCCTTTGGAAATGTCCATCAACAAACGCCATTCTTTAGGTTCATATTTGAAACGAATTACACTAAAAAGACCACTTACATCAGACTATTAGCACAATGAATCTTCCACAGTAAAATAGACTAAAAATCATTGGTGTCTGCTTCTGTACTCTTTTACAGGAAGGTAATAGCAAGTTCCACTCCTTTAGTCGCGATGCTAAAAGCTTAGACTTGTCTTTCGGTAATTGTAGAACTCAATACTCAGCTCTCCAGATTGTAGATCTCATAAGATCATCTAGTTATTTTTGATTCAGTAAATGAGGTTTCCTGCTATTTTCTTTGAACAAAGACTTGTCAGTTCTGGCGGAATCAGTTTTCTCTTCATCGAATGTCGTTTGAATTGGGGGTCAGAAAATAAGGGAGAACCTCGCTCTGTGGAACAGGTGCTCAGGAAGATATATTAGGATATTGAAGCTGTCGTCTGATTTTTTATGTGTGACAATTCGATCATGCAAAAGTAACAATCATCGTGGTGATTGGTAGGTTCTCTCCAAATTCTAGAAATGGCAAACGGCATGGTTTCTCTGCTCTCATGCAACCAATTTTCCAACGTCGATCGGCAACTACAACAAGATATATCTGGTCCCCATGGTTTGTTAAGATCATCAACACCACTCCAAAGTAAGCTTAATAACTTCACAAAGTTTGGTTCCAGATACAATGGTATGTTTCAATTGGTTTGGGCCAATATAATATCCACACACATAACAGAAAGAATCCGCGCGCAATTTTCAGTTCCGACCCGTGACAGGCTGTCGTCATGCATAGCAAACTAACTGCTAGATACACACACGTTAAGATACAATTAAAGGTTATGTTTTTTGCTAGCCGAGCGCGTTATGCCCTCCATGGGATGAGGGAAGAGGAATTTGGGAGATGATAGGAAGGGACTGGGAGATGTTTCATTATTTTATTAGAACTTTGTTTTATAAACCAATAGTAGACGGGAGTTGGAGATTGCAATCTTTGTGACAGTAATCATCAGAATAGAGAAAGGTCAGTGTTATACAATAAATTACAGTTATAGTACATTTTAAGACTGGGCGATATTTTCTTCATGGGACCACAGGGATGTGTGAGATGACTAAGAGATGAGGTGCGATTGGTAACAACACAAAGGTGAGAGTTAAAGGACAGATACAATATTCTCGCGTGGGGGTTGCTCCAGGCATTGAAGGTAAAAAAGGGGGAAGCCCTGTTAGTAACAGAGGATTTACTATGCAGAATGCGAGGGGATGAGATGAGATGGAAGATGTGATCGTCAAGAAAAGTCCACATGAGCAGAAGATAGGGATGCCCGTGTGGTAAAGAGTAATTATACAATGTGAAAAGAGTGAAAGAGAGGAATATGTGATGGGGTCTGTAAAATCATAGTTGTTGGTATGAGGGTTGATAGCATCGAGTAGAAGTAGATGATGGAAATTGAGGCGGTGCTGAAAGTATTTGAGGCGGAGTTTTTCGCGATTAAACAAGATGTAGGGAAAAGGCATTCGGTCATACAGGATTTGGGATGGACTGGGAAGTTTGATGCGGTAGGCAATTCGAAGGGCGTGTCTTTCGAGAACTTTTAAGCTTGTGGTAATAGAAGAAGGAAAACAACAATGCAGGTCAGGTGGCTATGAGTAAGCACTGATCGGAGAAAGGATTTATAAGTGTTTAATATAAAGTTAGATCAATTGTGCTTGTTGTCTGTTTGTTGGTAGCCACTGATGGCTAGCACCCTTTCAGAGGGTTACGCCTTCTCTTAGGGAAAAATAGTGTATAGACAGAGGAATTAAGGGATTGAATGACTGTCTCAGACAAGTTCGTTATTTAATATTATATTCGAATCACTTCTAAGGTCTTAAGGATCCTTAACATTTGGCAGGAAATTAACGAGTTAGGTGCAGTTATAGTAATATCATACAAAATTGTAACAGTGGAAATATGGAAGGAATAATAAATATATAGAGATAGTCAATTTATATTATACTCAGTGGCGTATTTACGATTTTGTTGCGGGGGAGGGGCTTTGCTAACTTCATTTCTGGAAATGTGAAAATGTTGCAAGTTATTTCATTTAATTTAAAATAGTAAATAACATTTCAGGGGGGGGGGCTTAAGCCCGGAAGCCTTCCTTAAATACACCGCTGATCATACTCGTATGAATTTATTGATGATGAGCATGTAGGATGAGGCGAGTGTGCTATTGCATCACAACACTGAGAAGTGTTTGTTGGAAAGATGAAGTTATCTTCTCGTCTAGGGGCTGCTCTAGGTTTCCATGTAGACAATGAGAGCCCATGTTAGTAGCAGATGGATTTAGTGTGTAAATGAAGGAAATATGAGTGGAAAACGATCATAAACTTGATAGTCTGTAAGGAGCTCTTGATCTAAGGCTCAGAAAAACTGCAATGATGGCAAAGAGTAATATCGAGATGGACAATGATGTAGAGCCAAGTTGTCCATAGTACTCAGAAGTAAAGAGTGTTGTGCTTGCTAACAAGAGCATATGCATGTGAGACGTAATGTTTTAAGATGAAACTGAATTCGGTTGTACAAGTCGGCTGTTGGACTAGGCAATTTGACTCGATATGTGCAATGTGGAAAGCATGTCGTTCTAAATAAAAGCTTCCCGTAAAACGGGTCTGTAGCCGCAATCCATCCAACATGTCCGTAAGTTAGCATTGGGCGTAGGAAAGCCTTGGATGTATTCAGTATTGCGTACGGTTTCAATTCCCAGGACGTTCCAGCGGAACTTTTTAATAAGTTTATTGTAGGCTTTAGTTGTGACTATTTGAAGAAAATGTTTCCAAGTGAGATGTGTACCAAATGTAAGCCGCAAATAGGTTGCTATTGAATGTGCCTGAATGAGAGTTTGGTCTGCATGGACTGAGACAAGATTAGGATTTCAATGGACTCTTGATGTTCTTTTCGGAGGAATGAAGATAATGGCCTATTTCGGTAAAATAAAACTTAAAATAGATTAAAAGTTGGTAATTATATTAAGATGAATGAAGATAAAGTTCAACGCTTTGATTTACATTCAATTTAGCTATGTGAGGATTCATATACAATCAATTACTGTCGGTAGCATACAGAGAGTGAATTTAGATGAATCGTTTATACAGCAAATACAACAATACAGCAACTGAGTCCAGGGCTCAAGCCGGCTTGATTGGGTCAGCTGTTCGCTCGGCTCACTTCTCGGTTCGGTTCGATAGTGAATGAGCTGTGAGCCAAGCTGCTCGAGTCCTTGACAATTCCAAACTCGGGCCGAGCACTTTTGAACATATTTGGCGAGTGCCCTATAACTTTTAACAATGTTTGGCTCGAGCCCGAATACTCAATCTAGACCCTCAACCCAAATTCAGAAGCTCATGAACAATGTCCTTGACTCCTAGACTTCACGACTACACTGTAAAAATCGTTGTGTTATTTCAACGACATGCCTGTGTGTTAACACGATTGTTTTAAAATATAACACAAACAGGTGGTTAGAACAACTCACTCTTCATTTAGAGTTGTGTGTCAAATGCCGGTAGTTGAAATGGCACAAAGTGCCATTAACACAAGTGTAGAATCTTCGGTGTTGCTTTCTGCGTGATTGCCAAATATGATGGACAATTAATTATAAAGGCTTATGAATTGAAGCTACAGACAACCACAGTAGAAAAAAAATACTTAAACAAATCCAGGTATTCGCAAACTTTCAACATTCAAACCACACGATGCGTTCTTAATTGTTTTACATAATGTTTCTGAAGAAATATGTTAACAGTAAGATACAACACCCTATTACTGTGTCACTTCTACGCTGCACTAGAGTTCGCCCGAGACTATGTTTCAAAAATGGCGGAAAGAAGTAGAAGCACGATTAAAAGGCAAACATATTATGAGGATATAGGTAAGAATTTCCTATCAGTCTTGAACAAGATGTTGGTGAAGGTTGTGTTTCGCACTATCAAGAAATAGTTCACAATAAATGTTGGAAAGGACGACAAAAATTTTATGAAGATTTTCTAAATGAAGTGCTTTGTAGTTTACTATTCTTATTTTAAAATTAGAATCTTCGGTAAGCGTAAGCATGCACACCACAACCTTTTCCAACACATGGTTACATCTACACCACACACAGAGTTATTTCAACATCAAAATAGGTGTTGTAGTAATACAGAAGTGGAGTCGAACTAACACCAAAAACGGTGTTAATCTGGTGGTCTGACCTTGAATTTTAACATAGGGAGTATTGAATTAACACCAAAACGGTGTTATTTATACGGCTTTGATCTTGAATTATGACACAGATTGTATGTTGAAATAAGAAAATGATGTTGAATTAACACAGGGACTGTGTTATATTAATACTTGACATGTGTAATGTTAACACAAAATAATTAACACACTACATACTGTGTTACTTTCTTCGTGTTGTTGCAACACCGCCACAAGTAACAGTCAACACTTTTCCCCACACTACCGACACTGACATGGTGTCGAGTCAACACCGAAAACACTAACACAAATCTGAATTTAACACCGCTCAACACCTGTTGTGTGTTAAAAACGTAATACATTCTTCCCTGTGTTAAACGCCAATACCGCGGGGTCTGTGTAGAATTAACACCACATAGTGGTAAGCATGCTGGAACCACTGCCCTGGGTTAAAATTGAGTTGAATTAACACAACCATTTTTTACTGCGTACGAAGTTGACTTATCAACTAGTTTTTTAGTATTCAGATACAAACCGCCTTTTTTCATGTTTATACAGTGTTGTTATAAATAATAATAATAATAATAATAATAATAATAATAATAATAATAATAATAATAATAATAATAATAATAATAGTGGTATAGCAGTAGAAATACGAAATATTGAAACAATAAGTCTTTTTATCATATTTAAAGTTTCGGACCTAAAATTAGCGCGTTACACTTTAAGGTAAAGTAAAGTAACTTTCAACATATTACATTTTTACAAATAACTTAATTCGTTAAATTTACAACCGTTGTTATAGCAGATAGACATACAAAATGACTGCGGGAAACTTTACGGTGTAAAACTATCTTGATCCTACTTGAATTAGCTACAATTTGATTACTGCTCATGCTACATTTAAGCTATTTATAGTTTTACTGCAAATTTTCAGAAGCTTCATTCTCTACTTGCGGCTTTAAACTAATGTTAGTCGATGAAAAGTGTGCTTCTATCTACCGAGTATTTTAAAATTAATGTGGGAACTCCTGCAGTACAAGGAAAACAAAACAAACATGCTGAAAACGAAAATCTTGACATTAGGACAAAATTAATGCCGAATTCGTGTTCATCGGTTTAAAGTATATAAATATTCATCAAAAATTAATAGTAAGCAAAATCTTGTATATCCGTGTAATTTCATCTGCATATGTGGTCGACGTTGCCAAGGGTGCCGATTTCTCTGTAAATTTGGGGGGGGGGCATTCAGATGCAGAAGGTAAATATATATATATATATATATATATATATATATATATATATATATATATATATATATATATATATATATATATATATATATACAGTACAACCCCTCAAATCCGAACTAATTGGGGCTCAAGCCTGTTCGGATTTCGGGGAATTCGGATTACCCGGGAAATAATATTACGTACTTATTTCGTCACTGAATTGGCGGTAAAACAACGACTGAGGTTAGACAGGGTGGCCCAGTGGTCGAAAGGGCAGTAACCTTGACTGGCGGGTGTACACTCATGTTCAAAATGATTGTCGCATATCTATAACTGTCTTCTTATAAGAATATAATTAGATAATGATTTTGCAGGATACTTTTAATGCTAATACTATGTGTATAATCGGGAATATATATTTGTGGCAAATTCCACAGGAATACAATTATAAATACGAAAATTAGAGTGAGTAAAACAAAATGTTGCTAAATGGACAAGAAAGTTTTATTTTTGTTTTATTGTTCTTAATTACTGCTCTTTTGACATGTAATTTGCAACATACATGTCTTTGTCGATTATAAACATACTAACATTATAAGAAATACCGGACGAATTCGTTATCAAATTATATTGCTACAACAACATATTTATAGATATACCACAATAATTTTGGACATGAATGTATATACATGCATTAATATGCTCGTACAGTATATGCATTAATGCATGCTTAATATGCATTAATAAGCATTAAGTCTAAAAATGTTAAAACCTTAAAACAAATTAAATTTGTGTGATTAAATCTTTTTTTTTTCCATTTTCCAGCTGTAGTTTTTTTCCCCTGAGAACGTATATATATATATGTGTGTGTGTGTGTGTGTGTGTGTGTGTGTGTGTGTGTGTGTGAGAGAGAGAGAGAGAGGATTTTAAGTCAAATTGCATTCAAATTATGCCAAATATTGTATATTCATAAATACCATAGGGGACCCACATGAGCTTTGGGGGACTCCGGGGCCCCTTGGCCCCCAGGATCGGTGCCCTTGGATGTTGCCTCGATAATTATTACAATCAGTTTTCTTGTCTGATTGATTCTCTCCACTCTTGTGGCAATTCCTCCCCGTTCCAGATAAGGAGAATGAGTTTGTATATCTTGTTCCACAATTTTTCTCCTCCAGCTAAAATTAACTCAGTCAGAATTTCGTCTGCAACCGGAGATTTGTGTTCCTTTAATTTCTTAACAGCGATTTCTAACTTCGGTTAAGCTTTGGAATATACGGTTCTGCTGTATACATTTCCCTTTCTCTACAAACATTAGTTTACGGTTGCGTGTTAAACAAATTATCAAAGAAATCCTTCCATCTTTTCAAAATGGTATCTGTATCAGTGGGAATTGTTCCATCGGCTTTCCTTAATATATCACCGCGAGGTTGATAGTTTTTCTCAAATTCGTTGATGTCCTTATGTACCGAATATTTTTGTCTTTACTATTACCTTCAAGTTCATTCTGGCCCCGCGGAGCGTAGTCGCTAACGCTCTCGCCTTTGGTGCGAGCGGTCCCAGATTCGATTCCCGGTGGGGGCACTCGGTCGAAAATGTGTAAAACGCTTTTTCAGACCAACCACCCTGAATGAGGTTTTCCTGGGTTTTCCTCATTCACACGAGGCAAATGCCGGGTGGTACCTAACTTACAGGTACCAGGCCACTTCCTTCCTTCCCTTTCCCCGGATAGTGTGCTCGCCGAGGGACGTCATCCCTCAAAACGTGAAGGGCTAAATGGCCTTAGATGCCAAAAGCCCAGAAATCTAAATCATAAATCCCTTCAAGTTCATTAATTTTAGCTTTCAAAAAGATGCGTTTATTTTGTTTCAAACGTTTTGAAAATTTTCCGCCTGATGTCAACGAAATTTTACGTTGGGATGTCGTTCTGATTTTGTAGCCAACATAGTCTTACCTGTTTATTCTGCTAGTTCAGTGGTATCCTGGTCGAGCTGCAGTTTCTTCCTATGTATTTGTCCAATTTTTCCTTTGCTGAAATTTTAATACTATCCCTAATTTCAACCCAAGTATCCTGAACACTATTGCACTTGGATTCTTCTAAACTAGAGAATCTGTTCGACATTTCAATCTGGTATTTACCCCTCGCTTGGCTCTAATTTCTTCAAATGTTCGTTCAAAAATCACAATCTCTCGAACTGATTTCTGTTCCCTGAAAACTTTCAGCTCTTATTCAGAGACGCAAATCTATTTTCAACATTGGGAAGGGGGGGACAAGTAAGACTTTATTTTTGTTAAGCGATGCTCAAAATAATTGTGAAGTTGAGAAACAATGCTGTGGAGCAGAGTTGTCTTCAACATTGGGAGGCGGGGAGATTTGAGGCTTATTCTGGGGGAGGACATCAATTTCATCTCACTTTCCTTTGGGGCAATCGGACTCAAATCATCGCATTTCTTCCAAAAAAAAAAAAAATTCAAATCGGATTATTGGGGAGTATAGTCCCCAAGTTCCAGGATTGGAGGGGACATGTCCCCCTCATTCCCCCCGGGATTTGCGCCGGTGCTGATTTTCATGGTCTTAACAGTTATCTGTGCTGGTGAGGAGCTCATCCACGGGAAGGTCCACAGGTCTACCCCTGCCCCCCCCCCCAAACTTTGTCATTTGGCATAAACTGTATTTCTTTAGCAGAGAACTACTTGAATTGAGCTGATCTTAGTTTAGCGTCCCTTTCAGCAGCGAGGCTATATGAGACGTGGACCTACTGATTAACGTGGAATCCGAACCACATGAGCTCCCAGAGAACTACTTGATATAGAGTAAAGACCTTACTCATATTTTCTTATGATAAAAACAATCAAATTTTATCATTTTTCCTGAGAATATATGTTGGCACTTAAAAATTACTTATTGTTTATTTCGGCTAGAGAATAACACCCCTTCGATACTACATAAACATGCTGCCTTGTGTCACTGGATCCTCCAAACCTTGGATCCCTCGCAGCAAAAATGGCTGGATGCGGGCCTGGTGCTGGTACACAGTGTTAAAAAAAAATGAAAGCTTTCAGTTTAACGTCCCACTATTACACCCTTTAGGCTAAGGGGGACGATGACTAAGGCAAGTGAATGGGATGGAACAATTAATTAGTCGAATGAAATGTGAGAGGAAACGGAAGTACTCCGAGAAAACCCACGGACACGATGTTGTCCACCACAAACTTACTTAGTCGGGGATCGACCTAGGTACCCCACACACCAGAAGGTAAGCATTCTACCACTAAGCTACCGTGCCCGTGTTAAGAAAGCATACATTTAAAATAAACCATTTTCCTATTCAAATACTGTTTCCCAAACTAAATTTCTTCCACGAAAAACTTTAAAATGGAAGACAATCCTTCCGTTTTATGTCCCTTGTATATGTACTGTAAGCTTAAGGAGAAGGATAATTAATATACCTAAATGACTATAAAAGAATTTGTGGAACAACAATGTAGGAGGAAACACAGCACCAAGAAAACCTATGGTCCGATATATCTTGGAATTTTCTTTGATCAAAATTTAACATTTAAGCATCATATGGAAACAGTAACGAGCGAGGCTTATAAAAACCTTGGTTTTATCATGAGGCTAGGTAAAGAGTTGAGTTGATTTTAGTTTAGCGTCCCGTTCAGCAGCGAGGCTATATGAGACGTGGACCTACTGATTAACGTGGAATCCGAACCACATGAGCTCCCGCCGGGAATCGAACCCGGGTCTCCCACGCCAAAGGCGCGGCTAGGTAAAGAGTTTCGTAATGATTTAACTTTAATGAAATTGTACTTCACTTACGTTCGGTCAAGATTAGAATATGCTACTGTTGTGTAGACACCAAATATGCAAAAATACTGTGATATGATTGAGGGAATACAGAAAAAATTCCTAAGACTTCTAACGTACAGGAAAACTGGGCTTTACCCGAAATATGAATCTTACAGAGAGTTACTGGAAAATTAACAACTACCCACTTTATACGAAAGAAGAAGATATAATGATCTAATATTTTTATATAAATTAATACATGATAAGATTGACTCTATTGAGCTGCATTCGTTGCTTTGTTTTCAAGTCCCATCAACCAGAACGAGGATAGGAAACACATCTACGTTTTATCAAAGAAAGGCAAGAACAAATATCCTTCGGAAATCTCCTATATGGAGGATAAGCACCTTCCACAATGAGGTCGAATAAGACTTCAATATTGATATATTTAGCATGTCGGAAAGTGTGTACAAAAGAACAATTAAATAGGCATGTTTTGAAAACGGCATATAAGGAGCTGATATGCTAAAGACAAATGAATGTTTTTTTTTTTTTTTAATTGTGTATTTTGTAATGTGTATTTCTTTTAATTATTTGTATATCTCACTGTTTTGTATTAATATGTATTTCGTTGTCAAAGACAACACAACAATTGGGCCTAGAGTCTGTTGTGTTGTGCTTGAACTAAAATAAATAAATAAATAAATATCCACAAGAAACTCTCGTTGTCAGGGATCGAGCCAGGAATCCGGCATATTATAAGCATGTGCTCAACCACTGAGCCACCGTACCCTCTTCCATGATAAATTCCAGTTATCCACGATGGCAACTGTTATCGGTGCGGGGACAATGTAAACATCTACAACATTTAAAAAAAAAAAAAAAAAGAAAGAAAAAACTACCTTTTAAATAGGCCTATATTTTATTAGATAACATCTGTGGCTGTATCTTCCCAAAAATGTTTAGTTCTTCCCTGGAAATGTAAAGTTCGCATTCGTGTTCGTAGCTCTTATCTGTGCTATTTAAAACAAGCAATTTATTTCCGTTAAAAATCTCTGCTTTGATTTCAGGTTGCATCACGCCATCAACCTTAATTTAGACCACAGCCACTCTTCAGCTTCAAAAATGAATTACAGAGAGTTTGAAATATTCTAGTAACCTCCCATGCAAATTTAAAAAAAAATCACTAACTTACATCGTACCAGCTAATCTATTCTGGACTCAATTCTATGTAAAAGGTTACAAGAAAGCAGGATAAAACTTGGTGATAAATTTCCGACCTGTAGATAAGAAAAGTTAAGCTATGAACAAGAGATTTAAAATGTTTCGTGTCTGAGGTATTATTGGTTTTATCAGTGATTTTCCATTACAGAATTGAAATGCTGGCATATCGTCAATATAATGTTGTTTATCTTATCTCTGAATTATTGTATTAACACCATTTATAAAACTATGTTGTTTCAAAGCGTAGTCTATAAATTAAATACAAGGATTTACAAAAATGTGTCAGAATATTTTGGGAAAAAGATTGCTCACACCAAAATAAGAAAAAAAAATCATATGCACCTGTGCTCAAACGTGGATAGTTTCGGAGTTATAGGAAGTCGAAAACGTCAAACAAGTGAGCTTTAAAAATTCATAGCTACACTACCATGGGACCTATCGTAGTCAGGTCAAGATATCGTTGAGGAATTGGTATGTGAACTTTCCAAATATCCATGTTTAAAAATGCTCCAGCACTTGCACATCAAATTTTAAAAAGGTAGGTGGAGAGTGATCAAACACATGCAAACTAATACGGTGCCCGTGGGGGAAGAGAGCGGGGCCACGGCCCCGGCCGCTAAAGTAAGGGGACGCAAAAAGGAAAAAAGATAGGAAAAATTACTTGGAATATATGTATGGGGGCGCAGTATATAGTCTCGCCCCACACACAGGGAAAACCTGCAAGAAACAAGAAGAAGCCTAAGGTAAAAAGAAGCGAAAAGATAAAAACATAAATACGCAGAGAACACAGATACCAAACACACTTACAGAAATACACAATAAACAAGCAATCTAGATTCAAACTCTTTTGTTAATTTTTTTTTCGTTTTTGTAAATTTTACTTTTTTTGTCTCTTTTCCTTCCCCATCCTTTCCCTCCCAAATTTTCGTATTTTTTTCTTTTTTCACTTATGGAAATAAAGAAAAAAACAAAACTACCATAGAAACCATTCGCAATGATGATAACTCGTCGGTTTTCGAATGCTCTAGGTAACCGACTAAGAGTAACGCGACTGAGCGAATGAAAAAAAAAAAAAAAAAAAACTCGCCCCGGGTGCTGATTTTCCTCGGCACAGCACTGACGCAAACAGCCTCTATAACAATGATTGTGCAAGTACCGGAGGTTCTGAAAGAGGGATATTTGGACAGTTCACATATTAGTTCCTCAGTGATGTCTTGATCCGACTACGATTAGTCCTATAGCAGTGGCATTATGGACCTTTGAAGTTCGTTTCTTCACGTTTTCGGCACCCAATAAGAACGAAACTAGAGCTCCTTCCTGGCTACGCGGTTAACGTACGCGCCTTTGGCGTGGAAGACCGGGGTTCGGTTCCCGGTGGAAGCTCATGCGGCTCGGATTCCACGTTAATCAGTAGGTCCCGTCTCATATAGCCTCGCTATTGAAAGGGATGTTAAAATCAATTCAACTCAACTACGAAACTATGCATTTCCGACCACAGGTCCATATGAACTTTTTTTCTTATTTTCACGTGAGGAATCCATTTCCAAGATTTTGTGACAATTTTTTAAAACACCCTGTATACGGATTACACGTGTATCTTTATTAGCGTTATACAGACGATAAAGTTTAGATCAAATTCGCTAAAATTAACACATGTAATTTCCAAGATGCAAATCAAATGTCCCTATGAGTACAATGCTCACAAGCAAATGGTTGTTCTCCAATTGGCTTTCCAAATACATAATTTACGTTATTTAGTGTACAATAATATCTTTACATTTATAATCAAGTAATGATTGTTCTTTCCTCTATTGTTTAAATACGCTGTACAATTTATGATACCCTAATGTTTGTTGTTCACTCTTGGAAATTTTGTAGAAATCTATTCTCGTTTCGTCTCAATTTTCATCTCGTCTCGAAAATTTGTCGTCTTATTTTGTAAAATATAGTCCATCTAGACGTTATAAGGATCCCTCCACGAGAAGTTCGCGAAGGATGTGATCAGGGCCGGCTCTACTATATGTGCAACACGTGCATCTGCACGGGGCACAGGTTTCGAGGTGCGGTAAAATTTGTTATAACTATATTATTTGAAATAAATATTTCTTGTTGGAAAGAGATTTCATGATGATGATAATTAAGTTTATTAACGTAAGCTGACCTATTTGAATACCATATTCATAATTCATGTTTTAGTCGCATTAGTTTAAGATCACATGAACAGTGCAAAATCAAATGGTCAAACAAATTCCAGCATGAATTGCTTGATTATTGTCAAATACAAGAAATCAATTCTCCAACAGTAGTGAACACCTGTTCCATTTACTTATCACAGTTTTGATATGAAAACTAGTCTTGTCTTTGTCACAAACAAGTTCCTTATCATTGAAGGTAGAAACAAGATTTTTCATAAATGTAGAAGGAAAATCAAGAAATAAAGATAAAAGAGCTAGTTGCACTGGAATTGCAAACTGATATATTGAGATTGAAGCTCGATATTGAATTCTATAAAAAAGGATTACCATCTTTCCTGTGTACGTATGTTTGCTTTATCTTTCACTAACATAGAGCTTCTTCGTGGCTAAGTGGTTAGCGTACGCGCCTTTGGCGTGGGAGACCCGGTTTCGATTCCCGGCGGGAGCTCATGTGGTTTAGATTCCACGTTAATCAGTAGGTCCACGTCTCATATAGCCTCGCTGCTGAACGGGACGTTAAACCCAAAATCAACTCAACTCAACTCTTTCACTAACATAATAAATTATTACTTTTAAAAAATAACAGACACAACGATATTATATTTGTAGTGTTTAGGCCTTTCTGAGTGCGAGTACTTTCCCTCCCTTTCGTTGTTCATGATGGGGTAGCGTACTTAAAATTGTGGCTTTTAAGATTTGTTCTATCTAGAGAAAGAGGAAGGGCAGCAAATGATACCATTGCGCGGGACAAGAGATTGCCTAGGGCCGGTCCTGGATGTGATATAACATTTAAACCAAATATATCATTGAAATATATCGTCTGATGCTTTGATATATTTAAACATTGATCAATAGTCTTAATTATGTTCGTACAATCACTTTATCCACTTATAATGAATCATGTAACACTAGAACAGTGTCTAAGACTTGGGAAATTAGTGGTATCTACGAGGCTCGTGAAATTTCTCTTCTTGTCTTGCATTTAAAATTATACTTCTCATTTCGTTTTCAAGACGAGACAAGGAATTTCTGGTTTCATGGGCAGCACTGACCTGGGCGCCATGTATTTTTGTGAATATATCATTGTATTATTTGTAGCGCATTCTGAACGAGAATGTAATGGTTTTAATATAATTTCGTTGTGCGAAATCATTTGTTAAAACATTTCTCGTGTTGGTAGTCGTATAACATTTCTTACCTATTTCGTTCCGAACTTACACTTTAATCTATTCAAGTTTCGTTCTACTTTATTTTAAGCATTCAGGTTTTAGCATTGACATCATTCACTGTTGCTTGAACTCCCACACAACTTCGTCTACTGGGAAGTCTATAGAAGTCTCTGCTTTTTTATGTCGCTTAGATGTTTCTTTCTCTGATCATGCATTCATGTGAAATCGTGTCGAAGTCAGCGAAAGAGGTTTAAAATAGAAGTTGCACAAAAGAAGTTAAGAGAAAACTCGATGAATCAACTTCAAGAAAAGAAGTCAGGAGTTTTGCAAGTGGCGCCATCAATGGAAACAAAGTGAAACTTCCGATTTGTTTTGCATAATGTGCATTTGTGTAGGAAATCATAAAATATAAACAAAAACAACGTAATAAATAATTTAAACTACTGTAGTCATTTTCACTGCCGTAAGACGGAACAGTCAATCCTCAGGTGTGTTTGTAGAACCCTGATCTATGCTGTGCCTAAGTCTAACAAGAGCGACTGCATCTGGTCGGTTGCCTGTCCGTCTGTCTGTCTACAAATACAAGGTGACCAGACGTCCTGTTTTAGCCGGGACAGTCCCCTTTTTCCCACCGTTGTCCCGTTTTTATCTGATTCTCAAACGGGACTGCTAAATGTCCCGTTTTTAAGCAAACATGACCTGAGTGTCCTGTAATTATTATTCAAAATATAAATGGTCAATGCAAATTCTACATTCTTCCGTACCAGCACTCATTGGGAAGGTTCAGCTGTATCTGGAACTTCTGAATGTTCAAATGGGAATTGAGTATTCTGTGCTTCAAGTGGAAATTGAGTTGGAATTCTGAGTGTTCAAGTAGTTAAAAGTATTGTTGAGTTTTACTTAAGTTAGAAACGGTGTGTTATCATTCTTACTTGTATATTTTGTAAATTGAAAACACTGCTGAATCCCAAAATGCAATGTGGAAGTCATATATATATATATATAAGTCGCCGATTCGTATGCGTCCCGTTTTTGAAAGTAAAAGTTCTGGTCACCTTGTGCAAGTATCAGAATGTATACGCTGAGAGGTAAAATGTGGTGTTGAAGGAAGATGGAAAAGGTAAAATGGACAGAGAGAGAGTAACAAATGAAGATGTTTTAAAACGGATAGAAGAGAAGAGGACGCTTTTGGTCAACATCATCCGTAGGAAGGACAATTGGATTGGACATATCTTGGGAAGAAATTATCTTCTTCGCACCGCCTCAGAAGGAAAGATGAAAGGGAAGCGAGGAAGAGGAAGAACACAGCTGATTGATGATTTGAAAAATAGGAGAAAATATTGGGAGTTAAAAGATGAAGCTCAAATTCAAGTTCAAATCTAAAACTGTAGAAAAGAAACTTCATTAATCCCAGGACTTGCTAAAAGGCAGAATTAATAATAATAATAATAATAATAATAATAATAATAATAATAATAATAATAATAATAATAATAATGATGATGTGAGAAAGCTTTGAAATTAGGAATGAACTTATTCTCTTGCTTCTAGGGATGCGCACGAGACGAATCGAGACAGGATTTTCCTGACAAAATTCGAAAAAATGAAATGAAATCTTTAAGTTTTACGTCCCACGGTTATGCCGGTTAGGCTAAAGGAGACGGTGATTATGAGAGATGAGTGAAAATGGTGGAATGAAGAAAGTGGGAGGAAATGGGAGAACCCCGAGAAAACCCACGAGCACGGTGTTTGTCCACCACAAAGTTCACTTGGCGGGGGCTGGGATCGAACCCGGGACCCCAAGCACCAGAGGTGAACGCTCTACCACGGAGCCACCGCGGACAAAATTCGAGTCGAGACACGACTCTTCCAATAGAGAAATATACATTTTTCGAGTCGAGACATCACTTTTACAGCACATTTTCGAGACGAGACAGTCACAAATCTTGTCTCGTGCGCATCTCTACTTGCTTCGTATCAGTTACCAATTTCAGCACCAAGCAATGGAAATGAGTAGAAATCTTCAAATGTAATACATGCGATACTGCACCAAAAGGATTGTTTCTTTACTAATATTATCGCGAAAAATTATTCCATTATTACATTACGTGGATATATCAACTTTTACCCATGAGGTTGATTTTCTACGTCTTTAATTTCTTTATTCCGTCCGCATATTATTTTAAGTGGCTTCGGCTTCTTATTCGTCTTCTTTACCGAAGAAGGCATATCAATCTGACATTAAACTGAGGATTTCAAGGGGGGGTATGGTGGCTCAGTAGTAAGGCTCTCGCCTATAGTGTGAAGGATCCATTGTTCGATTCTAAGTCACATGAGTTTGCAGTGGATAACATCGTGTCCGTGGGTTTTCTCCAGTTTTCCCGTTATGTCGCACATTCTCATTTCGCGAATTACTTTACAATCAACCATTCATTAACCATGTGTCCCCTTTAGTCTAAGGAGAAAATTGTGGGGCGTAAAACTGAAAAATCCGATTTAATTCCAAAAATTTCCTTTTGAGTTTATTTTTGACATAATTGAAATAATAGAAGTTCCTAATTCTTTACAGTAATTATTCGTTCTTCTTTTCATAGACTTGGAGGAATTGGCAAACTAATTCATTTAGTTCGGTAAACTGACTTGTTCGTTCGTGGATTACACATCTTTAATCTCTAGAGAAAATTTTTATTAAAGGACTTTCTTATTATTATCTTTTACTCTGCGTACATTTCTTGGTATTTAAGCTTCACTTTAATTAATGTGAAATGTGGTGTGTGTACAACGAACAAAACAAAAGTAATGAATTTTAGGGAAAAACAAATTAAATATACAAAAGCTAACTTGAAATATTTTGTTATTCTGTTCTGAAAATTATTTGTTTCAAAGTGAATGAAAGGGGAAGAGAGAGAGAGAGAGAGAGAAAAGAAATGTATGCGAAAACATGAAGTGTAAATTAATCAACGAAGATTGGCGAAGAACGCAATCACAATCACAGTTAAGTCAAGAGGACAAGGGAAAACATTTTATCTCAGGAAAATGTTGCCAAATACAGATAAATTCAATTCAGTCTATCTCGTTGTTGTATATTGTAGGATACTTTCAGAGCTGGAAGCACTATTTCACATAAATAAACAATTCAACTTAGTAAACATGGATCGAAAGTGCTTATTTCAAAGTTGCTGCGAATTTGAAAAAAGACAAAAATTCACTTTGAGGATACAAAGAAAACTGGAAATTCATCAGTAAGGATTGCCATCTCTGAGATACAAACTAAATCTGATGACTTGAGAAATTGTGTTGCTACGAAACAAGAAATATCTGGGCTCGGCTCGATTCTAGTCTCGAAATTGAGACGAGAGTCGAAAACGAGAAGTACATTTTTAAATTCGCGACGGGAGAACAAATTTCTCGAGTTTCATGGGCAATATTAATTCACTCAAATCTAAGATCTCATACACCGTTTTAGCGTTACATGCAAGGGCGCCCATCAGGGGGGCAAGGTGGGGCGCTTGCCCCCTAGGGGAAACCGTACTTCGGAATATCGAAAACCCAATTGAATTTTTACATTAATTACAGCAAAATTTGAACCTATATTTGAAATGTCGCGTATACTTGCCCCCTCTTGGAAACCACAATATGGGCGCCCTTGGTTACATGATTTATATTACAAAACCTACGAGGGTAAATCAATATGTAACTGCAATATTGTTCTTTTTTTTTTTTTTTTTTTTTTTTTTTTTTAGATTGTCTTGGCTCTACGGCAATGTGTGCTCACCAAACCTAAGCTAGGTATCACCGCTTAATTCGCTTGTGGTAAGTTGGAGCGTTATCACATTAGTTCTCTTCGCGTTCTTGCGAAGTAAAGATGGCCGCGCCACTCTCTGTGGGCATCAAAGAAGAACAGTGTTCTGTCATTTGTATTTTGTGCTCTGAAAGTGTTCTTGCAATGGGACAATGTGTTGCCACAGCGAAGTGTTTAACAGTGGTCTAAACTGTTCAAAAGTCGTTGAACAAGAATGAAGAACGAAGAAAAAGCAGAGCGTCCAGCTATAGCAACAACTGATGGTATTATTGAACGGGTCCGTGCCTTGATTCTGAATAACAGATGAGTGACTAACTGTTGATGAAGTAGAAACCAACCCATTTGCAGTCATGGTTCTGCATATGACATCATGCATAACAGGCTCAACTATTACAAAGTCTGTGCAAGATGCGTTCGAAAAACCTTAATGAAGAGCACAAGCGAAACTGCAAGAATCTGTCAGCACCTACTGGACCGTTATGTAACTTCGCGTTTCTCAGGTGAATCGTGACTGAAGATGAAACGTGGCTCCATCACTTTGAACTGGAGAGCTAACGCCAAAGCATGAAATGGAAGCACCCCGGATTTACCTTCAAGAAGAAATTAAAGAGTCAACTTTCTGCAGGGAAAATGATGCTCACATTGTTTTGGGATTCACAAGGTCCAATTCTGGAACAACCTATAAAAGGGGTCAACAATAAACAGAAAAAAGGTAGAGTGATATGCTGGTAAGCAAATTGAAGCCTGCAATTCATAATAAAAGCAGAGGTCGATTGTCGTAAGGCATTCTTATGTTGCATGACAGAACATACCGTCACCCACACCACTCAAACTCTTCAGGCGCTGCGTTTCGAGGTGTTGGAGCATCCTGCATACAGTCTGGATCTCCTCCCGTCGGATCACTATCTCTTTAATCCACTTAAAGACGCTCTTAGAAGCCATCGATCCAGCTTCAAGTCCGATCAACAGGTGAAGGAAACGGTGCATTTGTGGCTTGCTGCACAATCGAAAACCTTTTTTGCAGAAGATACCGAGAACCTTGTTGTAACGATGAACAATATCAATTAAAAGGCTGGGTAACTATGTTGAAAAATGATATGAATAAAAACATTGAACTCTTCTGGTAATAAACAATAAAAATTAATTGCAGATACTTATTGACTAACCTCCGTATAAACTAATAAAATGATTGTAATAGCATACTGAGCTGCATGCCATTACATAATATATACAAAAAAATAAATGTGTTTTGAATGTTGTTATATCACACTCTTTGTGGATTACTCTTAATCAGAAGAATTCTGATAACTACATGAAATTAAGGAAAAAAGCATGAAAAAATATTGTACATATATTTGCAAAGCGAGAAGAGAAATTCTTAAAAGGAAACGAAAAAATGTTTTTCGAGAATTTAGACGAGACAAGAATGGATTCTTTGAGAACTGAGACGAGACGAGAAAGGATTCTTAGAACCGAGGCGAGAAAGTATTCTTCGAGAACGGAGACAAGTCGAGCAAGGATTTTTTCAAGAATAAGACGAGACTTTTACAAAATTTACATGGGAAGAGAAAACTTTGTGGATTTACACTTTTCATTGGTACTACATGCAGAATAAGCGGGTATTACGCAAAAATGGTGAAAAACGACTGAAAATTTTCGAAAGGTGGGCGTGGAGAAGAATGGAGTGAATTAGCTGGGTTGACTGGAAAACGAATGAGAGGGTGTTAAATAGTAGGGGGGAGAGGAACAATTTTAGATATTATTAAGAAGAGGAAACAAACTGCTTGGGACATTGGCTAAGACGGAACTGTATCATCAGGGGCGTGCTAGACGGTATGGTGGCAGGAAAGAGAGAGAGGGCGAAGGAGGCTACAATTAGTGGAGTATATCAAAAACAGAAAAATTGTACATGAAGAGGACGAGATTAGAGGAAGACCGTGGAGCATGGAACCTTCTCAGTTACAGCAAGTGACCTGCTAATAAGGGCCGAATACCTATGATGATGATGATTTTTCTAGAAAAGTCCAGAGGGTGTAGTTTTTCTCGGGGTATTGAATTCTAACGAAAGATTTTCTCAAAAATGACTCAATTGATTTTGTTCATATTTCATAAATATTTCATTAAAAACTGGATGATATAGCATAACCAATTTAAAAACCGTGAGGTATCATTATCACGAGTCACAAAGTAGCTTTCCGTTTGCAGCCATTTAGAAACACAAAAAGAAATGCCAATTTTTTTAATGGTTGGAAATCGAAAGCAGATATGTGGATCATGATAACGGTATTTCATGTAAAATAATATTGTCTAGGAAGCTCTTGTTCCACTTTTCGGTTATCTTTTGCCTATTTGAAGTTATCACATAATTACTGTAAAATTGACGGTATTTTAATTTCTCAGTGATGCGGCCTCTTAAATGCTTTTTGGGCTTTAAGAAGAGAACTAAGAAAAGATTAATTAGATTTGTAAGTTTAATTTGACCAGTAGGGATGCACGCGAGACGCGAGAAGTCTCGCCTCGTCTCGCATTTGCGAGAGGAGACACGAAACGAGAGAGAAAATTTTATGCGAGACGTGAGACGAGACTAAACCATGCGAGACGAGGCGCTAGACGAGACCCGGTTAAGTCTCGCGAAACTTCTCGCAGTCTGGCAACAACATTTATGAATTACATTTAATTGTATATTTAGTGATTTTACATTTATTGAGTTTTCTAAGTTGAGCGTTAATGCCTCCAGGAACAAAAAAGTGATTGGGGCAATATACATTTTATGAGATTTATTATTATTCAAGGTTGATTTTCAGAATTAAAGCCTTCTTTAGTTTCCAAAAAAGAAAAGCTTTGTAAATTGGAAATTTATTACAGCATCGGTTTAGGACTTTATTTTGCGACACACAAACATACACGCGGGCGCGCACGAATACATGAACTTCTGTTTTTGGTCTGAAAAGCGAATAAGACTCCCTATTGCTGCGAAATGTGATATTTCTGTTGTTTCTTTTTCACTGGCGGGGAAATCCCCTCTCGTCAAAGTTTATCCCCGGCCCGGCTCGCAGAAATAACATGATATTTTTACATGGAATAAGTATTTTCTTTCTATATATTTATCAAATACATCCCCCTCTAGTTCGGAAGTTTAATTCAAACACTGGTTTGGTATGATGGGCCTATAGGTTTGGTGGGAGATGGTAGGAATGGCCCTATATCTGTTAGTAATTTTAGATCTGGCAATACGATATAAGTTGAAAGCTAAAGTTGATAAAATGCGATAATGCAACATTGCTACAAGCGCGAACGAACCGAAAGAATTGGGTCGTATTGTGTTGTGAGGAGTTCTTTTGTTGTCTACAAGAGCTTTTGGTGGTATAAAAACATCTTTATGATGGAAAATCACCCTTCAAGGAAACGACCAAAACGTGTAAATGTTGATAGTGGCGACGATATTTTAGAAGGGCCAAATATTGCTGGAGACCTCTAAGCTGGAAAACAATGTTGGATCCAGCAACAATTTATGCTGGTTTTGCTGTAAATAGTGCTATTAATTTGACGAAAATTAATGGTCCAGCAATCAAATTCCAGCACAACTTTTCTTTTAATTTGGAGCGGAGGTGACACAAGTTCGGATACCATGTTGAACTCTAGGTTCCGTCTCATTAGGAAAACAATGGCAAACCACCATGGATTCACCTTGCCAAGGGACTTTTAGGTCAAATACCTGCCTTCGGACAGAATATCACATCATCATTCAACAGCCATAGAATGACACATTACAATATTTTGATCCAGAATATATGCGAGACTGCGAGATCATGCGAGAAAGTCTCGCGCGAGACGAGACTCAATATTTTATGCGAGACGAGACGAGGCGCGAGACGAGACCAACATTTGAGGCTGCGAGACGAGACGAGACTTTTCCACTCTCGTCTCGTCTCGTCTCGCTTGTATCCATATTGACCAGAAAGATTTGTTAACAACTAACAGATTTCTGTTACAAAGATTTAACAAGCTGAATAGTGTTTTTAAAATACCCCATTACGAGATACCAATTTTAGTACCCTGTCCACAACTCGAGCATATACCACGTGTAAATGATAGAATTGGGAAAGAACTTACACAGAGCATAAGTTCCATCTGTCTTCTTCTTCCAGGGACGGGGGCTGCTGCTGCAATATGTTCGGATCTGTTGTATATTGGGCAACATGTTTGAGGATGGTGATCCAAAGAATAAATGAATGAAAAATGAATGATTCCCGATGCCTCCGACCACCTTATTTATTTCAAAAGTTTATCTAAAGTTTATCTTCAGTTTCAAATTGTATTTTAATGATTAATTACCAAAGATTGGGTGTTAGCATGCGTAGTCATAATCTGATTTTAATTGACAGAATCATCTGCTATCAGAACAAAAATTTTAGGAAAACCAAAAAAATGGATCAAAAGATAGAGATCTTGGCCATCATTAATTTTTGGATCAGGCGGCACAAAAGTTTTGAACGTCCCCTAAATCGAGTTTTTGTATTTGCTACGGAATAAGCACATCATCCTGAGTTTAAGTGATAGTTTGGATTCGGCAAAACTATACGTACTTCTCCAAATATAGGATCTACAATTTTTTTTTTATTCAAATATATTGGATGTTTTGGGACAAAAATGTATTTATCATTTTAACAACAAACTTGTTTTTGTTTGTCTTTCTTTCTGGTCAGTTTGTGACAACACATTATTTCTCTTGTGCAAGTACAAGTAACGTTTTGACTCAACGTCGTATATAAAACGGATAAGAAAGTGGAAAATATCCTGCAGAGAAATTAGTCTCCAAGACTGGCAACACTGATCTGAGTCATCTCTCTTTTATGACTTATATATGGCTAGTTGTAAATGTTTATCCTCCTATGTTTTTTCCGTTGTTCCATTTATTTCAGAGCTTCATCAATAACCATCCTCTCCTATTATTCCCTAACGAATTCTTCTTTTAAGACTAGGAGACGCCCATATACTACAGAGAATGATGAGTACTCCGAGATCATTTCTTCTATTTATTTTCCTCTTTTTTTTCTGATACGAGTGTTTCGTTTCGCTTTCATAACCCACTTAAAACTTTCTTTCGTTTTAAACCGTTGTATTCTTACAACCACAAAATGAACTAGGCGCGGCTCGTTCTTATTGTTCATCGGTGTACCGTACCGTTAAATAAAGTCATTGAAATTTTACAGGACTCCAAGTTTTACTTCCAAATTAATACTTCTTAAACTGTGATTGCTCCTTTCAAGTAGGCTGCTATAACGGTACTGTCTGTATACGGAACCTAATTGTGTCTTCAATTATGATTTTCCGTTTTTTTCTTCTTTTATCAGCTTTTTCTGTTTTTACTTTTTAGTCAAGGTTTTTCATAAAGTTCGTCCAAGTCACGCCTTTAAAACCATTCTACATCTAAAATATCTTATATATCACTTGGGATACCTTTCTCCACATTTATTTATGTCTTCCGGGGATGCGGTGGCTCAGTGCTAAAACGCTTACCTCTTCTGCTTGGAGTACCAGGTTCGATCCCGGCTAAGTAAGTTTGTGGTTGACAACATCGTGCCCGTGGGTTTTCTCGGGGTACTTCCGTTTCCTCCCACTTTCTCATTCCGCCATTTCTTCCATTATCATTGACTTGCCTTAGTCATTGTCTTCCTTAGCCTAAAAGGAAATAATCGTTAAACTGAAACATTTCATTTCATTTCCATTTATCTCCTCGTTTATCCAGTTACCTATCACCATTTAGTTATCATTTCAGTAATAGTACAAAATACACCTCTGTTCCAGATCATATAATTTTATGGTGGACAACATCGTGTCCGAAGGTTCTCTCGCGTGTGTTGTTGTTTCCTTCTACTTTCTCATTCCACCAATTATTCTTAATCATAACTTTAATTAATCATTTGCTTGTATAGCTTAAACTAAATGAATGAAATCCCAAAACAAAGGCTTCATTTCAGTCTATTTACTGTATCATTTCACGTAATTCTCATATCTTCTTCATAACAGTTCCAAACAACTCCAGTCATGCCTCTTGCATTTTCACCTTCAAGTATATTACTATAATGTGTCCACTACCTTTTACGCTCTCATTCTTAAGGCTGATTCACACATAATGTGCGGAGTCCATGCCATTCCCCTGCCATACTCCGTCCGTGACACGGCCGAGACCATTCACACACAGTATGCCGTACTGTGCCGCTACTGCTTTCTACACGATTTGTCTCAACTTCGTGTCGTTTCGTGTCCTCAGAAGAAAGCCGAAAGACCTCGGTCTACGAGTTACGACCGGGCTGGTTTCTCTTCAAGGCGGTACGGCACGTCATGTGAATAAAAAAGACAACCAATGAATTTTCATTCTTTGAGGACTACAGCACGCATGGGCATGGCATGGGAACGACATGTCATGCGTGAATTTAAAAAGACAACTCATTGAATTTTCTATGTGAAAGTCTGCAAAGAAACTTTGTGGACCACGGGACGGATGGGCATGGCATGAGAACAACATGTCATGTGTGAGTTAAAAGAGACAACCCAATGAATTTTCAATGTCAAAATCTGAAAAGAAGCTTTGTGGACCACGGCACGGAAACAGCATGGGAAGGGCACACAACGTGTGAATTAACCATTGGATGCTTCACACATCCCCTTAGACTTCTCATATTTGTCGCCCTGCTTAGTTGGTCCGTTGTTTTGAAGTTAAAGATTACCTTTCGGCATCAAGACTACGTGAGACGTGAAGCTATATCTTTTAACGTCAAATCCTCACGAATATATTATGTACTTGGCTGTGTAAGAAAAAAGGAAAAAAACCTAGATTAGTGGATTTTGATCCTGTATGTGTCCTAATATTAAAGGTTAAATATTGGGAGATTCCTATAAGATATGAAGAGTAAATGCGATGCAAGAATAACAGACTACCTAAAGTTGACGCAAACCAGAAAATATATTTGACCCTAGAATAAACGGATCAATAAACACTGTATGCATCCCTATAAAATTGTTGTCTTGATATACCTTTGCCTATGTTTTCTTCTCCTGTCTCGTTAATATGTCTGCCTTTGACTTGTAGCATGAACAGGTGAAAGTATTTAAATAAATATTTATTTCAAAATGCAGGGTCCAAATTGGTTTCCAACGCATTTAGAGTATATAATATGAGGCAAAGGTACTTTGTAAGTTTGGAAGATACAAAAGGATCGGCACTATATGTTCGATAGTGTACGTAGAAAGAAGCGTTTTAACGCACTTAACCATTACCCGTTCTTTCGACTTGTAAATAAAGCAGTGGCGAACACCTGTTCAATTTAGTTAGTTAACACACTTTTGATATCAAAATTAGTCTTGTATTTGTCACAAATAAGTTCCTTATCATTGAAGGTGCAATCAAGTTTTTTTTTTTCAATTTTTTTAACAGACGTAGAAGGAAAATTAAGAAATAAAGATAAAAGAGCTAGTTGTACTGGAATTGCAAACTAATATATTTAGATTGAAGTTCTATATGAAATTCTATAAAACGGATTACTATCTTTCCTCTGCAGGTGTATTTGCTTTATCTTTCACTACCATAAAAGATTATTATTTCAACGAAAAAAACATAACAAGATTGTATTTATGGTATTTAGGCCTTTCTGAGTGCGATTATTCTTTCCCTCAGCTTCGTTATTCATGATGAGGTAGCATACCTAAAGATTTGGTCTTTCTGTAGAAAAGGGTTGGGCCAAATAATACCATTGTACAGGCCAACAACTTACCTACGGTTGGTCCTGTATGTATGCTAACGGTATCGCAACGACGGAACTCTTATATGGCGCAGCTAATTCAGTACGGTATATATTTATTAACACAACTGTACAAACATTAAGTGAGATGATAAGAATATAAATTATTTTGAATACTATTTTAAAATGAATGTATTACTTACGACAAGATTGGTCTTCCTCTTCGTCCAAATCAGCTCCTGGTCGTTTCTTGACTAAACTGTCCCAAAATGACTTATCATGCTTATCACCTGAAAAAAAATAGAAAAAATGTTAATACTGTAAAATTGTTAATTATTTGATTTGTAGTTACGTCCATCGTCAGCAGAGAGGCTATATGGGACGAAATGTACACTCTAAAATTGAAATTGAAATGAAATGAAATCATTACGTTTAACGTCCCACGGTTATCCCGGTTAGGCTAAAGGAGACGCTGATAACGAGAAATGAGTGAGATGGTGGAATGAAGAAAGTGAGAGGAAATGAGAGAACCCCAAGAAAACCCACGAGCACGGTGTTTGTCCACCACAAGGTCCACACCACGAGCTGGGATCGAACCAGGGACCCCAAGCACCGGAGGTGAACGCTCTACCACTGAGCCACCGCGCCCTCTCACTTTAAAATTGAATCTGAAGTATTGTACTGCCTTCCATGATCATTTGGAGGAGAAGAAGGAGCTGACTGCCTCATCTCAGTTTGACAGATACGTATTTTTTAATCAACTAAAATAATAAAATAAAAAGAGAAACGTGGAACTCTTACGTCGGTGAAGAAACTACCACCCTCCATGTAAGCAAAATCTGAACTGACGCTGAAGGTGTCATGGTCTCTTATCGAAAGTCAAACCCAGAACCTCAAACACAAAGGTACATCCAGTATATACTAGACCAGGAATAAGACTCATTAAACGTTAAACACCGATCAATCAAATTCTAATTCTAATTCTCAATCTATTCCCTAATCTATGTCTTTAATTTGTTAAGTTATAGTAAAGGATAAAGTAGGAACAAACGAAAAGTTGGAAATTGAAGAGGTAGATATAAGTGTGATTTATTTGCGCTTGAACATCCCTTTTCTGTACCATGGCCATTTGAGGTGAGACCTACTCTTTAAAAGTAGGATCATCAATTACTACTCATGCATGTTCCCAACCAGGAATCAAACCCGAGATCACGTGCACGTATAAAGAGCGCACGTTAGCAACTTGGGAGTTAGGAATATCATAATATTCGGTAGAGTAACAGTATACAGGTCTGTTCCTCATCTTTTATTATGATAGATGTTTATACGTTTTGTACCAACGATTATAAATAAGTAATTTTCTATTTGTCTCTAAAAGGTCTTTCCTCTAAGTCAAGAAGAATTGGACTTCTTGCACGTTACAGCCAGGAGGAGGTTGAGCTTAAGAATGACCCTGCAACTCGGTTTAATAGGAACCTTCTGCTCGTTGCTGCACAGATGTGGGATTAAGATCTCCCGACCGTCGCAACTCGGAGATAGAGTTGGAGAAGTCTCTTCGGCCCGTTACAGCTTGAAAAGAAGAGATATCTCTTACCCATTGCAGCTAGAGATAGCTAGGAGATGACCAGTTAAAAACTGATAGCTTCTGCCTCTACGTGTCCGTTTGTATAGCCAGTCTATGGAAGCGGAAAATGTGAAGGGGTTGAAGGGGTCTTCTTCGTATATCTTCGTGTTTCCTCGGTTTCGTCGATGGTAATGGCACCCATCGTGTGCTTGCTGGAGCTTGTGTCGAAGCACGTAGTTTTTGTTTATTAATATGAGATGTTTTCAATATGAGGGGATGCTGCAATATATATGAACTGAGTAGTAAAGGTCCATCTGCTTGATATTCACTTGTAGACCCCAATAAAGCCTCCCTTGTATAAGATACTCCCTTATCTGAAGCATAGGGAAGAAAATAAATTCTTTTAAATAGGTATTTTAGAACTTAAACAAGTAGAAATGTGACGTATACACCATGTTTGTTTTGTATGGTATGATACTTTAGAAATTAATATTAAAATCAGAAATGGTAGTAGGTTATAATCACTTCCGGTTTTAGTACAAAAATATAGTGAGAATGGAATGTATTCTTTGAACGTTTATCATTACAGAAAACCGTAATACTACAATGTTCGAAAAGAACTCACCCCCAAACTAAATCACCCTCTGTAGATTTTTCTCGGACTACTACACTACAGAGTTGCTAATGAAATATTTACAATATTTATGGAAAACGAATTAAATCGTTAAAACAGTTTTCGAAAACGATAGCTTTTTTTTTAAACCCTTCTGTACAGTACCCATATACTTTAGAGTGTGGGAAGAAAATTCAAACCTCCTCTGTCTCCCTGGAGAATCTTATAAAAGTTTAACTTAAAACTCGTTGGTATGGGCTTTAACGGAGTGTACAGTCAGCAACAAAAGTTCTTTCCATTTGCTAAAATTTATTTTAGGAATAACGGTGAAATGTACACAGTTTCACCAAGTTTCAAGGCTGGAACGTACAGAAAATTATATCCTTTTTACTTTACTGAGAACTGCACTCAAATTTTCCTTCCATTCTGAAGTTATTTACGAAACTAATTTCATCAAACAGAAAGAACTTTTGTTGCTGACTGTACATACATTGGACAAATAGAAGGACAGACATAGAAAATCTCTTTTCCTGCGTGTAGGAGCTATGTAAACCCGTTGCAACATTCAATGAAATATCTGGTGTACTGTCTAATTATGCACCGATCCTAATGGAAACAGTGATGTTGGTAACGAATGAAACGTTGCAGTAAAGCAAGTACAGAAAACTGCAGTTTTATTATATGGATCCATAGTATAAGTAATAGTAGAAGTAGAAGTAGTAGTAGTAGTAGAATAGTAGTAGTAGTAGTAGTAGTAGTAGGAACGGGTTAGAAGCCCCGCAGGGGTTTGTTGAGTTCTGTTCTCGACCTAAAATGAGTAAAATAAAAACTTTCCCAAATTTTTCTGTACATCTTACAGTCTGTGAATCCGTACAGTAAATCTGCACCGAGGAAACGGAAGAACCTCAAGAAAACCTACGCATATGGTTTGCCGTCACAAAGTTCCTAGGCAGCAACTGGGATCGTACCGTAGACCCAATACATCTAGGCATTTATTCCGAAGTTGGGCGTCCACTTTCGCCACGTTTTTTTTCGCTGTTATCTCCTTTCCACACTTTCTGCAATTTGTTATTAGGTTCATTAATCCATGCTCTTCACAAACTTTTAAAAGATTTTGCTCGTTATCAATGTATTGCTTCACAAATGTTAAAACTGCTAGTTCATTGCCCTTGTACATTCACCATGTTGATAATACAAATACTCGTTTCTTTTCCACAATGCAACTGTTCGGTTACCTTGAGCCAAGTAGTTCCCTCCGCTCGCCGTATAGTCCCATGTTTATAACCGCTTATATATAACAAATAAACAGATTTTTCGACACTCTTATATATTATCAAGCACACAAACGATCAAATTATCCATATCTTGCCTGTAAATTTTAAAAAGTTTGCATGAAACGGACGCCCAGCTTTGGAACTTAACCCTACATCTGAGATGAGCTCTCTCACCGAACCACCGCGGCTTCCATTGTTGAAACCTCAAATTCAATATTTTTTTCAGAATCACCATACTCTTCTATCGCCGCTAGAATCACAATTTATTTACCTTCTACCGTCGCGCGAAAGGGAAAAATTAATTTGTACTACGAGTATTAACATATATATTTTATTTATGCAAGCATAAAATACATTTATTTTACTAATGCAACCATAAAATGCATATCCTACACACATTGAAAAAAGCAAAGCAAAGAAACAAAACAGGAGTAATTGAGTACTTAAGAGTAACCTTGCTCCGTTTAATGATTATGAAATAAACCGGCTTAATTTGTCTGAAAACGACGACGAAATGTGGAAGTTATAGCCAATACGCTGTAATGGATCCATCACAGTTACAAACTGATTAACGTAACTACTCTTATCGAAAGGATGAAGACGAAGGCAGTTCATCGTCGAAACGTCTGAAAGCTAAAGGCGTTTGTAAGCTATGAATAAGGATAATCAAGTTATTAATTGCAGAGCGCTATTAAAGCTTGTTCGGTAATGAACCATAACGAACAACACCTGCTCCCAGAAGCCGTTGAATTTTACAACTTCAAAGCACGAGCCAGTATTAACATCAATTATGCTGAACGATAATAAATTCATGACTCGTTAATTTAATTTCTACAGGGTGAGGCAAAAGTGGCAAGGGACATTTCTTTCTTATTTCATTGATTTCCATTTTGTCAACTGATATAGTCGGTATAAGTTCAGATAGTGGGTATAAATTCATACCTACTGAAATGTCACAGAAATACGCAGCAAGTAAATCAACATTTTTAAAAAATGGATCTCATCAAGTCACACGCTAAACAAGAATGTTACCAAATCATCATTTCCTTCCACAATGTGAAACTAATACTTCCAAATTATGCGAATTTAATACTCAAACTTGAAGTAGTACAATGACTGGTCACAATAGAGGAACAACATCAAAGATAGAACCTGTTCCTCAGACACTGAATTCATAACAAGAAGCCATTACTTGTTATCTCTTGCTGTTTCTTTTTTTCTCTGTACGTAGAGCACCTGTACACGTTGATCCTTTTCCAATGAATGTCTGCCTGAGGCCATTCATTGAACCGAGGGTTCCCCTTCTGAAAGAAGATAGGATTTTTAGGAGTTGCTACTCTATCCCAGTAAGTTTCATTGTCCTTTTTTTTTTTTTTTGGTATTTTTTGTCTATCAGAGTCAGTATGTTCTCGTCACAGTTAATTTTGTTTTATTGGAGGGGGTGGGTGCACTTGAGGTCTAGGCAAAATGCGTGTTCTTCTCTGTGTAGGAGTTTTTTGCACAGTCTGTCTACTCTAGTGATGTTATGATGTTGGCTGTATCGGCGCTTGCAGGGGCCAGTTTGCTATTAGCCGTAGCAGCATTTCGGAGAGCAAGGAAGAAAACTCACAAGAAAAAGGATCGAGTTAGATCTTTGTGAGTTTGAAATTCTGAAATTCATTAGCCAATTGTGTACTGTTAGTTTTTGTTTCGTGTATCCTGTCGTTTTCTGTGTTGATTGTTGCGATTCTTGTTTTGTGAGTGTGATATGTATATGTCCCCATAGGTAGAGGTGATGATGCTTAGGTTATCGTGTAGTATTTGTTTGGATGCTGTTTGAATTGCTTTAAAGAGAACTGTTTGTTTAGGAGGCTCGGTTATTGTAGTCAGTATGTAGCTAACCCAATTTATGATCTCTTCTGTTGCTTTCTTGATTACATTTTGAATGAGTGAATCTATTGGCGGGATGGAGTTGGTTTCCTCAATGGTGATTGGTTGTTGTGATTCTTATTCTTTTTCCGTAGGATCTACTTGTCTTGTGTTTTCGGCCTGTACCTTGTAAGGGCCGGTTTCTCCTACTGTGAGTTTCCTTGATCTGTTTTTGATAATGTTTGGAAGTTTGTTGTATGTGTTGTTCTGACCTTCCTGTCGGTATTTTTGGGCAGCTGCTGTGTCCAGTCCGGTGGCCCGACTTCTTGCACGAAGCGCAGAAATTTGGGTTGGGTGGAAGCTTGCAGACTTCGATGTTGCTGTCTCCGCATCTCAAGCAGATCTTCTGATTGTGGCAGAAGGAGGTCATGTGACCATATTGATAGCACTTCCAGCAAGGCAGCGGCCTTACGGGGATGCGTAATGCTTTTGTTCGGTGTATTTTCTCGAAGAGCAGCGTGTGCGAGTTTATTAACTAGTTCAGGACTTCGGGAAAACACCCTGACTAGGGGTACAGGACCATCCTTTCGTTGAATTCTTGTTGCGTTGCAGAAATTGATGTTTTGTTTCTGTAATTCTTTGATTTCGCTCGTGCTCTATTTCAAGTCGACTCCTTTTATGACGCATGTAAAAGTTGTATTGATTGTGTGTTGTTTCCTTGTTCGAGTGGTTTACTTTGTGGTGGGTGATGTCTTTGAGTTTTCTTCTTTGTTTCTCAGTAAAATGTTTGTGTGTCTTGTCTGTGTGACAGTGTTTGATGGGTGTGGGTGAGTGGAGTTGTTCTTTGTTACTTTATCTGTGTTCTTCATTGTCTGTGGTTTGGTTACTTTTATGTTGACGTTGATCCGCTCCCATACAAAGTATGCGTCCTTTCCGAAATCTGATGCTACGTAGACTTTACTAAACCAGTAGCATCTGTGGGGGTCATGAACGCAAGATGAAGGAAAGAATCCCCGCCTTCTATCACTTTGTGGTTGATTTCGAATATAATTCTTGTGCCTCTTGTTAAGAAGGGAAGCTTGTAGATGCCCTCTCCTGCGCTTTCCACCTCCTCGAGCGGATAGTCCTGCTTGTGAGGGTGTAAACCCTAAGGAAAATTGGTGTACTTTTTTCTTTGGGGTCTTTCACTTGCACGTTTTTGCTCTGTTGTGACTTGTTTGTATCATCTACATCTTGTTCTTCAGTGCTTTGGTGTATGCCTGTTGATGTTTCTTCTGGTGGAGGTGATGGATTCAGGTGTGGGGGTTCTGTCATCAAAGGCTGTACAGCAAGAATGCTAGTGCGAATCTTAGCTATCCAAGTTGCCATCACGGTTCGATCGTTCTTACTTCTCCTCGAGAATGACACACTGAAAAAAGGATGATAGGCCCGCAGCTTAGAAAATAGCACTACGTTCACTGTCTCTTCGGCGAAGAACGAGAACACTAGAGAACACCGACGAATTCTTCCAGCACACTTCACTATTCTTTGTGTGGGAGCATTGCTCAAAACCACACACACTTAATAGAACTGTCTTCTTTCTTCTATGGGCGAGAGTCTCGATTGCTAAATTTTGGTACTTGCGATAGCACTCTCTTTAACTGTACAGAGTGAAGCTTTATCACGTTCGTTTTCGCTCGCTGTCTTCTTCAGAACGACCTCTGCCTAAGACCAAAAACGGAAGCCTTTATTTTATAGGTATTGGCAGGAAATGGGCAAAATTTGATTGGTCAATGGTGACGTCCAATCAGCGTCAGTCTATGGACTCAATTATGATTAGCTGGTTGATTAAGTTGGTTGATAAACCCTGATTGGTCGTTTTGTTGGCTGAGTTGAAGACCGGTATCCCTATTGAGGTTGCTGCCTTCTTCTAATATTGCTATTGCTTCTTTCACTTTTCTTTCCCAGTAGTCTGAACACTTTTCTATCAACGTTGTTTCAGAGGAAGAGATGTTGTGTTCCCAGTTATACTATGCTCTGCCAATCCTGATTTTTCTGCTTGCTGTCGTTTGATGTAATTAGAACGTTCTTTCAATCGAATTTCAATTGTATGTCCAGTATATCCAATATAGGCTGTAACGGATCCTTCTGAATCCGTGACATTGATTCTTATAGTTAGCGATCGTGTGTTTTGTTGGTATTCCACGATGTAAAAAAATTATTTGCGTTTGTCTGGATATGAATTTATTAATTTTCTATAGTATACAACCGTATTCTCAAGCTGTACTGGGTACTCACCCGTTCGTATATTTCATTAGGTTGTAGTTCTCAGTTAAATAATTTGATTTATAAATAAGATAAATTAAAGGTAAATTTAAATTATATATATATTGCTTAAGGACTACACATGATTAGATATATTTTTAAGTTTCAACATTTATAAACTTGTAATCAAAATTTAGCTGCAGTAACAAATGTGCAAGCTAAAATTTCTTTATCAGTATAGCTTATTCTGATTATATGTAATTATTTATATTTTAAACTTAGTCTATTTTCCATACAAAGAAATTAATTATTACGAATATTAAACTAATTGCAAATGAAGTCGAACAGTGCATGAACGTTGATGGCTGTAATTGCTTCTCTTAATCGGTGCTTGCCATTTATTAGTACGGGCAGTTGAAATTAATAGCAACCAAACAACTGACGAGCGAAATTTAAAGAGGAAGTAAAGAAATAGTGCTGTATAAAGTAGATATTTTATACATTTTTGGATGAAATAATTTAGTATCAACATTTATTTAGGAATTACGGGAGTAAATTTTGAATGTTAAATATGATTCAAGGCAATAATGTTCTTACAGAGATAAATTCTAGTTTGTTCATAGCTCGGCATTAGTTGTTAGGTGTGACGTATGAATATAATTTTGAAAACCCATAATCGGTTTATGCGTCGAGACGAGTCCTGCTATTATTCGATTTAAGTTATAAAATTTACATTTTGGGCCATTTTACCTATGCAAAATTATTGATTGGAACTTTGATAATGACAGTAGAAGCAATGAAGTAACCTGAGTAGGACTTCGTACGTGAATTTTAGTGTAGACTATGGACTTTACACCAAGATGAGGATTCATTTGTAATACTGTAATGTGGTATTCTAACACCGTCAGACAATCTCTATCAGCCATGGGAAGGCTTATGTATAGCCCGCTCCCCCCAGTTCTTTGTCACCGGAACTGGAAGAGTCACTACGACTACTACTACTACTACTGCTATTACAACAACAACAACAACTACTACTACTACTACTACTACTGTTACTACTATTACCACTACTCCGACTACTACTACCACTTATATCAAGAACAGAACCCAACCAACCCCTGCGGGGCTTCTAACCCGTTCCTACTACTACTACTACTAGTATTGCTATTAACTACCATCACTACTACTTCTACTACTACTACTACTACTACTACTACTACTACTACCACTACTACTGTTACTACTACTACTACTACCGCTACTACTACTTATACTAAAGCCTCCTTACCACAAGATTTACATCTTAATCTTTATAACATGTGATTCCGATTCATTATGAACTAATATGAACCGTTAGAATCACTATGATTCGTTAAAAATCACTGGGGGGAGCGGGCTATACTCAATCCCATGGGAATATACTGCAGGCACAACGAGGAAGTTTATTTGGGACTCGAACGGTGCTGGATGGTATAACTGTTTTATAAGGTAATCCCTAATCAATTATTTACTTCACAGGAGTTCGGATAGCTGCAGTGGGAATCCCAGGATGACTGATTAATACGACAAATTTTACAATATGTTTAAATACAAAGTTTTTTGTCTAGTTCTTAGTGGTGGCACTAGCGGCACTGAAAATTAAAACTAATCAGTGATAAAGAAATTTTATAAGTTTTATTATTTTTCGTGTGTATTTGAACAGTGTGATGATGATGATTCGTAACTAATTACCGGTAGCGTCATGCACTTCAGGTTCATAGTGGGAATGTCTTATAGCTATAATCGCGTGACAAATATAAATTCTCGATTTTCATAATATTCTAAATTCTTTAGTTGATTATTAAATTTTGTAATTAATGAATGCTAACGTACGAAATGAGCTTCGACGGTACCAATCATTCACAGTTGCCTGCCTCAGAAAACCTCTATCTTGTTACCCTACGATTCATGCAATATTTAGAAATGAACCAACTTAAGAAAAACAGATAATATTGTTATTATCATATTGTCTGGTTAGTGGTGCCATGCTGGAAATTGGGATTTATCTATAATCAGCTTCTAATGCAGTAATAAACGATTTTATTTTTTTTTTTTTTTTCGTTTAAGTCAATGCCTCACATTCCATATATGTTTTCTTCATGTAAATATATCATTCCTCATTATTTTTTTTTATTGTTGAAAATTATAGAATTTTCATACTAAGTAATAATTATTCGGAGAAGTAAATAGAGCTGGAAATATTGGTATATTGTGTAGCCAATGTCATAAATCCACTGCTCTGCTCCTTCTTAACTCACAATAAATAATTTATTATTAGTAGTAATAATGTATGTGTCATTTAATGTTCGTGTGATGGCATGGCTGATATAAACTTTGTAATATTCGTCAGAATAAGTAATTATAGTTTAAGATGACCTTCAACCTAATTTTTTTTTATTTTTTTTTTTTTTTTATTTTTTTTTATACTGCAAGACAACCCTAGAGGTATAATATCCCAGTTTCTTAGCAGGCGCTAGCAGGCCCTATTTATATGTATTAGGTCTAAGTAATGGATAGATGAAGATACGAGCTGCTGTGTTGAGGCCAAACTCACTGTCTAGGCAACTGCTGTCACGTATATGCGATGATGGATGTTTCTTTGTTATTTCTGAGTCAATAAACATATTGAACAGGTTATTTTTCATTTCAATTTAAGCGCAGTTACAAATTTCTCAATTTAATTACTAACCTACAATACAAGATTTTGTTATGAGAAAGGAATAAAGATTTAATTTCACTGAAGGAATTGCTGCTTAGGACAAGATCCTGGTGACTTCTGATCAATAAGCGAGATTTTGCTTAATGTACAGTAGATTTCTTTCAAAATAATGAAGAGTGTAAAATCAGTTGTTTTTTTTTTTTTATCAAAATATATTTTCCATTTTTTAAAGTTATAATTATTTAATATTTTAATTATTTATTTCTACTTTGGAATAATAATAATAATTATTATCATTATTGCTGTTATTATATTCTGTCGACGGTAAAAAAAAAAAAAAAAAGAGAGAGAAATTTTATTGGTCGTAACAAGGCTTTTCCACATCCACATGGAATACCGTACTCTCGAGGTGTTCAAAGTCTTAATCATCTTCTACTGCACGTAACAAGGCCCTAAGTTTGGCGGGAGGCTTATGAATAGTACCTATCCCATAGGTTCGAAGGATTTGCTAAGCTTTCCTGAAAGTTGGCCCGTGTATGGAAGACAGGAAGTTCCTTTCGTTCTTCCTTTTCTTTTCCTGAATTGGATGGCTTCGTGGCGGCCCTTTTAAGGCTCCTTCTTATGTCCTTATCTCTGTAATCATTTTGTCGAAAGATGGTCTTCAAATGCTGGAGTTTGGGCTGTATGCTTTCTTCATCTGATATAGCAAAGGCTCTATGTAACAATGTATCCATTACTGTTATCCGTTGAGACTTGTGGTGGAAGCTATTGTTGTTAAGATAGAAGTCCGTAGGTGTGGCTTTCCTGTACACACTCAGTCCAAGGCTGTCGTCAGGTTTCCTTCTAATGAGAATGTCCGAAAATGGTAAGTACCAGTTGTTTTCTATTTCCATAGTGAAATTGATGATAGGTTGGCGGCTGTTGAGCAACTCAAGAAAGGTTTGTAGAGATTTTTGTCCGGGGGACCACACAGCGAAGGTGTCGTTCTCATATCTGTAGAAATGGCTTGGATTCAGAGGTGCTGACTGTGGAACTTCGTGTTCAAAGTCTTCCATAAATAGATTATCCACAGCTGGTGATAGAGGTGATCCCATTGCAACTCCTTTCCTTCTAACATCTATATAATAAAGACTTCTGTTTTTGGTCCTTCATACTTCACCCTGAAGACGAGGACACTGTTGCCAGTCGGTTATCAAAACGTTGGACGCAGCAGAATTCACCTGGCTAATTGCCCGAGAACACCTATATTCAATTACTATAGTATTTAATTCTTCATTGTGTATTCATACAATGGAGGAATAGAGGAAATGATCAAAACCATTTAAACGAATTTCTGAACATAGTTAACATTTAGGATGAGTTGTGTTTGTATCATAACAGTTTGGTAGAAATTGGTACCTTAGGGGGAAAGGGATTCAATTTTTAGCAAATAATAATTCCACCGCCGTTTGAAATGAGGTTTTTGAACTCCTTGCTCAAGATGGGTTTGTATAATTTAATTTTCATTCAAATAACCATTCTGAAGAGATGCAAACTGGGTTTAAATTATACCTTGATAAACCTGTTCTTCCTGTGCGTAGAACAGGCAATTCAGTTAGTTTCTATATAACTTAATTTGATTTAGTTGATAATGGTTTAAGTTTAGTTATAAATGTTACAAAATTAAACGTAATTTGTAAACGAAGAATGAAAAACTTAAAACAATTTTACCGTTCCATTTTTGGGATGTTCTTAGTGACATCATTTATGGAGGGAAGGGGGACTATTGCACCCCTCTATACTAAAAAGCTAATAAAAACGTGAAACTTTTATGTCGGCATTGAGTCTTGCCATCAGCAGCATTATTTCTGATTTTGATTTGGGGAGAGGGCGAAACCTTAGATGTCAGTAGATTTTCAGGATTTTGATTGGTATATTATTATCTTATGGATTAAAATTATACAAATGTCAAATATAAGGAGACAATTGCCCCTCTGGAGTCCCAAATGACGCCCCTGTTTGCCAACTCCCTCCCCCCTCAAAGAAAGAGACTAAACTGATACTACTGGTTGTTCTTTCCTAAACTTATATACGAGGAGGTACCCAAAAGAAACCGGAATAGCATTGTGGTGGGCGAAACTTCTGTAGTACGCATTTATGCTGCTAGACATATATAGCACAACCCATTGCCAATTCAGTGCCACCTGCGTTGTCGGCCTGGCTTGTTGTGTTCATCTACAGTGAGTGTTTTTGCTAACGCTGTTGTGTTTTTGTTTTTTTTTTCTGATGGCAAGTATAAGAGACCAGGTCAGACCATCAATCTAGCCTTTTATTTGGAAGTGTTAAGAACATTGCGCAACTGTATTCGTCAAAAAAAGACCCGATTAGTGGTGGCAGACAGGAGACTGGTTCTTCCAACACGACAATGCACCCGCACACACACAATCATCTCTGTTCGTGAGTTTTTGACTAAGAATAACATGGTTCTGCTGCCCCACGGATCTTACTCACCTGACTTGGCTCCGTGCGACATTTTCCTATTTCCACGCATGGAAAGAGGCATGAAAGAACACCGATTTGACAACATTGAAGAGGTCAAGAAAAAACGAGGGAAGAGCTGTCAGTCATTTCGCAAACCACAATGTTTCGAATAGTGGAAGCGCCTGTGAGACAAACATATTAGTTGTAATGGAGAGTATTTTGAAAGGGATAAGATTGTTTTGTAAAGTTTGAAAATATAGCTTTTACACAATAATTCCGGTACCCCCTCGTACATATGAGATGACTCTTTTCCTTATATAAAGTATCAATCAGTTAGAAGATGGCAGACCTAATAATTATATACTGTACGTTGACGATAGAATAAAATTTTTAATATCCATTAGGGATGCTTCGGTGAATATTTAATCTTTCCTTAACATAAAGGGCATCATGAGGATCCTCCCGTCTTTTGCTCCGTTTAAATTGCGCTGGGTGAATATAGTACGTAAGAAAACAAATAAGATAACTGGAAAAAGCTATTTAAATTTGAACTATGTGTAATGAGATTTTTGGTTAGTTGAATCAATTCAGTTGAACTGGCATCACTTTCGGCTCAGTCGACTATGTAAACACAGCTTCAACTGAATTCTATACTGATTGAAACGCGACTAATCGACTATCGCACTGTAAACAATTACGATCACATTTACTGACCGATTACCGTCAATTCTGTCTACCAACTGATTACTCTAAAATTTATGGTATTACTGTCAAATTTATAGTTATGGGGCATAAAATTACCGTATTTATAAACTATTACCATAAGTTTGACATTAATACAGTAAATGTTACGGTTGGCAGCCAGAATTGACGGTAATCGGTTAGGAAATGTGGCCATAATTGTTTATAGTGCGACTAAACTTAAAGAGGTGTAAGGTGGCCATACACGCGGCGAGTTGCTCGCCTAACGACCGGCGATTTGGTCAGTCAGCAATAAGAATGCACGAATATCGTCCCGTGTGCGGGGCCGTTTCGACCAATATGCAGGCCATCACATGGTGACAGTTTAATCGACTGAAAAGTTCGTTCGATCCACAAGGCTAGTGGAGCGAGCTGAACATTGCCGGGTGATTATTGGTGGGTATTGCCAGCGGCAAGTAATAATATCGAGTGACGCACACGCGCAAAGCAGTGTAAGCCAGATATTGCACGTAGTTGCAGACTCCTTATCAGTAAGTGCAAGTTGTTCTGTGTTCTAGTTCACAAGAGGAAGTAGGGACTGCCTACTTGATTACTGGGACGAAACAATCTCTCTCGACTGGCAATTTGATAACTCATCCAACAAAATTGCCAGTCGCTAGGCGACTAACTCGCTGCGTGTATGGCCACCTTTATTTACTGGGGTCGATTTAATTTGACCGAGCAACGCAATCGGCTAGGTCCTAATGAAAAGAAGTTTTGCCCAAAGAGTTAGGTAGATATAGGGCTACAATTATTTTTAGAATTGTATAAGAAAAGTGTATATATTAGGGTGGGCAACGTTCTGAAAAATAAAATTACCTGCATCCGATGATAATATCGAAGATAGATGAAAAATAATTATATTTTAAACCTTGATATATATATAGGGAGTCCAGCAAAAATACCAGTCTGCCGGTAAAATACTAGCTAGTTGATATCCCTTGATATCCCTAGTAGCTATTAAATACAAAGAATGCTTTTCACTTGAAAATGGACCTAAAGAAAGCGATCGTAAACTAAATTAACTTTAAAATGACAATTACTTTATTATAGTCTTATATTATATATATTAGGGTGAACCTGAAAGATGAGCACAAACTTCCGGAGGTGTTGCGGTGTTGTCGAACTCCGCGTGGCGTAAGAGTGATAAGGGTGCCAACTTGGAATCGAAATTCGAGATGAAGTGGAGTTTTTGAGTTTTACATCCCATGGTTATGCCGGTTTGGCTAAAGGAGACAGTTATGATGAGAAATAAATGAAATGGTGGAATGAAGAAAGTGGGAGGAAACGGAAGAACCCCGAGGAAACTCTCACACAAGGTGTTTGTCCATCACAAAGTTCAGTTGGTGGGAGCTGGGATCGAACCAGAGGTGAAAGCCACCGCTGAGCCACCGCGACCCCGAATCGAAACTCGAACCCTGACAATTGGAACGGAACAGAAAGATATTCACAGCGTCCAGACGCGGAATTCAACAACATGCACGAGAACTTTATTTTAATGTTATGAATCAACTCTCGGAATTTGTGGACATCTCTCAGGTTCACACTGCATATTTTAGGACAACATATAATCGTGAAATCGCTACAATAAATAAAGGTACTAAAGACAGAACATAGGTTCACGCAAAACCTACATTTGTGAATAAATCCAATAAGTTAAAGTCACCGTTACTCATGACCATGTGAAAGTATTGACTCTATTGACCGAACTCGGCCGACATAATCGCTCTAGCTACCTACTGCAAAGAAATAGGATTCAAACCTTCGGTTCCATTTAAAAGTTATTGTGTGTAGTAACGGATGGGCGTATCTTATAAAGCCCACGCAAATTGGCCTAATAATATTGTTATAACGTACATTTCTGTAGTATCTTACTCTTGGACATCTTTAGAATTGCCGGCCAATTTCGATTTGACCACAGCAGAGCAAGTCGACAAGTAGTATTGAATTTTCATTCTAATAATTTGAACAGAATCATGTGTGATAGTTTCCGGCCTATTCGATTCAATTGAGAAGAAACCGCAGAAAGTTGATTAATCGTGCAATGAAATCGAATAAGTTTAAGGCGAACATTGCTGAATGATTAATCAGTCACTAACGTTGCAAGGGTATCGAAAGAGATCCTTAAACCACATTCAGTATTACCACCGAGGAACGAACTCAGGGGAAAAAACGCACAGAAAACACCTGTAGTACTGTATCGAGTGCAACTACAGCAACAAAAAAAAAAAAAAAACGGAAACTGAAGAGAAATTCGAAACTATTCAAATTCGAATAAAATTCAGGACCTAGAGGTGCACGTGGCTCAGTGATAAAACTATTACTTTTGGTACGTGGGGTCAGTGGGTTCGTTCCCCGCCCAAGTAAGCTTATGATGGACAACGTCGTGTCGTAAGTTTTCGCGGGGTACTTCTGTTTCCTTCCACATTTTCATTCCACCAATTTTTCCATTATCATTCACTTGTCTTAATCATCCATCTCCCTTAGCCTAAAGGGGCATAATCGTGGGACGTTAAACTGAAAGATTTCTGTTCATTTGAAACTGAGAACCTTCCGTTGTATGATCTAACGAAATGTTAAAATTTAGAGCCATCATCTTTAGGTTCTTCAGTGATATTTTTTTTTTCCTTCAACGGAGACAATGCCCTACTGGAATGATAAATGAAGTACTTAAAGCACCCACTTCCTTTAAGTCGTTCTAAGACATAAATCAAACCTCGTAAGGAAAACAAACACACACAAATCCCCACTACAAAAGTAGCCACCAATTAAACGTGTTCTTCTCAACGACTATCCCCGTCCTCATTTCTTTTACAAAAATAACTCACCTTAATCATTTTCTTCTCTCGTAAGGTAGGTTAGGTAAACATGATGTAGGTTACGGAACAATGAGGATACTTCTTTATAACGTTAAGTAAAGTTTGCCGAAAAATAATGTAATCAAAGGAAGAATTTTGAATGAAAACTCGGACATAATGGATTTTTAATTTGCAGGTAGTGTAATGTCATTAGAAATTTCTCATATTAATTGTCGATGGATTTGTGTCTGCTTATAGAGTTCGAAGCTTATACTATACTTACGATAGGAGGCAGGGTAAAAACTTCCCTTCATCTTTCCAATCTAAAGTTTCGACAATAGATTCCATCTTTGAGTCTATATTTGAAACCGGAGCACACGGTAACAAGTTTCTTGTGGACAACATCGTGTCCGTGGGTTTTTTCCGGGGCGAGGCTACTTCCGGTTTCCTCCAACATAATTATTCCACCAATTCTTCCATCACCATTCACTTGCTTTAATCATCGTCTCTCTTAGCCTGAAATGCATAATCGTGGGACGTTAAACTGAAAAAAAATCATTTTCATTTTTCTCTCTCTCTCTCTCTGAAATCAGAAGTGGTAGAGAGAGATTCTGGTTCCACCATTGACCCTTGCCCCCACCTGGACGATATATAAAGCAAAACCATGATTTAAAACCAGAGTAATGGCAGAGAGAAACGTGTAGAGCTAAGAAGGGGATTGGGCGGGGTAGGAGAATACAACCAATAAGGCTCGTTGTTATGGATCAACGAGTAGTGCAACCATGTCCGTAGTCATGATTTATTTCATTCGGGTTGATATAGCTTCTTATTTATAGACATTTCTAATCACATTTCAAGTATCTGCAAACTAAAAATCCATTATGTTCGAGATTTCATTTAAAATTATTTCTTTAATTATATTATTTATCTTATTGGGGGTTGTAAGAAATTATTTTCGTAATTTAATTATTGTTATTATAATTATATACAAAAGAGACATATAGAGTAAAAAGTCAAGAAACATTATTTCTAATATGAACTACTGTTTCCTTTAACCCTGTGTTACTTGAATATCTGAAAAGCAGAGTTCATGGTTTATCACACTTTATCAACACTTTACGAATGAAGCCATACAACATAAATGCTTTAGAACAAAATGCATACATGCTTAGCATGCTTTAGAATATCTATCTTTTCTGCTATGATATGAATGTCTAATAAAAAGCAGGATTAGGCTACTCTTCCATATTATACAGCCTCACAGAATACTTCTTCTTTTAATGAGATCTATATCTTATCCTGCCCAGTGGAAAATCTCCCCCAAGCTGGAAAATTTCGCCCAGAATCAAATATTAGTTTATACTTAATCTGGATTACCAGTAAACGTACACTACTATTTCAACCTTCCCCACCTGTGTATTGAAAATCTACCAAAAGAAAACTAAAATCAACATTCAGCCCGATTGTTCTCGACTACCAAGGGTCGGCTACTACATTTAGACAGTTTTGAGGGAGGTCCAATACTCCAACCTACTACATTTAGATAGTTTTGAGGGAGATCCAATACTCCAACCTACTACATTTAGATAGTTTTGAGGGAGGTCCAATACTCCAACCTACTACATTTAGATAGTTTTGAGGGAGATCCAATACTCCAACCTACTACATTTAGATAGTTTTGAGGGAGGTCCAATACTCCAACCTACTACATTTAGATAGTTTTGAGGGAGGTCCAATACTCTAACCTACTACATTTAGATAGTTTTGAGGGAGGTCCAATACTCTAACCTACTACATTTAGATAGTTTTGAGGGAGATCCAATACTCCAACCTACTACATTTAGATAGTTTTGAGGGAGGTCCAATACTCTAACCTACTACATTTAGATAGTTTTGAGGGAGATCCAATACTCCAACCTACTACATTTAGATAGTTTTGAGGGAGATCCAATACTCCAACCTACTACATTTAGATAGTTTTGAGGGAGGTCCAATACTCTAACCTACTACATTTAGATAGTTTTGAGGGAGATCCAATACAACAACCTACTACATTTAGACAGTTTTGAGGGAGATCCAATACAACAACCTACTACATTTAGACAGTTTTGAGGGAGATCCAATACTCCAACCTACTACATTTAGATAGTTTTGAGGGAGATCCAATACTCCAACCTACTACATTTAGACAGTTTTGAGGGAGGTCCAATACTCCAACCTACTACATTTAGACAGTTTTGAGGGAGATCCAATACTCCAACCTACTACATTTAGATAGTTTTGAGGGAGGTCCAATACTCCAACCTACTACATTTAGATAGTTTTGAGGGAGGTCCAATACTCTAACCTACTACATTTAGATAGTTTTGAGGGAGGTCCAATACTCTAACCTACTACATTTAGATAGTTTTGAGGGAGATCCAATACTCTAACCTACTACATTTAGATAGTTTTGAGGGAGATCCAATACTCCAACCTACTACATTTAGATAGTTTTGAGGGAGATCCAATACAACAACCTACTACATTTAGACAGTTTTGAGGGAGATCCAATACTCCAACCTACTACATTTAGACAGTTTTGAGGGAGATCCAATACTCCAACCTACTACATTTAGATAGTTTTGAGGGAGATCCAATACTCCAACCTACTACATTTAGACAGTTTTGAGGGAGGTCCAATACTCCAACCTACTACATTTAGACAGTTTTGAGGGAGATCCAATACTCCAACCTACTACATTTAGATAGTTTCGAGGGAGGTCCAATACTCTAACCTACTACATTTAGATAGTTTTGAGGGAGGTCCAATACTCTAACCTACTACATTTAGATAGTTTTGAGGGAGATCCAATACTCCAACCTACTACATTTAGACAGTTTTGAGGGAGATCCAATACTCTAACCTACTACATTTAGATAGTTTTGAGGGAGATCCAATACTCCAACCTACTACATTTAGACAGTTTTGAGGGAGATCCAATACTCCAACCTACTACATTTAGACAGTTTTGAGGGAGATCCAATACTCCAACCTACTACATTTAGACAGTTTTGAGGGAGATCCAATACTCCAACCTACTACATTTAAATAGTTTTGAGGGAGGTCCAATACTCTAACCTACTACATTTAGATAGTTTTGAGGGAGATCCAATACTCCAACCTACTACATTTAGACAGTTTTGAGGGAGATCCAATACTCCAACCTACTACATTTAGATAGTTTTGAGGGAGATCCAATACTCCAACCTACTACATTTAGACAGTTTTGAGGAAGATCCAATACTCTAACCTACTACATTTAGACAGTTTTGAGGAAGATCCAATACTCTAACCTACTACATTTAGATAGTTTTGAGGGAGATCCAATACTCCAACCTACTACATTTAGACAGTTTTGAGGGAGATCCAATACTCCAACCTACTACATTTAGACAGTTTTGAGGGAGATCCAATACTCCAACCTACTACATTTAGATAGTTTTGAGGGAGGTCCAATACTCCAACCTACTACATTTAGATAGTTTTGAGGGAGATCCAATACTCCAACCTACTACATTTAGATAGTTTTGAGGGAGGTCCAATACTCTAACCTACTACATTTAGATAGTTTTGAGGGAGATCCAATACTCCAACCTACTACATTTAGACAGTTTTGAGGGAGATCCAATACTCCAACCTACTACATTTAGATAGTTTTGAGGGAGGTCCAATACTCTAACCTACTACATTTAGACAGTTTTGAGGGAGATCCAATACTCCAACCTACTACATTTAAATAGTTTTGAGGGAGATCCAATACTCCAACCTACTACATTTAGATAGTTTTGAGGGAGATCCAATACTCCAACCTACTACATTTAGACAGTTTTGAGGGAGATCCAATACTCCAACCTACTACATTTAGATAGTTTTGAGGGAGATCCAATACTCCAACCTACTACATTTAGACAGTTTTGAGGGAGATCCAATACTCCAACCTACTACATTTAGATAGTTTTGAGGGAGGTCCAATACTCTAACCTACTACATTTAGATAGTTTTGAGGGAGATCCAATACTCCAACCTACTACATTTAGACAGTTTTGAGGGAGATCCAATACTCCAACCTACTACATTTAGATAGTTTTGAGGGAGGTCCAATACTCTAACCTACTACATTTAGATAGTTTTGAGGGAGATCCAATACTCCAACCTACTACATTTAGACAGTTTTGAGGGAGATCCAATACTCCAACCTACTACATTTAGACAGTTTTGAGGGAGATCCAATACTCCAACCTACTACATTTAGATAGTTTTGAGGGAGGTCCAATACTCTAACCTACTACATTTAGATAGTTTTGAGGGAGATCCAATACTCCAACCTACTACATTTAGACAGTTTTGAGGGAGATCCAATACTCCAACCTACTACATTTAGACAGTTTTGAGGGAGATCCAATACTCCAACCTACTACATTTAGACAGTTTTGAGGGAGATCCAATACTCCAACCTACTACATTTAGATAGTTTTGAGGGAGGTCCAATACTCTAACCTACTACATTTAGATAGTTTTGAGGGAGATCCAATACTCCAACCTACTACATTTAGACAGTTTTGAGGGAGATCCAATACTCCAACCTACTACATTTAGAAAAGTTTTGAGGGAGATCCAATACTCCAACCTACTACATTTAGATAGTTTTGAGGGAGATCCAATACTCCAACCTACTACATTTAGATAGTTTTGAGGGAGGTCCAATACTCTAACCTACTACATTTAGATAGTTTTGAGGGAGGTCCAATACTCTAACCTACTACATTTAGATAGTTTTGAGGGAGATCCAATACTCCAACCTACTACATTTAGATAGTTTTGAGGGAGGTCCAATACTCTAACCTACTACATTTAGATAGTTTTGAGGGAGATCCAATACTCCAACCTACTACATTTAGATAGTTTTGAGGGAGGTCCAATACTCCAACCTACTACATTTAGATAGTTTTGAGGGAGGTCCAATACTCTAACCTACTACATTTAGATAGTTTTGAGGGAGATCCAATACTCCAACCTACTACATTTAGATAGTTTTGAGGGAGGTCCAATACTCTAACCTACTACATTTAGATAGTTTTGAGGGAGATCCAATACTCCAACCTACTACATTTAGATAGTTTTGAGGGAGATCCAAAACTCCAACCTACTACATTTAGATAGTTTTGAGGGAGGTCCAATACTCCAACCTACTACATTTAGATAGTTTTGAGGGAGATCCAATACTCCAACCTACTACATTTAGATAGTTTTGAGGGAGATCCAATACTCCAACCTACTACATTTAGATAGTTTTGAGGGAGGTCCAATACTCTAACCTACTACATTTAGATAGTTTTGAGGGAGATCCAATACTCCAACCTACTACATTTAGACAGTTTTGAGGGAGATCCAATACTCCAACCTACTACATTTAGACAGTTTTGAGGGAGATCCAATACTCCAACCTACTACATTTAAATAGTTTTGAGGGAGGTCCAATACTCTAACCTACTACATTTAGATAGTTTTGAGGGAGATCCAATACTCCAACCTACTACATTTAGACAGTTTTGAGGGAGATCCAATACTCCAACCTACTACATTTAGATAGTTTTGAGGGAGATCCAATACTCCAACCTACTACATTTAGACAGTTTTGAGGGAGATCCAATACTCCAACCTACTACATTTAGATAGTTTTGAGGGAGGTCCAATACTCTAACCTACTACATTTAGATAGTTTTGAGGGAGATCCAATACTCCAACCTACTACATTTAGACAGTTTTGAGGGAGATCCAATACTCCAACCTACTACATTTAGACAGTTTTGAGGGAGATCCAATACTCCAACCTACTACATTTAGATAGTTTTGAGGGAGATCCAATACTCCAACCTACTACATTTAGATAGTTTTGAGGGAGGTCCAATACTCTAACCTACTACATTTAGATAGTTTTGAGGGAGGTCCAATACTCTAACCTACTACATTTAGATAGTTTTGAGGGAGATCCAATACTCCAACCTACTACATTTAGATAGTTTTGAGGGAGGTCCAATACTCTAACCTACTACATTTAGATAGTTTTGAGGGAGGTCCAATACTCTAACCTACTACATTTAGATAGTTTTGAGGGAGGTCCAATACTCTAACCTACTACATTTAGATAGTTTTGAGGGAGATCCAATACTCCAACCTACTACATTTAGATAGTTTTGAGGGAGATCCAATACTCCAACCTACTACATTTAGATAGTTTTGAGGGAGGTCCAATACTCCAACCTACTACATTTAGATAGTTTTGAGGGAGGTCCAATACTCCAACCTACTACATTTAGATAGTTTTGAGGGAGGTCCAATACTCCAACCTACTACATTTAGATAGTTTTGAGGGAGGTCCAATACTCCAACCTACTACATTTAGATAGTTTTGAGGGAGGTCCAATACTACAAGCTACTATATTTAGATAGTTTTGAGGGAGGTCCAATACTACAAGCTACTATATTTAGACAGTTTTGAGGGAGGTCCAATACTCTAACCTACTACATTTAGATAGTTTTGAGGGAGATCCAATACTCCAACCTACTACATTTAGATAGTTTTGAGGGAGGTCCAATACTCTAACCTACTACATTTAGATAGTTTTGAGGGAGGTCCAATACTCTAACCTACTACATTTAGATAGTTTTGAGGGAGATCCAATACTCCAACCTACTACATTTAGATAGTTTTGAGGGAGGTCCAATACTCTAACATACTACATTTAGATAGTTTTGAGGGAGGTCCAATACTCTAACCTACTACATTTAGATAGTTTTGAGGGAGGTCCAATACTACAAGCTACTACATTTAGATAGTTTTGAGGGAGGTCCAATACTCTAACCTACTACATTTAGATAGTTTTGAGGGAGGTCCAATACTCTAACCTACTACATTTAGATAGTTTTGAGGGAGGTCCAATACTACAAGCTACTATATTTAGATAGTTTTGAGGGAGGTTCAATACTGCAAGCTACTATATTTAGATAGTTTTGAGGGAGGTTCAATACTGCAAGCTACTATATTTAGATAGTTTTGAGGGAGATCCAATACTCCAACCTACTACATTTAGACAGTTTTGAGGGAGATCCAATACTCCAACCTACTACATTTAGATAGTTTTGAGGGAGGTCCAATACTCTAACCTACTACATTTAGATAGTTTTGAGGGAGATCCAATACTCCAACCTACTACATTTAGACAGTTTTGAGGGAGATCCAATACTCCAACCTACTACATTTAGACAGTTTTGAGGGAGATCCAATACTCCAACCTACTACATTTAAATAGTTTTGAGGGAGGTCCAATACTCTAACCTACTACATTTAGATAGTTTTGAGGGAGATCCAATACTCCAACCTACTACATTTAGACAGTTTTGAGGGAGATCCAATACTCCAACCTACTACATTTAGATAGTTTTGAGGGAGATCCAATACTCCAACCTACTACATTTAGACAGTTTTGAGGGAGATCCAATACTCCAACCAACTACATTTAGATAGTTTTGAGGGAGATCCAATACTCCAACCTACTACATTTAGATAGTTTTGAGGGAGGTCCAATACTACAAGCTACTACATTTAGATAGTTTTGAGGGAGGTTCAATACTACAAGCTACTATATTTAGATAGTTTTGAGGGAGGTTCAATACTGCAAGCTACTATATTTAGATAGTTTTGAGGGAGGTTCAATACTGCAAGCTACTATATTTAGATAGTTTTGAGGGAGATCCAATACTCCAACCTACTACATTTAGACAGTTTTGAGGGAGATCCAATACTCCAACCTACTACATTTAGATAGTTTTGAGGGAGGTCCAATACTCTAACCTACTACATTTAGATAGTTTTGAGGGAGATCCAATACTCCAACCTACTACATTTAGACAGTTTTGAGGGAGATCCAATACTCCAACCTACTACATTTAGACAGTTTTGAGGGAGATCCAATACTCCAACCTACTACATTTAAATAGTTTTGAGGGAGGTCCAATACTCTAACCTACTACATTTAGATAGTTTTGAGGGAGATCCAATACTCCAACCTACTACATTTAGACAGTTTTGAGGGAGATCCAATACTCCAACCTACTACATTTAGATAGTTTTGAGGGAGATCCAATACTCCAACCTACTACATTTAGACAGTTTTGAGGGAGATCCAATACTCCAACCTACTACATTTAGATAGTTTTGAGGGAGGTCCAATACTCTAACCTACTACATTTAGATAGTTTTGAGGGAGATCCAATACTCCAACCTACTACATTTAGACAGTTTTGAGGGAGATCCAATACTCCAACCTACTACATTTAGACAGTTTTGAGGGAGATCCAATACTCCAACCTACTACATTTAGATAGTTTTGAGGGAGATCCAATACTCCAACCTACTACATTTAGATAGTTTTGAGGGAGGTCCAATACTCTAACCTACTACATTTAGATAGTTTTGAGGGAGGTCCAATACTCTAACCTACTACATTTAGATAGTTTTGAGGGAGATCCAATACTCCAACCTACTACATTTAGATAGTTTTGAGGGAGGTCCAATACTCTAACCAACTACATTTAGATAGTTTTCAGGGAGGTCCAATACTCTAACCTACTACATTTAGATAGTTTTGAGGGAGGTCCAATACTCTAACCTACTACATTTAGATAGTTTTGAGGGAGATCCAATACTCCAACCTACTACATTTAGATAGTTTTGAGGGAGATCCAATACTCCAACCTACTACATTTAGATAGTTTTGAGGGAGGTCCAATACTCCAACCTACTACATTTAGATAGTTTTGAGGGAGGTGCAATACTCCAACCTACTACATTTAGATAGTTTTGAGGGAGGTGCAATACTCCAACCTACTACATTTAGATAGTTTTGAGGGAGGTCCAATACTACAAGCTACTATATTTAGATAGTTTTGAGGGAGGTCCAATACTACAAGCTACTATATTTAGACAGTTTTGAGGGAGGTCCAATACTCCAACCTACTACATTTAGATAGTTTTGAGGGAGGTCCAATACTCTATCCTACTACATTTAGATAGTTTTGAGGGAGGTCCAATACTCTAACCTACTACATTTAGATAGTTTTGAGGGAGGTCCAATACTCTAACCTACTACATTTAGATAGTTTTGAGGGAGATCCAATACTCCAACCTACTACATTTAGACAGTTTTGAGGGAGATCCAATACTCCAACCTACTACATTTAGACAGTTTTGAGGGAGGTCCAATACTCTAACCTACTACATTTAGATAGTTTTGAGGGAGATCCAATACTCCAACCTACTACATTTAGATAGTTTTGAGGGAGGTCCAATACTCTAACCTACTACATTTAGATAGTTTTGAGGGAGTTCCAATACTACAAGCTACTACATTTAGATAGTTTTGAGGGAGTTCCAATACTACAAGCTACTACATTTAGATAGTTTTGAGGGAGGTCCAATACTACAAGCTACTACATTTAGATAGTTTTGAGGGAGGTCCAATACTCTAACCTACTACATTTAGATAGTTTTGAGGGAGGTCCAATACTACAAGCTACTACATTTAGATAGTTTTGAGGGAGGTTCAATACTACAAGCTACTATATTTAGATAGTTTTGAGGGAGGTTCAATACTACAAGCTACTATATTTAGATAGTTTTGAGGGAGGTTCAATACTACAAGCTACTATATTTAGATAGTTTTGAGGGAGGTTCAATACTACAAGCTACTATATTTAGATAGTTTTGAGGGAGGTCCAATACTACAAGCTACTACATTTAGATCAGGGATGCAAATAAGGAACAAAATTTTACTAGCCTAAGAGAAATGCTACTAGCCCGCATCTCACAATAGAAATCATTTACTTACATTCGGTATTTTAATAGTGATATTAAAAACTCACCCGCACCGATAAATCACTTGCCCCGGGCGAATGGGCGAGTGTTTATTTGCATCCCTGATTTAGATAGTATTGAACAGATATTATTCTGGACTCGAATAGAAGGTAAGTAATTGTAAAATACTTCCAAATAGATTTTCAGAAATAATGATAGAACTAGATAAAAGAAAGAATACAGCTGAATTGTAAGATCAAATTTTCATGCTACATCAATCACTTCCCTGTTAAACAAAAATAGTTTTATTGAGAAAGTATATAAATGTATATTAAGTTAGAGAGTTTTTGGGGGAGGTGCATACCCAGTGGCCCCCCACGTGGAAGTTCCCCTGGTTAACATGTTACCTTTAACCATAGATCCTTTTCTATTGTTGTTGTGGTTGTTACTAATTATTATGATCCTAGTGTGAACTGATCTCTCAAAATGAATTTTGAAATTTCTTAATAATTAAAATATTAAATGTGAATTTATTTTTAAACCATATTTAACATGCGAATGATGTTTGTCTTCAGCAGCGCAAATTTGTCTTCAACACTAAGGGGGTGGGGGCGGGAGGAGGAGACGGGCAAGACCGTTTCCACAATCTTTTTTTTTCTAAGCGACGTTCAAAATATTTATGAAGTTGAAAAAAATTATGCGGAGGATCAGGGGACCAGAGTTGTCTTCAACATTGGGAGGGGAGCAGATTTCAGGCTTATTACTTTCATCTCACTTTCCTTTTGGTAGTCAGACGGAAATCATCACATTTCTCTGCAAACAACACACATTTGAAATCGAATTATTGGGTATGACAGTCCCCCAGTTCCAAGATTGGGAGGACATGTCCTCCTCATCTCCCTGGGATTTGAGCCAGTGCATAATAGAGAAACAATGTCTCATTCCTTTTTGAAAAAACAAATTATAAGTAGCAGAAGTAATGTTATAACTGTTAATTATAATTTTCACTAGTCTAAAATTATAACTGTCTTTAAAAAAAAAAAAAAAAAAAGAAAACATGAATTTGTTAGTAATGGTATGTCAGTCTAAAACTGAAATTGTGATTTTTAAAATTTGTTTAATAAAACACACTTAAGCTGATAAGATTTTAGTTTTAAAATTCATACACCTCTTCAATCGTTCGTGAGTAAAAATATGGGTAAGTCGCTGAGCTCTTTAAATGAACCGATTCGTTTCAGTGAACGAACCGTTGAGTGGCCTTTCGAGAGATGAATCGTTTTGCCCAACATGAACTCATTCTTTTCATACTGTTACAAGAGTCACCGGGGTCAATCCCACCGGGAACACTGAGGACATATCCTCCCCAATATTTGTAAAAGGGCTTTCGTCCCCCACCCTAAATATTTCAACTATCCAGGTCAACTCTAGCCCAAAAGAGGCACAACCATGTACACTCATGTCCAAAATGATTGTCACATATTTATAACTGACTTCTTGTAAGAGTATAATTTGAAAATGATTTTTCAGGTACTTTTAATACTGATACTATGTGTATAATCGGGAAATGTATATTTGTGGTAAATTTCATAGAAAAAGAATTATAAATACGAAAATTAGAATGAGTAAAACATAATGTTGCTAGACAAGAAAGTTTTATTTCGTTTTATTGTTCTTATTTACTGCTCTTTTGACATGAAATTTACCACATACATGTCTTTGTCGATTATACACATAATAAAATTATAAGAAATACCGAGTGAATCCGTTATCAAATTATAAGTCGTACAACAATATATTTATAGACATGCGAGAATGATTTTGGACATGAGTGTACCAGTTTGCTTCGTTCACAAAACAATGTTAGACAAAGTGGATATGAAAAAAGTACCACAAAAGTTTGTTTCCTATTCTGTAAAAAGACAGGCAGTTTTTTGGTCCTATGAACCTGAAGGTAGGGTAAATTGTAAACTAACAAACTGTTTTTGTTTAGATAGCGAGCAGCAAAGCGGGTTTACATTAGCTTTAAAAAAAAATCAACTATTTTTTTTAACTATACATGGTTGAGCCTAACTTACATTAGTTGTAGGCTTGTAGGCCTAAATCCTGTTTTAAAATTTTATTATTTCTGATTCTTCACTTTAGACTACCTTTTGACCTTTTGACACACACATGGTCTCATTTAAGATTAACTAGAATTGTAAAACAAGCTTGAATTTTATTGTTTGAATAACGTGTGCTTTTTTTTATTTAGTACCATATTTTTCTAAAAACTAGACTATCAAAGTTAAACATACAACACAAAACTTTTTAACTTTTTAATTTCCTTTTAAGCCAAAAATGCTTTAAAATCCAATGTACGAAGATTATTTTTCAAAACTTTTCGAGAGTGAACCCCCCCCCCTTTCCTGCGGGTATTTAATATACCCGTCACCCCAGTACTCTGTCCGACCAAAGTTTGTGCTGTCGACGCTAATGACAAGAGTCATTATAATTTTCATCATATGTACAGAAATATTAGCCAATATGTTTCTTTTCACTTAAATCTCCGAACACTATAATGCTAATGCAGAAACCTACAACTTGTGAGAAAATGTTGCCTTAATATATTCCCATGAAAGGAATGATAATTGGAAGATGTGATACTTCTCAGAATTCAGAATTTTGAATTATAAATTGATTCAGTTTCATTGAATAGTATCATAGCTTTATTTACGCTTTACATCTTTTGTGTCAAAATTTCATCTTGACATCCCATAAATGTGTCACAACTGAGCTTGAATGTTTTACTTAATTGTAACTGCCACCTCTTGTTTCTGTTTAAGATACGAAAAGCATGAAAAGAAAATTAGGATTTGACTTTTAAAAAATACTGTAAGTAATTATTGTGGGGGGCCATTCCTAAGTATTCTTGGGAGCCACAGTCGCTCAGTGGTATAGCGTTCACCTCTGGTGCATGTAGTCCTTGGTTCGATCCTAGCTCGCGCCAAGTGAACTTTGTGGTGGACAAACACTGTGTGGGTTTTCTCGGGATTGTCCCGTTTCCTCCCACTTTCTTCATTCCACCATTTCATTCAATTCTCATCATCACCGTCTCGTTTAGCCTAGCCGGCATAACCGTGGGACGTAGAACTCATTTCATTTTTTTTTTTTTTAAATCTTGTTTCCAACCATGTATCTCGATCAAAATATTTGTATTGATGAGGTTCGGGCCTGGGATGATTTTTATCATTTCACTTTGACGGTGATGATACTTAGGGAAGGGAAGGAGAGGGGAGATATTTTAAAATGATCGAAAATGACCTATATTAGTGCCGAATCCATAGTTATGAACAGTGACACTTCTGATGCTGTTTAAATCCAAATTCACCCCGCTGCAGCGGCGTTTGACCCTAGTTTGGTGCTGTCCAAAATGAAACTTATCCTTCCCGTGCGACAACGGGTATTCTGATAGTGCACTATAAAATTTACACAACAGAAGAACGCAGAAGTAGGCCCCATCATATTGTCTATATTGTTTCACATAATAGCTGGAACCAGGCCCGTAGCCAGCCCCAAAATGTAGGGGGGCCCGGCTGAAGTTAGGGGGGCCGATCCAACCATATCATAGTTCATCACCATATTACAGTTCATTTGCAAGCCCACCGTGAAACTATTAGGGGCCAGCAAAAATTTAGGGGAGGGGCGGCCACCTAGACCCCCTCTGGATACGGGCATGGCTGGAACAGCTGTTCGTCGCAAAGTGAAAATAGGTTATCCAAAATATTTGAGTCCCCTTTTGAAATACATTTCAATCGAATTGTAACGATAAAAACCAATAAGATATTCTACTTCGGGGATAAATTTTGTACCCCTTTATTCCCTTAGAGAAACCCTTTAATCAAAGAGATATTATAAAATGCGCAAATTGAGATAATGCATAAACTATGTTTCAAATTTCATGTAAGACCGTTTAGCCATTTTCTTGTTATGCGATCACAAATTTCAGACAATGCCGATTTTCAATGTGGCGAAAGAAATTAAATGAACTACCCCTTTCTTCTTTATCTTAAAAGCTAAATTTTCGAAAACTCCTGAACACTTTTTTTGTTTTCGTTCCATTCACCAGACTTAAGCTTAAGTATCATCGAGGAGTAACCAATCAGCTTAGCAACCCCAAAAGCTAGGGGTTCAGGAGTAATCTCGGTAGTTTGGTTATCTCTCCGACATTCCAACAACAAAGTAAAACATTCAAGCTCAGTTGTAGTATATGGGGTCATCAGAATGAAGTTTTGACATCAAAAATGTAAAATGTAAATAACGCTATGATCGTAATGAAAGGAAGAGAATCAAATAACAACCAAAAATTCTGAACGTTGAGAAGAATTATGTATTCCAATAAAGATCTTTCTTTTTATGAGAATTAATTGAGGTAACATTTTTCACAAGTCATAGATTTGTGTTACCTATTTGATTTGGTTGGTTTGAGTTTAACGTCCCACGTTTATGCCTGGGCAATTAAGGGAGACGTGGACCTAGTGATTATAGTGGAATCCCAGGGTAATTTTCATTCCTCCGCTTCCGAAGCTAATACGGAGTGAACTTGAACTTACATAGCATCGTAAGTGTCACTATTCATCTCAACGACACCGAAAACTATGTGCGAGGAGAAATCAAAAAGTAAAGGGACTTAAAAAAACGTACATTTATTCTAATGATATAAAACTGAAACATACATTATTTTTCTACATACTCTCCCTGCACTTCAACGCACTTTTCCCAACGTTTCACAAGATTTTTTTTTTTATTCCGTCGGAAAATTTTTTTTCGGTTGCACCTGTAACCAATTTTATACCAATTTAGCCTGGCGTGTAAGATGCAATAAGCTGAACCATGACAGATATGTAAAGTTTTGCTGATTTCGTCCACTGTGATTCGTCTGTTTTCCATCACCATACCCTCAACAAATTTCAAATTGTCCTCAGTAACTGACGTCGATGGTCTGCCCGATCTTTTCTCATCACATAAATAATTTCTTCCCTGTTTGAAACGCTCTATCCATTCGTAGATCTTGCTTCGCGATAAACAGTTGTCACCATATTGCGCTTGCATTCAACGAATAATTTCCACAGGTTTAACACCTTCCGCAAACAAAAAGCGAATTATTGCTCTCATTTCCACCTTGGTGCAGATCGACAATGAAGCTGCCATGTTTAACGGTCTGCTACCCTCCAACGATTAAGGCGGAAATAAGAGTGACACGCTGCATAGAAGTGTTGCAAAGGACACTAATTCAGCGCTGACTACTAGCAGTGTTACCAAACTCTAGTGCGAGAAATTGCGTCCCTTTACTTTTTGAATTCCCCTCTTATTTGACACTAATAGCGGTCGTTTTTATTTTTACGCCGTCTCCTTCCACTCTTAGGAATGTTAGGGTTTTTTACCACCGCAGTATTTTTTCTTCAGATTGCAAGTCATATGTGTATAAAGTTTGGTTGAGGTTTCTGTACGCATTCCGGAGTTATGCTGGAATACAATACATACGCGTACACACACATTTATTATATATATCATATTAGCTGATAAAGTACCCGGTGTCCTCGAATAAAATAAAAACATGGGCAAATTAACAAACTTTTCAGAACAATTTATGGTATTAGTTCTATCTACAGTATGACTAGTATTTATGATATCTTTGCCGTGTTTACTTTATGTTTCATGGCATTCTTAGATACTTTTTTTTTAAATATCCATGATGTAAAAGACAGTCCAGTTTGAATATTTGTACATAAATAAGTGCGCCCCTTACATTCGTTTACGTATTTCACACTAGGAATTACGTTAATTTGTTTGCCTGTTATTTTGTTGTTTTTTTTTCATCTGTTACATTGGGAGAAAATAAAAAGTATCTAGGTTTTAAATATATCTACCCAGAAACAGTAATTACTACCGCCCCCCCCCCCTAGTTTTTTTGAATGACAAAAATTACTTATGTATTTTTGAAAATTTATAATAAACTCATAATACACCATATAACATGAAAAGGTTATATGGAAGAACAAATGAAGAAGTTAAGGAAGAGTAGTTCGGGTTCAGAAGAGGTAAGGGCATAAGAGATGCTATTGGATTATTATGGGCGATCGGTGAAAGATTTATAGAAAAAGGGAAAGAGGTGTATGTTGTATTTATTGATCTAGAAAAGGCTTTTGATCGCGTGAATTGGGAATTGTTGTTGGGAGTTCTAAAGAAGATGGGGTGGGAATGCAAAGATAGAAGACTCATAAGAAACTTATACATGAACCAACAAGTAAGCGTTAGGATAGGGGAAGAACGGACAGAAAAGAGTGCAATTGGAAGGGGAGTTCGATAAGGATGCTGCCTCTTGCCAACACTATTTAATGTCTATCTAGAAGAGATAGTGAAAAAGAGCCTACATGATGATGATGGCATTTCGGTAGGAGGTAGAATGATTAGATGTATAAGATTTGCAGATGATATGGCGCTTGTTGCAGAATCTGAAAAGAAAATCAATAAAATGTTAGAAAAAATGAGAAAGGGCTTTGAAGAATATGGGATGAAAATAAATGTTAGAAAGGCAAAAGCCATAGTGATTGGAACGAAGGGGTCTCGTCTGTGTCAAATATAAAAGGAGGAGGGGAGAAAATAGAACAAGTGAATAGTTTTCGATATCTGGGTAGTATTCTTAGTAATGATATGAAGTGTTAACTTGAAATAAAAGCAAGGATAGGAATGGTGAAAGATGCCTTTAGGAGGAAGAAAAGTCTGTTTTGTGGGACCTTGAATAAAGAGTTGAGAAAAATACTCATAAAATGCTTCGTGTGGAGTGTTATACTGTATGGGGCAGAAACATGGACATCACAAAAAAGTAATGAAAAACGACTGGAAGCCTTCGAAATGTGAGTGTGAAGAAGAATGGAAACAATTAGTTGGGTCGAGCGGATAACGAATGATAGAGTGTTAGAAATGGTGGGTGAGAAAAGAACACTTCTAGATATTATTAGGAAGAGGAAGAGAAACTGGTTGGGGCATTACCTAAGAAGAAATTGTATCAAGAGGGACGTTCTAGAGGGTATGGTGGCGGGAAAGAGAGGGAGGGGGTGAAGGAGACTATAATTAGTGGATTATATTAAAAGAGAAAGATCATACGTGAAAACGAAGAGGTTAGCGGAGGACCATGGAGCATGGAAGCTTCTCAGCTGCGGCAAGTGACCTGCCAATAAGGCAGAATACCTATGATGATGATGACATGATACACTTATCATAGTCGGGGTACTGGCTGACCCCCCTCCGTTTTTACCTTCTAGATCCGCCACTGCTCCAAACGATCTTTCTGGATCCGATAGCGACTCATCGTTACTTTATTTTATTTTGATGAAGGCTTCGTATTTCGACCTTATGTTCATTTTTCAGGAAGTGATCCGTCGTAAGAGTAACTAGAGAGGGCTAGGAACAACATAAAAATCTCTTCATCCCCTGGGATATAGCTGGACCGGAGTCTGTCCCGTATCGAGGGGGTCTAGGGGACCGGGCCCCCCTAAATTTTTGCCCTCCTAAAATTTTCACGGTAGGTCTGCAAATGAACTATAATATGGTGATGAACTATAATATTTTTGGATCGGGCCCCCCTACATTTTTGGGCTGGCTATCAGCCTGACCAGAGGACGAAATAATGGTCGTTGATTTAATTCTCAGAAGTAAGGAGCCATGGTCCCTACAGCAAAATAACCTAGTTACGTCAATGCGATCCGCTCCTTCCAAACGGCCCTTCTGGAAGGATTCGCTATTGCATGCGATTCTAATTTTATGCACTCCTGACATATATATGTTTCAATAAGGTACCATGCAAATAATAATAATAATATGCATGGTTATGAATATGGTGGGTTATTAATGATCTTATATTCTGAAAGACTTTTATGTTGCGTTTAGTATGTAAAAATTCCAGCCTCCCTGAAAAGGTAAAAGGCTCTTTCTCTCTCTCCAAGAACTTACTAACTATACCACTGCATAACGGTGACCAGAACTGGCTAACTAGATCGCGTGATCTTACTTCTTGCGACTACTTCCTTTGATACCCTGTGAAATCAAAAGGTCTATACACACAAACTCAGGGGTAAAAGTGAATCTGAAAAAGTAGTTGGGCGGTAGGTAGCGATATGACATCCCGCCGTCCCCCCTGCCTATATTTGCCCATTGTATTTTTTTTTTTTTTGGAACTGAGGGGGACGCGGTATAATTTTTTTTGGAGATAGGGGGACGGCTTCCCCTCTCGTTCCCCTGCACTTTTACCCCTGGACAAACCCGAACACAGTGGAAACTCAATGAAGAAATAGAACATGTTATTGGCCACATTGATGAATTACGCAAAAAAAAAAAAAAAAGTAAGTATAAATATTGTCGATAGGGTGAAGTTTTGGAAAAGAAGTTACTACAGACAAATATAGGATATTTTTCATTTTTAAACCGAAATATTTACCTGCTCTAAAGATATAAAAATATTTGTCATTTTATAAATATACAGTATTTTCTCGAGGTTATTAAGTCTGTTCTTTTTAATGAGATACCCTTGATTACTTCCTCAAATTTAGTGTGTATCTTCAAATAAAGGTCTTGAGATCCCAGGACTTTGAGCAGATTTAATTTGTTGCTCAATATATTGAGTATATTTATCTAAAATTGTGCTAGAAAAAACATGACCACTGGCTACCCATTTTCCACATCTTGGGATAATAGAGATGAATCACAAATAATTCCATATTAATAGAATAATGAATACAGGTAGAGGGAATATCCAGCTTCATTTTAATCAAAGAAAGCATCCTTCACGCAATATCTTAATACTTACAAAAACAATGGACGAGTATTATGTTCCAACATAACTCTAGAATGTCTGAAGCAATTTTGACCAAACTTGGTACACATATTACTTACAGTTTGGAAGAGTTCTGTTAAGCCCCCCTAACCCCTTAGGGGGAGATACAAAAAATATCGTAAACGACCGATATTAGGGTCAAATCCATAGTCTTCTGTGTCCGTGAGCTGATTGGTGATGCTTCCGATCTCCTTCAAGTTTAGTGAATAAGACTCCCTTGCACACCTATGGAAACCGGAAGAGTGATATAAAAATAATCGAAAATGCCCGATAGTAGTGTTCAATCCGTAGTTTTCGAGGTCGCTGAGATTCACCGTGACACTTCCGATGCCATTCAATACCAAATTCAGCCCTGATTAGTGTTCCTTGAAGAAGGGAAGTGACATAAAAATAATTATAAATGATTGACATTAGTCGAACCTATAGTTTCAGGGGTCCCTAAGTTCATTCGTGACAGCATTTGTCCCCTTTAAGTCCAAGGTTAGCTAAACTTACCAGTTGGGGTAAACTCCCTAACACCCCTAGAGGAGAGGGGAGGGGGATGCATAAAATGATTAGAAAAAATACTATATTAGTGTTGAATCCGTAGTTTTCAGGGTCAGGACAAAGGGTGACTCTCCAGATGCCATTATAAGTTCAAGTTCAGCTCTCATTAGTTGCCGGGGGAGGAGGTGAAATTGTGATATGTAAAAGTAATGAAAATGGCCAATATTGATGTCGAATCCATACCCTAAGTTACAGAGCATCGGAACTACTACGAATCAAGTTCCCTAAGTTAAATGGTAGCGGTTTCGATTATCTTTAAGTTCAGCTTCCAGTAGGAGTAAGACCCTTTAGCACACCTAGGGAGAGTGGAAGTCGTTGGTAGCACATAACATGATCTAAAACGACCGATATTAGCGTAAAGTTCATAGTTTTCGAGGTCGCTGAGGTGAATAGCGATACTATCGATGCCTTTTAATCCAAGTTCAGCCCCAATTAGTACTCCTAGAGAGGGAACGGTGACGTGAAAAAGTAATCAGAAACGATCGATATTAGTATGGGATACTTATTTTCAGCGATCAGTTGATTGGTGACACTCCTTATACCATTTAAGTCTACGTTTAACTTTCATTAGCCTCTCCAGGGTGACACAAAAGATTTCATGTCTTATTTATTTTATTTTATTTTATTTTATTTATTTATTTATTAATTATTTTTTTTAGTTAATTCCTACGAAACAAAGATAGATTTGTTTTAAAATCTTCTGTTTCTATAGTTTTAATTATAACCTTTGACATTGAAGGTTGTCAATCACTTTATGTAATGTGTATAAAGATCTTATTAAACGATTTCAGGGACATCAGTTTAGATGTAAATGCACAGCAAACTAAATATATGGGAGTTCGTCGGGTTCATAATAAGGCAAATTATGAAAGCGTTAAAATATCAAATAACACCTTTGATAAACTGGATATTTTCAAATACCTAGGATCAATGTTAACAGAACCATATTAACGAAGAAATTAAATGTCGACTAAAAGCAGGAATACGTGTTATATTCAGTTGTCGAGGATTTGAAGCTTAAAATATATAAAATGATAATCATGCCTGTTGTTCTATATGGTTGCGAAACATGGTCACTTACTCTGAGGGAAGAACATAGACTGAAAGTATTTAAGAACAAGATTGTGAAACGAATATTCGGAGCCAAGAGAAACGGGAAAGGAGAATGGCGGGAAACTTCATAACGAGGAACTGCATAATTTATACCGTTTACCAAACATTGTAAGGGTTATCAAGTCTAGGAGACTCAGGTGGGCAGGTCATGTAGCCAGGATGGAAGAAAGTAGAACGCTTTCAAAGTTTTAACTGGAACACAAATCGGAAAACGACCATCACGAAGATGTAGGCAGGATGGAAGGATATATCTCGCATAAATAGGAATACAAAGTAGAAACTGGATGCAGTTGGCTAAGGACCTAAATCAATGGAGAGCTTTTGTGAACGCGGCATTGAACCTCCGGGTTCAATACGCCATACAGTTAATTTGTATAAAGGCAAACAATAGAAATTTAATCAAGTTACAAAATAGAAATCCCATTTAAAAATGTTAAAATTAATGTACTTACGACAATCCCAATCTTCACTGTCCTCCGAGCAATCATGTTTTTTGTCACAAATGGAATTTTCCTCTGTCTTCTCGTACAATTCAGTGTTGTTAGAGTCAGATGAATTATCACACGTTACAAATAAATCTGTAAAAAAAAAAATAATATAAATTGCACATATTAAAATTTATTACAAATACTGTGTGGGGTCACTGTTAGGAGCAATACAAACAACAACAAATATAAGCTGCTACTGATTGGTTCACATTTTTCGTATACAGTGCACATTAATTATTAATCCCTTGCGTTCCAGGTGTCATTTCTTATGTACATGCTGCAATACCGATCTCATTTACTGTCAAAATACTATCTAGACCAGTGGTTTTCCTTTTTCATATCAGACAAATGCTGGGACCGGCATTTAGAAAAGCTCGAGCCACTTTCTTCCTTATTTTGTCATAAACCGTAAGCCGGCATTTGAACTTGAGATAACGTAGGAAACAATGTGAACTCTAGTCTAGTGGCATTTTGATGTTATGATATGTCCAACAATCGCAAGTTTTCTCACCTTTCTACATATGAACTTATACATAATAATAATTGATAATATCCTCAGCTAAATCTATTACCCATAAAAGCATTATGACGCAATTGAAACAAATAAATGCTAAACATTTTCTACAAAGATAAGTATTTCTTGATCCCGGTCGTGGTAAGAAAGTTATTTAGAGAACTCTTCCATCGCACTTATTAGACATAGCTGTACGTCAGATCAGTTGCACGGGGTTTGCTCTACCTTAAGCTCCTCTTAGTTATTTTATGCTCATGGCCTTCCCAGGCCCGTATCCAAGAGGGGTCAAGGGGGCCGGCCCCCCTGAATGTTTACTGGCCCCCTAAAATTTTCAAGGTAAGCTTGCAAATGAATTATAATATGTTTGGATCGGACCCCCCTAACTTCTACCGGTGTCCCCTATACTTTTTGGGCTGGCTACCGGCGTGGCCTTTCCTTTTAGTTATGATTTAGCCTAGAGTTGAAAAACTCTCTGGTTTTGTGTGAGTCGCAAACTAAAACAACATAACCTAAAAAGATGAACTCCAAAAGGTTTTCTAATTACTTTTCGTTAATCATCAACAAAGCACCACTCCATAAGCGAAAAAAATAGTGTATATTATATTTAAGATAAAGAGGCATATATTTAAGATATGATGGCTGAGATTAAATAAAGAATATTTTTATTGCTGCTGGTGGTTATAATGTATGTAATTGCTACTATTTTATTCCATTCTTATTTCTTCTTTGTTCATACTTTATAGGGATGGGCACGAGTCGAGAGTAAACCTTGTAAAATTCGCACACTTTGAAAAATTCGAGATTAGTCGAAACAAACGTATTTCTCGACTCGAATTTTCGGATCGAGGCACGAGTCGAGTCGAGACTGCTCGTAAAAATTTCGACTCGACTCGAATGTCTCGGAAATCTTTCTATAATATTTAATATTATTTTGAAGAAAAGTATTCAGTCAGAAACAGCCTTGAAACCAATTCCAGCGTTTATTACTTTAGAAAAGTACAGAAAACATAAACTTAAGCTGGATCGCTAGTTATCTTTAGGGTAAAACTTTCTCACTAGATGGCAGAGCACATTGCGATACATGCGATGTTGCCACACGAGTTACGGATAGAAAGGTGTTTAGACACGATCGCATTTTATACATGATTTACAACAAAGAAAAATGAGAGCTTTTATTTCCATTTTACTCAATACTGCCTGCTTTAGAATGTGAATTAATTATATTCTTTGTTCAAAAGTGTTTTTTTTTTTTTTTTTTAATTCGTGAAACGTTATGCATATCTCTCAAACTAGATGTCTTTACGGTGCAGATTAAGAATGCCTATTTTGTATTAGTATAGACATTATAATACAAAATCATTACATAAATTTCATCTTTTGGACAAAACAGACTCTCAGTACGCTCAAAAATTGTGTTTTATAAGCGTAGTTGTAATCCTTGGTGTAAAACCTATCTCTACTTTAGAGATTTAATATATTATGGCTAAAATTCGATTGTTTTCTGGTCAAAGGGCAACTAAATTTGCATTTAGGGGAAAATTATATCATTTTTATGGTAATAGTTTCTTAGAAAACGGCAGTTAAACGTTATACATTTATTTATAATTAGATGTCCCTACGGTGCAGATTAAGGATACGTGTACAAATACAAAATCATTACCTAGGTAGATAGGACAAAACAGATTCTTAGTAGGTTCAAAAATGTTATTTTATAGGCGAAGTTGAAATCCTTGGAGCGCTTTACATTAGGGGCTTAAATATCATGGCTAACATTCCAGCATTTTCTGGGCAAAATTCGACTCAAACTGCATTTAGGGGTAACAAAAACTACTTTTATGGTAAAATTTTCTCTGCAAATTACAAAGATATACGTTTATCTATAACTAGATGTCTCAAAGGCGCAAATTAAGAATAAGTATACAAATACAAAACCATTACACAAATCCGATCTTTTCAACAAAACAGACTTAGTTCCTTCAAGCGTGGTATTTTGTCAGTTGTATTCCCGTGGAGGTATTTTGTAAGTATATGCAGTGTTCCCCAGTGGATATATTTTGTAAGTTGAATGTCTTAGTGTAACTTTACTTTAGATGACATAATCAAGCCCGTATCCAGGGGGCTCTAGGCGGGCCGGGCTCCCCTAAATTTTGGCTGGCCCGACTAAAATTTTCACGGTAGGCCTGCAAATGAACTATAATATGGTGATGAACTATAATATTGTTGGATCGAGCCCCTCTAACTTCAGCCGGGTCCCCCTACAATTTTGGAGAGGCTACCGGGATGATAATCACTATGGCTAAAATTCCAGCGTTTCTGGACCAAATATGGTTACGTTAAATGAAAACTATCACCAACTTTTACTAGGTTGCTTACTTACATAGGCAGGTTTGTTCCACAATCCAGGCGAAATGAGGAATCTGAGATATTGCTTTATGCAGAGTAGTTTTGACGTATGATTAGCGTCATACTAAAGGTCTGACTACTGCAGGAAACATATGTTAGTCGAACTCTTTAGTAATCACGTGTCAGAATGACTCTGCATAAGTCCCCGCAGCGAGTAAAACTACGCGATTAGCACGGGTGTTAAAGTGCCGAAGGCGCTATTTGAAATTTTCTAGTTTAATATTCCACGATTATAATCCGAATCTAAAAGAAGTGATGATGCTTATCGAAATGTTGGACTGAAGGAAGTGGGAAAACACCGAGAAAATCCACGCACACTATGGGTCCTGCAGAAAGTCTTCCTGGCGAAAAGTGGGATCGAACCAGCGATCTCATGCGCCAGAGGTGATCTATCTACTAAGCTATTTACAGCTAATTTTATTAAAATCTACTAGTATATTTAACCTACTTCATTTCTCCAAGTGTTCTGCGAGTACTTGCTTTTGCACCTTGATTGCTGTACTTCATATATCACATGAACTTCAACAATAATAATAAGTATGAATTCTGTGATTCTTGTTTATAGTGGCATATATTCAAAACAAGTTCACGCTATCTTTTAGTACTGGTTCATACTTGAAGATAATAACAGTTCCGAATAAGAACACTTTTATCCAGAAACACCCGCAGGATTTTTCCAAGGTCGGGGAAGGGGCAAAAGCCCGACATACATTGATGCGCATAAAGCATAATGCAAAACAGTTATTATTGAGGCATATTGTATATCTTTGTGGACTACATTAAATAGGTTTATATTAAATGTTCTAGTAGGTGTAACCAAATATAATGTTCCTTCATGTGTGTTTCTGGGTAAAAGTGTTTTGAAACAACCAAACACCTTTCGAAAATTCAGAGTAAAGCGATTGTCCCCTTGCCTCCGCTGCGGACGCTCATGGCCTGATCGTTGACAGAGCATACGGGTCTATTGCTTTACTCAATGGTGTCATTCACCTAGTTCGCCCGAACCGTTATTAAAATTTCTCAGGTTCTTGGAACCGGTTGTTAAAATTGTATCTCCACTTCCATATCCGGTACTTACGGAAACAACAATTTTCTAGTGTTACGAGGTGTCAAAAAATCTTTAAAACTTTTTTTTTAAAGGAAAATATTGAGTGAGCATGGCACAAATGAATTTCATTTTTCTACACAATCCACTCTACGCTCAATATAAGTTTCCCATTACTTACGAAGTGTCCCAATGCCTCTAAAGATCTTTTTTATTTATTTATTTATTGGATACGCAATCAGTCATACACCATTCGTTGCACCTCTTCATCAAATTGCAACTTTTTTATCTTTAGTGCCTTTCACCACTGAGGCGAGATTCGGTACGAAAGGAGGATGAAATGAAGATTTTCAATGATCGCATCCATTGCACAGGCAGTAGTGAGGCCGAGTATTGTTATGTTATAGAGGAAATTTGTTTTCAGAAGTCCGTGTTACTTCGTATAGTAAGTTTAGGACCTTTTCGGAGATCGGAATACAAGATATTATTGGCTATGCGTTCCCTATGCTGTAAGGCTCCAAAATGTCACCCTTTTGGTCCCAGAAGAAAGTACTAACTTCCCTGTAGATGGTTGTGTCCGATAATGGATACTGCCATTGCATGCTCGCTTTCTTACTTCCGAAATGGAATAGTGCACCCATGTTTCATACCCAGTAACGAATCTCTTCTGAAAGTCACTACCTTCCCGCTTACGGCGTGGCAAAATCTCGTAACACATCAACACATCGCTGCTTCAGTTCGTCTATAAACTGGCGTGATACCATCCTGGCACACACATTCCGAAATCTGAGCACAGAGTGAATAATGTTACAGATTGAACAGTGACTTATGTCAATGATTGTAGCTACTTCATCCAGTCACTCTGCATTGCCCCTTATCACACTTTCAATTTACATAGAGCAAAACGGTAAGCGATAACAAGAAATTATTTGTTGATATAGATTCAGCGTCCCAAGCATGGGTTCCATCTCCGCTCCTTATTCTTATGTTGAAACCGCAAGCGGTAAACGTATCACTTACAATTCGGAATTCACGAACAATATTCGTCAGAATATTGGTTCAATAAGAGCTAGACATAGATCACTCACTTCTGGCTGGATCCCAGCTCGCGCCAAGTGAGCTTTGTGGTGGACAAACCATGAGTGGAGTTTCCTCCGGGTCCCCCCCTTTCTTTCATTCAACCATTTCATTCGTTGTCATCATCACCTCCTATCTTTCCTTCGAAGCACAATGATAGGACGTTACAGAAAAAAAAAAAACATTCATGTCTCTCGGTTATGCCATATAGGCTAAACGAGACGGTGATGATAAGAATGAATTAAATGGTAGAATGAGAAAGTAGGACCACAAAGAGAAACTTGAGAAAATCCACACACACACATGGTGTGTTTCCACCAAAAAGCTCACCTGGCAAAGCTGGGATCGAACCAGTGACCCCGCATACAAGATGTCAATGCTCTACCACGGAGTCACTGCAGCTCCGGAGTAGGAAAAGGAATTGCATTTCTCAAGTGAAGCTGTAGGGTCTGAATACTTTCTTATCATTATAGGAAAAAAAAATTCAAGCTTTGCGGTTTTATGAATTTTTAAATACTAACTAGAGAATGTCGCGGGATATTACTCTGACTTCGTTCCGATATTATGCTCAGTCGACGCCTTTTTACATATGAAACAATTAGGTAACCGGAGAAATCCTCGATCGCAAGCGTGTTCGAATTATGAGCGTTAAAAGTTCAAAATTGAACAGATTTTGCAGAAAGTTTGAAGTACCATTTCTTGAGATAGACGCTTCAGTTTTGATATCAGGGAGTTCTCCTGGATACCCAACACAGTAGTAAGATCAAAACGTATGCATTTTGCAAGATAAGGCCAATTATTTGGAATGGTGTGAAGGGTAATGGCGTCTTACACCATGCAAATTGCCTCTCATTTGACATACTGGGCCAACCAGTGGTAAAAGTGGATCTGAAAAGGTGGGGGACGGTAGGTAGCGGCATGACGTCACGCCGTTCCCCTGCCTATCTATCTATACCCATTATAGTATTTTTTCGAAACTTGGGGGACGCCTTAATTTTTTTCGAGGTGAGGGTACAGTGTCCCCGCATTCTCCTTCACTTTTACCCCTGGGGCCAATAGGCTAATAAAATGTATTTGATACCCCTATTCGACTATATTGTTATTCAAATATCACTTTTGATTCCCGGCGGGAGCTCATGTGGTTCGGATTCCACGTTAATCAGTAGGTCCACGTCTCATATAGCGTCGCTGCTGAAAGGGACGTTAAACTAAAATCAACTCAACTCAACTCAAATATCACTTTCCTGTGTGGCCACCTTGAAATTGAACAAACACATTTGTCTTGGAAACGCTTTGCCAGGCGTGCAAAATTCAATGAAGAACGACGTGATATTCATAATTAAACTTGTGATGATCTATATTGTTGTGTTCTTCCCAGGTCCGTATCCCCGGGGGGTCTAGGGGGCCGGGCTACCCCTATATTTTTACTGCTCCCCTAAAATGTTCACGATAAGCTTGCAAATGAACAATAATATGGTGATGAACTATAATATGGTTGGATCGGCCCCCCTAACTTCTACCACTCCCCTGAATTTTCTGACTGACTACTGGCCTGGTTCTTCCCCTTTTGTAGCTAGGTCCAAACAGCTCGAGCAGCGCCAGACAGGCTTGCCCTGCCGCAGTACTTCGAATCCTGTCGGTCTATGCTTATGCATCGCAGAATACGGTGTTCTAATACATCATCGCTAGCCATATGTTTAGTTTTCAGCAATTGGAATGACGATTATGGGGAAATATTGGTCAAACTCCAGGAAATATTTTAAGATATTCAACGAGAAAATAGATCGAAAAATTTAAAGAAGAAAAAATGGTTAGCGGGAATGTGCGCTCAAAGTTGTGAACCAGGTGACTATTATTCTCGAGAAAACCGCTGTTTGCATACATCATCTCTATCCGATTGTTTCTTTTTGGTCACATTTCTCTCGAAATACCGTAAAATATTGTCTGAAGTTTGGCCACTATTTTCAAACAATCGCCATTGAAATCCGTTGAAAATTTTTAAAAAATGGCTAGCGATGAAATATTGAAACACCGTCTTCCACAATGGATACCATCATGTCCATGGATCTTCTCGGGGTACTCCTGTTTCCTCCCTTCTTCTCATTCCATCAATTCTTCCATCATCATTCACTTGCCTTAATCATCGTCTTCCTTAGCTTAAAGGGTATAATCATCGGATGTTAAACTGAAATATTTCATTTTTCCACAGGTGGACGAAAACACCGTGCACGTGGGTTTTCTCAGGGTTCTCCCGTTACCTCCCACTTTCTTCATTCCATTTCACTCATCTCTCATCATCACCGTCTCCTTTAGCCTAACCGGCATAACCGTGGGACGTAAACCTTAAAGATTTCATTTCATTTCATTTCATTTTAATTTTTTCCACAATGCACAAAGGCCGGCTGGGTTGGGAGTCGCGTTGAAGTTAGTCCCACGGCAAGGCATTTCGGAGACAAATGTCATTCTTTAATGTTTAGGTTGCCACACAGGAAATGACATTTGAATGACAATACAGTTGGTTTCAAATAAATTTTATTAACCTATTTATCCGGTGTGGCAAATAGGATGCAATTTGCAAGTTGTAAGACGCCATTACCCTTCAGCCCTTCCCCAATAAGTTCCCTTATCTTGCAAAATGCGTATGTTTTGACTTCACCATTCCGTCGAGTACCCAAGAAAACACTCCAGTACCAAAAATGAAGCGTGTATCTCAAAAAATGGTTTCTTCAAACTTTCTTCAAAATCTCTTCAATTTTGAAATTTTAACGCCCATGATTCGAACAAGCTTGCGATCGAGGATTTCTCCGGTTGCCTAATTGTTTCATATGTAAAAAGGAGTCGTATCAATATGAAGTCAGAGTAACACGACCCACGACCTTCCCTAGTAATTGGAATTAATTACTATTTTCCACTAACGGGTTCAGGCAACTATTCGTGTATGTATGAAAACTCAAAAAACATATTATATATATATATATATATATATATATATATATATATATATATATATATATATATATATATATATATATATATATATATATATATATATATATATATATATTTTCAAGAAGATATATATTATTTTCAAGAAGATATATATTATTTTACCTAAGCAAATTAAGTTTCAGCAAAAATAAAGAAAGAAAGGAAAAAGGAAAGAAAGAAAAGAAGAAAAAAGAAATAACACATATTAGGCTACATATTTAACGTTCAAAATGATCATCAAATCTTTGTATTACGTAGAAACAAACAGTTAAAAATTGAAAAGCGCTTAGCTGTTTCTTCAATTTATTCTTTCTTTCTCTTTGCTTCCTTTGGCTGTTCGATCTTTTACTTATATCTCGGCTCTGGACTTCAAACGCTAACAAGGAATTGCCCTACTACTGTGGCTGCAACAGTACGCATGTAAGTTTGGCAACGAAGCATTATGGCGTCCTGCGTAAGCATGAGATTCAGCCGCTAAAACTATTTCCGTAAATACAAAATAATATTTAGATAAAATGTAAAACATAACACGAAAAACGGTAATATAATATCCATATTCCGTAATGAGGCAACTACCTGTAAAATAGTGTATGCTTGTAAGTAAAAATCTCATAAAACTGAGCACAGGAGTAGCAAAATCTAACAGCAAGCGCCATCTTGCGTACTCATCTTAAAACTGATCAAGTTTTCCTCTTAAATGTTACTTTTTTAGCTAACAGAATACATAAGCACAGAAAATAGTATCTCATGTTGTAGCTGACGCATAACTCTATTTTATAGTGTAATACTTATAATATGTGCCATTTCTTTACGTGTTGGTTAAGACAATGAACTAATGCATATACTGACTTCCGGGTAGTGATCCACCTTAATAGTTCATATTTTGAGATCAAGATTTAATTTTCAGTTCAATTGTTAATTAAAGCTAATAAGTAATGTCGTGATATTTGATTGTACTTCAAATATAATAATAATAATAATAATAATAGATTATTTACTTTGTGTAAACTATTGTGATAAAGTGAACTTCATAAATTCTCTGGATGAGCAATTGGCAGTCTACAGTAATTTAGCATAGCTATAATTATTGTGTTTACTGGAGCTCGAGCAAGGCACCATGACGGCCGAGGAGTATCGCACATTGCTTGCAGACTACGTACACCCCTTCATGACGACCATGTTTCCCAACGGTAGTGGCACTTTTCGACAAGATAATGCACCATGTCACAAGGCCAGAAGTGTGATGGAGTGGTTAGAGACACAGGGGCAAGTTCCAAGTGATGTGCTGGCCCTCCAACTCGCCGGATCTGAAACCCAATCGAACACATCTGGGATGTGATTGAACGTGACGTCAAAGCGCATCGCCCTCCTCCCTGGAATTTACGGGAATAAGGTGACCCGTGTGTGCATATGTGGTGCCAACTCTCTCCAGCGGCCTACCATGGATCATTGCGTCTATGACAAGACGCGTCGCCAAGCATTTTTAAAAAGTACTCTTAAATTTGTAATTTATTTGCTATAATGTCTAGTAAATATATAGTTTGTGCGTTAAAGAGAATATATTTAGAGTATGAACAGAAATATCATTTGATTGTTATCTTTCTGTTTCCGTTCGAGTTTTTCTTTTTCTTTTAATTTCTGTTTTTCACTAATCTTTCAGAATGAATCATTCCAGTTTATTACTAAATTCTACTGCTTATTTGTATGCGTGATAAGTATTTCTATTAACATGTATATAATTTTAATCAGTGTGAAATTTGTTCAGATTCCGAGTCAAATCTGACCAAGTGCTCCTAAATTTGCTCTTAACAGCCAAGCATAACTGCAACTGAAATGGATAATTTGGAGTCAAATCGCTCACGTTGGTAAGTTGTTGGATAGTTCTTTCATAATCGTAATTACAAGTATCTCGATACGATACTAAAAAAGAAAGGAGGTTATATTTTAACTTTGAGTAACCATTGGAAATTAGTTTTTGAAATTTTGTTAACAAAACTAAAACTATTTTTTTTTTTTTAATGTTTGGGAATACTTTCTTTAAAAACCGTAGGCAGCTGTTAGACCGACAAGAAAAAAAACATTTGTTGATAATTTCCTGTTTTGACCAATCAAAAGCAAACTTTTTCATTCATGTTTCAACTTCATCCTATATCATGTATCCTAGTATTGTGTTTCCATCATTGATGTTCTTAAGTGCTATGAGAAAGTTTTGGAGCTATAAGAATAACAGCTAATTCCTTTAGGTAATAAGCCATGATGATATTCTTCTTCAGGAAGAAAGCTACGAAATTAACAAACGGGTAATCACCACGAAGGACAGTAATCACAGATCCTGTCAAATTTTTAAGTTTAAAACTACTTTAAACCAAAAATATAAGAGAATAATAATAATAATAATAATAATAATAATAATAATAATAATAATAATAATAATAATAATAATAATAATAATAATAATAATAAAGTTGTTTGATTCGACAATGAACGCTAGATGTAAGATGTATAAATTCAATGGTGATGCGAGGTAAATTGATTTATAATTTTATTTTCTGGCTATTAGTCCAGGAACTTTAGTCAAAAAATGGGTGTTTCTTCGGAAAAATTAGAAGCCAAGGTTTTTCTTCACAAAAACGTTCATTAGGTCATTCTAAATGACATATCAAAAGTCCCCGACTTTCTGATGTACGCTTCCCCCTTTTTCGGGGGGTGGAAGTGGGGGAGGAAAACGCAATTTAAAATACAATCAAATTCAGCTTATTTGCATGTTGACCTAAATATTCCGAATAAAAAGAACAAAATTTACGGTTTCGGAAATATGACGTCATCAAAATGGCCGACACCAGAATTTGTAGTGTTTTGTGGGAATGGTTATAACTTTCCGCAGAATAGTGGTAAAACCGTCGTTTTTGTTTCGGATTGAAGATAATTAATTACCAAATGTACGGAATGAAACGTTCTGTCTGCATTGTTAATTTCTTTCGAGATACAATAAAAAAATTATTTTTTGAGTACCTGGTTTTAAGTGTAAATGCAAATAACTCAGTAATCATAAAATATTTCAAAATATGTCTTCAAATAAAGGTTGTAGAGCATTATAAAGCGTTTCCAACCGTACCTGTACCTGCATTTTTTGGTAACTAAAACCAGCTAAAAGAGAGAGGTCCAACTGCACAATTATGGGAGCCAGGGGCGGATCCAGGACCGACTTCTGGGGAAGGGGCGGTGAGTTGTCATACTGCTACTTTTAAGGGCTCCAAACTTTGGGATGGGTTTTATTTATATATATAAAATAAGAAAGTTTCCTCTTCTGGGGGGGGCGATCGCCCCCCCCTGGATCCGCCCCTGATGGGAGCAGTATTTAGACATTGTGTTAATCCTCAAAGAGTTTATTAGGGCAAAGAGGATGGGTGACTGGAAGGCATATTTGTCTGCAGTGAAGAGAATGATTCCGTATTTCCACGCCGCAGGACATTTTTTGTACGCTAAAAGTGCCAACTTGTTTGACAAAGACATTGTAAAGTTGGAGAACTTAATGGATGGAGACATCTATAGAAAATTTACTGCAGACTTTTTCACCGTTAAGCGATCAGACAAATTTTTTAGTGGAACTCCAACAGATATGGTAATAGAACAGTCACTCATGAAGTCTTCAAAGATACGAAGAGGCTTTGTGCATGGAAGAAGTACAAAAGAGAATGTTTTAACTAAGTTTGTTATTGGTTTATTAAGTGCGAGCAACATTTCTGAAGGACTAGAAAACTTTTGTGGGATTTCGTTTGCAAGTGAAGAACAGCATGTATATGCACGAGAATCTCAAATCAAACGGGACCAAGAAGATGTTAGGAAAGTATCAGAGTGGTTCAGTGCCCACAACCCTTTCCCAAATGTACAAGTGATCATGTCTATAGCAACAGGGGTTACAGGTAATGTGGAGAAGATAAACTGCTACGATGCACTGAACATTGGAGCAACCATGATGGAAAGAAAAGTTCGTGACAATTTTTATGACATAAAATATTCTCGTACTGATAGGGTTCTTTCTCTTTAAACAGTGAACAGTCACCTTACGGTACATGATGTTACTGTGCCTGTGGATCCACTGCTGCTGTTTCAACGATTCAGCGTAATCAAAAGATCAGATGATGACCTTCGAGCATGTTTAAATTTCGAACTGGCTCCTTACCCAATGGCTCTTTTTGATGCAACTGGAATGAGAAAAACGAAGAAATCATCCTTATTCGACATCTTCAACCCGACCAATGTTCATCCTGATCTCGGAAACGCAAACTACGTCGTTGATGAAGGGTTCCTTCTTCATCAAATGGTGTGGCGTCAAAACGAATCTTTCATGCATATTTGTGATAAATATGTGGCATATGTGGAAACATGGTTGCGACTACGAGCCAAGAAAATCTTCTCGCCAATGCAAACAACAAAAGTAGGTTGATTGGTTTGCTCACTGATAAATTCATGGCTGCCAATATTGATGCCAAACAAGCAGAGAATGATGCTGATGTCCTCATTGTAGAAACCGCACTCACGATATCAAAAATTAATTCTAATTCTACAGTTATTGTTGGTGAGGATATTGATTTGTTAGTAATCATGACAGCTTGAACTCCGCCGAATTTAGATTTTTTTTTTTCTTGAAGCCAGGGAAAGGAAAGACAGAGCCGAAGATTTACTCATCAAGGAGTTTAGAAGGTGTATGCAAAAATCACATTTTATTTCTACATGCTTTTTCAGGCTGTGATGGAACATCTGCCATCTTTCAAAAGGGGAAATCAGCTTGTTTGAAATTATTACAAAAATGTCAAGATTTAAAACATGTAGAAATTTTTAATCGAAGTAATGTTTCCCATGCAGAAATAACTGAAAATGGCATACAGTTGTTTTGGGTTTATACGGTGCATCTGAAAATGGCGTTATCATTATATCACCAAATCAGTGAAGAGAAACAAGTCTGTCGATTTAAAAGCCCTACCACCGACTTCACCTGCAGCACAACAACATTTGTTACGGATTTATTACCACGTACAAACATGGCTCGGAAACCAACTAAATCCTGAGGAGTGGGATTGGGTTATGAGAGACAATTTGTTAGTACCAATTCAATCAACGCAGCCACCTGCTCCACCGTCCCTTTTAAAAATGATTTTCTGTTCATGTTTTAAAGGATGCGGCAATGTGTGTGAATGTCAAAAGCTGGGTCTGTTCTGCTTTCTTGCTTATGCAAATTGTCACGAAAAATCCTGTTTGAATGTCACTCCAACGGAAGGAATCTCTGAACGTGAAATATTCATGGACACCGAAGAAATAGAGGTGACAAACCAGGTGGACCTGCTATAATTACAATTATTATTTATCAATCAGCAAAGGAACTCAATAAGTAAACCATTTCAGGTAAGTTGAATAGTTTACATTTCTTATTTACTAGCAGCGTTCACCCCGCTTCGCTGCGGTCACCCCGGAACGCAATAAACGTTGTTACTTAGATAATTTTTACTTTTTCGCTTTCAAATTGCAGTAAATGTTAACATTATATTGCCTGTCATTTATGTTAACCCGCCGAGTGACACGGTCATGCGGGTTGCATATAAATACGTTTATTTTTACCTATGATGAACTAATAACAAAGGATTTGTACGTATGGACACTTGAAAGGTCAATTATCTCAAGACACTGGTAATTAAAAATTAAAGTGATATGATAAAAACCATCTAGGGTCCAAATCCTAATAACCCCCCAAAAATAAAAGAAATTGGTTCAGCCGTATTAGCGTGATGAGGGAACAAAGGATTTGTGCGTTCTCTTTTATATATATAGACTAGCAGCGTTCACCCCGCTTCGCTGCGGTCACCCCGGAACGCAATAAACGTTGTTACTTAGATAATTTTTACTTTTTCGCTTTCAAATTGCAGTAAATGTTAACATTATATCGCCTGTCATTTATGTTAACCCGCCGAGTGACACGGTCATGCGGGTTGCATATAAATACGTTTATTTTTACCTATGATGAACTAATAACAAAGGATTTGTACGTATGGACACTTGAATGGTCACTTATCTCAAGACACTGGTAATTAAAAATTAAAGTGATATGATAAAAACCATCTAGGGTCCAAATCCTAATAACCCCCCAAAAATAAAAGAAATTGGTTCAGCCGTATTAGCGTGATGAGGGAACAAAGGATTTGTACGTTCTCTTTTATAATATAGATTATTACTCTGAATTTTACATTTCTCTCTCTACAAACGATAAGAAACTATCGCCGAATTGTAAATCCTCATTTTTGTATCTGTGTCTGAGGTGTGTGTGACTTACGAATGCTAATGCGATATTGAATATTATATCCAATTATTTTCAATTTTTTTTTTTTTTTTTTTTTTTAAAGCAGGCTTATATTGGCTTTACAAGAGTCGGTCTATTAAATGGAAAATATGCAGGTACAGGTACGGTTGGAAAGGCTTTATAATGCTCTAGAACTATTGTTTGAAGATATATTTTGAAATATATTTATGATTACTGAGTTATTTGCATTTACACTTAAAACCAGGTACTCAAAAACTAGTTTTTTTGTTATTGTATCTCAAAAGAAATTAACGATACAGACAGCACGTTTCATTCCGTACATTTGGTAATTAATTATCTTCAATCTGAAACAAAAACGACGGTTTTACTACTATTCTGCGGAAAGTTATAACCATTCCCACAAAACACTACAAATTCTGGTGTCGGCCATTTTGATGACGTCATATTTCCGAAACCCGACCCGATATTCTTTGGGATTTCCTGTGAAACATTTACGAGCGAATGTGCTAAGCGTTCCCGGTAAATTTTGTTTTTTTATTCGGAATATTTAGGTTAACATGCAAATAAGCTGAATTTGATTGTATTTTAAATTGCGTTTTCCTCCCCCACTTCCACCCCCCGAAAAAAGGGGAAGCGTACATCAGAAAGTCGGGGACTTTTGATATGTCATTTAGAATGACCTAATGAACGTTCTTGTGAAGAAAAACCTTGGCTTCTAATTTTTCCGAAGAAAAGTGCTAAAATTCCTGGACTATATGGAAGTATCGAGACTGGAAAACAAAAGTGTCAAATAATTTATATTTATTTTTTTCAAACCATCTCTCCAGATTCTCTCTGTACTCTAATAAATTAAACTATAGCGAAATGAGTAACATGTTTACTCTCAAATACAATATATTCATTGATAAGTTTTTCAAACGCCTTTTTTTCGTCCTTCATTTTAAAGACTAAGACGGAATGTCTGCTCTTTAACTGCTGGCTAGCCATGTATCAGGTGTCACTGAAGCTTGATTTACAGCATCTCCTCCCTCCAAATGATCAGAAGGGAACATTTCTTTGGATTTCCACACAAACATGGCATTCACCATATTCCTAGCAACTCTGAGGAAATATTGGCCTTTGGAGCGTAATAAACTACCATAGAAGTTTTCAGAGGGCAACAACAACACCCTCTGTTCTCCGCTACCTCACCCCGAACTTGTATTCTTCTCTGAAGGGGACATTACGTAGGGCCAATGTATTTGTTTTCAATTGTGTTATTCAGCACAGGATTTTAATAATTTGTTGCTTTGAATACAGTGGTTCTGTATTTGTCTTGTGATATTTTAAAAATATTTATATCGCATTTAAAAACGTTCTTTTTAAATAATCAAAATCGTCGATATTTATGGAATTCTAATTATCTACATTACGAAATTTTGATTACTGTATAAATTTTTATCCATAGTTTCTAGTTTTGGAAAGTCTTTGAAGTCTTTCAGTTTAACGTCCCACAGTTATTCACTTTAGGCTAAGGGGGACGGACAAGTGAATGGCGAGGGAAGAATTGGTGGAATGAGAATGTAAAAGGATACGAGAGTATTCCGATAAAACCCACGGACATGATGTTGTCCATCAAAAACTTAATTAATCGAGGATCGAACCAGGGACCCCACGCATCAGAGGTAAACGCTATACCACCGAGCCACCTCAGCTTTATGGCAATGGAACTAGTGTTAAAAGTGCGATCTGAACCACGACTTGAGTTTGAACCCGAGTCAAGTGCTCTCATCGGGAGTCGACCTGGGACCACCTGCCTAAAAAACATGCTCGTTAACAATTTGACCATGGAATGTCACTGCAAGTTCGGTTAGAAGTCTGTCGTAGATAAAAGAACTAATTGTGGTGAAAGATTCAATGGTTTAACACAGTGGCGGATCTGGACCGGGGCCGGGGGACCTAGGCCCCCCAGTTTTCAGAGTGACGAAAATAATTTAAGCTATTATTTATATATTTTTAAACTTTATAGTAAATTTATGATATACATATCATAGTCTGGGTCTGGCAGCCCCCCCCCCAGTTTTTACCTTCTAGATCCGCCACTGGTTTAACATGATAACAACGAACGCGGTGATTCGTGTCCCATTTTAATAATAATTGTTAGTTTGCCATTTAGAAACCTGGTGGTGTGTACGGACGTAAAGAAAATAACATAGGCTTCCCACACAGTCTACTTCCAATCGTGTCAAATATTACAATAGAAATCAAATTTACACTACGTTAAACTATGACTCACAAGCACTACGTGTCACAGCACTTTCTAATTTTAAACACTATAAAACCAGAAACACTGACACTTTTTGTGGTTTAGTTAATTTCAAAATACAACAAAAAGCAGAATTATATTATTTACTTATTATAGGCAAACCCGCCGGTTAAGAATGTAATGTTGGTTGCATATCTGTTCGAGAAAAAGATCCTTTCACATATTAGTCAAACGTGCCGATTAAGAATGTAATGTTGGTTGCATATCTATCAGAGACACTTTTTTTTTTTTAAATTTAATTCTCGGAATTCCTCCTATAGAAATAATTCGAGATTGATAACTCGTAATGAGTTTATTCATAACAGGGAAAAGATCGCCGTCATTGGATTTTGAATCCCCATATATAAAAGAAGTTCTGACTGACTGACTGACTGACTGATCAGCGCCCAGACTAAACTGCTTAAGTTAAAAACTTGAAATTTGGATAGACAGAGCACTAATGACACAAGCATTAGTTCTTTTATTAAGTCCACACTGTAACTTTGATGGACAATAACTCGAGAACCAAAGGTCTACTCGGGAAAACATTTCTCATGCATATTCACTAAACAAATCTACGAGGGAGGACCCAAAAGAAACCGAATTGAAAGAGCGCCACCGTTCGTAGGTGTAGTAGAGAGTTCTCCCTTTAGATGGGTCTAGCAGAGACCTTAAAAAATCAGTTGGTCAAGCGGCGTCTGCGTAGGAGGTTAACGTTTGATTGTATTATTGTTCTTCTCAACTTTTCTCGTTTGCCGCCTGCGAAATCGTTATGGCAGATTCAAAGGAACAGAGGATGTGTTTAAAATTTTGCTACCTACTTGGAAAATCGGGAAAGAAAACTTACCAAATGCTTCAACAGGCTTTCAAAAAGGATACTATGAACAGCACACAATGTTTTGAGTACTTTGGACATTTTAAATGTGGTGAGATGAGTGTTGAAGATCCTGCTCGTCCTGGGTGCTCTTCATCATTTCGAAACGACGTAGACATCGAGAAAATCTGCCAAAAAAATCAACGAGTATCGTCGTTTTATGATTGATGATATTTCGAAAACAGACAGGAGTGAGTTGCTTCTCGTGCCAGCGTGAAGTTTTGCAAATGAGACGTGTTGCCGCTAAGTTTGTTTTTCGCCCGCTCACATGGGATCAAAAACATCCGACTGAATTTGAGCCAGGACTTGAAAAAAAAACATTGAAATTGATCCAAATCACTTTTTGACCAACGTGATGACAGTTTTCGAGAATTAAACAAAATCTAAAAGGAACGTGTTTTAATGGTGTGGAGGCTGTAAAAAGAACTTCGCAGAGCGCATTGGACGATATGGAAGTTCCAGAGTTCCAGAGGTGCTTCAAACAGTGGGAAAGAAGATGGGAGAAATGAATCGCATTTAATGGAGAGTACTTTGAAGGAGACTGAAAGAATTTTGTAAAAAAATAAAATTATTTTTAGAACAAAATCCGCTTTCTTTTGGGTCCCCACTCATATGGCAACCTCCACACCAAGTTTCGTCCAGATCGGGTAAGTTCTGCAGACAGTACACCTTGTAATGTATTTATTAGAAAAATCAGAAGACGTAATTTATTAGAAAATACACAAAAATACCTTGTAATTTATTAGAAAATACACAAGGCAAACTGCGAATTCTCTTATCCCATGTATTATAGTCACACTCGCCAGTCAAAGATGTAAAGTTGGTAGCACATGTATCAGGAAAATGAAAAATTTCCTCCGTTCCTGAGTTTCTCCTATAGCAGTGATTCGCAACTGATAGCAGTGGAAATTCCTATGTGCGTCTTCAGTACTATCAGGCAAGAAGGCGAAAAAGAAACTTTTGTTTCTTCATTTTTAAAGAAAATTGCAATTGATATAAATCTTGAATTTAAATCACTTAATTTTTTAAATAAAAAAAATCATGTTTCACGAAACGTTTATTACATTGTATTTCTAAAAAATGATTCCGTTTCTCGAATTGTGTTATCGTATATTTCAGGTCTTTTGTGTGATTTTCGAATTTTTCTTTTCCGTTTGAACCGATGTAACCAAACGGTTAACGCAGATGTCTTGTTATCGATTTTTCAATAAGGCAAGATTCTCTCTTGGCATAGCACTGTAGAATAATCGGTGAAATTATTCGAATTAAGACGTAGCAAACTCCTAGTTAGAAACCGGAAATAATGATTCCGGAAAATGATTACGCATCATTTAGTTCAAAATGGACTATCAGCCCTTCCTGCACTCAGAAAAATAATTTCAGATTTACGCCAAGATTCACAATAAATTAAGGGGAAACCTTGGTGGATAACATGCTTTCTGGTGAAAATACGTCAAGACGGCGTTCTTGGACTTTGTCGATCGTAGTAAGTAAATGAAATGAAATCTTTAAGTTTTAGATCCCACGGTTATGGCGGTTAGGCTAAAGGAGGCGGTGATAATGAGAAGTGAATGAAATTGTGGAATGAACAAAGTGGGAGGAAACGGGAGAACCCCGAGAAAACCCACGAGCACGGTGTTTGTCCAACACAAAGTCCACACGGCGCGAGCTGGGATCGAACCAGGACCCCAAGCACCGGAGGTTAACGCTCTACCACTGAGCCACCGCGCCCCCTCGATTGTAGTAGGTATCAAACACTCGATTTAATATAGTGGCGTACATCAGCACGTGAAATAAGGTGTATTTTCTCAGGGTAGGCTGTACTATAATCAATTTGTTCAAGATGTCTTTTCAGTCTCTCTGTCGTGGTTATTCTAAACTAACAACATGAAAACTACGTTGGGGGTCTGTAGAGCTGACTATTTAGCCTCTTTGTAGCTACATATGGCCATAACGTTTTGGAAAGCTTATTATTGGTATCGTTCCGCCACTTTTAGCTAGAATGAGCTCAAAATATTACAGTTATGAGCAGACGGAAAATATTCAGTTTACTTTTTTTAAGTTTCAGTGAGAAAATAATTATTTTTAAAAAATCAGAATACACTTCCTGATAACACAGTCTTCACAAAAAGTCAGTTCTCGCTGTCAGTAAGGTTTGGAAATCAATCGAACAGCCTATTACGAACTTTAGTGTTAGCTTTCGGATATGAAAATAATACTGACGAAACTTAAAATGAGTGCTGGAACATAAACCTCATGAAAAAGTTAAACAAGTCTTCAACTGAAAAATTTTGTCAAAAAGTAAATCAGTGCAAAGATGCAAGAGGAAATAATACATTTTCAGAAATAGTTTCGTTTGCTTTTCTTTTGATACTAACGCATCCACATTCGAACGTGGAAGGGGAGCATGTTCAGTCAAGTGAATATAATTTAAAAAAAAAAAAAGGTGAGGAACAGATTGAGAAGAAAACCGCCTTCTTGAATTCTATCAGTGAGATTTGAGTTGTGCTGTGTACAAATGTGAAGATTTTCATACGAAATCCCAGGAACGGTTTTACAATAAGTTGAAACAAAATCATCCTATATGCCAGTACAGATAGCCGAGAGAAAGAAGCTGTCTCAACCTGAAGAAGATAATAATCATGATGAACGCCATTTATTTCTGTTAGATTAGTTTTGCTTTAATTATTATGTTGTGGTAAGACAGGAATGAATATTATATAATACTCTAACAAAAAGGTACGGCAGAATTTCTGGGGTGGATTCCTTATGGGTAGACAAGCAAAAAAAAAAAGTTAATATGACCATATGTCTGGAAATGCATCGTTACAGAGTTACGGCCATTGAGGCGCCTAACAGTGTAAAATAGTCACATTCTGGTCGCTCCTTAATGTGGCTAAATTTAAACCTCAATAACTCAGCCCATTATTAAGGTAGAAAGATAATTTTTGTATCTATGTGTTCCTGAAGGACGACGCTTTCCGCCGATATGTATTTTATGTATGTGGGTGTACCACGGCGGACGGAAGAGGGTAATTACTTTTTTTTGTTTTTGTTTTTTGCATCAGGATTTTGGGGATGGCATTCCTTCCCCCTTGGGGTGCACACATAAAAATACACATCGGCGGTAAGCTTCATGCTTTGGGAACACATTGCTACCAAAATTATCCTCCTAGCTTAATTAGGAGTTGAATTGTTGAGGTTTAAACTGAGACACATTTAGGAACGACCAGAATGTAACTATTTTACACCGTTAGGCGCCTCAATTTCTGTTTCTCTGTAACGATGCATTTCCCGACATATGATCATATGAACTTTTTTGCTTGTCTACCCATAAGGAATCCATCCCTGAAATTTTGCCATACATTTTTGTTATGCTCTGTATATTTGATTGCTTTCAGCTTTGTCTCAGAGCGGCATTTCTTTCTTTCTTCCGTTTTTAATCATACCTGGTTAATTTTAGCTTTCGCTTTTAGCCACTTTTCCTCTTTGGGTGTTGGCAACACTTCTGTGTTATTAAGCACAGATGACAAGTTTTGTTAAAAAATAAATAGATGGATATACTACTCATTTGGAATGGGCCAATAGGACCATGGTGAGGTTAAATTTACATTGAAGTTGCAACACCCGATTGTGATGTAATGTCACGTGGTATTATCATCGCGGTGTATCACCTGTGAATGGAAGAGTGATCTTCTATGAATTGTGTTAAAAAGGTGGAATGAAACGAGCGCTGCGGGGCTTCTAACCCTCTTCGCTCGCTGACGCTCTCTCAGGTTCGATTCGTAGCGTAAGTGAATCACTTTTTTATCAATACAGTTGTGTGTGCAAAGTGGACTAATACCACGTGACATTACGTCACGATCAGGTGATGCAACTTCAATGTAAATTTAAGCTCATCCATAAGACCAATGGACGATTCACACTTTATTAGTATCTTAACGTTTAGAAGATGATTGTCGGAGCTTTTCACCGCAAAATATCTCTTCTTAGAACCGTGAACAGGTGTTCCATCAAAACAATAGACCAAACCTCCTGAAATCATTCTATGAAGGGAGAGGGACGAAAAATAAACAAGGATATTGTTATTTTGGTCCAGGATATACGCGAATTGGCGTCTAGAATTTCCAAATTCACCTTGGGCTGCGGCAGTCGGCAGAACCTTACAAAAGACAACAGTGTACTAGTCGAAATAGAAGAAAATGTCTAGGAATCAGAACATGCACTAATTCACAGCAACTAGTGTACCGGTACAGGAACTTGTCATCAACTTATAAGCATTAAGTACAACGAGAATTAAGTCACATATCAATACAGCCATTCAAGGTATATAAAAATAACAGACAGTCCCAGTTCACGTTTAGCGTTCTGATTGGCTCCCTGTCTGTGATGTCATGTGGAGGAACTTTTGTCCATCTTGAAGTAGTATACCAGCTAGCGTAATTGTGTATGCAATATTTCCCTTGTTCTCTTGAACAATACCTCGAGATACCCAAGGATGTTATAAAATAGAAGATCTGCTCATATGCATCTTCATCCTATTAACTCAATAAAGCCAAAAAACAACCTAGCATTGCCACGTCTAATTGTCTACTCTCGTTTCCGCCATGTATGTTGGCTCAAAACATTGCGATATTCATATGTAGACGTGCAGTGTGTCTGTTGTTTATTTTTATTTATTCGTTGCTTCAGATGTATATTATACAATGGTTACATGCTGCACGTATGGGTGTACAAATAGGAGTAAAAAAAAAAAAGAAATTACAGGGAATAACCTTTCACAGGTAAGAAAATCACCAATCCTAAAATACGCATGGCTCCTCTATTCTATAACATCCTTGGCGATACCTCCACGTGACGTCATCGACTGCAAAGTATACTGGGAAAAATAAGAGCAGAAAGGCTGAATCGAGAGTTCTCTGACAGCCATCTGTAGAAGAGAGCGCAGGTACTGATTGACCTGACACGTGTGAGTATCAATCATCAGACGTCCACTATATCTACATTTAAGCTCGGAGATATGTCATCCATCCGTTTGCTAATTCAACAGTGTGTCGACTCATGGACATGAATTATAACAAGTCATATCAATTACAGTGTCTTATAACAAGATGGCTCGCAGTAGATAACCACTTACAAACACTAAGCACAGAATATCGTCGACAGTCCATAAGCTAGTCGTCAACAAAACATCAAATTAATAGTATGTTTTCGCAAACGACAATGAATACCTCCAATATAGAATCTAAGACAAGATACGAGATGTTAATACATAAACATAGAACATATTAGCGGTAATTCAGTATAGTATAGATCAATGACTTACTGTAAATAAGAATATTTTACAAATTTGTAATATACTAGTATATTACAAAACTGGTGTAATTAACAGTTCAAAGTCCAAATACGATACAGAAGGCACTTTTACACGTACTATCTTCAATTAAGTAGTTTACATCACAAATTATAAGTCAAATATTAATCTATAACCATTAGGCATTCCGTACTACCTCATTGTGTGGGAGTACACTTATATTCATAAAATATGAACTTCTCTTAGCAGGAGATGTACTCTTACTGTCTTAAAAATTGTTTCTTATGGGACAAGTTGCGGCAATGGATGCAGATTGACTTTAAGAGAGCTTACGTTAGTATAAATACAGCATATAGGCATGCCTTAACAGCTTCAGTGCACAAAGTATGAAACAACTTAAAAACACAAATTAACTTGTGCTAGGTGGGCAATAAATACACGATGATATCTGAGTCAGAAGAGAAATGCAGGGGTGCGTGCGTAGGAAGCAGGCGCGTCAGCGACGGTGAATGTATACGTAGGAAAAACACTTAATATGGCATAAAAACAAATACACAGCTTTGCATATGACACAGCTTGAGATACTTCTGTGATCACTTTATACGCTATCTTCAAATAATACTGCACTTTATCATGTCTTTCTTATGGAGTACTACGTGGTTAAGAGCACACTTTGTATTTCTACCTTATTACATATGTGAAAGGTAAGCTCCTGATACATAATTTGGTTGCTAATGCAATCCTGTTGTGAAATTAACCAATATCTCTCTTCCGTAGATTTTACAAATTCATGCCTCCATAAAATGAGATAGAACTCGACATTCATTGTACTGAAGCCAAAACATTCGTCTGCCTAATTTCTTTATTGTTTTTTTTTCTCTCTATTGCTCAAGTAATTACATTATAATTGATTTGCGATAAGTACTGAAACAAACTATTTTATATTATTAAAGCAATATTGGAAATAAAATAGTTTATAATTTTTGTTAACTAAATATCAAAATATTTTATTTACAGTCTATGGCTATTTTCAAGGATGTTATAAATAGAGGATCTGCACATATGTATCTTCATCCTATTAAATTGTTGAAGCCAAAAAACAACCGAGCATCGGCACGTCTGATTGGCTACTCTCGTTTTCACCATAGTCTGATTGGCTACTTTCATTTCCACCATGATTGTTGGCTCAAAACATTGCGATCTCATTGGACGGAATGAACAGAGTAGGGGTGGTAAAACTGTGACGTATAGCTTCAAGATTTTGTTGTAAGGCAGATCCTCTATTTTATAAGAACCTTGGCTATTTTAGATATAAACAATGTTTGAAACAGCCATAAGAATTTAACTTTTTTTTTTTTCATCTGGGAGATGGAATATCGTGGAGAAAGCATATTTGGTTTACAAATTGAATGGATTAGCACAGCGTACAGAGTTCGTTATATGATCCGCTCAGTGCCTACTTGCTCAGTACCAAGTCTAACCGTACCCACCCAATGTCTCTTGAATGTTAGAGCCGTTTTAAAACGAGAATATAACTAGAAATATATCGCGGAAGAAAACAAATATCCTCTATCTCAAAACTTATTTAAGAAAAACAACATTGTTTTTAGGTTTCTGGAAAGTTTCGCTTAATGAAATTCTTGTTTTTCATTTTGTGTGTGTGTGTATTTTGTGTTTGAGTGATTTTCTACTGGGTGACCACAAAATCCAGTTACCCCTTGATAAATGCTAATGTAAGTTTTCCCGTTACCCCTTTATAAATGGAAATGTAAGGTTTTCCATTGTTTTAGATTGTGTGAACGATGGCTGATATTTCCAATTACAGTATTAAAGAATGTGTTTTTGCAAGTGATTGGGTGCATGAGAGAAACCAAATAGGTAAGACACTGGCAGAAGTGCGAGCAGACTTTCGGACAAAATTTTAACAAGATTCTCCCCCCGAAACAATCACTTTTACGATGGAAACAGAAGCTATTCGCCACAGAAAGTACGTGTAAAGAATAAGGAAAAAAGTGGCAGAGCGTCCACACGAGCAGAAACATATCGTTTCGTCACGGCCTCACCTCACTACTGGTCAGGCACGTAGCCAGGATTTCGTGAAGGGGGGAGGGGATCCGTGACATGAAATATTGTGATTACCACACAAGGGGCTCGAGCATTCTAAACTATTTTACTGGAACATATATTAGTTCTTTTAGCCAGGATTTCGTAACGGGGGGAGGCATGACATGAAATTCTGAAGGCCCAGGAGCTTGATCAATCTAAACTACTTTACTATCAACATGTATTGGTTTGTTAGGACAATACAATGAGGATATGTTGGTAAGTATTTTAATAACAAACTATGAAGAAATCTCGAGTGAAAGAATACAAAAACGTATTGAAAAAGATTTTACAATATTTAAGTTGTTCCTCTGTTCATCCAAATATAACAATTTTCCTTTCACTATGACCTCAACTATTATGAAAACTACATACTTAATAAGGTCTTGTAAAATATTTTACAATATCTGCGTTCCTTTCTCTGTTGAACGAAATGTTAACAGAACTTTCTTTCCACATAACTTTTTTGTTTTCATTATTCCGTCAACTACTGTCGGTTCCAAATGACAGGTTATTAAAGGAGCAGTAGAAAATTGTTCTTGAAATAACATGTTCAATACTGCAAGGATGCGATGACGAAAAATTATGATAAAAAATGTCCACGCTGTTACACAACGGCACTATGCTTTCGGACGCTTGAAATCTCCCTGACTAGCAACAGAAATTCTGAGAATTCCGTAACTTTTCCAGAAATTTCAAATTCCCTGACTCTTCCAGGATATCTCGCTCACCTCGCCACCATGTATTTCAAATAATACAAATCTCCTCATAAGAAAGAGTAACCAAAAGCTTCCTGTATTTCTTTTATTTTTAACGCTGACCTTCCTTTTTCTCATTTCGTTTCATTCTTCCTTAAGTTTTTCATTTCTGGTCTCGAAGGGGGAATCCGTACCCCCCGGACCCCTCCCTTGGCTACGTGCCTGCCATTGGTGATAATGCGCTATAGAGGTTTCATAAAGGGCATCGTTTCACAAACCGTTATGATACCACTGCCGAACTGACAGAAACTGTGAAATAAACTTTCACTAAAGTTTCACCTGCAATGCTCCGCAAAATGTCGCACAGAATCTGGTGGTGTATTACCCTTTGTCGTGAGAGTGACGGTCGACAGACTGATCCTTTGAACACTTAAGGGGGCAGACTACTAAATATTTTTCAAAAGCTAACAATTTCTCTTTTGGCAGTTTTTCGTAAGTGAAAATAGATAATGAAATGTAACTTGCTTCAGTATTCGATAATTTTATTCTACACTTGAAAATAAGAATTGGAAGAATTTTCAGTGTTGCCATCCATAGAAATTACAGTGTGACCAGAATTTGAATTACCCAAAAATCTAGGTTATGGCAGCGACTACAAAAATGAACTCAACGGCAATTGATGGCTTATCATGCTGTCTGTGTTCCTTGTTAATTACTTTTTAAATAATATTTGTATTTTAAATCTACTGTTTATTAAAAATTATTCATTTTGTACTCTTTATTACAAAATAAATAAAAAATGTTATTTAGAAAATAGTTAACAAGAAACAAAGACAGTTATGATAAGTCATCAATTGCCGTTGAGTTCATTTTTCTAGTCGCTGCCATAACCTAGATTTTTGAGTAATTCAAATTCTGGTCACACTGTAATTTCTATGGATGGCAACACTGAAAATTCTTCCAATTCTTATTTTCAAGTGTAGAATAAAATTATCGAATACTGAAGCAAGTTACATTTCATTATCTCTTTTCAGTTATGAAGAATTGGCAAAAGAAAAAATGTTAGCTTTTGAAAAATATTTAGTAGTCTGCCCCCCTTAATGTTTCTTATCTCAATAAAACTTCTCGAAAGAATTGTTGTTCATGTCATTCAGTTGTTTCCGTGTAGTTATTTACGTACGTTTAGTGGTTGATGTTACTTATTTTCAGGAGTAATGGGACTTTGTAGCCACCCTGTATTTTTATAGGACACCATGCCTCAGGAATAATAGAGCTGTCGCCTTTGCTAGAAGTAGTCCCAGATTACGGTCGTTCCTGATAAACGACATGGTGTTTGCTTTGTTAGTTTTACAAAGTATTTTAGTTCTTCAGAACTCTCATCATTATAAAACATTTATTTAGTTTTCTTTGGTTTTTTTTTTTGGGGGGGGGGTAATGATCCACCGTCATGGCCTAGAATCGAGAATAGGATTAGAAATTAGATTTCTAAGATTTCGGCATCTATGGTCATGTTAGCCCGTCACGTATAAGGGATGACGTTCCTCGCAATCTCACTGCCGGGAGAAATGTGGAGGAAGAAAGGAATGGGGGAGGAAGGAGGCAGCCTGGGGCCATTATGTTAAATACTATCCCGACATTTGAATGATGTGAATAAGAAAAAAACCAGGAAAATCTCATTCACGATGACCGGCCTGAAAAGAGCTTTTATACTTTTTCGATGAGTCCCCACCGGAAATCAAACCCGAGACTGCTCATGCCAAAGACAAGAGCGTTAACCGGAAATCGAGGCGTGGGTACCCTACGTGGGGTCACAGTGACCTGGAATAAAACCAGGAAAGGCTGATACCAGATAAGAGTGCTTTGCTACTGTATACACCTTTCCTCGATCTTTTATAGTTCAAATAGTTAAGAATATGTATGAACCAGGGTTGAGAAGAGTCGTACTGAATATTATTATTTCTAATTCCTAATTCTAATTTCTAAACTCTAATTTCAATCTTCCAAATCCTATACAACTCCTTAAACATCAATGAGACATTGGGTGATATCAATAAAACGGAGAAGTTACTCATTACGCCCAATTTTTAAGTAGTTACTCGCATTGGTATCAATAAAAAGAGAACTGAGCACTAGTCGTCTCGGCTGACCTCGGAGAAGCCCCGCCCTTTTGAAGTAACCACACCTCTATTCTCGAGCCGAGTAACTACTACGCGTTTGATATCAATAAAAATCAAAGACTCCTCTGTGATGCTAGTAACTTCTCCAAATTTGTGGAGCAAAGTAAATAGGTGACTCCGTGCGAAATATGGCAGAGTATATGATTGTTTTACTACGTAGAAAAACTTATAAACTGCATAGAAATGTTGGAAATGGAGATCACAAAAAGCATTATCTATATATATAAAAGAGAACGTACAAATCCTTTGTTAGCTCATCACGCTAATACGGCTGAACCAATTTCTTTCATTTTTGGGGGGTTATTAAGATTTGGACCCTAGATGGTTTTTATCATATCACTTTAATTTTCAATTACCAGTGTCTTGAGATAATTGACCATTCAAGTGTCCATAACGTACAAATCCTTTGTTAGCTCATCATAGCTAAATCTAAGCGTATTTATATGCAACCCACATGACCGTGTCACTCGGCGGGTTAACATAAATAACAGGCGATATAATGTTAACATTTACTCCAATCTTCTCTGGTTTTTATCATATCACTTGAAAGCGAAAAAGTAAAAATTATCTAAGTAACAAAGTTTATTGCGTTCCGGGGTGACCCTAGCGAAGCAGGGTGAACGCTGCTAGTAAGTTTATAAAAGAAAATGTAGTGATTAGCACAACATTTTTTAAGAAGAATCAACCGAAATTCGGGGTGGTGGACTACGTAATGATGAAAAGATGCGGGTTTTCTTCAAGGGCGCCGATCCCAGAAAGCTCATGTGGGCCCCCTATTGTATTTATGAATATACAATATTTGGCATAATTAGAGTGCAATTTGTCTTAAAATCCTGATATATATACCTTCTGCATCTGAATGCCCTCCCCCCCAAATTTACAGAGAAATCGGTGCCCTTGGTTTTCTTGCGTTACGTGAGTGATCCGGGATTCCAGGTCGGAATGTCAGGGGATTCTGGTGTGGCTCAAAGTACTGTCTATGACTACCTGAAAATGGATTGTTTCCGGAAGTGTGCGTAATATACAAACAGCAAAGGCAGAGTGGCAAGAACAATATACATTTCCGGGTGCTATCGGAGCACTTGACTATACACAAGTGGCATTAAAGAAATCTAGTATTTTGGAGAGTAATACGTTAATAGGAAGAGCTATTTCGTGGCTAAGTGGTTAGCGTACATGCCTTTGGCATAGGAGACCCGCGTTCGATTCCCGGCAGGAGCTCATGTGGTTTGGATTCCACGTTAATCAGTGGGTTCTGTCTCATATAGGCACGCTACTGAAAAGGACGTTAAACTAATAATCAACTCAACTCAACGTTGATAGAAAGGATGTATACATGAGAATGTATTTTGTTTATGTCAAGGCGAAAGGGGACACGTATGGTGTGGAAAACGCAATCAGATGGACGTGATTTATGACGTGGGTGGCTGGACTTTTTTAAAAAGAAAACAAAAGAGCCAAGTGTCTGATTTCGTTCTTAAAGCCAAACAATCTACAAAGACCTTGGACAACACGTGATATGCGCTTGTCGTGTTAATCTTAATATTGCTGGATTCCAATCAACATCCATCAGCTCAAATAGGTTCATTCCCATGGTTTCAGTATTACTTTCTTCTTTCCCGTTTTTTTAATATTTTTTTCTTCTTTTTTATTTAAACTCTTTTATAATATCCACAAATGCACTTTGATTGAAGCTATCGTTGCTACTTGCCCGTTTCATGGCTTTTAAGATACTACGCCATAGGTTAAAAACAACGAAATGACTGCGCGATGAATGGGAGAAATGAGTAATCACTTCTTTTATTGATACGACTCAGTGCTACGTGCAGAGGAAGCGCGAGTAAACGTTCATAAATCTGGAGCAGACTAGACCTGAGTAGTGGCTTGTTTTATTGATACGAAATTGAGGGAGGAGATCACTCCAGGTGTAGTTACTCCGATTCTCGAGCAGGACTTCTCAGGAGTAGTTACTTATTTTTATTGATATCACCCATTATTTCTAATGAAGAGACCATATTGCGTAGTAGTTCAGATAATAACTTGTTGTATTAGTTCATAATAAATTATGAAGGAGATCGACTTACCAACCAAGCTTCCTTATATACTGTATTTATCCTGTATGTCTGGGTGTCCGTTGGTTCGGGAGACAAGAAAATGTCTGTCTGTCCACGAAATAAAAAAAGAATCTCAAGAACTAGTAGATGGACTATCAACAATTTTGGACACCCTGTATAGTAGAGGGTCAAAAATTAGAAATCGAATTTGTTAATGACGGTGATGTTCAAACCGAAAGTCACTAAAATCAACCAATACCGATTTTAACGTTAATCACTATAAAGCAAATATGTCAACAGAAAGCGAGAAGCGGTGTTCTGCAATTGATTAAAGGTCTCGAGAATACATTTCATCTTCATTCGTAACATTCTACTGAAACCAGATGTTATAGAAATCCATTTCAACTTCCGGCTTCAATAGAGAAAAGTGATAAGAGATAGGGAAAGATCATAAGATATAGAGAAATGTGATAAGAGATAGGGAAAGCGATAAGAGATAGGGAAGTGATAAGTGATAGGAAAAAGTGATAAGAAATAATGAAAAGTGATAAGAGATAGAAAAAGTGAAAAGAGATGGGGAAAGGTGATAACAGATAGAGAAAAGCGATGATATAGGGAAAGATGATAAGAGATAGAGAAAAGCAATTTATTTGGAATCGATTTAGAGTTCTAACAATAGATTCCATCTTCTGTCTTAACCCTCTGTTCAAACCGGAAGGATGGGCACTTTGGCTCAGCGAAGGGTGAGCACGAAGCGCTTACCACTGGTGAGTGGGGTCCCTGGCCAAGTAAGTTTGTAGTGGATAACATCGTGCCCGTGTATTTTCTCGAGGTACTCCTGTTTTCCTCCTACATCCTCATTCCACCAATTCTACCATCATCATTCACTTGCCTTAGTCAATGTCTCCCTTAACCTAAAGGGCATAATCGTGGGACGTTAAACTAAAATAAAGATTTCAAACCGGAAGTGACAGAAATCTACCACTTCCGGTTTTAACGTTGATTGCTATATAATAATATACATAGTGAGAAGCGGTTTAATCCAATCAATTAAGCATCCCAAAAATATGTTTTATCTCCATTCTAATCTATTAACACAGAAAATGGTAGAAATGCCACTTTCGGTGTCGATATTAGTTGAGAAAATATTACGCCATGCAAACCAAACTTCATCACGTGGTATACTTGTGACTTTGTTACAATTTGCACAAGTACTGGTATTACCTATCCAAAATTAGATAGGATTTACGCTAAGGCAGTTAAAATTTTAGAGGTTTATAATTGAAATGAATACTATTGTAGCCGAAACTGCGCATTACGCAAGTTCAGGAAGTCCTGGGTAAAGAGTTTTGTCTTCCGTTTTGATTCGTTTAGTAATCTTGTTTTCTGCTGAGTGCTCTTACCTGTCAAGATTTAATCAACTTCTCAAATAACGATTCCTCGTAAAAAAAACGCTCAGAGAATAAATCGTTGAGAACACAAACAAATAATACACATACAAAATTAAAAATGAATTCAATAGGTGAAAAAAAAACAGATAAAAAAATTGGATGAGAACAGTAGAAGTATCACTGGAGCATAAATAAAGAGAAAAGACTTTTAAATGAAAATAAAAGAAAAATCAACACAAAGTGAACTAATTACATTTCCTCTGGTTAACTGGCCTAATCACTGTGAAATTAAGATACCGCTAATTTTACAGTAATTATGTGATATCTTCAAATAGATAAAATATAATCGAAATGTAAAACAGCGAACTAGACAATAGTCTATTATTTTGCCGTTATCACGAGTCACTTAGTAGCTTTCCGTTTCCAACCATTTAGAAACGCAAAAATAAAATTTCTGGAAATTGAAAGCAGATAAGTAAGTCGAAATAACGGTATCTCATGTAAAATAATATTGTCTAGCGAGCTCTTGTTCCACTTTTCGATTATCTTTTATCTATTTGAAGATATCACATAATTACTGTAAAATTAACGGTACTTTAATTTCGCCGTGATGGGGCATCTTAATTGTGTCTATTCTTGACTGCTCAATTGAATTGAATTGTTGAGTCGAATGGAAAAAATTTGCTTCAAAAATGAAGAAATAAAATACTTTACAGTGTGTGGTTTTGTGATATTCAGGGACAAGAAGCACGCCAGTGTGTGCTCATATGTTTGATATTACAACCGTTGATCTTCAGACTGCCTGTCACTACTAACAAGAACACTTCCTTCGCTGGATCGAAGAAAAGTTCCAGTTTTATACTGGTTTGCAAGAAAAAACCACATGACCACCTATATTGTCGATATAGCACGTAAATAATAAAACTCAGGTATATTAAGAAATAGTGGTAATTTCCTTATTTCAAGGTGAAACTTTATATGATGTTATGCGTACGACTGCGGGGATCAACAGCTTATTTCTCTTCTATGACGTCAATCGTGAAATTTTATCCGTTTAGAAGAAGGAATATGAAGCGTGAAATTGCCAACTACGAAGAATCTGCTTCACTAATGATCTCTTCAAAGTCCACCGCCCTCTCTGTTTCTTCATTTCGATTTCTTTTACTGCCAAGGAAATGAAAGGCATTATTTGACAACGTGACCTACCTTACAATAAATAACAGCGGCGATTCTAAATCCACGAGAGTTTATTTTCTTCGTAGGAAATAAGAAAGAAAAAATCTAATTCTCTGCAAGACTTTTTTCATCTATTTCAACCTTGATTCTTTATTGACCATCTAAACAAATTATATTGGTACGATAGTGGTAGAGGTGCTTTTGTTCTATTTGAATCAAATCAAACTCCGAACTCTAGATTAGAATAAAGTGTAACAACGCTTGCTGTTGTGAGGACTCCGCAAACACCAAAGGTAGTGTTGCCAACACACATAGAGAAAAAGAGACTAAACTGAATAGCTAAAAATGACCAGAAATGATTAGATAGAAAGAAAAAAAAGCAAGTATCCGCGCTGAGACACAGATATATAACAAATTTGATTCGTATAATAACATAAAATTATAGCAAAACTCACCTAACAGACATACATGTTATTGTCATCATCATCATCTTCAGATTGAGGCAGAACTTCTTTTATTTCGGTTGTTTGTGCCTGGCTGCTTTTGTTCCAACTCGTTGTAGGGTACAGGGTGCGGCACGTAAAACCGGCCCGTCGTAATTTTCTGGTATATTGTGTTTTTGGCAACACTTAAATAATCTACCTTCCTACCAAGAGATGGCGTGTCGAGGTCGGGTCGACTTACGTGACCTGCAGCAGTCACGTGCAGCCGCAGCCAGTGAAACTTGTCGAAACCAGTTGAGAAAAAGGCCTCGTTGTGTTGCCTTTTGAGTGTCAGTGTGTGATAATGCCGTATTCGATACTCGAGCGTGTTGCCATTGTTGAAGGGTTCATTCTCACTGGATCTTTTGTGAAAACAAAGAATTTGTTTCGGGAGAAATTTCCAGGACGTTCTGTGCCAGCAAAAAGCACTATTCAGAAATTGATTGAAAAATGGCGGCGTACAGGATCGGTTCAAAATGCTGCCAGGAACAGACGACCATCTGTCTGCACACCTCAATTAAAGATGCAGGTGGAGGAGATAATGACAAGAAGTCCTCGAAAGTCAACCAGGAGATTGAGTCAACAGGTTCATGCGAGTGAGAGAAATTGCAGACGTGTTTTAAGGAGACTGAAGTTAAAACCGTACCGGATAAGTGTTGTGCAAGAACTGAAGGAGCCTGACCTGCAGAAGAGGGTGCATTTCTGTTCATGGCTGTTGAGCAATGTTGCCAGTGGTTTCTTGGATCCACTAATGCTCATCATGAGTGACGAGGCGTGGTTCCACCTGTCTGGGTACGTAAATTCCCAAAACAACCGGTATTGGTCGACAGAAAATCCACACGCAATCCACCAGGTACCCTTGCATGAGATTGGTGTTTGGTGTGCCATTTCCGCCACACGTGTTATTGGGCCCATATTCTTTGAGAAGACAGTGAACAGTGACGTGTATATGGGAATCCTGGAGGAGTTTTATACACACTTGACCGAAGAGGAACGTCAGTTATGTTACTTTCAGCAGGACGGTGCAACATGCCACACATCAGGTGCATCATTGTCCCTTGTGCATGAGATGTTTACACCAGAGAGGACAATCAGCAAAGGCTTGTGGCCTCCTCGGTCACCAGACTTGTCCACGTGTGACTTTTACTTATGGGGACTGTTAAAGGGAAGAGTATACGAAACAAATCCACACACAATTGAAGAACTCAAGACCAGGATCCAGGATGTCACCAATAGCATTACAACACAAGAACTGACAAGGGTATATATGAATCTCCTCAATCGTGCTCACATGTGTGTTGAAGTGGGCGGAGGACACTTTCAGCACCTGCTGTGAAGGCTGCTGTGAAGGTGAGTAGTCATATTCAATACATTACATTTCATTTATTTGTTGTAGTTAATCATATTCAATACATTACATTTCATTTTATGTGTTCACTTTACGGGCCGGTTTTACGTGCCGCACCCTGTTGTGCTATATCGTCGGACCACACGAAAACCAAAGGCAAAAAGTACCAAAATGTACTACACTTGGTCAAATTAGATTTACATTACGTTAAGTTACGTTAGATTAGGTTGAGTTACAAGTCAGTTACCTTCAAAATATAGGCGTGTAAACTAGGATGCGTCCGAAGAGAGCAGGCGCGTCAGTGACGGTTGGTACGCGCGTAACGAGGGTAGTGAAAAGAGGTGTATTTTGGCAATGATACGAGTTTCAATGCCATTTGTCATGGTTTCATACTAGTAACACTCTACTTGTAAACATTAAGTGCAGCTTCTGTACACTGTGCAGAAATACACCGCCGTAATGGACACCTTGCAGGTTAAATTACACGCTCGTTATTTTTTTTATATAGTTCTATTTAACTCAAACACGATATGTCACAATCTTGACATATATGCGTCATTTTCACACTACCTTTCCCACCATTAAATTGCAACAAACGTACCTCTCCGCCAAACAGTTTCATCCGCCTCCAAATACAGTCCCGCTTACATCATCCTTACCAGCCTACAAGAACCCAAAATAAATTCTCCAACTCATCCGCTAAATATCCTAAAATTGGTCTGAAGATGCAGTACTTAATCCGCAATTGCAAGAACACTTTTGCACACGGTGCAACCACGGACATCCGCTGGATTCCTTTCACGGGAGAGGCGCAAAGACCTACATGCAAGCACAATGGCGAATATACATCCACTTTGATGCACGCGTGCACATAATGTAATACGACAACTATTTACTCATATATCTTTAGTACGCGTAATTATAGTAAATAAATTATAGTACTATTGTAGTTACCATAATATGTTAAGTACTGTAGTATATAAGAGGAAACGTATGTTTGACATGCATTTCCCAGAAATGAATACACTTTGAAAACCAGGGTGAGTAACTGTCCCCTTTTACTTTCGCTGCGGGCAGCTATGGGCACAACCCAAATCTCATTCTTAAAACTGAAGAAGGCTTTTTTGTTCTCGATCTGTTTCTGAGTCTGTTTTTGACTATAATCACCTGGTTGAACAGATGCTTCAGCTCCGCATTCGAAAATGAAATGAAATCTTTATGTCCCACGTTTTTGCCGGTTAGGCTAGAGGAGACGGTGCTGATGAGAGATGAGTGAAATGGTGAAATGAAAAAAGTTGGATGAAACGGGAGAACCCCGAGAAAACCCACGAGCATGGTGTTTTACCACCACAAAGTCCACACGGCGCGAGCTGGTATCGAATCAGGGACCCCAAGCACCGGAGGTGAACGCTCTACCACTGAGCCACCGCGCCCCCCAGCTCCGAATGCGAATCTGGAAGCGTTAGTAACAAAAAAATCAAACTAATTCTGAAAATGGACTCTCCCTCCAATCTCTTTGTACTCATTTATTTCCTGCCAGAATTCTTCAGTTCCGGCTTCAGTTCAGCTCTGGAGTTACTTATCAGTTCAATTAATTTTACGTCCCGCCACTAATTTTCATTTTTTTTTCAGCATTAATATCCCAAAGAGCTCGGTTAGTGTACGTGGGAGACCCGGGTTCGATTCTCGGTGAGAGATCATGTGGTTCGGATTGCACGTTAATCAGTAGGTCCTGTCTCATATAGCCTCGCTGCTGAAAGAGACACTAAACTCAAAATCAACTCAAATTCCAAAGTTAAAGCTAGGTCAGTAATAGACTATTTTATTGGCTTTTAATTCTTCTTGACCTGAGAAGGGACATTTTCTGAAGAACATCTGTGTTATCAAGAAGTATTCTGAATTTCTTTTTTTCTTTTTCAAAAATCTAAAACTTACATATCGTTTCTGAAGTTCATTCTCAACCGCAAAATTACACAAAGAATATATGGAGCAAAAAGTGGTTGAACTCAGAAAATGGCTAGAAATATGTAAAAGTAAGAATCATATGGCAAGAAAAGCCACTAGTGTATTTTTCGAAAACTTGTGGCTAGCCAGATTTTCAAACTGGCCAGATCTAGCAACAAAGTCGCTAAATTGGCAACCCTACTCACTGCAAATGCAATGACAAAAAGTAGAGAGGGTAGATTAATAGGAACGGGAAAATGAAGGATCTTTTAAATCTTATTTTTAATTGGTTGGTAAGGCTTAATTATTTTTAAGGAGTTGGTTTACCAAAACTCCTTTCTACATAACCTATGGTCCGTAAGTTCACCCGTTCTAGAGACAGAAAGAAAGAACAAATCAAGAACTAATTAATGGATCACCACAAAATTTGGTCAGTGTTTAGAGGTCTAAAAGTTAGTAACAAAATGCGTTGATGGAGGCGATATCCAAACCGGAATAAGTAGATATAAGCCACTTCCGGTTTTTACGATGACCCGATAGACCAAAAACGGTGGTAGATAGCGAGAAACAGTTTTCTGTAATCGATTAAGCTTCCCAAAAATACATTTTACCTTCAACTTTAACTCTCTACTAAAGCCAGATGCATCAAAAATCAACCACTTCTGAAGTTCTACCGATGATAGAGTAAAAATGAAATGAAATCTTTCAGTTTAACGTGTGTCAATTATGCCCTTTAGGCAGGAGCGTCATTTCAGATTTTGCTTGGGGGGGGGGGGGCAAGACCCCTTAATATAAGTAAAATTTCGCGTTTTTCACTGATTTACTACTATTTTATTGCTAGAATCTATATAAATCTCACTCAGGGGGGGTAATTGCCCCTCCCTGTCCCTAAATGACGCCCCTGCCTTTAGGCTAAGGGAGATGATGATTAAGGCAAGTGAATGAAGATGCAAGAATTGGTGGAATAAAAATGAGGGAGGAAACAGAAGTAACCCAGAAAACCCACAGACACGATGTTGTCCACCGCAAGCTTACTTCTCTGGGAATCGAACCAGAGACCCCACGCGTCAGAGGTATGCGCTCTACCATTGAGCCACCGTGCCCTACTTACTATAGAGTAAAGACAGCAACAGATAGAGACTGTTTTCTGCAATCAATTACGCCTCCAAAGAGTATATTCTATCTCCACTCCAATGTATTTGTTAAAAACCGGAAGTGGTAGAAATGTACTACTACTTCCCGTTTCAATAATAATTTAGAAAATATTACGTCATACAAACCAAACTCCTTCACGTGGTATACACGTGACACTGTTACTTATTTCACATTTTCAAAATGTTTGCTTCATTTCGTGACCAAGTTTCTCACGCACCTGTTTCCTGTGAATGTGATCGCTGGTTCGGACTCCCACTACGGTACTTATCTCGACCAGAAGTTCGACTATTAGTTGAGATCCCACTTCAATCTATAGGCCTCATTATTTATAGCGTTGGGGAGCAAAATCGCGACTAAGCGGTTAGTGTACTTGCCTTTGGTGTGGGAGATCTCGGTTCGATTCCCGGCGGGAGCTCATGGTTACGTTAATCAGCAGGTCCAGGTCTCATATGGCCTTGCTGCAATAATGGACGCTAAAATCAAATCAAACACAATCTATAGCGTTGGGCTGGAAGGAAGCGTCAATGTCCAATCAATGATTTCTTATTGACTTTAGTTAACCAAAACTCCTTTATACAGTTATTCTGTCTGTCCGTGTGTCTGTATATCAGTCCGGGAGCCAAAAGAAATCTCAAGAAGTACTGAATGGACCTGCATCAATTTTGGCCAGAATGTACAGAGTCAAACATGAACAATCGAGTTCATTGGTTGAGATTATTCATTCACCGGAAGTAGTAGAAATCAACCAGTTCCGCTACTAACCTTTAAACGCCGAAGGATGCAACTGTTGAGTCAATGATTTAAACCTTAATAGCTCAGACCCTTATTAAGCTAAGAACATAATTTTAATATCAATGTGTTTCGGAGGGATGAACCTTGCCGCCGATATGCATTTTATGTATATGTGGGATACTAGAGAGAAGGTAAAAATTTGTGATTTTTTTGTTTTCTGCATCAGGTTTTTTTTTGGGGGGAGGTCATTCCCCCTTCCTTGGAGATATAGCCATAAAATCGGTATGTAAAGCAATGGAGTAGTCCACTACACGTTAATATCCTGCAAAAGTACTTGTTGCTTGTGTGGCGAAAGTTGGGGAAGGGCAAATTTGACCAATTTTTAGAGTATCACCTTTCTGATATAAATCTCATTTAATTTTCAGGAAGGTTCCATGTAAGACAAGATATCTTTTCACTAAATAAGTCTGCAAAAATGTTACCTCGTTGGAGCCTGTGTTTTATCAATGACTCTGTGATAACTAGTGGGGGGGGGGGTCATCAAGGCCGCCAACGCCAAGGTCTCCAACAGCCCTTCGAAAATGATACATAGGGTATTTTTATTGGAATTTCGTTCTGAATTTTTATCTCGCCATTTTTTTATATTATTGTCACAAGTATATTGCCTACACATTAGCTTCACTTTTTCAGTGTATTGTGACTGTAAAGGTTGCGAGTGCCTCCCAATTTTTTTTATTTTTTTTTATGATTTTTTGTTTCTTCTTCTACAACTAGGGCGGAAACTGCACAAGTGTTACCTCGATGGAATCAGTGTTTCATACCCTAGCTTTTCAATGAGGTATCACTGTGATAATTACAGGGGTCACCAGGATCCCCAACGTGACAGTCTACGATTTCGCTCAAACCCCTGCCCGATGTATAAATGTTAATATTGAAACTATAGAGTAAAAACAGTACATCGAGAACTTCTTTCCTGTAATTGATCAAGCGTTCCAAAAATTGTATTTAATCTTCATATATAATTTTCTATTAACACCAGAAGTCATAAAAATCCAATTTGAGATTTGGCTTGGGGGAAGACCCCTTGATATAAGTTAAATTCCGCGTTTTTCACTTACATACTGCTATTCTATTAATAAAATATATAGAAATCTCAAACTCACGGGGGGCAAATGCTCCTCCCTGCCCCCCTAAATAATGCCCCTGGAACTTCCGGTTTCAATATTGATTTACAAGGTTTATCCCGAAAATATTGCGCCCATTTTTTATTTTAAGAAATTTATTGAACCGATTCGTACAATTACTCAATGTTCTTCGCAATACGTATATCTCTTCTGCTTCAACACACTTGTTTCAACGCAATTTCCATGCTTTATATTCACAGCATTCACGGGAATGTCCTTTAGTAACCTCGTCGTAGCCTCCTTGATGTTCTCAGGGTCTCCAAATGATTCCTTTGAGGATTTTTTTAACCTTCGGAAACAAAAAGAAGTCGGGCGGGGACAAATCAGGACTGTAAGGCGGCTGGGGGAGCGTTGAGATGCCGGCCTTGATCAGGTTGTCGGTTGTCATAAAGGTGGTGTGGCATCTTGATTTCGACCGAGACTCACACAAGGGTTCACTGAAATAGGCACTATGACTCTCCAGGATCTCGGAGCCGATTAGCGCTGGTCGCGCTGTGTTCCCAAGACTCCACCCACCCTTTCGTGTAAGCGGCAACGCTGTGCGACTGATAGTCGCGGCAGAAGAAAATTGGGCGCATTAATTTGAAGACAGACCTTTTATACATAGGTGCATATATAGCGAACACAATAAGCCTCGCTGCTGAAAGGAATGATAGGGTCAAATCCAAGCAACCAACTAGAAAAATGGGATGTTCCGTGGAGATTCTGATTTTTCATTATTCAGATTTGATTCATTACTTCTAGCACTCTTAATGAAAAACGCTTGCCTGGAATCGACGCAGAACTCCTACTCCTACCTAAACATTATTTCTTCCAACCTCTCCAAAGCAATTTCATTATACTCCTTTATTGTTATTATTATTATTATTATACAAGCTTTGTTGACGAAAAATATCACTTGGTGATATGGAATCTTTACATAAAAAAGTGACAAATAGTGTCAAATACGAAACCAACTTTCAGAACCATTTTTCCCAATGCATGGCCTCAGCTATTCTGTGTCTACTCGTGCCATCTGACGGGGGGGGCGCGGTGGCTCAGTGGTAGAGCGTTCACCTCCGGTGCTTGGGGTCCCTGGTTCGTTTCCAGCTCGCGCCGTGTGGACTTTGTAGTGGACAAACACCGTGCTCGTGGGTTTTCTCGGGGTTCTCCCGTTTCCTCCCACTTTCTTCATTCCACCATTTCACTCATTTCTCATCATCACCGTCTCCTTTAGCCTAACCGGCATAACCGTGGGACGTAAAACTTAAAGATTTCATTTCGTGCCATCTGACGAAGTTTGCTGATATTCGCTGTTTGCTACGTGGATACGAGATTCCAGCTGGGAAACACGGAATAAGCTTTGGGTTTACAGAAATATAAAATCACCAGTTTCCTGGAAGTTTGCATGAGAGCTGGAAGAGAAGACAAAACGCCATTACATTGTCTCTCTAAACTGCTTTCGTAGTATTAGTGGGTACCAGTCATCATTAAAGCGATCGTGCTAGCTTAGATTAAGGTATCAAAACTAATACCTTAAAGAGAATAAAAGCCATTTTATCTGTCCTAGTGATGAGCAAATGCAAGACCAAGTCCAAGACCGGGATGGTCTTGAAAGTCTTGCATTTAAGAAATCTCAAGCTTTTCCTAGGTAAATATCACTATGGATATAAGGGATAATAAACACTGCAATGCGCCAATAGTGGCGGAAATATAATGCATGTTTCTAAATGTAATGTAATAACTTTGTGTCAGTATCATGATAGTGTACAACATAGATGATGACCTTTCCTTTTTTAATGGGTGCCCACGCCTCACTACTTGTAAGATATGCCTAAATCACAACGTTTCGTAATCTGTTTATATTTTCTAACAGATCCAACACTCCACTGGTTCCCAAACTAGGGATGCTACCAATGAAACGCACGAAAGAAAATCAAGACGGCACATATTATTGAAATACTATGAATTGCGAAATTATTTTTATACTTTAAAGGCGTCTGCTTTTTCTTTTCAACCACCATTAGCTAATCCTTGTATTAATCAAACTTCCAATTAAAAATTGAGATTTTGTTTTACAGATTCCAATATGTACTCTATGGGGCAGAAACATTCACATTACGCAAAAGTGATGAAAAAATTGCAGGATTTCGATACATGGGCATCAGGCACGTAGGCAGGATTTCGTGAGGGGGGGGGTCCGTGACATGAAATACTGTGATCATTACACCAAGGGCTCGATCATTCTAAACAATTTTACTGAAACATATATTGGATCGTTCAGTCAGGATTTCGTAACGGGGGGGTGGGGTGAAGTGACATGAAATTCTGAAGACCCAGTACCTTGATCAATCTAAATTACTTTACTATCAACATATATTGGTTTGTTAAGACAATAAAATGAGGATATGTTGGTAAGTAATTTAATAATAATGAGAAATCCCGAGTAAAATAATTTTAAAAAAAGTGCTCAAAAAGATTTTACAATATTTACATAATTCCTCTGTTCATTCTAATATAACAATTTTTCTTTCATTATTACCCCAACTGTTATAAAAATACATATTCACAATTATAAAAAGTACATACTCAATAAAGCCTTGTAAAATATTTTACAATATCTGCGTTCCTTTCTCTGTTCAATCAAATGTTAATAGAACTTTCTTTCCACATAAATTTTTGTTTTTATTATTCCGTCAACTACTGTCTGTTCCAATGACAGGTTAAAGGAGCAGTAGAAAATTGTTTTTGAAATAACATGTTTGATATTGCAAGGATGCGATGACGAAAATTTATGATAAAAAATGTCCACGTTGATACACAACGGTACTATACTTTCGGAAGCTTGAAATCTCCCTTGAAATCCCCCTGACTAGTAGCAGAAATTCTGAGAATTCTGTAACTCTTCTAGAAATTCTGAGAATTTCGTAACTTTTCTAGAAATTTCAAATTCCCTGACTCTTCCAGGATATCTCGCTCACCTCGCCACCATGTATTTCAAGTAACACAAACCTCCTCATAAGAAAGAGTAACCAAAAGCTTTCTGATTTTTTAAAATTTTTAACACGATCCTTCTTTTCCTCATTTCGTTTTTTCATCCTTCCTTATTTTTTCATTTCTGGTCTCGAAGGGGGGGGGTCCGGACTCCCCGGACCCCCCTTGGCTACGTGCCTGTGGGCATGGAGAATAAAGGAGAGAATTAGCTGTGTTGAACGGACAATGAGTGAGGTGTTTAAAAAAAAATTAGCAGTAGGGAAGAAAGGAAGAATTTTAGATATTGTTAAAAGGAGGAAGAGGAACTGGTTAGGATATTGGCTGGAGGAGGAACTGTATTGTGAGGAACGTGCTGGACGGTATTGTGGAAGGAAAGAGAGGGAGGGAGCGAAGGAGACTAGTTGAAGGAAGGTATTAAAACAGAAAATTGCTACGTCACAAAGAAGAGACTAGCTGAGGACCACCGAACGTCGAAGCTTCTCAATTGCAGCAAGTAACCTGCCAATAATGGCAGAATAGCTATTATGAAGATCATGATATATTTAGCAATATTGACTAAAAAAGAGAGAAAATAAAAATAATGATTATTGTAATCAAACCTCTTAATATTTTAGAATAATTTGAGTGAAAACTGAAAACTATTCAACTGTCTATGTCTTTTGTGTAAATTTAATCTATTCTATATAAATATTTTGACCTGTATTGGCAATACAAAATAACGGCATCAAACTCCAAGTTATTTGAAGTCTCACTTGTGAATATGGATTACTAACATCAATTACCCGCTTCGTTGGGTTAAACTTAAAATAATAATAATATATTTCGTTAGTCACTTTTATTAGTAAAGCGCTTTCTGATATCGGTCATTTTCGATTAGTTTTATATTTCTCTCCCCTCCTCCTCCCCAAGTTGCGGGGCTGAATTTGAATTTAAACGGCATCAGAAGTGTCACTGTTCGCCTCAGAGACCCCCCCCCATAAAAACTAAGAATTCGGCACTAATATCGGTCATGTTCAATAAACTTATATATATCCTTCACAACCATTTTGCGAGGTACGGCATCGGAAGTGTCATTGTTTCTGAAGTATATATTTGTGTGTAAGATTAAGATTATTATTATTATTATTATTATTATTATTATTATTATTATTATTATTATTATTATTATTATTATTATTATTATGTTGATAGGGCATTGGGCTAATAAGGTGCTTTTAGGCCTGGTCCTGGAAATGTACCTTCCACGCTTGTCGATTTTCAGATTTCTTTAAATTCCCAATATTTTAATTTTTATTTTTCAAATCATTGATCACTTCTGTTCTTCTTCCTCCTCCCCGCTTTCCTTCCACCTATCCTTCAATGGCGGTAGCAAGAAGACAATATCTTTGTATGACATATGACAAATGTCTAATGCAATTGGCCTTGCTACGAAGCATGCTTTCTAAAGCATCCTCTTCTCACCTACCCGTTTTAGAAAAATCTTAGTTTGTTACTTTCTCTATTTATTTTATCTCTGATTTCAAGCACTGTCTGGTATCTCTGCTTTCAAATACTGACTGGTATCCTTGCTTTTAAGCCCAGTCTGGTATCCCCGCTTTCGAACTCGCGTCGAACATTTCATTTGTGAAGTCATGGCTATTGTCAATGGTTAAACGTACATAATTTTGACATTCTTTCTTACACATGTTATAAATGTGGTTAATTCCTCAACTGCAAGAGAAAAGATTCATGATTTGTGCATGGGTATAGTAGGACAAACCTTCGGCTCATTTTGTTGTTCAGGTGCGTGATTTTCTTACTGAACAAATTTCAAAAACGCAGGATTATGCTTGGTTCTTCATCTCCAACACCATGGAAAAGAGTTTTCACAAAGCACGGATCTTACATCAGACAACTCATTGTGGGATATAATGTAGTTACAGGTTTCTCATTGTTGGTAAAAGGGCAGGTAAAGAAGTGCGTGAAAATGTGGGAGAAACTTATCGAACAATTGCTTCTCAGGTACTCCGGTACGTGTTAAGCAGACGTAGAGAAGCGCACACAGTACATTTCTATGTACAGTACAATGGAGCACATACAGATTCATTGAATAAATAGTTCGTAAACTGACATTGCTCTTTAATACTGAAACCTAGAGGTGCGTATACTTCTCTGACACACTATACATGTGCAATATCAGCACAGGGAAACTTATTTATGGACCACTAATCCTCGCTACATTGAGCACAAAACTGATAAGGAACTGATGAAAATTCTAGTAGCAGAAGGCAGAATTTTATTAGATGTACAAAAAAGAAAAAAAATATTAGAATATTACGTTAAAAGAAATTCTATTCATATGGAGGTTAAAGAAGGTATGATGGAAGGAAAGGGAGGGAGAGAAAGAAAGAGGATACAATTGATAGACTGTTTTAAAGCGTTCAATGCATAGCTTCTTAGCTGCGGCAAATACGTATATGAACGATAATAGTATAATTTAAATATATGACTCAAATTTAAAAAAAAAAAAACAGGATTCCAAGGAAACTAAAAAATACTACTGGAAGTTCTTAATTAAACCTCTTTATGTGTTATGAACTAGACCGACAAACTGAAACAGGTGATTCCTCATATCAAAATAAGGAAAAAAGTTCATGTGATCCCGTGTTCAAAAGTGCATACTTTCAGAACTGTCCACAACCGTGGGAAAATGAACTTTAGGGGCGAATACCTCCAAAACTATTAGCATAGGCGTGCCCACCAAAAAAATTCTGAGGGGACAGTACCCTTCACTCAACATTATGGGCCAAATTTAAAGAAAGGCTAATGTCATGGCACACCCCCCCCCCTTAATTTTCAAAATGTCACATAACATGAATTAAAGTGAAGCAAATTTAGGATAGATAAATACTATGAATGGTGATAACAGGTTCTATTCCAGTGACACAAAAATCCTATTTATGGTACTGTTGACAATATTTATTATAATTAATGGGATTTTCAGGGCGATTATATTAATTTGAACGTTTCATGACATTACAATGAACTTATGATCAGTAACTAAGCATATTATTCAAATTCATGGTTTCATTTATGATTTGTGTTGTTTCCCATTTTGACACTGAAATTGGGTCTTTAAGTGTCCTGTTAAAAACTTCAACTTCTGATAATGTCAGATTAAACGGGAGAACCCAGAGAAAATCTACAAACAGTATTGTCTACCACAAATTCATTAAGTCTGGGATCGAAGCAAGGTCCCCTCTCAACGGAAGTTAGCTCTACCACTGAGACAGGCGCAACGTTGTATAAAATAGTCTCACATGTCGTGAGATCGAATCAAAAAAAACATTCCATCCAGTGTTTTGCGCTGTACAAGTAAAGTACTATGATCCAAGTTCCACATAAATATATCAATACTAGTTTCGGGAAGATTACTTTCAGATTGCGATATAGCTTTTCTCTTTCCATCGGCGAGTGCTTTCTTGAGAACAAACACTACAATCCTATTTCCCTTTTTCATCTTTTTGGTTTCATTTTAGAAGTTTTCTTTTACTAAAAGCTTTACTTTCAAAGTCAAAGGCTCTTCTATCTGGCAATTATTGATTTAAAACGCAACTAATACTAAACTCCTTGATCCGTAAAAATCACTTACATTGATTCTACTTCACTTCCCTTTTTCTTTCTGTTATTTAACGTTTCAATTGCTTTGCTCTGTTCTTCGAGATACGCTTTATCCAATGTATCTGTTACATCAATCTTTAAAAGTAAGGTTTATTAGTTTTCTTTCCACTTATGGTTCATGAGTCTCTAACCTTTGCTCTGACGATTTTATTTTTCTCTTTTTGCTACAGGCGTTTTACGGGAAAATATTTAAAAGATATATATTTGAATCACCTTTCCTCCTTTAAGATACATATTTATTTCAATCAAAGCGTAATGATAAAAATAACTCAGGTCGATCAAAATGTTGACTGCTCTTATTTGGAAAAAAGAGTTTCTTTACACATTGTCAAATTACGGTAGACTTCCAAACTATCCGGATTCAATACTTAAACCTGAAGGAGCACATCTATGACTACTGGGTCATCTATAAGTACTACATGAGGAGTTTTCAAACTGTGTGGCGCGCCACCCTGGGGAAGCGCCAAAGGTTGTCTGGAGAGGCGCCAAAAGTTGTCAGGGGAGGCGCGAGGACTTTGGAAAAAGATCCTATGGAACATATTTATAATGCAACAAGAATACTTAAGTCTGTACCCTTCTTTAGTAATACATAGTGGGCTAAGCCTTTGTATCAGCTCTGTTCCACATACGATCAGCGATGACCCGTTCATCTCTAGTTTAAACGTGTATAATGTTTGTTAGATGGCCACTATGTTGTACTTTATCTCTGTAGAGTAGTGTGTCTTTGGAATTTCGCACGACGCCATGTTAGCTGAATTTTTCTTTCTCTTAATTTTCTGTTATTATTTTTGGGACGATTCTTGAGTCTTAATCTTTTCTTAACTACTACCGCCATTCATGAATAGTATTATTTGTTTTATTTTTATTGGTCGAAACCATTTTTCAGACGTTTCAATTCGACTTGGTTCTTCCGTCTTTCGTTTCCACAGCTTGTTTTTGCTTTTTTGTATTTTGCTACTCTGAGAAGAAAGAGACAAGTTTTATGTTGTTTTGACAGTGAACAGTAAGAAAGTAGCTTCAAAGGCTTTTATATTAATTACGTTAAATATAAGATTTTTTTTTTTTTTTTTGATTGATAAGTTCAGGGGCCTCTCAATTCAGTCTTTCTGCTCTCATTTTTCCCAGGATACATTGCGGTCGGTGACGTCACGTGGAGGTATCGCTAAGGATTTTATAAAATAGAGGCTCTGCCCATAGGCTACTACAAAATCGTGAAGCCATACGTCACAGCAATACTTATCCTATGATTCGTGATTTTTTAAACTGTGAAAGGTTATTTGGGGTAATTTCTTCTCACTTCTATTTGTACACCCATACTTGCAGCATATAACTATTGTATAATATAGGATCTGAAGCAACGAATAAATAAAAATAAACGACAGACACACTACATGTCTACATATGAAGATTGCAATGTTTCGAGCAAACATATGTATGGCGACCATTCAGTTACCTAATAGGATGAAGATACATACGGGCAGATCCTCTATTTTATAACATCCTTGGGTATCGCGAGGTATCGTTAAAAAGAACAAATGAAATATTGCATACGCAATTACGTTAGTTGGTATACTGTTTCATGGGAGAAAGTTCATCCACAAGACGTCACGGATAGGGAGCCAATCAGAACGCTAAACGTGAATTGGAGCTACCTGTTATTTTATATACCTTGGATAAGTTTATAACAAAGGCGTTTAAGAAATGTGTATTAGATAATGCAGAACTTAGTGACACAGAGAAACCAAAACAGAATTATAGAAAATATGATGAAGGTTATTTGAACTTCGGTTTTACCAGTACTACTGTTAGTAATGAAGAAAGGCCTCAGTGCGTTTGTTTGAAAATATTGGTGCAGATAGCATGGTACTAAATAAGTTGAACCTCGCTGCTGAAAGGGACGTTAAACTCAAAAAATATCAACTCACTCAATCCAATAAGTTGAAGCGATATTTAGAAATTGTGCACACCAGTTTACAAGGTAAGGACTGGGAATATTTTCCCCGTAAAGCAACTGAAGTGAAACAAAATAAAAGTCCATTTTCTCAGCAAATGTCTGTTCCCGGAAAAGCGCTTCTAGCATCGTACAAAGTACCATATCGTGTGACACAATGCAAGAAATCTCATACAATAGCTGAAGAACTGATTTTGCCGGCAGCAATTGATATGATCTCGATTATGGTTACTGAATCTGCTGCTACGTAACTAAGAAGTGTACCTTTGTCTGACAGCACAATTAGTCGTCATTAGTAGTAGTTACATTTACGTACATTTATCGTTGCAAAAATAAGTTTCGTTTCCCTTTTTATCACTCCAGAAGCTGTAGAAATTCTTTATCTCTCGAGGAGAATCGGAGGCTAAAGAAATTCTTTATCTATCTAGTAGTTCAGTGCAATTAGACCAAAAAAGGCAAAACCAGGACATTTAAAAAAAAAAAACAAGCCGAAGCTTTTTCTAAAATGATATAATACTCTATTCAGTAACTCAGAGAAATTTCTAAAAAATCCCGCGTTGGGTTTGGTCACTATTGCCGCCATATTGGTTAGCCTATTTCCAACGCCAAAAGTATCTGTGAAGACCTAGCATTCACTTTAACTTACTATAATACGGGTTGTAAACACAGCAGAGATATAAACTACACCTCACTGAAAAAGATATTTAACGTTGTTATTATTGTATGAAAATTGAGGAAATTTTCACTTTCCCTAGAAGGAAAAAGGGAAATTCCACAAACTTTCTCAGAACAGAAGTGAAAAATTTGTTTTCTGATCCTTGTTACAATATTGTAGGGAGAAGTGCAAATAAGATATATGCAAATATCTTATAAGATATGTGCAAATTGTTTTCTAAATCTTTCTCAGTAAAACGTTAAAAATACACAACATTACCTCTTCTAAAGCTGGGATTTTAAACTTAGATTCGCGTAATGCGTTAAATTCCTTTTGTCCAAATATTGTAAAATTTTCACCTGTGCATCCACAAGTTTCGAGTGAAGCTATCAATGGATAGGTATTTGAAAAGGCTTCAATATCTCTTACAAATTCGATGTTGACAGTTTTGGGAATGGGAAAAGGGAATAATTCCAAAATTTGAGGGATTTTTGAAAAAAAATGCTCTATTCTTAGCAAGCCAGATTAGTCAGAGGAATTTGACATGTATACAAAATTGTTTTTAAAAAGTCATGTTTAGTAACGTATAAAAAATTCGTAATGTTTGAGCTAGGAAAAGGCCTAAAAAGTAGTTCTTTATTATGTAAAGGTTTCAAACTTAGATCATTTTGATTTGAAAGTAACTTATGTTGACGAAGATGTTTGGCGTCTTGGAATGTCTCTTCTTCAACATCCTTTTCGGGAACTAGCAAATCTCCATCGATTTCCACTTCATCTTCTATGTTTCAGTTGGTACGTCCATGCCATACGCAGTACATACACATAATAGAGCACTTTAACATACCTCTCCGGCACTCAGAACTTCTTTCACAGTCGTCGGTGCAGGAACAAGAGATAAGATGTATTAAGTCTTCAGGAGCAGCGGACTTCGAAGTTGGTATGGGACGTAGATAACTTTGACTACCTGCAATCCGTTGCATAAAGTGTCCATGTTAACACCACGCTATGCTCCACTTGATAAAAGATTCGGAGTGAATGCTTACGAGTGGTTCATGTTGTAGGAGGAAGTACAGTTAATTTAAACTGTAAGCGTATAGGCTGTTTGGCAATAGTTGGTGACATAAAATGTCCAAGTTCCTGATATCTTTTGACCCACACAGTGACAGAAAGAAAGATTCACCAGCTTAAGCCACAGCTTCAGCTGACACTCGAGAATTATTGAATATACTTAGTTTATCTCCAGGTTCCTTATTACTCTAGCTGTTTGTAAGCAGAAATTTTGCCTTTTCGATAAATTGACGAAACTGAGTCGCATTCTGTGAAGCCGTGTACAATTATAAGAAAGTCCTTCATATCACTTATATCATCTTAAATAGTTCCAATATGGTGAATCTTGTCTGGGCAAGTCTTCGTTCCTGGCATCATCATTTTCAAAGATGTGTCTGGTAGAGCAAGGGAAACTAGAAGAACTAATAAATCTTTGTCTTCACCAAACAAAATAACTCCTTCACCAATCAAAGGCCTTTCTTGGCATCTATAATAGCTGTGATTGCAAGCAGCATAGCAAAATCTGCCTTGAGTACCTTGTATCCTGACTTCTGAAGATGCTTACTCCAAAGATGGCTGAATCTCATTTTGTTGTTGTGATTTAGGAGAAATTCAGTCTGCCCAACAGTAGTAGTAACATTATCTTCTAATTCTAAATATATGTGGCAAGTCCTTCCTGCACGTCGCAGCTATTCCTCATCATTTGTCCTTATACCTTCGTTATTTCTATCAAAAACGACGAAAGTTTTTCCGTAATGTGTAACAACACATGTAGTATATTGCTGATATATTTCTTTGAACGTTGCTGGACACTGCCATACAACACGATGCAAGAGATGCCCACCATCAACTATGTAGGATACACCCTGTTTTGCGACCTACTTGTTGTTTTCTGGGTCGAAGTTCAGGACAAAACGATATTGTCGATGATTTTGTAGCTTTCCTCATAAGACCTTCATCAAATAAGAAGGGAGGATAGGCCGATAGTTCATATTTGAAGATCTCAGACAACTGTTCTTCAGAGCTAACTGTGCATACCATGCAGTGCAGAAGCTGGTTTGGGATTACACAGATTGGTTCATTGCGTACAGTTACTGATTTTGTTAAGCTGCCCAAAGAGTTCACACTTGACCTGTGTTTCAGATGAATTTCACTGAATTGCTTTCACTCAAACTTCTTCATCACAACAAGTCTAACTTCTAATGCTTTATCACAATTTACATTTTCATCTGCTACCAAATCAGTAGATTTTGATGTAAGTTGGGATGATCTCTCGAATGGTTTATGTTCTCGGAGCCAGTTGATGAAAGAGAGACGTCTTCGGCATCACGAGTTTGACGAGACTCTCGCAAGTCAGCATGTAGTTCACAGGAGGCGGAGATAACATAAGTGGATTTCTCCACTGCTTCCACTGTTCTTGAATATGCAGGCATGGAATGAACCCATTTCGTAATAGCTGAAGCAAAATTCCTCGTCTCCAGATGAGGCTACCACTACTTTTCATAGCTGTCATTAAAGTCTGTTCAATTGTCAGGTCACTCCAAATTCCGGACCAAAACTTCTCACTTTTTCTAACTATGAAGTAGCTTTGTTTTACAAACTTCAGGAATTCTTGTTTTAGTAAAATAAATTCTAGTTTGCAGAATCATTAGCTGAATTGATGATAATGATGATGTAGTGTTCTGCCTGAATGCAGGTCTTTAACCCGAAGGTTCTAGAGCAAGATAAACCCGTGGTGGTTTGCCATTACCTTCCATAGGATGATGATGACTAAGTGGATGAATTAGTATGCGCTATTTAAAAATTTAATCAATATTACAATCACTAGAAAAGTCCCAACCTGGGAATTGGATTGACTTTCTGACTAAAGAAGAATTAACCAATGCTTGCGGATATATATTAATTTCATCCAACTATTTTTGCATGCAAGGACTATATACGTATATTATATATATATATGTATATTAAAATTTCCCTCAAATTATCGGAAATTTGCCGTTCTTTCTTTCTTCAAAGAAGCAAATATTTACGTTTGTAGAGGTTATTGAAGCCTTTGCAAATACCTATCTACTGATAACTTCGCTCGAAATTTGTGGATGCAAAAGTGAAGATCTTAAAATATGGATCAAAAGGAAATTTAATGCATTATATCAATCTTCAAAATCCCAGCTTTTAGAAGATATTAATATTAGGGTGTAGCCAATAATTTTGTACATATTTTATGTTTCTTAAAATATTTTTACAATGTTGTAATAAAAATAAAAACTCAATTTTTCACTTCTTTCCTGAGAAATTTTGTAAAATTTCCCCTTTTTCCCTTTCGGGAAAACGTAAATTTCTTTAGTTTTCATACAATAAGAACAACTAATTAAATACCTTTTCAACGAGATATGATTCATATCTTTGCTGCGTTTACAACCTGTATTATAGTCAGTTAAAGTGAATGCTAGGTCTCAACGAAAACTTTTGGCATTGGAAATAGGCTAACCAATATGGCGGCCATAGTGACCAAACCCGATGCGGGATTTTTTAGGACTTTCTCTGAGTTACTGAATAGAGTATCATGATCATTTTAGAAAAGGTATCGGCTTTTTTTTTTTTTTTTTTTTTTTTTGAATGTCCATGTTTTGCCCTTTTCTGGTCTAATTGCACTGAACTACTAGGTAGATAAAGAATTTCCACAGTTTCCGGTTCTCCTAGAGAGAAATAATTTCTGCAGCTTCCGGTTCTTTTGGAGTGATAAAAAGGGAAACGAAACTTATTCTTTCAACGGTAAATGTACGTAAAGAGAAGAAAGTAATCTCGCTATCTATTATTGGGTTTGCTCCATGATGATCAGCGTTGAAGCCGGAAATATTAGATTTCTACTATTTCCGGTAGAAACAGTACGGAATGAGTGAGGGCAAAACTATTCTTGGGACGACGAATCCATGCCAAAAACCATACTTTGCTCCCTTTACCTTTCTTATCTATAGAAATCAATATTGGAAACGAAAATGGAAGATTTCTACGACTTCCGGTTTTAGTATTTAGAGTTAAAAGTGGCCGTGAAATCTATACTTGGTGTGTAAAACTATTCTCAAAACTCCCTTGTTGCTAGCTATTATGGTTTCTGTTCTATGATGATCAACTTTCAAAGCGGAACTGGCTAATTTCTACCATTTCCTGTTTGGGTAGACAGTAACGAAATCAGAGCTCCCTCGTGTCTAAGCAGTTAGAGCACGCACCTTTGGCGTGGCAGACCTGGATTCGATTCCTGGTGGGATCTCATGTGGTTCGGATGCCCCATTAAGCTATATGTCCACGTCTCACATAGCCTTGCTACTGAAAGGAACACTAAATTCAAAATCAAATGAACTCGATGAAGTTACGAGATCAGATTATACCCATTCTTGGGACAGTAAATTCATATCAGAAAATCATTTCTCGTTATGTCTACCGTTTTAGCTGTGATATTGGTCGACAAACGGGCACAGTCGTTCTATAACAGGTTCCAATACTTATATATAGAATAATTTGGGAACCTAAAGCCAGCTGCATATTACCAAGTGGACATAACAGCCGAGCCGAGGTTTCGTACTCTGAGCAATGCAACAAAGACTCGAAATGACACGTGCTTGACAAAGGCCTTTCTAACATAGTGATTGCAATACACAGTCAATGCATTCAGACATCTGTCTCCACATTCTCTTCTGCCTCAAATTGAATGGTCTCTTCTGCACAGCGAGCCTAATAGCTAGTGAAATGGAAAATGAAAGGAAGGGAAAATAATATCTCGACAAAGGTAATGGAATGTGATGTTGTTTACTTATATATCCCGACTCGGGATTGGACTAGGGATTTTTGTTTATTTTTCCTTTAAATATACAATGCATGCATTAATATATACAACTTCTCGGGTCTATTCTCTAAAAGATCTACTTCTCTTGATGTTTGTAGGATGCATTCTGTTCTCTGTTTCCATAGAGACAGAAGAAATTGCTGCCACAAACCAAGTTAAGCGGAGTATGCTATGGACTGGGAAAATTCATGGAATTTTTATCTTAAACAACTTCTTCTTCACATAGGATATTCATGCTGCATTGTATAATTAAACAAAATGAATTTATACACCGAACAATGTAGAGAATCTTCAGTCAGTATAAGCGTAAAATGGAAGGACAACATGAGTTGCAAGTCAGAAGACAGGTAGATTAACAATACATTATTTTACATAATTGTTACGGTAATTCTTTAATCGTTATAGTCAAGTGAATATACCAATCCTAGATTTAATTAAAAGACATTATTAATGTTCTATACTTTTGATAATGTTTATTTAAACGACTGATGGAATAGGGGAGGAAATGGCAAAGGAGAATGCAATTGGAGGAGGAGTTCAAAAGGAATGCTGTCTCTCGCTTACATATTTAGAAGAGATAGTGGAAAAGAGCCTATAACCTCCTGACACCCCGCTAGAACCACGGATGTTATAAAATAGAGGATCTAAACATACGTATCTTCATCATATGAACTCAATGAAGCCAAAAAAAAAAAAAAAAAAAAAACGAGCATCGTCTGAGCCGGCACGTGTGATTAGCTACTCTCGTTTCCGCCATGATTGTTGGCTCGAAACATTGTGGTCTTAGTGGCGCGGAGTGGGCAGAGTAGGTGTGGCAAAGCTGTGACGTATGGCTTCACGATTTTGTTGTATGGGCAGATCCTCTATTTTATAATATCCTTGCCTAGAACAGGCTCTACATAAAATGACGTCATTTGCCCTTTCGTTCCTGCCGATATCTCAAGCTTTGGTAAGTTGAAGTCTTTTGTAGGGTAATATCTACACTTCAAATCTTGCTTCGGTAGGCAGACGATAACAGAAGCACCTTATGTTGTGTAATTGGACAGCAGTTAAGATGGTGTCGATCAGCAGTGGGGGCCGTGACACGCAGCATTCAGGTAATTTATTAATTTTAATATTTAGAAAACAACAAAATGTTTTGAATTCTCACCTCCATGACTATTAGATAACCTGAAATCTGTATAGTATATTGGTCTTGAAAAACTTTGTATTTAGTGGTGTTCAGGGCGGTATATTTGCTGTTGTAAAGGGCTCTCTATATTAAGTTTAAATGAGTAAATTTTGGTAGAAGGATGAAATTACACAGTATTATTTTTGCTGTTGCGCATTGTTGAATGTTTCTCAGATATATATATATATATATATATATATATATATATATATATATATATATTACCTCGTAGATTTAACAAACGATACAGCAAACAAGATAAACAGAAAGTAAACATTCCTATGCTATCAGCGGTTGAAGTCTACAATAGATGTATGGGGGGGAGGAGAGTAGATCTTTACGATCGAATGATGTAGTTTTACAGGATGCAAGACCGAACTAAGAAATGGACAGTTCGAACAATTTTGCGTTTCTTCAATCTTGCAGCCGTAAATGCATGGTTTCGGTACAGACGAGAATGTAAATTAAACAATCTTCCAATCAAAAATATCCTCAAATTTCATGAATTCAAAATGGCTCTGACTGAGGATCTTATTTTTCCTGAGCAGAACCAACGTTAACAAAGCAATCTCGAAGATGACGATTCAGCAGGCCACAGGCAAGAAAGAACACTTCCATGTACAGCATTCAGATATGCAAGTGCATGGCATTTGCCCAAAGCGCTAAAGATGCTAAATTATCCAAGGTACAGAAATCCTGAACGAAAGCAATTCTCCCGAGTACGATGTATTTGGTGCAAGGTATTTCTGTCAGTGTTGCCAACAACCTCTGAAGAAGATAGGCTAGATGATCTTCAGAAATAAGCCTTTTTACGCCAAAAATGGCTAGATTTTTGAACTACCAACCTATATAACCCAGATTGTAGATTTTAAATCCTTTTTTGTGTCTAGGGTTATAAGTGAGTTATAGTAAAATTTGATATGTTGAATTTTATTCGCTGAAGACTAACAAGCAACGTACATGACTTTAAACTGTAATAAAATCCATCAACAACTCATCTGGTTTGCGAAAGTGTACAACCATATTATCAGCTGAATTAAAATAAGTTATCATCGATGATGTCGCAGCTAGCAATGACGCGGGAATTGGATGCACCATCATTGGATTGTGGATTGGTTGTGTTAGTATACCCTGCCATTATACGAATTTTCAGCACATGAATCATCCTGATTCCATTGAGAGTTTTCAGGCTAATAATCCTATTTGTTTCCTTTAATAAACAAAAACAATCTCTTAAATCACTAGGCGGGAAGAGAAAAGAAGAACGAAAAACAAGTGTTTCTTGCGTAATAAAACACCCTCTGTCTAGAGAAATCAATTAATACTATAATATATAATAAATAGGTTAACTTTAAAAAAAATTACACTTTATTTACAAAGAAAAAATATTTTAGAATTAATTTAACGGTTAATTAAAAAAATGGCAAAAGAGTTTCATAAAATAAGCTATATATTTAAGGCTATAAGCATTTCGTAGATTTGTATGGCTAAATGCCTCTCCAAATAGGCTAGATTTAGCCAAAAATATGCTAAATTGGCATCACTGATTTCTGTCTGTTCAACCTGAACGTAATTGTTTCCTAAGATTTCACACTAAAACGTGAGGAGACAAGTCATAAAAGATTCAGTGTGCAAACATTGTCAATTATAAAAACTAAGGTATCATTTTACAACTGAAACTGTATTCATATATATATATATATATATATATATATATATATATATATATATATATATATATATATATATATATATATATATGATACTTGTGCCGATTATGGCCCGAGTCTCTAATATGGCCCACCCGCCATATCTCTGCAGATTTACGTTGGTGCTACTAGATGACAATATAAACTATGCCCTCATGAAAAGCGTATACACATTTGCGCGGCTCAGAGCACATAGTTTATATTGTCATCTAGTAACAACAACGTAAATCTGCAGAGATATGGTGGGTGGGCTATATTAGGGACCCGGGCCATAATCGGTACAAGTACCATATATTTTTAAATAATGTTCGTTTATTGTACACAATCAAAGTAACATTACTAATATTAATCACTATGAGTATTGTTAAAACAAATTTATGCATGTAGATGACCAAATTTATATGTCTAGCATTAAACAGTTTTCATAACACTAAAGACCCTATATGAATTCCCATTTCTATTATTATCCCCAAAATACCGAGCGTAGGGATGGCTCTACTATAGATTCTGCGCATGCGCGCAATCAGAAATCATTAAAGTACCCAAATTATTAATCTGGGGACCCCAAACATTCAACAATTAAAAAATGAACCAAAAATTCCTCCTCCTTCATGTAGGCAATTTTCTCTGGAAGTCAAGAGGATAAAATGAAGACAGCATTTTAGTAGGAGATACAATGATTACGGTTTCCAGATAATATGGCGCTTGTTACAGAACCTGAGGAGAAAATCAATAAAATGCTTTTTAAAAACTATGAAGAATATGGGATGAAAATGAATGTTAGAAATACTGGTAACTGGTAAAAGCCATGGTAACTGGTACGAGACAGTCTGTGTCAAATATAGGATCAAGAGGGGAGAAAACAGAAGAAGGACTAGTTTTTGATATTTGGGTAGTGTTATTAGCGATAATATGAAGTAATATGAACTAGAGATAAAAGCAAGGATAGGAATGGCGAAAGAAGTCTTTAGGAGGAAGAAAATATTATTTTGTGTGACCTTGAATAAAGAGTTGAGAAAAAGACTTAGGAAGTGCCTCGTATGGAGTATTGTGCTGTATGAGTCAGAAACATGGACATTACGCAAAGCTGATTATAAACAACAAGAAGCTTTTGAAATGTGGGTGTGGAGAAGAATGGAAAGAATTAGCTGAGTCGACTGGAAAACGAATAAAAGGGTGTTAGAAATGGTCGGGAGAAAAGTACAATTTTATATATTAATAAGAAGACAGGGGCGGATCCAAGGGGGGCGATCGCCCCTCCCCCAGAAGAGTAAAACTTTCTTATTTTATATATATAAATAAAATCCATTCCAAAGTGTGGAGCCCTTAAAAGTAACAGTATGACAACCCACCGCCCCCCCCCCAGAAGTCGGTCCTGGATCCTCCCCTGAGAAGAGGAAGAGAAACTGGTTGGGACATTGACTAAGAAGGAACTGTATTATGAGGGATGCTAGAGGGTATGGTGGCAGGAAAGAGAGGGACGGGAGAAGGAGACTACAATTAATAGACAATATCAAAAGAGAAAAATCGTACGTAAAGACTAAGAGGTTATTGGAAGACCGTGGAGCATAAAAGCTTCTCAGTTGTGGTAAGTTACTTGCTACTAATGGCAGAATACTATCATGATGTGACAAATAAAAGCATAACTTTTCAACTGGAGCACAGTGATTTTTTTAGATAACGAATTTTAGTCTTAACTCTCCGTAGCATCTGACGGGATATTCCAAACTTATCGCATAATTATGATTTATTGTACCAACTCTTAAAACAATTTGAAACTACAAAATTCATTGAATTTCTCACTTAGCGACTTCATTTGCAACTTACAAAGTTTTCAGCGCGCCGACCGCTCAACACAACTTAAAAAAAAAAAAAGAAAAGAACACCATAACAGTCAATTAGTTGTAACTCGAGTAGCACGATGAGCGTTGAGAACGCTAGAGTTGAGGAAGATGAGGATGTACCCCTCCTCGACTGCCTCCCAGACATGTTGTATTGTAGATCAAGGACCACAAAATGACTCTTGGTATACAAAAAAGATATATATAAGTAACCAAGAAATTCCTGTCGCTTTTTCACCCACCACCTTCGAACATCGATATGTCACCTAAGATGCACCTACAAGATCACGGACCCCTCAGCATCAACGGCCTATTTCTAACGTTCTGGAAAGCCATGGATTCCATCGCGGTAGAACTGGCTGGCCCGTGAAGCGAAAAAGATATCACGTGCATTTTGCATCTCAACTAGGATTTGAACAGGCGTCCTCTAAGGTGATTGTCCAAGGAATGGAACAGGTGGCAATCGGAAGGTGCAATGTCCGGGTAATATGGCGCATCCAAAATGTTTCCCATTCAAGGCGTAGAATGGTGCCCACGTAATTCTAGTCACGTAGGGTTCAGCGTTGTCCTGTAACAGGAGGATCCCTTTGCGATTCAAAAGTGCTAGCTCCAGGGTATTGAGTTTTTCTTGAACACGGCTCAATTGCTGACAGTACACAGTTGAATTGATGACTAGCTCGTAGCAGTTTCCGATGCACGAGGCCGCGAGCAGTCCACCAAACACACAGGAGGACCTTCTTCTGGTGCAGTGCTGGTTTCGGCTGTTTTGGATCCGGTACTGCGGATGCTAACCAATGCTGGTGATGCCGTGGAGCTTCGTACAGGACCCACTTCTCATCACATGTCAACACCCTGTCCAGAAATGACTCCTTCCTCACACGAGACAGCGAAGAAGCACAGGTGTCTGCTCGCGTTGCCTTCTGGCCCGGAGTCAAATCATGTGGAACCCATCAACCCAACTTGTAGTGCTTCTTAAGTTGATGGGGTGCTGCTGAATGGTTTCCCCACTCACACTGAATTGCAGTCCCAGTTCCTCACATGTCTGGTCACTGTGCGCTCAATTGCTGCCTGAAAATCTTCATTTGGTACATGTATTGGTCTTCCGGCACGAGGTGCGTCTTCGAGTGTTTCATCACAGTCCTTAAACTTGTTAAACTACCGCTGCACTGTTCACGTAGTCACGACACCCTCACGAAAGACCTGGCATATCTACCGCCCCGTTGCAGCGGCGCTTGACTCAAGCTTGAACTCGTATAGCAAAACACGCTCTTATGACGTTCCGTGAAGGTCCCATGATCATTCTGTCTTTACGCAACGGTGTAACTGAGCTGCCACAACCAGATAGTGTGTTGGATATACCCACACCAACAACTGACCCTCACGGTGTGAGAGTGAATTGAACATAGACCTCCACAGAAAGCGACAGAACTTTCTTGGTTACCTTTGATGTATGTATAACGAATTTTACGGACTATAAGACTCCTGCACTTGCCCTTGCACCCAGGAAATGAAGGCAGGCGTCATCAATGAGTATGAATAGTGATTTCGAGTTTCTTCGAAAACAAAATTCAGACTTCTGTTTATATTTTGTATGTTGTATGTGCATGTGGGGAGACATGGTCGCTTAGTGTTAAAGTGCTTACCTCTAGTACGTGGGGTCCTGGTTCGATCCCCGGTCAAGTAAATTTGAGGTGGACAACGTTGTAGCCGTGTGTTTTCTTGGAGTACGTTCGTTTCTTCCTACACAATTATTCCAACATCATTCACTTGCCCAAATCATCAGTCTCCCTTAGGCTAAAAGGCACAAACGTTGGACGTTAAACTTAAATATTTCATTTTTATTTTGTATGTGCATGCATGCTTTTGAATAAGTAAAAGGTATTACGCATACCCTAATTTAAATATTGTAAAAGTCAGTTTTACGTTCCCTGATCGTGCCCTTTCAAAGTCTTGACTGGAAGACCAATCGGAAAACGACCATTAGGAAGACGTAGGCGCAGATGGGAGGACAATATTAAGATGGATCTCGCAGAGATTGAAATGCAAAGTAGAAACTGGATGCAGTTAGTTAAGGATAGAAGTAAGTGGAGAGCTTTTGTGAACGCGGCATTGAACCTGCGGGTTCCATAGGCCATAGAGTTAGTTACCTAGCTAGATCCTGCCCTTTGTGGTGAAAATGAGATGGATCACCGATGAAATTTAACGTTTATGAAAGGAATTCATGGAATGAGAGTCTGGGAGAATCCAAGAAAGCTCACAAGCAGGATATTGTCCAGGGCCATAACTCGCTTAACCTGAGATCGAACTAGGAACATCTTGCAAAGCAAGTACGCGTAACTTCGTCTTACTATTTATGAAACTAATATCACTGCATTAATAGATTTTATATATATATATATATATATATATATATATATATATATATATATATATATATATATACACTGAGAACATTTGTACGGCTAAATTAACCAAACTTCGGTTACAAGTAACAGATTTGCTTTGTCAGTATGTAGCACATCGAGCTCTCGGTTACAAGAACCGACTACCACTTGGCTAGTTAATGTTGAGTTGAGTTGATTTTAGTTTAGCGTCGCTTTCAGGAGCGAGGCTATATGAGACTGGCTAGTTAATCTTCATTCATTTAACCGAGTACTTGCCTAATGCAATCAAGGGGATTAATTAGCCCACTACGTATAGAGTAAAGATAATCAAGCAGGATTGTTTCATGTAGCACATAAAGTTGGTAAATAAAAAATTATCCTCTATGTTTGGCTGAGTTAAGCGAGCATAGTTATTGGTTACTGTATAACCAAGGTAATTGCTAAAACTGGCGCAGGAGGGCTTGCCACCGGATGGCGCTCTTTGCCAGTGCCGTGCCGTGAGGGGGACGAGCGGGGCGACGGCCTTGGGCGCTAAACAAAAAAGTAATAAAAAGTGCTCACAATTAAGGAAAAGAGGGGTTTATTTTTGAAAATTTAATTACGTGCCAACCATGGTGGGTACACAAAGGTAATCTTTGTGTATCTCTTCATTTTTTTTTAAAAAAAGGAAATAAAAACAATAACAAGAAAAGAAAAAAGATAAAGAATAGGGCATGATTTAAATTTTTTAGGTATCATACCAATAAAAGGTAAGTCTCGCCTTACCCCAACTGAGGCCAATCACAAAAAGAGGAGAGAAATCATACGGAAAAAATTAAAAAGTAGTAGCGAGAGAATTACGAGTAATTCGAGAATTACGAATTACGAGTAGCGTCTGCCATTTAATAAGACCATATGAAGTGGCAAAGGCAGGGGGAAATGGAGGCTTTAAAAAAAACATGCTGGGGCTTCGCGGCTGGTCTGTCCACCTCACTCATACAGTATGTAACACATTTGTTCGTCCAGTGTGAATATAGTGGAGAAATTGCTCTGTAACCGCCTAAAAGTGAACTTCGTATACTAGCTTTGTTTTAGTTTGTTCTAAAGAAACATCACAAGCACCAATATATGAAAACCACTAACCAAATGTAACATGCAAACCCTAAAAATAGCGAAAAGAATGAAAATCTGCAACATACTTATTCGTACACAAACTATGCTTTCAGAAGGGTGGCACCTTTTCTTTGTCTCTCACAACTTGCTACGTAATCGTCCTCTAGAGGCACAGGGTGCATTACGAAAGACTAGAGCGCACGGTAGTTTACGCTGGAAATCTGCTTTCAAGAAAATGGTGCGTCGAAAGGAGTTAAGTAGTGATTTGAAGAAAATTATCGTAAACCTTGCCTTAAAAAGTAAGTCACTTAGAAACATAGGAAAAATTGTGAACAAATCCCATTTCAACTATTCAGTACATTGTGAACAAATTTAAATACAACGGCTCAACCAGAAATTTACCGCGTAGGGCTCCAGAAAAAAAAAACTAAATGAAAGAGATTAACGAATGATTGTGAATAAAATCAAAAGTAATCCTAAGATTAGTGTATCACAACTTCGTCCAGCAGTAGAAAGTGTGCTTGGGAAAGTAGTGTCCAATCAGATAACCCGTAGAGTGGTGTGGAAAAACGGCTACCATGGTATAAGGGTAAGGAAAAGGACATACGTTAACAAGAAAAATCGTGCTCTCAGACGTGAGTTTGCTCAGAGGCATCCGAAAGATCTGTGTGTGCCGATCGCTTTTTCTCCACACTCTTGTGATGTCATCTGAGCCAAATAAGTTTATTTTTGTATCGTCTGACCAGTTGACACTATCCGAAAATTCCTGACTATCATTCAGATGCCTCTTCCCATTTCCTACTTTCTCACACACCTACTACCGGACGAAGTTGTGATACATTGTGTGTATAACATTGATTTCGCAAAACACTGGATCCATTAAAAAGTAGTCGTATAAAGCACATCCTTGAATTAGATTCATCATTTCAGAAACATAGTTTGCTTTATAATTTTCTGTCACCCTGTATGTTTGGTCTAAATATAGATTAAAATTGCACACGCTGACAGTTTTAAGCTTCTGTACAGCTTGATCTCAAATAAAAGATTATGATTCGCATACAAGATTCATATAGAAGTACATTTGGTCGTTATATCTCTCGATGATTTCTTGAATTGACTACAATTTATCTGTCAGCTCACCATATAGTCAATGACGATTTCTACAAATCAACAGTCCAGATGTCTCTCAAGGCAAAAGGAACATTCTTTTCATCTCAGGAAATAAAAATAAAAAATATTTTGCTTAAAGTTAAAATAGATGTACTTCGCGAATTTTTATTTTTCTGCATGTTGCAAACTGTGTTAACATCTAATTTATTCTATGCCGCATCCTGAAACTAAAATAGAAGACACCCTTGGCAGTTTTACGTCATAAAGTAATCTAGATTCACTTTTCTTGCTTACCTTCACGTAGCATGTGACTAATTTACACAAGTTCTTATTCCCTTTTCCACATTATATCTATTTTTTTTTTTTTTTTTTTTTTTTGCGGGGATATTCAGATTTTCTCGCAAATCCTCATCAGATAAATTCTTCCAAAATCATTACATATTAATATTGTCTGTCTCCTTTAACACAAACAGCGTTGCCAGATCTAGCATAATGATGCTAGATCTAGCATAATTTGCATGTCTTTAGCATCTAGCATCTTGCGTTTAGCATCCTGCCCAAATCTAGCATAATTTCAGCAAGTTTATCAAAAAGCCGTAAAACCTGGAAATGAGAAAGAACTTGGTCGTGGGAAGAAAAAGAACGGCAGAAATGTATCCTCTCCTACCGATTCATACAGTCGGTAAACCATACAGGCAGTCTCATTTTCCGAAATAAGTTAGAATCGGCTTTGGGCCTTTTTTTTTTTTTTTTTTTTTTTTTTTGTGGCTCCACCCAAGGTTTTCTAATCCTTTAACTGCGAGACATAGGCGAAGCTATGGGGCCATTCTCCCCCCAAATTTTTGACAACTTCACCATCTTTATTTCTGACTTCATGACCATCTTTATTCCTGAAATGAAAGGTCCGAGACCGACCGAAAGTCTGCCCCCCAGCAGACAATTCCCAACTCCGCTTATGCTGCGAGGCAATTTTCTTTCAAAATATGTAAACAAACAGTTTGCATTCATTTATACGATATATACGCCATTGAATCTGGCAACGACTGCACTAGTTTAGTTGAGTTAAAGCTTTGGTGCGTGAAGTATTGGGTTCTATCCACGCATTCTTGCGCTCTGCGTATTTTAAGTTACGTTGTCGTATCTCAGCTTCGTTTTTTTTTTTTTTTTCTTTCTTTTAAAACTCCTGAATTAGTAATTATGAAGATCTAACATAATTTGACCGAATCTAGCATAATTTCGATCAGGTTTTGGAATAATTCCGAGTTGTGAGTCTGGCAACGCTGAACACAAAGATCATGATTGTGGGTCATGCATGTATTGATTTTATTTAACTTCTATTTATTCACTACATTCAGTCACTAGCGGAGTTATGAAACCACTCACAAGACACCAAAAAATCCTTCGCCATCTTGATTTTGTTCAAAATATTGATGATCTGTCAACGACATTTTGTTAGTTGGTGGTACGTTGTTTCATCTGTTATGAATCGAACCCATCTGTCCTAACGGAATATCCGGGACCCCCACTTCCTCTGGGGGAATCCCTTGCGCCGCCACTGAACGATTCAGAATTATGAATTTTTGGATAGAGCAGATTACAAGTCTAAGACAATGCCGCCTCAGCTCAATGGGTAATAGTTTTGGCAGGGCCGGATTTAGCATTTTGGCGCCCCTAGGCCCAATAATTTTTTCCGACCCCTAGTCTGGTTAAAGTTACTTTCCTAAAAACCTTTATTTAAAAATTATATAAGGCCTATATGTTAATTGCTTAAACACCACTCTACGATGCAATTTTATCATTGCAAGTTTTTTGAGGAATTTACTTGGTTCTGGGCTTAAAATACCGTTAATGTATTAACAAAAGATTGGTGAACTTTACCAACAATTATTTGTTCCAATGAACTTCAAAATCAGAATGCTTAATTAGCCTGATTTTTTTAATCAATTCAAAAAATATGTTGTTATGACTATTTATTTTTATTTCTAGTTTCTTTTTTCTCTCGGCCGTGCGCCCCCTGGGAGCTTGCGCCCATAGGCCCGGGCCTATTGGGAAATCCGGCCCTGAGTTTTGGAGATATTCGCCCCCAAAGTTCATTTTCCCACGGGTTTGGACAGCCCTAGCTCTGAGACTATATGAACTTTTTTCCTTATTTTGACGTGAAGAATCACCTATTTCAGTTTGTCGGTCTAGTTCATTAATACCCTGTAAAGTAATATATACACCTAAGTGTATAAATTGCTATGGTTTAAATAAAGAAGCAAATTATATATTACTTTAACTCATTTACGAAACGCTACTATTGTAAGCACGTCTGTTCAGTTCTCATCCACATTTTCCAATCCACAATAATTATTATTCTTCCCTCCTAAATGAACCATGCCAAACCTCATCTCAACAATATGGAAACAAACGTGTCATTGTTGACGTCAGCTGCACATGAAAATGGTTTTGTTAAGGAAATAAGAGTTAGACAAGCAACATCATTGCTGGGAACGCGTGAAAGTGAACTACGTCATGCGTGAACATCAATTTGAACGATAGTGACATCTATTGACAATTTCAGAACTTCAATTTATAATATAATTCCCGCATAAAAGAGAGCGGTCACTGGGGATTCACTACAGACGCTTCACCGTATGATGTACTATTAAAATTATTTGAATTTCTGTTCATTCTATCTCCCAGCGTTATTATTTCTGGTTTTATGAATTTGATTTCTGACAAACAGTAGTTTTTCTGGCCTTATGGAAGACTAAGGTAGGGTTACCAACCGTCTCGTTAAAACGAGACTTCACTACCATTCCTGGTGTCCCGAAAAATTCTCCCGGGACGCCAAAATGTCCCGTATTTATAAAAAACCTTTCGAATCGCTAAAATTTCCTAATTTATATTATTTTTCTAAGCTATGTGATTATATTGGAGTATGACAGTATGACGAATTACTGAGCAATGTCATTACGACGTTTGCGATATTAAGTGTGGTGGCTGCACTGTTTTCCCTCCTAGGCCTCCTCACTCCGCAGACGACAGTGCAAGGGGCTGAAAGTAGTGGCAGACAAAGTATTCTACAGGTACCGTTAGGTACTATAATTAATATAGAAAGTACTATGCTGTGTTGGCATCGGGTTGGGTTAGGTTATTAGGGTTTGATGACCTGTTTACGTGTATTGGAAAGTTGTTATATTTCTGTTTTTAGTTGTGCTGACATGTAAAAGGTCGTGTCCTCTTTTTAGAGACTTTATACTGGTTATTTTTAAAAATAATGGAAATTTGAATTAAATCTGTTGATACGTCATTCTGAGAGAATAAAAGATTACACGTACAATATACATTTAACGGTTCGGTTTTTATTAATTTAACCTCTTGTAATAAATTTACTCGAGAAATATACATTTTAACGGTTCGATTTCTATGAAATCTCATAAAGTGGTAGGAAATTGTTTTATTAGAAGGTAAGAACACTTATAATGTGTGATACGCACTGGGATTGAACCCGGGACCCTTAGCATTGGAGCTGAATACTGTATGATGGGAGGGAAATATTTATTCATGCGTGACTTTTTAATTTGTTGGTTTGTATGCATAGCATACTCGGTGAGCGTGGCAAAACTTTGTGTACGGTATGATACACTATGATGGTACATATACAGAGCGTGGTTTCCGTACGTCTGTTGCTGATGAACTTAAGACATGAACTGAACTTTTCGCGCGCTTTTTGAAACCCGGTTGGGTAAGAGTGGTGATGTGTGCTTGCAGGGCGTTGCTAAAACTTGAATTCAAATACAAAGGAAGACCGTTGACACGATTGGTAAACATTACAGAATACCGCCAGACTAATAGAAATAACTTTGGCGCCGCGGTAGGTGAACAAAAGGAAGATTGCGGACGTGGGAAATATACATCACAAATTGGGGACAGACAGACCAATAGAAATAACTTTGGTATCGTGGTAGATGAACAAAAGACATTGTCGGTGAAAACATAAAAGAAAGATTGCACATGTAAAACATCAGAAATTGTGGACAAACTAATAGAAATAACTTTGGCGATGTCGGTGAAAACATAAAAGAAAGTTTGGGCACGCGGAAGATAAACATCACAGGTTGGAGACAGACTAATAAAAAACAAGTTTTATGATAGTTTGTTAATAATGAATACAAAGAAAGTTTTACATTACGAATGGTAAAACATATGAGGTTATTGAACGCGAATGCAAAAGAACATTCACCTATTGAATGATGATCATGTTGAAACATGAAGGGGTGTTAAATACGATTGCAATAGAAGATTGTTATATTATTGTAATAATAATGAATGAATGAATGCAAATACAAAGATAGTTTGTGGCATCCGTTATTTTACGTGGACAACATGCTGGTGTATGTAGGGACATGAATAATAATAGAAGTTGTAAATAACAGATTTTATTTTAAAAGCATGTAAACTATTTATTTATTTACACGTGATGTATCTAAATCTGAACATAGATGACAGATGATTAAATAGTACGCCTTATGAATACCGTTGTAAAATGTGTGGAATGATTTTACCAAAGTGAAAATACCAAATGTTGATATTTTAAAAGATTATATGAGAACATGTTTGCTATTTCTATATTTATAAAAATTCCATAGAGAATTGGAAAAGTATATGTGAAAATATTTTAATTGGCGTGGTAGGACTGTTTGAAAAATGTTTAAAGTACCACGTGATATGATGTTATCGATAAAGTTTTCCTTATATACTGGGTATGATGAGAAGACTAGCATAGTATCATCATGGATTCGTCTGGCAGTATAGTACAACGAGAAATTCAACTTTGCAACGAAGTAGATTGGGATTCTACATTTGACTTTGTAGAATCTCCAAGGAAAAAGTTTAAAACTGCGAGAGATTTACCAGATATATTTATTGACGAGGAAACTCAGTATTTTTCTCCAGCTTCACCAGTATCCTCAGAAATTATTATAGAGGAAGAAATTATTGACTTAAGAGAAGATCCAGTATTAATCCCATCATCTCCTGTTGGAGTGAGGACATCTTTACCAACACTTCCAGCATCCTCGTCATTATTAGGAGTAAAAAACATTCAACCAACATCTTTAAAATGGATACTAGATAGTAAAGAAGAAGAAGAAGAAGAAAGAACACCATCACCTGATTTATTTACTGAAGAAGAGGAAGAAGAAAGAACACCATCACCTGATTTATTTATTGAAGAAGAGGAAGTGGATGGAGAAGAAGAAGAAAGAACACCATCACCTGATTTATTTACTGAAGAAGAGGAAGAAGAAATTTTGCGCTTATTTGACGAACTGGACGAGTGTAAACCTGACACACCACATGCAAGTGTTACACCTTCACCAGCACCACCATCACCACCATCACAAACGGAGCCCTTAGACTTATCAATGAAGAAGAAGAATGAAGAAGAAGAAGAAAAGTGTAAGTGTACACAAGTGTTTGTGGATGAAAAGTGTATTAAAAACACTATTTTAAATTGGAACCCTAATTGTGCATTATTATGTGAGGGTTGTTTTTTTGACTGTCCACAACAAATGTCTCACCGCTGCCTTTTTATGGACATTGAAGCTTTAGAAACAGAGACATGGTTAATTTTTATTAAAGAAAATGTGAGAAAAGACCTTTATAACATATTTCGAAACTCACATAGAATGTGTGTAAATACAAACATATTTGAAGAAGAATATTTCAAATTAATAAGAAACCCAAGATATTTGAATGAATTAGTAGATATTCTACTATCAAAGAATAAGAAATATTAATTTTCGGTGATTCTGTATATATATTGTCTAACTTTTATGTAATATTATTATTTTGCTTGTATATTATTTTGATTGTATATTATTATTATTTTGCTTGTATATTATTTTCCTTGTATATTATTTGCTTGTATATTATTATTTTGATTGTATATATATTATTATTATTATTATTATTATTATTATTATTTGCTTGTATATTATTTTGCTTGTATATATAATATAATATTACCGAAATAAATATATACGAATTTCATTTCTTGATTCTTATTTAATATTAAAACTTTCCTAAATAAAAGGTATTATTGACATTTTACAAGGTGAAACTTCTTTATGCTTTTTATCGTTTACTTTTTTGGAAAATCGTTTAAAATTGGTATTTGATGACTTTTTTTTTTACTAATACTTTGAAGTATTTAAAAGTTTGATGAGTATTTTACATTGACAAGTTTGCGATTTTTTGAAAACATAGTTTCTTGTAGCTGCTCTAGCGAGTATGCTTTGGCATACGAACCAATAAAATATTTTAAAAACGAGTTTGTGTAACAAACGATTTATTTTACAAGTTTACAGCGTTGCTGCTCTTACGACTTTCTATATTTAAAAACGAACTTAGTATTTTCGAAATTATTTGTAGGTTCACAGGGTACCTGTTCTTAGGAGTTTGCTTCGCAAACGACCCAATAAATAAGTTGAATTTGCTAAGCAAATGAACCAATAAAATATTTAAAAAACGAGTTTGTGTAACAAACGATTTATTTTACAAGTTCACACGAAGTGTTCGACTAATTTATTAGGAGCTTTTTTAATATTTCGGAACATCTTTAGTATGTTCACAAGAAGTGTTCGAGTAATTTATTAGGAGAGGTTAAATGAATAAGGAGCTTCTTATGGAAGCGATCCATTATTAAAATTACGCCTTTCTATAAGAAAGGAGAATATAAAAAATAAGAAGCGATCAAATTAAAGTTAACAAAGAGTTTGCACATCAAACAATCCATTATATAAGCAGAGTTCCACACAAATATATATATATATATATATATATATATATATATATATATATATATATATATTCAGAATAAAAAATTAACCGACTTTGCAATGGCACAGGAGAATATAAAACAGAAATTGATTTAATATCGAATTTAAAAACTCAGTAATATTATAGTATGATTTATATACTTATCTTACAAATGAAAAAAAAAAAAAGTTTTCACATACATGCAATATAACATGCAGAAACTAATTTTACAAACGCAAATCCTAATATGCAGAAAGTTTTTCACATACACGTGATATAACTGTCGAAAAGTGTTTTTTTTTTCAAAAAACAAATAATTAACACCAATTTTAAAAAACGAGTCTGTGTAACAGACGAATTATTTACAAGTTTACAGGGTACCTGCTCTTACGACTTTCTATAAAAAAGGAGCTTAGTATTTTCGAAATTATTTGTAGGTTCACACTACAAGTTTTCTGAGATTTCATAGAAATCGAACCAATAAAATAAATTAACACGGAACTTCTAATGAAGTGATTGAACAAAAAAAGCAAATGAACGAATAAATAATCACAGCCTAGCTGGTCTTACGACTTTTAAGTTCACATAAAGTGTTCGAGTAATTTATTACGAGCTTTTTAATATTTCGCAGCGTAGCTGCTCTGGCATACGAAACAATAAAAAAAAAATAAGAAGTGATTAAACAAAATTAAAAGTGAAAATACAACTTGTGAAAAAATGAAAATACAAGTTACGAAAAAAAATTTTTTAAAGAATTTTTCCCTACGTATAAATTGTGAATCATATTTGAAACATAGTTTACTTTTACACTGTAACTGTATTGAAATTTTTCGCGTTGAAGTAAAATATATAAGATGTGTAAGGAAATAAATAAAACATGTAATATAAAATGAGAAAAATTTTATTCACAAATTTCAATAATATATATATATAGTTTACATACAGATACATTCCTTGATATATTGTTTAATACAATCTATATTTATATTAGTATATGCACAATTACATACTGGCCAATTTATTGCTGAAAGTCTTTTATCATGTGCCTTTGTTAATTTATACACATTGTTTTTATTATTATTATTTTGTAATTGATTAACAGAAGAGTTTTTGTTTTCCATTATTACTATTTCTTATGCATATTATAATGTAAATCTTTTACTAAGAATAACTCTGTAATTAACTGAATGTTATCTTTGTTTAATAAAATGTTATATAATGTCCATGTAAATTCCCAATCATCAATTTCAGTATCACAATGCACTCTTGCAAATTCTTCATATAAATCATCAAAAGTTTGTCCGTTTACCATTGTACGCCATGCATTATAACATAACATATTATAGTCCGAAGTAATACAATCGTGTTCTTCTATTTTGCTCCTGTTTTGAAAACACCCATAACACAAAAGTTCTCGTGGTGGTTTCCAACGGTCAATACACATTAATACACATTGTTCTTTTATAGAAAAAGAAGAACATCGATATTCGCAATTGTCGTATGTCTTTAGGAAACGACATTGGTACTCACAGTCTGGATTGTTGATACACATCTTTATCGTGCTCAAGATATGCTTCTCTTAAGTCAGAAATATGATAATCATTAAACGTGATTTCTTGATATGAATAATTAAAATTGTTTATAAGATGGGGAATAATGTTTACATCTATATATTTCACATGAATCTTTAGATATTGTTTTAATATTTGATCACGTGTTGATTTTTTGATTAGGAAATTCCACACAATAGTATTTAATTCTTCATCACTTTCACTCACACATTTATGATCAGTTTCTTTCTCACTACGATTTGCACAGCCTTCACAAAGTAATGGTTCAGAAAGTTTATATTTTTCTAGTAACTGTTTTACACAAACTTCATTTACTTCATTAGGAGTACAACCACACTTCACACCATTGAATATTAGAATATCATTAGAAATTGTATTTTGATTTACTACAACTTCCTCTTCAAAGGGTATTTCATTTGGGTATCTGAAATTTCGTCTATACACAGTATCGTCTATGGTAATTTCCTGTGTTGGATAAATAATCCTATATTTTTCAGCGTCTTCTTCAGGAATGTCAGGATCATTTGGATGTACAAGAATAATTTTCTTTTGTTTTTCAAGTTGAAAACGTTTTTCACGTGGTGAAATGTATTTAGATTTTACACATTCACTTTGCAATAAAGAAAGATTGGTTTCAATTTCACCTTTTCGTTTCTTATTATTATGAGATGAAGAACCAGAATTTGTTTTTTGCTTTTTAACTGCGGAAACAGAATGCTTTTGACTGTACATTGTAACAACGTATCACTTCCTTTATATGATTTACTACAGCTATACGCATGCGCGCTTTTATATTACATTGTGACATGCGCGAAAACCAAGTACAAGTATACATACGCATCTGACATGCGCAAAGACCAAGTACAAGTATACACATGTATCTGACATGCGTGAAAATCTAGCACGAGTATGCGCACGCATAGAATTTATATTGTTATGTCTAAATACATCGTGAAAAGAAATAGGTGTAATTATATAAAAGTTTTTCATACCATTATTATATCATTAGAACATTTATATGTAATAATAGACATGTACGTGATTTGTTAGGGATGAAATTAATAATATTAACAATTTCATACTTTGTAACTCATTTACTAACACTTAGTGTTTGCTAAAGCAATCTTGGTACAAACGATATATATATATATATTGAAAAATAAATAAATAAATAAATAAATAAATTATGATATCAGAGAAAACAAGATTGGATTTTATTTCATGTGCTTACAAACTTAGTAATTCAGATAGTTTGCTTAAAGACTATGTGAATTCTTTCCTTCAAATGAAGCAGGAATCTTCAGGATTTCCTGCATCATGTCAAAGTAAAGGAGACAAACAAAAATACATTAAAGAGTATCATACCCACGAAGGCATAGAGTTAATGGAAAATAATATTGGATTGAACCCAGGATTGAGGTATATCTCCAAGATATTCCTCAACTCGCTTTATGGGAAATGTGGACAAAGAACGGACTTGTTGCAATTCATGATTGTTGACACATTGGAAAATTTTTTGTATTATCTATGGGCACAACAATACGAAGTACAAAGCGTATTACCCATTGGAGATAAACATCTTATTCTTACGTATCACAATACAGAGAATAAGAATAAGCCCTGGAAATTTTCAAACGTTGTGCTTGCTTCGTTCATCACATCGTGGGCAAGACTTCGTCTTCATGACCTATTGACTGCTGTAGGGGCTGAAGCCATATTATATTGTGACACAGACAGCATTATGTTTATACAACAACGAAATAGAGAATCCAATCTTACAATCGGATCCTACTTGGGTGAACTAACCAACGAAGTAAAAGATGGGTGGGAAATAGACAAATTTATAGGTTTTTTTTTTATTATTATTATTTCAATAGAAGAATACATTATTTCGATTACAGATGACTTCTACAAGTGAAAACGAACTAATTCAAGTGGTAATTATGGCAAAACGTTTCGGATATGAAGCATCCGAAGTTGTTTACTACAGATGGAAAATGATAGTAGATAAATTTCATAGCAATGGGTGCATGTACGTAGTTTTGAGTAGAAACGATTTTTGGAAGCGTTTGGTAGATACTTATCATTCTAAGGGTGTGCGTGTACCCAATGAAAAATATTATCAAATGTTAACAGAGTTATTAAAACAATTTAAAGGAAGACAGGATGTTATTTTGACAAGCTGTGAAACCGCTGCTGATATTTCTGATTTATATCGAACAGGGTTTTTTCGAGAGGATGATATAAAAAATCAGGCTTGTGAAAAAGTTCAAGCAGCAGGTAAAACAGCTCACTTATTTGTTAAGGACAATGCTAAACTACTATTAGGCAAGCTTACCACAACCAAGTTTTCCTAGTTCTGGGGAACCTAAGAACTAAATTGTGTTTTTCAAGAAGTACCTAAGATAATGGATGCATTAGAATTGAAATAGTAAAGAGTATATCATAAACATATGTTTACTTTGGGTTAAAAGGGACAGAAATAACCATTAAGTGTATGGATCCGGAAAAATATATACGAAATCTGTTTGATTTCGGAATGACTCATGCATTAAAGGATGTTGACAAGAACACCTATATAGGAATAACTATCGAGAGCACTACCTTAAACTTAAAACAATGTACACAACATGACGTCCTAAAAAGAAATTGAACCCTGATGTATTATTCCATACAGTTGAAAATGTTTTAAATAGTAACGAACATTTTCTTTTGGGAAAAAAGGTGGATTTTAAGATCCACATTGTTAATCCATGCAAGGGAAGATATCGATCCCGTGAATCGGGCAAATATGAGGAATATACAACTCTTTTGGAAAAGTGTACCATCCCATTAAACAAGGACATATAATGTCTTTCTAAGGCTATCATCCTCGGGAAGGCTAAGGCCAATCAAAATTGCTTTCAAGTATACAAGTTAAAAACAATCCTGAGCGATTGTTGAAGCAGGCCAAGGATTTGTGTGATGATGCTAATGTTACTATTGGACATCAAAATGGATGTACTATTAATGATGTGAAAAATTTCAACAATACCTGACACCCAAATACCAAATCATTGTCTTTGAAAAGAAACTTAATAGTCGTGAATTTTATGGAATGTATCCTGGAATAAAGGGTAGTAAGCAAATATATTTACTGTACAAAGATAATTACTACCAATTAATAACTAGTGTACGTAAACTCTTGCTAGCCGAAGGCTTTTGCGATTATTATTGTTGCAAAAAGTACAATAAAAAATCTCCGATTTTATTATTATTATTAGTATAAAGTCTTCATTTATTCATCAATATGAAGCTTGTATAAAGTCTTCATTTATTCAGCAATATGAAACATCTTTCATTAGTTTATATTGTTTTTTTTTTTTTTAAATTTGTATTGTGTTAATTAGTTTTCAACTCATACACATAAATATTTGAAGAAATGTTTAGTATGATAGCACTGCACTGCACTACACAGTAAGTATTTTTTTTCTTAGATATTTACTTGAGTAAGATTTACTTGTAACGTTCACAGAAAAAAAAGCATGGCAAATTGTACCATTTTACAGTTGTACATGTAATATACCTACAGAAGAGTAACATTTTCATCCATACGTCTTCATATTTTTCAATCACAAACACTATCACTATCACTATCACATTGGTTTTTATTCCAAATTAAGAATTTCTTAAAATCTTTCTGCAAAAATATTTCTATCAGTTGATTAACAAATGTATCATTATGAATGGCATCATCATATATATGAAAAAACTGTTCTAATTTATTAAAAGTATTGTCATGCATTTTTTGAAACGTATACCAAATTTCATTTTGTGTGTCCATATCCATAATAACACTTAGTACTTTTGTTTTCAATATATTTTTATGTAACAGAATGCAGTCATGGTTTATTGCGTCTTTCAATCCACGTGCACACCCACTGCAAAGAAGCATACTTCTTCTTTTAGATTCCCACATTTGAAAAGCATTTATTAAGCACTGAATGGTGATGTGAATATTATCGCAGAAACAAACCAATACGTTTTCAGCATTAGACATTTTTCAGTTCGACAGAGTAAACGAATTATATAATAGTTCTCAGCTTTCTTAGCAAACGAACGAATAAAATAATCACAACGTTGTTGCTTTTACGACTTTTTAATTTTAAATAACACTGTAAGTGTTCGAGTAATTTATTACGAGCTTTTTAATATTTCGCAGCGTAGCTGCTCTGGCATACGAACCAATAAAAAAAAAAAAAAAAAAAAAAATGAAGTGATCAAACTAAAATAAAAACACCAGGCACAAATATCTTCATTGACCACCATACGAAGAAGAAAAAAATCTTTTCATCGACTACAACCAGAACAAGAATATTCTTATGTAGCTTTCTTAACCGCGGTATTTATACTTTTCACCGTGGGATGTAATGACATGTTTGAATTAACCAATGAAAACAGGTTTAAACAAGTTTAAGGTAGACCTGAAACTCATAGTTCCCACCCCCTATTAGTTTTTAGATACTATTCTTTTATTATCCAAATTAGCTTGAATATTTCATCTTTGCATCAGTTTTACAAGCGACAAAGTCACCCAGACCGTTTACTGCGCGTGCTTGAATTTTTTATATACTAACATTGAAAACAATAATTAGAAATTACTATACCCGAACCCCAATAGCTCCTTTGTATTTACTTTTTTTTTTTAATTAGCCTGTTGGATTCCAACGTATTGATAAATAATGCTTTTAAATCCTTTTAAAATATGCTTTTGGTTATTTTACATTTAAGACATGGTGGATTACTTCCTTTTGTGACAACTTTTAGCAACGAGTGGTGCTATCTTATCTACAGAATACTCCGCACTTGAAAAATTTATTACTGTTGTTATCATAAGACAATAATTATTGAACTTTCGCTAAATATGTTTACAAATAAAGTATCGCCTACAATAAGGAGAAACAAATGCTATCGAAAATTCGGCAAATGTTAAGGAATCTTGTAGACAATCCATATAGTAAGTTGTGAATATATGTTAAAACTGAAGCCTACATTATGTATTTGATCAGTGCTAGAACTTCCTGTGAATTTTCATTAGGTATGCTATATGTTAAAAAGCATAGGAAAGAAAAAAACTAACACCAACTTTGCAATGGCAAAGGAGAATAAACTGTTTCACAAACTTCTTCTTCTTATGTCTGAAGTTTCATGAAAGTAAAATTTATTTATTTGTACAAGTAATCACTGATTTATTTCCTATTTATTTGTATTCTTTTTTCATGTCTATATGACATATATTCAAAGATCATTTACTTATTTAAACAGGTTTTTTTTTTATGTCGATGCGTTAGGTTATACATCTCTATTGTATTGAATTAGATTCAATCACCCAACATGACCCTCCTCCTCTTTGCTAAGCGGATAGCGTCCATGTTAGCGGCGGTGACAAACCATAGTCATGTAGGAAATCATCATTTTATTTACACTTTTCTTCACGAACAATAACTTTGTGAGATTATATATATAAAATACCCCATTACTGTTCAAAGGGGAGGTCAACTAAACTACCACCTTTTCCTATCATTTCATTTAACCACTTGTTTTTTAAAAAAGAAGGCAAGTAGAATCAGTTTTCAGTTCAAGTTCTTGAAAACAACCATCTTTTAGTATGTATTAATATTACTTATTTGACACACAGTTGTTCATTAATTTTACTTATGTACTGTTCAAAACAGAAAAAGATTTGTTCAAAGATTTGATGATAAGTACCTTAGCAATAGTTCACTATTGTTTTCTTATCGAGACCAAACTTTTATTCTTTCATAACAGGTCCGTCTCAATGATTCACATTTAATTTTAACACTTTTGAAAATACAATTTCCTTGAGCATCCAATAAAATTATATGGATTACTATGCTGACAAAGTTTCAATGTTTAGTTTTTTCAGTGCTAGTTGGTTTCTACAGTTAGACTTTTCTTCATTAGGTATTCATTTATCAATATAGGATTATAATGGCTCAATGATAAAGCAGTCATTTTCACTGCTTAGGATTTTTGGTTCGGTTACCGTTTACATCAATTATTTCATTTGTCATAGCGAAGCCATAAGGGCTCAGTGGTAAAGCATCCATTTCCACTGTTTAGGGTCCCTGGTTCAATTACCGATTGCATTAATTATTTCATTTATCATAGCGGAGCCATAAGGGCTCAGTGGTAAAGCGTCCATTTCCACTGTTTAGGGTTTTTGGTTCGATTACCGCATGCATCAATTGTTTCAACATTTTTATCACAACATTAAGTTTGGATTTATTTCTTATAAATTGTGCTGAACAAACAACGTGTTCTCCCACTACTTCATTCCATCAATTTCATAACCTTTTCTAAAGTAATCCGACATAATCGTGGGACTCACAAATTTCATTTATTATTCAAAATAATTTCATAATTAACCGTACACAGACACAATAGTAAGTAAGTAAGTAATTTTTATTTCTAAGAAACAATTTGCTATTTAATCTTTACATTTATTCAGAGTTCGATTCCATGCTGCACAAAGTATCTAAACTGAACTGAAGTTCTTCTTCTTTGGCAATTGCAATGGCTTAGTGGTCACCTTTAGTGCTTGGGGTTTGATCCTAGGATGCTCCAATTATTTGAACATTTTATGACAAGTATTTGTGTTTCTCATGGCCGCTTTTTTATAAAGTGTCTAAGAGACAACAAATCTTCATGACCTAAGTGTATGGGACTCCATTTCATCCAAATAGATAATGGTATGCCAATTAACATATATGTCATTCTACACTGAAACCCTTTATCTATATTTACCTTAGATAGTTGGACATTATCGTGTTTTTGCACCTGCCGTGGCTCGCAAATCCACAGCTTCAAACCCAAAAGAAATACCTAGTTAATTATTCAAGGAATAAAAAAACTGTTCTCAATGTATGTTCCCTGACACCAACTACATTTTAGTGTTCACAGAAAGAAAATGTATTCAAATTCTCTATCTTGTTTTTAATATGTTCGCAAATACAATTTGCTCTGAGTAATTTATTAGGAGAGTATTTTTTTATTCTCTCTTTACATATTCTTCGAACATCTTATACATGTGAGTGAATAAAATAAATTCATTCACTCATCTTAAACGGATTTAATCAAAAAGTAAAAAATTCAGACTTTTCTTTCAGTATACTATCATTTAATAGCAACAACTAATTAGTAAACGAGAATGTTGTTTTAATTCTTATTTATGGACACCAGCAAATATCTCATTAAACTTGTTTCACCCTACAATTATGTATATTAATTTAAAAAATAAAAAATAAAAAATAAAAGGAAAACTCAAGTACAATTTGATATTGGAGGGAAATCAAAGTAGTTATGACAGCAAAAAAATTGAAATCTTTTCAATTGAAACTGATAACTGAATAGTGACGCGTACTGAAAAGCATAAAGATTTTTTCCTGCTTTTAAAAATTCTAACAACAAATCTTATTCTGAAAATATCTTTTTCTATGCTTTGAAACGTTACTGTTAATAAAAGGCATCTATAAGTTCAATATGATACGGAAAAAAAAAGTTAGACATTTTTATGACCTTTGTTAGGTAGGTTTTAAAAAATTCAAAGGAAAGGAAACTCAAAATTTTCCCATTCACCCAAAACATGATTTATTTACAGTTTTTTTTCTTTTACAAGTATTTTTGTTTCAGTTTTTTTATTTTTTCCATTCTTTCATATTTCTCCCATGCTTTTATAAACACGTCGTCTTCCCCATCATTTAATAAATCCCAATCATTGTCATTTACCCCCTCCACCACTGGTGGTGATATTGGTACCACTGACATCACTTCTTCCACCAATACCACTTCGTCTTCCTCCACTGACATCAGTTCTTTCACCAGTGATGATGTTATTGGCTCCACTTTTTCCTCCACCACTATTACTTTTTGGGGTACTTGTTCTTCCGCCACCACCACCGGGTTGTATCTTTTTCTCCTCTGTTCATCTCTTCTTCTTTTTTTCCTCCCTTCGGCCACATCCAATAATTCTTCCATCTTATTAAACCACTGGATGTGGCGGTACGAAGAGGAGGAGGAGGAGAAGGAGGAGGACTCACCGGCGGAAGTGCATGGCTGCGGTTCCATCTTTCTAAAATAAAATAAAAAAAAAGTATTATTAGTACAACTTATTTTCAGCAGAATGAAATCAATTATAATCAACACTAATAAAATTATATTATTCTAATCACAAACTCAATTACATTGTTTAAGTTGAACAACAACTTATATATAATTTTAAAGGAGTTAACTTCACAAAGATTTGACCTCTATGTAAAAAGTTATATCTGATTTCCGGTGTGGATTTTATGCTTCCAATTAGTGCTAAAAATTTTTTTTCCAGGAGCAAAGTTTAAAGTTGTGTTTGTGTTTAATTTTCAGTTTTTTGTTCTGAAAAACCTATAAGAAAAATATCACTCTTAAATCAAGTCTAGTGTTCCTGTGTAGCCTAACATAGTGATTAATGCTAATAATCACGCTATTGGTACAAACTGTTCCGGCTTCAATTTCCAGTTGTAATAAAATACTAGTTTCATATAGCCATGCTACTGAACAAAACAGCAAACTTAAAATCAATTCACTTTATGTATGTACACGTCTCATATGCCCATACTACTGAACGGGATAGCAACTTAAAATCAATTCACTTTATGTAGGTACACGTCTCATATACCCATGTTACTGAACGAAACAACAACAAACTCAAAATCAATTTAACTTAGGCAATAGCATACGTCCCAAAGTTTCCAATAATTGTTAGTTAATAGGTTCATGTCTCATATGTCAATGATGCTGAACGCCTTGATTAACTGAAATTAAGCTACTATTATTAAATCTTACAGTATGTTCTTATATTTTAATAAGCGGTGCTAACAAACACGAATTCAATTTCCGGTTGTATCCTAAAAGTTTCACGTTAAGGCTGGCGCATTTTGTTAAAATGAATCACAATTTAATTTCCAATGGTTCGACATGTTCTAACCCCTAATGCTTCTGCCTTTGGTGCAAACAAAACCATAGTACCGTATTCACTAAGGCTACCATCTTTACTGCAAACATATTTTCGTTCTCAAGTACAAATTTCGCATGTCATAATTTTTAATGTTATTGCCTTTCGTGCTAAGGCGTACAATTTTAATTCCCGTGCAGGTCTACCCGCATAAACAAAGTCACCTTAACAACGGCGTGCGGATTTAATTTCCGCGTAAACCTAATACTGTCGTCCAGGTTCAAATTTCGGGCAAGCCTACGCGCATAAACAAAGTCATCTTAACAGCGGCGTGCGGGTTTAATTTCCACGTAAACCTAACAATGGTGCATGGGTTCAAATTCCGAGCGGACATACGCGTATAAGCAAAGTCACCTTAACAGCGGCATACGGGTTCAAATCCCAGGTGCGCTTACGCATATAAACAAACCACTCTTAAATGCTCTACAACAACAACGCTGCAAAGGTTTGGAAATTAATTTTAATAATAAGTATTATATTTAATCTCGGGTTTTATTCAATGTTACTCCAATCCAGTTAGCTATAAAATATTCTCCCACATTCAAATGTATTCTGCGATATTTAAATATATATCTTTCACGCCATTTCCCTCAAAATATGACGGACTAAACAAATTAAGTTATTATTTTATTTTTTCACTGTATATAAATCATATTTCCACCCGGACAAACTCAAACAAAGTGATTTATTAAAAATAAAATACGTTCGCTTCATATAAGCATTGTCTCTAGTTCAAACCATAAGTCGGTCATAAATGAACAAACGAAATGTGTATCAGTTTTCTTATGCATCTCTATATCAATTTTTAAACTTATAAATATTCTTTCAACAAGAAACAAAAAAAAAATAAGATTGTGTATGTGTTTTCAATAACCATATTAAAACAGTAAAATTACATTTCTTCTTCTTCTATACTTATTTTTTTTCTTTCTTTCATCGAATAACCCCGTACTAATCATTATATATATAATTCTCTTCAATCATTTGTTTTCATTACTTTAATACAAAATCACCTATAATAGAAAATTGTAGTTCTATGCCATCTGTCGGAAAAATTTTAAATTAACTTTAGTTTAGTTTAAGCCGTGTGCCGTGTTGATGTATTTGTTATTAGTCCTGAATATATATTTATATTTTAAAGGTACAGTATGATATATATTTCTTTTTAGCCATTAAATACTACTAATAGCATTAAATAAGTACCCTTCTTGCAGTTGTGTTCTGTTAATAAAACATAATTTGTGAGGGCATAGTTGATTCTTCTTTTATCAGTAAACCACCAAACGTTCATTATATTACAAATCCCTAAGGGGGACCCTTCAGTTGAACATAATTATCATCATTATGTTATTACCTATTCAGAAAAAAAAAAAAACCGCAATTGTAGGAATTAACTAATGGAAAACTTTAACACATGTCAATGTATATGGTAAAACACATAATTCTCTTTTTGCTATAATACTGTTAAAATCTAGGATCGCCTATAACTAATGGGTCCCGCCAGTTATAGCTAGGTGATTTTCCTTTTGCTATAATATAATACTGTTAAAAATCTAAGTAAGCCTGGGGGCCGCGGTGGCTCGGTGGTAAAGCGTTCACCTCTGGTTGGTCAAGTAAGTTTGTGGTGGACAAACACAGTGTGCGTGGGTTTCCTCCCACTTCCTATATACTTTTAAGAGTTTATTTTAGCTCCCATATTTAGTTCAAACACCTTATTTTTAACAACGAGCTTGTGTAACAAACGAGAGAATAAATAAAAAAAAACCGGCATAACCGTGGGGACTCAAAAATTTCTAAATAATCCTGTGACTGGGACCCGCCAGTTATATTACAAATAGGACTACATAATTTCCTTGTAATACAATACTGTTTAAATCTATGGGGGGACCTATAACTAATGGGGGGAATGTCGCCCGCCAATTATACGGTTATACTACAATAGGCATACATAATTTCCTTGTAATACAATACTGTTTAAATCTATGGGGCACCTATAACTAATGGGGGGAATGTCGCCCGCCAATTATACGGTTATACTACAATAGGCATACATAATTTCCTTGTAATACAATACTGTTTAAATCTATGGGGCACCTATAACTAATGGGTGGAATGTCGCCCGCCAATTATACGGTTATACTACAATAGGCATACATAATTTCCTTGTAATACAATACTGTTTAAATCTATGGGGCACCTATAACTAATGGGGGGAATGTCGCCCGCCAATTATACTGTTATACTACAATAGGCATACATAATTTCCTTGCAATACAATACTGTTTAAATCTAGAAGAACCCCTAACTAAGGGGTAGGGCCTCCGACAGTTATAGCTATGTGTTACAATACTCGTACGTAATTCTCTTTTGCTATAAGATAATACTGGTAAATCTAGGCAATCTATCTTGCAGGCAAAAGCCCCTCGTTGAGGGACATGGTAGAAATAGGAATACCCATACATAAATTCAATTCGCTTCCTTGTAATACAATACTCCTAAAATCTAGAGGAACCCATAACTAATGGGGGGGAAGGGCCCCCGTTACTTGTAAAATATACTACAAATAGTCATACATAATTCTCTTTTTGCTATAAGATAATACTGTTAAAATTTAGGCAATCTATCTTGCAGGCAAAGCCCCCTTCATTGAGGATCATGGTACAAATAGGAGTACATCATTTCATTTTGCTTCGCGGATACACAACAGGTTTTCAAGTCAAAAGACAGTGTTCAATAACCAATGTATTTAGGGGTTCCGTAAAATTTTCTTTCTTGACATTAAAGCTATTCTATGCGTTATGTAACTACCACCCAACGCAAATAACTAACATTCAGTAATATTTACTATTAAAACACAATAATGTTAGGGGAAAAGCGCTCCCCCCAAAACTAAAACATTTCTTTCTTTCTGTAAATACTAGTCTTAGTTCAAACATTTGCGTTCCTAAAAAGATTATCAGCTATATTACCAAAGTGTAGTAGTATGCCATCTATTGGCAAATGAGCTTACTTAAACAGTTCAAGTCCCATCTGTACAACGTACATATATATATATATATATATATATATATATATATATTAGGTATAACTGATTTAAAGTGATCGGTATAACAGTTAAAAAATCGTAACAAATGAATCAAACATATTGTAATTAAGCATCCTATAATTAAGCAAATAAAACTCTACAAGTGTTCTGAGTTTGCTTCGCAAACGACCCAATAAATAACACCAATTTTAAAACGTTCACAATCTATTTTAACAATTAGTTTGCACCGCAAACGATCCAATACATAAGCAGAGTATGTATAACATACGATCCGTAAAAATATGAAGTGATTGAACAAAAAGCAAATGATCCAATAAAAAATAGAAATCGAACCAATAAATAAGTTGAATTTGCTAAGCAAATGAACCAATAAAATAAAATAACACGAACGAATAAAATAATCGCAGCGTAGCTGCTGTGAGCTTCTTATTTTAAAAACGAGTGTTATTTTAAATAACACGAACCAATAAAAAGAAGCAATCGGTAAAAAATAAGAAAGGAAATTAAAAAAAAATAAGATACGATCCGTGAATAATAATAATAATAATAATAATAATAATAATAATAATAATAATAATAATAATAATAACTTTAGTAATCGAAAATCGCAATTACATTTCAAGCGTTTTCAGTATATCGCAAAGCTTATCCTCTTGTCATGATTACAAAAATGGTCGTAGGTTTATTTCCCCCGATAATGTTTCTCAGAAACAAATCGTGTATTATTTACTTAATTATAATGAATTGAATAATACATGACATTTAAAAAGTTCTCACCTTAAAAAAATCAGACTTCGCTCTGTTAAAATCACTCCCAAAAAAGTTCAACACACACACACACTATGGAACTGTGTAAAAACAATAATAACAAACTTTATTTCAATACTATATATATATAAGGATTTCATTATGTCCCTCCCCCAAGCATCATGTTTTTTCAGCGGGTTTTCAACCCGATTTCATTAATTATAAATAAATAAATAAAGTCCGCTAACATTGTTTATTCAGTGTTACGGTAAGACATCTGAATTTCTTATTTTCAAGTTCGTCAACCGCTGGAGAAATCTCATTCAGACAGGGTATCGACATTCAGGACAGTCTATGTACGGTTTTCATCTAATTAAGGAAAAATGCTTACATGTTCATCAGATATTAGATATTCTGCCAAAATCAGATATTGCCACAAAAATACATTTACGTGTTTGTCCCAAAACATCTTTTAAAGGGGGAAGAAACATGAAATTTCTATCTGTCTTCTTCATCACTGCCGATAACTATCGCTGTAACAACCATCGTTAATGGAAAAATATTTTCAGTATGTTGCCAGACAGTTTTCTCATGGTCAAGGAGAAAGTGTCTAAGGTTATTCCAGTACATGCGGAAATAAAAATTAGAAAGTGCATTGACACTCTATACATGCGTGTCACAAGTCATAGTTCTATCGGGAGCAAGGTGAAAGCGTGTGAGGCAACGACCCGGAAGTAATGGCATTCTAAGCTAGTCTTCTGTAAGAGACGGAAGAACAATTCACTCGCTCCGTATTTCAAACTTGGCTGTAAACACGGAGTTAACTATAAGGAATAAAAACGATGAATAAATCATACATACACAGTTCGTATTTCCTATATATATTTTTTTTTTCTCGCCAATTTACATGTGAGAATTGCAATAATTCTCAGTACAATACAATATACATCGTCGGTGCTTGGGGGTCCCGGGTTCAGTCCCCGTACAATACAGCATTCATCTCTGGTGCTAAGGGTACCAGGCTCATTTTCAGTACAATACAGCATTCACCAATGGTGCTAAAAGTCCCATATTCAGTCCCCGTACAATACAGCGTTCATCTCTTGTGCTAAGGGTCCCATATTCATTCCCCGTACAATGCAACGTTCATCTCTTGTGCTAAGGGTCCCATATTCATTCCCCGTACAATGCAACGTTCATCTCTTGTGCTAAGGGTCCCATATTCATTCCCCGTACAATGCAACGTTCATCTCTTGTGCTAAGGGTACCAGGTTTATTCACAGTACAATACAGTATACACCGCCAGTGCTAAGGGTTCCGGGTTCAATCCCAGTGCGTATCACACATTATAAGTGTTCTTACCTTCTTATTTTTAACAATCACCATCTCCTTTAGCCTAACAGGTGGGACTCAAATATTTCATTTTCTTTTTTATTCTATCACATATTGTTCAACATGTTATACATGTGAACGAATAAAATATTCTCTCAAAATGACGTAATACAGAATGACGTATCAACAGATTTAATTCAAATTTCCATTATTATTATTATTTTTAAAAATACCCAGTATAAAGTCTCTAAAAAGAGGACACGACCTTTTACATGTCAGCACAACTAAAAACAGAAATATAACAACTTTCCAATACACGTAAACAGGTCATCAAACCCTAATAACCTAACCCAACCCGATGCCAACACAGCATAGTACTTTCTATATTAATTATAGTACCTAACGGTACCTGTAGAATACTTTGTCAGCTTCTACTGCTGAAAGTCTTATGAACAACGTAACCTGTTTTTACTCTCTGTTTGGGCGCATTGAGGCGCTGTCATCAGTGTTTTCGTGATTTGACTAAGATGTAACATACTACGAGAGGGTAACAATGGTATAGAACTATAAAAGTAAAAGTAAAAAGAAAATCAATTGTAAGTGAAATAATGTTTAAAAGTAAGAAAATGCAAATAAAAGGAGTTGGAATCCGATGCTGAGAGTAATGTAAATCCTGTCGGTGACAGATTTGATCGCTCATATATTTTTAGTAATGTTTTTCAAATATTTCATTTTTTAGTTGCTGATAGGTACTTGTTATTTAATTAATTCCAGACCTTTTAAATAGGTTTTAAAACTAAAAAGTAAATTTACTCTTCTGTGGGGGATACAGAAAGGTTATTATATATATAGGGAACGGAAAGGCAAAAATATATACTTAGGGGAGCAATTTATCGAGAAATAAAAGGTGTCCCGTTTTTTCTAGTTGACGATTTGGTCGCCCTAGACTAAGGTTATGCTAGATCGTATTTACTATTAACGTTAGCTGAGAATTACAACCAGCATTGAATGTAATGCATACGGCGGATGCCTATATTAATATACAAGAGGAACCCTAGCAAAATAATACGTTCCCGTCGAACACATTCTCTGCATTATCTTAACCCTCTCACTACCTAGGGTTTTTTTTTTTTAACACAGACTACCAAAGGAGAGGGTCATTTTGTACCCACCTGTTAAGATTAAATATATCTCGCAAAAGAAACAAATTAAAAACTCTTACAAAAATCTACAGTGACTGAAGTGAACAGTGCATGGAATAAGACCAAGGGCGTCCATGTTGTGGTTTCCAAGGGGGGGGCAAGTACAAGCGACGTTTAAAATATAGTATCAAATTTGGCTGTAACTAATGTAAAAATTCTATTGGGTTTTCGATATTCCCAAGTACAATTTCCTCTTAGGGAGGAAAGCGCCCCACCTTGCCCCCCCTGATGGGCGCCCTTGGATAAGACTAACAGCTATCTATTATACTGCCATCTAGGAATGACACTTCTAAATATCGCTCACATCTCCTACCAACGAGAGGGGTGTATTTGCGCCCACCAACTCAAAATAACAAATTTATGACAAAAACAAACGTTCAATTTGTACCATTGTATACACTTTAGCTAAACATTTTGAGTTGATTTTGAGTTTAACGTCCCGTTCAGCAGCGAGGCTATATGAGACGTGGACCTACTGATTAACGTGGAATCCGAACCACATGAGCTCCCGCCGGGTATCGAACCCGGGACTCCCACGTCAAAGGCGCGAACGATAACCGCTTAGCCACGAAGGAGCTCAGCTAAACATGTTGAGTAATAATATATATCATTTTACAATTTTAAAGAAACGACTACAACAGTAATTACAAAAGACATACTCTGGTGGATACAAAGTACCCCCCCATTGGTAGTGCGAGGGTTAATTGAAGTAGTTCTGTAAATGTATCATAATGTTGGGTGGATATTGTAGCATGTTGTAAGATTATAAAAAAAAAAAGTCATTTAAAACTAGCGCCACTTCTAATGGGTGGTGAAAATAGGAACTATTGTTCTGGACGTAGTTAACTGACCACCTTTTGGTGATTGGAAAATTGAGCACAGACGGGGAGCACATGCTCTGGTTAATCGTCGAAATGGTGCTATTTATATACAAAGTTCAGAACTTTGTCATCAACGTCTTTATAATTTGGTGAATTGTGATATATTCGACATAATCTGGATAAGTATTTATACTATTTTCTGAAAAGTGACTAGATAAATCAGTTGAAGTTGAATAGGAGTCTTATCCAAATAGTCTTACGAGGCATTTTTTGTGTTGTAAAATCCACGAGTGTAGTTTGCAATTTCTATTCCTATTTTGACTGACTATGTATTAATACTAGTGATAGTGAAGATTTTTTACTAAAATCCAAAAGTCTTATCTGAATGAACTCTTAATATTATGAGATTGTGGAGAAAGATATGGCAACGTGTGATCCAAGGGAACATTTAACGCTAATTATCATGATTCATCGATGGATTATATAATCAGATTCTCCTGTATAAGTAACAACTATATTGTATACACTAGTAAATTTTTGAACAAAATCATTCTACGTTTTAGTGTACTAGTGGATTTAGTGAAATTTGTGCAAATAACATTAAAATTATGATTTCTCTATCGTCACTACGTTTTTTGTATTTCTAACGCACTCACCCAAATTCCATTATAATGACTTCTTTTTTTAATAATTTGTGTGGGTTTTATACCCTGCACCACGGCGTCTAAATTAATACAAGACGTCGGCACAATATCAATTACGTGGGTCTCTCCTGCTTCCTTCCACATACTCATTCTACAAACTCTTTCATAATAATTCTCCTTGATTAACTCTAGTCTTCTCGAGCGTACAAATCAGTGGCGTAGCACGAAAACTAAAAGACTCATTTTTCTCCTAGTAATAACGGTTTTCAAGAATTCGATGTAGTACAGTACTTGACAGTGAAGTTTTTTTAAACTGTGCGGAAAGTACTTAGCAAAATATAATTAATATGTTGTGAATGAAATGTCCACCCCAGGTGCATCATTTACAAAGATAAAAAAAAAATGAAAACTATTTGTATATTACCTGGTTAATCAAAATACCACCTGAAACGAACTGAAATGAAATCATTTACTTTAACGTTGCATAATTATGACAATTAGGCTAAGGGAAACGAAGATTATAGCAAGTGAATGATGATGGAAGAATTAGTAGAGTGCGAATGTGGGAGGAAAAGAAAGCACCTCGAGACGATCTATGGACACGATGTTGTCCACCACAAACTAACTTAACTGGGGATCGAACCAGTTACCTCCATGCACCAGAGACAAGCACTCTACCGCTAAACATCTACAATTTGTTTGCACATTCAAAACCTGCAAAAAAAAATGTGCGTTCTAAAATTATCGTATATTCATCTATTACCTTTAGAATTTACTAATATATTCTGTTTCTACCAACTGGGTGCGCTCTTGTTCCTTATTAATTTCTGTCTACATAGGAGAGAAACAAAAACATACTTTCCCTTTCTCCAACACTTTTTTTTTCTCATAGCTCTTTTAGATAGGTTTTAACGATCGTTAGCAAGCTTAATTCCTGATTAAGTAATTAAGATTTAATTACCAACGGAATAATTGGTTTAAAACTTTTCTAATTATGATGTAGACTCATGTCCAAAATGATTGTCCCATATCTATGTACTGTTTTCTTGTAAGAATATAATTTGATAATGATTTTCCCAGGGACTTTTAATACTGATACCATGTGTATAATCGGGAAATGTATATTTGTGGTAAATTTCATAGGAAAAGAATTATAAATACGAAAATTAGGTGTGAAACAAAATGTTGCTAAATGGATAAAAAAAAGTTTTGTTTTCGTTTTATTGTTCTTATTTACTGCTCTTTTGACATGAAATTTACCACATACATGTCTTTGCTGATTATACACATACTAACATTATAAAAAATACCGGACGAGTTCGTTATCAAATTATATTCCTACAACAATATATTTATAGACATGCGACAATAATTTTGGACATGAGTGTACATAAACGAATATAGATCTAATTCTTTAACGTAAACACTAAATGAAAGCAAAGTATGAAATGTTTAAAATTAAAGAAGGAAAACACAACAAGTAGCTGCGTCACGTGTGCACGGCGTAAAGGAGTTTGTTTTGTATGGCGTGCTATTTTTCAAATTAATACTGAAACTAGAAGAGATAGTATATTTAAAGCACTTCTCGTTTAAGTAAAGAGATTAGAGTGAAGATGGAATATGTATTTTTGAAACCCTCAATTGATTGCAGAAAACGGTTGCTATCTATTGCCGCATATACTCTACAGAAATGATCCACTTTAAAGCCGAAAATGGTTGATTTATGCCACTTTTGATTTGAATACGAGGTTAGGAGAAGATGCTACCTATTCTTAAAACATTAACGGTTAATTCACACATAGTGTGTCCTTCCCGTGCCGTGCCCCGACAGGCCACATTGAAAAAAAACCAGCCCGGTCGTGGCTCGTCGGCCGTGATCGTTCGGCTTTCTTCGGAGCACACGAAGCGACACGAAGGTCACTACTCATCTCATCATCTTCTTCTTGAAGAGAGAGGGGGAGAGAGATTGAGAGAGAAAGACTGTTTCCGTCTTCTTTTTCATTTTCCTTTATTTCTTTCTTTCCCTACCTTAAAGAAAGGAAGAGAAAGAAGAGTTTCTCTTTTTCTTCCCTTCTCTTTTCTTTCAGAAGGAAAAAGAGGAAGGAAAAGAGACATTATCTTTCTTTTTCTTTCCTTTCTTTAAAAGAAGAGAGAGAGGGAAGCTTTCTTCTTTTCTTCTTCTTCTTCTTCAGAGGAAGGGAGAGAGAAGGAATAAAAGAAATAAGAGAAATCCTTTCTTTCCCCACGTCCACGGATCCTTTTCTTCCCCTAAAAGAAAGAAAGAAAGAAGAATCCCCATTCGAGACAGGCAGTCAGTGTTGTCCATGAGATGAAGAATAATTCTTTTAAATTCGAGACTAGACGAGAAATTTCATATGAAGGATTCTGATAAATCCTACAGTAGATCAAATTAAGAAGAAAAATCAGCGCATAAATTTTGTACACAAATTTACAAAATGAGGCGACAAAAATTTCGAGACGAGAAAAACTTCAACAAGGATTGAGACGAAACAAGAAATTATACTTTTGAAAATCGACGAAAGTAGAGTGGTAGCACTTGTGGGGATTTTTTGACCTACTGCGCATGCACAAACTGTTCCGGTTCCTTTTCCGATTCATGTTCCGGCTCCTGTTCCGATGAGTCGGAACAGAAGTCGGAATCGGAACTGGAACAGGAACCGCAACCGGAACAGTTTGCGCATGCGCAGTAGTTCAAAAAATCCTCCAAGTGCCACCACTCTACTGACGAGATACTTCTACAAAATTTATGAAACGAGACGAGAAAACCTTATTTCTCGTCTCGTCTAATGGTGAGCATTGCAGGCCATGACAGGATAGAAGTAAGCCTCAACAGTTTTTACACTAGTACTTACAGAAGGTAATGTACAAAGTATCCCGCTCGGCCTCACTTTACTCACCATGTATTCATTTTACAGATACCGATTATTGGAATAAGGGTAGAACGAGAAATCATTCCCGTTCCCAACGGGAATCTAATTCAAACTCTCCAGTTACTAGTTAAACGCCTTAAATATAAATAAAAGCAAAGCAAACACTTAGTAGTAATAATCGGTATTATAGTTTCGACAATTTATCATTGCCTTAATGATACACATCAGACATTTAAAATATGGCCGAAACCGTAACACCAATTAGTAATAAGTGATTAATATTGTCAGACTTTATTTTTATGTAAGTTATACAGGTTAAAAGCAAATTTGTTTAACTTTCAAAGCTAGAACGAAGAGCTACAGTTAAACGCCCTACATATTAGCAGGTTCGTCATTTGGGGAGGGGAGAAGGGAGGGGGGTCAGAACCTAAGGATACAAGGCCGATATATATAGAGGAATGAAGTGTGTTCTCTAATTTGAATACATGGAGCGGAGAACTGTGTAGAGTTTCAGCCACTCGCCACCTACGGTACAAGTTGTAGGTGAACACAAAGGGCAACTCGTTTGGAAAACTGGTCAAGTGAAGAAATCGGTTCAGTTTTTCGATTTCTGTTGGCGAAACATGTAACCGCGGCTGAAATTCTCCAGCAGCTGGTAGAGGTTTATGGAGAAATTGCAATGTCTCGTCAGCATGTCGCAGAATGGTGTCGAAAGTTTGCGGCTGGTAAAGGAAACGTCAGCAACGAGGAGCGCAGCGGTTGACCCAGCATGACATCAACAGTTTCGCTGAGATATCATTTCCCATTCTACATACAGCCCGAACCTCCCTCCAAGCGACTTTCACTTATTCCCGTACCGTACTTGAAGGAACACCTAGAAGGCCGTCGCTTCGCTTCAGACAAAGAAGTGAAACACTTCGTGACAACGTGGCTAAACACGCAAGGACAGGATTTATACCAGGATGGAATCTTCAAACTCATCTCACGATGCGACAAGAGCTACAACCGATATGGAGATTATGTCAACAAATAACGTAAAGTATGTACTATCTATTGGCTGTATTGGTTGTATGAAATAATATATACACGTTTCAATCCAGGTTTTGTAACCTTACTTTCTGATTACTTCCCGTATTATATATAGAAATAGAAATATGCTAATAAAAACCGTGTAATTCTTGTATGAATGTAGAATATAACCCCTTCTAGCAGAATCTGAAATAACTCTGCTCTATATTAGACCACCATGGCACTAGAGTACAGTTTGCTTTCAACGTTAAAAGAATTTCCAAGACATTTTGAAAAAAAAATGAAAACGAAATGAAGTCTTTCGAGTTTTACGTTCCACTTTTACGCCGGTTAGGCTAAAGGAGACGGTGACGATGAGAAATGAATGAAATGGTGGAATGAAGAAAGTAGGAGGAAGCGGGAGAACCCCGAGAAAACCCACGAGCACAAAGTCCACACGGAGCGAACTGGGATCGAACCAGGGACCCCAAGCACCGGAGGTGAACGCTCTACTACTGAGCCACCGCACTCCCTACTTTTTGAAAAAGTCTTATCTTGTATAATGCTTCCTCTTGTATCTTATATTTATCCTACCTATCTACAGTAATTTTACCCTTGGTTTGAGTTATTTTCTTATTCCGTAATCCTTTCTCCAGCACCTGCCAAAAAATCTCTTCCATAAATATTCCTTACTTTGCTAGACTTTAATCTGTCCTTGCATTACTCCGAGATATACCGACCCGCACAACTCGGAACTGAAGAAATAATAACAGGTCAAGATCTGCAGGACGCCCTCGTAGCTGTAACAATTAAGAAAGCTAAAATGTGACACCGAAGGACGCGGAAGTTAATTGACTATAAACAGGAGACACTAAAGACACCGCGGAGACATTCATTTATAAATTACTGCCTCGTTAAGTTGATACCGGAGCGTGAAGAACAAGAATCGTTATTCCTGCCGCAGGAAATGTACACTAATTTAGGAGTGGCGGGCGAATCTTTTCTCATCAAGAAAGCTGGTAATGAGAATAAATATTAAATGAAGCAGAAAATTGATTTTCTATTATGAGAAGTAATTCACCATTAACATTTAATCCCTCAATAATCCGTCGAGAAGACTTGAATCTACGAAGAAACTAAACTTCATACTAATAACAACAAAAAGGGAAGAATTAGATCACAACTCTTTTTTTTACTGAAGTTTAGTGCCCATTTCCAGCAACAAAGGAACTAAACTTCTGTCTGATAACAACAAAACAAAGAAAAATTCTGACTACAATTGTTTGCTTATTAAAGATTAGTGTCCATTTCCAACAACAAAGGGACTCAACTTCTTTCTGATAACAACAAAACAAAGAAAAATTCTGACTACAATTGTTTTCTTATTAGTGTCCCTTTCCAAAAACAAAGGCTCAAGTTCTTTCTGATAACAAAACAAAGAAAATTTTTGACCACAATTGTTTGCTTATTAAAGATTAGTGTCCCTTTCCAACAACAAAGGAACTAAACTTCTTTCTGATAACAACAAAACAAAGAAAAATTCTGACTACAATTGTTTGCTTATTAAAGATTAGTGTCCCTTTCCAACAACAAAGGGACTAAACTTCTTTCTGATAACAACAAAACAAAGAAAAATTCTGACTACAATTCTTTGCTTATTGAAGTTTAGTGTTCTTTTCCAACATCAAATGTACTCAACTTCTTTCTGACAACAACAAAACAAAGAAAAATCTGATTACAATTGTTTGCTTCTTAAAGATTAGTGTCCCTTTCCAACATCAAAGGGACTAAACTTCTTTCTGAGAACAACAAAACAAAGAAAAATTCTGACTAAAAATCTTTGCTTATTGAAGTTTAGTATTTCTTTGCAGCAATAACGAGGCAATATGAAACGTGTACCTACAGTTTATGATAAACGCCGAACCTGTATAATGCATCCAATGTTCCCCCACTGGGAATCGAGCGCCCAGCATCACGTGAACCAATGGCAAGTGCTATATCCACTAGACGAGCAGAGAGTAGAGCTATCACTGTTCCCGATTTCGGAGGAAAGGTCTCGCATCCCGATGAGACTGTCTCGCGTCTTGACGTGGCTAAAATATCAACTCTTTCATTATTAATGTATTAGAATATTGGGATACGTTAATTATCCCTGGTTCGATCTTCGGTCAAGTACGTTAGTACGTTAAATGTATGACAATGTTACGTTGTCTTCGGGTCAAACGTATGGATCATGAAGATCGTGGACTTTTCCATCACCTTAATGAAGTAGCAGGGGCAGAGTTGTGCAGTAGCAGAATGCTTACCTTTGATGTGTGTGGTCGCTAGATCGATCCCCAGCCAAGTAAGTTTGTGATGGACAACATTGTGTCCGTGGGTTTTTCGTAGTACTCCCATTTCCTTCCACATTTCCATTCCACTAATTCTTCCATCATTATTCACATCCATAATTATCCGTTTCCTTTAGTCTAAAGGTCATAACGTGGGATGTCAAACTGAAATACTTAATTTCATGTTTAACTGAAGCAGCTAGAGATTTTTGCTTGATGAAACAGACGCCTACAAATATAGAGAAAAGTGCCTGAGATGCGAAGAAGGAAAGGAATAGAAACAAATTGGATTGGGTATGAGTTTTGGTGTCCCGTTCAGCAGTGAGGCTATATGAGACATGGACCTATAGCTTAACGTGGAATCCGAACTACATGAGCTCCCGCCGGGAATTGAAACAGGGTTTCCCCAGCCCAAAGACGCGTACGCTTTCCAAATAGCTACAAAGAAGCTGGCAGAAATAAATTTTGATACGTTAAAGCTTTATGTAAATTGTGTTAATGTAGTTTTCCAACTTCTAACTTCTGTGATTACTTTACTACCTTACATTCCAGTTACAGATTATATTAGAGTATTATCCAAATATATGTCGATTGACCAGTGCTGTAAATTAGATTTTTTCTCGGGGGAGCAAGCATTAATACGCGTATTTGGAGCGCCGTAACTTGATTTTTCTGGGGAAAGCAAGCATTAATATGCGTATTTGGGCCCCCTAGAAAAAGTTGTTTTTTTCTAATTCTTGGGCCCCCTCTTTCCATCTTTCTTTTACTCTTTATGGGACCCCCGGAGACTGTGGGCCCTCCTGCATGGCAAGGTCTGCGTGGCCGTTACTTACTCCCCTGGGCCCGTTCCCTACATGACAAATTAATTAAGGAGACAATATTGACAAATTTCAAAGCCATATAAATAAATATTATTTCCCTAATAGAAGATTTTTTTAATGAAATGGGCCCACGGCTAATTTTTTTTATTTACCTTTTGTGTACTGTTTTGTTTATGTAATGTAATGAGCCTGGTTGATGCTTCATTTATAATTTCATGTTCGTATCGTAATTTATATGGAGTAAGGAAATTTTGTCTTAAAATGAGCCCTCCCTTTGAACAGCGGGGAGCTTTCCTGGGGGACAGTTGCCCTGTGTCCCTCCCCCAGTGAAGTGACGTCCTAATTTATATAAGTTCATTTGGAAATGTAAACAGGATGTCCATACAATTTGGAGAAAAGATCTCTGACTTTTCCCTGACTTTCCATGACGAAAGTTTCAGATTTCCCTGACCCCTGAATAACTTAAAAATATAGAAAACAGAAAGAAACCCCAGCCTTCACATTCCCCATACTTGGCCTTGTTCTCTTCCGCTTCTGTTTCTTTCTTTTTCAATTTTCTTTCCAAAGGAATGTAAATTTACCAATATGTGCATTAGGCCATTATTGATTAGGCCTACATATTACACAGAATGTAAAGTTACAAACAAAAGTGTGCAGTATACAAAGTACTTAAGATATGAAAAAAATACACATTATATGCTTACACATTATAATACCAATTACACAGCATTATAATATTGCCTATAGTAATAAACAGTTCATACATGACTTTACTGATTATTATTAAAAAAAAGCACACACACACATTATGTAACACATACTTTTGCTGGTGCAGTTGTTAAATGCAACAAATTTAGAAATTTGTTTTCATATTTTCTCGCATAGTTTTCTTCTCATTGATCTGAATATCCTTGTCTTCGCAGGTTAATTTTCTTTTCTTCCTCCAGTTTTTTTTTTTTTTTTTTTTTTTTTTTTTTTTTTTTTTTTTTTTTGCTGAATCTTCCGATTCTCTCTCCTCTTCTCGTCTCCAGCATTTATTTCTCTTTTCTTTTCCAAATACACCTGATATTGTCTCATTGAACTTCTCGCTGATTTTATCATACCTCTTGTAATTATTAATCCTGATGATCCATCTATTCTCATCACAGAATCATATATGATCTGTTGAGCCACCAGAGATTCTTCTTGTAAGTTGTCAACAATGAGAATTTATTTATTGTAAAACCACTTTCAAAAAATGCGTTTCCGTGAAAGAAGATAAAACACATTTCATAACTGACCATAAGTCAACGAAGTTCTTCCCATTTCCTAAGACTAAGTAAAAAACTCACCAAGTCCAATACTATCTCTATCATTGGCTAAGAATTCATTCGAGTGTTCCTTAAATTCTTCAGTCTGAGCTTTCACTGTGAGCTGGAGATACTATTTCTTCGCGTTCTCAGCCACTTGTCCAGATATCCTCGTGGCACCATGCAGTTCTTCTAGAACAGCGTCTACCCTTTTGAGCAAATATGCCAGGGGATGCAGTTAGATGTGCTTTTCGCAGAAAATTAGTTTCAACGACTAATCAGAGAACACTGACTCCCTGAATATCATCATTGAGAACACCACATTTTGCATCCAGTGACAGTAAAGAAATCAACAATATTTCATAAATTCATTGAACAATGGACCTAAATTGATTTTCTCCTGACTTTCCCTGACCAATCTGCCATTTCCCTGACTTCACGTGATACATTTTTACTTCCCTGACCTTTCCCTGACTTTCACTTATTTTCCAGAATGTGGACACCCTGGAAAAGGTTTTGTATGTATTACTGTTTCATAGAAAAAAATGGTGCCATATGACATTTGCCGTTGCGTGAGTACGTATTGGTTATTTGTCTTCCCATAGAGTTAAGAAAGCTACAGGAATTGCGTTTTAATTGCAATTCAAAGCAATTAATATTGGAATTGCATATTTCTTTAAATGTCATAGCATATGCTTGCAGTACTTATTTATTTCATTTTCTAAGACTAAAAACATTCATTTAATGGCATGTGTGGAATTAAAAGTATAAATTGTTCATTAATTCCCAGTTTCAATATAACTTGTGCAAAACAAGCGTCATTATTCATTACTATTATGATTAATATTATCCCTTCTATTTATTTATGTTGCAAATTTATAAAATAATCTTATCACACAATTTTCCAGACAGAATTTTAAGATGTTCATGAGCAAGAACTCAAATCTCTTCTTACACTATCGTTGTTTAAGAGTATAAAGGGATAGTACCTACCTGTATTGCTCTTATGAATTTACTTAATAAAATAGAAATACGATATACGGCATTTTAAGTGAAAAAAAGATAGTATCCTATTAGTTATACAACCTTTCATCAAACAGTGTTAGAAACAATCTGGAAATCTAACATTGATATACCATTGTCCAGATCATGTTTTGCCCCCCCCCCCACTTCTAACTTCCAACCGCCGCCACTGGTTCAAATACAATATATGTCATGTCATCCAAAGCATCAGTGAACGCAAAGCTATAAATACCATGATTCAAATATACACTGAAATATGTGTCATGTCAGTCGATTAATCAAATACGTTAATCTCCTAACAACCTGCTCAGGCACGTAGCCAGAATGCTAAGAAGACAGGGGGAGGCCAAGATCATTTTTGAGGAGCTAATTTGAGTTCACTTTGCATTAAGGCTATAGTTTCTTAATTACATAAACCTCATTATTATGAAATACGATTTTTTTAAAGTGATCTACAAAAAAGAACTATTTGAATTAGTACTAAACAAATAGCATAAATTAACGTGATTTTAACAGCTTCAGAAAATTGGAAATTAATTGGAAAATGAATACGTACTTAATAAAACATGGCTGCCTGCAAAAGACAAAAGTATATGGAACTTTCATGGAGAGAAAAAAGGAAATATCGGAGTAGCCTGATTAGCACAATAGATGCTGCTTCCGACAAAATATTACCATTTATAAAAACAAGGAACTGCTAAATCCATCTCTCCTTCAGCGATGTAAGGAACCATTGTCAAATGAAAGGGTTATCCAAAACGCGCTCCGGTTTTGGATCGTTTGGCAAATTTTTGTTTCTCGGTTGCCGACATTGTTTTGTATTGTTGCTCTATCCACAAATATTCCGATTGTCCCTTTAGTCTGAATTTTTTTCTCGCATTTCTTCAGTTTGTGTCTAGTCATGGAGCAGTTTACTATAGCGCAACGTGTGTAAATTGTGAAAACTTTTTACCAGAACGGAGAAAGTTACGCAGCAACTGTCAGGCAACTTCGCGCGGTTCTAGGGCGAAATGAGGCACCGAATGAATCAATAGTTCGCAGTCCTATGAAAAAGTTCATTGAAACGGGTTCAACACAGGCCCGTAGCCAGCCCAAAAATTTAGGGGGGGCCCGGTAGACGTTAGGGGGGGCGATCCAATCATATTATACTTCATCACTATATTATTCTTCATTTGCAAGCCTACCGTGAAACTTTTAGGGGGCCAGCCAAAGTTTAGGGGGGGCCCGGCCCGCCCTAGCCCCCCCGTGGATACGGGCCTGGTTCAACAGTGAACGTTAAAAGTCCTGGGTGTCGTCGTAGTCGTTGGCTAATTCCAAGTAGAAACTTGTTAGGCAGTCATAACGAATTTCACGAACAGAGTTATTGCATGGCATCGCAGTAGAGGAGGTCATATGCCCGACGTCATTCATTATACCTGAAATCGGAATGTGTGGTGAACATATTTATGAATGTTGATAGTGTGTTTTGAAAAAATAAAGTTCATAATTTGATGTAACAAAACCGGTGCGATTTTTGAATAACTCTATACATAAGAATGGAAACCTCTATGATAACAGAGCGGTCAACTTAAAAATGAAATATTAAAAAGAAAAACTCGACTTCTCCTGGAAAAAAATGGGTATAAATACTAAAATATTAAATTACTAGATTCTCCCTTCTACTCACAACCAATAAGTTGTAAGAATTTATTGAATTCTTACTTTTTTGAACTTACATTTATCTAAACGCCAACCACTGTTGCCACACTTGGTACAATTGTTCCAAATTCAGCCCTTTTTGTCATTCGTCGGCCCGTTGGTACCACACTGGCATTTTCAGCCCCTTTTGTGAAAAAGTAGGTACTATTCTACCCAATTCAGCACCATTTAACAAATAAATGCCACATTTTCAAAAGTGTCAGTAAGACTTTCCCTACATCTCTCTCTCTTTTTTTTTTTATGTCTTTCATGGAAGGTTCTAGGACCCTGGACCGGTTTTACATTTTTTACAAATGTCAGTTAACCCTTTCACAGAGGAAGTCGACTTTTGTCGACAGAAAGAAAATGTCCTTAACATGCGAATGTCGACTATAGTCGACGTGTTAAAATTTGTTTGTCCGTATCTTGGCTTTGTCAAGAGTATTCGCCAAAGTTGTACCGTTCAATTTTTTGTGTTCTATTGTTTTTCGATAAATAATAGAAATCACACAGAAAACCTTTGGCGACTACAATCGACAAAACCAAGATACAGACAAATTTTAACATGTCGACTATAATCGACATTCGCAGGTTAGGGAAATTTTCTTTCCGTCGCCTTCTACAGTGAAAGGGTCAACTTACCTTATATTCTTCTTACAGTCTATTATCCTTCTTTGGTCATGAATAAAGCGAGAATAAGGTGCAATAATAATTTATATTTTAATATTTTATTATAACGTACTTTTTACACTCGAACTCGGAGATGATTGATTTGTTCCTAGTTTTATATTTTTTCATATATGGCCATAATACTTTTTTGGTTTATTAGTCACTTTGAAATAGAGGAGCGTTTGGTTTCGTTACAATACGTACCGAAGATGATAACTGTTTTCCCTTTTAATTTGTGGCCTTCGTTATACTTCCTATGTGCGAGAAAAGTTTCATCTACTTCCAAAGTTGTTCGGGTTCCTCCTATTTAAATGTTTTTAAAAGGTAATTTTTAAAAAGAGCACTTTCTTCATTTGCTCTCTTGGAAGAGGGGGTGGGAGTGTTCAAGAACTTCACCTCTTTTTGTTTCGTGTTATAGGGTCAGGGGCGGATCCAGGGGGCGATCCGGGCGATCGTCCCCCCAGAAGAAGAAATTTTCTTATTTAATATATATATATATATATATATATATATATATATATATATATATATATATATATATATATATATACTGTATATATATATATATAACCCATCCCAAAGTTTGGAGCCCTTAAAAGTAGCAGTATGACAACCCAGTGCCCCCCCCCCCAGAAGTCGGTCCTGGATCCGCCCCTGTATAGGGTCATGTATTACACTGGTATAAAATAATGATGAATTCAGCCCTTTTTGTTTCAATTTGGTAATATTTTTCGGCCCACTCCAGAGATAGGACTGTGGCAACACTGACGCCAACTGAAAGATTCAGGCGACATGGTGGAGGTGCGTGAAGTTGGCAGGACCACTAACAGCTCAAATTCTGAAACTCGGTGCAGAATTTGAGTAGAATTTGAGCTCTCAGAAAAACCAACTCCCACAATGTCACCTCTCAATTTAAAGGCTCTAAGCCCATTTGAAAGGTGCTCCTGCCAACTTCACACTGCAGGACCACCGAAAGCTCTAATTCTCAAAATCCGTCCAGATATTCAATAGAATTTGAGCTCTCAGAAAAACCAACTCCCAGAATTTGAGCGTTCAATTTAAAGACTCTAAGTCCATTTGATAGGTGCTCCTGCCAACTTCATACTGCAGGACTACCGAAAGCTCAAATTCTTAAAATCCGTCCAGATATAAAGTAGAATTAGAGCTCTCAGAAAAACCAACTCCCAGAATTTAAGCTCTCAATTTAAAGGCTCTAAGTCCATTTGAAAGGTTGTCCTGCCAACTTCACGCTGCAGGACCATACAAAGCTCAAATTCTCAAAATCCGTCCAGATATTCACTAGAATTTGAGCTTTCAAAAAAACGAACTCTAGGAATTTGAGCTTTCAATTTAAAGGGTCTAAGTCCACTTAAAAGCTACAATTTAGAACACATCGTACCAGGACACCAACAGCTCAAATTCTGAAACTCGGTGCAGAATTTGAGTAAAATTTGAGCTCTCACAAAAACCAACTTCCAAAATTTGAGCTTTCAATTTAAAGGCTCTAAGTCCATTTCAAAGATAGTCCTGCCAACTTCACGCTGCACGACCACCGAAAGCTCAAACTCGGTCCAAATATTCACTAGAATTTGAGCTTTGAAAAAACCAACTCTAGGAATTTGAGCTTTCAATTTAAAGGGTCTACGTTCACTTAAAAGCTGCAATTTTCAACACGTCGTACCAGGCCATCAACAGCTCAAATTCTGAAAGTCGGTGCAGATATTGAGTAGAATTTGAGCTCTCAGAAAAAAACTACTCCTAGAATTTGAGTTTTAGTTAGTGGCGCAAGTTTTAAGTGGACTTAGATCTTGGTGTGGGAGTTGGTTTTTCTGTGGTCATGAAGCGTGGTCATGCAGAGTGAAGTTGGCAGGACCACCTTTCAAATGGACATAGAGCCTTTAAATTGAAAGCTCACATTGTGGGAGTTGTTTTTTCTGAGAGCACAAATTCTACTCAAGTTCTGCACCGAGTTTCAGAATTTGAGCTGTTAGTGGCGCAAGTTTTAAGTTGGACTTACACCTTTTAAATTGAAAGCTCAATCTCCGGGAGTATTTTTTTTGAAAGCTCAAATTCTACTGAATATCTGGACCGAGTTTGAGCTTTCGGTGGTCCTGCAGCGTGAAGTTGAAGGAGCACATTTCAAATGGAATTAAAGCCTTTAAATTGAAAGCTCAAATTCTGGGAGTTGTTTTTTCTGAGAGCTCAAATTCTACTCAAATTCTGCTCCGAGTTTCAGAATTTGAGCTGTTAGTGGCACAAGTTTTAAGTGGACTTAGATCTTTTAAATTGAGAGCTCAAATTCTGGGAGTAGGTTTTTCTGAGAGCTCAAATTCTACTGAATATCTGAACGGAGTTTGAGAATTTGAGCTTTCGGTGGTCCTGCAGCGTGAAGTTGGCAGGAGCACCTTTCAAATGGACTTTAAGCCTTTAAATTGAAAGCTCAAATTCTGGGAGTTGGTTTTCTGAGAGCTCTAATTCTACTGAATATCTGGACGGTTTTTGAGAATTTGAGCTTTCGGTGGTCCTGCAGCATGAAGTTGGCAGGATCACCTTTCAAATGGACTTAGAGCCTTTAATTGAAAGATCAAATTCTGGGAGTTGGTTTTTCTGAGAGCTCAAATTCTACTCAAATTCTGCTCCGAGTTTCAGAATTTGAGCTGTTAGTGGCATAAGTTTTAAGTGGACCCAGATCTTTTACATTGAGAGCTCAAATTCTGGGAGTTGGTTTTTCTGAGAGCTCAAATTCTATTGAATATCTGGACGGATTTTTAGAATTTGAGCTTTCGGTGGTCTTGCAGTGTGAAGTTGGCAGGAGCACCTTTCAAATGGGCTTAGAGCCTTTAAATTGAGATGTCACATTGTGGGAGTTGGTTTTTCTGAGAGCTCAAATTCTACTAAAATTCTGCACCGAGTTTCAGAATTTGAGCTGTTAGTGGCATAAGTTTTAAGTGGACTCAGATCTTTTACATTGAGAGCTCAAATTCTGGGAGTAGGTTTTTCTGAGAGCTTAAATTCTACTGAATATCTGAACGGAGTTTGAGAATTTGAGCTTTCGGTGGTCCTGTAGCATGAAGTTGGCAGCATCACCTTTCAAATGGACTTAGAGCCTTTAATTGAAAGATCAAATTCTGGGAGTTGGTTTTTCTGAGAGCTCAAATTCTACTGAATATCTGGACGGTTTTTGAGAATTTTAGCTTTCGGTGGTCCTGTAGCATGAAGTTGGCAGCATCACCTTTAAAATGGACTTAGAGCCTTTAAATTGAGAGCTCACATTGTGGGATTTGGTTTTTCTGAGAGCTCAAATTCTACTGAATATCTGGACGGTTTTTGAGAATTTTAGCTTTCGGTGGTCCTGCAGCGTGAAGTTGGCAGGACCACTTTTCAAATGGACTTAGAGCCTTTAAATTGAAAGCTCAAATTCTGGGAGTTGGTTTTTCTGAGAGCTCAAATTCTATTGAATATCTGGACGGATTTTGAGAATTTGAGCTTTCGGTGGTCCTGCAGCGTGAAGTTGGCAGGACCACTTTTCAAATGGACTTAGAGCTTTTAAATTGAACGCTCAAATTCTGGGAGTTGGTTTTTCTGATAGCTCAAATTCTATTGAATATCTGGACGGATTTTGAGAATTTGAGCTTTCGGTGGTCCTGCAGCGTGAAGTTGCCAGGAGCACCTTTCAAATGGACTTAGAGCCTTTAAATTGAACGCTCAAATTCTGGGAGTTGGTTTTTCTGAGAGCTCAAATTCTACACCGAGTTTCAGAATTTGAGCTGTTAGTGGCGCAAGTTTTAAGTGGACTTAGATCTTTTAAATTGAGAGCTCAAATTCTGGGAGTTGGTTTTTCTGAGAAATCAAATTCTACTGAATATCTGGACGGAGTTTGAGAATTTGAGCTTTCGGTGGTCCTGCAGCGTGAAGTTGTCAGGACCACCTTTCAAATGGACTTATAGCCTTTAAATTGAACGCTCAAATTCTGGGAGTTGGTTTTTCTGAGAGATGAAATTCTACTCAAATTCTGCACCAAGTTTCAGAATTTGAGCTGTTAGTGGTCCTGCCAATTTCACGCACCTACATGGTGGTTCAGTGGTAGAGCTCTCATCTATGGTACAAAGGGTTCCTGATTCAATTCCAGGCCATAAGAGTTTGTACTAGGAAACATTCCTGTCCATGCGTTTTTCTCCAGGTCCTCCAATATTCTCATTCTACCAAATATTTTATAATCATTACACTATTAATCCGTCTCCTTTAGTCTGAACAGCATAAAAGTGGGAAAAATACCCATCGTAGATTTCATCTTATTTTATTTTGAAAGTTTCAGGGAACTGGAGACTGTGCTTTCCTGGCTACCCTGAGGTAAAGATCTGTTTCTCCTGTATAGAATAAACAGGAGCTTGTTGCAAATGATTTACCACTAATGGTAGAATATCTAGGATGGTGATCAGTGGCAACAACAGCTTTAATTTTGGGGGGCTGAAGCAAAACGAGGGAACAGAAAATTTGAGGAGTTCAGTTATATTTTTGTATGCCGAAAAGGATAGATTTATGTTGTACTATATTCACTCAATAGGAGTGCAGTTCGGCAAATGTCTTTAAAGTCCAGATTCTGAATTTTACAATAGTATTCCTTCCTCCCTCTATCCCTCTTTCGACTGCATTTGCGGGGTTGCAACGTCTTAATACCCATTATGTCTGTTAATTCTTCCCAATATTATGGGTGATATGAAATAGATGTCAGACAATGTAAAAACAACGAAGCTGAGAATCGAGCACTAATTTAAAGGATAGCATTCGGAATTATAGAAACTAACACTCCACGTGGAGTTCACAAGCAAATGTCACTTGTTTGATATGAGGGTTCTGGCTGGCCATTTAGTTATGGGGCTTGATTTCCGCTAGATCCCTCGGACGATGACTTATTTATGGCACGAGCCACCACACGTAGAAAGCGGCATTCTTTATATACAAACTGCACTTCGGTTGAAGAAACGAAGTATAAGCCTACTGTGGTCCATCGGCGCGACGTGAGTAATATACAGGTGCTATTAGTTATTGAGCCACTACACGTAGAAAGCGGCATTTCTTATATATGAACTGCACTTCGGTTGAAGAAACGAACTATAAGCCTACTGTGGTCCATCGGCGTGACGTGAGTAATATACAGGTGCTATTAGTTATTGAGCCACTACACGTAGAAAGCGGCATTCTTTATATACGAACTGCACTTCGGTTGAAGAAACGTACTATAAGCCTATTGTGGTCCATCGGCGTGACGTGAGTAATATACAGGTGCTATTAGTTATTGAGCCACTATACGTAGAAAGCGGCATTCTTTATATACAAACTGCACTTCGGTTGAAGAAACGAAGTATAAGCCTACTGTGGTCCATCGGCGCGACGTGAGTAATATACAGGTGCTATTAGTTATTGAGCCACTACACGTAGAAAGCGGCATTTCTTATATACGAACTGCACTTCGGTTGAAGAAACGAACTATAAGCCTACTGTGGTCCATCGGCGTGACGTGGGTAATATACAGGTGCTATTAGTTATTGAGCCACTATACGTAGAAAGCGGCATTCTTTATAGACGAACTGCACTTCGGTTGAAGAAACGAACTATAAGCCTACTGTGGTCCATCGGCGTGACGTGGGTAATATACAGGTGCTATTAGTTATTGAGCCACTATACGTAGAAAGCGGCATTCTTTATATACGAACTGCACTTCGGTTGAAGAAACGAACTATAAGCCTACTGTGGTCCATCGGCGCGACGTGAGTAATATACAGGTGCTATTAGTTATTGAGCCACTACACGTAGAAAGCGGTATTTCTTATATACGAACTGCACTTCGGTTGAAGAAACGAACTATAAGCCTACTGTGGTCCATCGGCGCGACGTGAGTAATATACAGGTGCTATTAGTTATTGAGCCACTACACGTAGAAAGCGGCATTTCTTATATACGAACTGCACTTCGGTTGAGGAAACGAACTAAGCCTACTGTGGTCCATCGGCGCGACGTGAGTAATATACAGGTGCTATTAGTTATTGAGGCACTACACGTAGAAAGCGGCATTTCTTATATACGAACTGCACTTCGGTTGAAGAAACGAACTATAAGCCTACTGTGGTCCATCGGCGCGACGTGAGTAATATACAGGTGCTATTAGTTATTGAGCCACTACACGTAGAAAGCGGCATTTCTTATATACGAACTGCACTTCGGTTGAAGAAACGAACTATAAGCCTACTGAGGTCCATCGGCGCGACGTGAGTAATATACAGGTGCTATTAGTTATTGAGCCACTACACGTAGAAAGCGGCATTTCTTATATACGAACTGCACTTCGGTTGAAGAAACGAACTAAGCCTACTGTGGTCCATCGGCGCGACGTGAGTAATATACAGGTGCTATTAATTATTGAGCCACTACACGTAGAAAGCGGCATTTCTTATATACGAACTGCACTTCGGTTGAAGAAACGAACTATAAGCCTACTGTGGTCCATCGGCGCGACGTGAGTAATATACAGGTGCTATTAGTTATTGAGCCACTATACGTAGAAAGCGCCATTCCTTATATACGAACTGCACTTCGGTTGAAGAAACGAACTATAAGCCTACTGTGGTTCATCGGCGTGGCGTGAGTAATATACAGGTGCTATTAGTTATTGAGCCACTATACGTAGAAAGCGGCATTCTTTATATACGAACTGCACTTCGGTTGAAGAAACGAACTATAAGCCTACTGTGGTCCATCGGCGCGACGTGAGTAATATACAGGTGCTATTAGTTATTGAGCCACTACACGTAGAAAGCGGTATTCTTTATATACAAACTGCACTTCGGTTGAAGAAACGAACTATAAGCCTACTGTGGTCCATCGGCGCGACGTAAGTAATATACAGGTGCTATTAGTTATTGAGCCACTACACGTAGAAAGCGGCATTTCTTATATACGAACTGCACTTCGGTTGAAGAAACGAACTAAGCCTACTGTGGTCCATCGGCGCGACGTGAGTAATATACAGGTGCTATTAGTTATTGAGGCACTACACGTAGAAAGCGGCATTCTTTATATACAAACTGCACTTCGGTTGAAGAAACGAACTATAAGCCTACTGTGGTCCATCGGCGCGACGTGAGTAATATACAGGTGCTATTAGTTATTGAGCCACTATACGTAGAAAGCGGCAATCCTTATATACGAACTGCACTTCGGTTGAAGAAACGAACTATAAGCCTACTGTGGTCCATCGGCGTGACGTGAGTAATATACAGGTGCTATTAGTTATTGAGCCACTACACGTAGAAAGCGGCATTCTTTATATACGAACTGTACTTCGGTTGAAGAAACGAACTATAAGCCTACTGAGGTCCATCGGCGCGACGTGAGTAATATACAGGTGCTATTAGTTATTGAGCCACTACACGTAGAAAGCGGCATTTCTTATATACGAACTGCACTTCGGTTGAAGAAACGAACTAAGCCTACTGTGGTCCATCGGCGCGACGTGAGTAATATACAGGTGCTATTAGTTATTGAGCCACTACACGTAGAAAGCGGCATTTCTTATATACGAACTACACTTCGGTTGAAGAAACGAACTATAAGCCTACTGTGGTCCATCGCCGCGACGTGAGTAATATACAGGTGCTATTAGTTATTGAACCACTACACGTAGAAAGCGGCATTTCTTATATACGAACTGCACTTCGGTTGAAGAAACGAAGTATAAGCCTATTGTGGTCCATCGGCGCGACGTGTGTAATATACAGGTGCTATTAGTTATTGAGCCACTACACGTAGAAAGCGGCATTTCTTATATACGAACTGCACTTCGGTTGAAGAAACGAACTATAAGCCTACTGTGGTCCATCGGCGTGACGTGAGTAATATACATGTGCTATTAGTTATTGAGCCACTACACGTAGAAAGCGGCATTCTTTATATACGAACTGCACTTCGGTTGAAGAAACAAACTATACTTGATCTAATTATTACTGTCCGTTCACTCTAGGATGGAAAATTGTTTACAAACAACAATTGTAGTGCGAGCGTCAAAACCTTGCTTCTCCCCCCTATATGGTTAATTCAAGGTTGCCAGGCACATGAATCGCCGAACCGAATGTACCTACTTCTGCACAGTCATGGACCAAGTGCTATTACTACACAAATTGCTGCTTTTGAGATGACTGAGATATTAACGTTATGACAAATCGAGTTAGTTATTATGCAATACAATCTTACATATAATGCACACTCAAGTTTGTACAAGTGTTCTGGTTCGAAAGTGTACGAAAACCTTGTACGCCTGGCAATATTGGAAGATTGTAGTTTGTGTTGTAAACAATAAACAGAGGGAGGGAAGACCGGTAGATTCGCTGGACAGCGTTGTTTTCATGATAAGGCGACAGAAACATATTGTACTGGTTTTAAACTGGGGCTGGGAATTTCGATGCGAGTATAGGTGGAAATATTCTCGCCACATATTGCCTGTTGGTGAAGGTTTGCAATGTTGCAAACTGCCCAGTCTAGAATTTCATACTAATTGAACGAGCTTTGAGAAGGTTTAGTATGATGCAATAATTATAAATACTAACAACCATAGACTTAAAGTATTAGGAAATAAAGCATGCTGCTGTAAGAAGAATATAATACACATTGAATTACGTGTTCAAAGTACAGTATAAAGCGAATTTTAACATGTAAACATTTTAAAGCTGTATACATTTGCCGTGTTTGGGTGCCCTTACCCGACACTATGCAACACAAAAAAAGGCATTAAAATAGGTAGATCTAGCGTGGGCATGAACCCGACTCTGGTCGGTATTCCTTATTAAGCTTTTCCTCAGTCCCACGCGGTGAATGCCTAGATGGTATAAATAGCTTCTGTACGGCAGGGGCGGATCCAGGATGGACTTCTGGGCGGGGGTTGGTGGGTTTTGATACTGCTACTTAGAGCTACTTTTAAGAGCCCCAAACTCTGGGATGGGTTTTATTTAAATATATAAAATAAGCAAGTTTCCTTTCCTGGGGAGGGCAATCGCCATGATCGTTCCCTGGATCCGCCACTGCTGTAAGGCCAAAATTGGACCAAACTGAGGCCCCAGAATTGGTGGGAAATATATTCCTTCAGAATATTATGTTGCCAACACTTCCACAAATATTATGGTGGTGGGTTCCGATATCCCTTTTTCGTTTATATGTGCTTAAATTCATTCTGAAGTAAATGTAAAAGTGTTTCTTTCATTCTCTTTCTTTCTTTCTTCTCATCTTTCTCATCCTCGCTCTCCTTTCCCCACCTTCTTAAAATTTGAATACTATCCTCCTGTAAGATTGTTTCTCTCCACGGCCCAAGGTTTAAAGAGACCAACCTGATATAGTTAACTATTAGCAGAACTGTACCAATAAATTCACATTAGAAACAGCGCCGTAACATAGATTTTTTCTGGGGGGGCAAGCATTAATACGTGTATTTGGGCCTCCTAGAAAAAGTTTTTCTCATTCTTGGCCCCCCTTTCTATCTTTCTCTTACTATTTATGCCCCCGGAGCCTGTGGGCCCTCCCTCACGGCAAGGTCTGCAGGGTCGTTACTTACGCCCCTGGGCCCGTTCCATACATGACAATATTGACAAATCTCAAAGCCATACGAATAAATGTTATTTCTAGGGCCCCTAATAATAGACGTTTCTTCCTGAAGTGGGCCCTCGACTCACTTTTGTTTTATTTACCTTTGTGCGCTGCTTTATGTAATGTAGTGAAACTGTTTGATGCTTCATTTATAATTTCATGTTCGTATTGTATATAGATTAAGAAAATTTTGTCTCCAAATGGGCCCCTTCGAACGGCGGGGAACCTGCCTGGGGGGAAGTTGCCCCTCCCCTGCCCCACACAAGTTACGGTCCTGATTAGAGAAAAAGTAAACTCTCGAAATTTACGCAACTTGCAAATACCAAATCCTACTAGTGCTAAAATTGATGAGTTAGTACCACTGTTACCACTGCTATAAAGGGAAAGTAGGGGAAGGACTGCTAAGATTCGCTGGCCAGGTTTTGTGTCAAAACACAGCGCCAAGCTATAGTAAACGGACAATACAATAAAATACATCTGGAGGGAGACGTAGCCACCATGGGGCGCTCATTCTCTTACCCCTCTTCCCTCTGACATCGCCATTCATGATGATTAGTGATTATTTGAAACCAAAAAAAAAGTAATTCTTCACATCCAAAAGTCTACTCATATCATCACTTTCACTTCAACTTTTCCAAAGTGTATTAGGAGCTAAACACGATTTAGAAAATAATGGTAAACTTCTTTTTCGCTAGGAAAGGGGCAATTGTCTTTACGATTAAAAAAGAAAACTTTACTGTTGTTATACAAGCAGCATTCTACTGTAAGTCACCGAATTATAGTAAGTTGGATAGCTGTCATTTTGTCTGCGTGTTCGGTACATTTTATGTTATAAGAAGCCGTTTTTGATACTTTTTTTCTTCCAAATTGAAGTCGAAAACATAATAGTTGACTGTGGAAGAAAGTAAAAGTTCTGTTTTATTCTTGAAAGGTCAACTGACACAGATGTCAAATATATTTTCCGTCCTTTTTCTATTTCCTCTGTTTTTCATTGACTCTGGAAATCCTACCCATTCAATGGAAAAGACTTCCATTCTAACAATGAAAAACTCTTAAGATTGTGGGAGAGCAAGGAGGGAAAAAAATGGGTTTAGAAAAGAGTGGGGGGATTTTATTTTATTTTCACTGTCGAGATTCTCATTTTCTTGTCCATTTTCTCGTCGCCATTTGTGTGAAATGAGAAAAAGAAAGGAAGGAAGGAAGGATCAAACCGAAATTTCAAAATGAGAAGTGAAGCAATTTTCTACCTTTTTTTTTTTTTTTTTTTTTTTTTTTTTTGTGTGTGTCTAGTTATCTCAATGTATAACTGCCTAGAAACGTAGCGGCAGACGGAAGTAAATTTTCTATGAAATACAAGCAGAGATCAGTTATAAAGGAGAAAATGTAAATGACAGTTTTCTATCCTTAGCTGAAGATTATGTTCGTCATTTCCCTAAAACCTCCACCGTATCCTCCGGACTAGCAAACTTCCTTCTGGAACGAAAATGTGTCTCTCTTCAAAGAAGTTATGCTGATATTATATATATATAGGGTGCTTCACAACTTTGGAAACTCACTGATTTCTTTATTTAGCTTACAGACATGGTTTTGGTGTCATTTTGTGGCAAAATATATCAAGTTTTTTTAACCCTATACCTTTAGAGTTTCAATGTGGTTTCCATTGGAGATGCAGCATACATCCCATCTGAAGTCGACTTCTTGCCAAACCCGCTGCAGTACGTCAGCTGTGACTTTTCTCAATTGTGAGGTAGATCCCAGCTCTGGTTCAGTTGCGAGGTTGATGGTTTGAGATGTAATCGTTTTCTCAACATACGCCAAACTGTCATGTGTGGGATGCCCAGCAATCGAGAAGCATGCCGGGGCTGTTCACAAAGCCTTGTCTCCCTTACTCTACAACGTCTTCAAACGAACGGGGACGACTTGAAGATTCATTGTGTTTTACCGAACATCCAAATTCAATAAAACACTGACAAATAGTAGGCCTACTGGGAGGATCTTTACCATACTTTGCACGAAAATTACGTTGCACAGTTGTCGCAAACCAAAATAGACAAATAGACTTGCTCGGGACAAGTGAAGGTAGCCATCTTTACTCCAACTGCCGCTAGCGCTTGCGGTGGCTTGTTTCTGAACTAGTGTACTACGTGAGTCAAAACTTTATGTATTTTGCTACAAAATGACATAAAACCCATGTCTGTAAGATAAATGAGTCAATCAATATGAGTTTTCAAAGTTGTACAGTCCTTTCTGATACACCATATTTTATATATACAGTACAACCCCTCAAATTCGAACCCCGGAAATCCGAAAACCCGGCAAATCCGAACACGTTCTCAGGAAAAAAAATAACTACAGCTGGAAAATTAACTACAGCTACTTATTGTTGCTTTTCCAACTCCGCACTCCGCCGCTAACTTGGTCAAACTTTCGCCGTCGTCTAAACGTTTTAAGGCTTTTAACTTTTGTTCCACGGTTCATGAACTGTGTTTCCGCTTACTCGACTCAGCCATTACAGTACGTACTTTTAAAACGTCAATTCAAGCTGTTTATTAGAATACGTAAACAAATATTAACCGCACAAACGCTTAAACACTTAACACTTAACTAACGCCTTATTTATACGCACGATCCGCACTATTCAGCAGGTGAACGCTCACTAGATAGACGCAATAAATACATCAATAAATACAGTAAGAGGAAGTGGTAGGGGTAGAGTGATAATAGGCTATTTTTAGCACACGCTCGCCTAGCAACAATGACAGCTCACCGGACGTACACTCATGTCCAAAATTATTGTCGCATGTCTATAAATATGTTGTTGTAGGAATATAATTTGATAACGAATTCGTCCGGTATTTCTTACAATGTTAGTACGTGTATAATTGGCAAAGACATGTATGTGACAAATTTCATGTCAAAAGAGCAGTAATTAAGAACAATAAAACAAAAATAAAACTTCCTTGTCCATTTAGCAACATTTTGTTTTACTCATTCTAATTTTCGTATTTATAATTATATTCCTGTGAAATTTGCCACAAATATAAATTTCCTGATTATACACATAGTATCAGTATTAAAGGTATCCTGCAAAATCATTATCCAATTATATTCTTACAAGAAGACAGTTATAGATATGCGACAATCATTTTGGACATGAGTGTACACCCGCCAGTCAAGATCACTGCCCTTTCGGCCACTACCGCCAATTCACTGACGAAATAAATACGTAATATTATTTCCCGGGTAATCCGAACCCCCCGAAATCCGAACAGGCTTCAGCCCCAATAAGTTCGGATTTGAGGGGTTGTACTGTATATACACGTTTCATTACAGGCTTTGTAACCTTACTTTCCGATTACTTCTCGTATTGTATATATAGAAATAGAAATATGCTAATAAAAAACGTATATATATTCCTGAGAGAACAACGCTTCAAGACCAACCTAAACGATAACATGGTAATCTAAGTAGCTCATCATCAGTGCCGTGCCGTGGAAAATCAGCGCCCGGGGCGAGAGTATACGACGGCGCCCCCATACATATATTCCAAGTATTTTTTGCTTTCTTTTGCTCCTTTTTCTCCCGATTTTTTCGCCCCCCTTACTTCGGCGCCCGGGGCCGTGGCCCCGCTCGTCCCCGCACGGCACGGCCCTGCTCATCATCATCATCAATATAACCATTGTGACAATATTGGCAGGTCCTGCAAAGCTTCTACAGTCTTCCGCTAACCTCTTCGTCTTCACGTACGATTTTCAACGAACTTAAAAAGTTCGTTATTGAATTCTCTGTGTCTGTCTGTCTGTTATTTGCGATTTTTTTTTTTAATTTTGAGCCCTCGATTCAATAGAGTATCGAAAACTATCTGTGAAAGTGATGGAATTTTTCGCGTCACTCTTACCGTTCCCGAGATATTGGCCAAACAATGGCCGATTTCCGGACATTTAAGGATTTATATCTCTGGAAGCATAAGTTATAAAGAGATGACGTTGATGTTGATCAATATGTAAGAGAATGGTGAACATTTTGGTACCAAATAGTAACCGATAGCCACTGTCCAAGTGCCCACTAGTTTGACCAGTGGCAACCAGTGAATATTGGTACCAAAATGTTTATCATGCTCTTACATATTGATCAACACTAAAATCATCTCCCTGTGACTTACCGTGTCCGACATATTGGCCAAAAAATAGTTCCAATTTCGGGAGATTTAAGGATCCATATCTCGGAAACCGTAAGTCATAGAGAGATCAAATTGGTGTTGATCAATACTAAGAGGATGATGAACATTTTGGTACCAACTAGTAACTAGTGGTCACTAATTAACTGGCCACCGTTCCCCAGATATTGGCCAAAAAAGTTCGGATTTCGGGAGATTTAAGGAACCATATCTCGGGAATCGTGAGTCATAGAGAGATCATATTGGTGTTGACCAATACCTAAGAGGATGGTGAACATTTTGGTACCAAATAGTAACCAGTGGCCACTGGATAACTGGCTATTGGCAAACTGGCCACTGTTCCCCAGATATTGGCCAAAAAAGTTCGAATTTCGGGAGATTTAAGGAACCATATCTCGGGAATCGTGAGTCATACAGAGATCATATTGGTGTTGACCAATACCTAAGAGGATGGTGAACATTTTGGTACCAAATAGTAACCAGTGGCCACTGGATAACTGGCTATTGGCAAACTGGCCACTGGTCCCCAGATATTGGCCAAAAAAGTTCGAATTTCGGGAGATTTAAGGAACCATATCTCGAGAATCGTAAGTAATAGAAAGATGATATTTTGCGAATTTTTGCGAGAAACAGAAGGAGCGGGTAAAAAGATTTACTTCTACATGTAGAAACAATCACAGTTATCCTCCCAGTTCCATCTCTCCATTCTTTTGAATTTCGTTCTGGCAATGCTCTTCGAGCATTCTCAACTGGTTCTATTTTGATATCGTCCATAAACTGCCTCCTTCACCCCTCCCTCTTTATCTTGCCACCACATGTCCCTCATAATACAGGTCTTTCTTAGCCAACGTCCCAAGTAGTTTCTCTTCTTCTTTTCATTTACGTCTAAAACTGTTTTTTTTTCTCCCTCACTATTTCCAATACCCTCTCATTCGTTTTCACTTATTATTATTATTATTATTATTATTATTATTATTATTATTATTATTATTATTATTATTATTATTATTATTATTTGAATAATGACTAAATTCATTGGAATGCACTACCCACCTAGAAGTCAGAGCCATAGTGCTATTTGAGCAAGATACATGAAGTTTTCTCCTGTAAAGGGGTTTGTGCACATTCTATTTCTCAAAGTGTTATGTCGTGACGTCATACCTGTCAATTCGTCTTCAGTAAATAAAATATCTCAGCCACATTGAGTCCAATTAAATGAAGATGGAAACCACATACAAGCACCCTCTCTGTTAATTAGCATTAATTTTGGTTGAATGGTCTCTCCCCTGTTGCTTGGATAGAGGGAATTAGAAACGCAGATGTGAACATACATTTGGTGTCATTCATGGCTTCTTTTTTTCCCCACAAGGAACTAGTTTGCAGTGATAAATGGTCCCTTCAAACGCTAAACGTCTTTCACTTAATGGAAAATTTATTCTTGATCCCAGCGGACAGAGAAGCATAGATCATGGTGTAACCTTGAAACGTATTTGGTAACTTAACGCAATGTTTTAATAGTAGAAAAGATTTATTCTTCTATCGAATCTATGTGCTAAGTAAGCTACGAAATCAGGGTTTCTGCCAGCATTTCCAAATTGGGGTGTCATTAAAGGCTGTTGTAAATTGCGCTTCAAAATACATTACATTCAGTATTTTGTAGTTATTTGTACACATTAGAAGCAGTGATGTCAACTTATTGAAAAAGCAAGGGCGCCAATCCCGGGGGGACGAGTGGGTCCGGGCCCCCCAAAGCTCATCTGGGCCGCCTTACTGTATTTGTAAATTTACAATATTTGGCATAATTTGAATGAAATTTGTTTTAAAATCCTCATATATGCTTTCTGCGTCTGAATGCCCCCCCCTTCAAATTTACAGAGAAATCGGCGCCCTTGTGAAAAAGTACCACTTTGTGGGTTTTTTTTAAATTTATCCCAAAGAGATAACGGGAGTTTTCGTAGAAACTGGCAGCATTTATATGGGATTTTTTGGGAGGGAAATAAATTAATGAGCCTTCAATAAGCATAAAATCAGTACTAATTGTCAAATTTAGTTACTGTAAAGTGCATGCCAGTGTGGAACAGATATATACAGTGACTTGAGCACCTTAAGAGATCTCCTTCGTCTCTAATCGGTTAGAGTACACGCTTTGGCGTAGGTAGCTCATGTGGTTTGGATTCCACGTTAATGACTAGGTCCACGTCTCATATAGCCTCGCTGCTGAAAGGGATGTTAAACTGAAAATCAAATTAAACTGAGAATCTTTTTAAAAAATGAAATATTTAAGTTTTACGCCCGATGATTATGCCGGTTAGGCTAAAGGAGACGGTGATGATGAGAGATGAGTGAAAATGGTGGAATGAAGAAAGTGGGAGGAAACGGGAAAACCCCGAGAAAACCCACGAGCACGGTGTTTGTCCACCACAAAGTCCACACGGCGCGAGCGGGGATCGAATCAGGGACCCCAAGCAGAGGAGCTAAACGTTCTACCACTGAGCCACCGCGCTCCCCACTGTAGAAGTTATTCTGCTATTTTTAGCAAAAAGTGTCGAACGAGAAACAACAATCTTCCAAAACATTCCACACGAAATTACTGGAGAATGAAACTTGTCTTATCTTGCTCTGTTACATGCCATCGAAAATTATAACAAAAATACATGATGTTAATACTAGTTTCTAACAACAAAATGTACTTGCTTTCGCCAACATTTGCAATTCTCTCTCCTCAATTTCTTATTCATAATCTCTTTGATTGAGACAGAACATCTCAATTTACTGACATACTGAAGAAAGTGAGTGACATAGAGTAGCTACACTTTACGTATTTTATGGATTTTCGAGATTTTATACAGCGCGGGAAATTTAAGAGCAAATGGAAATTTCCTCTCTCCTGAGGTGGGATTTTATAGCGTTTCAGGTTGATATCACAGATTTTGAGTTTTTCGCAAACTTTATTCAGAAAAATATATGGCAGTTGGCTTTTCACAAAAACGGATTTAAATGTTTCAGGTTGGTATCACAGATTTTGAGTCTTTCGTAAACTTTATTCAGAAAAATATATGGCAGTTGGCTCTTCGCAAAAACGGATTTAGTGCATTGCCTTTCTTCATTCAATATTAACAAATTTTTATTTATATTTATTTATCATCCTCTCATAGTTACAGAAGCAGACATACTCAACTAATATGCAGGGTAGATCCCACAGCAAAATATAAGTATTGTTGCCCATGAGACGAGATGAGACGAGTTTTTTTTTTTTTTTTTTAACTTGTCTCAATATTCGAAGAACTCTTTCTCGTCTGGTCTCGATTCTCGGAAAGTTTATTTCGTAACGTATATGTATACAAAATTTATATTCTGACATTTATTTTTGCCGTATATTTTGTAATGGCTTGCGTATCTTTAGATAAATGTTCTTCATTGTGTTTGTCCAATCCCTTTATCACTTTATACTCTTTATACTCTGAATGATGTGACACTAAAACAATATAACTACTTGAGATCTAAAACTAGGGTGAATACCCAGGAGAATGGAGAAATTCTACTCTCATCTGTATTCTTATCTCAAAAACGATTCGACGATTGCCTCATTTCTCGTCGCATATTCGAGATAAAACAAATTCTTGTCTCGTGTGTAATAAGTTTCCCTATTCCGGAAACAATTCGCCTTTCATTATCTTTCTTTAAACAAAACTTAGTGAAATTTTTCAAAATAATTTTAACGAAGTTCAAATCCAAAAATTTAATGGTTCATAACTCAGGAACCAAAGTCCTTCATACCATAATTCACAAGCGTGTATAACACGTCAAGGTCGACAACCACGCCAAGTTTGATCCAGATTGGATTATTTCGGTTGAACTCGTACAATATACATAGTGTTCTTGATTTTTCAAAAGAGGGAGGGGAAATCAATGACGGATAAAACGTGGAAAACAGAAACAGTGGTTTACAAAGTGTTTTTGGAAATTAATTTTGTGGTTTTCTTCTATTCCACTACATATGAAGATTAGGTAAAGAAAACGTTTATTCTAGAAACATCGGTTATACTCAGTGGCGTATTTAGGATTTTGTTTCGGGGAGGCTATGTACAACACATGAATAAGCACTGATATCTTTCTTTAGGGTACAGACATATTTTAATGAAGTTGTGCATATAACAAATTTATTTCGGGGGGTGACTTGAGCCCGACACCCATCCCCCTAAATACGCCACTGGTTATACTACAGAAATAAACTAACAATTACTCCCAATAGGATAAACACTGTCATTATTTTTGGCAACGGAGGGAGCACGCAATTCTTTTTATCGCTATAAAAATGGTTTTGTCTTGATTTTTTCGCAAATTATATATGATACTCCATCCTGAGCGTTATGACAATGGTCGGGTATATCTCATCAACTATATTGACTATTGTCCAGTGATGCCAACATGAAACATTATAAAATCCCATCTCAATGGGCAAAAATCCCATTTTACCACTGATTTTCCCACGTTATACTTATTATAAATATGATGCAAAGTGTGATCAAAAAGTAAGGTGAATGTAGTTGCACAGTGCCATCTATCGATGCTGTATCCGTTTCAACTAGTAAATCCGGTAGCTTAAACCTTTGGTACAGTCACTGTCGAGTCTGAATGTGTTGTGACATGATAGTTGGCTTCCAGAGTCAGCACGGAGAAGAGTGAAGACGTGTTAAAAGTGTCTGTCGAGCGCCAACATTAAGCTTTGTTCTAAGCATGTACCAAAGAAGCTCATGAAATGTCAAAATCAGTGTATGGCGATGAAGCAGTGACATTGAAGACCTTTTACAACTGGTATGAGCGATTCAAAAGCGGTAAAGAGTCAGGAATCGGTTGAAAACGAGCAACGATCGAGACGTCCTTCGACGTCAAAAACAGATGAAAACGTGCAAAAAGTGGCACAAATGATTTGTTCAAACAGGCGAATGACTATTCGAGAGGTTTCCGAAGAACTAAACATCTCGTATGGGTCCTTGAAAAGCTCATTAACCGCAGATTAAATAGGCAAATGTCTTCTTTTTGGCTCCTTCTAAATATTAAAACTGTGCTTTCCACACACTTTATGAGGAGCATCCTGAAAGTTGATTGTTTATCGTTGGTATTGTACTTTCTTCCAGTGCCCCCCCTTTCCCTAGAAGAGGAAAGTTTTTTTTATTATTTTATATATAAATAAAACCCATCTCAGAGTTTGGAGCTCTTAAAAGTAGCTCTAAGTACCATTCTTACAACCCACCGCCCCCCCCCCCCCAGAAGTCCGTCCTGGATCCGCCCCGGCTGCCTTCTTTCATTCGTTTGTTCATTTGTTTTATTTTTTCTTTCATTTCTTTCATGCGGTTCGGATTTCACGTTAATCAGTAGGTCCAGGTCTCAAATAGCCTCGCTACGGAACAGGACGTTAAAATAACTCTTTTATTTCTTAAGTATCCGAGCACAAATTGTGTTTCCTGGCGCTTGTTTTTTTAACCATCACATATGATTAACTCAGTTCAGAAACAGCTTCTGCACTAGTATTCACTATCTCAACAGCAAAGTAAAGATTCCCTGCAAAGATTGCGAATTTGACACCCAATTTATTTCGTGTTTCTTGATGACTCATTTCAGGTATGTCTACTCTCCGTAGAGGTCTGCACGGGTTCGGGCCGAACTCGGGTCTACAAAGCGTAGATCATTTCACGTTTCGATCGGGCATGGGCTGCAAATTTTTCAATATACAACCATATTTCTCGGGCATTTTCGGGCCTAACTTTGTAAATATGCTGTACAACGAAATTTATCGGACCGTACTTTCTGGAGAACTTTTAAAGCACAACTGCAAAATGAAATCTTTAATTGCTGTAAATGAAAATAAAATTTTGCGTTAATCATTAACATCTCGGATTAGGGCCGGGCTGAAAATTCCGGCCCGCGCTGACTAACTCTCCGCCAGTAGAAAATTTTTGTTAATTTGGTTTCTAATATAATCTATATGTGTATATATGAAAAATCCCATAGATCCTATCAGTGGCGATTCTAGAAGGTGAAAACTGGGGTGTCTGCCAGAACCCAGACTATAATAGGTATATAATGAGTTTAATATAAACTTTCAAAAATATATAAATAATAGCTTTAATTACTTTTGTCACTCAAAAAACTGGGGTGCCTAGTTCCCCCCCCCCCCGGCTCCAGGATAGATCCTCCACTGGGATATGTTGCCGTTTATTCGTTTTCGAAATATAAACGTCAAAAAAATACCACGAAATGAAAATTTTCCCACAAGTTGACATCACTGCTGTTCTCTTGCATCATAAAAAACTTGATTTGGATACACTTCACCATTAGTTTGGTCTTAATAGATGGCGTGATAATCGTACAGTATGAATTTTCAGGTTTACATTAAAAAAAAATATATGCATGAGTATTTAGCAATAGGTCTTGTTCATCTCAATAAGACGTATGATTGGTTTGTGTCTCATGTTAAGACTTTTTTTCACGACACACTAATTCTGTTACGGAATTCGGCTGAAACATTTTCCGTGTTTGAAGAAACTCAGCATAATATTTAATTTAAAAGAAAAAGCTCGGACGATGTTCGAAACAAATCCTAAATATAAAATCAATATTCATCAAATAACTTATTATTCATAAGCCTGCTGTATATGAGCGTTACAAACATATAGAAAAAAGACGCTCGTATTTGCCACAAATAATAGTTTTTGTATAAAATATATCACATTTCCCTTTTTAATGTACTGTAAAATTTAAATCCACGAAGCGGAATTACGAACCGTGAACGAGTTTTCTCTCTCTCTCTCTCTCTCTCTCTCTCTCTCTCTCTCTCTCTCTCTTAAAAGGAGAAAGAAAAAAGTGATTCGTTGCCTAGTAGGTTGGAAAACTCCCCTTCCAAAGTTGTCTGGCTACAAAATAAAGTCGGTCGTAGAGGAAGCGTGTGCCCACAACAGTGTGTGCGTGATTTCTGTTTTCGCTTCGTCACAAGATGGCGCTTATCACATCTGACAAAATGACACATCACCCGCGACATTGCTCTGTTTCGCGGAAAACTTTGAAGATTAATGTATAAGCTTATGGAGATTTCTCCTGTGGATTCCCTTTTGGTTCAGTTCCAGAAAGCTCTTGGCACAACGACTGAAAACACACGCGTACAACTCAAGCGTTAATAAATCCCTTTAATTGACATGTCAACAAATAGAGGACAATGTTACTCGAATAAAAAAATAAACGAAAATCTAACTATACACCCAAACTTTAAAAAAAAAAAAAAAAAAAAAAAAAAAACTTCAAAATTCATTATACATATTAACCTGAAGTCTTAGTAGGTTTACACGCAAGGGCGCCCATCAGGGCAGGCAAGATGGGACGATCGCACCCCTAGAGGAATTGTACTTCAGAATATCGAAAATCCAATAGAATTTTTACATTAGTTACAGTAAAATTTGAAACTATTTTTGAAACGTCGCTTATACTTGCCCCCCCTTTGAAACCACAACATGATCGCCCTTGGTTACACGTTTCTATTTTGTTCGAAAACAATTTTAAGCTGATTAAACTTTCAATATTAAAGGTACATGGTTACAGGGGAAAAAAGGTAAGATTTTTCAATGACTTTTTTATAGTAGCAAGGCATTTAAAAAAATAATACAGTCCTACATAAAATTGGATTAAGACTTGTTAATGGATGGACCAACCATCAAGTACTTTTACCAGTTTTTCTGGTGCCATTTGTTCGCGATGGGGCGATTGCCCCCCTGTCCCACGTGTTGCAACTCATCTTACACATAATTTTACGGGCTACAATTAAATATGAAAACATAGCTGTCTTTCTATGTGTATCTCTCAATCTACATAGCTCACCTCTCTCTCTCTCTCTCTCTCTCCAAATTTATTTGTTATTTAAAAACTAGCAGCGATCACCCTGCTTCGCTAGGGTCACCCCGGAACGCAATAAACTTTGTTACTTAGATAATTTTTACTTTTTCCCTTTCAAGTGATATGATAAAAACCATAGAAGATTGCAGTAAATGTTAACATTATATCGCCTGTCATTTATGTTAACCCGCCGAGTGACACGGTCATGTGGGTTGCATATAAATACGGTTAGATTTAGCTATGATGAGCTAACAAAGGATTTGTACGTTATGGACACTTGAATGGTCAATTATCTCAAGACACTGGTAATTGAAAATTAAAGTGATATGATAAAAACCATCTAGGGTCCAAATCTTAATAACCCCCCAAAAATGAAAGAAATTGGTTCAGCCGTATTAACGTGATGAGCTAACAAAGGATTTGTACGTTCTCTTTTATATATATAGATTTCTTTGGTTCAAAAATCTTCAATGTTTTTATTCCTATTATACTTGACAAATATATAACCTAGGATATGTACAGTCAGCGACAAAAGCTCTTTCCGTTTAGTAGAATTTATTTTGAGAATGATGGTGGTATGGCTACAATGTACATTAAATTGTATTCTTTTTTAATTTACTGAAAACAGTACTGAAATTGTCCTTCCGTTCTGAAGTTATTTACGAAACTAATTTCATCAAAATGAAAGAACTTTTGTCACTGACTGTACAATTTTTACGGGAACCTTTCGCGCAAATACTTGAACCCAGTTTCCCGATGACGTTGCCTAAATTTAAAACAACACTATTTTTAAAGGAACAACTCGAGAAAATTTCCCAAATTCACTGATTGTTGCACATATGCGTGGTAAATTCGCACACCCAAGGGCGCCCATGTTATGGTTTCCAAGGGGGGACAAGTATAAGCGACGTTTCAAAAATAGTTTCAAATTTTGCTGTAACTAATGTAAAAATTCTATTGGATTTTCGATATTCTAAGTACAATTTCCTCTAGGGGGGACGAGCGCCCCACCTTGCCCTTCTCTGATGGGCGCCCTTGCGCACACCCACAACATTCTGAACACAATGACATGACGTATAAACCGAAGATAATCATTCAGAAGACAAAACGTATGACCTATAAACCTCATCAGGGTATAAGATGATGATTTTTAAGTGATTCTTTTAATATTTCAAAAAGTCACAATATTTCGAGAAACTTCCCATCTTCATACCTAATATCTGTACGTCAATAAAACTATGCAAAAATATAGTCTAGGACACTTTTTATTTTATTTTCTTAAATACATTTCGTAATGTACCTGACTCTGAAGCTCAGCAAGATAGATCCATATTTTTGCTCATATTTTTCCCGGATATTTTCCGAATTTTCCCTCATTTATAAAAGTATGAATCGTGAGTAATGTTTAATGTTTAAATGTTTCAAGGAAAGTCAATTTGGATTCCGCAAAGGAAAAGGCACCCGAGATGCTATTGGATTGATCAGAATTATATTAGAACTAGTTCTCGACGTAAAGAGAGAATTGTACTTGTGCTTCATCGACTGGGTCAATTGAACTAAATTTCTCAAAATACTTGAAGAAATCTGTGTCAACAGAAGGGATTGCCGACTGATTCGCAATCTGCGCACAAGACAAAGAGTGAATTTGCGTTTGAATCAAGAACAAATCAACAGTGTGGAGATTGGGAGAGGAAACAGACAATGAGGTACATTCATGTCCAAAATTATTGTCGCATATCTATAACTGTCTTCTTGTAAGAATATAATTTGATAATGATTTTGCATGGTACTTTTAATACTGATACTACGTGAATAACCGGGAAATGTATATTTGTGGTAAATTTCATAGGAAAAGAATTATAAATACGAAAATTAGAATGAGTAAAACAAAATGTTGCTAAATGAACAAGAAAAGTATTATTTTCGTTTTATTGTTCTTATTTACTGCACGTTTGACATAAAATTTGCCACATACATGTCTTTGCCGATTATAAAAATACTAACATTATAAGAAATACCGGGCGAATTCTCTATCAAATTATATTCCTACAACAACATATTTATAGACATACGACAATAATTTTGGACCTGAGTGTACGTAGTCATCCCAATTATTTAACGTTACAGTGAATGCTTAATAAAGGAAGCACTAATAGAAGTTGGAGATTTCAAGATTGGAGAACAGATCATTAACAGTACAAGGTATGCACTGACATGGTTATTATAGCTTTAACAAAAACGCACTTCAGGAGAAGTTGGATAAAATACCAGGTTATCATAAAATAAGTATCGCTGTTCAGAGATCTCTGGAGACATAACCACTTGACAGAATGCAACCAAACTTGGTAGGAGCATATTTGGGAACATGCAGAAGCGATTGGTGTAGAAAACAAAATTAGTTCCAGTTCTCACCACCAGAGGTAATTGTGGTTCTCTGTACTACGCCATGTAAGTGCAGCGTGGAAGAAAAACGACACTGGTGATGTAAAGTCCAGTGAGCAGAACCCTACATCATCATCATCATCGCCCATAACACGGTGTTTGTCCACCACAAAGCTCACTTGGCGGGGGCTGGGATCGAACCCTGGACCCTAAGCACCAGAGGTGAACGCTCTACCACTGAGCCAAAGCGGCCCCAAAGGGAAGTATACTGATGAGACTTAAGAAGAAGTTAGTCAAGTGCTATATATGCAGAGGCGGCGATTAGGGGGGAAAGGGGGCAGTTGCCCCTCCACTTTCTTGAAGTAACAACTTAATGTATATAGTTTCATTTGGAAATGTAAAGTTTTTATATGTAGTAGTGGTACATGGAAAAAATGATGCCATAGCCTATAATATTTGCGATTGCGTGAATACGTATTGGTTATTTGTCTTCTCGTGGAGTTAAGAAAGCTACAAAATTTGCGTTTTAATTGCAATTCAAAGCAATTAATATTGCAATTACGTATTTCTTTAAGTGTCGTAGCAAATGCTTGTAATATTTACTGTCTTTCATTTTCTAAGAGCAATAAAATACATTTAATGGCATAATTAAAAATAAAAGTGTGGAATTAAAAATAAAAGTTGTTCATTAATGGACAGTTTCAATAATGTAACTTTTACAAAACAAGCCTTATTATTCATTACTATGATTAATATTATCTTTTCTCTTTATTTGTTTTCCAATTTATTAAATAATCTGATCACATTATTTTCCAGACAGAATGTTAGGATGTTCATGAGCAAGGAATCAGATCTCTTCTTACACCTTCGTTGTTTAAGAATACAAAGGGCTAGTATTTACTTGCGTTGCTCTTGTCAATTTATTTAATAAAATGTGAAATACGATATACGGTATTTTAACTGAAAAAGACAGTATCCTATTAGTTATAAATCTTTCGTGAAGCAAAGTGTTAGAAACAAACCAGGAAAACTTACATTGATATACAAATATTCAGATCATGTCTTGTCCCCCCACTTTTAACGTCCATCACCGCCACTGCATAGGCTATATAGAATATTGGATTCTATGGTTCGGAGACTTGCATACTAGAGAAGTTACAGAAGAAATATTTAGAGAGCTTCGAAATGTGCAGTTGAGGAGGAAGATATAGAAGATCAAATAGACGGAGAGATTAAGAAACGAAGACGTTTTAAAACGAGTAGGAGAGAAGAGGACGCTTTTAGCTAACATCCTTCGTAGGAAGGCCAATTGGATTGGACACATCTTACGAAGAAATTGTCTTCTTCATACCACCATAGATGGAAAAAGGAAGGAAAGATCCTAACTGATCTATAATTTGAAAAATAGAACAAAATGTTGGGAGTTAAAATAGGAATCTGAATTTCGAGACACTTGGAGGAAACATTTCCAGATCCGAATCTAAGGCAGAAAGGAAGAAAGAAAGATAATTCCTCATTAGTTCCAGGATCTGCCGTCACGCAAAATACTTAAAAGTCTTCATCCTGGCGAAATTAAGATACCGCTAATTTTACAGTAATTATGTGATATCTTCAAATAGATAGAAGATAATCGAAATATGGAACAAGAGCGCCCTAGACAATATTATTTTGCGTGAGGTACCGTTATCACAAGTCACCTAGCGGCTTTAAGTTTTCAGCTGTTTAGAAACGCGAAAATAAATGCCGATTTTCAAAATGGCTCGAAATCGAAAGCAGATATGTGAGTCGTGATAACGGTTTCTCATGTAAAATAATATTGTCTAGGGCGCTCTTGTTCCACATTTCGATTATCTTTTTATCTATTTGAAGATATCACATAATTACTGTAAAATTAGCGGTATTTTAATTTCGCCGGGATGAAGACTCTTAAGAGAAACAAACGATTGATTCTCAATAAATGTATTCCTTCTTGGAATGAATCTAAATCATCACGTACTCGTATGTCGCGAAAATTATGCTTAGAACGTCTCCATAGGATAACTTTACTTTTGTAAGTGTAGTTAGTTTATTGAAGTTCTGCGATTAGTTTAGGTTATGTTACGTAGAGAATTCGATTAGGTATGTTTAGTCTAAGTTAGTATTGAGATTTTTCATTTTTTATGTATAAATTTGATCTGCAGTAACTTCCTTCATAATGTAAGATAAGCCAGTTACTCAAATCTGCCTTTGAAGAACTGACACGACTTATTTATAGTGATTATGTCTTCGCACTCACAAGGAAAAACCACGGACACAAGTGTGAAGGGGTCACTGTGACTTGCTCATCCTGTGTAGGAGAGCATTGGTTCGATCAGACCCGTGGTCAGAACATTAAGATAGGAGAATCGAATAATTTTTTGGAGGAGTTCAGCCTATATTCTTGAGTGCTTTTTTCTTTAAACATCAACTTATCTAAAAGTACTGAAAGCTTCATGGAGAGTAAAGGTGTCACAGACTAACTGATCCCCCATTGGTCACCCAGTACATACAGGTCTCAGTATCATCCCAGATTATGGAGGTGTATGATGAAGGACACTGTGTCAGAGCTCTCTCTTCCTCCAAAATTCTCATTATACTAGTTCTTTCATACATCTGTCACCTTTTGAGTACAGGTCATAGTACGAGGAATCATATTTTATAGAGACTATTACTAGTAGAATACCCGTTCTTCGCACGGGAAGAATACGTTTCATTTTGGGCATAAACGGAAGAATTTGGATTTAAACGGCATCGGAAGTGTCACTGTTCGTCACAGTGACCTCGGTAACTATTGATTCGACACTAATATCGGTCATTTTCAACCATTTTTTAAATATCTCCATCTCCTCTCCTAAGTTGCACCATCAAAGTGAAATAATAAAAACCATCCCAGGCCTGAATCTCATCTAGGTTGAAAATTTGATTGAGATCGGTCTGGTGCTTCAAGAGTTATTTAGAGTAACAAATATAGTCACTTTCATTTTTACATACACCGTATATAGATAGACAGAAAACAGATTTATTTATTTAAGTTTAAAGAATTCCATGCATACTTATTCTCCGCTATAATTCTATCATCTGTAAGTAAAAAACTCACTAAAGAGAAACAAAAATAAAAAAAGCTTTTACATTTTGTCACCAGATGTCTCGACATGCACTAAGTAAATGTAAGCATCTTGGTGTAGACTGTTCGAGAGGGTAATTTGTTTCTTCATATTTCCACTGGGAATATTACATTTAAATTCCCCTATTTTAGCTTTCGCTTATGTAATCTCATAATCTTAATTGTCGTAGGAAAAAAAAAACTAAAAAATAGAAGAAAGAGTTTATTTAACTTTCTTTTTTTTCTAATTCACATTATTTCGTTTCTTTCCCCAGAGAAATGGGTCTCTGTTTTAAGACGGTCTTTTTAAAATGGAGAAGTTTTTTAACGTCTCGTGTTACTAGATGGAACGTTGCTACTTCGAGAAAATTCTATTTCGCGTTCCCCTCGGTGGTAAGGTTACACCTACTCCACTTTAGCAAATCAACTTACAATTCCCAAACCAAGTTGCTCAAATTTGACGCTCTGAACATTGAGTCTTGCGAGAAGAAATATATATATAAAAATTTCAGGGCAAGGAAGGAAAAAAAGTAGTTTTAAAAAATCACTCTGTCTTGTCGTTCAGGAATTCAGGTTTGTCTGGGTTTAACAGCTGTGGTTGCGAAATATAATTTTCTGTCTGTTTTAGACGATTACTGCTAGAAAAGCAAAATCGTGTTCCTTTTGTGTATGGATTTGAAAGTTCGCCGCAAAATGACAAAAAAAAATGCGTTTTTAGATCAAATTTTTAAGTAAAATACAAGACAAATGAAATGAAAGATATACTTCTCCAAATACTAGTTGCGCGCTTGAACTTTCCTAAGCTCTCATGCAGTTGAACTTCTGCAATAGCTCATCAAGGGGAAAACGTAATTAAACATTCCGAGCATAGTTCGTAGTTTACTGTTTGAAACATGTAACTCCTATTTTATTACTTAATGCAATATAAATTTTAGATGGCAGAACAATAGAAATAAATGCAGAGGTCTTATTAAACGCTTACAGGGACATGGGTTTAGAAATAAGTGCAGAGAAAACTATAAATACATGAAAGTTCGTCGGGATCGTAATACTTCAAATGATGAATACGTTAAAATATCAGATAATAATTGATAAAGTGGATACTTTCAAATATCTAAGATCAATATTAACAGAAGAAAACCATATTCACGAAGAAATTAAATGTCGACTAAAAGCAGGGGATTCGTGTTATTATTCAGTTCAAAATCTCTTCTCGTCGAGGAATTCTGTCGAGGAATATAAAACGATAATCATGCCTGTTGGGTTGTTTGGTTGCAAAACATGGTCACTTACTCTGAGAGAAGAACATAGACTGAAAGTATTTGTGAACAAGATCCTGAGACCAATATTCAGACCCAAGAGGAATAGGGATGGAGAATGGCGGAAACTTCATAACGACGAACTAAATTTATATCGTCCACCAAACATTGTTAGGGTCATCAAATATAGGAGGGTCAGGTGAGTAGGTCATGTAGCAAGGATGGAAGAAAGTAGGAATGCTTTCAAAATCTTAACTGGAGGACAAATCGGAAAACGACCATTAAGAAGACCTAGGCGCAGATGGAAGGACAATATTAAGATGGATCTCGCAGAAATAGGATTACAAAGTAGAAATTGGATCCAGTTGGCTAAAGATAGAAGTCAGTGGAGAGCTTTTGTGAAAGCGGCATTCAACCTTAGCGTTCTAGAGTCCATAGAGTTCATTAGTTAGTTAGTTAGTTAGTTTGAAAGTTGGTCGCAAAATGACAGGAAAAATGCGTTTTGGGGATCAAAATTTTAAGTAAAATACAAGATAATTGAAATAAAGGGTATACACCTCCAAATATTAATTGTGAGCTTGAATTTTCCTAAGTTTTTTAGAAGCAGAAGTTTGGCAATAGCACATCAAGAAGGAAAAGGTAACGAAACATTCCGAGTGTGGTTCGTAGTAATATTTAACTCTTTATTTTATTATTAATGCAATGCTATTTCCGAAACAATATACAGTAGCTTCGTGTTTGTTTGCGCAAACCCATGACTTCATAAACCTGCAAAGAAAGTAGTCACAAGGAGTAATTTTCAATGTGTTCAACTACGCGTACATATTTAAAATATGGGAACCACTATACGGGGTGTTTTAAAACAACATCGACAACGTTTGTGAGGTGATTCCTGGCACCAAGATAAGACAAAAAGTATAGACCAACGTGAGTGAACAAATGCTTCCTTTCGAAGTTATAGGCTGCCGAAAACATGAAAAAAATTAACTTTAAAGGTCCATAGCTCCAAAACTATGGGACCTACCGTAGTCGGGTCAAGACTTCACTTAGGAACTAACATGTGCCCTATCCAAATATCCAAGTTTCAGAATCTTGCGGTACTTTCGCAAAATTTTTTATAGAAGTAGTTGGTGAGTAGAAAAATACTTCAAATTATATACCCGTAGCCAAACTCCCTCTATAAAATTTTTTGCGTGAGTACCGCAGGGTTCTGAAACGTAGTTTTCCATAGCGCACATATCAGTTTTGGAGTCATGAACCTTCAAATTTTATTTTTTTATGTTTTCGGCTGCCTATAACTTCAAAATGACGGATTTCTGCACCCAGGTTGGTATGTACTTTTTGTTTTATGTATTTATTTATTTTTATTTTTATTTTTTATTTATTTTTTTGCCAGGCATCACCTTCCGAACGTTATTGGTGTTGTTTTGAAACACCTTATATAAAAACGATGAGCACAGTCATTTTTAATACATCGTAATGACTTAGAGGTTGTATTTTTATCAGTGCATTTAGAATTTTGTCGTCTTGTGACCTCCATTAAAGATTAATAATGGCGGCTGATAAAGATATTTAAACACATATTGTGCTATGTGTAAAATCAGCTCCTAATGATTTAGAAACTCTTATTCCATAGTCAACTTTCGATTTTTATTTGGAATGTCTGCATGACACGATTTATTTGTATGATTCACCAGTAAGTGTGAGTGTCTGAGAAATGGGAAACAAACGAAAAGTGAAATCTTAGTTTTAACGTCCAACGTTCTTTAGGCTCATTAGGCTAATAAATGACTAATCAAAGTGAATGATAATGAAACTATCGGTGGAATGAGAATGTGCACAGAAACGGTAGAAACCAGAGAAAACTATGGCCATGATGATGTCAAGCAGAAACTGAAGTGACCTGGAAAGCAACTAGGGACCTCTCACACCACAGGAAAGGGGGATGTACAATGAGCCATGGAGTCCCCAGAAGAACATCAGTAGCACTTGGGAATCAATAATGACTTTTAAATACCTTGAAAAGTGTATTTAACGTTTAGAAAGCGTATACGAGGGTCACTACGAAAGTTTTGAGATGTGAAATAACTTACATACTTAAAATCAATTTAACACTTACATTTTCTCAAAGTATTCACCATTACAATGTACACACTTTTGCATACTCGAAAACCACTTTTGGAAGCAGTGCTGCCAGTCTTTTTCTTCAAGTGTTGAAAGTTCATCTCGTAAGCCACTACAGCTTCTTCAGGACTGCAAAATCTCTTCCCACGCATGCGATCTTTGATCTTGGGGAACAGAAAAAAAATCACACGGGGCCAGGTTAGGACTATACGGCGGATGAGTCATAAGTTTGACCTCCGTAGATTCTAAAAACTGAATTGTGATGTTGGCCGTGTGTGCGGACACGTTGTCATGATGAAGCAGGATCCCACGCAATCCAGTTCTTGGACGCCGTTCCCGAAGCTTCTGGAACACTTTTGTTAGGCAAACAGTGGTGTACCACTGAGCAGTAACAGTCCTTTGTTCTTCAAGTGGAACAGTTGCAACATGATCAGATTTGGAGAAGAAAGTTGCGACCATCTTCTTCAACACACTTCGCGATCGCTTCACTTTTGTGGGTGGATTTTCGTCTGGAAAGATCCAAACTGTAGACTGGCGTTTATTTTCAGGGTCAAATTGATGGATCCAGGTCTCGTCACCAGTAATAATGTCAGAGACGCATCGAGAATTGCCTCCATCAAATCTTGCAAGCATTTCTTCACACCATTCCACACGCATGCGCTTCTGCTGTTCAGTCAAAGTGTGAGGCACCCAACGAGCTGAAACCTTCCTGACCCGAAGATGATCATGAAGAATTTTTGTTACTGCTGGCGATCCAATGTTCACTGTAGATTCAATGTCCTTGAAAGTTGTTCGAGAATTTTCTCGAATCATTTGTTCCACAGCGGCAGTGTTTTCATCTGACACAGCTGTTGCCGGACGTCCAGCTCTCTCTTCATATTTAAGCGATGTCCGGCCTCTTCTGAATTCACCAAACCACGGAAAAATTGTAGCACGGGAAGGAGCAAGGTCCCCAAATGGCCCCTGCTAACGGTCAGGGCTTTGTGTCCCGTTCAAACCACTTTTGAAATCGTAAAGGATCATTGCCCGAAAATGTTCCCTTTCGAGCTCCATTCTAGACAGCCGAATACTGCTCAAATCAACAAACAAGTGAAGGCGATACGGCCACGCCGATAAGCGAGGCAAGTTGAAACTTGCTTCGCTTCTTCGCTCTGGATACCACTACCGAACGCAATTGTTGGAATTCAAATACTGTGCCACAACAATGCGTATCTCAAAACTTTCGTAGTGACCCTCGTATTATGTGTGATTGCTTCTCTTTACTGTGAATTATATGGTACTGATGCTTGCATTATATTACTTCTACTTTATTATCGTACTTAAAGGTACTGCGCCTGGATCAATTACTTCTTTAGATGATTTTTTTGAATCAATAGATTCTACCATTAAAATTTCCAAATAGTGATCTTATATTCTTAATCTGCACCCAACCCAACAATGTTTCGAATAGCATGTAGTCGGCAGTTGAGAAAGTATGATAACAATTATATATTTGTTTGGTTTTAAGCTCCAGGTGTAAGCAAACAAGTGCTTATATGGTAGTTTTACTTCAGATATGTGTGTGTGTGTGTGTGTGTGTGTGTGTGTGTGTGTGTGTGTGTGTGTGTGTGTGTGTGTGTGTGTGTGTGTGTGTGTGGTACGTCTTTTCTCTGTAACTACTGGCTGGATCAAAATCAAATTTGGTGGAGAACTAGAGCATCATCTAAGACAGCGTTTCTCATCCGCTGTGTCGTGACACATTGGTGTATCCAGAGATTTATAATGTCTTCTAAGGTCTTCCGCAAAGAAATTATCTTTAGAAGAAAATAAAAATTTATCGCCAATCAACTTGATTTGACACTTGTCTTCCAAGTTTAAAGCTGGAAAGTTTGCTTTTAACGTTGTTCATTTTTCTTTTATTTTATGACCCAGCGGAAAAAAACACTGGACATGAAAATGTGTGTCTACAAAATGAAATGAAATGAAATTTTTGAATTTTACGTCCCATGGTTATGCCGGCTATGCTAAAGGAGACGGTGAAGATGAGAAATAAACGAAATGGTGGAATGAAGAAAGTAGGAGGAAACGGGACAACCCCGAGAAAACCCACGCACACGGTGTTTGTTCACCACAAAGTTCACTTGGCGGGAGCAGGGTCTGAACCGGGACCTCATGCACCAGAGGTGAACGCTCTACCACTGAGCCACCGCGACCCTGTGTCAAGAGTTCGCCCACTCATAGATATGCTTTCCAAAAATCGCCAGGGACAAATATCTCACTACTTGTAACATTGATGTCTTCGTACATTTCTAATAATAATATTTCTTTCTCATATTCCTGCTTAAGAATCATAAGTTTATTTTAGATTAATATGTTTCTATTCAAGAGTCTTACGTAATTTGCTTATGAGATTTGTATCTCATACTCGCTCCATTATTTAAAAAAATGTATTGTATGTATTTTTGTGTGTTTGCTTTTTATGCATCTAGGAAAAAATCACATGAAAGTGTGTCGCGGAAGTTTGAAACGTAATTTGGTGTCCATCAAAGGAAAAGAACTTGAGAGGCGCTGGTCTAAGGAATAAAGATCGCTAATTTGTAGGGATGCGCACAAGACAAGATTTGAGGTTGTCTCGTCTCGAAAATGTGCTGTAAAAGTGATGTCTCGACTCGAGAAACATAAATTTTTCTATTGGAAGAGCTGTGTCTCGACTCGAATTTTCTCAGGAAAATTCTGTCGCGACTCGACTCGTGCGCATCCCTACTAATTTGGTGGTCGAGCTCGGTCAGGCACTAAATTTTCACACTAGGAGCTTTTGAGTTTGGTAATCTTTAAATGCCTCCATGCTAGGACTTGTGTAGAAAATTAAATTATAGCAAACTAAATCTGAAACAAGAGAGTACAGTCCCATAGTTAGCCCAAAAATGATGGGGTGCAGTCGTTCTTTTTAGAAAAAAATGTTCCGGGAGGCGCACATAGTATTCCGGAGGGCACTGCTGGTACTTTTCTATTTATTATTATGTTGCAGATGTATTATTTTGGTCTCTTCCGGGGGCATTCTCAAAGCTCCGGGAGGGGGCAGTGCCCCCCAAAAAAGGTCTGGAAGAAACACTGATAGGGTGGCGGTAAAAGATAGGGGGAGCCCATCTAGTTCATCATCATATTATATGTAGTTCATTTACAAGCCTACCGTGAAAATTTTAGGTGGGGGCAGGAAAAACTTAGGAAGGGGTCCGGCCCCACGTGCCCCCGTGGATACAGGCCTGAGAGAGTATATTAGTTTTAATTTAAATAAAAGCGGTTGATAGTCATTTTACATGAATACAACGCGTTATTCATTATCTCTTCGAAGTGGTTTACGATTTTAGGGCATCCTGTTGTGAAAAATAGCAATATTTCGTTAAAAATTGAATTTTGATATTCAATTGCGCAGATTGTAACACTCAAATCTATGTTTTTTATTCCAGCTAATAATTCTCAGTAGCATTTTCCTTTCAATATATAAACAACTAATAAAATTCCTGAAATCAAACAAAATCCCATATCCTAAAAAATCGCGTATTTTTTTTCACTCCAATTATTTTACATTTTTTTCTCGCTCTTGCTAGAAGCTACGAATTAGTTGTGCGTCAGTTAAATTCAAATAGAAAAACCTGAACAATTGAAAAACTAATTTCTGTTTCAGATGTGGCGGGTACGTAGGTGGCAGCACGTGTTTTCTCTGAACGTGGTATATCCTTTGCTCCCACATAAGCTTAAATGGATTTGCAGAAAAACACAACTAGTGCTCAAAAAAAAAGTTTTATTATCTTTTTTTTTTTTAATTTTAATACTCTATACGTATGCAGTAAGCTTCCAGTGATTAACTTAACAACAAAAAGTTGTACAATCCTAATTCGCAATAAATTTTATTTCTCAACGCCTTTAAGTATTTAGTAATATATCTATTAATAGATATCTTTAATTACACTTAAAACTGCATATAATAGATTAAAGTGGATTTAGTAAATTTATCTTTAAGCATTGTGAGACAAGCCAAATCCTATTCCGCTATTTTGAATCTTTTCCAGGAATCGTGTACAAGAAGATACACCTAACCACTTCAAAGCCATCTCACTCCGAGGAGAAATAATAAATGAACACTCCATAACGCTTTTTCTGAGATTGCTTGCCACTGCTGTGTCACATAAATCGTTGAATTTCGCTTGAGAAATGACGAAATAACAGAACTCCTGAAGATAACTCTAATATCTTAATTTTCTTACATCTTTCTCTAGCGTTATTCAATCTCTTAGAGGCGATAGCTAAGAGGAGTCTACAGGGAGAAGACATTATTTCGATAGGTGATAAGAGATCGAATAAGTGGTCCCGACCCCTCCCCCGAAACCTCGTAACTCGGCAGACATTTCTACACTTTAAGAGAACTGTGGTTGCTCTAGAAGAGAAATGGTTGATGTACCTTAAAAATTTGATCCTACGCTACATCTGTACTTTTCTTATAAAAGCAATTTAGTTTTATCTTTACTGACAAGGTAGCATTGCGATTTTCTGAATTCAATTGCTGAAAACGATTGCTAGCACTGGATTGAGCAATAAAAGAAACAGAAAAAGAGGGTGTTTAGTGGCAGACCGTATACAGGGTGGGAGATAAATGAGGGCAAAGTGCGATGATAGGATGTAGAAAATGTCTAGAAATGCCATGTTAATTTTGAAACGAGTAGAGGGATTGAGGTCAAATGTTGGATGTGAGGAATGCCTGTAGAGCTCCACTGAATGGACGTAATGTGAATCATGGGGACACCTGAAAACAGCCATGTTGGAATTAGGGCAAGAATATACGGGAAAGACGTCATGTGACATGTAGCTCTTGACGCACACAGTCTATTGAAATCAATAATGACCAATAGTTTGAGACCTCTGTAACAGAAGACGTTCCACGCTATGGTAATGTATCAATATTGTCGCAAAGGTGACGTGAATGAAGAACTAGAGACCCTGTAGTACGGTTCATGAGCACGTTGTATGCATACGGGTAGAAAGAGATAGAATCGAACCCTGGAACATCATGAAGAATATTTGCAACATGTAACGGAATGAGAAGTAGTTTCACTGGATGAATGCTGACGTTTTACCTTGCAGAAAGACACCTGTCCCATTCAAGATTCTGCAGCAAAACATGCAACTTCTAATAGTGGGACTCTTCTCACAACCAGTTACATAAAATTGGCAGATAAAACACTGTTGATTGTGGTGTTACGCATGAGACAAGATTTCAGGCTGTTTCGCCTCGTTTTCAATACAAATCAGTCTAGCTCGTCTCGTTCTACCTATGATGTTGGTATTGTTAAACCTCGTGTCGTCTTGTACGACTTCGTAGATGTTTCGTCGTCTCGTCTCGTATGCATGAGCACTTATTTACACTCATCGTTTAAAAACGTCTTACTAGGAACGTTGTTTATTATGTGCACCTGTCGGTTAATATTATTATTGAAATCACTGGTTAGTTTCTTCCCTTACAGAGACAATTAACAGTACAATGGCCCCTGTGATTCACATTACGCCTATTCAGTGGAGCTCTACATGCATTCCTTATATCCAACATTTAAACTCAATCCCTGTACTCGTTTCACAATTAACATGGCATTTCTAGACATTTTCTACGTTCTATCATCGCACTTTGCCCTCATTTATCTCCCACCCTCTATAAGGTCTGCCACTAAACAGTACATTTAATTTTATTTCAATCATATTAATTCTTTTCCCAGATGCACAACTTTCTTTAATTTTCCCTTGAACAATTCCCAGTAATCCAATACATTTCCGGAAAATGTAAACAAACTAAACTCTCTTCCTTACTCGAGTTTCGAGTGCTTTATTGACAGAAGTGTTCCTGACGTGAGAATTTAACCAAACGTTCTTTTTAAAACGCCCTCTCTTCATCTTGAGAGTAAAAAAAAAAAAAAAACAGAATGAACACTACTATCTTTGTTCCTTCGATCCTTGTACGTACTACAGTTCTGTCACCATGAACTTGGATCGATTCCAGCCACTTCTTTATTATGCATCCAGCACGTCAGTTAAGCTTTACATAGTGTTTGTATGGCATGCAACGTATCTTCTACCTCATTACCATTTCCAAAGGGACACAAAGAATAAGTGATCTCTAGAGTATGCTGAAAAAATTTCTCGGTTTTTTTTTTTTAAATAAAACTCTCAAAAATAATCTTATATCCTCCTGAGACCTGATGGTCGACGTATCGAGCACTAGAATTTCCCGTTTGAAAGAACTGATATTATTTACATATAGTGGTACCTCGAAAATTCGAAGCTGAAGGAAATATATTGTGGTTATGCTTAAGGATTATACTTGATATCCTAATTGGGGTGCGAGCTCCTCCGTGGCTAAGCGGTTAGCATACGCGCCTTTGGCGTGGGAGACCCGGGTTCGATTCCCGGCGGGAGCTCATGTGGTTCGGATTCCACGTTAATCAGTAGGTCCACGTCTCATATAGCCTCGCTGCTGAAAGGGACGCTAAACTAAAATCAACTCAACTAATTGGGGTGCATTTGGAGAGGTTTTGCGTTTCAAACAACCAACTCTTTCTTATATTCCTGATAGAAGAGTTATACAACATTAATTAACCTTGGTAATTTTAGACATGAATAAGAAGATACAAGCCTTAAGACAAACCATTGACCTAAGAATATTAATAAAATATAAATAGTTAGAACCTACAAACCAGTGTATCTAAAATACGAGTCAATTCCTCATACCGTTTTAATATTATTAATATTTACCTACGTGAAACTAAAATAACATAAATTATACCAATGCAATGTTACAGTTCCATTATATAAAGATGAAATTAATTTTTTTTTAAATGCCTTATATTAACTAAGGATCTTTATAAAGGCGTAAGCCTAACGCATTTTCCACCATGTGGTTATGCCTAACGTTTATATTCAATATCCTAATTCGGGTGCATTGCGAGAGGGTTTTGTATTTTAAACATAGCCAGCTCTTTCTCATACTTCTGATAGAAAAGTTACAGATTAATTAACGTTGGTAATTTTAGACATGAATTAAAAAATACAAGCCTTAAATGTGTGATTGATTTAATGTTTTTGATTAGTTGTTATGTGGTGTTTCTGAATTGTTTTATATGTTGAGACATTTTTGGCAGTTTAAAGAGTTTTCAAGCACATGTCTGCATTTATTTGTTGAAAGTGTTATTCCACAACAGTTACTTGAGGCGTAATCTTAGCACAAGTACTTTAATATTGTGCACATTCACAGAGAAGTTTCTTATTTGATGAAATTGTTACTTTTTCGAACTTTGACGAATGCAGACTATGATGATTGGAGTTTGAAACTAAAATGTGATTTTAACTTTTAAGTTACATTGAAACAGCTAACGATATATTTGGTATCCCGGAAGTATCTTGAGCTTTTATATTATTACTTCTGCTGAGTTTGTTACCCAAAGTGTCTGTGGCTATGACATGTGACCTAGAAAATCGGGTTGATGTACAAGACGGAATTTGGTTCAGACGAAGAAATCTGTCAACGCAAGATTTTATTAATGAAGAAGTTCATTATGTAAGTTAAACTGTTTTCAGCACATAAAACGAATTTGTAGACAAAATTACATAATCATTTTTCACATTTTATAATAGACTTTTTGACCTCAAATTATGTTAAATAATATTTTTTCCTTGTTTTGTTCATTATCTCTGACAATTAATGTTAAATTTAAACGTCAAGGTACAATAATTAAAAAAAAAAGTTTATAACTGGTCGATTACTATATAAACAATGGAGTTATTTGGTGTTTCGAGAAATCAAGGTGGACAGAACAAAACTTCGAGATACCAACGTTCCGCATTCCTCATGGAAAGTAATTATATAACCTCTATAACTCGAATTTTTATTCATTCAACCTCTATAACTCAAAGTTTTATTCATTCAACCTCTATAACTCGGAGTTTTATTTATTCAACCTCTATAACTCGAAGTTTTATTCATTCAACCTCTATAACTCGGACTTTTATTTATTCAACCTCTATAACTCGAAGTTTTATTCATTCAACCTCTATAACTCGAAGTTGTGAAAGTTCCTTGAAGTTAAATAAAATGACTAGTAAAAAATAAAATACTGGACATGAGAAAAAAACAATTACAGTACATATTAGCAACAATGACAATTATGTTAAAGCAAAGAGCTATAGTTTCGAGTAATCCAGGTCACATCACGAGAAGTTCGACTTATGGGGGTAAATTTCGACTCGTCGAGGTTCGCAGATACGAAAGTTCGAGTTAACAAGTATTTTAAATATGATTATGAAGCCCCTAAAATTCGACTTATCGAGGTTGTAATTTTTAAACATTCGACTTATAGAGCTTATTTTAACATTGAGTGTTATGAAGAGTTCAATAGAATATGAAAAAATTCTAGTTGTCAAGGAAATCGAGCTATCGAGGTTGTAATTTTTAAACATTCGACTTACAGAGCTTATTTTAACATTGAGTGTTATGGAGAGTTCAAGAGAATATGAAAAAATTCTAGTTATCAAGGAATTCGAGCTATCGAGCTTGTAATTTTTAAACATTCCACATGTTATTAAGGTTATTTTAACATTGAGTGTTATGGAGAGTTGAGGGAAATTTTAAAATTCGAGTTTTCAAAGAATTCGAGTTATCGATGTCGAACTGTAATAGCAATATGCGTAACATAGTACACATTTAAATATATATATATATATATATATATATATATATATTATATATATATATTATATATATATCAATGCAGATATTGTACAACGTCATTCATATCGGTAATATATGCCGCAGTTGTTTCAAACGGAAAATTCTAGTGGTCGATATATCGACCATCAGATCTCAGGAGGATATAGGGTAACTGTCCCAATAATTGACAGTGTACCAGTAATTGACACTAACGTCATTTTTTCGCCGCAACAAGACTGCGGGACTAGATACCAGCAAGTGCTGCCACCTGTTATTCCTTTGTGGTGTTGTCAATCCTACACTACTGTTAATATTTGTCACTAGGTGATAGTACTCCAAAGGAAGCAGAACATCAATGGACAGCGAGAATTCAACTGTTTTTTCATCCTTCTAGTAACGGTTACGCTTAAGGAAAGTTGTTTTTGTTTCCGGCAAATATCAAATAGACCATAATAAAGACTGACCAGTTAAAGATCTTTTGATGTGATTTAAGAACTAACAGATCAGACTAAACCAAAAATTTTAGCTTCTTGAAAGTTAAACCAAGTTTTCAGGGGGGGAGGGTGTCAATTATTGATCACAAGTTAGCTGCAATCACCAGTAATTGACACCCCTGTCAATTACTGGTGATTTGCCTAAGCTCAATGAATATCAGTAGAAATTTGCATACCGTGTATTTCAGTGAAGTTAAGTTTACTGGTAGAGTTAAAAACATTATTTCTTATAAAATCTCAGTAGTTGACAGGGGGTGTCAATTACTACATCCAGGGGTGTCAATTACTAGGCTACAGCAGAAAAATTGTACAATTTACACACTTTTGTTATTATTGTGATTTGTCCTCATTCGAAAGGCCTTGGGTTGACACCTTTGTGATTAACAGAGAACCGACCTTGCTTTTAAAAAAAAATCTTTAAGTGGTAAATATCCCCTTGGTACGGAGTTAAGTGGACCTAGGCCTTTTCCCTTATTTTTCTTTCTTTGTCTTTTTGAGCGTTCAATATGACTTTAAGCAAGTGTCTTCCCTTAATCTACAGTACTCTTACTTGGCACGTTGCCACTGGTAGAGTAGCCTACAGTAGCCGATTAGTTAAAAAAAAAAGAAGAAGAAGAAGAAGGAAATAACACATATTTATGGACACTGTGAATGCTTTACACTGATGAAGCTAAGGAAAGATTCTGCTTTGTTTCTTTACAATTGAAATCACATCTATGGAGCAAAGTAAAATCACATCTAATAGGTTTAAGCAGTGGCGTAGCACACTTTTGCGGGCCCCCAGCAGAGTATAGAGAAGGGGCCCTAGTTGTAAAGCCGACAGAAGTAAGGTTGAGGTTCTACTTCTTTATATCTTTATTCATCGCAAGACTTCGGGGGCCCCTATAGCTAGGGCCCCCCCCGCACTGCGGGGGTTGCGGGGGCAGCTGCTACGCCACTGGGTCTAAGTCAACTCAGAGTGCGTCTTTAGCTAGTGATCATATGAATGCAACGCAGCTGCAAACTGGCCATACCTACAAGCGAGAGGGCACAGTCTTCCCTAGATATTGGTGATAGCCCAGAGGAAAACGAGAAAATAGAAGTGGCACAAGTGTTAGAAATACCGTCCGTGCCATCAAATTCGTCCCTTCAGATTCCGTCAGGTGGTAAAAACACTAACTTTTCTTTAAATGAAATCTTTAAGTTTTACGTCCTACGATTATGCCGGTTAGGTTAAAGGAGACCGTGATGATGGGAAATGAGTGAAATGGTGGAATGAAGAACGTGGGAGGAAACGGGAGAACTCTAAGAAAACCCACGAACACGGTGTTTGTCCACCACAAAGTCCACACGGCGCGAGCTGGGATTGAACCATGGACCCCAAACACCGGAGGTGAACGCTCTACCACTGAGCCACCACACAAGAGAGTCTGGGAATGAACAGTGACATTCCAACCACATCACATCAACTCAACGTGTAAAATTGAAAAAAAAAAAAACACGTGTTTATTATGATGACCAGTTTTATATCGGTTGCATTACTGCTATTGATAAGGACAGAATTCGTCAAATTTCTTAGAGAAGTCACGGAAGACAAATTTGTGTGGCTAAAAGTCACTGATATTGATAAAGGTGGACATAAAATTCATATTTTACGGATCGATTTCTCTAATTGGATAATGTCGTTATGCGCAGGTCAAAATCTTATACCGACAGATGAAACTATCATAAAGGTTTTCCAGCATCATTGGGCCATTAATTCTTGTGTTATGCGATGCTGTTACATTAGGACCGAGGACATTTCAAATAAAATAATATTTAACTGATAGTATTAGAAAATATTTTACTTTTCAATTATACAATTATTAGTACTTAATTTTCTTGTCATATGTCAACTGAAAACAAGACTATGCTATGAATATTTGTATTATTTTAGTATTAACATCCGTTGTATGCAAAAATAATATCTCAAAACTGTTATAAATCAGCTTGGTAACGTGGTAGAAAATTATTTACTTCATTCCAAGTAAGATATTAAGAGATGTCAATTACTGGGTCACGATGTGTCAATTACTGGTGATTCTCTCAAATCACAGTGTCAATTACTGGTACAATAAACAACTTTTCGTATATATATTTTTAAAAATAATAATTATCAGTCTATATTTTTTTTTCGGTTGTGTGTTTGGATGAAGGAAGGATGCCTTTGTACCTACACGAGAGTTAAGTAAGTTAGACTCATTTGAAGGGTAAAAAAAAACGCAATTTGTCAAATACTGTTCTTATACTGTCAATTATTGGGACAGTTACCCTAAGGTGTTCCACAAATTTGTTTAAAATTTCCCGAAATTTGTTGACATTATTAATATTGTAAGTATCTTCAGATTACTGCCAGAAATTCAATTTTTCTTTCATGCAAAAGTAAAGTCTTCTTATTTTCCTTCCTCTTTTACCTTTCATTAGTTGTTTCTGCTACACATTAGAGCAGCTTTTCCCAACCTCTTTTAACTTGCGGCACACCATGGGTGTTACCTGGAATCTCGCGGCACATTTATTGATATTATTATTTGTAAATATAAAACACAGTGGTATTTTTTCTGTGATTATTGATCTCCTTCTCACAGAGGAGAAAGCTCTATCACTGTTTTTTCCCCGTGGTAAATCATTATACTTATTTTTCATTCTAATTTAAAAATAGAAAACAATTGCAATGAAATATTGGACTCAGGTTTCTAAAAGTACGCTTTCTGTTTAAAAACTGTATCCAACCTTTTACTAAGAAGGAAGATCACTAAATAACGAACAAACAAACAAATCTCTTTTACTTTTAAAATACAAATGTAGGTAATTTGTCGAAATGATTGAATGATATTTTAAATTTTCAAGATACGAAGCAGTCTGCAACAATAAAGAAGCAATAATGGTCATAACAATTATAAAAATACTTTTTTGAACATTAGAAATGTACAGAACAGTAATCCGGTATGAAACTTAAAATTGTAGATTCATAGTAGGGGTTCATAGTAATGTGAAATACAAATATACATTTTTCCCTACGTTTTGCAATTTGATTGCTATAAAATTAATAATTTTGTTTCGATTCCACGCGGCACACCAGCGGCCCATTCACGGCACACCAGTGTGCCGCGGCACACCGGTTGGGAAACGCTGCATTAGAGGATAAAACCATGTTAATTAAAAGTTCTAATTGTCTACATTTAACTCTTTTTTATGGTTTGTCCATTAAATAACTTGCTGTTACAAAAATATTAATACTGCAATCCTCATCTTAATAAACAGCAAAACACGTTCATGATCAGCATCATCAGCATCCTTTTTCAAATAGTTAAATTGAAACAATACAGTTTAAGTTAACAATACAGGTTAAGTAATTAAATCGTCAGAATAGTTTTAAGCCAGCAAATTACCTGCACGCCTGCAAAAGCTATTGAAAAGAAAATGAAATTAAATCTAAATTTAATGTCCCACGGTTGTGCGGGCTGGACCAAAGGATACGGAAATGAATGAAATGGTGGAATGAAGGAAACGGGAGAACACTGAGAAAACCTATGCACACGGTGTTTGTCCAAGTGTCTACTGACGTCAGGCATCCAGGCAGTACAGCTAGCGACAACTATTATCATAACTGTTAACTATTATGGATTACCTTAAGACACTGGCGTAATTGTCTTTTACAAATAGGATTTACTTACTTACTACTAATAGAGTTGAATGTCTAATTATGGAAAGTTTATTTAACACAACAAAATTATAAAACAATACAAAATCAAAAAGCTGAATATAAACATACGAGTTTCCTTTCACATTGTGAAACTACAGTAGACTTCCAAACAATGGGAATCCAAAGCTAATACCGGAAGTAGTACATTAATAACTTCCAGTTGCAATTGAGGGTTAAGGTCAGAGACTGAATCTGTTCTTGCGACCCTAAATTTTCAAAAAAAAAAAAAAGTTCTTACTATCTATTTACAATTAAATTTGATGAATTTTTAAAAAATCACAGAATAAGCTTTGAACATAAATTTACGAAACAAGTCTACAAAAATTTCGAGACGAGATTTGAAAAATTACGAGACAAGAATAAAAAAAAATTCAAGACGGGACTAGAAAAAATTTGGGAAGAGACTAGAAAAGTTTCCAGACGAGACAAGAAAATTTTACGAGACTAGAAAATTTCGAGACGAGGCGAGGTTAGAAAAAATTTGAGACGAGACTAGTAAAAATTTCGAGACGAGAAAACTTTTCGAAACGAGACTATAAAATTTGTAGACGAGATGAGGCGATATTAAAAAATTTCGAGACGTGACTAGAAAAAAATTCGAAACGAGAAGAGAAAAAATTGAAAATCAAGACGAGATGAGAACCCCTTTGTCTGGATACTTCTCAATTTTTAACCACAGTGTACCGAGTAATGCAGAATATGAAAAATAACACATCTTTTGTTTGGCGTAACATCATGTCCTTTAGCCTATAGGAAAAGGATGGTTAATGAAAGGAAATGATGTCCAAAGAATTGTCGGAATGAGAATCTGGGAAGAAATTGGATAATCTAGAGAAAATTCACAGCCATAATATGTGTAGCCTGGAATAGAAGCACGAGCTCCTTGCTCCAGAGATAAATATTCTGCTACTAAGCCAACGTGGCTATTATCAGGATCACGCTAATGGGACTTACGAGATTGTAATGTTAATACGTCTGACAGTTATTTTACCTCTATTATTATCACGATCACGCTAGTGGGACTTACGAGATTGTAATATTAATACATTTGTCAATTTCTTTACATCTATTATTATCAGGATCACGATAGTAAAGGTAAAAGACTGTAATGTTAGTGTGTTTGTTCATTACTCCACATCTATTATTATCAGGATTACGCTAGTGAACGGTCAAAGATTGTAATGTTAGTACTTCTGTCCATTATTACACACCTATTATTATCAGAATAACGCTACCGAACGGTCAAAGATTGTAATGTTAGTACGTCTATCCATTATTCCACATCTATTATTATCAGAATTACGCTAGTGAACGGTAAAATATTGCAATGTTAGCACGTCTAACCATTACTATTCACTAATACATTCCTTGAAGTTTAAACCCTGTCTTTACAATCAAGTCGGGCGCACTTGGACCGGATTTAATGTTGTGCCGCCTTTAATCCGAAAGGTTATTTCCGCCCCTTATTGCGACGTACAACATTTTAACACAGTAGATTTTTTAGAAAAAAATAGCAATAATACTTTTCTATTATGCATACCTTTGTTTCAACGTTTCTATAAATTTCAATGAATTTTCGTTTTGAACCTGTTGCAAAGATAGATTTGAAAAATGAAATGCAATCTTTAAGTTTTACGTCCCACGGTTATGCCAGTTAGGCTAAAGGAGACGGTGATGATGAGAGATGAGTGAAATGGTGGAATGAAGAAAGTGGGAGGAAACGGGAGAACCCCGAGAAAACCCACGAGCACGGTGTTTGTCCACCACAAAGTTCACACGGCGCGAGCTGGGATCGAACCAGGGACCCCAAGCACCGGAGGTGAACGCTCTGCCACTGAGCCACCTCGCCCCCAAAGATAGATTTGAATTGTTACAACAGATTTTAAAAAAAAATAAAGTTATAGAGAATAGATTCATTTTACAATATGCACTAGTACAATAATAGTAAAGAAATTCGTTCTGAATTTTCGTCCATACTAGAGTGAATATTCAAACAGAAAAACTACCATTAAATGAAACTGAATGACTATTTTCATTGTTTAAATCTATAAAGGCTCGTGGCTAGGTTTCTTTTAGTCACAAGGGACAAACACGTAATTCGGAGCTCAATCATTACATATGCCTTTTAGGCACAGCACCAACAACATGCCTCAGTTGCTTCCTTCTAGTTGTAGCCCTGAATCTATGTTTCCACTGCAATACAAAATTATTTTGATTACAAGAAACATAACTACTTTTTTCAATATTACCATTTTTTGTTCACACTAAAATCAAGAAAGTAAATTTAAAAAATGAAATGATAGAATGAAGAAAGTGGGAGGAAAAGGGACAATCCCGAGGAAACCCACGCACACGGTGTTTGTCCATCACAAGGTTCACTTGGCGGGGGCTGGGATCGAACCCGGGACCCCATGCACCGGAGTTCAACGCTCTACCACTGAGCCACCGCGGCCCCCGGAAGTAAATCAAGCAAGAGGGAGAACTATTATGAAAAAGTACAAGAATTTTCTTTTAACCATTACTTTATTATTATTATTATTATTATTATTATTATTATTATTATTATTATTATTATTATTATTATTATTATTATTATTCAAGTTCTGCCATTTTTGTTGTCTTTTTTATTGTATCTTCTTCCAATATACGCTCCTAAGAACGGAACATCCCTGGGCCAGGGCTGGACTAATTCATTTGAAGGACTGGAGCTAGATAAAGTATTTGGCCCCTGCTGACCACCTAATACATTTCTGTGAAAGTGCGGTAGGAAAGTTAAGGGAATTTGTTTCATATTTTTGGTCATATTTTATTTGATGATGATGATTGTATCTTTATGATTTTTTTTAGATAGCCTGTTGAAATTTTGGTCATAGTATAGGACCCTGGGTTACAGCCCACCGTTAATCCGACCCTGTTTAAACCTAATGCGATTTGACTCCAAAGAAAAGAGTCCAGATATTTAATCAGGTACCATGAGCACAAAAACCTACGGCTAATCCACTTGATAACGAAGATAGAAACTACATCTAAAGGTATTTTGCGATTAATATTGTCGGAAATAATAAATAAATTGGTTAATATTGCCTTTTTATTACGGTATTCATTTTATTTCCTGTTTCCAAGAAACGAAAGTCTCTATTTAAAAATGGAGACAATCGGAACTCAAGTTAATATCCGCTTCAAAATATCAACATTGCTCATAGAATCCTGTATCGTATTGGCTGAAGGGTAAAATATTAAAAAAATCCTTTATCGTTATCAACAACAACTGGGTGGAGTTGTATACTTAATTTGAGAGCTAGCGAGCTGCAGGCTCCATTTCCCACATCTAACACAACTTTCGTTTCCCGCACGCAGTCAACGGTTCAGAGACAGCGGAATTCACGGAACGAAAACAACTAAATCTCAAAGCTACGACAAGAATAAGAGGAAGAGATTTTTCCCCCAAGAGAACAATCTAAAGAAAATGGCTTTCAGCTTCTTTTAAATCTAAACCCCCTCCTTTCTTTTTCATATACGTCAAGATAATATTCTAAATTTCACATTGGTATTCTGTTTAAAGTTAAACCAAGGTTATATCGAGACCAGACAATGGTGCAAAATCATTAAATTATATACAGAATTATACAAGACAGTATAACAGGATTATCATGGTTTATACGAATCATTTGATGCAAAAATTCTAACCATTCTGTACAAAATAAAAATTCCAATTATCATGGCCACGGCAATTTGCCGCCCCGTGCGATGAAATCAATTGCGGCCCAATTTTTCTCGAGAAAGAACAAATCTTAAAAGTCGCGATTTTAAGTATGCTACACTATCATGAACAACGAAGGGGAGGGAAAGATCACTTCTCAAAAAGGCCTAAACACTACAAATACAATCTCAGTTTTTTTTTTTTTTTTTTTTTTTTTTTTTTTTTTTTTTTTTTTTTTACAAAATAAAAATCTATAACCAGTGCAAACACACCTGCAGAGGAAAGATGGTAATCCTTTTTATAGAATTCAATATCGAGCTTCAATATCAATATAAGAACTTGCAATTCCAGGGCAACTAGCTCTTTTATTGTTGTTTCTTGATTTTCCTTCTACATCTGTTATTTTTTTTAAATCTTGTTTCTAACTTCAATGATAAGGAACTTGTTTGTGACAAAGACAAGACTAGTTTTCATATCAAAATTGTGATAACTAACTAAATGGAACAAGTGTTCGCTACTATTCGAGAGTTGAGTTCTTGTATTTGACAACAATCAATCAATTCATTTCATTTGTTTGAACATTTGCTTTAGCACTATCCATTTGACCTTAAACTAATGAGACCTAAGCATAATTTATGAACGTCGTATACAATAGGTCAGCTTAGCAAATTTGACGACCATCATCGTAAAGTCTGTTTCCAACAAGAAATATTTATTTTATATAATATAGTTATGACAGATTTTACCGCCCCTTGCAAATACACGTGCTGCATATATGGTAGGACCTGGTAGCCCCCCTTCGCATGCAACCACAACCACGTTTAGCCCTTTATTTAGTAAAGTCAAGATGATTTTAAGATTAAAGTTGCAGCACTTAAGCCAAGTCGACTACACTATTATTGTCCCAAAGACAAGCCGCGGTGGCTCAGTGGTAGAGCGTTCACCTCTGGTGCATTGGGTGCTTGATTCGATTCCTGCTGGACCCCAGTGAACTTTGTGGTGGAAAAACACCATGGGTTTTGGGGGGGTTGTCCCGTTTCCTCCCAATTTCTTCATTCCATCATTTCATTCATTTGTCATCAATCACTGTTTATTTTAGCCTCGCCGGCATAATTGTGGCACGTAAAACAAAAGATTTCATTTTATTGTCCCAAAGTTGAGAAGATTCTCTCAAATTATGTTGTACTAAATATTCATAAATCGCAAGCAAAATGGCGCAGACGCAAACCCGATAAATGATATATCGCTACGAGATATAGTGTATAATTGAAAATAATAAAATGAATATGTCGACAGAAGTATGTCTACACTATAAGTTGACTCCAAAAAATCTAAAATATCATTTGTAAGAAATAAAATGCTTGCACGAAATGAGAGTTCGAAACAGTCAATCGAATTCAGACGCCATCTTGTCTGGAACTCTTACAATTAGTTTGAGTCTCTACTCTCCAGAAAGCACTTTTGGAGCGCTTCGGCTCAGAGCAAATGGAATTTGTACGACTAATGGCATAGCAGCCATTTTGGGCGTATCATGGAATTATTTCAGACATGGCTATCATTTCGTATGGATCTTTGTCAAATTTCGGTCTGCAACGCAAATGAAAAATTCAACAAGCAATTAAAACTGCCGATTATTGCAAACTAAAACGCAAATTTTGTGTTGCGTTGTCAGATACCGCTACGGTATTAGGTCCCTGAATAAGCAGTGTTCTTCATTCGCCACTTCATTCTCGATTCTAGAAATGGGTTGGAGTTCCTCGTACAATTTTAAGTTATCGTGGCTTGATTTTTATCGAACGAAGAGCAGTGCGAGAGAAATTGAAAGTTCTTATGTAAGTCAAGATTAAAAATTAATATTTGTGTTTCTTAATGAACCTTAAATTTTTATATATGTTTCTTGTTTACATTGAGGAAACGACGTATATGGCGTACGTGAAAACGTAGGTTGCATTTGTAAATCCTGTAGTTTTTGGACTTAACGTACAACAAACGTATAGGGGATAAGCTGAAAAAGTACTGTATATTTTATACCTACTTTCCGTATAAGTGTTCCGAATAAATGCACTTTCTGTACGAACGAAAAACACTGTATATAGGCGGTCAGGATCTCACATACAAATGGACGTATATAATATATAGATGGCATATGTAACATACATATACGTATGTAATATACCGAAGACCGTTAAGTATCAGACATACTGCAACGGCATGATATAACATCTAAGCAACTGAATTCATAGATTAGAGCAATGGTTCCCAACCTATTAATTCACAACACACTTTGCACATCGTCTGCGACATCGTGACACACTTACTGTTTTAATTAATCTAATATATACAATTGATTGTGACTATGTTTCTCAGTTCATAACTCTTGAAGCATTTGAGCGATCTCGATCAAATTTTCCACATAGATGAGGTTCGGACCTGGGACGGCTTTTGTCATTTCACTTTGACGGTACAATGTAAGGGAGGGGGGATATATTTAAAAATGATCGAAAATGACCAATATTAGTGCCGAATCTATAGTTTTTGGGCTCGCTGAGACGAACAGTGACACTTGCGTTGCCGTTTAAATCGTAATTCAGCCCGCATTGCCTTTTATATTTAAAATATAGCGTATTCTCCCGTGCGAAGAACGGGCAACCTGCTACTAATAATATAAATTATAGTTTCTATCAAGTACTGACTAGTGCTGTTAAAATTCGAACAGTTTATCATTCAAATATTCAGATAATGGATTCTTTGAATATTCCAACAAAATTCGAAAAACGAATACTGATTCAAATATTTAAAATGAATATTCTGATATTCGGACAACAGAGGAAAAATTACTCGAATAATTCTAACTGTACTAGTAGCGACCTTATATGTAAGTAACACTGAGCGTTGTTGAGTTGACTGGTACAGTGTGTCCCAAAATTAATTTTAACTAATTATTATAAAATGCGCCATGATTTTTGAATTCTAAAAGATCTCGTGACATATCCTAAGTAAGACGGCGAGACATACTATTATGTTGCGACACGTTGGTTGGAAGTCACAGTAAAAAATGATTGATTGATTGGTTGATTTTAGTTTAGCGTCCCTTTTAGCAGCGAGGCTATATGAGACGTGGACCTACTGATTAACGTGGAATCCGAACCACATGAGCTCCCGCCGGGAATCAAACCCGGGTCTCCCACGCCAAAGGCGCGCACGCTAACCGCTTAGCCACGAAGGAGCTCAAGAAAAAATGAAGTCTTTCAGTTTAACGTCCCACGCATATGTCTTTTGGATTAAGCGACACGATAGTTAAAGTAAACGAATGATAATGGAAGAATTGGTGGCATGAGATGGTGGGAGGACACGGAAGTACTCCGAGAAAAAGCATGCACACGATGTTGTCCACCAGACACTTACTTGGCCGGGGATCGAACTAAGGATACCACGCACCAGAGGTAAGTGCTCTACCACTGAGCCACCATGTCTAATACTTTCAATTTATTGACAGCAAATGTGTACCTACACAAATTTCCTCAGTGATATTCTTCCATAAAGTCTTTGTCAAAGATCTTATAATAAAATACAGGATCTGCCCTTACAACAAAATCTTGAAGCCATACGTCACAGTTTCACCACCCCTACTCTGCCCACTCCGCCCAATAGGATTGCAATGTTTTGAGCCAACAATCATGGCGGAAACGAAAGTAGCCAATCAGACGATGGCAGAAACGAAAGTAGCCAATCAAACGTGCCAATGCTCGGTTGTTTTTTTGGCTTCATTGATTTAATAGGATGAAGATACATATGGGCAGATCCGCTATTTTATAACATCCTTGGTCCTTGTTCTGTTTTTTTTTTTTTCTTTCTTTCTTTCTTTCTTCATATGACTCGTTCACTACGATATCGACAAACTTAGATATGCGCCTAAGCTGAGTAGAGTTGAGCCTATGGGCGGTATTTTTGGTTCCCTCTCCCCAGGGTCATATGTTAGAGAAATTTCGCAAGTGGACATTTCTACAGATTATAATACTCCTTTCTGTTTTCGAAATCAACATATATATATCGATCAAAATAGAATTGAGGAAATATAGTCTAGAGTGTCCGAGTGGTTAACTTGGCCCTGTGTTAGCACGAATCCTTTAAGCAGATAAAACGAAAACACACATTCATTATCACGTCATATGTGAAGAGAAATTAAGCTTCAGAAAATCAACGGTTCTTCATGTTCTTAGAAATAGTTCATCCTCCCATCCCCGCGAATAAGCAGAAATGAAATTTCCCCTTAGGTGACAGTATCTTAAAACAAATTTGCTGCTGATATGTAAGTTCTTTTTTTTTCTATTTTTTTAAGAATAAAAGAAAAGGCATAGCTAAATGCACGCGATCATACGCTATTAGCTAAACACACGATACACTCATTTCGTGTCATGTTTCAAACAAGGGACTACAGTAGCTCAGTGATTGAGCGCTCGCTTCTGTCTCGAGGGGTCCCTGCTCTGACCATGTGAGTTGGCTGTTATAGCAGCGTGTTCGTGGGTTTCATTGGAGTTCTCTCGTTTCCTCCCACATTGTCATTCTACAAATAATTCTATAATTTCATTTGTTTTTATAAATGATCCATCTCCTTGAATCAATGCCACAAGTTAAAGCCGGGATATAAAACAGTTTTTTTTTTAAACCTAACTCCCTTTCGGTGTCTGAATACCAATGCATCTCATAATGTTTAGGGCCGTAATACACTAATTCCGAAAAATTTATCTTAGGGGAACAAGAAAAATGCTTTGATTTCCGGCGGGAGCTTATGTGGTGCAGACCTTATGTTAAGCTTTAGGTCCACATTTCGTATTGACTCGACTCTAAAAGGGACACTAAGCTCTAATCCAACCTAATATGTTTTGAAATTAGATATTTAGCTTAAGTCTCCCACCCCTATACCTTTTAGTGGTCCTCCGTAGCGTACTCACTAACGCTCTCGCCTCCAGTTCGAATAGTCCCGGGTTCGATTTCCGGCGGGTGCACTCGGTCGAAAAAGTGTAAAAACTTTTTCAGTCCAACCATCATGAGTGAGAATTTCCTTGTTTTATTCTCATTCCCATCAGATAAATGCGGTGATGGTACCTAACATACAGGCCACTGGCTGCTTCTTTCCTTCCCTGGGGCCATAGTGGCTCAGTGGTAGAGCGTATCACCTCTAGATCTTGGGGTCCCGGGTTCTATCCCAGCCCCCACCAAGTGAACTTTGTAGTGGACAAGCACCGTGTGCGTGGGTTTCCTCGGATTCTCCCGTTTCCTCCCACTTTCATCATTCCACCATTGTATTCATTTCTCATCATCATCGTCTCCTTTAGCCTAGTCGGCATAACCGTCGGATAGTGTAATCGCCGAGTGACGTCATCTCTCATACTTGGCCATACATGCCGGAAATCCAGAAATATAATTTCCTTTTAGGCTTAAAGGAAAAAGATGACTAATAAAATGTAAATAATTGTGAAAGAATTGGTGGAATGATAGTGCGAGAGGAAACGGGAGAAAATCTCGAAAGACTATGGTTCTGATGTGGTTCGTCGCAAGGTCACTTCATCTGGGATCAAATTAAGTATCCTCTACCTCGGAGCTGAGCTCTCTTACCATTTAGCCACCCTCTCTCTCTGGTGCACAAAGTGAATAAAAAAAATACATGCTTTGCTTTTACGAGAATGTTCAATGTTTTATCAAATCTTGAACTTTAGCCTACATTTTCATTTAATTAATTAATTAATTAATTAATTGGTATCTACATCCTTCATCAGCAGAGAGGCTGTATCGCACGAGACCTGCATTTTAAAGTGCGATCTGAACCCCCATTGAAGGACGTTTGATGTTCTTCCATTCGGAATCAAACACAGAACATTGAGCAACAAAGTGCTCCCTTGTAACTAAGCGGTTAGTATACGCGCCTTTGACGTAGGAGACCCGGGTTCAATTCCTGGCGGGAGCTTTTGTGATTCGCATCTCATGCTAAGCTGTAGGTCCACGTCTCATATCGTCGCATGAGAACCAGAGGAACGTAACTCCAAAAATGCGGTTTTCGTGTTCTTCATGTTTCGACATGATTTTGAAAGCCCCACTTGGTGTAAATGGAACGTAACACCATCAGTTCTCCTTGTCGATCATCTGTAGTAATGTAGCTCAATTACCATCTTATTAAAAACACGTCTTTCTAAGAAAATAATATTTTTGTCCTCTCGCCTGTAAACCTACGAAAATGGAATTACGTTCTTCTGGTTCTGATGCAACGATATATAGTCTCGCTGCTGAAAGGATTGATTGATTGATTGATTTTGAGTTTTACGTCCCGTTCAGCAGCGAGGCTATATGAGACGTGGACCTACTGATTAACGTGGAATCCGAATCACATGAGCTCCCGCCGGGAATCGAACCCGGGTCTCCCACGCCAAAGGCGCGTACGCTAACCGCTTAGCCACGGAGGAGCTCGCAGCTGCTGAAAGGAACATTAAACAAAATTCAAACTAAGCAACAAAGGCGCGTGCGTGCGCGCTAGTCACTAGGCTGAGGGAGAAAACATTCATGTTAAATTTATTGTTACTCACATACATAATAAGCAATAAATGACATAATAAGCAATAATAAGCAATTGTTTTTTTGGTATATACATATATTAAGTGTATAAAGTGTTTCCCAAATAAGTCTCAGAAAATTTCAAAATAAAATTCTTAAATTTTTACGAGGGCATGATGGCTCAGTGATAGAATGCTTACCGCTGGTGCGAAAGGTTTGGTTCGATTTAAGGGCGCCCATCAGGGAAGCAAGGTGGGGCGCTCGCCTCCTCTAGAGGAAATTGTACTTTGGAAGATCGAAAACCCAATACATTTTTTTAAGAATAGTTACCGCAAAATTTGAGACTACATTTGAAATGTTGCTTATACTTGCCCCCCCTTGGAAACCACAACATGGGTGCCCTTGGTTCGATTCCATTCCATACGAGTTTGTGGAGAACATCATCGTGTTTGAGGATTTTCCCGTTACCTCCCACATTTTAATTCGATCAATTTCTTTCACAATCATTAATTTTCATTAATTATCTGTGTCCTTTACCCAAAGTGGTTTCCAACCGACATGTTGCGCAGTTCCATAGTGTGTCAGGAAATTTTAACATTTAAAAATTACGAATCATTTAATACTTATAGTGCTGCCAAAATGTCTTGAGGCGTGGCAAAAATGCGAACTAAAGCTCACACCTACGCGTTGAGCCAATAAGGGTTCAGCTGTTGCTAAGCGAGAGAGCCTTAGTGAAAGGGAGTGGAATTCCTTCAGCCGATAGCAGCGCCTGGAACGGAAGACTAGGTATCAAGTCAATGTGGTATATCTTTAGTAGAACTTAATTTTGAGACGACGCGGTGGCACAGTGGTAGAGCATTTACCTCTGATGCATGAGATCCCTAATTCGATCCCAGGCTAGTAAGTAAGTTTATGGTAGACAATATCGTGTAGTGGGTTTTCACGGGAAGTACATTTCATCCCCCATCCTCATTCCACTAATTCCTCCATCATCATTCACTTGCTTTAATCATCGTCTCCGTTAGTCTAAAAGGTATAATCCTGGGGCGTTAAGCTTGTTTTAATTTTGAGACGGACTATACCAGTCAATGCCTATAGTAGTAATAATAATGGTCCGCACTACATAGAGTTACCACTTTATAAAAGACTTATAGACTTACGCTATTTAATTTATAATATTTTAAATTTTAAAAAATCAAACAAGTGGGTCGCGATCTAGTGGATTGTCAGAAGTGTCATCAGTGAAAAAAGGTTGGGAACCGCTGCTTTAACCTATAGGGCATAATACTGGGGCGTAAAAATTATTATTATTATTATTATTATTATTATTATTATTATTATTATTATTATTATTATTATTATTATTATTATTACTGATCCCTTTTGGCTTTTGAGTGACACTATCATGTCACTCCATCCCCTTTCAGAAATACTATTATATACCCTTATCATAGAGTAATGGATGGTATCGTTACCCTATGCTCTTATTCCTAGGTAAAATTACAGCGAGCAGTGACATATTCTTCGTATCTTTTCAAACATCACTATACATTGTTATACGCACAATTTCTTGAATTGGATTGAATTGGATATGAAACCAAAATTTTTCAGTTTAATGTTTCATTATTATGCTCTGTAGGCTAAGCAAGACGATGATTAAGGCAAGTGAATAACAATGGAAGACCTGGTGGAATGAGAATGTAGAGGGAAACGGGATTACCCCAAGAAAACCCACGGACACAATATCGTCCACCACAAACTTACTTACTGTCCGGGGATCGAACTAGGTACCCCACGAACCAGACATAAGCGCTCTACCATTGTGCCACCGTGGCCCTTACGAAGTGTCTGCACCGTGTATCGCATGTGCCTTTGCCGGGTACTGAACCCAGAACCACATACATATTGGGAGAGACATGTTCTTATTTATGTTTACGTTTTTCATTGGTACTATCAGAGTAGTATATATTTAATATTTTCTTTTTAAAAATTTAGACACATTATTAATCATTGGAAAGACATGAAGCCCGTTGATTTTTATGTGTGATGGTATTATAAAAATAATGAAACTAACGCCGTGCAGTACATGTAAACAACAAATGATATTGCGTCCCTTATAAACAATGTTTAAGGGCTTTTCCGTTTCCTATTTAACTGTTTGTGTCAACACACGTATGATAAACAAATACAAAGAAACTCTCTTGGTAAACAGAAAAATAAAAACAAGAAATTTGGAACTTACCTGTAACTGCAGACAGCACCAACATTGACCATAAATACATAGTCAGTTGCCCGATTTTTCGCACAATTTCTTGAGAACGTTCTTATGCAGGTGATAGTTTTTTTTTCTTTTTTTTTAAAAAAAAGGCAAACAAAAACAAAAGAAAACTGTTTCACGCACTTCTTCGCCAGGAGCGTCCCGCTGGTCGTGCTTCGCTCAACGGAGACTTGCGTTCGAAAACAAATTGTTTTTGAAGCTTTTGCATGCTTTAAAAAGAGAGAGAATAGACCGGGAAAGACATTCGGTGCCTCCTTCGAAAGCGCATGTCAGACAGAACGTGTTCAATCGCAACTCACTTTGGGTCATCTCATCCCTCACTCACTGCGACTACCCTTCCGTTTCTGCGCCTTGTCACCCCCTTCGTCCTCCCCTACAAGCCTTAAATATTAGATAAGCCGGAACACCAGCAAAAGGTGTTAGGTCTCCTTTTTTACATACATAGATTTTCCTTGCTCTGGTAATATAGATAAGGGGCTTCTCTTTACATACCAAAACAGTTGACGATTTAAAGTGTGCTGTCGATGTAAAATGTTGCTCCTGTAAGTGCTTTTAGAGAGTACGGACACACACACACATTCGAGCAGACCGCTAACCTTGAAAATGATGGAACACCTTCCTTGAATTGCACTTGTTTTATACGACGCTTGGTATATGATCTTTTGCACTTACCAACGACCGAAATAGCCACATATACGAAAAATTAAGATTTCAAAGGGGAAAAAATCTGTATATATTATTTATGATATTACGGGTTGCCATAATATTTTTTTTATTTATTTAACAAATAATTAGACACAGAGCCGGAATCGCTGGTGTAGTTCTGTGATCAGTTCTCCTTAAGGCGAGATAGTACGCTGGGTAACGGCCAAGGGCGCCGATTGTAGGGCCGGGGGCCCGAGCCCCCCAAAGCTCATCTGCCCCCCGCTTTGTATTTATGAACATACAATATTTAGCATAATTTGAATGCAATTTGTCCTTAAATTGTCATATATGCCTTCTGCATCTGAATTCACCCCCCCCCCCAAAAAAAATTACAGAGAATCGTCGCCCTTGGTATACTGTGAGGGTTGACCTTGCCACTGCACTGGATTTAGAGTTGCCAACTCTGGAAAATAAAAAAAACTCAAAATTCCGTATGATATAGGTGTAAGTGTGAAGTATCTCTGTTCGGACTCATCCATGGGAAGAAATGTACTATCGTGGACAAAAGTGCATTAGCATCTGTATTCTGCTTATCCTTAGTACATTCACTAATAAGCTTAATAGATACATTATGCTATAAATGAGAAACTGAAGTCGGTATTGATCATTTTATTGTATTTACCAGTAACCGCCATTTCTTTAAAATTAACGAAACAGATAAACCAAAAGTATATTAACGGGATGATCTACCTTTTCTCGGCACAAAAATTTTTATATTGGACCTTATGGGGAGAACATGGCTACCGAATTTCCTCAGTTTCTAAGGAACTAGGTATCTCTAATGGGAAAGAAAAATTTTGCAGCATTCTACAGAAGTTTATTAACGGGTTGAAATACTTAAATTGTATATTTGTCTGCTAGTTTAGCAGAAATAAATTATTAAAAAATAAATAAATTAGTTTCTTTTTATACAAATTATAATATGTCTAACTTTGGAACCAATTATGGTAGAAAGACCAACTTTTTTTTTGTTTTATTCCTTGAGAAGAAACGACTCTAATAGTTTTAATCACAACCATATCTGATACGCCAATTAAAAAATAGTATTTTAATATAAGTATTAAAGTCCACCTGTCAAGAAGTTTGACTAGGGTAAGGCATCCGCGCCCACCCTTTTCTTTTGTTTTCTTCCCGAGAGATATGAAGGGACCGTTTTCACAGCAGGTGTCAATGCGAATGTAAACAACCTGTCCTCACGTTCAATAGCCCAAGTTCGGCCACATTCTCTCTCTTTTTTTCTCTCTCTCTCTTTCGAGGAGGTGTTTCTAGTTTCTACCCTGTAAGAAAATTATAGATATGTAGAGAAAATGGTGATCAATTATTTCTGATAGCCAGATGATAGACAAGCATTCTAAAATGCCTTCGAATTCCAAAAATGTATCGACCATAACTTTACCATCTGTTTATTTTCAGAAGGCAAAAGTTATATTATTATTATTATTATTATTATTATTATTATTATTATTATTATTATTATTATTATTATTATTATTATTATTATTATTATTATCTCAAGAACAGCAACAGGATAATATTCCAAAAAGATGTCTCAAAAGTATCAAAGTTCTGAACAATTTTTACAGCTGTAGTGGAGAAATGAAGTTATTTAGGACATTTATTATTTTGTTTATTTCTAACGACAACTAAAAAGTTTATGTACATTGTGCAAAATTATTTTAACTTGCAAAAGAATCTTTTGTAATGAAATTTAACGAGTTAGTTCTTGTGTGATCTGATGAGACTTCAATTGAGACTCCCCCACCTCGCTCCCCTATATCACTTCGTTTGACATTTCAAAGAAAATATTTTTCATTACTGTTTGTTTTTGTCATCTCAGGAAATATTTCTAGTTCTGCCTCAGAAAATATGTTGTATGTAAAGAAAGGATGAATATTTTCGAGAGTACATTAGTAAATCAAAGAGTTAAAAAAAAAAAAAAAACTTTTGGCACAGGGCAACAAGAGACAGCTTTCCTTGAAAAATTGAAACGGCTATCGTTTGTACTTTTTTCTGGATCATGCTGGCGTTCACATTGAAGTAAGGCAATTTTGAACCAAATTTGGTTTCATTTCTGACTTTCGTGTGTGTGTGTGTGTGTGTGTGTGTGTGTGTGTGTGTGTGTGTGTGTGTGTGTGTGTGTGTGTGTGTGTGTGTGTGTGTGTGTGTGTGTGTGTGTGTGTGTGTGTCATACGTATTGGGACAGTTTTGAATGAACAGTGCGGGACACATTTTAAGCAAGGTTTAAATTGGTTAAATCGGTGTCTATAAGATGAACTGAATCAAAATTAGCGAACAGAATGCTATTTGGTCTATTTATTGAGATTTGAGGGTCCTTCAGACCGAGTCCAGAACATTAACTTCAGGCAGTTTCCGGGCAAACCAAACTAAAAATCGAATTCTAATAATTCAGACTTGATAGCATATTGTTTTCAACCACATTGAGTGATATATATTAGCAATTAGTTCTCTACCGTAAAAAGTAGCCTTCTGAAGCGGACCACAATAATTATCCTTTGGCTCATATTATTGTTTGTTCAAACCTTCCCTACCCTTGTTTAAATCTGCCTCCCAAGGGAATATATTTGAACGATATCCCTTATGGGCTTACGTCTCATCGAAAATTTGAGAAAGTTCTCCATTCTCTGGTCACATTGGTATATCATATTCAGCACATTGATGCACTTGTATAAGAAAATTTACTGAGTGTGAAGGAGAAAATAAGAATTTCGGGAAATTTATTGTTCAAATGCCCTCCGCCCTCTACTCTAAATGTATTACTTATGGTATGTGGCCATAGGGTAGCTAGAAGTTATGCCGAGCTCCTTCTTGGCTAAGCGGTTAGCGTACGCGCCTTTGGCGTGGGAGACCCGGGTTCGATTCCCGGCAGGAGCTCAGGTGGTTCGGATTCCACGTTAATCAGTAGGTCCACGTCTCATATAGCCTCGCTGCTGAACGGGACGCTAAACTAAAATCAACTCAACTAGAAGTTATGCCATAAGGACCACTATAGTTGCGTGCCTCCCAGGCTTGATAAACTAAAATAAACATTGATTATGGACTAACACTCTTTTAGCATGAAACGATTCAGTTCTAGAAATTAAGAATTTTTGAGAGGTTCAAACGGCGTCTTTTCAAATTTTCAATTTGGTCATTCAGGTTAACGAACTCATCCAAGATCATTGTACAAATCAGTTTGTGTACCAAGTTGTTTTTTTTTCATTGAAATCAAGGCTGTTAGCTCGTTCACAAGAAAAAATCATATTTGATATATGGGGGCGTGAGTGCACAAGGAATTCAAATCCCACATTTTTAATTTTTTCATTCAAGTGTCACGAAAAAGCATTGAAATATGTCCCTTTTTAATACGAAGATAGTGCAAACTCTCTGCCGGTGGTTAACCCAGCCGGTGATGTAGGGGAAAAGCGGCCGCCTGCTATGCCGCACTGAGTAGGTTGAGTGTGGGTTCAAATCCCGCTTATGCCGATCATCCTGGCTGAGGTTTTCCTCAATTTCACCAGGCGAATGCCGGGGTCGTACCTTCTCTAAAACGGTCAGGACCACGACCACTTTCTTTTCAAATCTAGCTTTCCCTAAAGGGCCGATGTGACCTCGAAATTGGAGGCCCGACCCCTTCCTATTGTCTTCTCGTTCACAAATAAATAAGAAATAAATAAATTGAATCCCTTGTACACTGAAGGTACATTTATCAAACATCTGATTTTCAACTCTTTAGGATAAACGATAAGACTAACTGACAGTGCGTAGTCTTAGCGGGGTAAGCGCGGAAAACGAAAAAGTCAAAGAAAACAGGGCTTTGCTCCCTTGTCTCCATATAACAATGCACAGTATGGACACCGTTCCAAATGGGTCTTACAGGAGTTATCATGGCAACATTTTTGTATAAGACAATTGGTGTGTGTCGTCTGCATGGTTGTCTGGGGACAAAAAAGGGCAAACATGTTTTTCAATAAATAAATAAATAAATATAAGAAAACGTGCATTTTTCAATTCCCATATCCTCGTCCTAAGAAGGCGCTTAGCGCAACGAGCCTAAACTTTAAATGCTTTGAAAGTTTGTTCTTTTTTGCGTATCCTGCTTCTTGTTTCAACTCCCTAGGACAGTGATGATTTCAGGGGTGATTCTGGGGGGGGGGAATTCTCCCGTGAGCTACGAAATTCACCCTCGAGTGCTTGAGATCTTCGCAGAAATTTCTGTGGAGCACGCAATTTTTAATCGCTTTTGCCCTGTGCGTGGTGCCTCCGGAGGAAATGATCTGAAATTAACACTGCTATAGGATAATTGGAGATTGGCTTACAGTGCTTAGTCTTAGCGAAGTAAGCACGAGAAACCAGAAATATCACAAAAAAAAAAAAAAAAAAAAAACAGGGCTTTTGCTCCGCTGTTCCCCCGTGAAAATGCACGGTTTACACACAATACAGGTTGGATCTAACAGGGCTATTTAGAGAACGTCTTATAGAGCATTTGGTGTGCAGTGTTGTCTGCGGACAAGGAGGCAAAACCGTGTTTTTCATTAAAAAATTGAGTATTTTAAATTTCCCTCGCCCTCTCAGGAGACGCTTCTTCAATGAGACCGTATACTGCCTCTTTCTCCCATTCTCTAGGCTCTAGGCCAATTAGGACTGACAGGCATTTGATTAAGTCCATTACCTGGTTGCCTAGTAATTAGCCATCATATTGGCTGCCATATTGGATTTAGACAATGTTCTCTCATGTTACCATGTAAAATATGACTTGTCGTGATGAAAGCTACCAGAAAAAGTAGGTTTCGTTTACTCCTAAGGAAGTACGCTACATCCTAGAGTAATGCGTGCATATACGCATTTGTAACTTTGTACAGTTCATCGTTAGACAACAGTGTTGCCAGGTTGTAAGGTTTCTAAGTGGCAATAAACAATGCCATATTTAAATTCATCGGCCTCAGAAACCTATAGTTTGAAACCAAAATTATCTTTCTAAGTGCCTTGGTTCACGATCTCTCTCTTTATATATATATATATATATATATATATATATAGAGAGAGAGAGAGAGAGAGAGAGAGAGAGAGAGAGATTTACGTAGGGCGGTGGCCATATTGGAAAATGACGGCTACCAGGAAAACACCACAAATTTGAAATATATTCCCAAGACATTATTTTTAAAAGAACTTAGGGGACATTTTTTTACGGACAATTATATATGGAGGCCAGGACTTTACATTGTCGGAATCCTGTGGGGGCACCCCTCTGCCCCCCTTCCCTTCGCCACTACTGTATGCTATAATATTTGTCCGGAAGGGAAAAGTTCCCAAAATAACAGCGTTTTCTGATATATACTGTTCTTCCCGCGCACTCTAGAATGCATCTTGATGAACTTCCAGAGGTAACGGGAAAAAGAGGATACTTCACACCACATTGTCCAGTCTCTTAGTATGGAACCATTGAGGGAGACAAACTCTATAAAGCTAACAGTATTTGGCAGCTGACAGGTAATCTCAGAAACTGGTCGAGAACCTGTTTCATTCAGACATCCATCCCCTTCCCCCTCCATTTCACCAACCCCCGCCCTTTCCGCGGCCAAGCTTAGAGTGGGGCGTGACTTACCCTCGTCAAACTTTGACAGGTGGAATTTAATACTTATATTAAAATACTATTTTTTAATTGGCGTATCAGATATGGTTGTGATTAAAACTATTAGAGTCGTTTCTTCTCAAGGAATAAAACAAAAAAAGTTGATCTTTCTACCATAATTGGTTCCAAAGTTAGACATATTATAATTTGTATAAAAAGAAACTAATTTATTTATTTTTTAATAATTTATTTCTGCTAAACTAGCAGACAAATATACAATTTAAGTATTTCAACCCGTTAATGAACTTCTGTAGAATGCTGCAAAATTTTTCTTTCCCATTAGAGACACCTAGTTCCTTAGAAACTGAGGAAATTCGGTAGCCATGTTTTCCCCATAAGGTCCAATATAAAAATTTTTGTGCCGAGAAAAGGTAGATCATCCCGTTAATCTTTACGTGACAATCTTGGATTCGGAAAATGAAGTTTATTCTTTAAACTTATACTTCAACTACAGGAAATTACTTTAAGAAGTCCTTTTTCATTCTCAATAAATGTATAAAATTCCTTAAAAGTAAATTTCAAATTTTCCCTGTTACGGTCCCTGTCATCTCTTTAAAATTATCTAAACTGATGAACAAAAAAAAAAAAAAAATCGTTGATAGATGGTGAAAGGTGACACTTTTGGATTTACAGAATGAAAGTTACTTTTTAAATCTATATATCGAACTATAGATATACCACATTGACTTGACACCTAGTCCTTCGTTCGAAGCGCTGCTATCGGCAGAAGGAATTCCACTCCCTTTCGTATCCGCTCTTTTGCTTAGCAAAGGGTGAACTCTCATTGGCTCAACCCGTGGGTGTGAGCTTTAGTTCACATTTTTGCCACGGCTCAAGTCATTTTGGCAGCACTATAGATGAAAATTGCTTCGAACTAGATACAAATTTTAAAAAAACGGTAATAAAGGGGCTGGTAAGAAGTTTGTACCGGTCACCGGCTTCAATTAAAACAACTGCAGTATTTCCGGCCAGGTCGGTGAAAAACCAGTCAGTTGGCAACCCTAACTGGATTGTAGTCCCGTTCGTGTTGTTCATGTTAATAGTAGTTTCCGGTGGATCCAGTGGCTCAGAGGTACAGCGCTTACCTCTAGTGCATGGGGTCCCTGGTTCAATTTCCTGCCAAGTAAGTTCCTGGTGGACAAGATCGTTGTCCGTGGGTTTTCTCGGGGTACTCCCGTTTCATCCTCTATTATAATTTCAGCGATTCTTCCATCATTATCCATTTGCCTTTAGTCATCCTTCTCATATTCTTAATCATATCTCGTATAAAACTTCGCAAGATGATCGGTTTTGCTAGTACTGTGGCGAAACTGTCAATAATCAACAATAATAATGATAATAGAAAAGGAATGGAAGAACGTCATCGAGGCTCTACATCTGAAGATACCATTGCAGTATCGAATTAGTGGAACTGACCAGGCCCGTATCCACGGGGGTCTAGGGGAAGCCGGCCACCCCTAAATTTTGGCTGCCCCCCCAAACTTTTCACGGTAGACTGGCAAATCAACTATAATATAGTGACGAACTATAATATGGTTGCAACATGCCCCCCCTAACTTCAGCCGGACCCTCCTACATTTTAGGGCTGGCTACAGACCTGGAACTGACTCAGTCAAGATTTCGAATCGTATAGGATTTGTATCCGGAACTTTCCAAATGCGAAATACTTATTGTAAGCATAGTTGGTTGTTTAGCTCGAGATTCAATGTTCCTTTTTCTGCACCGAGACTAAATAAGACACTACCTTAAGTTAAAGTGAGACCAGAACTGCTACTCAGAGGATTCAGTGTTCTCCGGTGAGTATAGTCAAGCAGTTTGAAGCATTAGACTAACGACCGTGAGTCCTTCAAAGTTAATTTATACATAGCTGTGTTGGGCAAATTTCAATTGAATTAACAATTAATCTGTAAATTTAATTGTTAATTGCAATTAACAATATAAGTAAGTAATGGTCAATTGTTAATTGTAGTTGGCCATTAATAAATGAGAATCAATTGCAATTAATTAATCGACAGAAAGTAATTGCACTGAAAACTAATTGCAATTGAATCCAGTCATTCAATTGCAATTGAAATTAATTGGCAATTAATTCAATTGCAATTGATTTCCATAGCAATTACTTTCAATTGATTGATCAATTCCAACTGAATTTCACTGATTAATTTTCAACCCTGTAGTTTAGAGATGGCGTGATTCAATGAAAACTTTACCCATGACCAACTGACCCTCCACCCATCGTGACCCACGGCCTGCCTTGACCCACTCTGATCCACGACCCACCGTGACCGACTCTGAATCACCACCCATGACCCACTCCGACCCACCACACACCTGAACCACTCTCACCCACTGTGACCCACCACCCAACATGACCCCCTCCGACAGACCACCCACCATGAAGCACTCACACCCACTGTGACCCACAGATCCACCAAAACCCATCCATCAACTCTGACCTATGATCCATGCCCTCTCCTCTACTGACTGAAGAGTTTACACTTGTAATAAAACAAGTCTATGAAATTATCACTCATCGGAGTTTGAATTTCTACGATCAGTCGCTCAAGCACCGCTCTATTACAACAACGATGAATCTGACCTTTACGAAATAAACTGGTAATGTGTTTGTCATGGGCCAAATTACGATGAATTCAATTATATATATAATTATCATAGATAATTATTTCCTTGCCGAATTATAGATATTTTTCAGCGTAGAAAATAATTAAATTTGAAGGTCCCAACCCTTCAAGGTAAAGTAGACCAACGTAAAGGAAAAAGTGTAAAATTTTTCGTATAAATAAGCGTATCGTATAGTCCGCAGCAAAAATCCTGCAACATGAGGATATAGTCTACGTTTATTGTGGAACTACGCCTAACAGAACAGGGAATCAACATAATGTCTAAGTGGCACGAATCACGCCAGGAGAAACCTCGGCGTCCTCCACTGCATACATATTTTGGAGCAAAAGACTTCTTCGTTTCACAATAAACTTACATGCTCATGTTACAGATTTTTTGCTGCGGACTGTACAAAATTGAAATTTCCATGTAGTTAAGCTTACAGTACAAATTTTATGTCTATTTTTCTCACAACTTTATGGCTTGATTTGCTTGTGCTCTGAACGTTAAACACAAGCTTCAGCAATTATTATAATAGAAAAGACTGTATTTATAATGCGAAGCACTGTATTTTTTGTTTCTCAACTAATATCGATTGTTTTCGATTATTTTTACAAATCAACCCACTACCAATTTCCCATATGTAGAAAGGGCCCTCCCCCATAAAAAGATTTTTAAAATGCTAGGACACGTTCTGTTTATTTTTACCTTTCGAAATTGAAGTCGAGTTTCGTGTAGAGTCGAGATTGATAACTAGCTCCCTCGCTCAGCTAGTTTTAACTCGTTTTGACTCGTTTTGAAATCATGGCCTGATTAGACTGGAAAGCGAAAGCCATGAGAAATGTAAGCAGTAATGTGGAATACTTCTAGTGTTGCTCACGACAGGGGTGCATCTTGTCTCATACTTTTAGTGCATCTCGAGAGGTATCTTTAGTGCGTGGACGATAGATTTTTATAACGAGACAGCCTCAAATACGATGAGAACCAATACAAGTATATACTGTAGTTCTTACCATCAAGGCTGAGAACTACAAGCTCCATTTTTTTTTTTTTTTTTTTTTTTTTTTTTTTTTAGCCAAAGCAGAAGCACAACTAGGATAATCATGCCAACCGGCTCGACTCGGTTCAACTGAGTGAACAGCTTGAGCTGGCTCGGTTGGGATGAGCCAATGGCTCGGCTCAATTGAGCCAATGGCTTGATCCGGCTGGGTAGGGACGAGTCATCGACTCGGCTCAATTGGAGCCAAAGGCTCGAGCCAGTTCCGTTGAAACGAGTCCATCGGCTCGGTTCGAGTCAACTCAACTGAGCCGATGCACAGTGGGGCGAAAACGCAAAAAGCTGGCCAAAAGTGAAAAAACGAAAGTTAGTAATATAGGAATTTTTTAATGTAGTTGGCTAGAGTGATGTTAGAAGGGCCCAAATCCATAAATAGAATAGGGTTTTTACTTTATTCCGACTACCTGAGCCACTCTGAAGTAGACCCTTCAGCAGGTCAAATGCGTAGAGAACAATAGAAGAATTGTGACGCGTCCGTTTAAACGGTTGTAACTTTCGAAGCGTTCATAGTTTTTAAATCTGTAAAGTTTTCTTATACCGTACTGGTAAGTAGAATAAGTGTATGAAGTGAAAAATTAATAATAATGATGTAATAATTTATAATTTGAATCGCAAGTCAGGCAAAATTTTCACATTGTTTATATATTTTATTAACTTAAAGCGTTGAAAACATTATGTGCACCCTCGTGCACCACGTTCATATTTTGTAGAATGGTAATCTGAAAACTACTTGATGCTGTCGACAAAAACGTGCCAATTACGATGCGTGTTGATGTTAATTATTGTTCATTTAATGTTACGGTGACAAGCCGTTGCAGTTATCATAACCGAATCAAATACCAATAATTTATGTCATTTAAGTAATAATACATTTCTAATAAATAAGAACGTAAGTAACAAGTAATTGTTCATCAAAATATGGGAAAAAAGTGAACGTTGTTAAAGATATATTGTGAAAATTACGAAGTATGTTGACATTCTTGTTATTCCGCCATTTTGGATCCGCCATTTTGTTTTTTTAAACTTTAGTTGCAGAATCGTAATCAGCAACCTCAATAACCCCTTTATCGCCACTTTTGAGAACATTTCTACAACTTTTTCGACTTTTGCAAATTTTATTCCGCCATTTTGTTTTTTTCAACTTTAGCTGCAGAATCGTAATCAACAACCTCAATACCCCTTAATACTAAATTTCATTCAATTTGAATATAGTTATCATATTTTGGCCAGCTTTTTGCGTTTTCGCCCCACTGTGCGATGGTTCGAACCGGCTTGAGATGAGCAATCAGCTCGAGCTTCCTCGGTTGGGTGAGCTGCTGGTTCAGCTCACTTCTCGGTTCGGCTTGAAGGATTGACGCTAGTGTCCCACTTGCGGCAGGGTTTCGTCGAGTCGAAACAGATATCCCGAGTCGGGGTGTTGATGTTCCCACCGCGTAATAGTGCGGACTTCCTTTTGGTCCGCGATCCTTCGATTCGTCGCGAAGAATCACGAAGAGACCAACACGAACTATCGCCAGTCATGAGCATGTGGCTATTATTATATATTATTTTTCCTGACGAATTGTTCCTAAAGTGAGCTCCTGGGGTCAAGGAAAACCTCTGCCTCAACATCATGAAGTGAAAAATCTTAAGATAAATACGATAACTTAACTACTTTAACCTACAAAGTGGGTTAAATAAATAAGACAGCTTTTAACATAGATAACCCAATTTACTACCTTAATTACACAAAATATCATATATGTTAACATGTTACACCAAGGTAAATAATATTTGTTAAACTAACATTAATGCTGAAGATGATTAATATCCACTATTCAAGGTAAAATTGTTGTAATAATATATACAATAGGACTTCTGGTGGCTATCCACATTGCTTTGCCCTTAGCTCATACGGCATTTGTAAATTTTCCAACGCAGCAATGATATTCCTAGCTGTATATATTGCAGATCGAGTGCGAGTTTCAATTGTAGCACTGCCAATATGAGGTAACACAACTGGAAAAACAAAAAGAATAAAAACATTAAGAACGGTATATCGTAGACATAAATTTATCATTTATTATTAAAGTTGACTGAAAAAGAGAGTTTACGGCCGGTTGCACAATGTTCGCTTAACTCCTGGAGCGGTATTCAGAGAGAATGAGTTAATCGTGGGTTAGTCTCGGACTAGTTAATGGCATACTAGATCTTTACTGACGAATTTGCACTATTTTGGTATTCAGAGTCTACTTTGAGTACAACTAAAACGTTGATTTGGGTATGATTAACTTACACAACCCAAATACATTGGTGAAAAAATAAATGTGGCAACTACAGAAAAGTAGATGAGCGCATGCGTAGTCTTTAAAAATGAAAATAGATGAATTACGAAATCCGAAATGTGTCGCACGTTAAACCGTGGGTAAAAGATTAGCCTCTGCTCATGATTAATTAGTCTCATGTGATTAACTTCGTCAAATACGACGTCCTAATCAGAGACTCTGAATACAATTTTTATAACCATCCTTTAGTCAACCTCGTAATTTGGCTTTAATCAAACTTCAAAAAGACTCTGCATAAGGCCCCTGGTGTCTAATCGTATCTTTCTTTCAAAACCATCAACAGTAGGGCTATATATGTAATAAAGGAGGTATCTCCAATCCTACCCAGCATTCAAGCAGAACTTTCTACACAACGAAGCATTGAATGTGCAGTAAAACCCCGCTTAGGAAGTTGAGCGGTAGTTCATCTGCCGCGTAGATTTAAGCGTTTTTTTTTAGCTCCACTTTGCATAAAGCCAACATTGTGCAACGTAAAATTTACCGTAAAGCTGAGCTTAAGTTCTTAAACGGACATTGTGCAACCGGCCGTTAGTCATATAAGAAATACATTGAAATACATAATACGGATAATTAGTACGGAGAAAGTCTACATTACACAAAGGAAATCTTTGAATTAAATGTCCCCTGATTTTGCCATGTAGGATAAGGGAGACAAATGATTAGGACAAGGGAATGATGATGGAAGACTTGGTGAAATGCGGATGTGGGAGGAAACGGGGGAATTCCGAGAAAACCCACAACACGATGTTGTCCACTACAAATTTACTTAGCCGTGAATCGAAGCAGGGACCCCTAGGACCAGAGGTAAGCGCACATTGTACAAAACAACGTTGTTTAGTATCTATTTTACATTAGAATTAAATTGAATTTCTTCACAGGATAAACAAACAAGTTTTAAATTGAAAAATATTTTCATTTTTATAAACTAAATAATACAGAAAATCATTTTGAACATTTCAAAATTGTAAATAAATAAATAAATAAATAACGTCCCTTGGTTATATCCTTTAGGCTAAAGGAGACGGATGATTAATGGAAATGAATACAGTAGACTTCAGAGTATCCGGCCTAATGCAGCAGAAGGGTTGACCGAATAGCAAAAATGTCGGATAGGCCGGAGTTCTATGAACTCATTTCTTTATGAACTTTAAGCATACCGTAGATGCGGGCTACTTGGACCCAATTTTGCAACAAATTCGTTCTTTCGGCCTGTTTTCATCCACGAAAACTTGAAAGTTATTGTCATAACCTATATTAAGTGGAACTACAGGCTTTATTGCACATATCGAGGACAGTTTTAGTTACATATATTGAAAACAAAGCACAGGCGATTATTGTAAAAAATGGGACTGGAAAAACACCCCTATATTTTCGGGCTACTTGAACCCACCCCTATATTTTCCTACAGAAAACCATTGAAATCTGTTCTGAGACTAAGTAGGACGTAGATGTTCCAAGAACCACACTTTTTATTTACTGCAAGCCACAAAGAGAACATGTTAAGAGGTACTATCAAATATAATGACTGTAATAGCCGATTACGTTTTCTTCTACAGCAGCACGAGCCCTATCTATATTAGCAGCGAATCTAGTCGTTGACTGGAGGTGCATTTTCTAAAATAACTTCACTCAATCTGGACTGGGAAGATTGTCTTAGAAAGCAATGACAGTTCTCCCATGCATTGCTAAATAGGACTTCAGAATAAATCTGAAATCAAGTTAATTAACGAGGAATCCGAAATCACAAACTTTATCAAGATGATTAGCGAAGGCTAATTCTTCTTCTTCAGTGAACACTTTTAGATGGCCTGGATTCTGCCTTGACCTATTCTTTAATATTCTTTCTATGGTGGAACGACTTATCTTGAAGTGAACTTCTGTTTCTATTTGCGACATTTTCCCCGACTGAATTGCTGGTAAACATTCTTCAAGCTGTTATGAAAAATCAGCATGTTTTCGACCTGCAGGCAATCTTTTATATTGATGTACCATTTTGTACCGGTATCCTTAAGGAAACAATGAAAAGTCCTAACTTGTGTGACACGTGACAACATACCTTTATTTTTCATTGATAAAGATAACAAAGGATGGGGTGGGATAAAGATAACAAAAGATGTGGGACAACATATCCATGTTTTCCAGGTCATATGTACACACTTCATATACTGTATAATGCATTTACGCACACATCTTATTGTATATGAGAAAGTTTACCATGTCAGTTTCATTAACCTATATGTAACTACTTATGTGTTTACTTAGCATTGGTTCCACTTCCTTACAAATAGTGTCCACACATAAAAGTTTGGCGCTCAATAAATACACTGTTTTCGTCAACGACCTTTCTCACCAATGCTGCTCAATCGTAGCCTACCACAGAACTAGTTTCAATGTGTGTACGCCTGCATTATGATCCCATCTAACGGATCTAACTCTGAACTAACTCATTATTGCATTGCATATGGGAATTTAAACGAGATTTTGGTATGGGTCCAAGTAGCCCCTTAAGGGTCCAAGTAGCCCGCAATTACGATACTCGAAGAATAATTTACGAATACAGTGCTGTATATACTGTACAGTTATAATCAGGAACAGCAGCAAGCGTACTGTATTGAGGTCTGTTACATACAGATGAAACAATGAACCAGGAGCTGAACGCTGCTCTTTTCCTGTCACAACTTATATTTTGCACACGACACGTTGGAGGATCGTAGCAGATGTCCGCTTCTAGTGCCAATGTAACACCTCGTATTTCTCATTTAATTACGATAAAAGAAAACTAGGCCGGATACTCGAGAGTCTACTGTAATTGTGAAATTAAATTTTGATGGTCTCTAACACGCACTATAGTTACCGCGACGACTTGTGAAACCTGGGCTCTACACCAATCATAGAACGGCTTTCCCTCACGTGTGATGTATCGGAAGAATTCGGTACGATTTGTGGAGCTGCCTTCCGAACGCACACTTGAGAAAGAGTGAAACGGCAGAAGTGCGCAAACAATGTTGCCAAGCTTAGAGGACATGGAAAACAAGCGAAAAAGAAAACACTTAGAAAATTATAACAATTATTCGAATTAAACAATAATAATAATAAGAGCAAAAATACAAAACAACAATAACTACAAAACGAAACTTAGCGGCAATCCAACAACACTGTGCCCTTGGGAGATGTTCTCCGTATATCGCTAGAGAAGACACTGGCAAAATTTTATAGATAGGGGTTGACGACCGTGACACACCCTCGTGTTCTATTGGGTGGTGAAATAGGTAAATCGAGGTCAGGCGATGTCCCCGTTTGCCTGGATGCACTGCTGAAGGCGCCATGTGAAGGCTTCCATAACAGGCCTTAGTATATCCTGAGAAATGGTGCATATTTCACGGCGAGGGACAGTCTGGAGTTCGTCAATAGTCCGCAAACGATTGACAAAGACCCTTTCCTTCACATAACCCCCAGAGAAAGTAATTCAGAGCTGTTAAACCTGGGGAACGGGATGGTCACATCACATCTCCAAAGCAGGATATCATACGGTTGGAAACATTTATTGGAGTAGAACCATACTTTGGCACGATGTATTTGCCGTTGCATCTTCGTGTTGAAACCAAATAGTATTCAGCAACCCTCTTGCCTGCAATCCGGACGAGAAAATTCTGCAACGTTTTGTCAGTAGCGGTCGGTATTCACAGTTTTCTGGCGTCATCCTCAGAAAATAGGCGCCAACAATATTGCACACTCCTACTGCACACCTTACTACAACGTTTGGGCTCGCCTGGAGCTTTTCTTGTAAATGTCATGGATTTTACTGAAGCCAGAGTTTTGATTATTAACATATAGAGTCATGAAAAGTTCGCTCCATCGGACATCAGCAGTTATTGAAGAAATAGTGATTCTCGGTTAATCATTGCAAGAATGTCAGTGCAGTTGGGGAGTCTCTTTTGCCTATCAATGTCTCAACTGTTGAATCACTTATAGATTATACGGATGGAGCTTTAATCGTCCATTAAGCGGCTCAATGAACATGGCGACAGTTATAATGTTTGTGCATGCCGCCCGTGCTGGACATCTGGGACTGCGTTCAAGTGATATCTGCAGATGTTCCAGGTTCTCACATGTTCGAACACTTCTTCCCCACTCTAGTGACCAGTTGTTCAAAACACCACCAGTGGCCCTCTAGTGTCTCACCCACCTGAGAATACTGCTTCTCTAAAGTACAGCCACACGACGATCATCAATGTGAGTCTCCGTAACAGAACCAGTTCGAATAAAGCCTTCCATCGCCGCAATTCGCGTCTGAACAGACCACCGCTTCATGGCATACTAATTGTCTGATTTCCTCCTATTCAACGAAGTACGCATGTGCAGCATTCATACGGGCATTTGGTCAGGATTTCCAACTGCAATTGGTAGATAGAATACGGGCCAACTTCTACAATTGTAAATGAAAATTTTTAGTATTGTTTAGTTTTGTCTTTTAAAGCTAAAATACGGACAATTATTGAAGGTGAATGATTGTGAAGCAGTTTATGGAGAAGAGAATGTGAAAGGGAGAACCCCGAGAAAACCCAACAAGACACTATGTTGTTCACCACAAATTCACATGGTCTGGGATACCGAACCAGGGACTCCTCGCACCAAAGGTGGGCGTTTAACTACTGATACCCCATTCTTCAATAATATTTAATATCGTCAAATCACAAGCTAGTATTCAACAAGACTTCTACAGTATTCCCATCTATACGTACACACTACGTGGTATTTGCTACTTTTATTTCGATATTTGTAAAAATTTGAATTATTAAACCTATTACCAATTTCCAAACGGGTGGAATAATAAAAAAACCTTGTTAGAGCGAACTCCAGTTGTCAGAAAAGCATAATGCAAGACAATTCTGTATAGACTACTGGTGATTAAAAATGGAAAATGTAGGGCGTTCTCTTAGGTTTCCATTGTTTCAGATGAAGTATTACATTTCCATCCGTTTTATCACGCTAGGAGACCTTATAAGATTGTCAAGCAAGTACGTATACACGTCTGTTATTCAATGCAATTTTTTTATGTTCAAAAGTCAGATATATAATGATTTTGTGCATGGAAGTTTGATCAATTCACTTGTACACATTTGCCTTGTTTCACATTCTATGATGACTGAAAATATAATGTAGTTGTTGGAGAGTGCGTACTGATTTCGATATATGCAGAACACACTGAATTATTTCTCTTTTTTTTTTTTTTTTTTTTTTTTTTTTTGACGATAGCTTGACCATTCGCAACTTGAACATAATCTATATAATAAAAATGAAAGTGACTATGTTTATGACTTACTAGCTCTTGAACCACCCGACCGATCTCGATCAAATTTTCAACATGGATGAGATTCGAAACATAGATAAGATGACATGGTTTTTATTATTTCACTTTGACGGTGCATCTTACGGATGGGGAGGAGGAGATACTTTAAAAAGATCGAAAATTACAGGTAGTACCGAATTCAAAGTTTTCAGGGTCGCTGAGATGAACAGTGACACTTCCAATGCCATTTAAATCCAATAATGAAAAATGAAATGAAGTATTTCAGTTTTACGTCCCGTGGTTATGACGACTAGGTTGAAGGAGACTATGATGATGAGAAATGAATGGAATGGTGGAATAAATAAAGTAGGAGGAAACGGAAGAATCTCGAGGAAACTCATAAGCACGGTGTTTGTCCACTACAAAGCGTTTAAATCCAAATTCAAACCCCACAACTTGGGGGATATATATATATATATATATATATATATATATATATATATATATATAAATGACCGATATTAGTGTGGAATCCATAGTTTTCAGGATCGCTGAGACGAACAGTGACACTTCCGATGGCGTTTAAATCAAAATTCAGCCCTTTATGCCCAAAATAAAACGTATTTTCGACCTGCGAATAACAGCTATTCTGCTAGTCCATAATTAGAGCATCGTTAGTGGGGATACTTTTTGAAATGAAAATCATCAGGTGGAATTTCGTGTTCCAATTCTTAAATGTGTGTATGTTTCACTGGTTTTGTTACAACAACTCCACCAAATAACGCGTTTGTTAGAAGATCGTGGAACAGAGTATCCTTATTACTTTCCTCCTTTCTCTTACCACACCTATATCTCTGTGAGCTTCGAAAAGAATTTCATTTGAAACCAGTAATGGCGCTCTTCTGGTTGCTGGTTGTGTGCCACTCGTCCAATTTAAGCATGGAAGGTTAACTTGATTGATTACATCAAAGAATCATTTTACTTTCAACATATTTTTTTCCTCCTGCTTCTGTTGTGTGTGTAATTGTGATCCATGTGGAAAATATAAAGTGGACTTGTCTTTACACCGTTATATACATGTTTTGTGACAATGTTATATAGTTCCGCAGGCTCTGTAATTTTAAACGAAATTTCCTCGTTGTTATATAAAATGATAAAGCTCTGAACACTCCCCTCTCTTTCATACAAATTTGAGCTGCCTCTTGGATAAGCAGTTAGCTTACGCGTCTTTGACGTGGGGGAACCGGGTTCAATTCCCGGTGAAAGCTCATGGGGTTCGGATTCCACGTTAAGCTGTAGGTCAACGTCTCATATTGTCTCGCTGCTGAAAGATGCTAAACCCAAAATTAAATCAAAACAAAATCAACTCTTCCCTACAAGTTCAAGGTGAGTAACCGATTCATGGTGTTTGCTAAGCTTAGAATTAGTTACATCATGGGCGCCCACAGAAGGGGCAAGAGGGGACAATTGCCCCTTCTGGATTTTCGAAAAGGTTCAAGAGACTCTTCTAGTGACAAAAGTTTGCTTTTAAAACTAATATTCAAGTAAATGGTTAGAAGTAAAAAAAAAAAAAAAAAAAAATTAGTCGAACCATTTCGAAGATTTTAACCTATTCCAATCTCCCTGTGATGTTTTATTATTTTTTTTTTCAATAATGATTATATTCAGCCTGATGAATAGAATGACAAAGTATTTTGAATGATTGTACCCGTCAGTTGATTGAAAAGATAATTTCACTGTTTGTTGTTGCTTTTGCAGACTTGATGCTGATAAAAATGAAGTTTTTGTTGTTGTTGTTGTTGTTGTTGGGTTTCATTCTAGCAATTATAACCCTTAATTAGTCGCATGCGGAATTTTGTTCCGCACTTTTACATTTCTCTTTTTGTTTTCCTTACTTTCCATCGTATGCTTTTGAACTTTTGTCTAGCTGTCTTTTAAAGTTTCATGATTAAACAACAATACATATTTGAATTGTTGCCCAAGCCACTGGTGAATATTTTGTTATTTATTTTGGAGTGATGCAGTTTGCGGAGCAAAGTTCCGCGCGCGACTAAATAACTTACCCCTTTTTTCTCCTACAAATTCTACGCTTTCTTTCAGTTTATTGTTTTTAGCCGACAACAATTAAGCGATTCGGTGACTACGAAACATATCACAGGCAAGCGCCACCACCACTATTTTTTAAAATTTATTTTACAAAAATATATTTTTAGGTACAGTTCATTTGTAAGCAACTGAAGTTATAAGCGGTTTATATGTGCATTGTGCGCTCTGAAAATAAATGCATAGAGAAGAGAGTCAGTCTTTTCTTTCAAAATGGATCATCATGAACGTGATGTGGACAGAATTAGAAACATGTTGCTGGAAGTTCTGGCTGAAGACGACAATTTAGATGTTCCGGATATGGAAGATGGTGATGAAGAAGATATCATTGAAGAAAGCGACCATATCTCTGCCAGTGAAGAATCAGCAGATGAAGGTGAAGTGTTGCCACAAGCAGATCATGTGAAATCACTCTCAAATACTACTTGCACGGGGACCATATCTTCTAGGAAAGAACAATGTCACTAAATGGTACGCACATGCTCCGCGGTAAATTATACGAAGAAAAAGTCAGACTATTTTGACCCATTTACCAGGAGTCAAATGACATGCTAAAGAAGCGAAAACGCCGAGCGAATTTTGGAGTTTGTTCTTTAGTACGTATATGCTAGAGAGAATCGTTGAATTTACAAACCAGTGCATTGAAACACATAGGGACGCTTATAGCAGAGAAAGAGATACTCAAAATACTAATATAACAGAAGTAAAGGCCTTGCTGGGCCTTCTGTATCTTGCAGGAGGACTGAACTTGCAGGAGGAGGATAATTAGTCAATAGCATAAAATAACTTAAGACGACTATTAAAACAAATATTTTAACCTAAAATTAAATATTTAAAAAAAAAAAACAAATATTACACGAGTTTTACTATGTAGTTATTATGCGGAACAAAATTCCGCACGCGACTAATTAAGTAACTTTTTTCACGCGACTAGTTAAGGGATAATGTCCAAAAACTGACATCTAAGCTAGACTTTCAATAATACCATTTTCAAACATAACCCGGTTTCGTTCTTCAAGACGAGCCGAAATGACAAAATTTTAGTGATTTTTACCTTTACAAATAATAATAATAACAATAAAGTACTGGGCATAACTAGGATTTGCAGCCTTGTATTTGAAGCTTCATTATCATCTGCACATTTTTAAACACTAATACGATCAGCTACGAAATAAGGTTTTATTAACATAACACTGCAATATACGTACGTTATTATTGAGAAAAATTAACACAGTGGTAACATTTTCTTCCCTTCCCTCTCAGACGTAATTGTTGTGACTGTAGCGAAAGAATCGTTTGGTATAATATTACGAAGGGTGCCGATCTTGCATAAGTTAATGAACATATACTATGTGCTAAAATAACTGATCACTTTGACGTGAAGGATTATGTGCAAGCGTCTCTTAAGGTGATTGTGTAAGAGAGTGGAGGAATATATATATATATATATATATATATATATATATATATATATATGTTTGTATGTATGTATATGTATATATGTATGTATATATTGTGTGTGTTTCCCCCTTGGAAAAAGTCCTGCGGGCGCCCATGAGTTACATCTAAACACATTGGAAATAGAAAACATTAAATTAGTGAACTAGTTTCTATTGAGAATCATAGTATGTTTACGTGTTTTACCTGCGATTCTTGTGAAGTTTTCGTGATCTTTGAATGGTTTGTTCTAAATTCATATTGATAACCACAAGACAAAACCGTCCTCTAATGTCTTCGACCACGAAGTGTCCTTGGATGAATTTCATGTAAAGGTACTTCCTCCACTTCTGTATTGTTTTACTCCTTACAAATACTAAGATCCATACCCAAGGTGACCAGAATTCTTACTTGTAAAAACGGGACGCATACGAATCAGCGAGGGGGGGGGGGTAAATATCTGATTTCCATATTGCATTTTGGGACTCAGCAGTGTTTCCAATTTACAAAATACACAAGTAAGAGTGATAACACAGCGTTTCTAACTTAAATACTACCCAACAATACTTTTAAATACTAATAAACTACTTACCTCATTATTGAATATCTGTTATTCTCTACTATATAAATACTTTCACTACATCATCTATAGCGTAATTTTCACTGGCATTTTTAGGATGAATGGATGTTCTTTAAAAGTTCTTTGTTTGTTTGCACTTAACAATTTGTAGAAATTCGTACAAGACTGATTAAAATTAATCTTACTGGTCAGCACAGCTTCCAAAGCATATGTAAACAGTTGGATTTTTATCACTTGTTCACAAAGCATTCATATGCGAGAATACACGTTCAATTGAAGCATTAGTCCCGGGTAAACAGAGAAGGAACTTCATAAGTTTTAGATTTGAGTACGGTACGTTATAAGAACAGAAATGGGAAAATACTTCTACCCACCAGTTGTTAGGAGATACTTTATTTGAGTTTCACTTAAATGAACCTTTCCAATGAGTGTTGGTACGGAAGAGTGTAGAGTTTCTATTGACCATTTATATTTTGAATAATAATTACGGGACACCTGGGTCACTTTTGCTTAAAATCGGGACATTTAGGCGTCCCGTTTGAGAATCAGAAAAAAACGGGACAATGATTGAAAAAAAGGGACTGTCCTGGCTAAAACGGGACATCTGGTCACCTTGTCCATACCCCACATAGTTTATAGAACCGAATTCACGAAATACAATAATCAGTGATTCCACAGTCTGCACGTGCAGCTGCCCGTCACTTTCATAATCAACATGTACTAAGTTGTTCAGTAGGACTAGACGAATTAAAAAGTATGACATTTCCGCAAAGTATGACGTGCGCAGCTCTGACTTATTCTCATAATCTTTGATAAACTCTTCAAACTTGGCTTTCAAAGTTTCTGAAACTAAACAAAGTATATCGAATGTTGCTTAGTTTTGCACTGTGTCTTTTGAATGAACGGTTTCCTGTGCCTTGCAACTTCTTCTGTAACATCAGCGAAACCTAATTTGTCACTCTTATTCCAAAAGACCATCCAACGCAATGTTTCTGCATACTCAGATAATGACGAGCATAGCCTGTAACGATCGAACAAAGTAAGTTTCGTTCAATACAGAGTGCACAGTTTCGCTTTCAAAAATTTCAATATCAAATGAGTGAACCCTCTATGTCACATTTACTTGCGTAACTTCCTCTACAAAGCAAGGCAACGCAACCATTACCATGTGGAAAACGCCATCATTGGATAAAGATCAGTAAATTTCTCTGGATTGCTCATACAGATCTTAGCGGCAATACGGAAGACATCTTCGTCACAGAATATTCGCAAGATTGGATGTTCTTTAAGTTGAGCACACAGATTTTGCTAATTTTATTGCGTAGTTCCTGACAGGAAGCGTTATTACCAGGGCCCGGATCTTGTTGACAAGTCAACTTTTTTCTGTAACGCATATGACAAGGCAAGTTCAAATAAAAACGTTATCCATCAACTCTTGGTTCTAAAAATATATTTTTTAGAGTCAACTTTTGGTCACTTTTTGCCGTTTTGAAGTTTCAGGTCAATTTTTAATATTTTAAGGCAACTTTTAGGTCACCATATGGTCTTTTTATTCTTTTTTTTTTCTACATAAGGAAATCTTAAAATAAAAACTATTTACGGATTTAAAAACACGAAGTTAAATGATCTTCGTGATTTTTTCTCCTTCCTGATTGTTGGGGTGGAAAAACTGCATTCCTAACAAGTCAATGAACACTACGCTGTAGCTGGTTGACGAGGACTGGGGGTTCGTAAGTGGCCAAAGCAGATGGTTGTAGGTTGTTTACTACAAAGGATATGACTACGTGAATAACTAAAAATTATTCTTTAAGTGCGCTTCCTAGTTTCAACTCGAGAGTCAATTGATGCTTTGAGTATGTAGAATGCCGAGGCCTAATCTACAGCATCTCATTTAAGACAGATTATTTCTGAATTTGGTGAGGATGTTTTTAGTACTTATAGCACAATAGTTTTGCAAGGTATGTGAAGAAAAGTGGCAGCAGTAAAAAAGATACACTGTGCTAAAGCATATCTGAAGTGAAAAACATGTATGTGCAGTTGAAAACAAACATAAAACCAAGTGTTCGCAGTTGTTACTTGTGGAGAGTGCTTCGAATAGTAAAGGCAAATCCTCAGTATTCAAAAGAGTTGTGTGAAGTTTTTGTGTCTTCAAATATTCCTCTTTGGAAACTCAACTGCTGGATTTCCTGGAACATCATACAGGTCGTTCCATTCCAGATGAAACGAATCTTAGGAAAAAATACATGCCAAAGTGTAACGAGGACACAATAAGAAAAATAAGAGAGGAACTTTGGACTCAGAAATTTTTTGTTTCTATAGAGAGACTAGTGATGTGGAGAAACGTTATATAGTCAATATTATTATTGGGACAATGAAAGCCGACGAACCTAGCAAAATATTTTTGCTGACTGGTGAAGTGTTGGAATCTGTCAACCATTTTACAATATGTAGACTTTTCGATAAATCTATATCCCTACTTTGGCCTGAAGGTGTCCAACATGACCATGTTCTTTTTGTAACAGATGCTGCTCCGTATATAATTAAGGCTGCTAATTTAATAAGATCGTAACAATGTTTAAAGTTATGTACTGCAATGCTGAATAAGGTATGAGCTAAATTTTGTAACGATTACAAAGCTCCTGAGTTAGTTTGTTGTATCACAGCTTATAAAATGTTTATATTTTGCTTAACTGGATATAGACCTATATATCTGTAATTCAAATATGAAATGCTTAGATATCTACTAAATTGGTCAAAGTTTAGTTTTAATATTATTGCTTTTTTAAAACCAAAGACACAAATGATCAACTGACTGCAACTAACTGAAACAAAACTTTTAAAAATGAGTGAGAAATAGTAATTAAAATTCAATAGATGTTCAAAAAATGTCAATGTTTTAACGAAATAAACGTTTAAGAAATAGCAAGTTTTAAGGTCAACTTTTGTTAATTTTAGGGTCATTTTACAGGAATTTTAGTATCATTTTATAGGTCACTTTTTAGAAAATTTTAGGCCAACAAAATCCGGGCCCTGGTTATTACTGTATAAAAAGCCAAAATTCTTCACTGCGTCGTATTGTGGGATATCAGAGTATAAATTCCAGCTAGGTCATCCTAATATTTCAGTCCATACCCAATAAGAACATAATAAATTCAGATTCATTTTATTTATGAATTACGTACTATTGTATGATGAATGTTCTCACCCACTTTGAAACTTTATTTACTTGTAGTACTTTTGTATATTTATCTACTTGTATTCATTATTTCGGTTCATTTTTATGTCAAACATTGTTTGTCATATACATTAAAAGTTCTGTATAATGTGAGATTAAAAGTGTTGTGTTGGATTCTTGCTACCATCATTTTAGATTTTTCGTCTTTATTTTTCAAGACATCTTTTTTTTTTAACACATATGCCTACTTATGCCACCTTAATCTTGGATGAAGCACTATGTATAAATTCTTATATTGATCATTAAACTCAATGAAATAGCAGAAGTCCTTTACTCCAATATAATTGTTAGAGGCCGCGGTGGCTCAGTGGTAGAGCGTTCACTTCTGATGCAAGGGAACCTTGGTTCGATCGCAGCTCGTGCCAAGTGAGGTTTGAAATGGACAAACACCGTGTGCGTGGGTTTCCTCGGTGTTCTCCCGTTTTCTCCCATTTTCTTCATTCCACCATTTCATTATTTCTCATTATCACCGTCTCCTTTAGCCTAGCCGGCATAAACGTGGAAAGTAAAACTGAAATATTTCATTTCAATACCTGCTCATTATTTTTTCCTATCCTTCCTGTTTCACCAAACCCTACTCGTGCCTCTTAGTATTTCCTTATGTGTCAGCCATATCTTTTGAAATAACCTTCTTCAAGCCCATATTTACCTTATTGATAAACTATGCTATCTTGTGATTTCTGAGTTCTCAGTCCGTGTACCTAAACATTTGCTCTTGCCAAATATGATTTTTCTATTTCGATTCAGCTGAAGTGGAAATTCCACTTTGCACGATTTCACGTGAAGTGAGGTCGTTTCTGGTTAACTTTCGAGGTCTATGTCCCTGAGAATACATGACATGTGCCTTCTAGAGCTTTTGATTGACGTCACGACTATATGATTGGGGGTGTTTCCGAAAACGCCAATTTTTTACCAATTATGGAAATGAGGAGGAAAGTGGACGAATTTGTCTGAACCCGCTCTGAACAAAACGATTGTCTACCAAATCGACGAGGAACTATGTGCGAGACTTTTGGAGGAGACGTTTCGAGCTACTAAAAGAACTTAACGGATCTACAACTACGCCAAGGTCTTGTGCTACAGGCTGACATATTACGAAAACTTTTTGTCGAACAGTAATTAGTTAGAGACCATTACTTAGAGATTAATTATACCATTTCTCATTCTGTTGCACTTTTTACATAAAAATGCATTATCGCCTATGGAACCCGGAGGTTCAATGCCACTTTCACAAAAGTTCTCTATTGACATCTGTTCTTAGCCAACTGGATACAGTTTCTACTTTGTATTCCTATTTCTGCGAGATCCATCTTAATATTGTCCCTCTCATCAGCGCCTAGATCTTTCAAATGGACATTTTCGGATTGGACTTCCAGTTAAAACTTTGAAAGCGTTCCTACTTTCTTCCATTCTGGCAACATGACCTGCCCATCTGAGCCTCCTGAACTTGATGGCCTTAACAATATTTAGTAAACGGTATAAATTATGCAGTTCCTTGTTATGAAATTTCCGCCATTCACCATTCCCGTTCCTCTTGGGTCCGAATATTTGTCTGAAGAATCTTGTTCTGAAATACTTTCAGTCTACGTTCTTCATTTATCATTTAACGTAAAGCGATATCCTTATGAGTTTATTTACAGCTGTTAAACCGTATTTATCCTTCATATTGCCAGCATTTGACTGCTGATCGTGAAGAAGATATCCCCGACATAGTAATGTAACAAAAGAACTAAAACGTACTTTCGCTTGGTTTATTTTAATACATATCTATTCTTACTTTATTATAGCCTCCATAACAACATTATGTATTATAGTTTCCTGTATTAATAGCCACCATTGTGTAAAATAACAAAAAAGTTTGCTCTGATAATTAATTTTTTATGTTTATAAGACTACTTGACCTTGAGAACCTATGTTTTGACACAAGAATGTTTAAAGTAAGCTATCACAAGCCATCACAATTCATCCGCCATTTTTTAAAATGGCATCCAAAATGTAATCGACCCGGATTAGTAATGTCTACTTAAGCCATATTAATTAAGAATGTTCCAAAATCACAAATCAGAAACGAAACTCTCTGGATGACTTTTTTTTTTTTTTTTTAATATGTTATAAGACCAGGACTGCGTGGGTTGCAACGCTAGGAAGTTAACGTATTTTAGTTTTGTAAACGTGAATGTTGATCACTAGCAGAGGAAAAGAAAGAAACGTGTCAGGTCTTGAATTTCCTAACATCCAACGACCTGCTTTTGCTTTCGTGGAGTCTCTTGTTAAAGTGCACTGCTGATATCTGCTTCTCATGTTACTACTACCATCTGGTGGCTTTGTAAAGGAACAGGAAAGAACGATACAACTTGAGTCAAACTACGAACGCTTGCCAAATTTTTGTAAAAGCATAAAAAGAAAAAGAATCATTTAACTTCACGAACTGTTTTTACCTTTAAACTTATTCTCAATGGAAAGTTAGGAGGGAAGGACACTATGGAAACCAGGGTTAAAAGAAATAAAAGTAAATTTACTTTCGTGGCATTACGCCTAGCTTAACTACTTTGTTGCCCCAGATAGTTTAATTATGTTCTTCATAAAAGATAAACAGTGAGTAGGCTAAATGTGATCACTTACTCCAGAAACTAACAATAAGAAGCTTGTTGACTCAGTGATTGACTGATTCGTATTTAGTCCTTTGTCAACAGCAGGGGCGGATCCAGGAGGGGGGCGATCGCCCCGATCGCCCCTCCCCAGAAGAGGAAACTTTTTTATTTTATATATAAATAAAATATATAGTTTATTTTTGACGCTCTTAACAGTAGCTCTAAGTAGCAGTATTACAACCCACCGCCCCAACCAGAAGTCCGTCCTGGATCCGCCCCTAGTCAACAGCAATATTCGGATCGATTTCCGGCGGAAGCTCACGTAGTTTGGATTCCACATTAAGCTGTAGGTCCACGTCTCATATAGCCTCGCTGCTGAAAGGGATGCTAAACTGAAACTCAAATAAAATCAACAGCAATGTTATATAAGATGAGTCATACAATTCAAAGTAGGAATTCAACCACTGTAGTATGTTTTCTATGTTGTCCCGCCGGAAATTGAAGCCGAAATCACACCTACCACTACAAAGGAGAGAAGCAAAAAGTCAGTGTTAAAGATCGCTTAATCAACACAAAGAAAAATATACAGGTAAAAATTTTGTAGTCTTCGTGTTTGGAATTTTGTTACTATTATTATATATTTATTTATTTTGTACTAGTTTGACTCAGTGGCGGATCCAGGGGGAGGAAACTTTTTTATTTTATATATAAATAAAACCCATACCAGAGTTTGGAGCTCTTAAAAGTAGCTCTAAGTAGTAGTATTACAACCCACTGCCTTCTCCCAGAAGTCGGTTCTGGATCCGCCCCTAGTTTGACTTTGATTTTCTTTCTACTTTGGTGATTATATGAGGCTAATACAGAAAGTAAATTCCGATAATGTCACAAGATGGCATGAGGAATCCGAGTGGGACATGTTTGCACATTTAGGTGTCCCAGCTACTTTTTAGGTACCCTACACTTAGCACATATGATATTCATGTGCTAAGTATGTACTTCAGCTACCTACAGTTTTAGGTACTTGTTACACCTAATTGATATTTGCAACTATGTACAACTAATATAGCATTTATATACCCAGCTCAGTTTCGCACTCTAACAGTCATTTGTTTTTTGTCGTCACTTTGTAACGGACCATTTTGGCACATGGTCCTTACAGTATATGTATGTTTTAATGTAAATTCAGTTTGTCAACTCTTGCATTAGCTGTTTATCTGCAAGTTTGAAAGAGTTTGTTTATTTAGTATATTTTATCATTTTGTAAAAGATTATTTATAGCTAGATGGGTAATATGTTATTAAACTTGTAGATTCGGAATAATGAACTATGTAATAAAATTTAAATTTTCTGTTTAAATATTGATCGAAATTATATAACAAAATAATTATCTATTTTAATATTTTATCTATGGTCAATGCAATATACAAAACATGTGATTTTAATGAAAACTAAAGCCTTTATGAAATGTTCTGTAAGAAGAAGAAGAAAAGTAGTAGATAAAAATGTACTAAAAAAATAGATTATTGATGTATTAAGTTCCTGTCATGAAAATTATTATTGATGCTTTATAATTGAAACAAGGTGAAAAGAATACAGAATATTATTACAGGAATAGTGTTAAATCATTTGGTGCATCTGCACTGTGAAATTTTATATTATAATATTTATATTTTATTGAAGGCGATATAAATATGAGTAACATGTACGAGTAAATAGTTAGGATCCCTGACAATATTTCATCACCTGAATACGTCGTACTTCTCTGTCGTAGGTGAAAATAGGTATCGTAGTTGTTCTTGGCAGATGATCTATAATTATGAAGCGTACTGATGGTGGATATGGCCGGGTACCATAGTAACACAACATTAGTCGCTAATGCATATTCGTCAGGAAACTGTAATGAGTAATGATCACGGTGAAGCTAAATACTTGAGGCAATGCTGCAATATATAAATGCATGGTGCCAATAGAGCCCTATCTAGTTTGCATGTAGCGTATTGCCCTCTTTGAAGACTTCACGTCTGTGGCATTTAAATAAGTTTACAGCCTGATTAAGATATGTAACATTAAGCGGCGTTATAGTGAAATGTACGTACTTCCTTCCCATACCATCATCTGGTGTTTCCTTCCTACAAGTCACACTGATAAATCTGTTAACTGCCAATCCAGCTATATTTAATAATTATCAATATGCCACGAAGACCATCTGGAGATTCCCAATCCCGACCACATTGCTACGCACCACGACCAGGGGACTTGGCAGCGTACCTATCGATATCCAGGCCAACATAAAAATTTTAATCTATTTGGAACCGTCTCGTGTTGCCTTGGTGATGTTAATAGTCGTGACCCGGCAATGTGAAAGGGCGGCTACAGTAGAGAATGGCGACCCAGCCAGGATGTCGCTAGAGGGCGTTAGTGTCTCTGTTTTGGCATCCTAGTTGTGATTGCGAAAGCCTGTGGAGGTGTTTTGTGAAGAGAAGTTATCTAACATCAATCGACGAAGGTGTAGAAATTGTTGGGGAACCGTTGTGTGAAAATATGACAAAGTCGAAGAACAAAAGAAATGTTACGGGAAATAAAGACTCCCAATTGAAATACGCTTGTGGATGTGAGCCAAAGGAGGGTGAAAGTGAACCCACAGTGAAATGCGAAGAGTGTGAGACCGTGTTCCACGTTGAGTGTTTGGATCTTGAACCGGAACAATATGAAGCGATTTGTAGTCCTGAAAATAAGTGGAAATGTAAGAAATGTGTAGAAAAAGAGACTGAAATAGGAATGAATGATCTTGAAAGATCATCCCATCAAGAGTGTACTGAAAGTGTCGACAATCAAACAGAAGTGCCTCAAATGTCTCCGGAAATGCAATATATGCTGAGAGAGTTTCGTGAGTTCAGTAGTAGATTGGAGGAAAAGTTCACTTCAGCGTTGCAACAGGGAGAGGAAAAGTTCACTTCAGCGTTGCAACAGGACAAAGAGGATAGGAAGAAGGAAATAACAGATCTCAAGGCGACCATGATTCTTTTAAATAGCGAGTTGAGAAAGGAGGTGTATGACGACCTAACTCAAATGAAGACGGCAATAGCGGAAATCCAAGTGACGGAGACCAAACAGAAGGATGAAATTCTGCAGATGCAAGAGAAAATCGTATCAGAGGAGGAAAACTTGAAAACTCTGAAAGCTACAGTGGACTGTCATAGTAAATTACTTTCGGAGTTGAGTACTCAGGTAGAAAGACAAAAGAATAATTATGAATTATTGTCTCAGCGAATTACAGGTAAAACTAACCATAACAATGCTGATATTTCAAGTGTTAAAGTTGATAATCCTGTTATAATTCATGATTCTGTTTCAGGTATGAATGCATCTTCCGAAATACCCGTGATTGCGACATCTGTTTCTTTAAGTACCGCCACGGTAACAAGAGTTACTAGTCAATTGGGGTATGATTGCTGTAAATGTATTAGACATGTAAATTCGGGAACATCACAGACGAACACGAACCCTACCATGTTGAATGTAGGACGTCCAATACCATCACATCGCGAGGATAATTCGAGTGAGGAGTGGAAAAAATATTTACTTCCATATCGATATTCTACAGATAGAAAGTGTTCCGACTATTCTGATCGTGAAAACGCTATATCCTTAGCCGAGTTGCGGAAAGGTTTACCTATTGATGATGAGTATCGAGATAGTACTTGTTGTATGAAACCTTATCGAGATAATACTTGTTGTATGAAACCTGGTGATTTAAGAGATATCCCTAAATATGGGGGTCAAGTTACACCAGGGGCGGCTCGGATGTTCCTCGATGAGTTCGAACAATATGCTGCGATGTTCAAAATAACTGGGAATGACAAATTGTTATTATTAACGCGCTGTTTGGTCAAGTCTGCAGGTGCCTGGTTACGAAACGTATCTAGTTCCATTTACAGCTATGATGATTTCTTGTATATGTTCAGAAAACATTATTTGTCTCCTAAGATGGAGAGATCACAGAAGCGTCAACTCCTGCAGGAACGGTATTACAAGTCTCGTCACGCGTCGATGGTAGAATTTGCGTGGGGATTGGTGGACAAATACAGGATGATTGTAGAAGAGTATGATAAGGATGAAGCCATCGATATTGTTCTATCTTGTCTTCCTCCCGAGGATTCAAGATTGTTACGCGCCGCTCCTTGTCGTTCAGTAGAGGATCTATTATTCCGTCTGGCGGATATACAGAGATGTCCTAATTATTCGCCAAGACATACGCCTGCCGCAAGAACTGTCATTAACAAAAGCTCGCCGGATAAGCAAATGACAAATTCCTCGGTGCAAACAAACTCAATGGAATTTCAAACCGGACCAGGCAGATTTCAACGCTATCGAAACTATAATGGAAATCGCTTCCGCAGAAGAAATTGTAAACATCCGAACTGTGATAACGAAAGACAGAAATGCTGTTGTCACACTAATTGTCCTGTCCATAAGGATATAGTTACTTCCGAAATGGAAGGTAATTGTGTGGAATCTAATTTGAATGAAGCGAACGCTCCCATTAACGGAGTACCATTCAGGAAAACTAGGAGCGCAATCAATGTTAACAGGGGAAGATGGTTGCGCTCATTCCGGTGCCCCTGTGATAGGCATGGAACAATCCAATAACATAATTTACTTTGATGAAGAGACTTTCTTAAAAGACTGTCAGTCGGAAATAAACTATAGTATCTTATTTGTTGTGGAAGAAGATTTAGAGTTGGACAAATTAGATCAGCTTAATCCGGAAGAATACTATTACCCTTCACCTAGTGTGTCCTGTCAAATTGGAAATCTAAACATAGTGGGTATTATTGATTCTGGAGCTGAATTAAATTTATTAAGTGAACGTATATGGTCCCAATTAAAACATAAGTTCCCTTGGGCGAAGCTCAGACCATGTGCTCATAGTCAAGTAGGTGCATTTGCGGGAAAAGAGCGTTTCGTCATAAAAGGTATGCAGCAATTGAATTTTTCTATCAATGGTCATGTGTTTGAGATACCTATTTTTGTAGTCAAATCCATGAACCCCGACTTGTTATTGGGCAGTCCGTTTTTAAAGAAGGTTAGTGGAATCATCGACAGTGGAAAGCAAGAATTATCCTTGACTGATAATCAAGGAAAATTAGTCCGTATTCAACTATTCAGGCCAACATCAGTTTATCACCGGTCGAAGATAAAGAGGAACAGATTGCTTGTCTGTCAGAATCGTTAAACTACGCTGAAAAGATGGAAATCACAAAGAATGTTGAAGAGGATGAAAAGCAATACAAAATTCCCGAACCAAATATTACTGAGGAAGAAATAAAGCAGTGGGTGTCTCAGAGAACTGATTTATCGGAAGATCTTAGAATTCAATTGTTACATCTGTTATGCAAGTATCGATCAGTATTCGCTGAATACCCGAAAAGGATTAAAACAAAACTATATAAAATCCAACTGACCGATGAAATTCCAGTAGTTGGGAAGTTATATGGAATCCCACAATCCATGAGAAGTGAATTTGAATCCGAACTGAAAAAGTGGCTTGAATATGGAATCGCTGTGAAAATGTCTTCACCCTACCGTAATCCATTACATTGTGTAAGAAAGGCGTCCAGTGGAGTACGTCCAGTTTTGGATTTGCGGGGACTAAACGCCAAAGTAGTCTCCCCGAAAGTACAAGTGGAACCCATAACTGAAATTTTGACTCGACTATCAGGAGCAAAAGTTTTTTCCGCTTTTGATTGTACATCGGGATATTATGGTGTGCGTTTAGATCCTTCTTCCTATAAGTACACAAGCTTCGTATACTTAGGGCGGCAATTCTGTATGCGAGTACTTCCTATGGGATTAAAATCTGCTCCTTCAATTTTCCAAGAAACGATGAATTCTTTCTTTACACTGGATACGAGATCTTTCGCTATTGTTTATTTAGATGATGTACTCTGTTTTTCGCCCTCTATAGAACAACATTTCAAAGATTTGGAAAAAATTTTCAAGATCTTTAGCGAAGGTAATTTTTCAATAAATTTTAAAAAATGTAAGTTCCTATTAGCGGAAATTAAATTTCTCAGACATGTTGTTAACGGAGAAAAAATTAAGGTAGACCCAAAATCCAACGAAGCTATTCGAAGTTTTCCTATGCCTCGTTCCAAGAAACAAATGAAATTATTTCTTGGCCTCGTAGGTTGGCGTCACAAACATATAAAAGAATTTTCAAAACTTACTGCCCCGTTGTTCCAACTATTGAAAAAGGAGGCCATTTTTAAGTTTACACCTGAAGCAGAAGAAGCGTTTAAGAAGTTACGAGTGTTGGCTAGTGAATCACCTGCCTTATGCCAACCAGACTTTGACCTGCCTTTTCATATTTTCAGTGATGCAAGCGCTATGCATCTTGCAGGTTATTTGGCACAATTTCCTCATGAAATGAATGATCCTGCTGTCATCGCTTACGCTAGTAGACGTGTCAAATTACATGAGCTTTCACTAAATATTTTTCAACTAGAGCTACTTGCGATTTTATTTTTATGTGAGCATTTTGCATCTTATGTGTTGGGGCGTCCTGTTATTATTCACTGTGATAATAGTGCTGCAACACACGCTCTGACTTTAAAACACCTAGACCCGCGAACGACCCGTATTATTTTGAAACTTCAAAGATTTGACATACAAATAGAACATTTACCAGGAAAACATAATAAGATTGCGGACATACTGAGTAGGAATCCACCAGAAGAAACTGGAGAGGAGAAACAGTTTTTTATTAATGACATGCACTTTTTATTAGAAGACTCTCCATTAGTTGAACATGATATACATTTTGTCTTACATGATTCTTTGCTAATTGACCCGTCCATGGTAGCTGTAGAACAAGAAAATGATGAATATTGTAAATTACTAAGACAAGCTATGGAAGAGGGCAGATCCGAAGACCATATTGCGCAGGTAGATAATATGCTGTTTGTTAAGAAAGCCGAAAATCATGGATGGAAATTGGTAATCCCTAAGAAATTAACTCAAGAGTTGGCTGCGAAAATACATTGTCGTGCACATTTCGGTCTAAAGAAATGTTTAAAATTTTGTTCATCGTTATTTTATTGGAAGGGAATGAAAAATGATCTCTCAAAGTTTATAAGAAATTGCCTACTATGTGCAAGGACGAAACCTAGAAATCGATCTATTCATTCTGAGGAATATCATATTAGTACAAAGGGACCTCATGAGATGTTATGTATAGATTTGGTAGGCAGACTTCCAGAAAGCAAAGGATTTTACTATGTTTTGTCCGTAATAGATGTCTTTTCTCGTTTTGTAGCATTCTATCCTCTACGCAAAGCGAATACTAAAGAAATAGAAAGGGTTTTAGAAACACGCTATTTTTATAATTTTCCTTACCCTGTATCAATACTCACTGATAATAGACCTCAATTTACATCAAGAAGATGGAAAGATCTATGTAAAAAAATGCAATATTAAACACTATACCACTTCTCCTTACTCTCCGCAAGCGAATGGTCTAATAGAACGTCGTCATCGAGAACTTAATCGGCTGTTAAGATTAAGATGCGGATCCGATCACACGAAATGGAGTCTATATTTAAAAGAAGTTCAAGATATGTTAAACCATTCCATCTGTGATGGTACAAATAGGTGCCCTGCTGATATATTTCTTTCATTTTCTGCAGTAGAAGCTTTCAAACGAAACTTTCCTTGGCCGGAAGAACTGAAACCTCTTGAGCTAAAAGACAAACATATACAACTGGATACCACAATGGATATCAACAATAATCCTCGGAATACTAAACAAGATCATTTAATAGAAACCGACTGGGTAATGGTTAAATCACATACCATGTCCTCCGCAGTAAAACAGCAAACACACAAATATATGCCTTATTATGTTGGACCATATATAATTACGAAATTATTGAGAAACTGTGCTGTTCTTGAAGATTTGCAAGGCAAAGCTGCAGGGACCCAAAATTTCAAAAAATTAAAGAAATTTAATTGTTCTGAAGAAAAGAAACAAAATTTGTTATCACAATATCGAGGGTAGTATTGTTATTCTCTTAATTAATTTCTAACGTAGTTGTTATATTAAACCTTTAATGTAATGTTAACCCTTTAATGCTATGTTAACCTTTTGTTGTCCAACGTTAATGGAGGTTACGATATTGTGTGAAAAATTTTAAAACTAACATTTTAAAATTTTTCTTTCAAGGGCCGGCAAAAGTGTAACGGACCATTTTGGCACATGGTCCTTACAGTATATGTATGCTTTAATGTAAATTCAGTTTGTCAACTCTTGCATTAGCTGTTTATTTGCAAGTTTGAAAGAGTTTGTTTATTTAGTATATTTTATCATTTTGTAAAAGATTATTTATAGCTAGATGGGTAATATGTTATTAAACTTGTAGATTCGGAATAATGAACTATGTAATAAAATTTAAATTTTCTGTTTAAATATTGATCGAAATTATATAACAAAATAATTATCTATTTTAATATTTTATCTATGGTCAATGCAATATACAAAACATGTGATTTTAATGAAAACTAAAGCCTTTATGAAATGTTCTGTAAGAAGAAGAAGAAAAGTAGTAGATAAAAATGTACTAAAAAAATAGATTATTGATGTATTAAGTTCCTGTCATGAAAATTATTATTGATGCTTTATAATTGAAACAAGGTGAAAAGAATACAGAATATTATTACAGGAATAGTGTTAAATCATTTGGTGCATCTGCACTGTGAAATTTTATATTATAATATTTATATTTTATTGAAGGCGATATAAATATGAGTAACATGTACGAGTAAATAGTTAGGATCCCTGACAATATTTCATCACCTGAATACGTCGCACTTCTCTGTCGTAGGTGAAAATAGGTATCGTAGTTGTTCTTGGCAGATGATCTATAATTATGAAGCGTACTGATGGTGGATATGGCCGGGTACCATAGTAACACAACATTAGTCGCTAATGCATATTCGTCAGGAAACTGTAATGAGTAATGATCACGGTGAAGCTAAATACTTGAGGCAATGCTGCAATATATAAATGCATGGTGCCAATAGAGCCCTATCTAGTTTGCATGTAGCGTATTGCCCTCTTTGAAGACTTCACGTCTGTGGCATTTAAATAAGTTTACAGCCTGATTAAGACATGTAACATTAAGCGGCGTTATAGTGAAATGTACGTACTTCCTTCCCATACCATCATCTGGTGTTTCCTTCCTACAAGTCACACTGATAAATCTGTTAACTGCCAATCCAGCTATATTTAATAATTATCAATATGCCACGAAGACCATCTGGAGATTCCCAATCCCGACCACATTGCTACGCACCACGACCAGGGGACTTGGCAGCGTACCTATCGATATCCAGGCCAACATAAAAATTTTAATCTATTTGGAACCGTCTCGTGTTGCCTTGGTGATGTTAATAGTCGTGACCCGGCAATGTGAAGGGGCGGCTACAACTTGGGACATAACTGTCATGTTCTAGGTACGTCCTTTAGGCACATACTGTTTCAGATACCCTAACAGCACAAGACGTGCTAAGCATGCTACATTTAAGGGTTCTAAATTCATATCTCACATTTGATGCATTTGTTGCTTCTTTTTCTAAGCGATTGTGTACTAGAAGCAACAAACGCGTCAACTTTATTAGATGGCAACTGTCGCCGATAATTTGAAAATCAATATGGAAGAATTATAAAATAAAGTAAATAGACACTCGTAATTTTGTCATAAAATTACATGGCGAGCAAATTTTATCTGATCCCAAACGGTTATCGTCGAATATATGCGGTTAAAGGAACACTCTGCTTAGTCAAATTCAAAGACCTCAACTAGACTCTGACTATCACTTGCCATTCATGTGATTTCTCTCTCATAGGTACATAAGACACACACTGGGCACATTCCCATGTATCTGAGGGAACATGACAAACATATGCCTGCTATATACTTGTGCTGTTAGGGTATTGCTACATTTGTTTAAGATTTTATGATTGCGTAATTTTTCATTCTTCAAAAATAATTACAAATATATGACTGATCTTCATTGGGTACGACAGTGGTAAGATTGATCTAGATATGTCACATGAAAAATATTGATCCTCTGAAAGATGGATGTCCAGTAAAACTAATTGCTTTGTTTCTCTGAGAAACTCCTTTTCCGCTTTATTATTGATGGGTTATTCGAAGGAATTTACTAGACCTTTAAACCAAATAACGCGCCATGAAGGTGGGTATGGATAGTGAATAAAGCTGCAATAGTCCGTTTCTGCCTTCTAGTCTTGCAATTCAGCTTCCAAAGGTGAGAAGAAGGAAATTAAGCTGAGTTGAATTCTTCATTCATATTTGCCCATACGAAGAGAAGAATGGGCAAGCAACCACACACACACACATAGAAAGACTTGTGAACGAGAAACTTCGCAAAATCGTAATTCCAAGAATTTTGTGTCAGTGCGCACTAATTCCAAGAAATCTTCTTCCATATACGAGGGCTATGGAAAATATTTATAACGATGGCGTTATAACTTGTACAAGTGAGATCAGATACGAGGAGTGTTTATTATATTTTAAGCGTAAAGATGACGCACTCTAATCGAATGAAGAAACTCGGAAACGATTGCATATTCTTCCTTAGTATAAAAACAAAAGTAGAGAGCTTCGATTTTAGTACGGTATGGAATGTTGATATCGAGCGATGTCTACAAAAGCTAACGACAATGTACCTGTACACAGAGCAGCTGTTTCTAGTGCAGAATTCCGCTTCTTGCTCATTCACCCTGTAGAGAATAGAGTGATCGAAACTCCACCCAGGCGTTTCCTTGATTTCAGAATGAATTGTATGGTACTCTTGCAGGATTTCCGAATTATGGACTTAAAAGAAGATATATCGACATTGGAGTCAGGGAAATCAATATAGTCAAAATATCAAAATAAGTCGAAAACAGTATCACATCTTAATTAGAAAAATATTTAAAAATTGAATCATACCGATAGTAAACTATTAATAGTATTGGACACAATATGATTTCCGTATATCCATATATCGATATTTAAAATATGATTCTATAATTAAATCGAAATACCACCCAAGTAACAAGAAAGCTTTTGTCCAGTTGTGCGTGCTGGCTTTTGACTTTCTGCGCTTGCCCTTCCAATGCGTGCTTTCATACAATCTGCCTTTTGTTGTATTCCCAAGTGATGCTTTAGATCCCTCGCAGAGCGTCACACCATCACTAGCCGCTCATTAACTATTGACTTACCGCCAGCGGAAAACGCTTGCATCAAGCTTGAACGGAACACTAAATGGAAAATTGCCCCCATGTAACTTCTTTACTGAAATCCAGCTTGCGGCATGCTTGCACGCTTTCCAATCAAGTCGGATGCAAGCTTTGCCGACTTCCAATGCAAGCTTACAGCAAGCGGTTTGCAAGTTGTATCTACTGTTAGGGTATAGTCTTATTTGTACCTTGTTTTACAAGTAATAAATTGTGTAAATTACATGTATTGTTCCCTACCTAAATTTTTCACCTTCAGCAGTGGGTGATCTGGTGGAAGAGGTTCTGGGTCTGTGACATCGAGTCCAGCCGCAGCAATTTTCTTATTCAACAAAGCTTCCATCAGTGCTTCTTGATCAACAACCACTGAAATGAAATTAAAAACATTTATGATGCCTCAGAAGGAATAAAGTATTATGTGATTTACAGTTATGAATATGCTTAAATAATATTATACATTGTTATTATTCTGATGACACCTCATCACTTTTTCTTACAAGAGGGCATCATTCACAGAACTTTCCTTTTTCACCATTATGCTGTGCCGATATATTTGAGGTAGAAAATGGTATTGTGTTTTTAACTGTCCTCTCTTGAATTTTAATGACCTCAATAAACACTATGTATATTGTAATATTCTGTCTATAGGACAGAGCAAAAATGGTACACGGGAAATTTGGACTTTCCCAATTCTCTCCATTATAAAAGTTCATCTTATGTACAGTAACAAATAAATACAGTTCAAATACTAAGCTCTTCTTAGCTAATTTGGAGGTTTGTTGTAGGAATCTAGAGACCAAGCGCCGTAGGGTGACAGGATCCAAAGTGCGTGTGTACGTGCCTCTTAGCGACCAGGCGTCCAAGAGAGGAGGATAAAACTCAAAGAGCAAACGTCCTAGAAAATGCTGACGTGTTTGCGAGGACCACACGTCCAAGCAAAGGAGCTCTCAGAGAGTAGGCGTCCTAGAGAGTGGTAAGGATATTGCGAGGACCAGACGTCCAAGCAAAGGAATTCTCAGAGATCATGCGTCGTCGAGTAATAAGGATATTGCGAAGACTATGCACCTAACCAAAGAAACTCTAAGACCAATCACCCTAGCAAGTGGTAAGGATATTGCGAGGACAAGGTGTCTAAGCAAAGGAACTCTCAGAGACCAGGTCTTCTAGAGAGTGGTAAGGATATTGCGAGGACCTGGCATTCGAACAAAGGATCTCTTAGATACCAGGCATCCTACAGAGTGGTAAGGATATTGCGAAGACAAGGTGTCCAAACAAAGGAGCTCTCAGAGACCAATTGTTCTAGCAAGTGGTAAGGATATTGCGAGGAGCAGTCGTCTTAGAGAATAGAGATGATCAATCGGTAGAGATTGATGCCTTCTGTGGTGTTAAATGTTCTTTTAATTTAAAATGTCAGCTCACGTAATTGATCATCGTTATTTGGCTATTGTTGACGACAGTCTACGGCGTCTTCTTCGTGTTTCTCGCCTGAAGTTGTTTACAGCCAGCATGTGTAGAACCCTGTAATGTAGACAGATACACTTGTTGCGCGTAACCTCTTAGATACATGTTGTTAGCCCCTAAAACGCTACTAACTAAAGTTGTCGTTTATGCAAAATTGTAAACACTAATGTTGCTCCACTACACTACCTTACCAGAACAATTATTTCTAACATTACTAGACTTTTCAGTCAAACATTTTTGTCCTTGAACATACTCTAATAATTCTGAAGGCCGGACTTAGGAGTTGCAGGGCACAATTAGAAATATGTGTTTATAATGTTCTTACATGTTAAAATATCTAATATGTTTAAACTATATCTCTCTATATAAAAGATGTCCTGACTAACTGATCGACGCGATTCCATGCATTTTTACACGGTGCCTGTTATCGAAAAATTTCGCACGGTCCTGTTTATCGGATTAATCATTTTGCAGGTGTCGTGCATTTTCACACGGTCCACATGTCAATCACGTGATTCATCCTAAAACTCCTTTCACTATAGGCGGAGGAAGGACACAAAACAAATGTCAACTAAGTAAGAAGAGAAAAAGAACAAACACAAATTAAAATAAATATGAACAATTGCTATTAATGCTAGAAAAGGAGAGCTTAGGAAATGTTTCACTTTCACAGAAAGAATAATAAAGAAAATAACCGGAAATTAAATAACTAAGAACAAGACACAAGAAAAAATGAGGAAACAAAAGTTATAGTAAAGAAGAAAAGAAAAAATAATAACATAAAGAATGGGAAATTGAAATAAAGAAGAGAAAAATAATAACAAAAACTATTGCAAATTGAAATAGATAAGAAAACAAAATAAATAGCAAGAGAAAATAAATAAGAAAAGAAAAAGAATAATAAAAAATTAAAATAACTTGCAACAGAAGAATGTATCTTCTGTCCTACGTCCGCAGTTATATTGCATAGGCTAAACCTGACATATGCAAAATACACTTATATGATTATGGAATAATTAATAAAATATTAAAGTGGTAAGAAATGAAATGCTACGAGAAAAGTTACAGATGTAATTTGTACCGTGTCCTGCGAAAACGAACTAAGCGCCACTTTCATACTTTTGAGAAAATTACGTTTGAAGGTTGATGTCCAGCATTAGTGTAGCCGTAATCAAAAGTGAAATTATGTTTCTTTTTTTGGAAAGGTGTTGATTTTCCTCTCTTTTCGATTGTGCAAAACGTTCTAATGCTTATCAGGAACCAATCGTCGCATTTACGTGGATTTTCAAAATTTGGCGCTTAGTTCACTTTTGCATAACACGGTACATTTGTACAATAGAAACTCACAGGAGCGGGAATCGGACTACTACACCTATTATAAACTTAACATTGAATTTCGTCCGGATAAACATAACTACAGAGTGTAACTACTACAGGTCGTTTACAACGCTTGGAAGGTGATTCCTCCCACGAAAATAAGCAAAACATTTATGTGACATTTTCTTAAATTCGGCGTCATTTCCGAGTTACAAGCTGTCGCAAATGGCAGCAAAATGACGTGTAACACCTCGTTGCGGACAAAGGAAAGGTGCAACAGCAAGCGGGTCTACACAGTTTAGAGAAAGTAATGCCTGAATAACATAATGGTGTCAGAAGCAAGGCAGTAGGGACGCGGCACAAGGAATTTCTCAAAGGGGACTTCCTCATGTGGACAGACTGACATGCGGGAAATGGATGCAGAAAAGGAACTCCTTGTGCCGCGTCCCTACTTCCTTGCTTCTCACACCATTATGTTATTCAGGCATTACTTTCTCTCAACTGTGTAGACCCGCTTGCTGTTGTACCTTTCCTTTGTCCGCAATGAGGTGTCACACGTCGTTTTGCCGCCATTTGCGAACTCGGAAACGACGCCGAATTTAAGAAAATGTCACATAAACGTTTTGCTTGTTTTCGTGTGAGGAATCACCTCCCAAGCGTTGTATACGACCTTTAGTTACACTCTGCATAGATCAAAATCCGAAGAATCTACGGCCTCAAAGCTACCGACACCTTTTGAGCAAGTAACAGCGTCACGTGCACACCACGTGAATTAGTGTGGTTTCTATGGATTAGTATTTTTTTAAAATTCATATTTCAACCGGAAGTGCTTCTAGTTCCGGTTTCAGTAGAGTGAGATTTGAGTGGAATATATTCTCGGGACGCTTCTCGCCATCTATTACATTTCCACTCTATAGCCATTAACGTTGAAATCGGGAGTACGCGTCTTTGGCGTGAGAGACCCGGGTTCGATTCACGGCGGGAGCGCGTGTGGTTCGGATCCCACGTTAAGTTGTAGGTTCACGTCTCATATAGCCTTCAGTGCTAAAAGAGACGCTAAACTCAAAATCAAATCAAATGAAACGTTCAAGTCAGAAGTGGTTCATTTCTGCCATTTTAAAGTTGAATAAAGAATTAACAAAGAAAATGACACCTGTTCTTATAACTCTAAATCGATTAAAACAACAGCTTCTCACTCCTTTTATCCCTTTTGATCTATGGAGATCAATGTTTAAACTGAAAGTTGTAGTAGATTTTTATTACTTCAGTTTTAATAGAACTAAGGATGGAGATGGAATTCATTTAGTACCCTGCACGTGATTATACTGTATTTATAAATATCAAAATGTGCTTTATATTTATAAATAAGAACACATGCTCTTCAATTACAAGTTACCACATGTAGCAGACGACAGGAATCATTGTCACCACTTGCTCGTGTGATGGAAGAGAAACAGCAGTGTAACCGCTACTGAGGAAAAGGTATAAAATTCCAAGCATCGCCACAACCGCATGTTTCGGCTGGTGAATTCCTTTTTCTTAGCTTACCTGGAGCTTTGAGAGATCCTTACCTAACCCAAGCCTCCTAGCTTGCCTGGAACTCTAAGGCGTCCTGCTCACCGTGCTTGCCTTGAGCATTGGGAGAACTTAACCGCTCTCCTAGCTTACGTAGAGCTATAAGAGTTTCCTAACCACAACCATCCTGTTTGCGTGGAGCTTCGTAGTTTTCATTCATGCTCAGCTTGCCCAGAGTTTTGCGGGATTCCAACCTGCCTTTGCTTTCGTGGAGCACTGAGAATCCTACCATCTTTCACTCAGCTTTTGTGAAGCTTTGTGAAAATCCTTTCTTAGGCTGCTTGGGCATTGGGGTACCTATTTAACCAGGGGGTAAAAGTGAAGGGGAACGCGGGAGAACGCCATCCCTCCCACCTCTAAAAATATGTACGGCGTCGCCCAGGGGCGGATCCAGGGAGGCGATTGATGCGATCGACCCCCCAGAAGAGGAAACTTTCTTCTTCTTCTTCTTCTTATATATATATATATATATATATATATATATATATATATATATATAACCTATCCCAGAGTTTGAAGCTCTAAAAAGTAGCTCTTAAGTAACAGTATGACAACCCACCGCCCACCCCAGAAGTCGGTCCTGGATCCGCCCCTGGCGTCGCCCCAGTTCCCAAAAAACTTACAATGGGCAAAGATAGGCAAGGGGAACGGCGTTACGTCATGCCGCTACCTAGCGTCCTCCTACCTTTTCAGATCCACTTTTACCCCTGATACTTGGTAGATTTTGTATTGATCTTAGTGAACCTTTGTTATATTGTTTTATAACAGAAAGTTTTACAATAAAAGATTGTGGAAGAAAATCGATTTCCATGTGTGAATTGCTCTACCTTCTACCTAATTAGGTAAGCTTGGGAGACTTGATCGATTGCAGCAAACAGTTTCTCGCTACCTATTACTACTTTTGCTGTATAGTGACCAACATAAAAACCGGAAATGATTGATTTCTATTATTTTGCTTTGTACATTACATGCCTTACTGAACTCGAATTCTAACTTTGACTTTCTACATCCTGGCGAAAATTGATGACAGGCCGGGCAGATGTTCTTGAGATTTATTGATTCCCAGACGAGCGCACAAACGCTTAGAGAGGGTAAATATATAAACGAATTTTACTAAACCGAACTCTTTCAAAAATTGCGGAAAACCTTAGGGATAGTGCAATATCCCCTTAAATTAGTGAACAAAACCGTGGGCTTCGGAACGAGCATCAGTAAGCAAACGACTTATGCCGTCACCACCAATAAAACGCGAAGAGACACGAAGGAGACCCCTTCGACCCCTCCACACGCTCCGCCTCCGAAAACTGGCTATATAAACGAACACATCGAAGTAGAAGACATCAGTTGTTAACTGGTCATCTCCTATCTATCTCCGAGCTGCAACGGGCAAGAAATACTCACTTCTCTCCAAGCTGCAACGGGCGGGAGAGACTCTTCTAACCCTACATCTGAGCTGCAACGGGCAACAGATACTCCCTTCTCTCAAGCTGCAACGGGCGGGAGAGACTCCTCTAACCCTACATCTGAGCTGCAACTGGCAAACGGTTCCTTTAATGCAGCTGTAACAGACAGGGTCATTCTTAACCAGGAAACCACAAAACCTCCGAGCCAGAACGGGCAGGAGGTCCAATTGTAGAAACTTGCTTATTTGTGACATTGTGTACAAACTGTATAAACATCTTTTATAATAAAAATGAGGTGAGGGAAAAGCCTATGTACCGTTACTCTACCGAATATTACAATAGAAATAATTGCGTCATCTCTTACCTGCTTCGCTCGTATTTACAAACACAGCGTTGGGCTTCATTTTAGCAAAAACCTCTTTAGTAAACAACAGTCTTGATTCATGGGTCAAAGAGCAAGTGACGATGACAAAGTCACTAGAGAAAAGGAGATTGTCAAACGTCGAATACTCAACACAGAACTCTCTTTCAATGTCTGTAGATTGCCTCTTGGTGTCGTAGTACAGAATTTGGCACACTCCAAATGGCTTCAGGCGTTTAGCTACTTGTTGGCCTATCTTGCCTAAGCCTACAACTCCGACTCTTGAATCAGTAAGGCCTGCACCACATAGCCAAGTGGGGCTCCACGAAACTTTCATCCATCCGCCACTGGAAAAAAATACAAACTCTGAAAGAGGATCGATATCCAAAAATTAGCACATAATAAAGATAAATGATCACGAAGATAAAATAGTATCTTGATTACGACATTCCACGGTAACGATCATTTACGTTTGAAATAAAATCCAAACAAAATTAATTCTGGGAATTTTTGTCTAAGCAAGTAATATTTGTCTATAGCGATAGTGAAAAAAACATAAAGTGATATGGTAGAATTTGGTGAAAATTTTGAGAAAGCGGGAACCACAGTCAAGAAGACATGTTGAATCTGTGTGTCTGAGTGTATACTAAGAGGAGTCGAAGTATATGCTAAGATGTGTCTGTGTGTATGCTAACAGACGTCTGTGTGTATGCTAAGAGGCGTTTGTATGTATGCTAAGAGGAGTCTGTGTGTATGTTAAGAGAAGTTGGTGTATATGCTAAGAGGGGCCGGTGTGTATGCTAAGAGAAGTCTGTGTATATGCTAAGAGGCGTCTCTATGTATGCTAAGAGGAGTCTGTGTGTATGTAAAGAGGAGTTGGTGTATATGCTAAAAGGAGTCTGTGTGTATGCTGAAAGCAGTCTGTGTATATGCTAAGAGGCGTCTGTGTGTATGCTAAGAGGAGTTTTTGTATATGGTAAAAGGAATTTGTGTGTATGTTAAGAAGAATCTGTGTGTATGCTAAGAAGCGTTTGTGTGTATGCTGAGAGGAGTCTGTATGCTAAGAAGAGTCGGTGTATATGCTCAGAGTCGTCTGTGTGAATGCTAAGAGGAGTCTGTGTGTATGCTAAGAGGCGTCTCTATGTATGCTAAGATGAGTCTGTGTGTATGTTAAGAGGGGTTGGTGTATATGCTATGAGGGGTCGGTGTATATGCTGAAAGGAGTCTGTGTGTATGCTAAGAGGCGTCTGTGTCTATTCTAAGAGGTGTCAGTGTGTATTGCAAAAGTTGAGTATCTTTGCAAAATTTATTAGATTATACGAGGCTCCTCCGTTGGGTCCTTGAAAGGTAAATAGTGGGGAAGGAGATCAAATGTACTATTTAGAATATTTATTTTTCTGGCTAGCAATAATTCCAAAAATCATCCAAACTAAATTTTGAAAATGTTACCGAACTTTATGTACAGCTTTTTTTAAACCATTTTATAGGACACAATCTTCTACAATTTTTAAAGTTATCCTTTGTCTTGTATTTCTTTTGGGAAAAGTAAACTAGCAGAAATACTTTAAATCCATCTTTAACGGTTAATGTATATTTATTGCTTAGTTCGTTGATTGCAGTTTAAATATTCCAGAAATTTGACAGAAACGGGGCCTTTTATCAACAAGGCTAACCATTATTTGATTTATACGATGTATTTTCGCCAAGAAAGTAAGATTTATTCAAAATCAAAAACTCCTTTTCGTCCGTTGTTTTCACAAAAGCACAAGTAGTGCCACTTACTCTACTGAAACCGTAGGCAAATGCCAAAATGTTATGAAAATTTGACTTCTGAAAGTGGGAACTTTGTAAACGTCATACGAATATTTAGTTGTGACGTAATCTAGTGTCGAGTCCCTCAAGACTTCTCACCCCATGTAGTACACATACAAGATTCTTTAAATATGGCATATGCAAATTACTAGATTATTGACATAGAAGAGACAGAGAGTCTGTGATAAAGTGAATAAGAGTGAATTTTAAAGCTCAGTTCTTTGGTTCCTTGAAAATTCGTTTCCTACCTCATTTCTGTTTCTAAAAATATAACGTATGTAATTTTGCCAGAAGCATTCAGGATGCTCAAGAAGTGCGCACATTTGCCATGGAAGTGCTTGCGCCCTCCCCACTTCCTGAGCAAGCCACTACCTCATTCTGTTTGATCATAAAGATTCATTTGTTTGTAGTTTAGCGCTTCTTTCAGCGAAACTCTATCAGATGTAAACATGGGATCCGAACCACATAATTTTATACACTGAGTTTCATCTTCGTGACGGGCTTGACGGACTCGTGAGATTCTGTATTTTTTGGCATAAGTTTTAAACCCCTCTACCCCTTAGGATACGTACTTTAAACAAAATAACATGAAAAAAAGTCTCACAATAATATCACACCATTGACCCTGAAGATTATTGAAGGAAAGTCTATCATTAGCAAATTCAACATGTTTAATTGCTGATATTCTTAGTTTGTGAGGGGAAAAACCCTATTCCTAGTTGATGACTTTTATTTTCTTCCCCATAGAAAAGACATACAATTTCCGTTTTGTGTTGCTCCCTTTCTTTCCTATCAACTTCCTGTACTTCTAGCAGGTCCATCCTATAATTCTGTAAGTCATTTGTTAGGGATTTTAATGCGCCTGCCCTATACAGGCTTCCAAATCTTATGTCTATTTTACTTTGCTTAAATCATGCAAAGTTCTGGTCAGAGGTTTAGAGCTTCTTCGTAGCTAAGCCATTGACGTGGAAGATCCGGGTTCGATTCCCGGCGGAAGCTCATGTGGTTCGGATTCCATGTTAATCACTAGGTCCACACTTCATATAGCCTCGCGGCTGAACGTGACGTTAAACTCAAAATCAACTCAACTCCTGGTCCGATGCTTCTGTGAATGTTTCTGAACAAGAAGTGTGTTTTTTTGCAGGATGAGGTTGTTAACCTCACGCTAAGACCCCATGTTGAAGGACTAAGTTGTCTCTCCGCAACTGCTTATTCAATATATTCGCAGCAAACCTCTATATCTAAAGGCACTCTCCTCGATCCACAACCTGATGACGCCCCATACCATGGTGACAGGAACCCATGTTACATGACCATCGTAATTACTGAGCAGCAATATTGCTTAGAACTGAACCTCAATTGCAGTTCCATATCTTTAGGTGCAGATCTTGGTCCCAGTCATCTATATAACTGATATCTATAGTAAATAATTATTTTGTAAATATTTAGTTTAATGTAAAAATTTATGAAAATGGCGGATAATGATGAAAGATGGCGAAGTGACTCCAGGGGCGTCATTTGGGAAAGGCACAGGGGGACAATTGTCCTCCTCCCCTGAGTTCTGAAATACATATTTTGATTCCACTGTATACTAATATATTAATAAAAGACTTGAAATTCTTGTGTCGTTTGGGAGTCTCGCTCCTCCCTAGCAAAATCTGAAACGATGCTACTGCTTGACCCATCCAATTTTCCACTTACTTAGAAAGAATATAGGTAGATAAATTTGATTGCTGGTGATCTTGAGATAATTAAAAAGAAAAAGAACACCTGCCGAGAAGGAACGAGAGATTTTGAGTGAACAGGCTAATTAACGATAACTATACGAAGCAAAATTATTGGAATTAATTATCACGGTCTTCTTGTTTGTGATTCATTTACCTTTGTGATTGAATCATTACTCAAAACAAGGTAACAGTTTACAGTTATTTGCGAAGCATCTACCTATAATTAGCAGATAAGTAATACAGTAAATAAAGAGATCCAAACCATCAATTAGCGTATCAACAACAGAAGAGAAAGTAAACGATGAACCAATTGGAAACACTAGGTGCCTTATTTAGTGTATTTAAGATGAATGAAGATAATGTGCTTTCACTTATTAATACACTGCAAATCACTAATTTCAATATAAACATTCTAGCTTTAAGACATGTTGTATTACATGAATGCAATATAAGGTGTATAGTTCAACATACCAAATAGTATTTGACTAAACTAGTCTAAATTCGTTTGTATTTAGGACCATGGCTCTTTGGGTCCATCGTTTTATTACAATTTTCAATATTAACCATATACGGAACGTCATTAACTATTATATATATATATATATATATATATATATATATATATATATATATATATATATATATATATATATATATATATATATATATATATATATATACGAGGGCCATCCGGAAAGTGGTACGCGTTTGTGCAATAAAGACACAGTAGTACATATTAACAAATATACACATTTTTATTGGAAAGAGCATACTTTACATTACTTCTCCACATAATCATACCGTGTGACGAGTTTTTGTATTGCAGCGTCATAGTCCTCCGCCGCCAGCGTATTGAGATACGTAGTCATGCCTCGTTTAAGTTCTTCATCGCTGTCAAATCTTTTTCTCGCCAGAAAGTCGAGACACATTAGAAAAATGTTCACAGAGTTCAATTGTGACGTGCTGATCGTTCCTCACGCATTCGTCTACTGACCTCAGCAGTTCGTCTGTAATGACAGATGGTCTCCCTAAACGCTCCTCGTTGTGTGTACTCCCCCTCCCCAAGTTGAAGTTGCGACACCAGCGCCGAACAGACGACTCGTCCATCACATTGTCTCCAGTAGTAGAAAATGGATCGATCTGGAACAACCTAGGCCAACATAGAACAGCATCAGACAACTCACAAGCCCCTGGGAAATTGAGCACCGTACACCGTGAGCCCACGGTCTTTTACGACCTCCATTTTAGGGGTGAATTTATTCCCTTTTATGAGCACTTTTTAGGGGGTGTATTCGTTCTCTTTTACGAGCACTTTTTAAGGGGTGAACTCGTTCCCTTTTATGAGCATATTTTCCAACCCCTATTCGAACATAGCAGAAATTACACTGAGATTATGAACACACAGCAGATACATAAGGCTACGTAACACACAGCAGAACAAATAACACATAAGAATACGTAACATAACAAGGGTGAACTCGTTCCCTTTTATGAGCATATTTTTCAACCCTTATTTTAACATAGCATGAGATAGAAGAGCATATAAGATTATGAACACACAGCAGATACATAAGACTACATAACATAACAAGGGTGTATTCATTCTCTTTTATGAGCATATTTTCCAACTCCTATTCTGAACATAGCAGATAACACATAGAAGAGCAGATAACACATAGCACTATTTTAACATAGCATAGCAGAACATAAGACTACCTAACATAACAAGGGTGTATTCATTCCCTTTTATGAGCATAGTTTTCAACCCCTATTTTAACTAGGGATGGCCACATTTTTTCGAAAAATACTTTTTCGAAAAATGGCTTTTTCGAAAACGAAAAACGAAAAACGAAAATTTTTTCGAAAAACGAAAAACGAAAAATTTTTCGAAAAACGGAAAACGAAAAATTTTTCGAAAAACGAAAAATTTTTCGAAAAATGAAAAACGAAAAAATTTTCGAAAAACGAAAAACGAAAAATTTTTCGGAAAACGAAAAATTTTTCGAGAAACGAAAAACGAAAAATTTTTCGGAAAACGAAAAAAAATCGAAACAGAAGGACAAAGTTTGGAGATGGAACACGAAGGGACGAAACGAAACTGAAGAGAAATTTGAAGTTGCGAAAGAGCAACATTTCCTTCCCTGCCTGGTTTGATTGAAGTTATAAACAAAAGAAAAGAAACGCATCATTACATATAGATAAGCTTTACTCCCTGACTGAAATTGAATAGTATCTTATCTCGCTGATGCGGCGTGTTCTAATCGTAATAGCTATTTGAGACTGCTTTTAGCTAGCTATCTCGTACTCGCCTTTGCTGATACGGTACGTGGTTTCGTATTCGCTGTGACTGAATATTTTGGTAACAATAAAATATTGTTGTTTAGAGAAAGGACACGTGTCCTACGATATCAACACTTCTGATATGTTTATTGGCCTAGTGGGAGAAGCATTAGTTCGTTATGAGGAATACCCAACCGAGTTCATTATATCAGTTACCAAAGCAGAGCTTGTTTCGAACTATATAAGAGAACTGCAAGAAGAGATATTTTCGGGAAGTATTTACAATGGGAAAGTCGAATATATGGGAACATTTCACTCGTGAAAATGATGGTGTTTCTTCAAAATGCAATTACTGTCGAAGTATTATCCATAATCGAAATTCAACGACTGGCTTGTGGTACCATTTAAGATCACGACACGTTGGTGTTATACACGAAACATCAAGATAGCAGTCACTGGAAGAGATTATTGAGGCCGAGTGTGATCCAGAGATGGAGCCACAAAAGAAACAGAGGTAAGTGATTGTACATTGGTGTCATTTGAATCTTCTAGCCCCCTCCCCGAGTGGGGTAGATAAAATTTATTTAGAGGACACTCGTGTTTGACACTCTTAGAATAAAAATAAAAAAATAACGTGACAGGAACACACTTAGTGGACTATTTATCTTTACACTCTTGTAACTTTTAGAATAATATAAAAAAGGCTGAAATTTTGTTACAAACTAAGGATGCTACAGTATCACAAACATCCACAAAGATTCAGGCCCGTGCTGGCTTACTAATGAGGGCGGTGGACAAGTCTACCAAGAGGGCGCTCATATAAACGTGATTACGTGTGTGTGTGTGTGTGTGTGTGTCTGTCTGTCTGTCTGTCTGTCTTTTGGAAGATTTAATTCCTGTCTCCAAGATAAAAAGAAAAGTATAGACCAACCTGGGTGTAGAAATGCCTCGGAGCGATGACCATCCAAAAATTTTCGGAAAAATGCAAAAACACCCATACTCCAGAACAAAATGTCGGATTGAAATTAGGCAAAAGTGAATGTCCATTATTTTAGTCATAGATTCCATTAGTGTACAATCGGATAAAGTGCAGTGGCGGTGCAAGGGTGGCTCCCAAAGAAACTGAGGGAGCACAGTTGTCTTCAATATTGGGAGACGGGCAGATTTAAGGCTTTTTTTTTTTTGGTGGCGAAGGGGCAGATGAGACTCAGATGAATCTGCTTTCTGAGGTGAACATGTTGTATATTATATATCAGGCGATGTAGATGAAATAGTGGTACATATCAGTATTACAAATCAATGCCATGAACTTATTCTGAGATCTGAATACATGCATATTTGTAATTGGTATGCTTCTACTTAGACCGCATTAAATTTTAGGACACTTATTTTATAATAACTTAAATAATGACTTTCCCAAAACTATGAAGAAAGAAAATCAATTATGTATGACGCAAGAATACTATTATTTGAGAAAAATGATGATGATCTCAATAGCATTATAGGAATCGTTACAGGAATTAAATAAATAGACTAACAATAATTAAAGACGAATTTAATGTATTGAAATTGGGGGGCAGGCCCCCCATTTCCTTGGGATTTGTGCCCTATCTACAGCTGAGACAATTTTCCAGCATGAGGAGAGGCACATATCCTTTTCTGACACTTATTGCAATTTGAGTCCAAGTAACGGAAGCTGAATTAATACAGATTGATGTGACGTAAATACGCCAGGATACGAAGTTCAGTTTGAAATATGAAAGAATACGATTCTTTTTTTAAAATGAAACAAGCCAAGAGACATCAATTTCATCTCACTTTCCTTTGTGGCAGTCGGACACAAATCATCATATTTCTCCCCCAAAAACACATTTCAAATCGAATTATTGAGGGGACAGTCCCCCGCAGTTCCAAGGTTGGGTACATGTCCCCCTCATCCTCTCGGGATTTGCGCCAATGACTATATGAATTTACTATATAGAACTGATATACAGAAGGACAATTAAAACCACTTCCCTCTAACGTGGTGTTTCGCAGGGTGCTCTATGCGCGGGACGCACTGTACCCTTCACGGGTTCTTCACCCACAGTAACACCATGTATTCATTTTATAGAACTAAGTCATACAGAAAAATAAATAAAACCGTTTATCTTTGATGTTGTTTTGCAAGGGTGCCTTGACGGGTTCTTTTCCAACGATAACAGTATGTATATTGTATAGAACTGTGCCATACAGAAGCACTAGCGGATCCAGAGGTATCGTTTGGAGGTGCGGTTCGCTTTCTGGAAGATGAGGTAGCATAAAAGTGACCAGAATTTTAATTTGCAAAAATGGGACACATATGAATCCGAGGCTGGAGAGGGGGGGCGTAAACCTGATTCTCAGATTATATTTTGTGACCCGTTTTTTGTTGTTGTTGTTGTTGAAAGTATATTCTTTCTCTAGAGTTAAATTAAACACGAACTTCCGTTTCGGAGGCGTGGCGGTATCATAATTCACTTCACACTTAGTCACCACAATATATCAGATGCACTGTCTTGCACAGTACTTACACAAAGTACTATATTGACGATGGCATTTATATGCCATCTGTTATCTGCCACGAAGCCTCTCCCATATCTCCTCTGTGTATATAAATATAGCTTCCCTTTGTTTCACTAAAGTGATCGCAAGAAAACATGAAGTTTGACGTAACTATCAATTTCATTATTCAATAGAATGCCTTGACGTTCGTCGACCCCTATCCATGACATTTTTTTTCACTGTCTCTCTGATCTGATCTTTGATCTATGGCGCTATGGAAAGAACATTTCCTGAGGGCAAGATGTTGGATTTCCGTTACGTTTCGTTTTGCTAAACTCAATATTTCACCATAATTTCAGTTTATCAACATTATTGACATTTTCTTAAGTGCGCGTTAAGATTGCGGCTACATAAGTCGTACCAAAATCTTCTGATGTATCAAAGGTGAAGAAAACATTTCTGTGATTGGTATAGAACCCAGGATTCACGAGGAGTTGGGGAGTCACTGACTGATAAACTTTGACACCCATGGAATTGTTCATTTCTCAAGAAAAGCTCCCAACTGTACTCAATTGATGTATTTAAAGATGAATGTGTAAGGAATTCAATTTCTGGTACATTCAGGAATTTTTAACTTAAGCAGGAGAGAGCAAGAAGACAAATATAGGACACTATTACAAAAGTGTAGACCTCTATACATAGGGTATTTTGATTTGTTGCTTGAGCTTAACGTTCCATGGTAGTGACATGACGGCTAAAGGAGACGTGCACTTATTGATTGTAATGGAATCCGAACCACATTTTTCGTTGAATAATAATAATAATAATAATAATAATAATAATAATAATAATACAAAACGCTGAAATATATATTGAATTGTTTTAAGTGAGAAGTCCATATACCTAATTCCATGTTTCTAACCTTCAAAGATTCTTAGATATTGATATCTTATTATGATAACTGCAATCCCCGCCCCCTTTTCTTTACACCTCTTTTCCCCATTTTACTGAAGTATCAAAAAATGTTGAAACGCATTATTTTAAATGAGAAATCAAAATTCAAATTTCTGTTTTCTAACCTTAAGGGATTCGGAGAGATGATCATCTTATTAAAATAATTCCCACCCCATTCCCCCTTCCTTTCTTTGAATTTCCCAAAAATCCTTCCTTAGTGATACCTTAGGTCGAAAATCTTATCTACTGTCCGAATTTCAAGTTTCTAGCTTAAGCGGTTTGGCCTGTGCGAAGATCAGGACGACTTCTTTATATATGATTGCAATAACAGCTTGTATTATTTCCTAAGAAAAGATGAAATGCCATTAAAAGTCACAATGAATGTTTCTGTGTTGAACCCCAAAAGTCACAGTTCTTTGTTGATGTAGTAGCTAGCGAACGTACCTTTGATATTTGATGCATGAGGTTCTGTGGTTTGATACAAGGTAAGTGAACATAGAACGCACTGCAGTGGTTCAGATCCAACTTTAAACTCTAGTTCTCGTTCTGTAAAGCATTGCTTTTGATACATATCAATCAATCAACCAACCGAAAAGTCTCCTCTTAGATTCAGAGAGCTTTTCGGTAAGGAGCGCTGAATATTCTATATTTCTCTTTATTCAAGGTAAACGTAATTGAAGTTTCAGGTTTTGAATCACACATCATTTTTTTTTTCTAGGATATAGTTTTAAAATATACATTTTTAGTTCAAAGAGTGATCCATCTTTCCTTCTTCCTACAGCTGTTCGTTCAACGAATAAATCATTCTCGCTCGTTTGCGGCTTATGGTGACGGTCTCAAGGAACTAGGGACAGAAGTATTCACAATTCAAATATGTCTGTATTAAGTACCATACATTTTGATTAGACTCTGCTAGGCTTGTCACACAGATTGGATCGGCCAGATTGAAAAGACAATATTTTTATTTCCGAAAGTAAACTGGAAGTAAAAGACCTTTGGGGGAGCGGTCGCCCCCTTCGCCCCCACGTGATCGTAGATCCACCAATATACAGAAGAATAAATTAAACTTTTATCTTTGATGTTGTTTTGCAAGGGTGCCTTACGTAAAAGGCGCACTGTACTCTTCACGGTTTCTTTACCCACAGTAACAGTAAGTATTTATTCTATAGAACTGTGTCATACCGAAGAATAAATTAAACCGTTTATCTTTGATTTGGTTTCACAAGGGCGCCTTACATAAAGGGCGCACTGTACTCTTCATGGTTTCTTTACCCACAGTAACAGTAAGTATTTATTGTATAGAACTGTGTCATACCGAAGAATAAATTAAACCGTTTATCTTTGATTTGGTTTCACAAGGGCGCCTTACATAAAGGGCGCATTGTACCTTTCACGGGTTCTTTACCAACAGTAGTAGTATGCATTCATTGTACAGAACTATGCCATACAGAAGAATAAATAAAACCGTTTATCTTTGGTGAGGTTTCGCAAGGGCGCCTTATATAGAGGGCGCACTGTAACCTTCATGGGTTTTTTTTACCAACAGTAACAGTATGTATTCATTGTACAAAATTGTGTCATACAGAAGAATAAATAAAACTGTTTATTTTTGATGTAGTTCGCGAGGGCGCCTTATGTAAAGAACGCGCTGTATTCACCACCAGTTCTTTAGCAATAACAAATGTAAGAATTTATTAGATCTATATATATAAAAAAGTTGTACCTTTATTTATAATGAGATGTTTCGGAGGGCGCACCGGGTCATGTCCCGGTGGGCCAGCACGGGCCTTCAAAGATCCAAATGTTTTAGGCTTCTATAATAGTAATAAATAATAACTTGGACGGGGCATGCACATCCACAGTACATTAGTGTTACATACTATGATCATGATATGATTTATTTCAAATAAATAGGTACAAAGTTGTCATCATAGGTATTCTGCCATTATTGGCAAGTCACTTGCCGCAACTGAGAAGCTTCCATGCTCCTTAGTCTTTACGTAAGGGATTGAAAATTTGACTTTTTTTTTTTCAGAAAGATTTTATTTCGATAACTGCTTGGATGAGTATCATATCCAACAACATAGAAGGTTTTCAACGGACGTAAAGATCATAATGCAGTTTACAGCAATTTGATATCTCAAACTGATCTGGAGATGTGATACACATTGGTAAAGTTTGCAACACTGGTTAAAATTATGTAATTGCAAGAATTTATTGTAATTACAAGTACCAAAATCTGTTTCTGTAATGTTATAAAAGCAAAGAGAATCAAGATACATTACGAACAATCCCCAAATACGTCATTTTTAGGAGTATCACTATCAGTATTCACGTTTTTCATATCTCCTGAACGATTTGAGATATCAAATTGCTGTAACGGCTCCGAGAAGTTTACGTCTTTTGAGAATCACCTACGTGATTAGACGTTCTGTTTATGTAAGAAATTTTTCGAAAAAAGTCTAATTTTCAATTTCTTGTATTCATTCGGAATAAGCCACGGTCATAGTATTCGACACTAAGGTATTTCGGGTTTGCATTTCACTGCCGTCTCACTTCTATTCATAGACAGATCCAGGGGGGGGAGGTTATTCACCTCCCTAAGTTTCACAATCACCAGTGCTGCAAAAGTCGGTGAGAGAGAAAACAAAATCTTTCACTACCTTCTTTCCTCACCGTTGAGTTCGTCCTGAATCCGCCTCTGCTTTTATTAATACTATTATCAGGTTTCTGAAGTTTAGATGCTTGTCATATTGCAGCATCCTTGATTTGCAACACTGAATAACAAATTTGTGTTGTAAGGTTTCGTTTAATATTTAGATTTGAGATATGTAATAACATGGCATAGTGGCGTTAAAAATATAAACTTTATATTATGTTGGCAACACTATTAATTTGTTGGTACTGCAGAGTTTATTAGACAGAGTTCCCTTGTCGTTATTTGCATCTTACAAAATTCCAGCCATTTTTATCAATTAGTTTCAAAATTACATGGGCGTATCAAGATAAATGGTCCATCTCAAATTTTTATACTATAAAGTGGAGAAGTTCCATATAATATAAGCCTAATTAATCATTTTTTTCTCTCTTTAAATGTAAAATCTCAAATGATTGTTGTGTTTCCTTCTTTTAAAGAGACTCAAAATATTTTTCAAGTGAAAAGAAAACATATAAATAGAAGATTCGCAATCTAGTTTTTATTTTAAGCTTAACACCTTGCAAATGTGTTCCGATGATGATGAGGATATTGGTTTTAGTTTAGCGTCCTACTCAGCTATAGAGACGTGAACTCAGCGTAACATGAGATACAAACCACTTGAGCTCCAGGCTGGAATCGAACCCGGTCTCCCGAGCCGAAAACTCATACGCTAAACATATAGTCACGAGGGACCTCGAATGGGGCTGCGTAACTAAGGGAGATGCTAATGAGCAAAATAATGGATGAAATGGTGCAACGCTACGAAATGAGGAAACGGGAGAACACCGAGAAAACCCACGAGCACGGTGTTTGTCCACCACAAGGTCCACACGGTGCAAGCTGGGCTCGAACCAGGGACCCCAAGCACCGGAGGTGAACGCTCTACCACTGAGCCACCGCGCTCTCATAGGAAATTGTTCAAGGTTATGTACATACAACGCTCAAGCGACTGAGACATTTTCTCAGGTCAACATGTTCTCTCAAATTATGAAGTATTGACTGTATCCTATCGTCAACTTTCATATACATGGCTTTTCCGTTCTTTTGAGTAATGCTCAGCATTTCCATTCTTCTGAAAACATGATTACATATAGAATCTTCCCTCAATAGTCTTCACAAGACTGGAAATGTGCAGGGGTTCTGGATAATATTTTGTTTAAGCATTTGTGTCAGTCTTCTACTGCTTTATTTGTTCGATTCCTGTGACTTCTACAATTCCAACTTTCCGGAGAAAAATTTGGATTTTCCAGCCATTGCTCCGTAATCATTGAAGACTTCGACTCTTCGTCTAATCGGACAACCTCCATGTTGATCAACAAACCATCAGAAATATACTCTACGGGTACTAGTGCCAGTGTTGCACACATCCGGACGTGACTGTGAATCTCTTTAATCTTGAGATTAGGGATGGACACATTTTTTCGAAAAATACTTTTTCGAAAAATGGCTTTTTCGAAAACGAAAAACGAAAAACGAAATTTATTCGAAAAACGAAAAACGAAAAATTTTTCGAAAAACGAAAATTTTTTTCGAAAAAACGAAAAACGAAAATTTTTTCGAAAAAACGAAAAACGAAAATTTTTTCGAAAAAGCGAAAAACGAAAAAACGAAAAATGAAATTTCCGAAAATCGAAACACAGATTTTTCGAAAAAGGCCATCCCTAATTGAACGGGTGAGATTAAGAAGGGAAAGATTCCACATAACCAAACTTTTGGGAAACTGAAAAAAACTTCATAGTAACCAATCAAATAGTCACAGGAAGAAACGTACTATTGGAAAGTTGCTCCTTATAACCTTAAGTAACATATACAAAAAAGTGTTTTACCATTACATTCTTATTACAGTTATTATATGGGTTTAAAAACGGTGGAATCTTTCCCTTTTTAATCTCAACAGACTTAGATGTCGAAAAAAGTAAAGAAAAGCGTATTTATGAGCTTAAAACTGTTCCTTACTTATTGTTAAACCAACAAAAATAATGAAAATTATACATTATTCACATGTTATAAAAATAAAATACATGATATATTGGTTTGTGCCTTTGTACACTGTTTCTATTACTACTCACTGTTCTCACTCTCATGCTCATGAGTAGGCCACTCTAAAAGTTTATTGTAAAACACTCTGGCTTGTTCCGGCACATAGTGAACCACTTTGGCAACATCCTCGAGTTTCTTCCTTTTTATGGGAACGATTCCATTATATGCCTTTTTAACAGGAGGGTCTGCTTCACCAACTTTGTACAGTTTAAAAACTTCAGTTTGTAGCCCGTCTATAAAAGTGTGAACTGTAACATATCCCCTTTTTGCTGCTGTGAATGTTAAATGTATGTAGGTACTGATTTGAAAAGGCTGTTTGGTTCGAACACTAGCACAAGTCTTTTTGAAAAATGTCGGCCACCATCCTTTGAAGTTCAGAATGTGTTTGTTTGAAACGGATTTCACCTGAAACAAAGGCTGCTTGGTTTTTGCAGTGCTAATCATATCGTTGTATTGATCAGGGGAATAAATCCTATCGTGGCGTTTCATGGCTCTTAATAACACCAAAGTTCCGGTCGCAGGGGAGAAAACTGTGTCCTCTAATCGGCAAAAATACATGTACTTCATTAAATCGCCTAATAATAGTAACAAATAAGAACAATCTCAAAACACGTAATGCCATAACTTCCTTAAATAGAACATTTCTTGAACAGGTATGCACGGCAAAGGAAGATTTTGCATGAAATCAAAGCAGATTCCATGTACGTCATTTCTATTAGAGCATAGTTCAGTTACTTCTTCCGTTTTCTTGTAAAACTTGCTCTCTTTTATGAATCATCAATTCAGCTAAAGCGACCCGTTTAGCGTTGTCATTCAATGTCGATGATGATATTTTTGTATTTAGGTCCTCACACGTTGAACACACGTCAACTTGCGGCCTACCGAATCGGTACCCATAATTTTCCTTGTAATAAGTTAAAAAGTACTCATATTTTATTATGTCTTTTAGTTCTGGATGCTTTTCCAGAAGCATTTTATGCTTCTTTGTGCATGTCAGCCCAGCCTCTAAATATGTAACAGGATTTGAAGAATAGTGGGAGGTTTTTTGGGGGTAAGACTCGATGTGTTCCTTTAGCACTATTAAAACATCATTGGGAAATTTCTTATGGTTATCGTGTTTTCCTCTCATGAACATACTGAAGTGCCTACACGAGTAGGGTAAATTGACACTAACACATGTCCGCGCAACGGACCTTAACTCAGCAATATTAACCGATCATATTTTTTATAAAAAGCAATTACAACACTCGTACTAATGGAGTTAGATATAATATGAAATAGAGGAACTGCATATGTGAAGCCTCTAACAGTGACAACACGGACCTTTCCTAGGAAATAACCGAAAACTGGCCTCAATTTGAACAAATTCCGTTCCAAAGCAAAACAATAGGAACTTCACATACCTAGGCACACCAGTATGTTCTTATTTAGCTCCATGGCTGAGAATAAGAAGGGAAAGATTCCTGGAATGTTTCCTTTCTTAACCTCAGTCAAATTTTTCACGTGCTCTTACGTCATAATGATGAAAGGAATCTTTCCGTTTTTCATGCCAAAATATGTGTCTTAATTAAAGAAACAAAATGGCTATTTCAACTTATTTTGACAAAAAAGTGGAATCTTTCCCTTCTTAATCTCACCGATTCAATTTTAACATAGCAGAAATTACACTGAGACTATGAACACACAGCATTTTAGGGGTGTACTCGTTCCCTTTTATGAGCATATTTTTTCAACCCTTATTTTAACAGCAGAAATTACAGTGAGAACACATAGCACAGCATAAGACTACGTAACACACAACAACCTCTATTTTAGGGGTGTATTCATTCCCTTTTATGAGCATATTTTCCAACCCTTATTTTACCATAACAGAGACTACGAAACATAGCACAGGGGGTGTATTCATTTTCTCCACCCTAATTGAACATAGCAGAAATTACACTGAGACTACGAACACACAGCAGACCAGAGAATACATAAAATTCATTCCCTTTTATGAGTACATTTTAAGGGGTGTACTCGTTCTCTTTTATAATTACTTTTGCAACCCCTATTTTATCATAGCAGAAATTACATAAGATTTTTTTTCAACCCCTATTTTAAGACAATGAATACCTATGTAACATAGCGATTCGACACGCTCTTTGAACCGATTAGGATGAAACTCGGCATATGGGGGTTTTCGACCATGCTGAGTACGAATATTATACTTATTTTTACCTGGGTCTATAGTTTATGTGGCATACGCCCTTTGTATGACAATTTTAACCAATTTGGGTGAAACTCGGTATATGGGGGTTTTCGGACATGCTGATTACATATATCATACTTATTTTTATCTGGGTCTTATAGTTTATGTGGGATACGCCCTTTCTATGACAATTTTAACCTATTTGGATGAAACTCGGCATATAGGAGTTTTCGGACATGCTGATTACGAATATCATACCTATTTTTACCTGGGTCTTATAGTTTATGTGGGATACGCCCTTTGTATGCCAATTTTAACCGATTTGGATGAAACTCAGTATATAGGGGTTTTCGGACATGCTGATTACGAATATCATACCTATTTTTACCTGGGTCTTATAGTTTATGTGGGATACGCCCTTTGTATGACACTTAAAACCCAATCACTTGTAAACGAAGCAACATATTGAGACCGTGTTTCATCATTTATCAATAGGTCATCAGGTACTACAAGTTCCAAAATAATGACCATCGAGGTCAAAGGTCAAAATACTTAAAACCTAATAACTCGAAAACGGAGCCACATTTAGTAATTGGTGTTTCCATATTTAGTAATTGGTCATCAACTGCTACAAGTTCCAAAATAATGATCATCGAGGTCAAAGGTCAAAATACTTAAAACCTAATAACTCGAAAATGGATCCACATATTGAGGTGCCGTTTCCACATTTAGTAATTGGTCATCAGGTACCACAAGTACCAAAATTAGTGGTCATCGAGGTCAAAGGTCAAAATGCTTAAAACTCAATAACTCGAAAACGAAGCAACGTATTGAGGTGCTGTTTCCACATTTAGTAATTGGTCATCAGGTACCACAAGTTCCAAAATTAGTGGTCATCGAGGTCAAAGGTCAAAATGCTTAAAACTCAATAACTCGAAAACGAAGCAACGTATTGAGGTGCTGTTTCCACATTTAGTAATTGGTCATCAGTAGAGACCGGATGTTAGGCAAAATGCCTATTCTTTAATATTAAAGATATGATCAAAAATAACGTTTTAAAATTAATATGGGGGGTTATAGTTTCGATTTAAGCCAATTTTATTTTGCCTATTTTGCCTATTTCGACCTTTACTGCCTAATATTGCCTATTCTATGCATTTTCTTCTAAATAAGCCTTCATTGGGAAAATATATAATTTATGTAACATAATACGCACATATTTACGTATATTATGTGTTTGTTATCACAAGCATGCGGTACGTTGCAATATACAGCTATACAGTATGAACTTCAAATATGTGCACATACTTCGGAAGCTGATTCGTGACACGAAAAGAAGACAAAAGTCCTCTTGAATGTCACGAATCATCTCCTGAAGTAGGTACGCACCTTTATGTCCCGTTCCAATTGTCAGGATTCGATTTTCGATTCCAAGTTGGCACCCATGTCACTCGAACACAACGCAGAATTCGACAACATACAGCAACACTTTTTGTCTTCTTTTCATGTCACGAATCACCTCCCGAAGTATGTGCACATCTTTCAGGTTCACCCAGTATGTGGAATGCATAACATGGCTCGTTTTTATATATACAGCAAAAGAAGATATTCTTTAACAAACAAGTATATTTCTATATTCTTTGAACCTTATCTATGACTTCAATCTATTTTTTAATGGTATTGAGTATTTATCTTTATTATTTCGAGTTATATTTTAGTGCCTATTTTACTGCCTATTTTTTAAATTTTAAGTGCCTATTTGCCTGCCTATTTTCCAGGTTTTTAGTGCCTAAACATCCGGTCTCTAGTCATCAGGTACCACAAGTTCCAAAAATAATGACAATCGAGGTCAAAGGTCAAAGTACTTAAAACCAAATAACTCTTAAATGGATCCACATATTGAGGTGCTGTTTCCAAATCTAGTAACTGGTCATCAACTACTACAAGTTTCAAAAATAATGACCATCGAGGTCAAAGGTTAAATATTTAAAACCTAATAACTTGAAAACGGAGCCAAATATTGAGGTGCTGTTTCCACATTTAGCAAGAGGTCATCAACTAGTACAAGTTCCAAAATAATGATCATCGAAGTCAAAGGTCAAAATACTTAAAACCTAATAACTCGAAAACGGAGCCAAATATTGAGGTGCTGTTTCCAAATCTAGTAATTGGTCATCAACCACTACAAGTTCCAAAAATAATGACCATCGAGGTCAAAGGTCAATCTCGTAAATGAAACCACATATTGAGATAACGTTTCCTCATTTAGTAAATTTGTGTGATCTATTCAATTTTGTACAAAGCAGAAAAAAAGTGAAGAAGGAATAAATTTGAGAACACAATTTTAACTAGCGCAGAATTTCTGTACCTTTTTGGGCTATTCAAAAGAAAGCAAAGATATGCCATATTAACTAGCTGAGAATTATTTAAGCAAAACGAAGAAAGCGAACATGGACCATTTTACTCAAATTTGGATGGAGTATTTATATTTGTATGAACCAGAAAAAAAATGAAGAAGGTTCAATATTTCTGTACAATTTTGTACTACCCAAATAATCACAAGAAAATCAAAGAAGGGTCGTTTTAACTAGATCAGCATTTTATACCTTTTTGTGCTATTCAAATAATAGAGGGAACAAATTTCAGTGGTCTATTTTATTTTTGTACCAATCAGAAGAAAAGCAAAGATATGCCATTCTCAGACTTTTATACCATTTTGTACTACTCCAGTAAACGAAGGAATACCAATCAGAAAAAAAAGAAGTGAAGATCAGGTGGATTATTTTCTTTTGTACCAACTGGAAAAGAGAAGAAGAGCTACTTTAACTAGCCCATTATGTACTGTTTAAACAAACGAAAATTGACCATTATGTAACTTTTGAAATACTGAAATGTTCTATTTTTGTATCAATCAGAAAAACCCGAAGAAGGATCATTTTAACAAGTTCATAATTTCTGTGACGAAAGAATACTTTTGATGTTCTACTTTTTATACCAACGAGAAAAAAATGAACTAGCTGAATATACGAAATAATAAATTTAAGTGACCTATTCAATTTTGTACTACTCAAATAAACAATGGAGTATTTAGTTTTGCACCATTTTGGAGTATTCAAATAAACAAAGGAATTATAACTTGGGACAACTCTAAAATTAATTAAACGAATTAATGCATTTGAAAAACCGAAGTTGAGTATTTTATACCATTTTGTATTATTTCAACAAACAAAGGAATAAGCAAAAACAAAGGATCATTTTATATCATTTTAAACTAGTCTAATAAACGAAGGCATAAATATGAGTGAGCTATTTAATTTTGTAGCTGAGTACTTTAACGAAAGAACAAAATTGTACTAACCAGAAAAAACCGAAGAAGGCCCATTTTAACTAACTGAGAATTTCTGTACCTTTTTGTAAATTTGAGTGGCCTGTTTTTTGTAGTAACCAGAAAAATCGAAGGAGGTCCAATTTAGCTAACTCAGAATTTTATACCATTTTGTACTACTCAAATAAACGAAAGAAAAAACGAAAAATACCAATTTAACTAGCAGCTCAGAATTTATATACGTTTTGTTTAGGTGTCCTACTTTTTGTATCAGCGTGAAATGCCTTTTTAACCAGCTCAGTAGTATTCAAATAAACAAAAAACCGAAGAAGGATCATTTTAACTAGCTCAGAATTTCTGTACTTTTGTGCCATTGAAACAAATGAAAAAACTAAATTTGAATGGAGTATTATTTTTTGTGCCAAGCAGAAAAAGGAAAGAATTTGTACTGACCAGAAAAGGCGAAGAAGGATCATTTTATACCTTTATGTGCTATTTAAATAAACGAAGGAATAAATTTGAGTGATCTATTTAATTTTATACCAATCAGAAGAAAAGCAAAGAAGAGCCATTTTAACTAGCTGAGTATTTTTGTGATACACAAATCAACAAATGAATAAATTTGAGTGACCTATTCAATTTGGTATCAATAAGAAATACCATTTTAAATAACTCAGCATCTTATACCTTTTTGTGCTATTTAAATAAACGAAGAAAGCGAAGGAGGTTCAATTTAACTAACTCAGAATTTTATACCATTTTGTACTAATCAAATAAACGAAGGAATAAATTTTTATGACCTATTCAGTTTTGAAAACAAGCAGGAAAAGAAAAGAATTAACATTTTGTACTAATCAAATAACCATATTAACTAACTCAAAGAAACGAAAGAATAAATTTTGAGTGGCTTAAGCAAAGAAGGTCAATTTGTACCTTTTGTGCTATTAAAACTGAGTGATCTATTCAATTTTATACCAAGTAGAAAAAATTTTGTTTGCAATTAAAAAAACGGAGGTCTATTTTATGTACATTTTGTACTACTCAAATTCTACTTTCTGTACCAACCAGAGAAAAAGAAAGAAATACCATATTCTGCTACTCAAACAAACGACGGAATTTCTATACCTTTTTGTGTTATTCAAATAAACGAAGGAATAAATTTGTGTGACCTATTCACTTTTATAGCAAGCCCCTTTTAGTTTTATACCAACCATGAAGGTCCATTATAACAAGCTCGGTATGTTTATACCATTTTGTATTACTCTATTTCATTTTTGTAACAATCAGAAGAAAACAGCTCAGAATTTTATACCTTTGTGGTGTTACATTTTGTATATTTTTGTGTCATCCAGAGAACAATTTAAATTGACTCTCCCTGACAATTCAGTTGCCAGAGTCCAATGTTAGTTATCTATTAAATTCTTAATATTACAGTACTACAAATTGATCCAGTTAACAGTTCAAGTTCTTCTATTCTTACACAATCAAATGCAATGCTACAGTGGGCTCAGTGTTCATTTACAGAATTAAATAATTGTTTATCTTTCTCTAAAAACATTTCTACTATTTTGTTGATATAATAATCACACTCTGTAATGTATTCATATACCAGATTAAATTTTTTCTCCAAAGTATGTGTTCTTAATATTACAACCTTTAAAATGCTTCTTTATATAAAGCTTATACATTTTCTCTCTCATTTCACATTTAATTAAGATCGTCCACAAATTTTGTAATAATTCGTAATCATACTGCAGCAAACAGTTGTGATCTTTTTCATTCTCATTATGTTTAGAACATGCTTCACATAATAATACTGAATTTGGTGTATACTCATTAAATAATTGTATAACACATGTATGACTAATACTTTCACTAGTACACTCGCACTCATTAGCTTCCAGTTCAAAACAGGTAATATTTGAAACACTGTCATCATCACTTTCCGGGAGTATTTCATCATTATATCTATTATAGCGTCTAAAATAATACACTTCTTCTATTTCTTGTGTTGGATATATGATTCTCACTTTATCACGTAATTCATCTGGCAAATCGGGGTCAGACGGGTGAATTAACAGTATAGGTTTTTCGTTTTCACGCTGAATTTCTTTTTCTCTAGGTGAAACATAAACATTCTCCATGCTCTTCAGCAAAAACAAATCAAGTGTGATACATCTATTTATATACCTACAATAAAAGCATTCTATGCATTCTCCGTGTTTAATAATATGTTTCAAGCAATATAAAACATCATGATGTATGTTCTATTATTTTCCAAATATACTCTATAAACTTATATTCCATTATAATAAAATACATAAATGCAAAAATATATATTTGAAGTTTCATATAATTTACCTTAGACGAGGAAAAAGTTTTAAAAAATAATTGAATCGTTGAGCAATACGCAGTACCTTAGGACTCTCATTATACTACCAATACAAACGTTAGGTAACGCATTCGTAACGTTGTTTAAATATCTGCAGCACTCTTTATAGATGGTATGAAACATGGAACTTTGAAAACTTCTCTTTGATATAATCTCTTCTTCTGCTGTGATTCAAAATTTTCAAGTATGCTGTTTCTTCTTTCTTTCTTTAGTACGCAAATTGCTATGTAGTCTGTTCTACACAATTATGACTCAACTCTGGTTTGTTAAATCTCACGTTCAATATTTTATGAGCCTTTCTTATTGACGGGAGAGTCAATTTAAATTGTTCTCTGGATGACACAAAAATATACAAAATGTAACACCACAAAGGTATAAAATTCTGAGCTGTTTTCTTCTGATTGTTACAAAAATGAAATAGAGTAATACAAAATGGTATAAACATACCGAGCTTGTTATAATGGACCTTCATGGTTGGTATAAAACTAAAAGGGGCTTGCTATAAAAGTGAATAGGTCACACAAATTTATTCCTTCGTTTATTTGAATAACACAAAAAGGTATAGAAATTCCGTCGTTTGTTTGAGTAGCAGAATATGGTATTTCTTTCTTTTTCTCTGGTTGGTACAGAAAGTAGAATTTGAGTAGTACAAAATGTACATAAAATAGACCTCCGTTTTTTTAATTGCAAACAAATTTTTTTCTACTTGGTATAAAATTGAATAGATCACTCAGTTTTAATAGCACAAAAGGTACAAATTGACCTTCTTTGCTTAAGCCACTCAAAATTTATTCTTTCGTTTCTTTGAGTTAGTTAATATGGTTATTTGATTAGTACAAAATGTTAATTCTTTTCTTTTCCTGCTTGTTTTCAAAACTGAATAGGTCATAAAAATTTATTCCTTCGTTTATTTGATTAGTACAAAATGGTATAAAATTCTGAGTTAGCTAAATTGAACCTCCTTCGCTTTCTTCGTTTATTTAAATAGCACAAAAAGGTATAAGATGCTGAGTTATTTAAAATGGTATTTCTTATTGATACCAAATTGAATAGGTCACTCAAATTTATTCATTTGTTGATTTGTGTATCACAAAAATACTCAGCTAGTTAAAATGGCTCTTCTTTGCTTTTCTTCTGATTGGTATAAAATTAAATAGATCACTCAAATTTATTCCTTCGTTTATTTAAATAGCACATAAAGGTATAAAATGATCCTTCTTCGCCTTTTCTGGTCAGTACAAATTCTTTCCTTTTTCTGCTTGGCACAAAAAATAATACTTCATTCAAATTTAGTTTTTTCATTTGTTTGAATGGCACAAAAGTACAGAAATTCTGAGCTAGTTAAAATGATCCTTCTTCGGTTTTTTGTTTATTTGAATACTACTGAGCTGGTTAAAAAGGCATTTCACGCTGATACAAAAAGTAGGACACCTAAACAAAACGTATATAAATTCTGAGCTGCTAGTTAAATTGGTATTTTTTCGTTTTTTCTTTCGTTTATTTGAGTAGTACAAAATGGTATAAAATTCTGAGTTAGCTAAATTGGACCTCCTTCGATTTTTCTGGTTACTACAAAAAACAGGCCACTCAAATTTACAAAAAGGTACAGAAATTCTCAGTTAGTTAAAATGGGCCTTCTTCGGTTTTTTCTGGTTAGTACAATTTTGTTCTTTCGTTAAAGTACTCAGCTACAAAATTAAATAGCTCACTCATATTTATGCCTTCGTTTATTAGACTAGTTTAAAATGATATAAAATGATCCTTTGTTTTTGCTTATTCCTTTGTTTGTTGAAATAATACAAAATGGTATAAAATACTCAACTTCGGTTTTTCAAATGCATTAATTCGTTTAATTAATTTTAGAGTTGTCACAAGTTATAATTCCTTTGTTTATTTGAATACTCCAAAATGGTGCAAAACTAAATACTTCATTGTTTATTTGAGTAGTACAAAATTGAATAGGTCACTTAAATTTATTATTTCGTATATTCAGCTAGTTCATTTTTTTCTCGTTGGTATAAAAAGTAGAACATCAAAAGTATTCTTTCGTCACAGAAATTATGAACTTGTTAAAATGATCCTTCTTCGGGTTTTTCTGATTGATACAAAAATAGAACATTTCAGTATTTCAAAAGTTACATAATGGTCAATTTTCGTTTGTTTAAACAGTACATAATGGGCTAGTTAAAGTAGCTCTTCTTCTCTTTTCCAGTTGGTACAAAAGAAAATAATCCACCTGATCTTCACTTCTTTTTTTTTCTGATTGGTATTCCTTCGTTTATTGGAGTAGTACAAAATGGTATAAAAGTCTGAGAATGGCATATCTTTGCTTTTCTTCTGATTGGTACAAAAATAAAATAGACCACTGAAATTTGTTCCCTCTATTATTTGAATAGCACAAAAAGGTATAAAATGCTGATCTAGTTAAAACGACCCTTCTTTGATTTTCTTGTGATTATTTGGGTAGTACAAAATTGTACAGAAATATTGAACCTTCTTCATTTTTTTTCTGGTTCATACAAATATAAATACTCCATCCAAATTTGAGTAAAATGGTCCATGTTCGCTTTCTTCGTTTTGCTTAAATAATTCTCAGCTAGTTAATATGGCATATCTTTGCTTTCTTTTGAATAGCCCAAAAAGGTACAGAAATTCTGCGCTAGTTAAAATTGTGTTCTCAAATTTATTCCTTCTTCACTTTTTTTCTGCTTTGTACAAAATTGAATAGATCACACAAATTTACTAAATGAGGAAACGTTATCTCAATATGTGGTTTCATTTACGAGATTGACCTTTGACCTCGATGGTCATTATTTTTGGAACTTGTAGTGGTTGATGACCAATTACTAGATTTGGAAACAGCACCTCAATATTTGGCTTCGTTTTCGAGTTATTAGGTTTTAAGTATTTTGACCTTTGACTTCGATGATCATTATTTTGGAACTTGTACTAGTTGATGACCTCTTGCTAAATGTGGAAACAGCACCTCAATATTTGGCTCCGTTTTCAAGTTATTAGGTTTTAAATATTTAACCTTTGACCTCGATGGTCATTATTTTTGAAACTTGTAGTAGTTGATGACCAGTTACTAGATTTGGAAACAGCACCTCAATATGTGGATCCATTTAAGAGTTATTTGGTTTTAAGTACTTTGACCTTTGACCTCGATGGTCATTATTTTTGGAACTTGTGGTACCTGATGACCAATTACTAAATGTGGAAACAGCACCTCAATACGTTGCTTCGTTTTCGAGTTATTGAGTTTTAAGCATTTTGACCTTTGACCTCGATGACCACTAATTTTGGAACTTGTGGTACCTGATGACCAATTACTAAATGTGGAAACGGCACCTCAATATGTGGATCCATTTTCGAGTTATTAGGTTTTAAGTATTTTGACCTTTGACCTCGATGGTCATTATTTTGGAACTTGTAGTACCTGATGACCTATTGATAAATGATGAAACACGGTCTCAATATGTTGCTTCGTTTACGAGTGATTGGGTTTTAAGTGTCATACAAAGGGCGTATCCCACATAAACTATAAGACCCAGGTAAAAATAGGTATGATATTCGTAATCAGCATGTCCGAAAACCCCTATATACTGAGTTTCATTCAAATCGGTTAAAATTGGCATACAAAGGGCGTATCCCACATAAACTATAAGACCCAGGTAAAAATAAGTATGATATTCGTACTCAGCATGGTCGAAAACCCCCATATGCCGAGTTTCGTCCAAATCGGTTCAAAGAGCGTGTCGAATCGCTATGTTACATAGGTATTCATTGTCTTAAAATAGGGGTTGAAAAAAAATCTTATGTAATTTCTGCTATGATAAAATGGGGATTGCAAAAGTAATTATAAAAGAGAACGAGTACACCCCTTAAAATGTACTCATAAAAGGGAATGAATTTTATGTATTCTCTGGTCTGCTGTGTGTTCGTAGTCTCAGTGTAATTTCTGCTATGTTCAATTAGGGTGGAGAAAATGAATACACCCCCTGTGCTATGTTTCGTAGTCTCTGTTATGGTAAAATAAGGGTTGGAAAATATGCTCATAAAAGGGAATGAATACACCCCTAAAATGGAGGTTGTTGTGTTTATTATCTGCTCTGCTATGTGTTCGTAACTGCTATGTTACATACTCTTATGCTAAGGGGTTGAAATCGAATACACCTCTGCTATGTGTTCGTAGGGGTTGGAGAACGAGTCCACCTCTAAAATGGAGGTTGTTGTGTGTTACGTAGTCTTATGCTGTGCTATGTGTTCTCACTGTAATTTCTGCTATGTTAAAATAAGGGTTGAAAAAATATGTTCATAAAAGGGAACGAGTACACCCCTAAAATGCTGTGTGTTCATAGTCTCACTGTAATTTCTGCTATGTTAAAATAGGGGTTGAAAACTATGCTCATAAAAGGGAATGAATACACCCTTGTTATGTTAGGTAGTCTTATGTTCTGCTATGCTATGTTAAAATAGTGCTATGTGTTATCTGCTCTTCTATGTGTTATCTGCTATGTTCAGAATAGGGGTTGGAAAATATGCTCATAAAAGAGAATGAATACACCCTTGTTATGTTATGTAGTCTTATGTATCTGCTGTGTGTTCATAATCTTATATGCTCTTCTATCTCATGCTATGTTAAAATAAGGGTTGAAAAATATGCTCATAAAAGGGAACGAGTTCACCCTTGTTATGTTACGTATTCTTATGTGTTATTTGTTCTGCTGTGTGTTACGTAGCCTTATGTATCTGCTGTGTGTTCATAATCTCAGTGTAATTTCTGCTATGTTCGAATAGGGGTTGGAAAATATGCTCATAAAAGGGAACGAGTTCACCCCTTAAAAAGTGCTCGTAAAAGAGAACGAATACACCCCCTAAAAAGTGCTCATAAAAGGGAATAAATTCACCCCTAAAATGGAGGTCGTAAAAGACCGTGGGCTCACGGTGTACGGTGCTCAATTTCCCAGGGGCTTGTAAGTTGTCTGATGCTGTTCTATGTTGGCCTAGGTTGTTCCAGATCGATCCATTTTCTACTACTGTCTCCATACACCTCCTTTAATTGGCGATGAATTTCACAAGGTCGAACGTTTCGTGCATTAAGAAATTTAATCACGGCCTTCACTTCACAACTGGCGGGGTTCTCAATTCGTTTAATCATTATAAACGAGCACAGACACAACACAGGCACTGCTAGCGTCACGTAACCTCGCACAGAGCAGGCAGACAAGCCACTGACGCGGTCTGACCTTGCCCAGCGGCTCCCCGAGTCATCAGCGCTTCATGCAGCGCAAACGGCTACCACTTTCCGGATGGCCCTCGTATATAAAATGAAAGTGACTATGTTTGTGACTTGAACTACCCAACCGATCTCGATCAAATTTTCAACATAGATAAGGTTCGGGCCTGGTATAGTTTTTATCATTTCACTTTTATGGTGCAACTGAGGGAAGAAGCAGGAGGAAGATATATAAGAAGGATCAAAAATGACCGATATTAGTGTTGGATCCATAGTTTTCGGGGTCACTGAAATGAACAGTGACCCTTCCGATGCGTTTAAATCCAAATTCAGTCCCGCAACTGGGAGGATATATATATATATATATATATATATATATATATATATATATATATATATATATATATATATATATATATATATATATATATATATATATATATATATATATATATATAGTGTGTCCGTAAAATTGCTCAACCCAAAGTTTGATTGCGTATATCTTTTGATCTAAGAATGATAAAGTCCTGAAACTTGAAACAAATGTAAGCATGTTCTATATAGATATTTCCGAGATCATGGCCAATGCTGGAACTTGTAATGTTTTTGTGTAGTAACGAAAGAAATTACCGTAAGTGTAAAATAAAAAAAAATGTGCAAAACGAAGAAAATCAATATTCAGTTGCAGAAAACTGATTTCCTGCGTTTGAAGTCCTGTGTATATGTACAGTGTCCATTGGTGCAAAAATGTGACAAGGTTGATGCAGTGTTGCCATATAAAAAGGCTATTTAATGCAAGTCCATAAAATGGATGTTTTTTGACAGAAACGCGTCCCCTGGCAACAATGTTGTTGTAAACTTACTCCAACAAGTGTGATTTAGGTTAATTAATGATAAGCAATGAGAATTTTCGCATAATTGATAACATGAATTTTTATGCAAAAATTTGCGAAATTTCCTGAGACGAAGAGTGATACTTCCGATGCCGTTTTATTTCAATCCAGCGAAGTGTAGTATCAACGCTAGTATATAACATACTTAATGTAAATCAACACCATAACTAATATTAGGTTAAAAAAGAAAACACTTTATTAATTGTTTAAAGAAACATTTGATCGAGATCGGTTGTGTAGTTAAAGAGTTACTAAGTTTTATTTATTTTTTATAATTCCCCCTCCTCCCCCTCTCCTGAGTTGTAACGTCAAAGAGAATACCTAAAAACACTCCCAGGTCAGAACCGCTTCTACATCAAAAATTTTATCGAGATCGGTCGGGCGATTCAAGAGATTAAGTCAAAAAACGTAGTCACTTTCAATTTTATAATATAGATTACAAAAAATATAGTATATTTGTTATGCGCGTGATAATCAAAGAAATAAGTTTAATAATACTAATAATAACAATAATATATAACATACTTATCTTTTAATCTTTAATCTCGAACCCCAAATCGACGACACTGTCCTGAACATATTTTTAAATCCTCATTAACGCTACTCTGAACAACAATACTTCCACCCCCTTGTAAACGTAAATTGAATTTAAAGAGTGGTTATTATTTGCCAATTCTCAAATCTTTATTGATTTATTTTAGCGGCAATAACTGTTAAAAACCTCTGTATGTGTATTTTATAATTATTGCACATCTACAATTTATTTGGACATTAAAAAACTCCAAAAATATGTGCGTTCTAAAATAATCATATATTCACCTATTATCACATATAGCATTAAGGTTTAAATTATCGCACATCACGATAAATTATTGTATGGTTGGCAAGTCTGGTCTGATGTTGCTAATTATTCGTAAGTTCCCTCTGTAGTGCTAATAAGCACAATTACATTACAAAAGAAAGAGAAATAAATTAGTATTATTCGTTTACTTTACTCAATCATACTTTCCAAACTGACAGCGTAAAATAACTAGTACCCTGTACAACTACCACTACTGTAAATATACAGGGTAAAACAGTAAATTAACAGTTTTACGTTTAAAACCAGGATTTTCAGACTGAATCGCCTATATCAAATTTTGTCCTTTGCTTGAAAAGACCATCAAATCGAGGTTTGTAAAATGGAGGGATTAATGTGTCTGAAAGTAATTAAAAATAAATAGTATGAATTTGATAGAAAATTCTTTAGTTGCTGTGTGTGTGTGTGTGTGTGTGTGTGTGTGCGTTGGTGAACCCGCCAATCTTTGTAGGTCGATCGGCTACAGAGCAGCACTCTGAGCAATTTTTGCAAAGCGAGCATTTTTTAGTGGTTGCTCGAAAAGTTTTTTACTTTTAACGCGTGCAGGACCATTATAGGGGTCCCCCCGCGAGTTCTTTTGACTCCGCTCGTTTATACGGATACAGCCGGTTTGTGTGTGTAAAGTGTGTGCTCAGACTGAAAAATTTCGTTTCTCGATCGGTGTGTATTCCGACGCAGTGCCATCTACGTGTGTATTCCAAGCAGGAACTAGAGCAATTCAAACTCCCAACGGCTGCGTTCACCATTGTTGCCAATCAAGTATTTGTTGAAACGTTAAAGAAAAATAGCAACTATAGCAAGGAATTTTTCACAGTAAGAACTCGGATATGAATATTACGTAAAAATAACCCTATGCCTAAAATGCTTTTTTTACTAGAGCTGAGGAGAGGGAGAGGGGAGGGAGACGTGTGTATATAAAAATATATCTATATATATAAAATTGAAAATCACTATGTTTATGACTTTAAATCTGCTGAACCGCTTGATCGATCTCGATCAAATTTGTAACATGGATGAGGTTCAAGGCCGGGCTGGTTTTAGACTATTCACTTGGATGGTAAAGGTGAGGGGGGAGGGGGAATGGGTATAAAAATAAATAAAACTTAATAACTCCCGAACCACTCAACCGATCTTGATCAAATTTTCAACATAGATGAGGTTTAGGCCTGGGATTGTTTCTATAATTTTAAATTAACTGAGCAACGTATGGGAGGAGAAGGAGGGGGAGGTATATAAAAATCAATTTATATAAGACTGAAAGTGACTATTTTTGTAACTTAATAAATCTTGAACTATCCGACCGATCTCATTCAGAGTTTCAACATACATGAGATTCGGATCTGGAAATATTTTTGTAATTTCACTTTAACGGTAGATTCTAGGGAAGGGGGTGGGGAGGGGGACATGAATAAAAATTAATAAAACTAATAACTTTTGAACCACCCAACCAATCTCGATCAAATTTTCACCATGTATGAGGGTCGGGCCTTGGGTGCTTTTTATCGTTTCACTATGGCGAGCCAGTATAGAGGAGGGGAGGGGGAGATATATGTAAAAAAAAATAAAAATGACTGTCTTTGTGACTTCATCACTCTTGAATCACCCGACCAATCTCAATCAAATTTTCAATATGCATAAGGTTCGGATTTGGAAACATTTTGTAATTTCACTTTAACGGTAGATCATAGGGAAGGGGGTTGGGAGGGGGACATGAATAAAAACTAATAACTTTTGAACCACCCTACCAATCTCGATCAAATTTTCAACATGTATGAGGGTCGGGCCTTGGGTGCTTTTTATCGTTTCACTATGACGAGCAAGTATAGAGGAGGGGAAGGGGGAGATATATGTAAAAAAAAATAAAAATGACTGTCTTTGTGACTTCATCACTCTTGAACCACCCGACCAATCTAAATCAAATTTTCAACTTTCATAAGGTTCGGATCTGGAAACATTTTTGTAATTTCACTTTAACGGTAGATCCTAGGGAAGAGGGAAAGGAGGGGAACGTATGAATAAAAACTAATAAAACTAATAACTTTTGAACCACCCAACCAATCTCGATCAAATTTTCAACATGTGTCAGGGTCAGACCTTGGGTGGTTTTTATCGTTTCACTATGACGAGTCACCATAGGGGAGAGGGAGGGGGAGATATATGTAAAAAATAAAAATGACTGCCTTTGTGACTTTATCACTCTTGAACCATCCGACCGATCTCAATCAAATTTTCAACATACATGAGTTTTCGGACAGGGATTAAGGCTACTCACTTTGACGATGCAACGTAGGGGAGGGGGAAGGAGGATAAATTTAAAAATGATCAAAATGACCAATATTAGTGTTGAATCCATAGTTTGCGGGATCGATGAGAGAAACAGTGACACTTCTGATGCTGTAACAATCCAAGTTCAGCCCTGATAGTTGAGGAGGGGGAAGTTGCAACGTAGGGGAGGGGAATAAACATTAAAAATGATCGGAAATGGCTAATATTAGTGTCGAATCCATAGTTTTAGGATTTGCTGAGATTAATAGTGACAATTTTGACGCCGTGTGCCGCAGCACGGTTGAGGGGAGGAGGAGTTGTATATAATAATGATTGAAAATAACCAATATTAGTGTCTAATCCATAGTTTTCGGGACCATTATGATGAACAGAGACATTTCCGATCCGGTTTAAATCCAAAATCAGCTCCACAAGTTGAAGAAGGGGGAGAAAGAGATATATTAAAAATGGTCGAATATGTCCACTATCAGTAGAATTTATAGTTTTCTGGGTCGCTTAGATGAGCAGTGATACTTTCGATCCCGTTTAAATTCAGATTCAAACCTTCAACTTGGTTGAGGGGGAGTAAAACGTTTAAAAATGGTCGAAAATGACAGATATTAGTGCTCAATCCACATTTTTGGGGTCGCTCAGACAGACAGTGATACTTCCGATTACATAGGCCGCAACAAGGGGGAGGGGGATATAATGATTCGAAATTAGTGTTGAATCTATAGTTTCTGGGATCGCCGAGATGAACAATGACACTTCGTATGGTGTTAATTCCAAATTCAGCCGCGCGTCTTCTGAGAGGGGGAGAGGGAAATAAAAAATAACCCATATTAGTGTCGAATCCATAGTTTCCTGGGTCACTGAGATGACCGGTAACACATCCAATGCCGTGCCGCACAACATGAAAGAAGAGGAGGGATATATATATATATATATATATATATATATATATATATATATATATATATATATATATATATATATATATATATGTTCAAAATTATCCGACACTAGTGTCTGATCCGTAGTTTTTAGGGTCGCTGAGATGAAGAATGACACTTCCGATCCCGTTTGAAACCATACTCAGCCCCGTAGCTTGGGAGATAATGAAATGATCGAAAATGATTAATATTAGCGTCGAATACGTGGTATTCGGGATCGCCGAGGTGATCAATAATCTTTCCGATGCCGTTTAATTCGATGCCATTAAAAACGAAAACAGCATATTTCACGGATACAGAAAACATGAGACACGGAATTGTGCATTTAAATTTTCATCTCACCCAGCGAAGCGGGTATATACTAGTAAAACCTCATAACTTTGGAATCACCAAACCGATCTCATTCAAATTTTCAACATGGATGAAGTTCGGACCTGGGATGACTTTTATCATTTTAATTTGACGGTCCAATGTAGGGATGGGAAGAGGGTGTATCAGACCACCAGTCTTAGACATTTTTCTCAGCTTCTAGTGCACGTAGGCGCTGGAAACAAAAAATGAATGACCAAATGGTACATGAAGAATCAAATGGTGATACTTCCATATCCAGTGGCGTAGCGGGAATACACCAAGGGGGTCAACACCAAAATTTTTAATGGAAAATGGTATCAATTTCGGTTTTTTAGAAGTAATATTGAAAAAGAATTAACTTTTACGGGAAACACTTTTCGTTAAATTCTACGGTTTCGGATCTACGTCTATTATTTGTTGTATTGCTACTACCAGACAACCCGGTAAACTCATTTTTCTGTTCATAGTGCACGGAGACACTTCAAACAGAAAATGAATGACTAAATCGTATCTGAAGAATAAAATGGTGATACTCCCATATCCAGTGGCGTAGCGGGAATGCATCAAAGCGATTAACTCCAAAATTTTTAATGGAAACTGGTATCAATTTCGACTTCTTTGAAAGTATTACTGATAAAGAAACAACTTTTACGGGAAACACTTTTCGTCATATTCTACGGTTTGATATCTACTTATGTTAATTGTTGAATTGCCACTTCAGACCAATTGCCATCTCAGTCATTTTCCTCTGTTCGTAGTACACGCAGACACTTCAAACAACAACAAAAAACTGAATGACCAAATCGTACGTGAAGAATCAATGGTGATGCTTCTATATCAATTGGCGTAGCGGGGATACATCCACGGTGGTCAACTCCAAAATTTCAAATGGAAATTGGTATCAATTTCGATTTCTTTGGAAGTATTATTGAAATAGAAACAACTTTAACGGGAAACACTTATCGTTAAATTCTGCGGTTTGGGATCCACGTCTGTTATTTGAAGTTGAATTGCTACTATTAGTCCACCGGCACAGGCATTTCTCTCTGTTCGTAGTGCACGTAGACACTTCAAAAAAAAAAAAAGGATTCAAACTGGACCAGTAGTGTGCGTTGTGTATGCTGAAATCTCCATTACTCTTGAAGGTTGCTACATCCGTCCACAGAATGTCCCGGTGGAAACATGGGTTTCCTGGCACTCATCCACTGACAAAACTAGACGGATATGTAAATCTTGTTCTCGGAGTTCCTGATTCAGATGAACATGGTCAAAATGGAGCACGTTGTTGAGCAGAATCCTCCAAACCGTCATGTTGCTTATCGCAGCATCTCTGGCGAATCGTGTTTTCGAGATTTGGGGAACCACATGGACTGCAGCAAGGATGCCGGGAGACCGTTTATCCTAAACACGGCGCCTGATCTGCTGACGTCTTTTGTGTTGAGAAGGGACATGTCCAGTCCTCTGCACACCAAGTGCAAGACGAAACGCTTTCTTCGACTGCCCAGCACGATTGAGAAACCGTTGATCATATAGCCGCGCAGCCTCGCGATAATTCTTCCGACATCACTCAATACTATTAACATATCAAAAGCTACGATATTCGAAAACATCGTTTGGGTTCTCTCAAGCTCACGAAATAATAGGTAATAGGAGCCGTAATCAACAAACATTCAACACTTTATCTTTCAACTACAAAGAACAAATATTCAACTGTTATATATCAGAATTTTTTCCCGTTTTCTTTCCTTCTTCTACTTTGTCAGATGACACTACATTAATGTATTTTTCGCTACTAATAACCATCATACAAAAATTTCTCCATTTTTACTCCTTTTTGCAGCTTCTTTTCCTCTTGATCCCCGTCTTCACCTGTATCTCATTCTTATGTAGAGGTGTAGCTTTGGCGCAAAACCCTTTGAACTATTTACATGTAAAATTCAATTTTTTGTATGGATAGGCATGTTTATAAGGAACAATTATATGTATGCGACAGAATGAAATACAAAGTAATACTCTGTATTATAGGTTTACAAGTGTAGTGTTCCTAGTCTAAAATGATTACAAGTGGTTTGCGTCGGATATAATTAGTGAGTGTATATGAAAAATGGCACTATTATATGTTATTTTCCACTGGCAGCATATTCTTGCACAATGTAAAAACCCTGTATTTTGTGTGTTCAAGTGCAACGTTACTAGAAAATAAACCATTACAAGTGCTATTGAAATTCGTACCATTGACAAAACCCATTGCTTTCCATCTTGGCTTGCGCACATATCTCCGACTGCTGACAGACTTGTTCCTTTCAAACGCACTCCCGTGCTAGCGTACGGGCCCACCAGCTTTATTTTCATGTCGCCAAGGGAAACCTTTTAGGAAACAATAAGAAGGAAATTAGTAAAAAAGAATTATAAGTTTTAACAATTGTTTCTAGTGGTGCGCCAAAAGTAAACTTGTACGCATTCCTTTTCTTTCTCTCTTCTTCACCGGTGTCTCAACGGTTTGCTTTAATTCTTCAGACTTCCATCCATCATCTTTTTTCTTGACTAATTCCTCTATATATTCGGCTTCTCTTTTATTTTTACACATCCTTATTAATCCACTATCTACATTTCTGAATTGTTTTCTTCTGTTTCTTTCTTTCCTAACTTTATTTTCTATTCTCACCTGTTTACCATATTTGTTTTGGAGACGCATATCATGACTAAATGGTTACGTATTAAGATGATATATTAGGTCAAAATTCTAAAATTTGATTATTTGAATTCTTTCCTTCTATTATTGTTGACCTTGTAGGTATTCCCTGACTCATACTAAGGTATTCCGTTTCTACTACCTGTTTGTCGGTGTGTCTACAGACCTGATTCCTCTGTTATCGATTTTCTGGTTCAGATTCTACTGTTTAACCCCTGAATTTCGTTTTACCAATTAAATTCGATTAATTACTAGTGAACATATTTTCTTCTCTGTATTGGCTACCGGAATGGAGCTTAACATAAAATCTCCACTGAACTAAAATTTCGTTCATCTTCTGTATTCGTATTTGCTTCTGTCATCTAATTCTTCTGTAATTCAGTAAGGATGAAGATCTTGTCTTTCTTCTGAATATCTTCATCAGGTAACTCAATGATTCTTCTAAAGTACCTATTTGTATACCTTTTGGACAATAGTGTGCAAGATGATTATATTCGTTGCAATTCCTACTCCTAGCTGAACATTGATATCTAAAATGTTTTCCACATGCTAAACAACCATATTGATAACATACATATTTTCCTGTGATCGTTTCAGAACGAAATCTACTGATTTTATGTAGTTTGTCTTGATAGATATTTGTATCTTTCATTGATCTGTTGCGACATTCACTTGTAGCGAGAAAAAATGCTTTTGTACACTGGTTTAACAATGCAGAAGGCATAGATATAGCAACTCATGTAGCATTACTGGAAAGGGAAGTAACCATGTTTTGTGAATTTTATTCAAGAGTGGAAGAAGTGAATCTAGCTGCTCTCACTGTATTATTGATCTTTATTTGGGCCTTATTATCTGTTCTATACTAGCAGCCTGTGCTGAATGGATACAAAATCATTGAAAACATGGTCGTCCCTGCATCAGGATTCGTAAAACTCGTAGTGCCGTAACAAGACGGAAGGGTGGTGTAAGGGAGCACTGCCCCCCAATTTCAAGAGGGGACTTACTGGTGTCCAACTTTTTGTTTTGCACAAATTAGTACCTAACTCAAGAGTGCTAAGCATTTTCCAAAAGTAAACCTGGAAATATAAACATGTGAATATTATTTACATTTTTAGGGGAAAGGAGGTAGCCCCAGACATTTTAACACATTGAACTGCCTCTTGGTAAAAAGATGTAAAATTGCCCCGAAATAAGCCTGAAATATGGAATGTGAACTTTATTAACAAACTGAACATATCGACATAAATGCTAAAATAATGAAATAAACAAACGGCAATACAGATCGCTAAATTTCACATATTTGGAATATTGGCGAGCACTAACGAACACGTAAGATGTTTGAAAAACATCATATTCTACACCTAGAAGGAACAATAAGAAAACCTATCCACGAAGCTAACAGTGGTACCGTGTAATGGATATCTGTTGACTCAATTGAGGTGCAGTTTCATGAACCCAGCCATCGCAGGATTCACACTGCACCAAGCATTCATTGAACGTTTCACCACAAATTATACATTTAGTGGGGCTTTCTTGTTAATATTTTCTCGTTGTCTGTGTAGTGGTTCATTAGCTTCTTGTGACCTTACTTTGCTACTTCATTTGCTAAAATCACTTTTTCTTTCAATTTGCCTCTTATATGGAATCGCGCTTTACTCAGTTCTTCTGGTGCGTGACGCTAAACGTCTCTTGCGATTTTCAGTCAATGATTATAACTGTTCAATAATGGAGAGCTCTTTAGCTCTTTACTAGATGATGGACGAGTAGATTCTGATTTGTCGGTCATATGTGGAGAACATGATTCGCTGCAGACGACAAACAAGAAGTATCCAAATTTTCCTTAACCCTTAATGAAGTTGAACATTGTGGGTCTTTAGAGGTAGATCCAGTGTATCATATTGCAACATGAATCAAGTTTGCGGAGAGATAGTCGGGTTTGTAAATATCTGAAGGTTCAGTGAATATATTCCGGTGCACGCAAATCTATTGAGAGCAATATCCATGCGACACACGTTTCAATATGCCTCTGAAACAATGCCGTAAATTAGCCGTAAATTAGTTTGAAATAAATAATTGCTAGCTTATTTTCAGATCGGTGTTATGGTTGCAACGACAGTAACAACTAGAGATGCAAAAAAGCCGGCTTTTTTGATTCTATGTTTTTTTTCACATAAACAGCCGGCTTTTTTGGGAAAAATCGAGAATTTTGGAAATTTTGGCTTTTTTTCATTTTTATGATTTTTCTATCTAAATAGCTTTAATATAGTATATTCTATAGTTAGATAAGAATTCCATGACCTAAATGCCATATTTCGCTCTGAAATTCACCATCAAGATGGATGGAGCACATGTTTTACGAATTAAAGCTAACGTGAAGAATGTAGTATTTGAGGGCAATTTTATAGGGTATTTAACTTTATTTTAACTTTTGAGTTATCAACATTTTGTTCTTCTCTAAATCATTTTAGTTTGCCATCCGTGTTTCATTTCTAAGAGCTTAGCACTCTAGCTTCTAGCGCAAAAGTTAAACTTATGTTTTTCTATATATCCGTCAAAGCGTACGTTTTTTCAATATATCCGTCTAACCGTACTTCCATATTTCTGTTATACTGTAGCTGTGCAACGATGTAGCAATAATATTCCGGATACAACCTTGAATACTAATTTATACAAATAATCAGTAGCGGATTTAGAAACGTAGTTTGGGACGGGTTTCTCTGATCGTTTCATTTTCTAAAATCTCCTAATTTTATTTGGGAGGAGCTTGAAGTTTATGAGTACAGCCATAACTAATACTGTATTTCGTTTCGTTTATATATTTAGCGATAATCTTCCGGATACAACCTTGAAGATCATTTAATACTGAGAATCAGTGGCGGATTTAGAAAAGTATTTTGGGAGGGTTTTTTTTCTTACTAATGTTTAGTTTTTCTAAACATTCGTAATTTTTATTTGACGGCAGCTTAAAGTTTATGAGTAAAGGCATAACTAATAGATATTTCGTTTGTTGCAGACATTCCGTAATTTTGGGGAACAGGCTTCAGTCCGAAAGAACACCCCTCTAACCTTCGCAAAACAGTTACTGCTGGTAATTAGTAATAATAACGCAAGGAAGTCGGCCAACTCACAGTACACGCACTATTTCTACTTCACAGATAGAATGAAGAAAAGCTTTGTCAGAATGCTCGAATGCTGGGTTGAATCCCGAACTTCCCGATAGAAGCGCAAAAGCTCCACTCGGTCATGTTTGTTGTGCAGTGGTATTTATCTTAACTTAAATATATTCCATAGTCCTTTTTTTTTTGGTGGTGGTGGGGTGGGGAGAGTTCCGTCATGATATGAAGGGTGTGAGCCAAGAACATGGTAACCAACCAATTTTCAATTGCTGCGTTATGCAGCACCAGATAGACAGCAACGCATACCGCTTCGTTCAGTCCTTCATGTATAGTATTATGTGAAAAATCAGCTTTCAGACTTTCAAAATGCATTGTGCAGCAGAAAATCTCTAATTTCTTAAAATAGTAAAATTGTGGGTTACCATGTTCTTCCCTCACACCCTTCATATGTTGAATCGCTCTTGTTAAAAATTCAAAAAACTTGAGGACTGAGTAAACCGTAATGGTGGTTATAGAAAACTATAGCATTTCAAGAATATACAGAACCAAAATCTCTAGATGTGCAGCCTTTAATTGTACCATATAAATCTAAGTATTTTTCTTATGTTTTATTTTAATTTTATTTTGTTCCAAAAAGAGGGTATGGAATATTTTGAAGTAAAAATACTACATAGAATTTTGCTAGTTGTTTGTGTATTTTTTAAAAAGAAGTATTTACTTTTAGGGTTGGCTGGTTTACACCAGCTGTTTTTTTTCTTTTTCTTAAATAAACAACTGGTTTAAACCAAAAAATAAAAAGAATGAAAAATGCGAATCGTGTGAACTTCATGGTGATGTTTCCACACATCAAACAATCTGCATTAGTTTTATTTCCTTTTCACCTTTTAATCAAGGTGTCCCATGTTCAATTCTCGGTTGAACTACAACCCTTCTTTCATGCGTAAACAAAGTAGCGGTTCGGATGTAACTTTAAGCGAGTTTTCTCCTTGATAACCTCGGTATTACGTAAGAATGTTAAGCCTGAACATACGAAACGAAACCAAATTGTATATTTCTGCATGCCTGAATGCCTGTTATTTTACAAAGAAGCCAAGGTTGCTTAAATATATTGATAGAAATTGGCATAATTTATCGATTTCCTACGTAGCTTCCAACATTAGCTTGGATTGGACTTTCAATGATATGTACGTACTAAATTTGTTATTTAATACCTCAGGTTTAGCGTATTGATTATGATACGTTGACCTTTAAATTTTACATGCAAAGCAATAACAGGATTTTTCCATTATTGTTTTTCATTTACAGTAATGACAGGATTTTCCCGATGGCTAGGGCGGGAGTTTCCCAATTTAAGAAATTTAGTGACCGGACTTCTTAGGGCTTATGCGACCTCTTAAAGAATAACCCTGTTGTTGCATAATAACACCAAGGCGAAACAAACTTATTTCCGTCAATATGTAATATAAATACATGAAGCAAAATATCTAAGCCCAATAAACCTGATTTAAGCCAAAAAAGCCCAGTTTAAACTTCCCCCCCCCCCAAAACGGGTTTTTGGCATTTTCAAAAACAACCATGGTTCTTCCCAACACTGCTTACTTTTATATATAGGAGGTTTAAAAAATTCTTATTATATACATTGGTTAATCCTTTGGAATTCATAATGTAAATATGTTGAGAAGTAAAATTGTTTGAAATATCTTTTCGAAATTCATGGTTTATTTTCGAGGTTTTATATTATTATCGGCATCAGCCACTAATTAAATGACTTTTTGTGTTACAGAGAAGCGAAACAAAATCTGCTTTATCAATTTAAAGAAGAATTTTGAAAAAAGCCCAAAATTTCCCAAGCAAAAAAGCGAAGCAGAAAAAAACGAGTTTTTTTTAAAAAAAAAAGCCGTTTTTTTTCCGAGGCCTTGCATCTCTATATTATAATAATAATTATTATTAATGAATAGGATGTTGCAATTAGGTTTTGTTCTATGAAGTTGGGAAGTCAACTACAAAATCTCATAGGTAGTTATATAATGCTTATATGAATCATTTAGTAGCATTTGAGTTTCGCAATAGTTCGTAAGGGCAGTGAGTCTTTGAAGCAAGCCGGTAGGACAGAAAACCGAGAGAACAATGGTGCATATGTAGAAGCCAGGGATCAAGTTTTGTTGGTCACTAATTATGGATTCCAATGGTCTCGACATTCTCTCATTAAATTAACAGTTGAATCCCTTGGGAGCAAATATATGGATTTCATGGAGAGACCGAAGTAAATATATATACATGTAAATATATATATATATATGTAAGAATACTGTAAATATGTGATGACAGACGGATAAAAAAAGTTGTCAAAAAAGTGAATGCACAGATTATTGCTAACCATTCGCATTAAAATTGAAAACATTGCGTATTAGAATAAGCTATGGTTTGTTTCAGAGTTACTACGGATAAAATAGTAAAATAGATAAATTGATTCGATTAGACAAATAAATTATAATATTCCAGAGCAACAGAAGTTTTAAGTGATGCAAGATTACGACGTTCAATAGTATATTAGTCATATTAAATGAACTAATAGTATATTAGTTCAATAGTATAATAGTATATTTGTGTGTTGTTGCTAAGTGTTAATGCAAGTAACATGATAATGTCTTAAAGTTTTAAAATCCCTCACTTGTCAATTTTAAACTTACTGCCTGTTTCGTTTTATTGTTTTATATTATATCTTGTTTTGCAGTATTCTTGACGTTTAGTACTTCATTTTCGACGTTATAACAAAAATATTAAATTCGTTGGTACGAATAGTTGAGTTAAGTTGATTTTGTGTTTAACGTCCCTTTCAGCAGTGAGGCTATATGAGACGGGACTTACTGATAAAAATGGAATCCGAATCACATGACCTCCCGCCGAGAACCCGGGTCTCCCACCTGGTATGAATAATGTATCTTGTTTCGGTGTTTCTTGTAGACATATAATATTGTTCTCCCGCTGGCTTTGTAGCTGGCACGTGTCTCTTTGGTCACATTGTCTCATGGAAGCAATTATAAAATCTGAAGTATTATAGTGGTTCGGATTCCACCTTGAACTATAGGTCTCCCTCTTATACAGCCTCGGTGCAGAAAGAAACAATAACCTTCATTAAGCACACAAACAGATATAACCCTACTTTAGTCTCGCCATTCCATTTCAAAATGAAATGAAATCTTACAGTTTAACGTCCCACGATTATGCCCGTTAGGTTACGGGAGGCGATGGCTAAGGCAAGTGAATGGTGATGGAATAATTAGTGGAATGAGAATGTGGAAGGAAATGGGAGTACTCCGAGAAAACCCATGGAAACGATGTTGTCCACCACAAACTAACTTCCCCGGGGGATTGAATCAATGCGCTATTCCATTCGAAATGAAATGAAATGAGATTTCTAGTTTTACATCCCTTGGTTATACTCTATAGCTTATAATAGACGGGTGATTAATGAGAGTGAATGATTATGAAATAATTGGTGCAAAGGAAATGTGGAAGGAAATTGGAGGACCCAAGAAAGTCAACAGCATTAATCCATGTGTTTCATTTGTTACAAAGTTAACTAGTGTTTAAAGCAATTGCTCTAATTGCATTGCTCAAATTTACTCACTGAACTCGCATTTTACACATTTTACACACAATATCTTTGTTTGTTTGTTAGTGTCTTCGTTTGTTACATTTACTCGTTTTGCAAATGCCCAGTTGGTTTGGGTGCTCACTTGTACGTACCCAGTCAAGGACGAGATACTGCATTCTGGTGCTTCTGGAAATGTAGCTTTCTCGATGACGCAACTTTTGGAAGCGTATCAGAAAAATAGCTCCATTAATAAAGCAGATATGAATGCATACTCGGTTTTCCTATGGCCCAGCTCGCATACGCCTTTTGTAGGGTAGACAAACAGGGGTGTGTGTGTGTGTGTGTGTGTGTGTGTGTGTGTGTTCAAAATCATAGTAGTACTATCAGGGGCACCCATGTTGTCGTTTCCAAGGGGGGCAAGTATAAGCGACGTTTCATATATAGTTTCAAATTTTGCTCTAACTAATGTAAAAATTCAATTGTGTTTTCGATATTCTGAAGTACAATTTCCTGTAGGGGGCAAGCGCCCCACCTAGCCCCTCTGATGGGCGCCCTTGAGTACTACAACTTACTTTAAAATCTCATTGTGTGCTTCGAAGAGCCTTCTTGATGCTGCCAGAAGCAAGGCTACTGTGAGCTCAGCGGTGGCGTCACTTAATCCATGGGGCGTATAGCCAATGCGTATCCCCCGCTTTAGAGCCTCTTTCACGTCAATATGGTTGAAGCTGGATGACATTGTTGCTATCACCTTCAGATTTGGACCTGGAAGAAATTTTAGATGTACAATTGTAAGCGAAAGTTCGTCCATTCTATAGGTTTTCTTTTAAAAAAATAAACTGATAAAAGGATTTGACCCTACAGATTGATATGGAAACGTACGGCCATCGATTATAATTCAGTGTCTTCAGGTTCCAGCATGGATATCGCAGCAACTTTCAAATTTACCGCGTTGGCCCGCCACTGTTTTTTGTAGGTGCCGTTTATGTTATGATGGCGCTGTAGTCAATAATGATCAGATGAGTATTGGTTGTACCCTCTAACGGCTATTCTTGCTCATTCGTTCTGACTTTATCATTTGCCGCTCTATAGCCACAGCAGTTGAGCTAAAACTCTGTAGAACGGTTTCATTTAAAAGCTGTTCAGCGTAAGCTCTAAACTCCGACAAACAAAATATTTGTATCCTTCCGCTTGTCACAAATACGATTGGGTAATGATGTATCACTCCGACTCCCCACGGGGAGAAGCAAATTATACGCTTGCATTTTGACAATACTGTCTCGTGTTGTCCAGATACTTGGAGCAGCAGCAGAAAAGAAAGAATGAAAAAAACTCGAAAGATTAAAAAATATATATATTTGAATTTCGCTGGTAGGCAATTGTTGCTTAGTAAGTACAAAGAGCACCCAAGACAAATGAATGAACTAAATTTTTGCATAATACAAACGGATAGTTCGGCTTGGTCAAGAAGATAAATGGACTGGTTGAACAATAATAATACTTCTACTACTAATAACGGTGTTACTACATGAAAAATACATTATTATTATTATTATTATTATTATTATTATTATTATTATTATTATTATTATTATTATTATTATTATTATTATTATTAGTGTTTCATCAGAACACTCGTGTAAGCGAGATTCATGACAGCAATCTTTCAGACTTAAAAGCAGAACACGCCTTCACAGTTGAAGTGGTGCTATAATTACTGCGCATGCTTTGTACTTATTTCCACTGTTTCATTATAGAATCCGTAATATATTTATGTAATTTATAATAATATAGCAGTTTTATATGGAGCTTCATAATGAAAGTAATAATCAAATCATATGAGTTATTTTGCAGAGGAGTACAAGCATCGGAAGGCCAACAGCAAATCAGCGAGATCTAATTTCACGTGGCTTTTTTATCGCAGTTTAGAGCTTAGGCCGAACAGGGTTTAGTTGGTGAACATTAAAATTTCATTTCTATTGATTTACTGTTTGTCTTCCTTTAAGAGACCCTAAAAGTGGGCTTTTCTGTTAAATACACAGCACTTATATAGCCATCCAAAATCCGGTATTTTCGAAAATCCAGCACTATCTGGGTTTGGAAGTTGCCGGATTTTTTAAAATATTAACTTGTACTAAAAAGAGTAGAGGAAAAGGCTGTAATACGTTACAAGGTGTGGGCTAATACATAAAATGCTTTAGCTCTATATATCCATGCGCCATACCAGAGCAAATTTATTTCTGAAATTAGCACCGAATATCCTGTCATCTCGACAATAGATGTGTGTGTTGCAGTCTGGTAAGAAGCACTTGAAATGAAAGTATCATTATCGTATTCTCTTGTTAAAAACCCCGTATAAAAAGCATTTTTAAAAATCTAGATTGCGGCTTATACACTCATATAATAAGAAATATGTATCTCAGGCAACAATAGCTCTTACTACGTGTGCGAAAGTTTGTGTCGTATAATCGCTGCTGCTGTGTTACGTGTTGTTGTAGGGTAAGTAGAATGTGAGGGTTTTTCTGCATTGTTTTACAGAGTTGCCAGAGCATAAAAAACTAATCACTGACATGACAACCCCTATGGATCTGAACTAGGGATGAGCAAAACCAGTTTTTATAAAAACCGGAAACCGGTTCCTAAAAACGAAATCTGAAAAACCGGCATTTCGGTTTTCACAAAAACCGGTTCGGTTTTTCACCGAAACCGGTTTCGGTTTTCTCCAAAAAGCGGTTCAGTTTTCCCACCGAAACCGGTTTCGGTTTTTCCCAAAACCCGGTTCGGTTTTTCACCGATACCGGTTTCGTTTTTTTAAAAAACCGGTTCGTTTTTCCTCGAAACTGTTCGGATTTAAGCGAAACTGGTCTCGAGTTTCTTAAAAGGACCGCTCCAACGCCATCTGTTAGCGACTGGTTACAGTACGTCAAACCCAGCGACGAACACATGAACACATGGTCAGCGCGCTACGTCGCCCTGTCTCTTACAAGAGTATCAGAAGCTCCCTAGACCTAGTGATCGTCACGTCTTTTATTCGCTGTGGCTCAGTGGTAGAGCGTTCACATCTGGTGCATGGAGTCCTAGGGTCAAACCCTGCTCCCACCAAGTGAACTTTGTGGTCGACAAATACCGTGTGCGTGGGTTTCCTCGGGGTTCTCCCGTTTCCTACCACTTTCTTTATTCCACCATTTCATTCATTTCTCATCATCACCGTCTCCTTTAGCCTAGCCGGCAAAAAATTCGTTTCATATTCACGTGACTCCCCAGTTTGCCTCATGACGCTGGGTGGACGCCAAAAATTGGGAAGCACCAGCCGGGAACTGAACGCGGGATCACGAGGACGTGAATCCAACGCTCTATCCATTAGACTGCAGGTGTCCCCGTCGCCAGAATATAGTACAGTAAAAGTCAAAAGACATATTTTATAGACCTACTATAGATATACTACATTGACTTGATACCTTAAATTCCGTTCCAGACGCTGCTATCGGTTGAAGGAATTCCACTCCCTTTCGATAAGGCTCTCTCACTTAACAACAGCTGAACCCTTATTGGCTCAACGCGTGGGTGTGTCGAGGGTGTGAGCTTTGGTTCGCATTTTTGCCACGGCTCAAGACATTTTGGCAGCACTATAGTGGTTTTCATTTACTTCAGAGTTCTGGATTATTGTTTTTAAGGCAAGGTACGGACCCTACATCTTTAAAGTTTTGTTGATTTGTTATGATTGGTTGAAGTTTAATGTGGACGTCAGTACCGAGGCTATTTATTTCTGTCACGATTAGATTAATGGCCAACACAAGCTGCACATTAAAAAAATAATTTAAAAATCTTTAAAAAATTAAATCAAATATAAAATCTACAAATGAAGAGAACAAACTGGAAAAATAGATAAAAATTAAAACGGAGGTCGCGCAAAGGATAAAGACATAAATAACAAAACAAAATATGTAACGAGATTCAAAAAATAGCAATAACAGAAACTGACAAAAAAAAATCTAGAAAGACAATTTCTGAGACAACGTTTGCTACTTCAGTCGCACGAATAAAGGTGAGAATAATGTCATTAAAGACTGTATTAACTCTGGAAACCTGATTAAGATCTTTATTTATTTTATTTATTTATTTATGACTTCTTTTACGTGGCGAAGTTAAGGCTCTGCAGTCTTCTCCGAGCACTTAACCACGTGCATTTAAAAAAACACCAATACATAGAAAATATTAACAATTACAAAAGAAAAGTATTGAACCACATAAAAAAAGAATACACTACTTAAGTAGAAAAAATAGTTAAACACTTCACAATAAAAATTGAAACATAACCTTATCTTATAGTACAATATTTATAATATGTAACGCTTCATTGCGCAGTAGTTAAGGGAATGACCCAAAATATATATACTGACTTCCGAATGGTGATCCACCTTAAACACTGTAAACGATGACAGGAACAGTCCATTCGCGACAACTCAAACGTACTGGCGTCCGTGGGAAGACAATGAACCGGTGCAACGAGTGCACATGCTCGGAGCGCCGACACTAACGCTGCGGTGTCGTTCAAAAGAAACGGTGCGTACTTGCAGGACATTGGCATTGTGTTTCGTTGGGAAAGATTTGGACAAGTTGGTCACCTGCTGTGACAAGTGATTGAACATTGGTGGTAACTATGTCGAACAATAGTTTAAGATGTGCTCTTTAATGTAAAAATAAATTTGGCTTGAACAAACACTTCAAACAGTACGAACTTTTTCAAAACGGTCGCCTACTTACTTTCCGGATACGTTTCATATCTATATCTATCTATCTATCTATCTATCTATCTATCTATCTATCTATCTATCTATCTATCTATCTATCTATCTATCTATCTATCTATCTATCTATCTATCTATCTATCTATATCTATATATATCTATATCTATCTATCTATCTATCTATATATATCTATATATATATATATATATATATATATATATATATATATATATATATTGCCCATCACAAACGTACTTGGCAGGGGATCCAACGCAACAGAGGTAGTTTGTCCTTGACCAAATCAAAGACGGTAATAAATTGCGAGATATTTTTATATGGACTCAGTGCCGGTCTGGCTAGGTCGGCTGCTCGGCGATCGCCGAGGGCCCGAGAGCCTTTGGGAGGGCCCAGACGTATAGGAAAATAAATATTTAAAACTTAAAAAATAACTTAATTATCAGATGTTTAGCATACAAAAACAGAATTAACTACTGATAATTTTAAAGCACAACAACATAATTTAATGTAATGCTTGAAAACCAGTTAAAAAACAACCAATACCAGATTTACACACAACAAGCTATAGCTTAAGACGCCACTCTTGTAGGGGCCCCAAAATATTAAAAATGTAAGTTGGATATAATGACATTTTTTCCTATCTAATTTTCAGTTCACAGTTCATACGGTATCTTCTCTAATAACATTACCTAGATACAGTACAGAAAACTATTTATCTGTTATAGTATTTCCCTTCGGACTTTATAGTTGCCGCACTTTCGTTTGTGACAGTTTTCATAGATTTATTGTTCCTTTCTTTTCGTATTTTTCACAGGTTTTCCTAAAATTCTCGAGTGAAATAGTTTACTAAACTTTTTTTTTTTTTTAATTCCAAGATATTTTCCTGTGTGTGTTCTCTGCATATATAACTTCCTTAAAACAGTCATTTAATCACTAGAATAAAGATTGAAGCGGTAGTCTATTATTGGAAGTTTACAGTGGGGTGAGGTCAGCGTTAGCTTGCCACCCTCGTTTCAGTGTTAAGAGAAGAAAAGAGAGAGAGAAGAGGAGAAAAGAAAGAGAAGAACATTTGAAAAAAACAAACACTTTATTTCATTCATATTTTCGTCGTTCTGCTGAGAGTGGACAACAGAAATTTCTGACTGTTTTTCAAGTACAGGTGAGCAAAAGTAACAATAATTGTAAACTAGGTGATGGAGCAAACACAAAGCTTTATCATCCATAATAGATTTACATCATGATAATGTTGAATCTTCTAAATTCGGTACATTTTTGTCAGTATTGTTAGATAAGTATGTCAACAGGCAATTTCGATTGCAAAACAAAATTTACAGTGCATTCCCTTCTAAGACAGTGGTGCAAATTCGAAAATTTGTTTCTAGCTGTAGTCATGTTAGGCATGTTTTCAGTTACTTCTCCTGTGCCCATCTTTCTCCAAAGCAAGTCTTTATACTATGCAAAGGCCTGGTAATCGGTAGATGCATTATTAGACGAAATTAGAAGAAAAAGAAGTGACAAAAATTTTAGAAGATAGCATGACAAATGTAAATCCCTGGTTAAAGATATCAAAGTTTATTTTAGGAATGGGGAAATTGATATAGAAAGTGATTTTCCAGAAAAAAGAATTCCCAAGGTGAAGAAAATGCCTTGTGAACAAGTTTCTGATGAGGCTAGAAATTATTCACATAACCAGAAATACAAAGCACTATACTTCAACATTCTCGATTATGCGAGTAAAAGTATAGAAGAATGATTTGTACCCAACAAGACTCTACTGCTTGAATGTTTCTGGTTAGACTCAAAAAGGTACGAGGATATAGTTGCAATGGAGGTAGAAGATTTTCCAGATGATTGCTTGCAAACTGTTTCTCAATTAGCAAACGTGAATAGAAGTGAGTTGTTGTTAGAACTGAAACAGTTTGCTAGCCAGTATCGTAATTTGAGTGCAGATTTTAGTGGCAAGTCTGAAGAACCAGAAGAGAAAGAAGTATGTAAATTTGTGAGAATTACAAGTAATGATGGTGATGGTGATGGTGATTCAGATGAAAGTGTGACATCTGAAGAAGAATCTGAAGATAAAAAGAAAAAGTCTGAAAATCAATGTGGTACTAAAAGGAAATGTTTCAAATGTCTCTCATGTGCATTTCCCATTCTCTATGAACTATCGTCACAATCTGGATTATTTAATAATTTATATACTGTGTTTAAATATATAATGACCATTCCATCCACTCAGGTGACTTACGAACGAGTTTTTTCGAAATTGAAAATTGTAAAAAAAAAAAGACAGATATTCTTTAAGCGAGAACTTACTATCTCCTTTAATGTTGATGAATGTTGAGAGAGACTTGTTTATAAATTTGGACAAAAGTAAAGTCATTGATGAAGCGGTGACAAGCGAAGTTTTGAAAAGAAAATTAATGTATTGATATGTTTCTGATACTTCGTAATTCCTGTGTGTGTCTGAGTCATTTTCAATTTTACAATTATATGCTTTATGATATTGTAATCATTTATTAGTAGTAATCAATAATTTGCCTGTTTGTATTAATATAAATCTAGAATAAGCTTCACTTTGTTAATGCATACCAATATTTTTGTCTTTTTACAGTAATGTGGTCATATAAATGTTGTAATACACGTTAAATATTTGTCATTAGTTCTCATAGAATAAAAAAAAAAAATATTTATAACTATACGGGTTTCGCATAATTTTGCCATATCAACACATTTCTCTTTATTTCTCTCATAGCCTCATTACATCATATAGTACAATGCTGAACTGACGCCGAAACCTATATCATGATTATATCTACGTTATATTGGTTAAGTATGTTTTACCTTGTCATTTATCGTAACATAGATAGATTGAAAATACTTCAGAATTTTTTTTTTCTCGATCAGGGGGCCCACAACCAACTTTAGCCGAGGGCTCGTGATTGCTCCAGACCGGCACTGTATGGACCCAAGTCCAAAAACTGGATTTCATCTTTGACTTTATACAATAGTGGTAGATCTTAATTCTCCCAGCTTCAATACTTGATTCGTATAAAGTCAACCGTAGTTTTACGACGTGGAACGAACGTCAACTTGTTTTTAATAATTTAGATACTTTCTCAATTGTTAAATCGTGGCCAATAAAAATTAAATGAAGCTAAACTAACCTGCAGCGTCCATGATCTCCTTATCGATTTTGTCCGTAAGAAGACAATATAATGCGTTCTTCCCAGATATATTAATCTTTAAGTCTTCCTTGGGGATCGGTTCACACGACGGCCATAATTGAACTTTACATCTGAAAAAAAAAACAAGAATAATTAATTTCTAGTTTATCTAATTTAAATATGAATTGATTTATTCTATTCTAAGAATCTCATCTAAAAGTTGTATACAGGAGAAAAGCTATCTTCAATATTTTCACAAATTTATTATACTGGGTGTTTCAGATAAAACGTTCGGTTCTTTAAAATCACAAACAGAGATAAAAGAATAAAATTTAAAAGTACATGAAACAGGAAAATGACAGAAGCATCTGCAAATGGAGCGCCCCGATTATCTTCCAAGGGACCTGGAAGATTTCCGAATAATTCAGATCAGAGATGGGCAAACTTTTTTAGGATGGAGCCAAAGGAAAAGCTTTAGACAGGCCAATTATCTATATCTATATCTATCTATCTATCTATCTATCTATCTATCTATCTATCTATCTATCTATCTATCTATCTATCTATCAGAGATGGAGTGGGTCAGTGGGTCGGTGGGTCAGTGGGTCAAGTTTTCTGGGTGGGTCAGTGGGTCGTGGGTCAACAGCATGTGACCCACTGTGACCCACCACCCACCATGACCCACTATGACCCACCACCCACCGTGATCCACTGTGACCCACCACCCACCATGACCCACTGCGACCCACCACCCACCGTGACCCACTGCGATCCACCGACTCAGTATGATCTACCAACCCTCTCAGCTCACTGCATTGTAGACAGTATCTTCTGAAGACTGATAAATTTGTCTCCGTTTTACTTTCAAGACCTTCATTTCCCTTTCTTTTCCACTTGTTTCTGTCTACTTACCTGAGGTGAGTATATCAAACCAAGTGAAAAAAGAACTTCAGGCACTTTTGGATATTGATATTTTTAATAGTAATAATAGCAATAGGACTTACACTACTACTTGGCTTTCGAGACCTGTGAGTTTTTAGAGCTAACTACTGGAAAAAATACATTTTTGAATCACTGTAATATATAAATTATTATATAAAAAAACTGAATGTAACTATGTGTGCCTGATCATCACGGTCAAATTGCAAAGTCAAATGAAATTATTTTTGGTATATAGTTAGGCCTTAATCCAAATTGGGATGTTATATTGCTTTTATTATAATGCATAATATCCTAAGGAGGTAGTGAGGATCCGAATTTTTGCGGGAAAAAAATGAGTATCTCGCAAGCCGTTAAACTTAAACAGTGTGTGTCCTAGCATTTTTTAAAATTCTCCTTTATGTGGGGGGGGGGGCTTTCTATATATGGAAAATTGGTAGTGAGTTGGTTTGTAAAAATGATCGAAAACGATCGATGTTATTTAAGAAAAAAAAATAGAAACAAAAGATACAGTGCTTGGCTTCATATATCCATTGCTTTCTGCTATAATAATTGCTGAAGCTTATGTTTATTATTTGGAGCGCTTACAGCACAGGACAATCAACCCATAAAGTTGTGAGAAAAATAGGCATAAAATTTGCACTGTAAGCTTGATTACACGGAAATTTGAAGTTTGGATTGTACGCATAATTGTATGGAAAATTTTACACTTTTTCTCCCTTTACGTTGGTCTACTTACTTTGATTTGGAACTTTGAAATTTCATCTTTTTTTCCACTGAAAAGTATTGATAATTCAACAAGGAAATAATTATACTATGATAATTTAATTGAAATTCATCGTAATTTGGCACATGGCAAACAGCAGTGTGGTAATTGAAGTTGAAGAAGGAGGGAAATTATCATTCAACTCGGAACACTTTCCAGGAACCTCGTTCCCTTTCGCTTTCTAGATGGGGGAGGGAACTTGGCAATGGTATCAAACCTTCATGTGTAATTACAAAACTTAAATTTATAAACAAATAAGAAATCATCAGTTTATCAGGCTTTAATTGATAATTTATTCACAAGATTCCCTATCAAAGGCGTGGTAGATGAAGTTTCTGTTCTACATGGGTCGACATTACCAACTGACATGGTCGATATGGAAAAGATGTTGTATGGTAATAGAGAGATGATACTTCTTGCTGAGTTGAGTTGAGTTGATTATGAGTTTTACGTCCCGTTCAGCAGCGAGGCTATATGAGACGTGGACCTACTGATTAACGTGGAATCCGAACCACATGAGCTCCCGCCGGGAATCGAACCCGGGTCTTCCACGCCAAAGGCGCGTACGCTAACCGCTTAGCCACGAAGAAGCTCTTCTTGCTGAGTATTTCAAACCTAACCAAGAAAAATCGTTATCAGACTTACTTAAGTCTAACAAGTACATTGTCGATGAGAAGTTGCAGAAATCGGGTAGAAATATTATCAATTTCCACGACAGAGTGCGAACGGGAATTTTCCCATATGAATTTACAGATGACTAATATTAGAAATACACTAAGTGCTCAAACATTGTCTAGCTTGTTGCTCATCAATGTTAATGGCCCACCGCTAGACAAGCTCAAAGTAGACGAGCTAGTTATTTCTTGGCTGAAGGATGGACATCATTCCACTGCGGATGATTTACCGCCAAAAAGTTCCCAACAGGAAATAAATCCGATTTTAGATTTGTTTTAAGGTGGAAAATTACGTGTTACGGAAAATGTATACTTGTATTACTAATGGCTTATTTGTTATTCAACTTTGTACCTAATTTTTAGTAAGTCTCTTCTTTGCTTTAGGTAAACTACTTTGAATAAATATTCATAATAATTGCAATTATGCATATTTGTAACTTAAATTTAACATAGTGTTTTAGTGATTACACAAATTACAATTATGAGCATACTTTATGGAGATGCTCTCACAGAGGGTAACCGAGCACCTTTATACCGTATGAACAACTGATTTTTCAAGTCTTTTGTGAGAAAAATACTGTGAACTGAAAAACCATAACCTTTTCCATATTGTACAGGGGTATTTTCCTGCGAATAGAAGTTTCTTGTGGAATGCGTTCAGAAATTAACACTTGAAAGAATACCCTCTTAGTACAAGTATATTTTAGGCACACACTAATTTCCCCCACCTCGAACTGTTTCAATTTCCTCACTGACAAACATTTTACCATTTTATACCTTAGGTCAGATCCACTGTTATTGTAACAGAGTGGTGCTTGAGCGATTGACTAGAAATTCAAACTCCAATTAGTGACAATTTCACAGTCTTGTTTTATTACAAGTGTAAACTCTTTAGTCAGTTTAGAAGAGGCCGTGGATCGTGTTCAGAGTTGATGACGATGGATTTTGGTGAGTCAGAGTAGGTCAAAGTGGATGAGAGTGGTTCATGGTGGGTGGTGGGTCAGAGTGGGTCACCGTGGGTGGTGGGTCACAGTGGGCCATGGTGGGTGGTGGGTCAGTGGGTCGTGGGTCAAGTTTTCATTGACCCACGCCAAATCTGCTATCTATCTATCTATCTATCTATCTATATATATATATATATATATATATATATATATATATATATATATATATATATATATATATATATATGTATGTATATACAAAGGTTGTTTAAAAAGTTTTGCACAGTGGCCTATAATTTTTTTATTTGTTGCAGGAGGAGAATGAATTTTTTGTGAACATACTTGGAACATTTAGCTATAAGTTCGTATATAACATCTATTTTCTTTTATTTACAGGTGAGCCATAATGGACCGTGAAGTAGATGTCAGGTTGCGACAACGGTCGGTGATGGATTTCCTCTTCAAGACCGGCGATGACTCTGCCACATCGATTCACAGGAAGTTGCTCCCTGTTTATGGGGAGGACATATTGGATCGCAGCAGTATCCAGCAGTGGTTGCAGAAGTTTAAAGAAGGTGATTTCTCTCTACTGGACAATCCATGATGCGGTAGACCATCGACGGTAGTGAGTGATGTGAATAAGGAGACCATTAATCAAATAATCCAAAATGACAGATGTGTCACGACACGACAGCTTGCTGAAATGACTGGTTTGTCATTGGGTAGTGTGGTATCAGTTGTACAGACACTAGAGTACAATGCTAGCTCTGTTACTGATTGAAAGTTGTTTAAGGTGAATATGATGAATTAAATTGTGAGTGTATATCTAAAATAGAAGTGAAGTTAAAATTGTCAGATTAGGAATCATGCACTTACTGCACAGAACCTTTCATGGGACCTCATATGGTCTGCGGAGGTCCAATAATTTGCCCATCACTATTTTAAATGATAACGTTATCTAATTTGATTAAGAAAAGATTATGGAAAAACAAATACCTCTTGAAAGTAAATGTTTTTATTGTGGTGCACTATTTATATATGAGTTTTGTCTGAATGTCCTATAATTCACAGTGAAATGGCAGCCATTTTGAAGACGGTGCGCCACACAGAAAACTTTTTTCCTGCAAAAGTTGTTTCCTAATAAATTATTCCCGCTGGGCAGCGTTCATCCACAACATCCTGACAGAAGTTGACTCAAATTCCCGAAAGGAATGTATTTTCTGGTTGAACCTATCTTTCTCATCTCAGGTTGAGTGAACATTTATAATGTTTGGAATTCTGAAATTCCACATGTTGTTTATATATATATATATATATATATATATATATATATATACATATATATGCGAAGTGTAATAATCTACAACATATTATTGAACTTTTGTTTTTCCACGAAGTTACCATTGCCGCAGGCATCTTCTTAAATAGATTGGGAATTACACATCATCGCAATTACAAAAACATCAGTTGAGTGTTATTCTGCAATTAAACAGCGTGACAAACATCTTGGCATTTGAAAGCGGCGCTCCAAGTTCCCTTTAAATGTTGCTAGCAAATGAGAGGCCAGCGGAATTGCCACGTTAAGTTTATACACATCCATGTCTATCCTCTGCTACCTGATCGCACTGTGGTTCGTCTGCTTAGCCATAGCCACACCCCTTTAACACTCGGCAACATCACGTCAGAGCTTGCGTTTTATTCGTTTAGCTGAAATGCCAAAATGTTTGTCACAGGCCTTAGATGAGACCCCTTTACACCCGAGTTCACTTGTTTGTAATTTCTCAGTGAAGCTTTCCCTAGATGATGAATTAGGATCCAATACCTTGGCCAACGCATTCCCAGATATGTGGCCCCGTTTAGCGTAGTCGCTAACACTCTCGTCTTTGGTGCAAGCGGTCCCTGGTTCGATTCCCAAGGAGAACACTCATCGAAAAAGTGTGAAAGCTTTTTCAGGCCACACATCCTGAATGAGGTTTTCCTGGGTTTTCCTCGTTCACACCAGTCAAATGCCGGGGTGGTACCTAATATACAGATCCCAGGCCGCTTCCTTCCTTCTCCAATTCTTTCTTCCTTCCCTTTCCCTGGCCAGTGTGATTGCTGAGGACATTCATCCCTCATACGTGACGGGCTAACATGGCCATAGATGCCGAAAGCCCAGAAATCTAGTTCCTAATGCTAATCTTTCAACAAACTTAAAACAAATAACAATACAGGGTTTTCATAAAGTCTGGATGGATTTAATTTGCTTATAATTTTCATTAAAATGCTCATAATGAAATCAAATAAAGTGCAAACGGTAGCGGAAAGATTAAATTTTTAGTTGGCAACACTGTTAGATAAGCGGCAACTCTGAACACGTTGAGAGAGGGAGGGGGAGGGCAAGGGTCAGTTTCTTACCAAATTCCATCCATTGTTGTTTTCATTGTTGTTCCAATGTTGACTGTTAAAAGTAAGTTGTAAGCTGTATTGGTGTGTGTGTCTTTTAAAGAAATAAATAAATGAAAAACTCCTCTGAGAAGACTATTTTTTTTTTACCGTATCAAAGAGGGCGTCGGTGAAAGAGAAAGCGCAATGTGTTCTATGGTACGCAGAGCTAAAATCACCAATTTTGGTGTGTCGAAAGTTCACCAAAGAGTTCAAAAAGCCGGCACCGACTGAGAGTGCAATCCGAAAGTGGCATGCCAAGTTCTTGGAGACAGGAAGCGTCCTGGACCGTCCTCGAAGTGGGAGGCCGCCAACATCGCCTGCAACAGTGAGCAGGGTAAGGGAAAGCATCATCAACAGCCCACAGAAGTCGATTCCTAGACGGTCCATGGAACTCGGACAACCGTGTTTAAGATAGCCAAGAAGACGATCAAGGCCAAAGGTTACAAAATCAAGATAGTCCAGGATCTGCATGATGAAGATTTGGACATCCGGTTCAACTTCTGTGACGCCATGCTCAAGCAGTTGGAACATGGCGACGTTCTCCTTTCAGCCATCATGTTCTCAGATGAGGCAACCTTCCATGTCTCCGGGAAGGTTAACCGACACAACTGTCGCGTTAGGGGCACGGAAAACCCAAAGGAATTTGAGACACATGAGAGAGATAGCCCTAAAGTGAACGTTTGGTGCGCTGTGTCCTATGATCATCTGATTGGACCGTTCTTTTTTGAAGAGGAGACCGTGAATGGAGATTCGTACCTGGATATGTTGCAGAAATACCTCATTCCGGAACTGGAGACACGTGGAATCCAGAACAACATCGTGTTCCAATAGGACGGGGCACCCCCTCACTATGCAATCAAGGTGAGACAGTTCCTTGACGAGAAATTCCCTAACCGATGGATTGGCCGCGGTGGCCCGACCGCTTGGCCGCCAAGATTACCCGACCTTACCCCCTGCGACTTCTGGCTTTGGGGTCATGTGAAAACGGAAGTTTATGCAAAGAAGCCAAGTGGTTTGGAGAACTTAAAGGTTTGGAGAACTTAAAGGGCGTCTGTGGCTGGCATTTCGGATCAAACACGGCGGAACGCTGTGAGTGGATTCCAGCGCCGCCTATGCGAATGTGGACGTAAATGGCGCCCAGTTGGAGGTGTGGCGGTGAATGAACTGAGCTGGTGCAGATTACAGGTAAAAATTTAATCCTTCCGCTACCGTTTGCACTTTATTTGATTTCAATATGAGCATTTTTATGTAAATTATAAGCGAATTAAATCCGTCCAGACTTTATGAAAACCCTGTATAAATATCCACCTTCTCTCCCAAGAAGCAAAACGTGAAATGATGTTTCTACTGGTGACTGCCACACAACTAGCTAACACCGCCCCTAACGTGATGCAACATCACGAGACCCTATACAAACCAATGGCAACCACTTCCAATGCTTTAATGTAGTCAGCAATATACTCATAAGCCAAAGTGAATCCATCTACACTCTATATGTTATTTCTTTCTCTTCTTTTTTTCTTTCTATTTTTAGTGTTGAAAACAATTTGGCCGAAAGTGAGTGGGACACCCTGTATATCTGTCTTTCTAGAAATAACATTGGTTATTGATTTGTAAGAGCTAGAAAAATGTGCAAATTAATTTAGCCATAAAGTTATATAGCAATGTGCTTTGAACATGTATGCAATTATTTTCTAAAATTATTATTTTACATTATAAGATAGTTTATGGTTTGTCTTTCTGTAAAAAAGAAAAAAAGAAAGAAAGAAAGAAAGAAAGAAAAAAGTTATTGGTAATTGCACCTGAGTGGATAGCGTATTACTGCCTTTTTAATATTATCAAATTAAATTGGTATTATTACATAGTCATAGAATATTTTGTAATGTTTAATATCTGTTCTATTCATGGAAAATTATAGGATCTGCTCGTAAACGAATAATTACTGATATAAAACTATTAAATCTGCAACCTCGCAAGTCTCATATCACGCAAGTGTTACAAAAATTTATTAAGAGGGGAAAAAACTAACTAGATACAATAGGATACTTAATTGGACACATGTTGTCTCCTGGATCAATTAATTCGTCGGAAGCTATAATATTCCAGACAATGTGATACTAGTGTTTAGAAAAAAAAGAGGATACATAGAGGATAAAATTAGATTTGGTGTGCGCAGCTGCTGCATTCACGTAGTTATTTCTCTTGCTGCTCGGAGGGGAAAGACAAGGAACTTCAACACAAGTCAGATGTAAGGCTAGTTTTAGACGGAAGTATTTATCGTAGCATTTCTCGTAGCAAAAATCGTATCATCGATATCTTACCGTGTAAAGTAGCATATCCTATGGCATTTCTTGTCGATAGAACCTGCTCTATTTCGTAGCATTTTCCCCAGTATTTCTGGTCCGATTGCAGCGCCATGGTGTGTTAAAAGGAGCGAAGGATTTTGTGCCAAATATCCATGATCTTTGTTTTGTGTAGGAAACTGAATTGTAGTAAAGAAAAATGAGTTTGAGTAGGGATGCTATTATTCTGCTGATTGAAAAATATGAGGAGCATCCTTGTTTGTACAAAGTTAAAAGTCCTTTGTATCATAACAAGCATGCGCAACAAAGGACTTTAGAAGAAATAGCGACTGAAATCTTGGTTTTTAGTTTCGAAGCCATAATTGCGCTCTTCTCCAGTGATTTGTTTGCTACGTCATGACCAGATGCTTATCAAAACGCTACCGTATAAAAGCACCATATACTTTTGATGCTATAGAATATTATACGAGATTTTTGGCAGCACATCTACGATAAATGCTTCCGTATAAAACCAGCCTAACAGACGTTAGGCTTTCATCGCCGGTCTAATGACTAGCACGCACGCCTTTAGGATGTGGAATCCCGGGTTCGATTCCTCCTGACAGAACCTTGAAAAATTTAAAAATATTATGATGGTACGGATTCCACTTTAAACTGTAGATCTGCATTTTATATAGCTTTGCTGCTAAGAAGCAACACTAAACTCCAACAAATAAATTCCAGCTTAAAGGAGGATAAGTTAAAGTGAAGTTGCGGCCATAATTGTGGAATGAAGATAGTCGAAATCATCATCATCATCATAGGTATTCTGCGATTATTACCAAGTTACTTGCTGCAACTGAGTATCTTCCATGCTCCACGGACTTCAACTTACTTATTACAATAATTTTGTAATAACTTATTTATTTTGTAATAATTTATGTAAGGTTTATAAAATAAATAGAAATATTATTTAAAAGTAGTAAACAAGGAGCATAGACACCATGATAAGTCATCAATTACCGTTGAGTTCATTTTTCTAGTTGCTGCCTTAACCTAGATTTTTGGGTAGTTCAAATTCTGGCCACACTGTAATTTCTATGGATGGCAACACTGAAAATTCTTCCGATTTGCATTTTTGAGTGTAGAATAACATTATCTATCAGGGGTGCCCACAAGGGGGGGCTATGACGCAAAGTGCGTCATTGAAATATTTGGGAGGGTTAAAAATCTATATAAATATGTTTTGAGAGGGTGTAAAAATTAATCGAAAAGATTTTTTTTTCATGGAAGAACACCTACGGATAGGCAATTGAGGGGGGTGCGTCATGGACATGAGGGGGGGTGGGCACCACTGCTATCTATTATTGTGGTAAGTTACATTTTATTACCTTTTTCCACTTACGAAAAACGGGCAAAAGAAAAATTAGTAGTTTCTCAAAAATATTTAGTAGTCTGGCCCCTTAAGCACTTTACTGCTTATATCGGACAAGAAACACATGGTCCAGTATGAATTTCTACAAATAGAAAAATCTCTAACCAAACAACAAGCATTACAAATCATTTTGTTTCCAATATACTTTACATAGTTACTCCATTTGTTAACAGGTGGCAGAACAGAAAATACAATGCTGAAACTCTCATGACATCTAGTGGAGGAAGCAAAAATTTTTAGAACACGTTATTCTGGAAAGTTTGAAATCAGTCTGTTTTGTTGCGTTCGATAAACTCGTCCTTGATTGATTTTACCACATCTTTATCATAAGCAAACCTACACATTCAGAGACGGATTTAGAAGATGAAAACTGAGGGAGGAGGCAGCCAGAATTCAGACTATGATAGGCAGAGGCCTATTTAGAATTTTGTTTTGGGGGAGCTATGCACAACACATGAATAAACAATGATATTCTTTTTTTTCCTTTTGGGTGCCGACAAATTTTAATGAAGTTCATTTTCCTCCCTTTAATATTTGTATAATGACACTTCCAGCTATGAGGAATAAAAACATTGAGTGAGGATAGGCTGAAATAGCTGAAAGGTAAGATAATACCTAAATTATCAAGAAGGAAGTGCGCGAGGAGGTGAGCTATAAAAATCGGTGGCTGCACATTTTAGAAAAATAAGTAGTATCCTAGCATTTAAAATTAAATATAAATCCCGCGATAAGGAAAAGAAATATAAGTCAGTTAAAGGAAAAGGCGAGATTTGAATGAAATAATCAAAGAATAAAACAGTAATGAGCAATAGAAGCATATTACAGTATATTACAGCATACTTTAGTAACCAACATTCAACATTTTGTTCTTAATAATTTTTCACAAGAAATTTATAACTTTACATTTTTGAAAACAGCTCCTCGTATACAGTATGGTGATTAGGGTCTAAGACACATACTTCTTTAGTTTCGGTGTTAGTGACAGGGCCGACTTGAATCTCAACTAACAACGGTCGAAAGTATGATAGGTGAAACGAAAGAAACTAACAACTAAGGAAAAGAAACAGAAGAGTAAAATGGACAAAAGAAAGAAAAAAATAACGTAGCTCTTACATGGAATCAGGAACGTACGCAGGGAGTGGATCCTGGGGGTCCAGACCTCCCCCAAATCCGAACTTTTCTGTAAATTTAGTCTAATTTTAGGGGCAATTTTACAATTTTTAACATAATTTAGCTTTAAAATGTGTTTGAACCCCCCTCCCCGAAAAGCTTTGGATCCCTCCCGAAATAAATTCCTGCGTACGTCCCTGCATGGAATGAAATTTGACAAATACAGTATTATTTCTAAACAAAGAGCATAAGAAAATGGAAAGTCAACGAAATTCTTAGCAATAATAAGAAAGATTATTGTTGTACGTGGAATGCGACAAAACTAACAATTTTATTTCGGGTGGACTTGAACCCGATAGCCCTGCCCCTAAGTACGCTACTGATGATAGGTATATCATACTATTACTATAAAGTTCTAAAAACATATAAAAATAATAGCTTAAATTATTTTTGTCACTAAAAAATCGGGGGTCTACGTCCCCAAGTTACGAACTAGATGCGCTACTGCACACATTGGGCCTTATGCAGAGTCGTTCTGGCACGTGATTAGTGTCATACTAAAGATTTCGGGCAATGTTTAGCAGAAGGGGTCCTGCTATTTTTTCTAAAAAAAAATGATACAATTTCGGCAGTTTCTATTCATATTAGGTTAGTTTAGATTAGGTTAGGTTATTTAGGTTAGATTATATTAGCGTAAGAGTCCGGCATAATTTTCGAAAAAAATGATTAGCTTATTTCTATTAATATTAGGTTAGTTTAGTTTAGTTCAGGTTAGTTTAAGTCAGTTTAGGTTAGGTTAGGTTAGATTTGGTTATGTTATGTTAGGTCTAAGTATTTGCAACTTTCATTTCTCCCTTAATTTTGCATTTTCTACATATTTTTGGACCCCGTCTGCTAAACATTTCCCAAGATTTCGACTAACATATGTTTCCTGCACTAGTTAGGCCTTTAGTATCATGTTAATCATACGTCAAAGCGACTCTGCATATGGGTCATTGTATTTACTTAACATTTAGCGAATTAAGGTTTAAAAGTTTGGTCCACGGATTGCCTTCTTATTCTTCATTTTAAAAAATAGTTTCATGGATCAAAACCGAGAGCTCTTACCTTGTTTCAGTTTCAAGACGCTATACAATTTTATTGTGTAGTAATTTGCCTCCTCTAAAAAATGGCTGCTATAAACTGTATTTGTTCCAAATATAACTATGATTAAATTCTACTCACTTCTTCTCCAACAATGCAATGCTTTCAGCAGGGACATCTTTCCTTGTGATGTACACTTGGGGAGGAGTTCTTGCAGAATGTTTTGATGGAAACGAACTGATATTTTGCACATTGCAATATTTACGCTTTCGCTGATGGCGTTCCCGGTTCCCAAAATTCGTGAAGTGAATTCTTTTCATTATGGTCCATACAATAAACTGGCTGCGTCCACGAATAGACACATATTTTTGATTGTTTACATATCTGACTAACGTAAACATTATCTATGTTTCTACTCATTAAATTTTTGTCATTGGAAACGTTTACAGAAAATCTGCATTCACACCATTTTCTAAATCCTTCGCTCATACTTCTGGATAAAGTTTGACAATAAATCTTCCAGTGATGTATTTGAATGAACATTTGCCCATGATGTGACACAATGTGGAAAGATTGTCGAAGTTGACAAAGGTAAGACTCATTTCTATAAGAAGGAGAACGCACAGAGAGAATCATCGTTCTCTTCTTTCAGTTTTAACTGTCGTGTCGAATCACGAAAGCACTCTTCGTCTAAAGCCGATTGTACATGGTCATAGTTTTCCATCAAATGTTGTATCAAACTTATCTTTGACAGTCATTTGGTTAAATTAAGTTGGCTAATACTTTTATAGCCGTGTGTACCAACAAAGTTTAAACGAGCGTTCACTCAAACGCGTTCAACATTAAACCTTCAAGTTTAAACATGGCTCCAGGACTTTTGTTGCACCATTGAAAGTCGAAGTTCAGTACATCTCGTTTAAGTAAACTTCGGTCAATTTGTAAAATCGACTCTGATTGGTTGTCGTCTTTTGTCTCTTATCTTCGTTTAACAAACTAACAAATGAAGAACCGTGCAGTATTTTCGACATTCGAGATTGTGTGCATAGAGTTGTGACTAGTCTAATTTCAGTTATCGTAATTGTGATAGAAAAAAATGAAATCATGAGCAAAAAAAATTTTCAGAACACGAGAAATGTATTGTAATTTCATTAGTGGAAAAATACAAAGACATTATTGAATGTAAACAGACTGACTTGGATCAACGAGGTATGAACCCCCAAATTCGGCCATTTAAGCTAAAACCAAGTTTATCCACCATTTGATCGAGACTTAACCTTGAACGTTGTTGGTGCAACAGACATTTTCACTGAGCTTGCTTATGACCCTCGTTCAACAGTTGAACTTCGTTGGTGCACACGGACATAACCCAGACAGCACAATGCACGTACAGTATCCGTATAGTACATGTACAATTGCACGGATGCAACATGTTCATCATCTGTATAAATGCACGCCTGTACATGTGATGCACATATACATGCCAGGTCCTATTCAACATCTTCACGTGCACAGAACATGTGCAATGCACACATACACATCCTGCACAAGTGATTTACACCTACCGCGCAGGTGATTTACAAGTAGCACGTATTCGATTTACATGTAGTTCACAGGTGATTTACATGTAGGACAGCGGTGATTTACACGTAGCACACAGGTGATTTACATGTAGGACAGAGATGATTTACACGTAGCACGCAGGTGATTTACATGTAGGACAGAGATGATTTACACGTAACACACAGGTGATTTACATGTAGGACAGAGATGATTTTCATGTAACGCACAGGTGATTTACACGCAGTACCCAGATGATTTATATGTACGATAGAGGTGATTTGAAGGAGTACCCAGATGACTTACATGTAGTGCACAGGTGATTTCCTCGTAATACAGAGGTGATATAAAAGCATATTCGAGATGCAACGAAAAAAAGGAGTTTATATATTTGGTGTCTTACGCAGTAACACCATCTATAACTGCAAAGATTTTTTTTTTTTTTTAATATGTTATACCGCAGACGATAACGTCGTCTCTTCGGGAGTGATTCAGATAGACATTGGTTATGATTTAGCACATATATGGGCTATGAGGGACTGCAAAGACATCACCTTCAGAGTATATAACAAGTAACTAATAATTGTCAGTGAAAATTTTAGTTATGGAGGTTATTATTTGCAACGAGCAAAGCTTTAGGTAGTATCTTTGACATGTTTGCCAAGTAACAAATAACGCAACATATTCTGCTGTAATAGGTCACGAAAATAATTTTGTAAACCCATGAACTGTCTGACTGTAGTTACATCAGTACAATGCTGCCACCTGTTGATCTTGTATCCTAGCTCAGCGGACGTTATGGAGTTTTTACAATCATTCAGCTGTTATTCGTCGAAAAGTGTCTATAACACCGCCTGAAGGAAAAACGACACCTACCAAAAATGGAGGTTACTTTCTGTTGATGAGAATGAGTAAAAGAATGAAAGTAAAAGTATACACTTGCACGGTATTATGGACGTCTCATACACACGTGCAGTAGCCGTGCAAATACCCATGTGCACACAACGGCTTAAGCACCGGTAATTTAAATGTGCTTCATCCACGCAAATGCACATGCACGGCTCAAGCATGGGTTATGTACATGCGCTACATCCACGCAAAAGCACATGTGTACATAACGGTTACAGCACGGCTTATATAAATGTGTGCTTCATCCATGCAAATGCACATGTCCATATAACGGCTTAAGCACGGGTTACGTACGTGCGCTGCATCCATGCAAATGCACATGCGTACATAACGGCTTAAGCACGGGTTATATAAATATGTGCTTCATCCATGCAAATGCATATGTGCACATAACGGCTTCAGTACGGGTTCTGTACGTGCGCTGCATCCACGCAAATGCACATGTGTATGTAACGGCTTAAGCACGGGTTATGTAAATGTGTACTTTATCCATGCAAATGCACATGTGCACATGCACGACTTAGTCACTGGTTATGTACGTGTGCATAACCCACGTAAATGCACATGTGCACATACACGGGTTATGTATGTGTGCTTCATCCACGCAAACTCACGTGTACGGCTTATGCACAGGTTATGTATGTGTTCATCATCCCCACAAATGCACATGTGCACATGCACGGCTTATGCATGGATAGTGCACATGTATCGTACACGTACGTGTTGTCTGGGAACACGCACTATAAGCGATCAAATACAAAACTAGTTTTGTTGCTCATTTGTTTGCATCTCTTAATTCAAATGTTACACTTGTTGATAGGCATAGAGTGCAACGTGGTACTCGCTTGAAGGAGTTATTTAAAGATAAGGGGCCTTATGCAGAGTCGTTTTGACGTATGATTAGCGTCATACTAAAGGCCTGCCTACTGCAGGAAACATATGTTAGTCAAACTCTTTAGTATGGCACTAATAACGCTTCAAAACGACTCTGCATAAGGTCCAAGCTGTTTAATCGTAAATCTTAAAATAAATGAGCAATTAAAATATGAACCGTGCATGTGAAATGTGAACGTTCACCAAGCTGTAGTCTCTGGCCTTGCTAGACTAACTTAAGCTACATTTTTTCCCCAAGACTTCTTTGTGTTTGTATTTATTGTAATGTTTTTTTTAAGTTTACAGCTATACGAAACAGGATGCTCTTGCAGGGGCGGATCCTGGACGGACTTGTGGGGGCGGTGGGTTGTAATACTGCTACTTAGAGCTAGTTTTAAGAGCTCCAAAGTCTGGGATGGGTTTTATTTATATATATAAAATAAGAAAGTTTCCTCTTCTGTTGGGCGATCGCCCCTTCCCCCGTGGATCCGCCCCTGGCTGCTTGTAGGCTTCAGAAACATTTCAGTTACTTCGCGTGTTCATGTTTAGCGACACCGCACAGCGATTTTCGTTTGTTTTCTTTGATGCAATGTTGGATAGGAATACAACATATTTTATTTTAGAACTGTTGTATTAAATTTGCAACCAACCCAAAAGTTGCATACAACTTGGTATCGTACACGTTCAAATTCCAGTTTGCTGAAACAATTGATACAAAATTTGATGTAATATTTGATTATGTATAACAGGCTTAACGTTGCACATTTAGAACCACGCCGCCTTATGCAGAGTCGTTTTGACGTATGATTAGCATCATATTAAAAGTCTGACTACTGCAGGATACATATATTAGTCGAACTTTTTAGTATGGCGCTAATCACGCGTCACAACTACTCTGCATAAGGTCCACGGTATCTCGAATCAAAATATTAAACATTGCTTTCGTGATGTCATTCCAGAGTGGATCTAGAAGGTTAAAATTGTGGGTGGAGCAACCATAATCCAAAACTATGATAGGTATATCATGAGTTTACTATAAACTTTTAAAAATATATAGATAATAGCTTCAATTATTTGTGCCACTCAAACAATTGGGTGCCTAGGGCCCCCGGCCCCGGACTAGATTCACCACCGTTTCATCTGAAAAGAATATCCGGGAATGTTTGCAAAACAGTTATCAATTTAGAAGGAAAAGTCCTTAAATCTAGGGGAATCGACCTCCAAGATAGCGACAAAAATTTACTTTTCTAATTGATGATTTGCTCGGTGATTTTTAAACGACTATTTAGCGACTTTCTTACAAATCTAGTAAAGTTTGTGCTGATAACTTATACTTCTTTGATCAAGTATTTTGAGTTGAAAGCAGTTTTGATATATGTTTCTTTTAACTCATTTTACTTCTTTTGTGTAAGCGTCAAGGGCAGGGTGCGAAATCCCGGGGGGGACGGGAGGGATTTCCCCCCCACCAAAAATTTTACACTTGCTTTTCCCCCTCACCAAAATCTGTAAGGGGGGACACATTAATAGGAAAATATAAGTAGGTCTATAAAGAAAATTTTCAGACAAACAATAATTTTAAATGCATGCTGTTTTAAAAAACGTAGTTTATTTGCAAAAGGATCAGGTGTTTAACTTTTTCGGTTGTTCGGTTGTTGACGAGATGAAGACCTTTATTCTCTAGCGTACCAGTTGCATGCAAAATTGGTAAAATTTCTCAAACATCAATTTCAGTGGACGAATCTACAAACAGGTTTGCGGATAAGCACTTGCTGTTATATGAACATATGTGGACGAAGAAAATAAATTTTGTTGTCGTTTTTATAAATTAGTGCCTGTAGAAAATGCCGATGCAAAATCCCTTAAAGAGAAAATTATTCAAGCATTTTTCGAAGATGGCATAGATATTTTTAATCTTAAAGAAAAACTGGTTGGTTGGATTTAGTTCGGACGGGGATGCAGTGTTTACTGGGAGAAATGAAGGTGTTGCTACTCAAATTAGAAGAAATGTCAACCCGTGCCTAATTAGCGTACACTGCATGGCACATCGAATTGGTCTTGTTTCTGAAAGAGTTTTTGGTGTTGTGAATGCTGTTCACAACTTTGCATGTTTGTTAGGCGAACTTTACCAGGTGTTCAGTAAGTCATCTACAGCTGCAACACTTAAAAGTATCGCGACAGTCACAGATGCCGCAGGACAAAAATTTGAACGATTACAGTGGTTCAGATTTCACCTTAAACTGTAAGTCCACATTTCATAGCCTCGCTGCTGAAAAGGGTCATTAAACTTAAATCAGCAAATCAATCGTATTATAGTGTTTGTGCTTTTATTTTCTAAAGTTTAACGTCCTATGAATATTCACCACGGCTAAGGAAGACGGTCATGATAAGATGAATTATAATGGTTGATTAGGATAGTGGAAGGAAGCGAGAGGACCCCGAGAAAACCCACACACAATTGTTTGTATACCACAAGCAGAATTTGGCTCGAGCTAGGATCCAGCCGATGATTCCACGCACCTGAGGTGAGCGCTCTACCACTGAGGCAACACGGCTTTTTGTTGTCTATCAAGTATTTGTATTGAAATCATTATTTATAATAATATATTCTTGCTAATAATACAATATAGATACATAGTATTATTTAGACTTACAAAAGTGGCCGTATATCTGAAGGACCAAACTGAAACACTACGTACGTAGCGAAGAAACGAGAATTTCATAAATAATAATAAAAACTATACTCTGACTACAGCTCATGAGGATCTGTGGCTTGCCAGGTGGAGCGCTTCAAGTTAGTAGTTCTAATGCTTGGTTAGGACATCGGTTCTCAGGGACTATTATTTCTGACTTATATATCTCTAGTGCTATTTTCGCGAATGTAATCTTCAATATAATGGTAAACAGAAGGGTACTGTGCTCCCACTAGAGTCTAACCCTGGACCATACGCACCGAAGTGTATATTAAATGCAGTTTGGTTAAATGAATAAATAACAAAGTATTTTTAAATAACAATTACGACTAGTTTGAACATTTATTATTATTATTATTATTATTATTATTATTATTATTATTATTATTATTATTATTATTATTATTATTATTAATAATAATAATAATAGTAATAATAATAATCCATTAATATTTCAATTTTTTGGAGGCTCCACGAAGCATTAGTGTGGATCGCTGAACTTCTTCCCCCCCACCATTTTCAAATGATTTCGCACCCTGGTCAAGGGGTTGAAGAAGTATACAATTTGACTACCCTTCCACAATTTCGCTTTAGTATCTGCTACACCTTGTCCTCTAATATCGAACAATTCAAACAATCAATAGTTTGCAAGGTTTCCGTTGTAATACGGTATTACCGATATCAAGCTGATTGCTGTAGAAGTATGAGTTAAAGTGCAGTGGCTGTTAGTGTCAGTGGCGCACCCACGGGGGGGGGCGGGGTCACCGGGTCCGGACCCTCCAAAATACTCAACATATATTTGTACATTTTCTTAATGAAATTATACTTAACAGGGAAATGATTCATGTAGCATGAAAATTTGATCTTTCACTGCATCTGTACTCTTTCTCTTATAAAAACAATCGATCATTTTTTATCCAAGACTCGCGTTCGGGCTACTTGAACTCATCCCCATATTTTCCTACAGAAAAAAAAATAAAATCTGCTCTGGGACTAAGTAGGACGACACTTTTTATTTACTGCAAAACACAAAGAGACCCTTTATCTAGGTTATCTCTGCTTCTACGAATAAATTGTGCACTGATGATTTTCTCACCGACAATTTTACCACTTGTGAACAAGGGTTACGATAAGCAACCTACCTTCCTGAATAAAAATCGACTAAAGTTTCACACCGTCTTTTATATACCGGTATTACAATATCTTTACTAAATGACATACACAATTTACTGCAAAATTAAAGCAAGTGCAAAAGAAAACCTATTTTTGTTCTCACTGAATTCCAATAATTTTAAAATGTCCTGATTTTCCGTTGATTCATTAATAGTTTGTATATTAGCATTTGCTTGTGGATTTCTCTTCTAGTAGGTAAGTACGTATTACACTAAATGTTCAATGAATCTTCTATCAATTTTATATGTAGCATCTGTATTCTTACATGTTTATTTTATAAATTTAATAATAGAATATAACTAACGTAAGAACTTTGTATATTGTAAAATTTTTTTGTTATTAGGATCGGTAGAGTTAATATACACGAGATCTTTTGAATGTTTATTCTTTCACCTTTTTATACTAAAAATACTAAGTACGAAACGAGTGTTCAGAGACACTGCAGTGTTCCATTCTTGCCTTCTAGTTCTCAAGTATGGCTCTGGAGGAATTCGTGCTTGGAGCTCTCAAGGCAAGACGCAGCTAATGGAAGGTAGGAATACTCGACGGCCCAATGCAGCCAACCAGAGGAGGTTTAGTTAGATAGGAGGCTCCAGCCCAACGCACCCAAGAGGGTAGGAGTATTCCATGCAGCCAGTGGGGAGAAGCCATGGCAATCGCAGAGCAGACTGAGATAACAGAAATAGAAAAGCTAAGGGGGAGGAAGGAGGCCCCTCAGGAAAACCAGCGCCCTGACAGAGAATAAGGCATCAACCATCTGTCTACAAGGCTCTCCTCACATGCAAGTAGTAACTAAAGCATCTGTCGGGACTTTTCTATCATTACGTTTGACATTTACTCGCGCGTCTGTTACAATGTGTAGATAGAAAGAAAGAAGGGTAAAGAAGAAGAAAGGAAAGCGAGAGAGATTTGTTTTGATACAAGGATGAAAACCTAGAAATTCAGGGGGACACATACCTCTGTTATGCTGCATGCTTAAGTATTTACACAAGGGAAAAGGTGGCAAATATCCATCTAATCATATATGTAATAGTTGGACAATGTTTAGCAGAAGGGATCCAGATATTTTTTCTAAAAACTGTTATAATTTTGGTAGTTTCTGTTCACATTAGGTTAGTTTAGGTTACTTTAGGTTAGGTTAGGCTAGTTTCGGTTAGGTTATGTTACTTTATGTTAGATTATATTAGTGTAGAAGTTCCTTATAATTTTAGAAAAAAAAATAGAATTTTGCTTATTTTGTTAGTTCAGGTTAGTTTAAGGTAGTTCAATTTAGTTTAGGTTAGATTTGATTAGGTTATGCTAGGTTTAAGTACTTGCATCTTGCATTTCTCCCATAGCCTAAATTTTGTATTTTTTACGTGCTTCTGGACCCTCTCTGCTAAACATTTACCTAAATTAACAAATTATCTATGATTTACGAAAAACTAAATTAATATGTTGTAAAAAATCTGTTGTCTGTAATGGGGTGGTATATTGTTAGTCAGGCGCCTTTTTTCAGCATGCAAATTGTCCGTTACATCGTCCATTATCTGTACTTTGGTCGTCATCGGTTTGCAGGCTGGAGTTACTTCTTCTGACTTCCGTCTTGCTTTACTGGTTAATGCTTTAATTAATTCAGTTGTTGCTTGTTTTGCCAGTTGTTTGATTTTCTCAGCATACGTTGGCTTGGTGACTTGTAATTTTCCTTTTGTTGTAGTAAGAACGTTAATTGTTTTAGAGAAAACCTTCTTGGTGGCTATTTGAATGGCTTCCAACATCCTATGATGTTCTTTTGTGGGGTGGAAATAGTTAGAACAGTGGTTACTCAGGCTACAATATTGTTAGTTGCTGTTTCTATTGCTGCTTAATTTATTTTATTGTGTGCTTCTCTAATGGTAATTCTTCTTGCTGTTTAGTATTCTGGCTCTGACTGAGAAGGGCCAGTAGCACAGGTTGGTACAGTATTTTCTTCGAATGAAAAGTTTGTGATTTTCTGTTGATTGAAAGTCGTGGGTCTTTATGGGCAGCTGCGCTTCCTGTTCTGTGGGTAGTTACTCTGCATTGGAATTGCCGCAATCTTTGTGTGCCTCCACAACTGAAGTATACGCGCTGTCCTGTGCTCTTAACCCGTAAGTACTATGGACCGTCTCTCAGACCGCTGCGACTTTACGTATCATTATATTTCTCACAGTCTCACTACTACAAGTGGATCTTTTCGTCTACCTTCCTGTCTAGCAAATGGTTACGCATCGTGAAGTTCGTGTTATACTTGATCCCCTGTGCGCGACTCTGGAGAGGTCGAGCGGTCTCACAGACTTTCAGAACAGAGATTTTGCTGTTCAGTTGTCTTTCGTTATCTACTGATTTTTAGCAGTTTTTTTGTCTTACCGTGTGGCACATCTTGCACCACACATCAAATAAAGAATCAGAGACTGGAAAACCTGAAATAATCATATTTTATAACGAGTAAAGGCAGAGTGGATACTCTAGGCAAAAAATTACAGATTACACATCAAGTCGTCGAACAAGACAATAACCATTGACAATTTTCTTTATGCTGGTGGATGTTGCGTGTGGAGTCAATGCGTATGTCTTGCATCAAGTCAACGCTAAGTCTGCAGTGACGACAAGACTTGATTTCATGAAAACGTTGGCAAAAGGTCTTCTTAGGCCTCACATAGAACATAGATTGTTCATCGGACATCTGCCATGAGAGCTGAGTTTTTCAATCAAAAGTATACTATAGCTTGAAAGCGAGTTTCCCATCATCGCGCACAAGGAGTTGAAGAGGAATACATAGTCTTCTGTCCACTGAGTTGTAAGCGGAAAGCAAAGATATTCGTGTCAGCGGTGTTGGGTACCAATTTCCTGCTGTTAGAAAAGTTAATGCGGTACTTTCTTTACCGGCAAAACGTATTTTATTTACTTTCGCCATCATATAAGAACTAAAAATAAGTTTTATTCATTACTTTTTCACTACAAAAAATGTAATAGTACAACAATAACAGTACTTTCTTGTAAATTTTAAAAATCTAAAATTCCATGTTTTTTCTCCGTTTTTACTGTATTGTTATTCTCAGTGCATCTATAAGAACACTGTACTTTAAATTAGTGTTATTTTGACTACATAGAAGCGGAGAAAAAATTGAATATTTCAACAATTACAATTTTAGAATATCAATGAAAGTTGCAAATTTTGACTATGTTCTCTTTCTCACTGTTTTAAAAATATAATGCTTTTTTTACATCGTGAAATTACTATGTTTTGATTTTCTATATGCAACTAAGATATGTAGGATAGCATTTTAAAAAATATGCAATAAAACTACTATTCAGAAAATGTGAAACAACAGTGCAGTCTGACAGACCGTTCCATAATAGTTACGTGATTATTTTCGTCCATAGTACTTAAGGGTTAATATGTCGTTGCCCATATTGGTAGCAATCCCAGCAGGACATCAGTCTTGCTGAAGTTTGGAGTTCTCTACTTTGAACCAACTGTCTTTAGTGTTCAGTCCATAGAATGTGAGCCGGTTTAAACTACCTGAGTTGGTGCAGAATAGTCTTAGCATCAGTGCTCCGTGGTTTTTGTTTGAATATGAATGAGGCTTGTGAAATGAATATTTTGATTCTTAAGGGTTGTTTTGACCTGATCAACATCGGTTGTAGTGAGTAAATCTTTACTGACACGTGTATGTGGTCGTCTGTTCCCCCCCCCCTTTTCTTCTGTACAGCTGTTGTTAGAAAGTTAGTCTTGGTTTTCTTCTCTTCTGTTTCTTCTCCTCACAATCTGGAAGTCCTCCTCTTTCTGATTTCCTAGTGTGTCTTTTGTTTGGAGTTCCTCTTTTTGTAGTGTTCGGCCAATCATCTGTTCGTGGGCAGTTTCCCGTGATCATCATAAGGATTAGATTCCTCTCCTATGTTTTCACTGTTTCACCTGTTTTGATTTTTCACCTACTTGTCTTTGTTTTGGTCCTCGTAAGGTCCGAAACCTGGTTTTGCCACCTTTGTGTGCTCTGATTTCTTTATCTATGTGCCCGTGCTGTGTCATCAGATTGTAGCTCAGAACAATCTCTAAAATATTCATTAAATGGATGTAACAATTGGGGATGAAACTGATGGACAACACGGTACTTAACTGTAAGAGTTATGACTGAATTTAAATAAAATTCAAATGTTTAACTTTGAGAATGATTAGTTGGGGAAAAGGTGAGAGAAGAGATAGGTTATGACTAAGAGATAAAAGATGAGCACTAGTCTGACAGATCCGATAAGACTTGTGTCGTTCTGGTCATCTGGATGATGGTTTTCCCTGAAGGAGTATGGATGTAATGGAGTCAGCCAACAACTAGAACTTAATCCTGCTGGACTGCCAGAGACGTCGAATCCTCTCGTCTCGATACGTCTCCAATGATGTTCTCCTACACCCTCATTCCACTAGTCAGATGTTGAACTCAATTGAATCTGCGGCGATGAACCAACAGAATGGCACTCCCAAGACATGGAGTTGGTTGTTCTCCAATCGAGTGACGCGCCTCTCACGACGATCCTGCACCTTCCCCAGCCTTGTGGCGAATACCCCCTGTCGATGTGTCCTCCGTGGTTTTGCTTAATAGAAAAACGACGAGTCTGACATTCAGTGAATTAGGAAGTGTCAGGGTAGACGGAAAGGAACGCGGAAAAGTCTAGTCGTGTTTATTGACAATTTCAAAAGTGACAATCAACAAATACCTGCTTATACAAGCTGTCTGGCAATGTACAACATTAATAAAAGTTTTGTTCCGTTGGATTTTAAATTTTCATAATTCTGTTGTGGATAAATGTAATTTAATAAAGTAATTGAATTTAGCGAATTAAGTTAAGAGTTTACACAGTTATCAACTGGTCACTTCACAGTTACTTCACATCTATGTAGGAGCATCTCATGGAGTTTCTGGTGATTTAACTCTCTCTCTCTCTTCCTTGATCGTTAGTGCGCTTTTCCCTAATTATTGCGTGTTAATCTAAATCGGAGTTCTTGAAGATCCTGAGGAAGACAGTTCTATTTTGAAGAATACTCTGAATTTATGTTTTTCCTGTTGTACTAGATAGAATTCGTCTTGGTCCATCTTCTTTCCAATGTACTTGGTCCTCTGCGATTCTGCTGACCTTCTGGATACTCATCGGAGCAATTTTCATCTAGTGTAGTTGCTTCCATTGCTTGTAAGTTTATCTTTCTCAGCATGGCGTCTCCTCTGTTTGAAGCTTCTCGTGTTCTGGTGCTGTTTTCATGTGTGCTTCTGTCCAGGTCTTCTTTGAGGTGGTAGCAAACTACTTCTTTCTCTGATGGTATTCTGGTTGGTGTATTCTTCCATGCATGGTCCTGTTAAGGGTTGCACTTCTAAGTTTGGTTAGAATTAATGAGTATTAATAGGGTTTTGGATTTCATTAACTTTTTTGTATAGTGCTATTCTAATGCTACCCAAAGAGATAGTATTGCGTTCCCGTAAGAAGACTGTCACAAAGGCTGTAGAACTTATATGGCCAGTGCGAATCTTGGTCCACAATAGGGAGTCAAGCCAACGGAAAATAATGCCTATTTCTTATGAAGCGGTGTGTGTGAAATGTTGTGTTAACTATCTTTATTAAGGACAAAGTTTCTTTTTGTGAAGGATAAAGCTATCCTTGCCTTTCAGCGGCAGCCTTGTTAATACCGCAAGGTTTTCCCGGTTTTGCTTAGTAAATTGTATTCATTAAAGATTTCTTTGCTTCTACATTCTTGATAGTCATCTGCAATCCAACTCGCTGCTGCTCAATAATTCCTGCCTCCCTCTCCTCTGACTGGATAATTACATATCTGACCCTGAGGTCTTCGCCCCTTCTCTTTTGTATTGAATCTTAATGATATCCCTCATTAAATGTCCGCACTGGAGCTGTTGTAGATGTCTTCTGTCTTCGTAATTATATGACAGCTGGTAGAGTGTACTCTGCTTGTTTGTTTATTAGTGTCACATGGTTGGGATATTGCAGATGATTAACTTCCCGTCATCAGTGGGCAAGCGATCAAATATGGGTGTGTTCAGGTACCGAATGAGCAAGAACAAACAGGCTATGATTCGTTGTTCCTTCTTGGCTGCCGACAATGTATAGGGTACCCACTTTCTTAACTTGTGACTTCCCTATCCCATGCAGGTGCAGTTTGACTGTTTTCAGTGGAAACATGGAACCTTTCTGTAAGTTCGTCACATGTTAGACCGCTGTTCTTCTCGATGGCCTCGTCATTCAACACATGTGGTCGTCTACTGCAAGGTTCATCCGAAAGGCTTATATCTCCCAAACGGAATTTCTGAAACCAATGCTTGGCAGTGCATTTGTTCATGCCATTCTTCTCAAATCCCTGGCATATGCGACTTGATGCGGCAGCTGACACACACACACACACACACACACACACACACACACAAAAAAAAAAAAAAAACGTGAAAAAGCTGCTTCGATGCCTCAATTTCTCTTTTGACACTGAATGAGTTATAACTGATGTGTGTGTGCTACGTGCCCGGTCGATTGTGATACTAACTTCCGATCGCTTGGCAGGCGCGTGCATCATTTCGTTTCCTCTGTGTGAGCGCATGATTAATGGGACATCAAACTCGGCAAGAACATTTTCCCTGATTCAATCTCAGACCGTGTGAGTTTGTAGAGAAGAACATCGTGTTCGTGGGTTTTCTCGTGGTTCTCCCTTTTCCTCCCACATTTGCACTTCAGCAATTCTTTCATAGTCGTTTGCTTTCATTAATCATCCGTCCCCTTTAACCTAAAGAATATAATCGTGAGACGTTAAACTGGAAATCGTATTTCATTTCTCTCCTACACAGGGAAGTCCTTAAAAAGATACTGTATTGTCATGCATGTAATCGGTGATGTGGTAAGAGAAAAACATTACAATTGATTAAATACGTACACATCAAGAACACAATCTGAGCGAAACCACATAAAACTCCCACTTAAAAAAAAAAAAAAAAAAGTGCTATTTTGAATCATATAAATTGTGTAAACTCAACTTTTATTAAAATGTCAAATTATAATGTTCACCGAGCTTTAGAAAATACGGTTGAGAATGTTGAGAAAAATTAATAAAAATGCTACATCGAAAAAATAAAATCATATATTCTTATTGCAAACACAACTATCAAAATCACATAGTTATTTCATTCACATTATAACACATGACTTAGAAAACCACTAGAAAAGAATCACGTTATTTTTAACGTCAAATTACATAAAACTGTTAATAATATGGTTCATCACGCTGTTACTTTAGCTCTGATGGCATTGGCTTATTCTCCAAAGCAGCTATAATGTTTTTGGCTGTAAGTACACCCATGTCAGTTCTTGTTTGTATTGTAGCGCTTCCAATATGTGGTATTACAACTGAAAAGTAAAATAAATAAATTATTACATTTCGTATTATAAAATAGTTATTATTTTATAATACCAATTTATTAATTATTTTATAATGGTATTTTATAATACCATTTAATTATTAAATAAATAAATAAATAAATTATTACATAACACTCGTATTACATTTGGTACAAAATTAATTGTTAACTAGAAGACCAATTAATTACAAATCAACGAGTAACATACAGAGTTTGTCCCGGAAGTAGTAGGACTGATTTTTTTCCCGCCAAAACATGGAGGGGAATGTTACTGCATTGGTTAGGTGGTGGTGGCTCTTAGCTACTAATGTACCAGTCCTCTCCAAGCCTTCACGGAGTGTAGATCGAGTTTAAGGTTAACCCCTTTCATCTTCACAATGAATCGTTTGTTAGAACAGCGTTACGCGGTGAAGTTTTGTATCAAACTGGCTAAAACTGCGAGTGAGATCCATAACATGATCAAGACTGCTTATGGGAGTGATGCCATGAGTCGAGCAAGTGTTTTTGAGTGGCATAAATTGAGCAAGTCGAAATTGATGTTGAAATCATTTTTTCTGAATGCAAAGGAGTGGTTCACAGAGAGTTTTTACCGCCTGGTCAGACTGTAAATGCTGCATTCTACGTGGAAGTACTTGAACGACTCAGAAAACGGGTCGCCCGCGTTCGTCCAGCAATCGCTTGATCATGGAAGCTTCATCACGACAATGCGTCGAGCCACGCCGCCTTTGCTGTCATGGACATCCTGACCAAACATGGCATCACACAGCTCCCAAGCCATCCTACAGCCCAGACGTCGCTCCTGCAGACTTCTTCCTCTTTCCCCGACTGAAAAGGGCCATGAAAGGACGACACCTTAGCTCGGTCCAGGCCATTCAAGAGGCCGTAACGTGGCAGCTGAAGAGCATTCCAGTTTATGCGTTCCAGGGAGCCTTCAGTGATTGGCAGAATCGCTGGGAACGCTATGTTGATGCAGAAGGGGTATATTTTGAACACCATTTAGGTAATGTGTCAAAATGGTGAATACTTAAAAAAAAAAAAAAAAAAAAAAAAAAATCAGTTCTACTACTTACCGGAAAATTCCTATATTTAGTGTTCATGATTACACTTTTACTGTATTGACACTTCACAAATACAAACTGTCTATAAAATAAGTTAAAACATAACATTTTCAGATTACAAGTTACCTATTTTTCATTAAGGTCTTATATTATAAACACTATCCATTTTCTTTCTCGAACGTTTTTCAGTGGTTGGCCAGTTAGCCCTACCACTACCTATATCCAGAAGATGGAGCTGCCATCTTCAAGGGTTTCAAAACAAATTTTTACATTTCTCCAGTATTACACAATAATTTCAAGTACGTGTCCACTATTTCCAGTATCGATACAAATTTCCAGTAGATTTTCACTATTTCAAGAACCAGTAGATACTCTGAATACGAACAAAATTATACAGGGTTTTTGGAAAACTTCGCGCGAAGAAAACTTACTCTTGAAAGTAAATTATTCCTTGTAGGTTTTTCTTAAGAAATTAGTTATGCTATATAATAGAGATATTAATGAATTATTTCTTTACAAAATACTAACAAAATAGCCTGAGTTGGTTTTAATAATAGTAATAACACTCCAAGAGTGCGGTAACCCTTGTGGATATTTTTATGGAAGCGATTTACACAACCTTCTAGGATTATTATAAAAATATATGTTCATAAAATATCAATAAAATCACCTGAATCAGTTTTGAGAAAATTGTCAAAAACCTCACAATCAAGAATAAAATTACTCCTTGCGGACCTTTTATATATATATTATATATATAAGAAATTACTCATCCTATATTCTAGTGTTACTATTTAAGAAATATTAGCAAAATCGAGTCACTTTCGAAAAATTCGTTCGGAAGTACTCACTTTCAAGAGTAAATTGCCATTTATGTATTTTCTCAGCACAAATGAGTTGTGCCGTACTGTCAGATGGAACACTTAAAAATGAAATATAAACAAAACCGCCCGATCGTTTTTGAGAAAATTGTCCAAAAACAACTCACTCCCAAAACTTAAACTAGTCCTCGTCGGTTCCGTCCCCCCCCCCCCCAAAAAAAAAAAATTACATATCATAATATAGAATTGTTAAGAAATATTGACATATGACATACCTAGGTATAAACAAAATTGTTAGGTCGAGAAAACTTTTTTCCTTTTTCTTTTCCTTTTTTCTTTCTTTTTTTTTTGGTATTTTCACATTTTATTTTTCAAGATAAAGAAGAAAATTCGAAAAGAAAAAACAACTACAGACTGTTATTTAAAAATTAATTTCAAAATTTGATGGCCTATCTGTGGAAATGCTGAACGGTATGGCCTATAGCAGAATGCATATACATCAGGGTGATGCAGATACGCTGAAAGGTATGGTCTATAGCAGAATGCATATACATCAGGATGATGTAGATACGCTAAACGGTATGGCCTATAGCAGAATGCATATACATCAGGGCGATGCAGATACGCTGAACGGTATGGCCTATAGCACAATTCATATACATCAGGGTGATGTAGATGCGCTGAACGGTATGGTCTATAGCAGAATGCATATATATCAAGACGATGTAGATACGCTGAACGGTATGGCCTATAGCAGATACATCAGGGTGATGTAGATGCACTAAATGGTATGGTCTATAGCAAAATGCATATACATCAGGATGATGTAGATACGCTAAACGGTATGGCCTATAGCAGAATGCATATACATCAGGGCGATGCAGATACGCTGAACTGTATGGTCTATAGCAGAATGCATATACATCAGAGTGATATAGATGCGCTGAACGGTATGGTCTGTAGCAGAATGCATATACATCAGGATGATGCAGATACGCTGAACGGTATGCCCTATAGCAGAATACATATACATCAGGGTGATGTAGATGCGCTAAACGGTATGGTCTGTAGCACAATGCATACACATGATACGCTGAACGGTATGGTCTATAGCAGAATGCATATATGTGATACACTGAACGGTATGGCCTATAGCAGATTGTATATACATCAGGATGGGCAGATATTCAAAACTCACTTTTTCAGGATGTAGGGGTCATGAAATGTGTAAATCTGTTCAACTCTCGAATTAAATTTTTCCACTATCACCATCCTTTCTTTTCTCCTATTATCTCTCGAGGAATAAGGTATAAAAAGTTCCAGAATTAAGAACGGTAGAATGAAGTCGTCAGAGAAGGCTCGTACAGTTCTGAGAAGTTCAGGATGATTATCAGGAAGAAGAGGACAACAGAATTTCAAAAATACTGTAAACTTTAAATAATATTGATAACTTAATTAGATTTAAATTACAAACTTTACTAAGATAACCATTTCCAGTTTTATATATGGAATCAGGGTATAGCTCAGAGCTTACACTTCGAGACAAATAGTAAAAGAGGCTTCTCGGACCGAAAATTTGTCCGAATTCCCAGTTTTAATGCTACTGATCACAAGAATGCAAGTTTTGCTTGCAAACTGTATGAAATTTTGTATTACGAGGTTTTCTGTATGACCCACCAACAAACATAAATGTAATATTCATTCTTTGATAGAAATTTAATTTTCTAACTACTAAGCAAAACTCATTTTCAAAGGAGTGAAACTTGCAAGACGCAGAAAATCTGTATGTCTAGATGGAAAAATTTTAACAATCTGTATGTCTAGACGGAATAATCTTAAAAATCTGTATGTCTAGATGGAAAATCTAACAATCTATATGTCTAGAAGGAATAATTTTAAAGATCTGTATGTCTAGAAGAAATAATCTTAAAAATCTGTATGTCTAGAAGAAAAAATCTTTAGAGTCTGTATGTCTAGAAGAAAAAATCTTAACAATCTGTATGTCTAGAAGGAATAATCTTAAAAATCTGTATGTCTAGAAGAAAAAAATCTTTAGAGTCTGTATGTCTAGATGGAAAAATCTTTAGAATCTGTATGTCTAGATGGAAAAATCTTTAGAATCTGTATGTCTAGAAGGAAAAATCTTATGAAAAATAATAATAAAGACTGTAAGATAAACAATGTGCCAGTCAACTTTCTATGTTGAGTTTTATAGGAGATAGGTTATGAAAAGGGAGTTCTTTTTCAATTGTATTACTAGTTTTACTTTTAACAAGCTTTCCAAAACCACAAATTGGATTTCCTATACCACTACTTAATTTACTGATGTAACTGATTAAAATAAGACAAATAATCTTACCACAGTTTTTTAATGTAAGCAACTGATGGTCTCTTGGAAGAGGCTCAGGAGTCATCACATCTAAACCAGCTGCTCCTATTTGTCCCGTCCTCAATGCCTCTATCAATGCATCTTGATCAACCACACCTAAAGTAATAAAAACAATATAAATTAATTAATTAATTAAAGAATATCTTAAATCGTTGAAATGTCTCAAAATGTATCGGAACAGGTTATTCGAATGAGATTTCCAGAAATATTAAATTAGTTTTCTTAAATCCGAACCGATTCTTAGTGAACGTTAATTGTCCATGTTTATTTTGGACAATCTTATAACTACTTCAAATTTAATGCCTACACACAGTATATACAAGATGCGATCAGAAAGTACGGTGAATGTAGTTTCACAGTGCCACCTATAGATGGTGTATCCATTTCAACTAGTAAGCAAGGTAGTCTAAACCTTTGGTATAATTAGTGTCGAGTTTGAACGAGTTGTGTCATATTAGTTAGCTTCCAGAGGCAGAAGAGTGAGGACGTATTAAGTGGCTGTCGGGGGTCACCATTAAGTTTTGTTCTAAGCTGCAAAAAAAAAGTACCGAACAAGCTCACGAAATGTCAAAATCAGTGTATAGCGATGAAGCGGTAACATTGAAGAATGTTTGCAAGTGGTATGAGCGATTCAAAAGCGGTAAAGAGTCGGTTAAAAACGAGCAACGATCGAGACGTCCTTCGACGTCAAAAACAGATGAAAACGTGCAAAAAGTGACACAAATGATTTGTTCAAACAGGCGAATGACTATTCGAAAGGTTTCCGAAGAACTAAATATCTCGTATGGGTCCGTGAAAAGCATTCTAACCGATTAGATAGGCAAATGGCTTCCTTCTTTACCACGAAAATGCGCTGTGCTATACTTTGCTTTTGATCCGCGAGTTTTTTTAGCTAAAAAAAAAGAATATTCCTGTCTGTCCACATTCACTGTGCTCTCCAGATATAGCCCCATGCCACTTCTGTCTCTTTTCAAAAATTAGAATTATGCTTGAAGGAATACGTTTCGACACCATTTCTGATTTTGAGAGGGCCACGACAGAGCAGCTAAACGCCCTTCCAAAAGAAGTCTTCCAGAAATGCTTCCAGTCTTGGATTTAACGTTGGGATAAGTGTATTGCTAGCCAAAGACAGTATTCTGAAGGAGATTAAATCAAATTCCATGTAAGTTTATTGCTTTGTTTCTAATAAAATTATTCACCGCACTTTTTATCAAATTCCATGTAAGCTTATTACTTTGTTTCTAATAAAATTATTCACCGTACTTTTTATCAAATTCCATGTAAGCTTATTACTTTGTTTCTCATAAAATTATTCACCGTAATTTTTATCAAATTCCATGTAAGCTTATTACTTTGTTTGTAATAAAATTATTCATCGTACTTTTTATCAAATTCCATGTAAGCTTATTACTTTGTTTCTAATAAAATTATTCACCGTAATTTTTATCAAATTCCATGTAAGCTTATTACTTTGTTTCTAATAAAATCATTCACCGTACATTTTATCAAATTCCATGTAAGCTTATTACTTTGTTTGTAATAAAATTATTCATCGTACTTTTTTGCTCACACTTTGTACACAGAGAGGTCCTCAATTCACGCTACTGTTACAGTATACTCCAGGAATTGCAAATATTGTGAACTTTTTGGTCTTTTGTAGTAAACAAAGTAAGAGCAAACTGATTGAAGATATTGAATGGACATGTACCATGCGCAATATGTTAACCGTAAAATTCGCTAATTGTCACTGTCATGCGATATACTACATTAAACATGAAACGTAATACTCACCGTAATATAGAAGAAGAATATCGGGACGGTATAGTTTGTGTGTGTGTTCTAATAAGTGTAATCTCAAAAATAAACACGTTAAGTACATTACTACTAACAAAGCATGCAATATAACCATGGTAACATCAGTATTTTGATCTCCTTCCCCCTTCCAGATAGTCTTCAGACTAGTAAAATAATTAAAGAAAAGGATTTTTTTTTTTTAATATGCAGAATTTTTACCTAAGTATAGACTACACGACTTATTCATTCACAATATGAATTTTCTCTTCCTTTTCTTATTTTAAGGATACGCAAAGACCAGTAAATATACTACTAGCTTCTTTACTAGTGATTTATATAAGTATCTTTTAAGGTAGCAGAACTTGTTGAAATTAGCAAAAAATTAGCTGAAATTCTGACATTCAGTTGTTACAAAAACTCCATAAGATTTGCTAGACCACAACACTCTCTAACCCCGTAGTGTTAGTACTACTCTCCTCGCAGCTGCAGAGAGGTTTGAGAAATAAAAGTACACCGATAAGATACCTGAAAGGCTGCATTTTCAGTTTTATTCAGAATTACATTACTAATGTGTGACAAATTTTGTAAGTTAAACAGTAAACTTGCTCCAAACTTCGGATCGGTTTATATGCACATTTAATTTTCGGACTTTTTTTTATGTTTACCAACTGGGTAAATTAAAACAAGGCTAGCGGAAAAGATTTTTTTTTTCCCCTTTTACACGGTATCTACTAAAATTTCAAAATGAAATTTCGTGACATTTTCGTGACCTTTTCTTTACCAAATCATAAAATTTCCTAACATTTTCAATAGCGAATTTGGGTGCAAATTAGACCGAATTTTCATCCATGCGATAGAAACGTACTTTGCTTGCGATTTGGTAGCGTTTAAAGCCGACCATAGACATTTTTGGTGGTGAATTTTGAGGTCTTATACAACAAACTTTTCCAATCTGTACTTACATTTGTAGTTTTAAAAAATCATGACCCAAAAGCTAAATTTCGTGACTTTTTCGTGACATTCATGACCGTTTTCTGATTTCGTGACTTTTTGTGACATTCGTGACCGATAGACACCCTGTTTTATCATCATCATCGTAGGTATTCTACCATTATTGGCAGGTCACTTGCCACAACTAAAAAGCTTTCATGCTTCACAGTCATCCGCTAACCTCTTCACCTTCACGTACGATTCTTCTCTTTTGATAACGTCAATGAATTTAGCCTTCTTCGCTTCCTCCCTCTTTTTCCTGCCACTATACCCTCTATCACGTCCCTCATGATACAGTTCCTTCGTAACCAATGACCCAACCAGTTTCTCTTCCTTTTCTTAATAATATCTAAAGTTGTTCTTCCCCCAGCCACCATTTCTAACACCCTCACATTCGTTTTCCGCTCTACCCAGCAAATTCTTTCCATTCTTCTCCACACCCACATTTCGAAAGCTTCCAGTCGTTTTTCATCATTTTTGCGTAATGTCTATGTTTCTGACCCATACAGCACAACAGTCAACACGAAGCATTTTATGAGTCTTTTTCCCAACTCTTTATTCAAGCTTCCACAAAATAACATTTTCTTCCTCCTAAAGGCTTCTTTCGCCATTCCTATCCTTGCTTTCATTTCACGTCCGCACTTCGCATCATCACTAATAATACTACCCAGGTATTGAAAACTAGTCACCTGTTTTATTTTTTCCCTTCCTATTTCTATATTTGACACCGACCCCTTTGTTCCGATCACCATGGCTTTTGTCTTTCTAACATTTATTTTCATCCCATATTCTTCACAGTTCTTCCTCAATTTTCTAACATTTTATTGATTTTTCCCTTCAGATTTCGCAACAAGCACCATATCATCGGCAAACCGTATATATATCATTCTACCTCCTACTGAAATACTATCTTGATTAAGCTTAATATTAAAGTGTATAATAAATCAATCACGACAGAAAAGAGAGAGAGGAGAGGGGGAGAATTCGAGAAAGTTCGAAGTATTTGAAAAGTGTACCAGCACAGAACAGAAACATACAGTAAAAGAAATGTGGGAAAGAGGTAATACACAGATAAATTTTACCAACAAATAGAGTATTTTATTATTCAGTCTGGAAGTGCCAAGAAAATGTAGAAAGTTCATATACATAAATTGTTTCATCCATTTACTAACGTATAAAGCGGAGCTAAGGTCTAAGAAGCATGTTGGAAAAACAGTAATGACAAAATAAACAAATGGGACTATATGAAAGACTGTGGGAGAGGATAGCTTGTTGCAGAACATGATCACTAGAGCAACCCAAAAGCATAAAAAGCATAATAGCGATTTGCACATATGATTGGTACCTTAAACATGGTTGGGGTTGTCTAAGGGTCCAGAAGAAACTAATTTTAAAAGCATAATAAAGCATAATTTTAGAAAATAAAGCATAAAGCATAATTTAAAATATATAGCACAATACTTGGAAAATTCTGTTTAACTGCAAGTTTAACATACTATATTAATATTTTTAACCAATATTTACAGTGCAACACCTTTGCAAAGCTTATTTTTATTCATGTAAACTTCTTTTCGGCGTAATCCTTTGATGTGAAGAAAAAAAAGTAAAAGAAGAAGAAAGCTTTCCGCCAACAATGAATAGTATACAAGAACTCCACACTGCATTGTTATGTGCACCTCTTGAACTCGAGCACTTTCTGTACTTTTTGGTGGCATTTTTTACTTTCCCTTTCTGTATATACGTACCTTTAAGGTGCCCACAAGTGATAAGAAAAACTGACTTGAGCAGATATCTCTTTACAGTGCATTAAGTAGAAAGTTCATTAAATATGAAAGAAATTGGTTGCATAAAATATTCATAAATAGATCAAGATATTTAGAATATTTAATATATAGTAAACATTACACATTATACACGATTAATGTAAAACAATGATTAAAATTAACAATAAAGCATAATAAAGCATAATTTGGAAAAAAAAATAAAGTATAATTAAACAAAAAATAAAGCATAATATGGGTTGCTTTAGTGATCAGGAAAAGATTAAAATGATAGGAATACATTTTCGAAGAAATGAAACAAGAGGTTCCACAAGAAATTTTGGACAAAGAGATTGAACGATTGGAAGGAACCAAGGAAAACTGATGAGGAATGGAATAGACAAGAGAGAACTTATCGATTAAAGAGTGGGAGGAAAGAAAAAGATTGAAGAGCTTAGCCCACATCCAACACAAGAAATGGATAAGGAAACCGTATCTAGGAACATGGAAATTATTTATCCGCCATCAATACAAATCAAAGTGATAACGGTACATTTTATGTGAAAATGGATTGAATCAATTAATGGGATACACCACATCCCCATAAGCAGGACTTCAATGAATATTCAGTGGAGCTCCTTCGTGGCTGAGGTTAGCGTACGCGCCTTTGGCGTGGGAGACCTAGGTTCGATTCCCGGTGGGAGCTCATGTGGTTTGGTTCCATGTTAATCAGTAGGTCCATCTCATATAGCTTCAGTGCTGAACCGGACGTTAAACTCAACTTAGTATTCAGTGTGTTAAAATATCCGGACCAAGAATGAAACAAATTTGCAGATTTCTGTGAGGATCTGTTAGCAACTACGCTACCAGCTTCCTGCAACACCTTTTATCACTCTTGAGGTTGGACATAATACCGAATTCAACAGTCGTAAGTGTACCATAATAAAGACACTGGGTTGTCCAACGTGAATATAGTACATACATAGAGATGCAAGGGCTCGGAAAAAAAACGGCTTTTTTGGAAAAAAACTCGGTTTTTTCTGCTTTGCTTTTTTGCTTCGGAAATTTTGGGCTTTTTTCAAAATTCTGCTTTAAATCGATAAAGCAGACTTTGTTTCGCTTCTCTATAACACAGAAAGTCATTTAATTAGTGGTTGATGCCGATAATAATATAAAACCTCGAAAGTAAACCATGAATTTCGAAAAGATATTTTAAACAATTTTACTTCAACATTTTTACATTATGAATTCCAAAGGATTAACCAATGTATATAATAAACACATTTTAACCTCCTATATACAAAAGTAAGCAGAGTTGGCAAGAACCATGTTTTTTTCTGAAAATGCCAAAAACCCGTTTTGGGGGGGGGGGCAGTTTAAACCAGGCTTTTTTGGGGTTTAAACCAGGTTTTTTGATTTAGATATTTTGCTTTATGTATTTATATTACATATTCACAGAAATAAGTTTGTTTCGCCTTGGTGTTATTATTCAACAACGGGGTTATGCTGGAAGAGGTCCCATAAGCTTAAAGAAGTCCGGTCAGTAAATTTCTTAAATTGAGAAACTCCCGCCCTAGCCATCGGGAAAATCCCGTCATTCTTTTAAATGTAAAACAATAACGGGAAAATCCTGTAAAATTTAATTTGCATGTAAAATTTAAAGGTCAACGTATTATAATCAGTACGCTAAAACTGAGTGACACACAATCATAGTCAACGTCTTGCGAATAAAATCAGAAAAATAAACACACTGCTGAACAAGACTGCACTTATTTAATATAAAAACACATTTACACGTGACGTTTCGATCTTCTATCCAAGATCCTAATCAGACGTGAGTGTAAGTCTGATGAGGATCTTGGATAGAAGATCGAAACGTCATGTGTAAATGTGTTTTTATATTAAATAAGTGCAGTCTTGTTCAGCAGTGTGTTTATTTTTCTAAAACTGAGGTATTAAATTACAAATTTAGTATGTAGGTATAATTGAAAGTCCAATCCAAGCTAATGTTGGAAGCTAAGTAGGCAATCGATAAATTTTACCAATTTTAATCAATATATTTAAGCAACCTTCGCTTCTTTATAAAACAACAGGCATGCAGAAATATATAATTTGGTTTCGTTTTGTATGTTTAGGCTTAACATCCTTACGTAATACCGAGGTTATCAAGGAGAAGACTTTCGCTTAAAGTGACATCCGAAAGAGTACTTGGTTTACACATGAAAGAAGGGTTGTGGTTCGACCGAGAATTGAACATGGGACACCTTGATTAAAAGGTGAAAAGGAAATAAGACTAATGCAGATGGTTTGACATGTGAAATGTCACCATGAAGTTCACACGATTCGCATTTTGTTCTTTTAATTTTTTAAGTTTAAACCAGTTATTTAAAAAAAAAACAGCTGGTGTAAACGAGCCAACCCTAAGAGTAAAAACTTCTTTCAAAAAATACACAAATAACTAGCAAAATTGTATGTAGTATTTTTACTTCAAAATATTCCATACCCTCTTTTTGAAACAAAATAAAATTAAAATAAAACATAAGAGAAATACTTAGATTTGTATGATACAATTAAAGGCTGCATATGGTTCTGTATATTCTTGAAATTCTACAGTCAAGTTTTTTATAACCACCATTAAGGGCGCCCATCAGGGGGTTAAGGGGGCGCTTGCCCCCTAGAGGAAAATGTACTTCAGAATATTGAAAATCCAATAGGATTTTTACATTAGTTACAGCAAAATTTGAAACTATTTTTGAAACGTCGCTTATACTTGCCCCTCCTTGGAAACCACAACATGGGCGGGCCATCATGGTTTACCTAGTCCTCAAGTTTTCTGAATTTTTAACAAGAGGGATTCAACATATCATTACGGAACAAAAAAAAAAAAAGACTACGGAATATATTTAAGTTAAGCTAAATACAACTGCACAACAAACATGACTGAGTGGTTGGCTTTTGCGCTTCTATCGGGAAGTCCGGGATTCAACCCAGCATTCGACCATTCTGACAAAGCCTTCCTTCATTCCATCTGAGAATGTAGAAATAGTGCGTGTACTGGCCGACTAGGAGTGTAGGAGTTGGCCGACTTCCTTTCTTATTGTTTTTAAATCGTTATTATTACTAATTACCAGCAGTGACGGTTTTGCGAAGGTTAGAGGATCGGTCTTTCGGACTAAAGCCTGTTCTCCAAAGTTGTGGAATGTCTAAAACGAACAAAATATCTATTAGTTATGCCTTTACTCATAAACTTTAAGCTCCCGTCAAATAAAAATTACGAATGTTTAGAAAAACTAAACATTAGTAGTAAGAAAACCCCTCCCAAAACACTTTTTTAAATTCGCCACTGATTCTCAGTATAAAATGATCTTCAAGGTTGTATCCGGAAGATTATTGCTAAACATATAAACGAAACGAAATATTAGTTATGCCTGTACTCATAAACTTCAAGCTGCTCCCAAATAAAATTAGGACGTTTTAGAAAACAAAACAATCAGAGAAACCCCTCCCAAAGTACTTTTCTAAATCCGCTATTGATTATTTGTATAAATTGGTATTCAAGGTTGTATCTGGAAAATTATTGCTAAATCATTGCACAACTACAGTATAACAGAAATGTGGAAATACGGTTTGACGGACATATTGAAAAACGTATGCTTTGACGGATATATAGAAAAACGTAAGTTTAACTTTCGTGCTAGAAGCTGGAGTACTAAGCTCTTAGAAATGAAACACGGATGACAAACTAAAATGATCTAGAGAAGGAAAAAAATGTCGATAACTCAAAAGTTAAAATAAAGTTAAATAACCTGTAAAATTGCCCTCAAATACTACATTCTTCATGTTAGCTTTAATTCGTAAAATATGTGCTCCATCCATCTTGATGGTGAATTACAGAGCTAAATATGGCATTCAGGTCGTGGAAATCTTATCTAACTATAGAATATACTATAAGAAAGCTATTTGGATAGAAAAATCATGAAAATGAAAAAAGCCAAAATTTCCAAAATTCTCGGTTTTTTTCCAAAAAAGCCGGCTTTTTATGTGAAAAAAACTATCGATTCAAAAAAGCCGGCTTTTTTGCATCTCTATACATACAGTCCATGTTATCTGAAACTATGAGCCGGAAACCACGCTAACTCTACTTTTACCCACTCCACTCCTCTAGTCATTGACTACCGCCGTATTTTCCCAGTTTTCCTTGGTATTCCTCGCAATTGTTTAATTTCCTTCTCCAATACTTCTTTTCCCGGCTGTCCCTCATTTTTTCAAGCTTTTAGAAACTATTCATTGGTGATGGAACATTTGGAACACCCAATTTTTATTAGCATTTTGATATCTAATCATTTCTGTATTTTTTTCCAGGTAAATTTCTGTCTCATTAAATTATTATCTACAAAGTCTTATATATCAATGAAAAATAACTGGACCGGGACTCAAACCCAGGACCTCAGGCATATCGTGCCGATGCGTTAATCACTCTGTCACTCAGTCCGCTCCCGAAAACAGCCACCCACTCTGTCACTCTCGAGGTCGGTGCTCTCCACTCTGGGGAGAGGAAATGGTGTAGTGGTTAACGCATCACCACAGTATGCAGGAGGTCCCGTGTTCGAATCATGGTACAGTCAGTCACTTTATCACTTTTTATGTTTTATAGAATCCTTACTCGCCAACGCAGTACGCAACAGCTCAAAAATTTGGTGTACATTGAAAAAAAATGGGACTATTTTTATTTCACTTTTGTTATAAAAGAATTTTCAAATCATGCTAGTATTTGTGTGTTATAAGAAATGGCCATACTAATAGAGTAGGCAAAAGTGTTTTTTAAAAAATTCTAGTAGCTGCCCTTGCTAGAAGGAAATCTTTACAAACTATGAGGGATATCCAGGAAGTACCAGACATTTTGGCCTATCGCGGCAGTGGGCTGGGCTAGAGTTGCTATATTGGTGTCAGAACGTTGCCACACTCAGTACACGTCCAACTGTGGTAGCGTGAGGACTATGACGCTCTTACTCTGCTTTCTGTGACGTGTTACAATGTGCGCTGCAATAGAGATGCGTTCTGTGATTAGGTTTCTGTTAGGAGAGGTGTTGTGAAACACTGAGAAAGTTAAGGCGCGCGATTCAAAACAGCGCGAAGGTGTTGGTTTTTTCACGACAACGCACGTTCACACACGTCCAAGCGTACCCAAGAGCCCTTTGGATAGTTTTTAATGGGAGGTGTTCGATCACCCACCATACAACCCGGATTTGGCGCCGAACGACTACTACCTCTTCCCAGCGATGAAGACATGGCTCACTACACAACGCTTTGATACAGAGGCCGAACTGAATGCCGGTGTAAGCTAGTGGTTGAAATCGCAGCGGCAGATTTCTACCGAGGCGATATTGAAGAACTTATGCCACGGTATGATAAGTGTCTTAATTTGCATGGCGATGATGTGGAAAAATAGCTTAAGAAAGTACCTTTCAAATGTATGTAATATGGTTTGTTTAGTTCATTCTGTTACTTTTTAATTTCAAAACGTCTTTTACTTTCTGGATAGATCTCGCATAAAATAAAATTACAAATACAGTGATCACCTATTACAGACATACCACATTGACTTGACAGCTAGTCTTCCGTTTCAGGCTCTGCTATCGGCTGAAGGAATTCCATTCTCTTTCGCTAAGACTCTCTCGCTTAGCAACTGCTGAACCCTTATTGGCTCAACGCGTGGGTGTGTCGGAGTATGAGCTTTAGTTCGCATTTTTGCCACGGCTCAAGACATTTTGGCAGCACAATAGTATGTTTGTTTGTTTCGTTTCTACAAAGCTAATCAATCTTCTAATAGTAGTGGTTTTCTCTTAAAGATGTGAAGAAGAATCCAGCTCTTAAGTCTGTATTCTCACTGCACAGACGACGGAATCCACACGATATTGAAATATAAACAGTGAAGAAACATAGTTTTGTTGATCGCAGTGTTTAGCACCCGTTTTCAACACCAAGACAAAGATGTAATCTCAAACATAGTAATGCGTTATAATTTCCTATGCTATCCCACCGGGAACTCGCAACCCCGTGCACTAAAGGCGCGCACTAGCTATTAGATAAGCGGAGTGGGCTGAATAAATTAGCCATTTACGAACATACGAAGTAAGTTAAAATATATATATAAAATAGAAAAATCATATACAGCCTACTTGTATACAGGGTGATCCATTTATAATGATAGCAGTAAATATCTCAGAAATCGTAGAATGCAAAGAAGCGAAGTATTGCACCAAGAAACTACAGGGAGGAGAGACAACGTCCTAGGTATTTTGTAACCTCACCGGACGAACAGTGTTGCCAACCCAATATAGATTTTTTTTCAAATTGCACTTTTCAGATTATTACATATTTGAAATCAGCATGTCAAACGAAAACTTAAAATACCAGATTTATTGTTAAGTGTTGCAAACTAAGGATGTTATAGTATCACAAACATCCAAAGTTTGAAAGCCTCTAACACACATATCGGAAATCGACACGATAATACACATCTCTAGTACCATAGCGTTGGATAACATGGTAATGGTGTAACTTGTTTCGAATGAATAAGAACCAAGTTATAAGGGCTTGAGCATTTAATTTTTTCGAAAGGTTTTATTTCGAAAACATGTTTAGATAAATATTACACTTAATTACTTGTGTGATTTGCAATTGGCAAACAAATCACTTTCCCGTTTACAGCACTTCTACATATCAAACCGTACCAGAGATATGATAAGCATTGCTGAAGTCTGTAATACTGCTTAATTCATGTAATTACTGGAACTTGTTGTAATAACAGCTACTGAAAAATATTGCTGTAATGCTATAAAAGAGAAGGAAAACAATCATTTTAAATATTTTCCACATATATGCCATTTTCAGAAATGCTGCGAACTTTATCAATGTTTATCATATCTCCGGAAAGGTTTGAGATATCGAAGTGCGGTAAACGGCAAAATAATTTGTACGTCGATTGCAAACCACACAAGTAACTACATATGATACTTATCTAAGTATTTTTTCGAAATAAAGCATTAAAAAAAATCAAATTTTCAAGCCCTGGTAACTTGGTTCTTAATCATTCGAAACAAATCACACCATGACCTAATGCTAACGCTCACCCAACGCTAATGTACTTTCGATGTGTATTGTCCTGTCCATCTGCGTTGTGCTGTATGTGTGTTAGAGGCTTCCAAACTGAATCTTTGTGATCCTATCACATTCTTAGTTTGCAACACTGAATAATAAATATGTTATTTTAACTTTTCGTTTGACAACCTGATTTGAAATATATGTAATAATCTGACGTAGTGCAATTTGTAAAACGTAACTTTATATTGGGTTGGGAACACTGTTCATCTGGTGATATTACAAAATACCCAAGACGTTGTCCGCCTGCCTATAATTTCTTGGTGCAAAATTTCGCTTCTCTGCCTTTTACGATTTCTGAGATATTCACTACTATCATTATATATGGACCACCCTATATATCTATCAAACCCAGTTTAAAGAAAATTACCTCCTCGACTTGTGTTCACAAAAATAGCATTTGACTTCATTTTTGAAAACGCTTCTTTATTAAACATGTTCTGTGTTTCTGGAGTCAACGAACAGGTGACAATCACAAAGTCGCTTGAAGAAAGACAATCATCGAATGAAGCGTATTGTGCACTACACTCTTCTTCTATTGATCGTGGCCTTTGGTTTCTGCTGAAGTAAAGAATTTTAGCCACACGAAACGTCTTCAATCTACGAGCAACTTCCTGTCCTATTCTTCCAAATCCAATAATTCCAACAGTTGAACCGCTAAGACCTTGGCCACACATCCACATTGGTCGCCATGATGACCATCCTCCACTATAATTAAAAGTAAATAAATTAAATCAATAAAAGGACATACACGATAAAAATAATAATAATAATAATAATAATAATAATAATAATAATAATAATAATAATAATAATAATAATAACACTGCCCATTTGCATTTCATCTAATATTATACATTACAGGACTAGCACAAACTTCAAATTTCAACTATCGAGGATCAATATTAACAGACCAAAACTACATGCACGAAGAAATTGAATGTCGACTAAAAGCAGGGAATTCCTGTTGTTATTCAGTTAAAAATATTTTTCTGTCGCGAATTCTTTCGAGGAATTTCAAGCTTAAAATATATAAAACGATAAACATGCCTTTGTGTTGTATGGTTACGAAACATGCTCGCTTACTCAGAACGCAAACAGAAAGTATTTGAAAATAAAATTTCAAAACGAATATTCGTACCTAAGAGGAACGGAAATAGGAAATGGCGGAAACTTCACAACAAGGAATTACATACTCTATACCGTTTATCAAACATTGTTAAGAATCATCAAGTTTAGGAGGCTCAGGTGGGCAGGTCATGTAGCCAGAATGGAAGAAAGTAGGAATGCTTTCGATATTTTAACTGGAAAACTAATCGGAAAACGACCACTAGGAAGACCTAGACGCAGTAAGATGGAAAAATGAAATGAAATCTTTGAGTTTTACGTCCCACGTTTTTGCCGGTTAAGCTAAAGGAGACGGTGATTATGAGAAATGAATGAAATGATGGAATGAAGAAAGTGGGAGGAAACGTGAGAACCCCGAGAAAACCCACGAGCACGGTGTTTGTCCACCACGAAGTCTACACGGCGCGAGCTGGGATCGAACCAGGGACCCCAAGCACAGAAGGTGAACGCTCTACCACTGAACCCCCCACAGTAAGATGGATCTTGCCTAGAAATAGGAATACAAAGTAGAAACTGAATCCAGTTGGCTAAGGATAGAAGTCAGTGGAGAGCTTTTGTGAACGCGGCATTGAACCTCCGGGTTCCATAGGCCATAGAGTTTTAGTTATTTGGTTACTAAGGACTAGCATTAATGATCTTCTGATTTTGTTCTCCTGTTATGTTGAAAGTATAAGGCGTAAAGTATTGAAGCATAGAGCACTAAAAGAAATCCTCACCAAATTTCAGCTGCAAATGATACAAATGCTAGATATGCCCTCCTTTAGAGACGTGGCACACGTCTACACAGTGATCCAAATTCCATTCCCACATCGGAGCATACCCTGGTGATCTCTACCCAAAGCTCCTCGGACCCGATTCTTTAGGTAATCAATATTAGCTGGCAAGAGTGGTTTCCGTAGCACTTTTCACACAGGTGTATCAAGCTATCTGCCTGCCTTTACAGTCAATTTGCTGGGGCTTCCCATATAAACTTCTCTTCTGCGTTCAACGTTTTTTTCGGAAAAGTATGGGCATCCCGTGGATTTATTTCTTCTTGCAGAGCCATCCAATTCTTGTACATTTGGAATACCAATCTCGTACTGTCTTTCCACTTGATGCTTCCTTCTAAAATCGTGTTCGGAAATGTCTTTGAATAGTAATTACTTATCTTGTAATGAACTCAAAAACGAAATTTTTACGCTTTTCTGCTGTCGCTGTCATTTCCCACAGGTGTCCACCCGGCAATACCTCTCTGAAACGAAAATTGTTGAGTTTATCTTTTCATGCTACATGTTTCAGTATTTTGCGCCTTATACTTTTAGCTCAACATGTAAACGAATTTAGGCTGATCATTCGTGCTAGCCCTGTATTTACTGAGATTCTAAAAGGTTACATGTTAACGACTAATCTTAGAAAATTGCACTATCTTATACACATTATTGGTCTTACAGATCAACCTTGATCTCAAGTTGGCCATGCAACACATTCATCTTTTGATTTGAGTAGTTTCGGTTCGAAATGAAATCCTAGTTCAATGTTCTCGTTATATCGCTGAAATATAAAGAAGATTGAGTTTGAATTTTGTGTTTTGAATGTCCTTAAACAACAAACTGAGGTTATGAAGGATGGAGCTTACTATTAATATGTGCTCCGGAAGCTTACTATTAACCTGTGCTCCGGGATTCTGCTATTAACATGTGCTTTGGGAGCTTAATAACCTGCACTCCGGGAGCTCAATATTAACCTGTGCTCCGGGAGCTTGCTATTTTCATGTGCTTCGGGAGCTTACTGTTAACCTATGCTCCGAAAGCTTACAATTAACATGAGCTCCGAGAGCTTGCTATTTAACATGTGCTCCGGGAACTTATTAACCTGTGCTCCAAGAGCTATTAACATGTTCCGGGAGCTTAATAACCTGTGCTCCAGGAGCGTACAATTAATCTATGCTCTGAGAGTTTATTATTAACATGTGCTTCGGAGCTTACTATTAACTATGCTCTGAGAGTTTAGTATTAACCTGTGCTCCGGAAGTTTACTATTAATCTGTGCTCCTGGAGCTTACTATTAACGTGCATACTATACGTTAATGAGTCTGTGCTCGGAACCAGGATTGCGGCTTGAATCCAGTGCGATTGGCGGGAGCAGAGATCTCGTATACGATCACCTTCACAATATAAGCCGTTCCTCACGACACTTACTACACCTCCAAAAGAGTGAATTACAGGTCCATACCACGAGACGAATGAGAGAAATATGATTATGGATCAGCGTAGTGAAAACAATCCAAACGCAAGAATAATGGACACGATGTTGTCTTCCAGAAGCTTAACAAACTGAGAGAAATCACGATAACTCGCACCAGAAGTAAGCACTCTGACACTGAACAACTGGCCTATTTTCTGGGTTCGACTTCAGGTAGGAAATTAATCTTTACTAGTTTGGGAACTACTTCCTCACGCGCATAAAGTTACAATCTGATACTATAATTCGAGAATATTTAATTAGAATATCACTACATTAATATGGTCATAATACTGCCTATTTCTATTATTGAGGCTTGATAATACAGTGGTAGCACACTCATTTCTTATACAAGGGGTTCATGGTTCGATCCCAGGGCAAGTAGGTAACTTTGTGGTGGACAACACTGTATTTGTGAGTTTTCTCTGAGGTTCTCCCGTTTCCTTCCACTATTCTCATTCCGCCAATTATTTCATAATCAAACAGTTTCATTAATAATCCGCTTTCTTTAGCCTAAAGGTCTAATCGTTGAATATATTAAATGAAAGATTTATAGTATACTGTTATTTTATTTAACATGATTCGAATGAAACAATATGAATGATGCGTTTTGAGGACATTCTAGTGTTAAAACAATAAGTTTGTCGTTCATTGTTCATAATAGAAAAAAATAATGCTTATTCTACTTACGCTGCTTTCGTGATATATTTATTTGAATTCATTTCACATACATAAATAACTGAAATGTCCCCCATTGCACTGGTAAGAATGGTAAATCTAATATACACTTCATTTTAAAGAGTAACATTATACATTTTAAATAAAATACGTATGTGAATGAATCATTTAAAGAGTAACATTATAAATTTTAAATAAAATATGTATGTGAATGAACCATTTAAAGAGTAACATTATAAATTTTAAATAAAATATGCACGTGAATGAGCCATTTAAAGAGTAACATTATAAATTTTAAATAAAATATGTATGTGAATGAACCATTTAAATAGTAACATTATAAATTTTAAATAAAATATGTATGTGAATGAACCATTTAAAGAGTAACATTATACATTTTAAATAAAATATGTATGTGAATGAACCATTTAAAGAGTAACATTATAAATTTTAAGTAAAATATGTATGTGAATGAACCATTTAAAGAGTAACATTATAAATTTTAAATAAAATACGTATGTGAATGAACCATTTAAAGAGTAACATTATAAATTTTAAATACAATACGTATGTGAATGAACCAAATGACACTTGTCCTGAAAGTTGCTTTCATCCTTTATTGGAAATTAAAATTAATACCAACATATAGAATGAAAACATTATATAACATATTACTTACAGAAAAAGTACATCGATTTATTAATGTATTTTTAATGTTATTCTACGGTGACTAAAATTGACAAGTGCCACCGAATTTTAACGAAACCTCATTCTTTTAATTGCAACACAAATACCTACCTTATGCAGCTGTAATGCACAAGATTACATACACACAAGCTCCACAAATAGTCTAAATGAGGAATTTAGTTGCAGAATGTTCTGAAATTGTTAAGTTTTACTGTAATTAAATACGAAACTGTCCGATTTACTTACGTGAGAATCTCGTTATGAGATTCAAATAGTCTCCTAGATGTAGCAAGCAGCAATGCAATTGTCAACTCAGCGACAGCATCTGTTAAAGCTTCTGGAGTATAGCCAACGCGAATTCCACGTTTCCTAACTTCTTCAAGATTAATGTGATCATAGCCTACTGACATCGTTCCGATTACTTTTAGGCTAGGACCTAGTAGAGGTTTTAAAAGAAAGAAAGAAAGAAAGAAGTTTCCAATAATACTATTTGGCCTACAAAGAACTTTAAAAAACAATGCATTTTGCACACTTAGTAGTTTGAAGCAAATACAAATTAAGAAACGTACACACACAGAAATTAATATTATTTGCACATACTTCATTACGGCTAGAAAGATTTTTTTTTTTAAATAAATAAATCTACATAACAAAAGTGTAAGTGTGTTTCTGTCTGATCGTATCACGCAATAACCACTGATCTAAGTACAACGATACTTCGCATGAGTTGATTTTGAGTTTAACGTCCCTTTCAGCAGTAAGGCTATGTGAGACGGGACCTACTGATTTAACGTAGAGTCCGAACCACATGAGCTCCCGCTGGAAATCGAATCCGGGTCTCCCACGCCAAAGGCGCGTACGCTAACCGCTTAGCCAGGAAGGAGCTCAAGATACTTCGTATGATTCTCAACCTTAGGCCTCTCAAAGACGTCACATTGTGCGATGTATTTTTAGTGCATCAATTCTTCTAGAAGGGAAAAAATGAAATGAAATCTTTCAGTTTTACGTCCCACGGTTATGCCGGTTAGACTAAAGGAGACTGTGATTATGAGAAATGAATGAAACGGTGGAATAAAGAAAGTGGGAGGAAACGGGAGAACCCCGAGAAAACCCACGAGCACGGTGTTTGTCCACCACAAAGTCCACAGGCGCGAGCTGGGATCGAACCAGCGACCCCAAGCACCGGAGTGAACACTCTACCACTGAGCCACCGCGTCCCCCCTGCTTTTCTAAAAAGGATATCCAAGAGTTAGCACCTTGGAATAAGTTATTTGCGGATGACACTCGTGCTGGTAAGTGAGACCAAGGTAGCACTAAAAGAGAAATTAGATAAAGGAGAGTAAAGGGCTTAAAGACTGAATATTTACATTGTTCTTTCAGGATAAATGTAATAGAGAATACAAGAATACGATTGGACAAAGAAAATATGGAAATGACAAGGAAATTTAAGTACTTGAGATCAATACTGCAGGAAAAAGCAGGAGTAGAAGATGTAAACAGCAGAATTAGCAGCAGTAGGACGAAATGTAGAGAAGAAGCGACAGGAGTATTGTGTGATCATAGGGTACCAATACACCATAAAGGAGGAGTTTACAATACAGTAGTGAGAAATTAGGTGACTAGTGTCCTTCTTACATGCCTTATTATACAGAGCGGAATGTCGGATGACGAAGAAGAGAGAGGAACAGAAGTTGCTTGTTGCGGAGAGGAAGATACTACGGTGGAGTGACGCGAAAGGACAAAATTAGGAATAAAATGATCCGGAGAGCAATCAAGGTGAGACCACTAGTACAAAAACTGCAAGAAAGTAGACTGACATGGTCTACGCATTTAAGAAGAAGACCTTCGGAATAGGTAGCTCATGTCATAGAACTGAACGGGAAACGACCCTGAGGCTGGCCGAAGAAAAAATGGGGAGATTGTGGTACGAATAATATGATACAGTGTGGTGTTACAACGGACATGACACAAGATAGATACAAGCGGAGGACAACGATCCGAAAAGCCCGCCTCAGTTAACTGGGTAAAGAGGCTTAGTAGAAGAATAAAAATCCTTCTAATGAGTTCTTTGAGTGTAAAATGAAAGTGGTATTCGCTGTTAACGAATAATACTGGTAATGTGAGACCATCAATAACGTCAAGATTCGTTAGCGGATACGTACCGAGGATGACAAGTAGTAGCTGAAATGTACAGAAAACAGAAATATGTTACTTTATCGAGCTGATACATTGGGCTATCACCAACATCATTGCTTTTCGTGTGTCTTGCTTATTTCTTAATCTGAACTAATAACTACTTTGTTCCACTTGTACGTAGTTCAGTGCTGAATGTTTATTCATAAACGACAGTAGCTAGATTGAAACCTTCTCCAGTTCAATCCATCTTTTTATGCAATTTCGAAAAAATATTACACCAGTAAAATCAGAAAATAAACCAATTTGGTGAAAACAAAAAAAGAAAGAAAAAAATCTCGAATATTTGACGTAAGAAAGCAACCCACACGTTCGAGATATAAATATTTACTTAAAGACAGAAATATACACATTTTTAATCAACTGAAAAGATTAGTAAAAAACGGTAATTCCATTGATTGCGTCTGTAAGAATTTTCCTAAACAATTTCGGCCACTTATGTTGTGGTCTTGTTCACCAGGTTAAGCACTCACACAGAGTCTAAATCAGTTTATAAATACATTTCACACATTTAGTGCAAGAGTTCAAAATAGAAATGAAAAGAACTCTTGTTAAACTGGTTATGTAGTACACCAAATTTTAAGCTCTTGCACTAAAAGTGCCAAATGGATTTATAGTGATTCAGTCTTGATGTAAGTGACTTAACTTGGTGAACAAGGCAACAGTATAAGTAGCCGAAACCTTTTAAGAAGATTGTCACAGGTAATCAATGACTTGAAAGAGAGCTACAAATTCATAAAAACAAAAAAGTGCGTTCAACGAAAGGGAGACAGAGAAAAAGAACGATTACATTCTATTTGATAAAGCTTACAAAGCTAATCAAAATCTATAGAAAACATTTGCCAGACGTATTGCTGTGTATATAACGATTTCTTCTATGTTTTTTCCATCCTTCTGTGTAATGGAATACAGACTTGCTCAGCGTTCGAAGCGAAAAAAAGCAGAGGTGGTATGTTTTATTGCGATTTTAAGTCGACATACTGGCTATCTAAATGTTGAAATACAGTGAGGATATGTTGCCTAAAAGATTGCATTTCTATTTATATAATGACTGAAAATCACTGAAGAGCTTCTCCGTAGTTACGGGCGGGAGGGGGGAAAGCCATGGAGAGAGTTCCCCGCCAACAACTTTCTGAAAAAAAAATTAAAAGGACCCCTCACATTGTATTAGAGAGAATTGTACACGAAAATGCTCAAAAATCTAGTTTTTATGTTAACAATTTCCTGCGATAAAATTCCCGGACGCCCTACTCGACTGAGGTACATTCCAAACCCCTGGAAGATCCTCCTCCCACAGCAGACGACCCCTAAATCAACCCATACTTAAAACATGACATTTATATGTATTAAGGCAAGAAGACACACACATGTACGGTATAAGAAAGAAACAATTCAATATGACACATGAAAATATAAAGTAGGTGAACTTCCTTGAAGACACCTCATTTTAAAAACAAAAGATAGGGAAAAGATTACAAAAATGTCGGTGTTGTTAACTTAGAAATTATTTCTACATAAGAAATACAATCTTCTTACGTGCAAAGCTATTTGTCAATTATTGTGTATAAAAATTGATTTATTAAAGTATGTCTTGATGACTAAAAAAATCAGAGGTGATATACCACGTCTCACTTCGACCACTGGACTTGCTTTCAAAGAAATAAAGGGTATCCCAAAAAGAACGCAACTTTTGAAACACCAGCCATTTGTGTTCTAGTAAGATGGCAGCACTGAACGTTACACGATTTTCATCTGCTGTCTTTGTGATTAGTACTCACGGGCGCCGTGATAGTCATTTGTTTTCTGTACAAGTAAGAATGGAGCCCTTCACGTCACTATAACAACACGCTCTTCCGTCATGTCATGATCTTCACATCTAGTCCAAATTACAAAATAACTACCGTTCTTCGTACGGGAAGAATAAAGTTTATCAAATATTTGAAAGATATAACAATTTTCCGTGGTTTCAAAATAGTTGTTGATGCAAGCTTGACTTCCCTCGAGTTAAATAAACGCTCACTCTCTTTCCATTGCATTAGTGATCTTATATTTCGCAAAACTCCATCTTGAGCTCCTTTCACGAGCAAGCGGTTAGCGTGCGCGCATTTGGCGTGGGAGACCCGGGTTCGATTCCCGGCGGGAGCTCATATAGTTCGGATTCCACGTTCAGCTGTAAAAGTGACGTTAAACGCAAAATCAAATCAACTCAAAACTCCATCTTATATTCAACCCAGAGTACCTAGGGAAGATTTACACAAAAGTTCTATGCCTAATAACTTTGTATATCTCAGAAATAGCAAAAACACTCTCAAGACCCCCCCTCCCTCTTTATGGCTACACTTCGCAGAATTCCGACTTCTCCGCAGCCTAGGGTATAAGAATATTATTTCTATACAACTTTAAATTTTCCTTCCTAACAGTTTCGGAGGTTTAAAAGATGCTACAAAAGACTTCAAGCCCTCTTAATCTTTTATTTATTTTATTTATTTATTTATTTTTCATCACAATGTAATTTGTTTCTACATGGAAGTAATGAGATTTACGTATTAAAACATTATGGCTACGAAATTATATTTTATTTAAAGATATCTACCAAATCAAAAGCTAACTTACAGACAAATGAGAGGGTGGTGAAAAACTAACTCGTGTTCCTCATGCAATAATGTGATCAACTTAATATTTTTATTGTGACATAATTTCATTAAAGAAACCATGCGACCAAGTATTGTAGGTAAGAATCATATATTATCTTAATATAAACAATAATCACAATAAATATATATAGTCACAATAAATAAATAAATAAATAAATAAATAAAATAACAAACCTGCTGCATCTAGAACGTCATTGTCAATTTTGTCGGTTAAAAGGCAATACAATGCATCTTTGCCAACTATATTCTTCACCAGTTCTTGTTTTGGTATCGGTTCCACAGATGGCCATACATCTACTTCAAACCTAAAAGTCAGATAATTGGATAATAATTAGGACTTCTGAAAGAGTATGAATAAAAACTGAAATAATACGAGGCTAATTCGCACAATTTGATTGTAAATAAAAATCCTGCGTAGATATTTTTATTCTTTTTACTTACATCTGAAAAGTACAGCTGTCCTCTATTTTACAATGTAGTCGCCATGTAAATTCAAGCACTTGTTATAGTGTTTGATTAACTTACAAATCGTTTTAGTATAAAACACTGCCCTCTCGAAATTCAAGCAAACTGTCAAAGTATTTTGAAGTATCCTCGTCCCCAGCAAAATCGCCTAAGCCACTTCTTCATGAGTGAACATGTCTTAAGTGTGTATTGACGGTTCTCACGATCTTTATCGATAATTTTCTTGGTGAGATTATCATTAATTCCAGAAGACCTACCACTCCTTGGTCCACCATGAATGATTGTTCTTCCTTCTTTAAAAAGCCTGATCCACTGACACATAATACCTTCATTTACAGCACACAATTCACGATGAATGTATGCACCTAACAGACTTCTTTTGCCCAAAGAAATCTTACCATTCCGTGTACCTCAAATTCGGCGAGATTTTCTATGGCTGCACATATTTTATGACGCTATAACCAGCATCCGCAAGGCACTATGATTCTTTCACTAGCACACGTGGAATCTTACAGAATCAAAAAATGTGTGATGTAACAAAGGAGGCGTTGCTAGTATTATACCACAATGACGGTTACTTTCCGAATTACCGTCGTACATATAATCATGACATAACAAGAATTAAACCAAAGAATATCTAGAAGTTGATTCATGTTTTAATATCTTAGTTTAAAAATTTTCTCAAAACTTCGGTAATTTTAACTATTGGCATTAACAAAATTCGCTTCTTCTGTATATGTAGGCTAGAGATACTTTGTAGAGATATGCAGAAAGAGAGGTTAAGCTTTCAAACATGAAGTTAAACTCCAAGATTTGAAAAAGAAGAAGAAGAAGAAAAGAAGAAAACCGATTCCATAAAACTATATTTTGTTAAGGAAAAGCACTTCAAACTTCCAACCAAATCATAAGTATACTACTGAAAATCAAGTTTTATTTCCTTTATATAAGTGCTAAATGTGACCATAATTCCTCCCAATAACGTTGCAGTGCACCACTGAGTTGATCTTTATTGTTATGCGCCTACTAATTTTAAACTATCGAAAAGACCACGGAATGTTTTAGGAAAAAAGTGAAGATCTTGAATCACCTTTGAAAAGCACGCTGCATCGTAACAACTGAACTGTTTTTAGCGAACCCGAGAACGTAAAATGTATTTTGCTCAAGTATTGCCATTCCGAGCGTAAACAAGCAACTGTTTGTTGAAGAGAAACAACGCATCACGTGGGACGTTAAACAGAAAAAAAAAACTAATACGACGCATCCAAAGCACAACAGAATACTCTGCTGCCAACTTTTCAAAATTTAGAAACCTACTCTTCATTCCGTAACGACACTTTAGAAACCTATTCTTTGAAATGGTCAGAGACTCATTCCGTAACGATACTTTAAAAACCTATTCTTTGAAATGGTCAGAGACTCATTCCGTAACGATACTTTAGAAACCTACTCTTTGAAATGGTCAGAGACTCATTCCGTAACGATACTTTAGAAACCTATTCTTTGAAATGGTCAGAGACTCATTCCGTAACGATACTTTAGAAACCTATTCTTTGAAATGGTCAGAGACTCATTCCGTAACGATACTTTAAAAACCTACTCTTTGAAATGGTCAGAGACTCATTCCGTGACGATACTTTAGAGCCACTACATAAGGGTTCGAAACCGGTTCATTCTTTCTGAATGACTGTATTATGTACAATAAAAGCCAGAAAATATTTTGCCAGATGTTACCAACGAGATATGCACTGTCAAAATGTATATGACATCAAGTGATTATATCACTTTACTTCTTTTTTCCCTTCTAATTTTCCAGGAAGTTTCATTAAAATCTCATAAAATTTACTTAAAATATTTCCACAATGGGAAGTAAACAATCTGTATCTATGATTAATAGATGAGTGAAGTCTGATTTACATTCTGCTGAGATAAAGCTTTATAGGCTTTAAAACTAGACAAAATAAAGTGAAGTTTGTGTAAATATTGAAACGTACAACAAAGGATAATCATAAAGTGGTCAGATGTAGATGATATTGTGAGGAGATAACAGAAAGAAATTATTATAAAGAATAAAATGATTGATTGATTGACAGCCAATTCCATGTCAACTACCTAGAGGGGGGTAGCTCGACTGTTCATCTGCTGCAAAATTGATTGACTCATGATACCCAGGATTTGCAATGGTACAGAAAACAGTTGCTGCATGGTTACTAGGAAAGATGAAAAGTTGTGGTTTTTACTACCCTATATCACAGACCTTGGCCTTCGAGAAAACAGACATACATGCAAAAATAATACCTTGATACCTTGGGAAATATTTTAAAGATATCAAAAGTAGCCATCAAAAATACGTCATTTTTTAATTTTGAAATCCTATAAAATCAAAAGGGTTTAAAAACCAGTGGATGTGGATTACTGCACAAGAACTATGGATAGAAGAGGTTTAGAAATTATTAAATATAGTTGGAGTTAGAATCCCTTCCTAACATTTTTCTCCTAAATTCTAAAAGTTTGAACAATTAAGCTCAAAGTCAAATTTATCAGAAGGGGACGAAAAAAAAAAAAAAACGTGAAAGCTTGGGCCTAGAAACTACTACTAGTGCTAAATAAAAACTATTGATTTCATTCTGTGCTTTGCACTGACACACGTTTCAAATAGTTGTGAAAATAGCAGGTCTTAAAAAAAAAAAAAAAAGAAAGAAAAGAAACGTGACTCCATATTACTACTTCACAAGCTAATAAGTTTGTAAGAGTAAAAACTCATTTCAGATATTTATCGTTCATTGTAATTTATGTGCAATAATAGTTCCTGTACTTTTGTTTCTCTTTCTTGCTTTCTTTCTTGGTTACAAAAATCAACTACTCAGTCTATTGATGATCTCTGCAAAATGTAGCCGTGTACTGTCATTGTGTGAATACTGAAAGTTCGTCAGTTTCATTCAGTGCATTGCGTATGAACGTAAGCTACAACGTTTACACTCAAATACTAATTATGTTGTAGGATAACGTGGTATGCTCTATAGGTTCTTACATTGGTGAAAAAGTTATCAGGATAATTCTTATGAATAGTCAGATATAAGGACAACATCAGATATTAGTAAATTAAAACTTTTGCTTATGAAATAAAGTTAGACAATTAGTTTTGGGGACTAAAGATAAGTGTAGAAACTTTCTCTTCATGCTTTCAGGGAGCCGCGGTGGCCCAGTGGTAGAGAGTTCACCTCTGGTGCTTGGGGTCCCGGGTTCGATCCCAGCCCCCGCCAAGTGAACATTGTGGTGGACAAACGCCGTGTGCGTGGGCTTCCTCTGGGTTCTCCCGTTTCCTCCCACTTTCTTCATTCCACCATTTCATTCATTTCTCATCATCACCGTCTCCTTTACCCTAACTGGTGTAATCGTGGGACGTAAAACTCAAAGATACCATTTTCATTTCTTTCATGGTTTTAGAATGTTTTCAGTCTTTACAAAAAGCATATGGAAAAATATTAACACTTGTTTCAGATCTGTTCTGACCCATTTAAATTCTATAATACACAAATAAAAAAAAAATAAAAATAAAAAATAAACATCAGTGTGTAGTTCACACCATAAAAAGTTACCTACGCGTAATGAAAATGGTGATAAAAGGAGAATGAAGAACATCCCACATCTCATCAGAAAGTTGTAACCGGTTTAACAAAGCAGGTGAAGTACATTAGCACTATCTCCTATTAACATTACGAAAGTGATAAGAAAAAATACTTAGAAGTATATCGGACAGTGTAAATTTTTCTCTCGCGATTAAAATCAAATTAACTGATGCTGTAAAAGCATAAATATATCTTTTCGTCTATGAAATTTTGCTGCTAATATCCTCTCTTTTGATTTTAATTTAAAAAAAAAAAAGTCTTGTACAAAATCATTTGTCATTTTTTTTTTTTTATAGTAGTCTGCGCTTCGGAAAAAAAAAAAACAGAGCACCCAGATCCAACAAATTTTTGAGCAGAATAAAGAACCAGAATTAAATTTATTTATGACAAGTGGAGAGAATTTCTTTATGTACTTTAATAAAAAAAATTAAGAATTTTTTGAACTAGCTGAATTTTCCGATAACGTCATTTCATTTATGATCCAGATTTCCTTTGTCAAGATTGAGCAGCAAATTTCTTGTTCGATGAAAAATGATTGTATTTGTGTTCATGGAACAGGATCAAGTACAAGCCTCTCTGAACACGTATTGTCCAGGATGAAATCCAGTATTGCCTCTAGTAAATGCTCAACCTACCATACACTTTTGTAATTACTTTAAGCCTGAATCTAGAGATCTTTGTAACAAGTTTCTTTGTATTACAAGAGATTGCCTGCAATGAAAGACAACCACACTTTATGCATTCCAAAAGAAGCTGATTCCATTCCTTCACGAATCTATATCAAATATGAAGAAGAACTATAATTTCTCAGATGATTCAGCACCATGGTGTAAGAACAGAAAGAATTTTTCGAACTGTGTAAGTATAAAGACGACTTTGGTGTGGAAGCTGGCAAGTCACAGTAAGAGTCTGTTGGATAGTGAAGAATCTTACAGCAAAGGCAAATCTTCAGTAACCAACCGAGGGAGTTTTGTGTACAGAACATCAAAGGCACTAACTTTGTTTCTGAAAATGAGATCAAAAAATAAGATGAGCATCTCCCAACGATCGCTTCAACAATTCCCAAAGATTTTATGGAACACTACTTCCACTATTGCTACATCCCCAAGGACTCTTCTGCTAAATAAAATAGCAGCAGCACTTGATTTGATCTAATTCGATTTTCAGTTACGTCTCTTTTAGCAGCAAGGCTATACGAGATGTGGATCTACAGTTTTAACGTGGGATCTGAATCACATGAGCTCTCACCGGGAATCAAACCGAGCTTTCTATGTAAAAGGGCACGTACGCTAACTGCTTCGCCACGAACGAGCACTTCCGACACAGATTCGTGCGAATGAAATATACATGTAAGTGATATGTTAATGAAATATGGTTTGTACGCAAGGTAATTGATAACTGAAACCATGACAGGGATTTTCTTCAAACCAACTGGGCCATCAACTAGCTTTACTTTGCGAAGGAATGACATTGCTTGGGTGAAACTGAACAACATACTTGATGCTCTGACACCATACCAATTCACCCTGCTACTGGAAAAACATACAATATTACCCAAAAAAGCACACAACTTTTACTTAAGTTATTAACCTACTTCAAAAATTGGCTGACAGATGTAAGTTCATTACAACAATAAATACAAAAAAAAAAAAAAAAAAAAAAAAGTTTGTATAAGGAGTACATTACACTTATATAAACATGATGTAATAAGTATTTCATTCAATACAAAAGCAAATCTTACACCACGATAATTTTTGATTTTGTTTTATTAAAAGCATGCCCAACGGAGAACATCCCAAAATCACAAAGAATAACAAATATTTTCAAGCTATATTTAGCGAAAACTGTTCAAGATTGCTGGTTAACCCTGTATAACGCACGAAAGGTGATTACAAATGCATAAAATAATTTATTTTCATGAGCTTAGAACAGCGGAATTTTCATTATTACTAGAATTGCTTTTATGGAACCTTGAAATACCAGCATGATACAGGGTTGCCACTCTTTGGTAAGCCTAAAACAAGACACACGCATCCAATGTGTTCCTCATACCCAAATTTGTGTACGGAACAATTTATTAAGAACAGAAAGAAATATACATATATATAATTATATGAGATGAATATTGCAATGAAAATTTTAAATCAAAAATAAACGAAACATGACCGGTTTATTGAACACAAGCAGTCAGCTTTTTCGTGGTTCCATTGAACAGTAGTTATCGAGCATAGAATCAGTACACACAAAGAATAATTTCATTTGCAATATTTTCATTGCTGCCAACACGAAGACAATTAGCGACATAACCGCATCGGTGTACTAAGAATTTCGATTCCATATTTTGTGTTTTGGATCGTCTGACGTCCCGTTTACGTGTAATTCGGGACGTTGAATATTTTCTTAAAATTCGGGACAGGTAGCAACCCTACCGTGATGCAACCCTCACAAAATGGTTTGTGAAGTGTTCGAGTATAACTGCATGTGTATTAAGAAAAGGATGCAGTCAATGATTATACAGTAAAGAAATCAAATTATGATATTTAGGTATAATGTTGAAAGTTGAATTCAGGACATAATGGCTACGATAGTAAATTTCTGCTAGTTGTAAGAGTTTTGACATAAAGTAATGAATATTCTATACAGTACTCCGTTCAGATTAAGAATAGTGTAACTATTAGGTAAAATATTATAACACAGCTTACTTAGTACACACAGCATCCTAATGCATTATAAACTCTACACCCATACTTTCTTGGCCCCTTCCCACCAATTGTGTAAATTTATACGGCGGAACAAAACAAGATGGCGGCAAGTGTAGTTGGTCGACCCGTAGCTCCTGAAGAAAAGCAAGGTATTAGCGTGGAACTGTGTAAAAAATGTAAATACAACATTGAATCTACTACATTAAATGTTTGTGAAGCATGCAATATAAAGATTCAAAACAAAAATACAATAGTAACACGATCAAGATCGAAAAACGTTCAGACGAATTCATGTGCTTCGCAAACAAATGACGATCGAGTGGAAAATGACACAGTAAAGGGAAAGTGTTTTAGTTGCGTTCGGATAGAACATGAGGTATCGTCTTTGAAAGAAATGGTACATATTTTGCTTAGTGATGTGAATACATTAAAAAGTAAGATTCATGACATCAAGGAACAACAGGAAGGAAGTGTGATTAAAAGTGATGAAGTGCAAATGCAAGTGCAAGGACAAAACATGAGTTCAAGTATTGTAAAACCGAACCATTGTGACGGCAATGTAGATGTTGATAGCTTGATACAAATAATAAACTTATTACAGGATGACATAAAGTCCCTAAAATCAGAAAACGAGGCATTGCAACAAAAAATAAAGACAGTAGAATCAGATGTTGAAACTCAAAGGAACTCCAACCAGTGGCAGAAAGTAAGTTACAGTAGACCTAGAAAATATTCTGATGTGGTTTCAAGTAGTTCAGTTGTATGTGTAAACAGATATAGTGTGCTAGAAAACATCGAAAGTGAAGTGGATATGAGGTCAAATGTAAATCAGGCAGGGAACTCACAAAAGAAGACAAGTGTAAGAATGCCCATAAACAAAGGACAAACTATAAAGCAATCTCAAGTGCGCAAAGCTTCAATCAATAAGATTGGTACAAGAAGAAAGCTCCAGACAGAGTCGCAAGTGTACATATATGGTGATAGTCATGGTCGAGGACTGTCTATGAAAGTGAGCGATAATTCTAAACACAAATTGGCAGTACAAGGGAACATCAGGCCTGGAGCGAAAAGTGTTGATGTGTTATCTGGCATCAATCCGAACAATGTAAATAAAGAAGGTAATTGTGTAGTAATATTAAGTGGAACAAATGATGTGGCTAGCAATGAAGGTTGTGAGGCTGTGAGTAGGATTAGAAATAAACTAGCTGTTTTGAATAAATGTAAGTTAATAGTAGTAAACATTCCTTACCGGTACGACCTTATTAAAGAGTCATGTGTTAATAAAGCTGTACAAGCCACTAACTTAAAACTAAAAGCAGTATGTAATCAATTCACGAATGTTGATATGGTGGATATCAGTAAGTTAGGTAGGGAAATGTATACTCAACACGGTATGCATCTGAATCAAGCAGGGAAGGATCTATTAAGTATAAAGATCTGTGAAATAATTGATAAGAGCATAGACACTACATTAGAAAGTAAAAAGGCAATAGCGATGCCTTGGTCTGTACAGGAAAACCCAAATTACCCGACTCCATGAATGAATTTAAAATTCCGTGGGGCCGGGTGAAAACTTCAAACCTAACAAAGTCGCTTAAAATTAATGATATAAGTAGAAATGTAACTGTTAATAAACGATCAAATGTACAAGGTAATATGAGTCAGGGAGTAGAATCGATTTCAGTCAATGCTGTCCACTTAGCCCAACTATCTAATAAAGCTGACGATACACACTCAGTGACCAGCAATGCTCTTAAACTATGCTTTCTTAATGTACAAGGGTTGAAGGACAAATCATTCCTTATTTCAGATTTTGCCTACGAAAATGATTTACATATTTTCTGTGTGAGTGAACATTGGAGTGCAGACAGTGAACTCCAATACAACAATATAGATGGTTTTTCTATGGCAAATAGTTACAGTAGGAGTATATACATACATGGTGGGGTCGCTATCTATGTTAATAGCAAAATAGAATATCGTCAATTAGATATAACTTTTCTTAATACTGAACGTGAATTTGAATCAACTGCAATTTTTCTGGATCAGTACAAGTTAATAATTGTATCTGTTTATAGAACTCCTGATAGTAATCCAAGTATTTTTTTAGAAAAATTGGAGAAGTTATTGGTCTTTCTCAGCAACTGGCATAATTATGAGATAGTAATAGGGGGCGATGTAAATGCACATTTTGATGTGACTACTGACAAACGAACTGTCCATGAGTTACTTAATCTACTCAGACAACATAATCTTCAAGTGGTTAACCGTAAACCGACTAGAGGCAAAGCGTGCTTAGATAATGCATTTACCAATGTAAAAACGGAACATTTAACCAGTAATGTATGTCAATTTCCTTTCTCAGATCATGATGCCCTGCTAGTCAATCTAAGTACAACAAAAGTAGAATCCTGCAACTTTAGTTTTCCCACCACCGAACTCATAGCAACTAGGCCCATCACAGAAACTAATTTGCAAAGTTTCATTCAACAATTATCGTGTATAAACTGGGAAGTAAACATTAAGTATGATAATTTAAATGCCAGCGATACATTTGATCTTTTTTTAACAAAGTTTCTAAATATTTTTGATATGTGTGTGCCTAAAAGGGTGGTCCGATATAATTCATCAAAGAAAACAAAGTTAGGTAAAAGAACGTGGTATACCCCAGAACTCTCTGCCATGAAAGCTAAAGTAATGCAGTATTATAATATATATAAGAATAAAATGACTAGTGAATCCAGTGATATTTATAAGTCTCAAAGGAGTAAATATAAATCTGCAATAAAGGTAGCGAAAGCAACATACAATGAAAATTGCATTGAATTAGCATCAAATAAATGCAAAACTGCATGGAAGATAATCAACAAGGTAAGCAATAGTAATAATAATAACAACAATAATGTTACGCTGTCGCCTGATACTCTTAACACGTATTTTGTTACTTCCGTAGAGGAAATCAAGAAAAACAATGCAGATACTAATGTAAATATGTATCAGTATTTAAGTCAACATAGTCTATTTAATAGTTCTTTTGTTATTAACCATGTTAGCCCTGATGATGTCATAAAAGTAGTTAAAAAAATGAAAACTTCGGACAGTAAGGATATATTTGACATATCGAACAACCTTATAAAAGCTATCATTAATCAAATTGCGCACCCCCTTGCAATATGCTTCAATAAATGTTTCTCTCAAGGTATTTTTCCTAAAGCACTTAAAATAGCAAAAGTTATTCCTATATACAAAACGGGAGATCGATCGTGTTCATCTAATTACCGTCCAATATCCCTTATTCCAGTTTTTTCTAAAATTATGGAAACTATTGTTAAAGATCAGCTATATAAATATATGACTGAGCAAAACATAATTCTTGAAGCTCAATTTGGATTCAGATCTGGGAAATGCACAATTGATGCAGTAGAATCACTAACGAAAAAAATATATGAAGTTTTTGAAAATAAGGGTTTTGCTTTAGCTACATTCTGCGATTTAAGTAAAGCATTTGATTGTGTAGATCATAAAATTCTATGTGATAAGTTAGCGTATTACGGATTCCACAGTAGCAGTTTAAACTTTGTAAAATCCTATTTAAAGGAACGTAAACAGATAGTCAGTGTTAACAACATGCATTCAAACATCTTAGAAGTGAAATATGGGGTACCGCAGGGTTCTGTTCTGGGTCCGGTACTATTTTTAATAATGATAAATGATTTGCCTCTAAATACTAATACCACATCAATTCTATACGCGGATGACACTACGCTACTTAACATAAATACAAGCTTTGAAGAAGTGTATATAGAAGCTCAAGCTGCATTAAGAGAGGCAGCGACCTGGTTTAAAAGAAATGGTTTTGTGCTAAATCAAGATAAAACAAAAAAAGTAACCTTTAGTCTCAATCACTGCAATGATAGAGGAAACCATGATGTATCTGAGGTTAAATTTCTTGGTATACGTATAGACAGCCAACTAACCTGGGAACAACATGTCAAATATGTATGTACAAAGCTCTCCCGAGTGCTCTTTCTGTTAAGAAAATTGAAAGATACAGTTCCTTATGAGTATCTGAGGAATTCATATTTTGCATTTTTCCACAGCATAATTGGATATGGGATTTTGCTTTGGGGTAACAGTAGCCAAGCACATGATGTTCTAGTTTTGCAAAAGAAAGCCATCAGGATTATTGTTGGAACACATGATAAAGAACACTGCAAACCACTATTTATCAGGCTTAAGATAATGACAGTAGTTAATGTATATATTTATCAAGTGCTACTTTACACTAAGCAAAACCTGGCAAATATGACACTCAGAGATGAAGTACATACATATAATACTAGATTGTGTAAGAAAATTGATATACCCTTCACTAGATTATCGAAGATCAAAAATAGTTATTTAGTTATAGGACCAAAGCTATTTAATAAACTAACATCCTCCATACAACAGCTGCCATTTAAGGTTTTTAAGAAAAAGTTATATGACTGGTTAATAACGAATCCATTTTACTCGATTCAAGAGTTTATTGAATGTCAAGACATTGTGTCCTAGTTTGCAGTATCACTTTATTTCAAATATTATTAGATTGTTCATAATAATATTAACCAATAACTGATTGTCTGTATGTAATGATTATTTTATATATATATATCTGTATCTATAGCTATGTATATTTCATTCGGACGTTGTCTATTGCTTGTAAAGCTCAATGACAATAAAATATTCTATTCTATTCTATTATAAAATGCGTGCAAGCTAATATACCATATAAACGATTATTCTAACGTCTACAGTTCACTTTTACTAGATATGCTTTCACCAAGGATTTATTTCGTGATCACGGGGACTGTATGAGCCGAAGACAGGTGATGGTAGACAAGGCCAACTCTAGGCAATTTGCCACCCCGTGCAATGACAGTATCTTCCGCCTCCTTTCTCCAAAAACAGCAAATCTTAAAAGCCACATTTTTAAGTACGCTTTTCACAGAATTTTATAGAACTCTTTTTATAGAATTCAATATCGAGCTTCAATCTCAATATATTAGTTTGTAAATCCAGTGCACCGAGCTTTTTTTATCTTTATTTCTTGATTTTCCTTTCTTTTTTTTTTTTTTTTTTTTTTTTTAAATCTTGTTTCCACCTTCAATGATAAGGAACTACATAAAGACAACATTAGTTTTCATATCAAAAATGTGATAACCAAATGGAACAGGTGTCCGCTATTGTTCAAGAATTGAGTTCTTCTATTTTACATCAATCAAGCAATTCATGCTCGGATTCGACTATTTGCTTTAGCACTGTTCATGTGACCTTAAACTAATGCGACCTAAACATGATTTATAGATGGAGTATTGAAATAGAAGATCAGCTTAGTTAATTTAACTACCATCATCATGAAGCATGTTTCCAACAAGAAATATTTACTGTAAGTAATATAGTCATGAATGACAGATTTTGCTACCCTTCAAAACTTGTCGCCCCGTACAAATGCAAGTGTTGCACATGTAATAGAGCCAGTCCTGATCGAATGGAATGTTAAGATTTAATATTCAGTCACTACACGGATACAAACTTATAAGGCATAAAAACGATGTTTGCAGTGTGCACTGCTCACTTTTAATAAGTATGCTTGTATGAGGGGTTCTATTTTTTAACACAGAAGATGTGGGAGCTGGAGAAAGAGGAGGCTGGGTCAAGTTCTAATTACTATAGGGCGTTATAGACGCTACGCGCAGGCACTTGTGGGCACAATCCTACGCATACGAGCCTAATCTCTACCATGTGTTGCTTTCTTACGTGCAATTTGCTGGCTGATTGAACATATAGCATTTTTCCTCAACAGAGAGGCTGTATGTGACGTGGCCCTAAAGTTTTAAGGTTGAATTCGAACCACCGCAATGTGTTCACGTTTAAAATCTGTCCCACCGGAAGCAAGTCTGGAACCCTAGCAGCAAAGGCATGCGCTAGCCACGTAACGTACAATAGCATCGTAATTAAGCATTCTTCTTACTCCGTTTCTCTCCTGTTTAGTACCTATACAAGTAAGTTCTTTAAATATTACTCCTCCTTTGCGATTTAATAAATTTCTACCTGTAAAATTTTCCCGTCCTACCCTGAACCAGAAAGATACAAATCAAATTTCGGATAGTACTTAGTATCTCCCCAAAATCTATCAACGAGTCCGAAGCCTGTATTGTGATTTATAGTGAGCCGTTGTAAGCGACCTTGTTTATGCGTATACCCACCGCGTCCTGTACGGACGCACCCCTTCGCTACTGCTCGGGTCCCCTTGCTGCCCTCCTGTTCTTGCTGACGATGTAAATGTCCTTGTAACAGCGGACAATACAGTTGAACTAGAAAGTAAATTAAAACAAACTGTGGAGCGTTTGATAAAATGGACATCTCAGAATCAACTGCTGATAAATGCAAAGAAAACAAAAGCACTAAATTTTCATTACTCATGTACACCTCGAACAGTACCTCCCATTGTGATAAATTCAACTGATGTAGACTATTCAAAATCCACTAAATTTTTGGGTGTAACAATAAGCAATAGGCTTACATGGGATGCACATATTACTGAGCTAAACAGCAAATTAAGCCGTATCTGTTTTGTCATTTATAGACTACGTGGTTCAGTGTCAAAAGAAACGTTGCTGTTATTGTACTATGGTAAGTTTCAATCCTTGTTAAATTACGGAATAATTTTCTGGGGAGCCTCCTATTCCAGTGTTACTACTTTTCGTCTACAGAAAAAGGCAATAAGATCTATTTTTAATCTATCACCAAGGTCATCATGCAAAAGGGTCTTTCAGTCAAATAAAATTTTAACTGTGCCTTGTCTGTACATATACAAAAATATCATGTATGTAAAGAGAAATGAAAGTAGTTTTCTTCATGTTGACGATGTACATTCATACAACACACGACAAAAGAATAACATATTCACAGCATACCAAAACTATGCGTGCACCAAAAGAAGTGTTCTTCCTATGTCCGCTAAGTTGTTTAATAAGCTCCCAAGTTATTTGAAGGATATCAAAAACATACGAAATTTCAAAAATGAACTATTTAATTTTTTGTGTAACAAAATGTATTATCATATTAATGAATACTTGGGTGATAGTTTGTAAAATAATGTAAATCAATTATATTGAAATGTCTTCTTATTATTTGACAAGTCCTATGTACTGGTCTCTGACCAATAATGTACGACATGGATGAATAAACAATGAATGAATGAATGAAAAAAAAAAGCATTCATGCTTCTTACTGGCCACCTAACACAAGTTTGCTCGTGTTTTATACACTAGTTTTTATGCCATACGTCCACACTGTATTTGTGCCCATTACAGTTGCAAATAACGAACCGCTATCAATACCAAGTGATTTGCGGGAGACACTAAATAATGCCCCAAAAATTCTAATGACCACATAGCACAGTTAGATGCGTGCTTTTGGCACAACAAATCGTTTTTATGGAAAATATGTACCCGGGGTCAAGTTTACATTAGAATCGGGGATTGATATTCTTATGCATAAAAAATGACACTCCTTTTAACCGTAGGAACTAACCGTCTTATTAGAATACGGTGACAAGACGTCACGTTTTTAACGGGAAACAAAATGTCCGTCTTTTTAATGTCCCCTCTTGTTTAGACTCGTAGTTACATAGTATTTTAGTAATTTCTTCTATGGACTTCAACAGATTTTGAAGGAAAAACGAAACCTTCTACATGAAATTTAATCATTAAAAATATATATATATATATAAATTTGAAAGAAAATCGATGCTATTACTTCTAGTTTTTGTTAAATGTTAAAAGATAAATTGAGCTTTACTAAGTAAAAACCTGTTATTTTGAAAAGGTAGAGACTTCTTTCTCACTGGCATGAGCAACGACGTAACAAGGATCAATCTTCATTAGGAGGATGAACGAAACAAGTATTTGTTCATGTATATACTCAACGTCGCTAACGCGCCTGCTCCATATGAACCCTTCTACATCGCGCTGCCCAGACTGACGCTGAGCGCAATACTAGCTTCTTGTGACTATCTAGTACTGGTTGATATGTGTTTTTCGCACTGGAGAATGAATTGCACAGTAGTTCTACGTACTGTAGCGTATCAACACTAACACCTGATGCTAATGTACACTTTAAGCTTACGTATATAGCAATTAGTGGGTATGCGCCAAAAAAAATAAGAGGGCCCATAATGCATCAGAATGTTATTTATACTACGAAAAGTGAAGTAAAATATTCTATGAGGTGGTCCCCGTATTATTAATTTGCACGCAAATGTGCATGCCACTAACTTACAAGTGTTTTCTATATTATTATTATTATTATTATTAAATTTTCTCTCACCTGAGGAAAATTTCTCAACTTACTTCTGCTGTAATAGTTTAATGCTTTCCTCCGGTACATCTTTTCTTGTAACATAAACCTTCGCTGACATGTTTGGAGAATATACTGAAAAAGTTCTAAATCCTTTTAAGCAAATATCTGTTCCCTTTTTCTCTTTATGAAAATCAACTGAACATCTGCTGCTGCTCAAACTGCTTAAAGCACAACACCACTGGAAATATTGATTGTGAGCAGAAGTAAATAAGATCTGTCCTGCACGTAAATTTACTCCTCGCTGAATGATCATATTTATCTTGTACTTTAAAAAAATATATTCTTGCTTATCAAGATTTGATCAACTTGACCATTAAAATTAAGGCAAATCTTAATACATGTTGGTTGAATTTCATATTCCACAAAAACACATGTTTCTGTTGTACCGGCACTCGAGCGGTCAGGTACGAAGTGTCATTCTCTCGAAGGGGACAGTGAAGGCGCATACCCCTCTCCAAAACGAGTAAATCTTTACACATTATCTGAATTTTGATAATGAATTTGTTTAGACGCATACATGGGTGTACTAAAGGAGAGGAGAGAAGAGAGGAAGAATCATAATTTATACGTAAAATTTAGTAGGCGTACGGTATCTCAAGAACCTGTTAAGCTAGGAACGTGGAATCAATACACCGGTATACTCTTCTCATTAAAAACGGGTATGTAGGCCTATCCTAGTGTTTCTGGGAATTTTGGTTTTAAAGGGAGAATTTTATATCTATATTAAATAAAATGATACGTATGTAGACTATTCGCCTTATTCAGAGTCGTTTTGACATATGATTAGTGTCATACTAAAAGCCTGACTACTGCAGGAAACATATGTTAGTCGAACTCTTTAGCATGTCACTAATCACACGTCAAAATGACTCTGCATAAGGCCCTATGTGTTTATGTTTCACCATCTTCGGAACAGTCGTGGATCTAGGAAACACTGCTTTAGAACAACTGGTGGCGAATTCCGGAGTGTCTGAAATGAACTGTGACATTCTCGACGCCGCGCCGTTTAAGGTCAAGTGCACCCCCATCGGCATGAAGATAAGAAACAAGATGCCCAAAATACTGAGATTAGTGTCGAAATCAGAGTTTTCGGTGTTGCTAAGCTGATTGGTTAGAGTTAGAATGATATTTCAAATAGAAAAGAACGGGCATGTCAGCTGCCTGGGGAATTGATAGGGGCCAGGGCCGTACTGGCCAGGCGGGAAACCGGAAAATTTTCCGGTGGGCCCTGAACGGTTAATTTTTTTAGTGGACACTCCGCTCTGTATCGTAAGTATAGCGGTATAGATACAAAAAAAAGGCACACGTCACGCACTTCTACGGGAGTAACGGAACGGAGGGTAACACGTCGAGTACCGGCAATACAGTCAGCTAATACCAAATCAATATTGTTGCCCCATGAGCCTTTCATAGTTTTTCGTATTCAACCCTTCAAAGGTTACTGATTTTCCACCCTACTTTATTATTTTGCTAATATTGAAGTAGGCAGCTAAATCGAAATCTCAAATGATGCCATAACTTGAAACTAAATAATAATTCACACTTTATAGTATCGTTGTTTTCTGCATTACCCACAATTCTTCACTCACTCTTCGCGTGATGAACGTCAATTGTTCTGGTTTCCATATGAACAGAAAAGAACTCGGTAACGTCCAAGGATCTTATAGAATAGAGGACCTGCCTGTGTGTATCTTCATCCTATTAAATTAATGAAGCCAAAAAACAACCGAGCATCGGCAAGTCTGATTGGTTACTCTCGTTTTCGCCATCGTCTGATTGGCTACTTTCGTCTCTGCCATGATTGTTGGCTCAAAACATTGCGATCTTATTGGACGGAGTGGGCAGAGTAGGGGCGGTGAAACTGTGACGTATGGCTTCAAGTTTTTGTTGTAAGGGCAGATCCTATATTTTATAAGATCCTTGGTAACGTCTGCTAACCTAGGATATAAGAGCAACAGGTGGCAGCACTGTACTCATGTAACTATTGTCAGGCAGGTCGTTGGCTTACAAAACTATTTTCGTGACCGGTTACAGCAGAAAATGTTACGTTATTTGTTACTTGGCAAAATGTCAAATATACTGCCTAAAGCTTTGTTCATTGCAAACAATCAACTCCAAAATTAAAATTCTCACTTACAATTACTAGATACTCCAGATATGCTTGGAAGGTATTGCCTTTCTGCCAGTCCGAGCAGGTCTAATACGCTCGTGACCAGTGTTAGAACAATAGTACCCAACAAATTACCTCTGACGATACCAATAGAGTACTGTTCAAGTTCCTTTAATTATCACTTAGACCCGTCACTACACGGTGTTATTCTGAACCAATATACATTCTACCAGTGCATATAATGTCCACGCCATCCAACAAGTGCAGGAAAGCCCCTCCGGACCAGACAAAGGAAATTAAAAAGAAGTTCAAGGGACTGCGATACACAGCACTCGGTACCGGCCCCCGCCAGCGAGTACCCCTCCCCGCTAGCAAACTAGACAAGTGCAGCCAAGAAGTGCTAGAAGACAGCCTCCAGAACACGGAGCTGTATGCTCCAGTTGATCCCACCGCACAAAAAGTTATCCTAGCGTCCCCCCCTGAAGAGTCCTCCTCTGCTAGCGACCACAGTTCCAGCTCCCCAGTGGACCCCTCGACACTGAACATTGATGACGTGGTGGTGGTGGTGGACATGGACGACGCCACAGGCCAGGCCCCAGATCCCCCCTGGATTTCAATATCCCAGAAAGACGGCGCGACCTCCAACAGAGGGCCCCATCTCTTCCCTAATGCAGTTTAGAAACATGTTTTCTCCCGTCAGTGTCAAAGCCCAGAGTGATGAAAATGCAGCCTCCACGTCGACAGTGCCCCCACCGGTAGCAGCAGCCAAGAAGATCCCCCCGATCTACATCTATAACATCACCAACAGGTTTGCCTTCGTGAAATCCATAGTCAAGACCCTATCTGCCCCTCCCAAACTGGAGCAGCGTCGCGACTATGTCAAGTTTCAATGCACTACACCGCGCGACTTCGAGAAGTTGGACGCCTTTTGCTCCAGCCAAGGCTACTCCTATTCCACGGAACTTCCAAAAGCATCCCGCCCTATGAAAGTGGTCATACGCAAGCTTCCCATAGACGCTGAACCCAAGGACATTTACGAAGATCTCGTGGACCAAGAATTCCCGGTCATCTCGGTGACCCAGCTTCAAGGCAGACCTGACAGCACAGGGCAGCGTCCTCGCTTCCCGCTCTTTCTGGTGCACCTCACTAAGTCAAAGGAAGCGGAAAAAATCTATGACCTCCGCTATATCCTGTGCTATAGGGTGGAAGTTGAGCCCTACAAAGGCGCTGACATTTTACAGTGCTTCCGCTGCCAGCGCCTCGGTCACTCCCAACTGACGTGCCGAGCGGACGCCCGGTGCGTAAAATGCAGCGGCCAGCACCATACGTCGGAATGTCCCAAGAAGACCCGTGACTCGCCAGCGTCGTCAACTGCGGCGGCAATCACCCCGCCAACTACCAAGGATGTGAATATATCAAAACGGCTAAGAGCAGAAGAGCAGCCAACCAACAAGAGTCCAACACCTGCACAGAACACCTGCAGCACCCAATAAGAAAGCTCAACGGCCCCCAAAGCCAAGTCCACACCCGCCAACAAGACCACCTCCCAACCATCCAAAACAGCCTCGCAGGAACCACGTAAGAACAGTGACAGTAAAACTAGTGATAGTGCAACTAGTGACAGTGCTAAGATTACGAAAAACACTCAGTCAGTGCGACCCACGGATGCCACCGCCAAGCACTCCCGTACTAACCAACAGACCACGCCTCCACCTGCAGAAACCAATCTGGCCAACAAACCCTCGCTAGCAGCCTCTATCAAAGAACTTCTAGATCTCTTCAAGGAACTGAATCTCACATCCATCATCCAGAAGCTAAAGAAAGGTTTAAGAAAGATAGTAGCAGCCACAGATCCCATCACGCAAATGATTACTGTCCTGGAAGTAGCCGCAGACCTTTTGGATGATGGGACGCAATAAATTTGCAATTACCCGCAATCTGATAGTGGCGTGCTAGAACGCTGCCGGCATAGCCGACCAACGTGAGGAATTACAGGATTTCCTCACCCGAGAAAGAATAGACGTGGCCCTCGTCAGCGAAACTCACCTGAAGCCCGACAAGCAATTTACTGTCAGGAACTACACAACATATCGCTCACACCGACAAGGACCCATGGGGGGTATGGCCATTCTCATAAAGTCGCACATTGCCCACGACCCTCTCCCCACGCCGGCACTAACCTCACTTGAAACAATAGGAGTCACGGTCCACTCCCCGGACGGCCCACTGCAGCTGATCTCCGCCTACAAACCTCATAATGGGCCTCTTCACCCGCCAGACCTCACTCTTCTCAGGAGGCTGGGACACCGAGTGCTGGTTGGTGGAGACTTAAACAGCAAACACCCACACTGGAACTCAAGAACCTCCAACCGAAATGGCCGCATTCTGTATCAGGCTCTCCGTGGCGTCGACTTTCTGCCTTCCGCGCCCACGGAACCTACGCACTTTCCCCGGAATGGCGGACAGCCCGATATCTTGGACATGGTGCTTAGCGCAAACATCGCCTTGACGGACGGCCCCATTACCATTCCGGAACTCAGTTCAGATCATATCCCCATCAAGCTAACAGTGGCCCTCCGCACACATGTTCCTGCAAGGCAACTACCAACACTGCGACAGACCAACTGGCAGCAATACATGAACCTTCTGGCAGCGTTGGTAGACCCTCGTCTCCACCCCCGAAGACATCAACGCAGCAGTAGCATCCTTAACCTCCAACATCCTCACTGCGATGGATGTGACCACCACCACCAGCAACAATCCATCTCACAGCAGCAACCAGACCCGGCAGAGGCTCGCACCTCGGCACTCATCCACCTCAAACGAACAGCACGAAAACTTTGGCAGCGAACACGACACTCAGAATACAAACGTGTATGGAACTCCCTTTCCAAAAGAATAAAGAAGAGACTGCTACGCAGGCGTCTGCAGAAGTGGAATAACACCCTACAGGAGATGGACACACCTTCACGCGACTTTTAGCGACTAGTCAGAAAACTTGCCCGACCAACTGGCCCACCACGTGCGCAACCCCTCAGAAGTCCCCAAGGATTGGTGTACAAACCGGAAGAGCAAGCCACCCTCTTTGCGGACTACCTGGAAGGTGCTTTTCAACCGAATGATATACAGCCTGATGCCGAGACGCTGGCGGCAGTTCAGCACTCCATCCACACTGCCAATCACCTTCAACTGTTGAACCAACCCTCACTGGTACGCCCAAGAGAAGTGGAACAAATTGTAAAGCATCTCCCGACCCACCGTGCCGCTGGACCGGATTGTATCCCACCCCAAGCGCTCAAACACGCACCAAGGAAAGTCATAGTGCTCCTTTGCCGTTTGATCAACGCCATCTTCAACACAGGCCACTTCCCCCCAGCCTGGAAGGACGCACGAGTCATACTCATCCCTAAGACGCTGGGGAACAAATCAGAACTCAAAAACCACCGCCCTATCAGTTTGTTATCTCACCTCAGCAAACTTGTGGAAAGGGTCATCCAACGGCGCCTGCAGCAGCATTTCACGACCCGGGACATTCTCCCGCCGCATCAATTTGGTTTTCGACCAGGACACGGCACGACAGTCCAACTAGTGCGAGTGGCAGATGACATCACTTTCAGATTTAACGAACGTGGGCACACTTTAGGCCTTTTCTTGGACATAGAAAAGGCTTTGACAAAGTGTGGCACGAAGGTCTCATTCATAAACTCTCATAAACTCATGCAAGCGAGTTTCCCAACCTACCTCGTGAAACTGTTACACAACTATCTGCAAAACAGGAGTTTCCATGTACACCATGCAGGCCATACCACCACGTCAAGAAGTATTCGAGCGGGAGTTCCGCAGGGTTCCTGCCTCTCCCCCATTCTCTACAACGTATATACCAGCGACATCCCTCAGACCGCCAACACCACCACTGCCACATATGCCGATGACACCGCACTGTTTGCCAGCCATCTGAATCACCGGTTTGCAGAAGTCTATTTGCAGCGACACATCCACATGTTGGAAAACTGGACACGGAATTGGCGCATCAAGATAAATCCCAACAAGACCACCCTGGTGGACTTTACAAAAAACAGGAAGCAGAGACCCATCCACTTCTCACTACAAGGAACCAACCTCCCACTCAGTCCCCAAGCAAAGTACCTCGGTGTCATCCTCGACAAGAAACTTCCCTTCATCCCCCACCTCTCCACGACAGCGAAGAAGGCGACACAATGCTTCCGAGCCCTCCTTCCGCTCTTCCTGAGCCCCCAAATCACCCATGAAACCAAGCTTCACGTCTACAAGATGTGCATCAGATCGGTACTGCTGTACGCCTACCAAGCTTGGGGCCACGTACCACACACACATCTCCGCCAGCTGCAAGTGGTTCAGAACAAAACTGCGACAGCAATCACAGGACACTCGTGGGACACCAGTGTGGCTCAACCTCATGAAGATCTCAACTTGGCGACGCTGAATGAGGTCAGACAACAACAATCAGCTTCCTTCTGGCGCCAGGTCAGAAGTTCTGCATACCCACACATTGAGAACATCGCCACCAAAGAACCAAGAAGACATTTGTACAGGATGCCTCGCCCCTGAACACCCCAGATGACCAGCACGGAACCAGCGACAGTTGCGGCCCCGAAGAACAGTTACGCCACTGAAAACAAGCCACGATGCAACAAACATGGAAGGCAAGGGCTCAAGCCCGTCACTTCACCACTCAACAACAGCCACGACAATGACTGACTGACTGACTGTCTACAGCATTATGAAATGTATTGGCTTACAACTACGCTATAACCGAGACAATGATGTTTTTTTTTGTAGTAATCGTCACAAAAGTGGCGCAAAATAACATTGCACTGTCTTGAACAAGACTTATCGGCAATTTACAATGGTAATTACATGTGTAAAATGTAAAGATTGGATTAGTGGGAAAATGATAAAAAGTAATAATAAGATGAGTACAAAGTCATAAAACATGTACAAAGTAAGAAGTATGATAAAATAAAAATACATGAAAAAGTAATGTCACAGTCGGGAAAAAGTCAAATCAGGAGAGAAGTATGGCACAATAGGGAAAAGGTCAAAATCGGGAGAGAAGTTCGAACAGTTAAAGATGGCTGAAGGCCAAGATGGACAGGGCAAAAGGTAGAGAAAAGTGGGGAGTGTAAAATGAATTGAAAAAAGTCCCACTCAACTCTCGTCCTCACAGAGCACACTAAACATGTTGCACTCGCCGTAACGGCCAATGTCGAACTCCAGACAATGATGCACCGCCACGATACGTTGATACTCCGCTCCAGCATTACTTCATATTGTACCACTTGCAAATGGATCCTGTCGACCGAGTCCCAGAAGTATTTGCCATATATCATTCACGCCATCTGTCATCTTCCATCATATGCACAGTAGTCACCTACATCAGTTCCTGAATAGCCCCAGGAACAGAAGATAACTGCATCCGTTCACTAACAGAACCTAGTGTTGTGGCGTCCAGTACAAGTCATCCTCATTTTCATCATCATTTCAAAATATTATTCCTTTGCATTGTTCTCCTGTTACTGTTCTTATTTGTTCTTAGATTCACGCACTTCGCCTTCATTCACTGAAAATTTTGTTATTTTCTTGTTCCATATTCTTAAACCTACATGCACTTATTTTCTTTCTGTTGTTATTATTATTAGATTTATGTGTCACCTGTTCCAATTTATCTCTACTATATATATATATATATATATATATATATATATATATATATATATATATATATATATATATATATATATATGTGTGTGTGTGTGTGTGTGTGTGTGATTTACTTAAAATAATATATGAATAAAGGAAAACCCCTTAGACCAACCACAATTTTTGTAGCCTCTGCAATTCTAATACAATACTTACCCGAAGAAAGGGCGCAACCCTTTAAACGGGTAGACGACAAAAAAAACCTTCTACAGCGATACTTTCCCGGAGCTGTGCTCTGAAGCGTCGCTAATTGTATAGTGTCGATTTTTGGAAAAACCTTTCTGTTCCTCATCCTGGGCCTCACCTTCTGTCTCTTTCTCACGAACCATCTGTCAGACTTATCTAGCCAAGGGCAACTGGATCCACAGATCGAGCCAGGGGAGTTGCTCCATCAGGACAACTTGGATGGAACGGATTGTCCCATCTTTGCTCATCTCACTTACATCACGCATCATTGCTTCATTATTTCGGCACACGGTTTTCCATTATGGCTGATCCTCCTGGTGCCACTGGATCCTTTGTAAATAGACGCCATAATGGCCTTCCTTCTGTGTTTGCCGTTCCCTCTGCTTCGGCTGTGAAAGTGACAAAGCGGAAGGATTTGAGCAACAGACAGCGTACGGAGTCAGGCAGTTCTACCGACTCTACAGCTTCCAATGTCTCCATGAGATCCAGATCGCCACATAGTCAACAGCTCTATGCTGATTCTGTTAAACACCCTCGCCATCCGGCAAAGAAACAACATCAAGATAATCTTCCGGATACTTCTGACATGGAAGCCCAGCCGACAGTCATCAATCATTTATCTCAACTTCCATCTTCCTCACCAACTCATCCGATACTTTACTCATTTCTGCTGCAAAACTTTGATGCTAAGTACTCCAACGAGAAATTCGTGACTATTCAACTTCGCAAGTACTTACCTAGTGCTCCTTTGTCCCAAGTCGTCAAATCACGTAATGGCATTATATTAAAATCATCAGATCCTAATTTCGCCATACTCATTCGAAATAAAGCCTCATTTGAGATCTTTTGCAAGCAGGCTACGATTACATCCCTCAACTCTACCAAACGTAAACAAGCGCCTCCACCAAAGCGACCTCCACTTCTTTCAGTTGTTATTCGTGGAGTTGACCCTTCTTACACCGATGAGGAGGTTCAAGAAGAGCTTCAGTATGAAGGACATACTATCCAAAAGGCTGTTCGAATCAGAAGCAATGCTGGCGCCACCTATATGGTGCGTATTCCTACATCCTCCCAGGACACAATTGACAATTTGCTCACCCATGGAGCATATACGTATTTATAAATGGAAACATGGTGTTGAGCCCTCCAGGTCTTCTACACCTTTGCCGCTACGATGTGAAAAATATCAGCAATATAATTCACATTACACATCAACCTGTCCAAATCCGACCGTTTGCGGCTTTTGCTCTGGACCTCATCAGACTCGAGTTTGTCCTAATATGGCACAGCCTCCGAAATGTCCAACTTGCACTGATCAACACCCAGCTTATAGCTATAAGTGCAAAGGCAAACCTCCCGCTCAGGAGTCCCGCCCTGAACTCGTTGTTCCTCTGAAAACTGTCTAGTCATCTACTTCCACTGGCAACTCAGTTAACGATCTCGGCACAGTTCCCAGCAAACTTCTTGAATTTCTAGCTCTAACTCTACAAAATATTCCACTTTTTCAACGTCAGTACGTCCTTCAACAAATCATAGCCGCTGCTAAATCTACATTTCATGTCTCATTATACGCCACTCAGAATCAGATACTATAGGCAACAATCATCCAGTAGATCAAGTTGATCTTAACTGTTCTTCACTTCAACCTCATGTCTCTCATACACTTCCCAATCATGTTCTTACCACTCCCATCACAGTATCAGAAATCACCTCTATCATCCAGCACAAACGCAATACTTCACCAGGCTTCGACTCCATCACCTATCGACATATTAAAGAAAGCCCCGCTATACTACCCACTCTTCTGGCACTCATTTATACGTTCATATTACGCACAGGTTTTCCCCACAGACTGGAAAGTATCCAAGACCCTCATGTTTCCCAAACCAGCTAAACCACCGTCCGATGTTCCTTCTTACCGACCTATTCAGTTAACATCTACTTTCAGTAAAATATTCGAGCGCATTCTTGTGAAACGCCTACACCCATATTCCCTAGAGCGTCAGCTACTACCGACTCATCAAGCTGGTTTCCGTCTCTCTTTCTTTATTAACGATCAGTTACTTCGTCTCACAACCCTCATAATGAATCATTACAACTCTATTCAACCATCTTGTCTTGTCCTTTTCGATCTTGAAAAAGCTTTCGACAAGATTTGGCATATAGCGTTAATTTATAAACTCATTAAATTTCAAATTCCGATGGCATACATTCGCATCATTTATCATTTTCTCGTCTGTCGCATCTCTTACACTGCCATTAACGAACAGCTATCTCATCCAATTTTCCTCATGTGCGGTGTTCCTCAAGGTTCTACTCTTTCCCCATTCTTGTACATCCTTTTTGTTGCCGACCTTCCACACCTTCCTACCGACGTCCACCTGTTTCAATATGCAGATGATAACGCCTTTCTTGCTCTTGGCAAAACTATTCAGGATATCAACCTCTCACTACAAATAGCCATCGATCGTTTCACCCACTGGTGTTCTAAATGGAGACTCAAGATTAACGCCACAAAAACTCAAGCTATTGTATTCATACCATCCCGCAAACGCACTAAAGTCCACCAGAATCCATCTCTTCTGTCACTTCATGTCCATAATACGCCCATCATTTCCACACGAACCGTTACATACTTAGGTATATTTTTCGACCATCATTTAACTTGGAAGTCTCATCTTATTCATGTTAAACTAAAGCCTATAACCGCCTAAATCTCCTGAAACAACTCACCGGCACAACCTGGGGACTCAAAGCACCCGTTGTTCTGAACACATACAAGGCTTTCCTTCGACCCATTCTCACATATAGTTTTCCGGCATGGATCTTCGCTCCTCCCTCATACTACCAGAAACTAGCCATTTTAGAAAGACATGCTTTCCGCATTGCCTTCCACATTTCTCTCCCCAGCCCAACCCGTGATTTATATTCCTTACTATCATTTCCTATACTCAGCTACCATCTCGAAACTCTTCGCTTAAAATTCATTACCCAACGCTACACACATCACCATTCTCTACTGTTTGAAACTATGCACCACCTTGCACTTCACTCCTCGCCTGCACGATACCATAATACCCCACTTCATCTTCTCTTTACACTATATTGCTACACAGTCCCTCCGGACCATCTCGATCTACAGATCCTCCAAGACTACCGTTTGCATGTACATCTTCCTCATATATTCCCATCATATGCACAGTGATTCCATTTCTCTAACAGGGTTCACCACGTCTCCATTAGCCTAGAGCCACCCCTAGGCAGAAGATAACCTCATTTGTCTTTCTAACAAACTTATGGTGTTGTGGCGTCAGGTGCACTTCACCTCATCACTCATTTTCATCATGCCTTATGATTTCTCTTTCTTTGCTCTTTGTTTTTTGTATTAAATTTCTCACACTCGTTACATTGTGTTTTCTACTCTAACTAAATATGAGTATGTTTTCTATCCTATAAATGTGTATGTGATTGTGATTATGTATGAATGTGTTTCTACCCCTATTTCTGTATTATAAACTCTGTTGTATTTATGCTCATGTCTATACCTTGTTTATGTTCCAGGATACCCGCAAATATGTTTATGATCTTAAAGATCATAAAGACCTTTCCACCAGAATGATGAAGATAATAATAAAGTTTAATAAATAAATAACACAGCCCATAGCCCAACAACCAATCCTTCACTACCATAGTGATCCCCTCAACTCCCTTCCCTAAAAGAGGGTGTAGCCCTCTTAGAGGTTGCTTGCCCATCGCTAGCCTTAAAAAAACTTCTACAGCCCACCCATCCCCGGATGGGAATGGAATTCTTGAAAAAAAATGGTGTTAAATCTTTGTATTTTAACCGTGTATTGGCATAAAGGTTTCAGCGCTGAAGTCCCAATACGTTGTTGTTAAAATTGAGAGTAGATGATTAATGGTGGCATGGAGAGAAATTTTGGGGGGCAATCCGCTGAGGTTTGAGGTAGATCCAATTACGTCTTGCACAGGATTATGACGGATACCCTGCCGGCGGGACGAAGGCGTAATTAGTGTAATCGAGCAAGTGGCCCAGCGGCGGCATCCCCTAGCGGCCCGCCATTCGCACATCGATGGGCCTACGGCGGCCCGCTGGTAGAATGCTTATGGGGTACTTTAATATTTTCAAGGATGTTTTAAGTAACATCGTTGAATATTTTGATACTTTGTAGACAGCAGATTAATGGAGGTATCTTTTGCAAGGTAAAGACCTAAAAAGTAGAATTAATAAGAAGGTTAGTCTGACGAGTGATCATGATAGTGTATTACAGTAATTCCACTTCACTTATGTGAAAGTTGGGGGAGACAGATATCCTCTGCAAGGATTCATACTAGGTGCATACTTTCAGGTTGTGTTGCTTCTAGGGATGATAGAAGAACATCAGAATATTATCGTTCTATCATCTTTACAAAGTCTGGAATCTACTATTAATACAGGACAATGGAGAAGTGTTGCATTTGTATAAATTATAAACTACTTCTGTTGCTTCATATATGTGTTTGTATATGCACCAGGGGGCGCCTATGAAGGTTTCATGGCACAGATGTGCCATTCTTTTAAGGGGGAGATGTAAAGTAATGGAGGTTATGCAGATGATTGTACAGTTGCAAGAGAAGAATGATTACGTCATTACGTCAGATCAATCAGTGTCAGGGGAGAAATTACTGCCTAAAAAAAAATAAAGTCTGCATTTCAAGACTTTTGAGCATACTTGATCCAAGTGACACTCCCGGACTCCATTTTATTGTCCGGGGAGGGGAGCAGTAAATACATTTGAGTGGGCCCTCTAGAAAGTACCTTCCCGGTGGGCCCTTGGGTTACAGTACGTCCCTGATCGGGGCAACACCAAAGAAGTTTCTTCATCGTGATTTATTCTACTTAATTCTTTATTTCTTAACACAGATAACGCCGAAGATGTTGCTCTACGTGAATGTATTATAAGAATGTATGTATGTATGTGTGTCCATGTTGTATGTTGTTTCCAGCATAACTCGGGAATACATGGGACAATTTCAACCAAACTTGCTACACATATGACACAAAATCTAAAAAAAATAAATAAATAAATAAAAAATAAAAAAATAAAAATAAAGAACTGTAGAAGTAAGATGCCTCTATCGCCTTTAAGGGTGGTAATGAAAAGAGATGACATGCAAAAATAATCGAGCATGACCATGGTAGCATCGAATCTATATTTTCCAGGGTTGCTGAAATGAATAGTGACAATCTTTAATCCATTTAAGTCCAAGTTCGGTCCCTATTAGCACCCCTGGGAGGAATAATAGCATGAAAAATAATCGTCGGGCTCTCCTAAGTTGATTGGTGATAGTTCCGATACCCTTTAAGTACAACTTCAGCCCCTAGTAGGAGTACGCAAAATTTGATTGGCCCTGTTTCTCTCCTTCTATGGGTATAATACATTTTTTAAAAATATGCTTAATTACTGTGTATTATCACGTGATAGGTTATGGACCTATCTAGGATTTAGGTATATAATTTTGTAAATTTGGACGCTTCACACCGATTCTTCCCATGGCTAATAAAATTGTCAAAAATTCAAATTTGTGTAGGGTTCTTACCTCATTATAAGCCTTTATTATACAGGGTGAGTCAAAAGTCCTTGGACATCCTTATAATTTGAACGCGGAAGGGAACAAGCTCAACGTGAGTATGCCAACTGATATTGGGTGAGAGGCTGCAACTTTTGGATTGTCGATCATGGACGCCATCTTGAAATCAGCCACCTTGGATTCAAGTCGAGCATGTGGCATATTAAATAACACTAGCTCGACCTCACAAATGCATTTTTTTTTCAATGTTGGAAGGTTTGGGAGTTGTGAAGATCCAAAGATGAAAAATGACATTGAAACTGACTGATCTCTCTTTAGTGCAGGCAGCTGATCTAAACTGGGTTACATTGATACTAACGTAATCTTTCTTTGTTGTAAGTGATCTAAAATGAGTTGCATTGGCACTGACAGAGAATCTCTCTATGTTGCACGTTATCTAAATGCAGAAGATGCGTTAGGCATAGGCGAAGTAGGCAACCGCCTAGGGCCCCGCGCTTTAAGGGACCCCGCATCGGCACTTGTAAGAAAAGAAAAATACCCTTATTCTTAATCTTAAAGGAAGATGTGTTAAAGCTCTCTTTAAGATTTCTCAGAAATAATCTGACTTGCCGAAAGTGCTCATATTGAAATTGCTTCGTACCTTGTGGTGCTCACAGCTGGAATTTAATACTTGGAAATGCTGCAGCTTCTTGCATTGGAGCCAAATTATTCTTTGGTATTTTACAGAGACTTTTTACTTTGTTCTTTGGTTCAAGTGCCAGATGGGAAGTTCTGAAAGCCAAGGTCGAATTAACTCTGAAACCTTTGTGTGAAACTAGGTGGGAATGCAGAATGGAAAGAGTAGTAATCGCATGACTTGGCCGAACTTTTTGGCCCCTGGGTCCCTGCCTCAGGACCCATGGTCCCTGGCCGGGGTCAATGACCTAGGGGTACCTAGGACCACCCCCTCTAAATTTTGGCAGGGGTACCTTGGCCCACCCCTAAATTTTGGCAGGGGTACATAGGACCACCCCCCTTAAATTTTGGAAATTGCCAAATCTAAAAATTTGGTATGGTAGCCTAGGACCATAGTATGTACCTCTATCAGTATTGGGTGTCTATGTCGTTCCCTTTCATGGGTAAAAAATTGCCAAAAATTCAAATTTCGGGGGTTTTTGACCTAATTTATCCCCTTGGATGAGGTATTATTACCCTATATGGTTGTATGGGCGTATACAGGGGTCCATTACCTTTCATAAGACATGGGTATATTAATGCACCCCTTGAAAAATTTGGGAGGGGTACCTTGGCCCACCCCTTAAATTTTGGAAATTGCCAAATTTCAACATTGGGTATTATAGTACAGGACCCTAATATGTATTATGATAAATTTGGGTGGTCCACCTCATTCCCTTTTAGGGGTACATAGGACCACCCCCCTTAAATTTTGGAAATTGCCAAATCTAAAAATTTGGTGTGGTAGCCTGGGACCATAGTATGTACCTCTATCAGTATTGGGTGTCTATGTCGTTCCTTTTATGGATAAAAAATTGCCAAAAATTTAAATTTCGGGGGTTTTCGGCCTAATTTATCTCCTTGGATGAGGTATTATTACCTTATATGATTATATGGTCATGTATAGGGGTCCATTACCTATCATAAGACATAGGTACATTTGTGCACCCCTTTAAATTTTTGGGAGGGGTACCTTGGCCCACCCCTTAAATTTTGGAAATTGACCAATTTAAACATTGGGTATTATGGTACAGGACCCTAATATGTATCATGATAAATTTGGGCGGTCCACCTCGTTCCCTTCCAGGGGCACAAAATTGCCAAAATATAAACGTAAGCAATACGTTATACCACGTGTTTGGTTTTTGGTCGATTTTATCCCCTTTGATGAGATGTTATTACCTTATATGGTTATATGGTCATGTATAGGGGTCCATTACCTTTCATAAGATATCGGTATATTTGTACAATCCTTTAAAAATTTGGGAGGGGTACTTTGGCCCACCCCCTTAAATTTTGGAAATTGCCCAATTTAAACATTTGGTATTATAGTACCGGACCTTAACATGTATTATGATAAATTTGGGTGGTCCACCTTGTTCCATTTTAGGGGTACAAAATTGTCAAAAATATAAACGTAAGCAATAGGTTGTACCACGTGTTTGGTCTTTTGGCCCAATTTATCCTCTTGGATGAGGTTCTATTACCTTATATGGTTATATGGTTATGTATAGGGGTCTATTTCCTATCATAAGACATAGGTACATTTGTGCACTCCTTTAAAAATTTGGGAGGGGTACTTTGGCCCACCCCTTAAATTTTGGAAATTGCTCATTTTATATATTTGGTATTATAGTACTGGACCCTAACATGTATTATTATGATAAATTTGAGTGGTTCACCTCGTTCCCTTTTAGGGGTACGAAACTGCCAAATTTTAGTACAACCACGTGTTTGGTCTTTTGGCCCAATTTATCCTCTTGGATGAGGTCCTATTACCTTATATGATTATATGGTCATGTATAGGGGTCCATTCCCTATTATAAGACATGGGTATATTGATGCACTCTTTAAATTTTTGGGAGGGGTACCTTGGCCCACCTCTTTATTTTGGAAAATTGCCCAATTTAAACATTTGGTATTATAGTACTGGATCCTAACATGTATTATGATAAATTTGGGTAGTTCACCTTGTTCCCTTTCATGAGTAAAAAAAAAAAATGCCAAATTTTACTACAACCACGTGTTTGGTATTTTGGTTCACCCCTTGGATGAGGTCCTATTACCTTATATGATTATATGGTTATGTATATTGGTCCATTCCCTATTATAAGACATGGGTATATTGATGCACTCTTTAAAAATTTGGGAGGGGTACCTTGGCCCACCTCTTTATTTTGGAAAATTGCCCAATTTAAACATTTGGTATTATAGTACTGGATCCTAACATGTATTATGATAAATTTGGGTGGTCCACCTCGTTCCCTTCCATGGGTACGAAATTGCCAAATTTTACTACAACCACGTGTTTGGTATTTTGGTTCACCCCTTGGATGAGGTCCTATTACCTTATATGATTATATGGTTATGTATATTGGTCCATTCCCTATTATAAGACATGGGTATATTGATGCACCCTTTAAAAAATTTGGGAGGGGTATCTTGACTCATCCACTCAGTTTTAGAAATTGATTAATATAAGCATTTGGTATCTTCGTACAGGTCTTCAATATGTACCACTATAAATTTGGATGGTCCACATCGTTCCCTTTCATGGGTAAAGAACTACCAAAAATCAAATTTCGGATGTTATTGACCCCTATTTAATACGTTATATGGTTTATTACCTCTATATGTTTATGTTCTCTTTTAAATTTGGGAATTATCAAATAACAAAATTCGGTAAACGTTTTCTAGGACCCATTGGTATTCCTCTTATGGCCAAATATTCAAAATTTAAAGGTTATTGACCGGCTTTATTATTGAATAAGTACAGGATTTATTACTTTTTCATAAGACACAGGTGTATTTGTGTACCAATCTTAAATTTTGGGAGGGGTACATTTCTTATTGTCATATCAATAATTGGTAATTGTTCTTTGGGTAAATCATTGTGAAATATGAGTATGATCACGTGATCAGTTATTGACCTATGATGGGATTAGGACATTGGTACATTTAAACTTTGTAGGATAATTTGAGAATGCGTCATTGGTATTGATTATTCCCCGCCAAATATAAACGTAAGCAATACGATGTACCACGTGATTGACTTTGATGAGGTAGTGTACAGGGATACATAGCTATCCTTATTGAATCTTATGACTCATAGTCTTAAGGGAATACATGCTACAACACTGGCAAAGTTATTGTTAATGCAATTTCATTGGTTGATCACTATCTTTCGTGCAATCTGATTGGTTGATCACTATCTTTCGTGCAATCTGATTGGTTGCTGATTTTCAAATCTTTGCTGTATTCAGTTTTAAGTTTTGTTTAACATTTAAAAATCTTGGTTTCGTTCAACATTTTGCACTCACTGATAAATATGATCAAAACCGTTTATTTGTTAATCGAATAATTAAAAAACCGGATAAAGTTTGACGGTTAACCGTGAAACGTAAAATTTTTTAGTTTGAAAATTTTTTGTTGAAAGTTTTTGTTTGAAAACTCTTGTTTCAAATTTGTGTTTGAATTTTTTGTTTCAGAATTTTTTGTTTGAAATTTGTTTCAAAATTTTTTGTTTGAAAATTTTTTGTTTGAAATTTTTTTGTTGCAAAATTTTGTTTGAAAATTTTTTGTTCGAAATTTTTTGTTTTGAAATTTTTCGTTTCCAAATTTTTTTGTTTAAATTCTTTTTGTTTCGAAAGTTTTGTTTGAAATTTTTTGTTTGAAACTTTGGTTTGACATTTTTAAAAGTTTGTGCACTCATTAGTAAAGAACCGGAACTGTTAGAACTAAAACCTCTGGCAACATTGTGGTGCAATAGTACACGTCAGAACATGGTGCAATAGTACACGTCAGAACACGATAATGCAACGTCATCAGTTTTGCATCATATATAAGTATCGTTCGAGTTAGTATTCATGATAACGTCATCATGGCTACTTGTCTGCAGTTTCTAAACACACGTGATGTGATGAAATCATTTACCAAGATTACTGATTTACAACAGAATGTACCTTATAGAATCTTAGCTAGCCAAATGATACCTACAAAGTTTGGATTAAGAATCGTAGTGAAGCTTGAAAATGATAAGAATATAATTTTACCAGCAAGATATTTACCCATGGAAGCATCAAAACAAGAAGAACTGCTGCGTTTCTTAAATACTGGATCTGTATCTTTATGTTACAAAGGATTCTTGGGTCGAAGTCATCAACTTGAATTTAGTACACAGCCGGATTCGTCAGCCATTGTGATGAAATCATGAATCAGCACATTCCAATGACGTCAGCTGTAGTTGTATGAATTTGGTTGGTCGGCATGACGTCAGCAACTGTGATGAAATCATGAATTCAAACGTCAGCACATTCCTTACCAATGACGTCAGCAATAACTATAAACCAGCAAATACAGTGTCATCCCACGAAATCATTTGAGCAAGTGCTTTTCAGGAGGAAAGATGTGTACTTCTAACGATAAAGAGTTCATCTTCGCAAGCTATTATCCAATAAATATATTTCAAACAAAACATGTGATGATTGCTATCAGTGCTAGAACATTTGAACCTGTGATTCGATTGGGCAAAGCAGAACAATTTGGTGTACAACTGACCTGTGAAGAATGGCAAATATTATGTTCACGAATCGACCAAATGAACGATTATTTTCATGATGAGCTAAATGTGACCATAGTCAAATCATTAGGCTCAAATCATGAAGTGGTTATGCGTACAGTCCTCGAAGAGAAGATGGTGCTGTTACGTAAAAAGAGTACATTTCATGTCCCTCGCAACATGGTGTATCTAACACAAACGGAATGGAACAAATTCATCAGCGTATTTCAGTGTGTGAAACATGCAGTGGAAGTGTGCAACAAAACCAGTATATTCCTGAAAAAGTACTATTTTGAAAAATGTGTTATGCATATTGTACAACATGTATCTAGATATTGTGATGGTTGTCAACATCGTTCGTGGGTGCATACCTGTATTGATAAACAGTTTATTTGTGATCAAATGGACATTGAGTTTCCACCAATTGATATTGCATTAGACCTTAAAAGACTTCAACTGGAATTAAAATTATATGCTAAAGACAAACTAGTGCAAGAAGTTCAAAATACATTGTATCGACAATATCCAGAACCACTATCTGGTATGGATGTATGTGGAGTGTAATAAAATGATCCATTTCAATGAATTGTGTTTTTTTTTTCATTTCAAGTACAACCCTATGTTCTGACGTGTACTATTGCACCACAATGTTGCCAGAGGTTTTAGTTCTAACAGTTCCGGTTCTTTACTAATGAGTGCACAAACTTTTAAAAATGTCAAACCAAAGTTTCAAACAAAAAATTTCAAACAAAACTTTCGAAACAAAAAGAATTTAAACAAAAAAATTTGGAAACGAAAAATTTCAAAACAAAAAATTTCGAACAAAAAATTTTCAAACAAAATTTTGCAACAAAAAAATTTCAAACAAAAAAATTTTCAAACAAAAAATTTTGAAACAAATTTCAAACAAAAAATTATGAAACAAAAAATTCAAACACAAATTTGAAACAAGAGTTTTCAAACAAAAACTTTCAACAAAAAATTTTCAAACTAAAAAATTTTACGTTTCACGGTTAACCGTCAAACTTTATCCGGTTTTTTAATTATTCGATTAACAAATAAACGGTTTTGATCATATTTATCAGTGAGTGCAAAATGTTGAACGAAACCAAGATTTTTAAATGTTAAACAAAACTTAAAACTGAATACAGCAAAGATTTGAAAATCAGCAACCAATCAGATTGCACGAAAGATAGTGATCAACCAATCAGATTGCACGAAAGATAGTGATCAACCAATGAAATTGCATTAACAATAACTTTGCCAGTGTTGTAGCATGTATTCCCTTAAGACTATGAGTCATAAGATTCAATAAGGATAGCTATGTATCCCTGTACACTACCTCATCAAAGTCAATCACGTGGTACATCGTATTGCTTACGTTTATATTTGGCGGGGAATAATCAATACCAATGACGCATTCTCAAATTATCCTACAAAGTTTAAATGTACCAATGTCCTAATCCCATCATAGGTCAATAACTGATCACGTGATCATACTCATATTTCACAATGATTTACCCAAAGAACAATTACCAATTATTGATATGACAATAAGAAATGTACCCCTCCCAAAATTTAAGATTGGTACACAAATACACCTGTGTCTTATGAAAAAGTAATAAATCCTGTACTTATTCAATAATAAAGCCGGTCAATAACCTTTAAATTTTGAATATTTGGCCATAAGAGGAATACCAATGGGTCCTAGAAAACGTTTACCGAATTTTGTTATTTGATAATTCCCAAATTTAAAAGAGAACATAAACATATAGAGGTAATAAACCATATAACGTATTAAATAGGGGTCAATAACATCCGAAATTTGATTTTTGGTAGTTCTTTACCCATGAAAGGGAACGATGTGGACCATCCAAATTTATAGTGGTACATATTGAAGACCTGTACGAAGATACCAAATGCTTATATTAATCAATTTCTAAAACTGAGTGGATGAGTCAAGATACCCCTCCCAAATTTTTTAAAGGGTGCATCAATATACCCATGTCTTATAATAGGGAATGGACCAATATACATAACCATATAATCATATAAGGTAATAGGACCTCATCCAAGGGGTGAACCAAAATACCAAACACGTGGTTGTAGTAAAATTTGGCAATTTCGTACCCATGGAAGGGAACGAGGTGGACCACCCAAATTTATCATAATACATGTTAGGATCCAGTACTATAATACCAAATGTTTAAATTGGGCAATTTTCCAAAATAAAGAGGTGGGCCAAGGTACCCCTCCCAAATTTTTAAAGAGTGCATCAATATACCCATGTCTTATAATAGGGAATGGACCAATATACATAACCATATAATCATATAAGGTAATAGGACCTCATCCAAGGGGTGAACCAAAATACCAAACACGTGGTTGTAGTAAAATTTGGCATTTTTTTTTTTACTCATGAAAGGGAACAAGGTGAACTACCCAAATTTATCATAATACATGTTAGGATCCAGTACTATAATACCAAATGTTTAAATTGGGCAATTTTCCAAAATAAAGAGGTGGGCCAAGGTACCCCTCCCAAAAATTTAAAGAGTGCATCAATATACCCATGTCTTATAATAGGGAATGGACCCCTATACATGACCATATAATCATATAAGGTAATAGGACCTCATCCAAGAGGATAAATTGGGCCAAAAGACCAAACACGTGGTTGTACTAAAATTTGGCAGTTTCGTACCCCTAAAAGGGAACGAGGTGAACCACTCAAATTTATCATAATAATACATGTTAGGGTCCAGTACTATAATACCAAATATATAAAATGAGCAATTTCCAAAATTTAAGGGGTGGGCCAAAGTACCCCTCCCAAATTTTTAAAGGAGTGCACAAATGTACCTATGTCTTATGATAGGAAATAGACCCCTATACATAACCATATAACCATATAAGGTAATAGAACCTCATCCAAGAGGATAAATTGGGCCAAAAGACCAAACACGTGGTACAACGTATTGCTTACGTTTATATTTTTGACAATTTTGTACCCCTAAAATGGAACAAGGTGGACCACCCAAATTTATCATAATACATGTTAAGGTCCGGTACTATAATACCAAATGTTTAAATTGGGCAATTTCCAAAATTTAAGGGGGTGGGCCAAAGTACCCCTCCCAAATTTTTAAAGGATTGTACAAATATACCGATATCTTATGAAAGGTAATGGACCCCTATACATGACCATATAACCATATAAGGTAATAACATCTCATCAAAGGGGATAAAATCGACCAAAAACCAAACACGTGGTATAACGTATTGCTTACGTTTATATTTTGGCAATTTTGTGCCCCTGGAAGGGAACGAGGTGGACCGCCCAAATTTATCATGATACATATTAGGGTCCTGTACCATAATACCCAATGTTTAAATTGGTCAATTTCCAAAATTTAAGGGGTGGGCCAAGGTACCCCTCCCAAAAATTTAAAGGGGTGCACAAATGTACCTATGTCTTATGATAGGTAATGGACCCCTATACATGACCATATAATCATATAAGGTAATAATACCTCATCCAAGGAGATAAATTAGGCCGAAAACCCCCGAAATTTAAATTTTTGGCAATTTTTTATCCATAAAAGGAACGACATAGACACCCAATACTGATAGAGGTACATACTATGGTCCCAGGCTACCACACCAAATTTTTAGATTTGGCAATTTCCAAAATTTAAGGGGGGTGGTCCTATGTACCCCTAAAAGGGAATGAGGTGGACCACCCAAATTTATCATAATACATATTAGGGTCCTGTACTATAATACCCAATGTTGAAATTTGGCAATTTCCAAAATTTAAGGGGTGGGCCAAGGTACCCCTCCCAAATTTTTCAAGGGGTGCATTAATATACCCATGTCTTATGAAAGGTAATGGACCCCTGTATACGCCCATACAACCATATAGGGTAATAATACCTCATCCAAGGGGATAAATTAGGTCAAAAACCCCCGAAATTTGAATTTTTGGCAATTTTTTACCCATGAAAGGGAACGACATAGACACCCAATACTGATAGAGGTACATACTATGGTCCTAGGCTACCATACCAAATTTTTAGATTTGGCAATTTCCAAAATTTAAGGGGGGTGGTCCTATGTACCCCTGCCAAAATTTAGGGGTGGGCCAAGGTACCCCTGCCAAAATTTAGAGGGGGTGGTCCTAGGTACCCCTAGGTCATTGACCCCGGCCAGGGACCATGGGTCCTGAGGCAGGGACCCAGGGGCCAAAAAGTTCGGCCAAGTCATGCGATTACTACTGAAAGTGTGAAAGCCGTGAGATACCAACTGAAAGAAGTTTGTGAGGCTTTAGTAAGTTTAAGTGATAACTCAAGTGACTGTTTTGAGACAAATGAATGTCAGTCTCTCATCAAGGAAATAAGGTCCTGTGAATTCATTGTTTCTCTTATTATTTGGTATGACATTTTGGTACAGATCAACACTATCAGTAAAGTTTAGCAAAGAGTAGATTCCCAGATAGATGTTACTTTAAAGCATGTGATTGGTTTTGAACAGTGACTGCAGACGTACAGAGATCAAGGTTTTCAGTCAGTTCAGGTCACAGCAAGTCAGTGGCGTAGCACACTTTTGCGGGGCCCCCCCGCAAAGTATAGAGCAGGGGCCCTATTTGTAAAACCGATAGTTATGATGACAATAATAAAAATGCCTTTCGGCCAAACCTACAAGGGAAGGTAGATTGTAAAATTTGTACAGGAGAAAGATGTTATTGAGTGTAACTCATGTTATGCAACCCGTTTGACAACTAAGGAGAGAGTGGTTGCCGAAGGAAAAGGATAATTACTTGGGTAATTTTTCGAGGGATTTTCGCTCGTTATCCGGGCTCTTCATCACGCCGGCTTTCAAGTGATTTATAACAAATTTAGTGTGTAACAGTTTTAACTGACCATGGTTTTGAGGTCTATGGACCATGAAACGTTAAACTGTTGAAACGACTGTAATATACAGGTTTAGATGTTTTTTTTTAAAATATAAATAATAATAATAATTATAATAATAATAATAATAATAATAATAATAATACATGCACTTTCTACTTACAATTAATCTTGAACTTTGAAACGTCTTTTTCGTGCAGCATTCTTGCGAGCAAAATCTTCCACTAAAGAATGCAGATTTAACTTGCGTGCTCTTTCAACTTCGATGCTTATCATACTAAGAGATGACAAACGTTCCTGCATCATCGAACTGCGCACATGGTTCTTAATTAATTTTAGTTTTGAAAAAGATCGTTCTGCTGAAGCCACTGTCACAGGAAGAGTTAAAAACAATTTCAACGCCACAGAGACCTCAGGAATACTGGAAATAATCACATGATTTTTAATAAGGACCAATTCCGCAAAATCTTTCACTGTTCCCACTTTTAAGCATTTGATATCATTTCGAAGTACACTACGGGTCATAAGTAACTGATGAGGGAATTCTGAAGAAATATCATTCGGATAGCTCACTACAAGTCTTTCCGCCTTTAAAAAGAGTTCCTTGTCACTACTGTTCACGAGAACACTGGGTTGCAAACACTCAAATTTTTCAGTGATGTTCATCATGCTTTCAAACCTGGTCTGTAATTGACTCAATACAGTATCCAAATAACCATAGAAAACATTAATTCTGAAATATTCTTCTGAATTACTTAGTCTTTCATCCTCACATAATTCGTCAAAAAACTTTTTTGCTCTACTTGGACGTTTACTTGTGAAACGACATTCGATCCCCCACATTTGTGCCATTTCTTTGGACTCTTTCTTCACTTCGTCAAAAGAATTCCTTAATTCTTTAAGTGAAATAAGTGCCTCACCCAATAATTTTGTTACAGCTTGTATATCTTCATTTGGTGACTGCATTTTTTTTGATACGATGGTCGTAGTTTCTAAAACTTTATGTTGTACTACCACTTGAATTACAAACTCGTAGCATTCCATTTGTTTTCTTAACGAAATTGCATCGTCGCGTTCCTCTGACTTGTTTGATGTCACAATTATGTTGCTTAAAGCCTTCAGAATTTCTCCATAACGAAAACGGACAGCTAATAACGCGTCGTAAGCTGAGCCCCACCTTGATGGACATAGTCTTTTAAGAGTCGTGGCTTTACTATTAGTTTCTAGAATTTGCCATCTTTTAATACTGGAACTAAAACAGGGGTGCCCACAAGGGGGGGCTATGACGCAAACTGCGTCATTGAAATATTGGGGGGGGGTAAAAATCTATATAAATATGTTTGAGAGGGTGTAAAAATTAATCGAAAAGATTTTTTTTTTCATGGAAGAACACCTACGGATAGACAATTGAGGGGGGTGCGTCATGGAGCTGAGGGGGGGTGGGCACCACTGACTAAAAAATACATAAAGCTTTTCAAGAATATTATAAAAGAACGTTATCTGCGGAATTTTAGCTGCGTCTCTTAGCACTAGATTCAAGTTGTGAGCAGCACAATGTATATAACTGGCTGAAGGCTCAAGTCTCTTGATGCGCTCTTGCACTCCCGAATACACTCCGCTCATCACTTTCGCCCCGTCGTAGCCCTGTCCCCTGCACTGTCTTATTGAAATTCCCTTTTCTTCAATGAATTGTAAAATTGTATTTACTAATCCTTGTGCACTTCCGTCCAATACCCTCAAAAATCCCAAGAAACTTTCATGTATAATGAGTTCTACGGGGCTGTCGTTTACATCCTTCTTTATTAGGACGTATCGAAAAATGAAGCTTAATTGGTCGTGTTTTGAAATATCTTGAGTAGTATCCAAAATCAAAGAAAAGAAACAAGCGTCCTGTATTTCTGCGATTATTTGTTTCTCTATTTGCGTTGACAACATTTGAATAATTTCATTTTGTATTTCGGGACTTAAGTATGTAGTTTTGCTCTTTGTTTTATCATTTATTAATCGAGACAAAATGGGGTCGTATTTACTCAAAAGTTCAACTACCGCAAGAAAGTTACCAGTGTTAGGTTCACCCAGTTTTTCGCGATGTCCCCTAAAGGCAATATTACACATTGCCAAAGTGAGTGTGACGTCGATTATTCTCCTCAATATTTCTCGAAAATAATTTATCTCGTCTTCCATTTCAGATACTAAACTGTCTCTCACAGTACTATTATTTTTCCATGTCGTGTAAGTAATACAAGCTTGCAAATGATATTGAGCTCGTTCGTGCTCTTTAATTTTTTTCCCTAGTCCTTGCCAGTCACTTATTCCTTCAATCCATGCTGAATGAAAGTGAGTTGCTTTCCTGTCAGCAAAGAGCCAACAGGGCTCACAATATGCGCGGTTCAGTTTTTCCGAATAACATAACCATAGTCGTGGGATTTTGCCATGTTGCGTATTTTGAAAATAATATTCGGAAGAGAAACATCTATTTTTCTCGTCTCTAATAAAAGGACCGGATGGTTTGCAGGGGCCATAACTCAAAATGCACTTTTTTAAGTTTGCTGGGATTTCGAAATTAAAATTACCTCGATCGGTTGGATATTTATGAGACAAATCTAATGCTTCAGCAGTATGGTCAACATTAGTTTGAGAAGTGGAGGGGAAGGGGGAACTAGAGTTGATTTCGGTATGTTTGTTATCCGAAGGGCAAGAAACACTATGCTCACTTTCCACGGGTTCACATTCCATATTTGCAGACACCTCAAATTCAGAAACACTCTCAGATTTTTCATCTTGCAAAGTTTCTGGTGAAATACGTTGTTCACTTTCTTTGATCACTGAAAAATGTGAAGAAATTTTCGGGATGCTTTTCAAAAAAACATCCCTTTGTTTCGTTTTTTTCCTTTTTGTCGCTCCGCTGGGATACACACGTTTACTGGACATAGTAATTGGGCGGGGGGAGGCACTACACAGGGGAAAATCACAGCCTATGATTAAAACAAAAGTCACACATAAGATATCACACTCACCACTAGAAGGAATACTGTTAATCTATATTTTTTTCTAATGCAATTCACTTCAACACAATACCACACACAACTACCACTTTGCTGCTTGTATTTGCTTGACGTCCTACCAACAAGCAAGGCTTCTCGTTATGAAATGCATGTCACATGGTCAACATTGCCCTTTACCCCTTTTCATTCCATTTTCAAACTCTCTGACTCATCCTAGGTATTGTTCGCTAGTTTTAGCTGAGAGGCGGGACACGGAAGAATGTTTTTAGTTTTCTTCTGCCTGTCACTGGTGACCCTCCTCAAAATAACTTAGCGACCCGCGAATGACAACCATTAAGTTGAAGGGGTGGGGGCACTTACTGCTCATATCTGAATTCCCAGCCTAGCAACCTGCTAGCAATACATGTGTACATAAAGCGAACCGACAGTCCGTTGGGGGCTCCAGAGGCCAAAATCTTGAAGAGGAAGGAACAAAAGAACATTCTTCTGCTGCGAAACTGAACTAAAGTTCAACGTACTTGATGATTTTTTTTTTTCGAAACCGAGAAGTCTTTGTGGCTTGGAAATCACGATGTACACACAAATACACACAAATGTTTGCAAGTGGAATTATTTAGTGGAAGTAAGGTTGAAGTTCTACTTCTTTAAATCTTTATTCATGGCAAGACTTTGGGGCCCTCTATACCTCGGGGCCCCCCCGCACTGCGGGGGTTGCGGGGGCAGCTGCTACGCCACTGCAGCAAGTGAATTAACGAGTGGTATTGGCATCGAGTCAAAATTCAAAGAAGTTATTACACATAATAAGAAAAGGATGATCACATACAAAGTGCAGGATGAGGTAATACGGTTAAGTGAAGACAAATTCAAAATTGAATATTTCTATGTTGTTATTGATACTTTGGCACAAAGTTGTGAACCTCGATTTCAAGCGCTAAGAAAGTATCACGAGATATTTGGATTTGTATATGATGTTGCTTCTCTAAAAAGTCTGACAGAAGAGAAAGTGCTGGCTAGTTTTAAAGATCCTCAAATCTCTCTCTCAACGCACGATATGTCAGATGTGGATGGTATTGAACTATTTGAAGAACTGAAAATGTTCAGTCGTGTTTTCAGTGGTGTTAATATTAAAAATGCCATGAAATGCATAGCGGAAAATAAGTTAGGAGAAGTGTATCCTAATTTAGAAGTGGCTTTGCGGGTTATTGTGACTATGCCTGTGTCGGTAGCATCAGCAGAAAGAAGTTTTTCGCGTTTGAAACTGATTAAAACATACTTGCGGTCGACAATGAGTCAGGCAGGATAGACTTTCTTCATTAGCTATATTATCTATCGAAAGACACATCTAGCAATATTGATATGACAGAAGCGATCCAGGTGTTCAGCAGCAGGAAATTTCGTAAGGTTCCCATTTAGATGAGTTTACTAATTTTTAAACATCCTTTATGAATCTAATTTGAAGAATCTCTCTGTAGAGAGAATCAAAGGTGTTCTTCCAACTATTTTTTTTTTTAAATATTGTCGTTATAATTCAAAGTATATTCAAAAACTGCCGAAGAAATTCTCCACAATAGAAAAGTCAAACAAGAAAAATCGAACGATTATGATTAACGAGCTCTATGAGGTGAAGCTAACACAACCAAATGATGATGCTTGAATGAATGGAAACTCATCTAATTTTGTTGAAATTACAATGTAAATATTTCTTCGTAATTATTGCGCATATATTTTTTATTCTGGATTAGTGTCTATAATATTATTTACGTTTGAATATATAAGTGGAGAAACCTAACTTCATACATATTAACCCTAAAGTGCATATTCGAAAGTGATTTTGTCATCTTATTAAAATAATATAGAAAAATCTTCCTTTTTCAAAAAAAGAAAAAAAAGAAAAAAAAGAAAGAAAAAAAAAGAAAATAAGACATGAAAGTGAATGGGATATTTTGGAAAACAACAAGAAATGAAAGACTTTTAAGAAAAAACTGGTTTCTATAAATCTTATTCGTATAAAAGGACTAGAAAGATCTTGATTGAAAACTTTTCCCTAGAACAGTAGGAAGAGAGACAACAAGATGGATGATTAAATAGAATAAAGGTAAGTTTGTACTTAAGTGTATTGGTATGTGTTAACATATGTTAGTGGGTTTATTTAAATATTGCATGTTATTATTAAGAACATGTTGGGTTTCGCCTAGAACTTATACAACCCGGCAGCTCATTCCGAAACCAAACCTTGTGGGTGCGCAACTGTTGTTAAACACACGTTATACTTCGCCTGGAACTTATGTAACCAGTACAATTTTCGCCTGGGACTTATGCAACCTGGGACGGTTTTTTAGGGGGGCCTCGCTTTAGGGTCTTGCCTACGGCCTCGCGAAACCTAACACCGCCTCTGTCTAAATGGGTCTGACAAAGGCATAGAAGGTGGAGATCATGCTTACGAGGGGAGGCTGGAAAGTTCATGAAATCAGCAAGAAGAAATTTACCTGGAAGAACCATTTTAATACACTTTTCACAACGATATTGCAACATTTCTAACCCTTGCAAATAGAAGGTCTTGTCCTGTTGTGCAAACCAGCCCTCCACCTCCGTAATGAGTGCCTCATCGGGTGGAAAATGTTTGCCTTTGAGATATTTTTTGAGATGTGGGAAGACGTGATAGTCGTAGGGTGCCAGATCAGGTGCGTAGGGTGGGTGAAGTACACAGGTGAAGCCCAGATCCACTAGCAATTGCATGGTTTGATGAGCCTTGTGGGAGGGTGCATTGTCTTGGAGAAACTAAACAACACTGCTAACTTTTCCCCGATGTTTTTTTTTTTCAGAGCCTCCTTCAGCTCAATCAAATAGTTGCAATCAACCCCAGCATTGGTGGCTTCACCTTTTTAAGATATTTGATAAGGATGAGATCATCCTTATCCCAAAACACCGATTCAAGCACCTTCCCAGCTGATCTGTGGCTTCGGAATTCTTTGGTCGAGGAGATCCACTGTGGCACCACTTCACGGATTGCTGTTTAGTCTCTGGATCATACTAGTGCAGCCATGTTTCATCTTCTCTCACCAGAATGCGCAAGAATTCACTAGGGTTTTTAAACTTTTGCAAAATTTCCTGTGACATCTGCACCCGTGTTCTCTACCAGTCAACATTTAGGAATCCATTTGGCACTGACCTTCCGCATGTCCAAATATTCTGCTATTCTGAAACCCACACCCTCAAGCTATATCCCCACACACGCAGCAAGGTTTTTGATCGATATGCACCTATTCTCCATGATCATGTCATGAGCACTTTTTCGATGTTTTCCGTGGTTACTGCACTTCAAGGCCCGGTTGAGCGATGATCGTCTTCAGTGCCATGATGACCAGTCTCAAAACGCCTAATCTACTTCGCTACTGTGGTATGCCAGGAGCGTGTTCCCCAATAGTACCCTGCAAAGTTTTATGAATTTCAATAGAGGATTTGTCTTGCAGCACAAAAAAACTTGATGACACTGCGAAGCTCATTCTTCTCGAATTTCCTTAGATCCTCCGCCATATCTTCTTACAGAACGTGTAACAAAGGAAATAACAACGATAAAATGATCATATACTGGATGAGAGGTTCACAATATATGACCTTTCTAATGACTACAATGATATGTTTCAATTGTTATTTCTTCTTGTGATTTCATGAATTTTCCAGCCCCCCTCGTATATCCGAATAATTGCAGATGACTACAACAGACAAAGGAACCAGGATAGATAATATACCAATCGAATTGATTAAGAATATGGAAGATAAGGGCCAGAAAAAAATGTTCCAACTCTGCAATGAAATATATGAAACAGAAGGGTGGACAAAAGACTTCCTGACAACAATCATGATACCAATGGCTAAGAAATCGAACCCAAAGAGATGTGAGCATTATAGAACTATTAGTCTCATATCTCATGCAGCTAAAATTTTGCTTCGAATTCTGAACAGAAGGTTATATGGAAGAGCAAATGAAAAAGTTGAAGAGGAACAGTTTGGGCTCAGGAGAGGTAAGGGCACAAGAGATACAATTGGACTATTAGGAGTAAATAAAATGAAATTAAATCTTTGAGTTTTACGACCCACGGTTATGCCGGTTAGGCTAAAGGAGACGGTGATGATGAGTAATGATGAAAATGGTAGAATGAAGAAAGTGGGAGGAAACGGGAGAACTCCGAGGAAACCCACGCACACAGTGTTTGTCCACCACAAAGTTCACTTGGCGGGGGCTGGGATCGAATCCGGGACCCTAAGCACCAGAGGTGAACGCTCTACCACTGAGCCAGTGCGGCCCCGGACTATTAGGTCTAGGAGTGTCAAATATAGAAGTAATGGGGGATTTGAACAGGTGACTAGTTTTCGATATCTGGATAGTATTATTAATAATGATATGAAATGTGAACATGAAATAAAAGCAAGGATAGGAATTACTATTTTGTGGGACCTTGAATAGAGTTGAGAAAAACACTCGTAAAATGCTTCATGTAGAGTAGCGTATGTATCGATCAGAAACATGGACATTACGCAAAAATGATGATAAACCACTGGAAGCTTTCGAAATGTGGGCGTGGAGAAGAATAGAGTGAATTATCTGGGTCGTGCGAAAAATAACTGAGGAGCTGTTAGAAATGGTAGAATATTATATATTAGATATTAGATAGAAAGAACAATATTAGATATTATTAAGAAGAGGAAGAGAAACTGGTTGGTAGAATGAATAAGAAGGAAGTGTGATGAGGGACATGCTAGAGGATATAGTGGCAGGAAAGAGAGGGAGGGGCGAAGGAGACAACAATTAATAGTCGACATCAAAACAAAAAAATCATACATGAAGACGAAGAGGTTAGTCCGAGACCGTGGAGCATGGAAACTTCTCACTGTCAGTTGCGGCACGTGAGACAGAGAATCGGTATCACACAGCACGGTCGCACACATGATCACCAAATTCCAGAAGACTGGCTCTGTTGAAGATAGGCCACGTAGTGGGCGATCAAAGACCGTCACCACTGAGGAAACAGCAAGGGCGGTGATAACATTGTTTGTGAAAAGCCCTAACCGCAGTACCCGTCGTGTGTCATTGGAATGTGGAGTAAGCCAATCCTCCGTGATCCGGATATTGCACACTTATGAGTGGCATCCTTGCAAGCTGCACATGCTATATATACTTAAGGAGGATGACTCTGATCGCCGGTTGGAGTTCTGCATGTTGACTACCGAAGAACAGGAACGGAATTCCTCATTTCCCAATGGCATTCTGTTCAGCGATTACACATACTTCACTTTGAACGGGGAGGTCAATTAATCAGCATAACTGTCGATATTGCTGTGACACAAATCAGCACTGAGTTGACCCGAGTAGAGAACATAGTCAAGAAAAAATAATGGTGTGGTGTGGCATATGGGACACTCGCATCATTGGGTCATTTTTCATTACCAACATGTTAACTGTGCAACAGTATCTGATGCTGCTGCAGGACTTTGCGTTTCCTTCCATACTGAACGTGAACGGCGGCAGCTTAATATTTTATTTTGAGCACGAAGGAGTCCCCACACACTATGGAGTTGGTGTGCGTGAATGCTTAGATGCACAACTTCCAGGGAGTGGCCACCCTGATCCTCTGACCTAACGCCCCTCGATATTTATCTGTGGTGACACCTTAAGCAGATTGTGTATGTTGAAAGAATCCGCGATTTGAGACACCTTGAGGCACGCATCCAGCACGCCTTTGACCAAATTTCATCCGACATTCTCCTTTCTGTGCAGTCAGAGTGGTTGCGGCGACTGAAGTTATGTATTGCACAGGTTGGACACCACATGGAACCTGAAAAAATGAAATTTTTGAGTTTTACGTCCCACGTTTATGCCGACTAGGCTAAAGGATACGGTGATTATGAGAAATAATTGAAATGGTGGAATGAAGAAAGTGGGAGGAAGCGGGAGAACCCCGAGAAAGCCCACGCACATGGTGTTTGTCCACCACAAAGTTCACTTGGCGGGAGCAGGGTTTGAACCCGGGAAACCCATGCACGAGAGGTGCACATGGAACCTGTGTTGTACCATGCGCTTAAGAGGTAATATGCCAACTTTGGGCCTTCACAACTTCCGAACCCTCCAACATTGATAAAAGCAACACTGTATTTGTGATCTCGAGCTAGTGTTATTTAATATGCTATACACCCCCCTTTTCGTTTAAAAAATTGACTTGAATCCAGAGTGGCAGTTTTCAAGATGGCGGCCATGCTCGACATACACCCCAAAAGTTGCGGTATCTCACCCGATATCAGTTGTCATACTCACTTTTCATTTGTTCCCTTCCGGCTTCAAATTATAAGGGTATCCAAGGGCTATTGACTCAACCTGTATTATATGATTATATGGTGGAGTCATGATTGTACTTCTTTGACCCTTTAATTGGCAAGCATTGATAACATTACATTTAAAATATTTAGTTTGCTTAAAAATACACAGACACGGCGTTTGTCCAATACAAAACTCATTTGGTGCTAAGTGGAAGTGAACCAGGCATCCAACCGCATAAAAGCTGAAAGCTTTAATACTAAGCAACGGTGACCCGTTCTTGAAGATCGTGTATTCGTTGCAAGATTCATTATGAGTACTTAAGAACTTAGAAGACTAAAAGAGCACATCTATCAATTACTTTTACATATGAAATAAATCTCTTTTTTTTACTAATTTCATACTGCAGTGCCATAAACTTTGGTTAAATATTTCACACTTTATTTTCTATTTTTTTTTTTTTTTTTTTTTTTTGGGGGGGTCCTTTTTTCAATTCATCAATCATTGGAAAACTATTTCATAATAACATCAGACAAACTGGTAAGAAAAGCTAATGATGGAAACACTGCTTCAGCGCACGGACTTCATTCAGTTTTCTTCTGCTTGGTAAGAACGGACCGAGCATGTTGGTTTATAACGTTAACCCGCCGTATAGAGTAGTTTTCGAGAAAATAGCATCTTTTGATTTTCACCTTTGAATAAATTGAGATTTGTATCGTCTAATTTGCGATCGTCCAAGTGATCTTAATGATGAAATAAAGTTTTTGTATCAAATAAGTTATAAGAACGGTTAAAGTTGCGTACTAGTTTAATGAAACACGTAGATCGATTTAGATCCCTAAAACAATTATCATCAAAGGAACAAAAACTTGGATGGGAATTCTTGACTTTCCAAACCATCGACAAAATTTCAATGTATTCTTGCAAAGCATAATATATCTTCTTCCAGTATCCCCCTCAAAAAGTTTAGAAAAACATCTTACCAGATTTAAAAGTTATTTTGTTGATCCATTAAATAAGTCAGGTATTGATCGTGCTCAGTGTGAATGTGACGCTTCATATATAGGTGAAACCTGACGTAATATTAACACCCGAATTAAAGAACACATTAGAGAATCAAAAATGTCACAAAAAGACGGATGTGGGAATTGTCACTTCACCTAAAACAACATACACACAATATAAAACAGGTTAATGTGATAGGTTCAGAAAAACAAAGAAATAACGGGAGTCTTTCCTTAATCATAAATATAAACCATAAACCGGCTTTAAATCTGGATTGTGGCAACATTGATAATATCTGGCTACCTACCTTTGATGTATATTTTGAATCTGGCAATATGACGTAACATAAACACCGCGCTTCCTTCAACTTAGCTTGTTTCTTCTTTCGTCCACTGTGCTCTGCTCGTTCTTTTTAACATCAATCTCTCACGTTATATTTATTTGGTGATATGTATTCGTTTTTCCATACCATATTTCTTTCACCCATTTTTATTATTGTTATTTTACCACTGAAGACGGAATTGTTGTTCCGATACTTTTGGAGAATATTTAGTTTTCTCACGGGGGGGATTTATTGGTAAGTAAACATTTTATTTTATTTTATTTATTTTTATTTTTTTGTTAATTTAACTCATCCTCTCATGCGTCTACCTAATTTTGAAGCACTCTTATTTTTGGTGTAGGAAGAAAATTCAAACCCTCGCTACTTCCGCTGAAGTATCTTAGAAAAAGATTTGTTTACGATTTGGTTTGGATACATTGAACGGTATGGGCATTATACGTCTGTACATACTGGGATAGATTGATATTCAAAAAAAATTTTTTTTGGCATGTAGGGGCTAGAAGTCTGCACGGACCGGAATTTTTATCCTGGGCCCGGCCCAGCCCGTGAATTTATAATGTGAGGTCCGACTCGAGTCCGGAAACATGTTTTAGGCCCAAGCCCGAGTAATAATCAAATAAGTCCGAATTACAGAAACTTAATAATTAACGCAAAATTGTATTTTCATGTACAGCAATTAGATTGATGATTTTGCAGTTGTGCTTTAAAAGTTCTCCAGAAAGAACGGTCCGATGAATATTGTTGAACAGTATATTTACAAAGTTAGGGCCGAAAAGGCCCGAGAAATATGGTTGTATATTTAAAAATTTACGGTTCGAGCTCGGCCCGAGCCTGAAGTGATACAGGCTATGCTTTGTAGGCCTGAATCTGACCCGCGGGTTCGACCCGAGCTCGTGCAGACCTCTAGTAGGGATATTGTTTTTATTTATTTATTTATTTTTAGGAACCTTATCCATCTCTATTAGGATCATTGAAAAAAGTAAAAAAAAACTAAATGAAAATACGTAATGAAAACAATTACTTTATTAACAAGAATATAAAGCAACAATATAGTTACACTTTGTTAGTTTCTTCTTAAGGCAATATTTACAAGTCAACATATAAGACATGTCGCTTTTATATTACTATTTTTAAAATTTCTCTTGATGCAGTCACACTACAAAATAAAGCAATACTCTCCTGACTTTTTAATATTCCTCGTAGCAAAAGAGGCCGTTATAAAGTGACAATGATATGAGAGTCAAAAACAGAAAACCCTATATATATAGTTCTACGAATGTACAAATACAGTGCACTCAAAATGTTCACGGTTGCATTTCTTAAAACATGACTGTACATAGACGCTTATCTGTACTCTTGAAACTTACGAAGAAAAAACTTATTTATGTTTATTATAGCACCATTTTTTAAAGACAGACTCCTACTTTATTAAACAAGATTGCATCTTGGCATTTTCAGAAATATCGTGAGTCACAAACAGCAATAAAATACTTTACAAAAAACTTACATCTGTCAATGCATTGGCTTGTAAACAAATATCAAATGCATATAACTGACATCAAGAAGCTACCTTCGTCTTCACTATCATAATTATTTCAATGCAAACGTACGGTATGATACGAGGCACATCCAGACAGTAACTTTCCCAAGGGTCATGAACAGAAACAAAACACAATCGAATGGAAACATTTATTGTACCAGATGCAGGATGTGTTGAACTAGTTTTCTACATATTCACCACCGGAATTCAGACATTTGTCATATCGTGGGACTAACTCGTCTATACCTGTGTCGTAGAACTCGGCCACCTGAAATTGGAACCACTGTTTGACAACCTCCTCCGCCTCTCCGTCATTCTGAAAATGCTGATGTTAACCTGACAGGAATCTATAGAGGTGTAAGAACAGATGGTAATCGCTCAGAGCGAGGTCCGGACTATACGGTGGATGATCCAAAATGCCCCAGCCGAACTGCTGCAGGAGATCTGTTGTCCGGCGAGCTGTGTGTGGGCGGGCATTATGTGTTTGCTCATGACTGGCACAGTTGACGTCGGATTTCAATCGGCACTATGCCCTGTGCATTCAAAAACTTTATCGCTGCTTGCACTTCACACGCGGCGAGAGCTGGAATAGAAACGTCCATCTTCAACCACTGTCACAACGCTACTGAGAGCACTAGGGAAGTTCCGCTGGGGCATGCGCCTTCCTAGGACCTTACTTTCTCATGTGTATGCAGTTGCTTCAAGCAACATACGGTTTCCTAGCTGTGGGACGCATCGGCAAATTACTCTCTGGATGCGCCTCGTACATAAAACATCATACTAGTCCACTGGTTCTCTTGATTATTGCAGGTGTTACATGAATATAAAGCCTTTCAGATGAAATATAACACAGGAAGCTAAGATCATTTAGGGTTATGCGGGTTAATATTAGTTCACCTGCCAACCAGAACAAACTTTACTACAAAAACTTTAAACGTCTGTACAATTATTAAAAAAGAAATGTTTCTCTTGTATTTCTTCTACCTGCAGTTCCATAAACTGACAGTAAAACATACTTTAAAACACAAATCAGAAACAAATGACCAATGTAAAGTCTGAAAACAAATATATATGATATATTTAACACGTATATAATAAAAATACATTAACAAGTATTATTTTCACGATCTTTTCACAACCTATCAAATGATAGAACAACTTCATGATATTAATGTACAACTTTAAAAAAATGTATATTCTAATACTGACAACCTTGTACAGCAAAGTTTCCAATTGTAAATCTTGGTTCATTTCACTCGTGTAGAGACTGGAACATATATTCATCACGAAAAACCAACAAGTGACGACCATAATCTGAAAAACAAAGATAAATCAAGTATTTTAAAGAATAACCAAAATATTATTCTTAATTTATTGGACCAAAAGATAGAATACATTGAATCAAAAATTTCCTTGTACGCCTTATATCTGGAGAACTACATACAGTATAGCTAAACCCAAACTATCAGTTAACTCACTATGATGTGCTTATTCCGTAGAAAATATGAAAACTCGATTTAGGGGCCGTTCGAAAATTTTGTGGTCCTTGATTGAATAACTAATTATTGGCCAAGGTCGCAATCATTTGATCCCTTTTTTTTATTCCTAAAATTCTTGTTTACTGTAATAATCCACTAAGAAACTTGTACTTTTACTATTTTCATTAGACAATTAATAATGTCATTTCCTGCCTGTTAATATGTTGACAGCAAATTTTTATCTTCTCCTATACAGCTGTGACCACGAGGCGTAGATTTTGCAAACAAAATTGATTTCTTTTCCCAATTTTCCCTTTCTTTCATCTGTCGGAAATTTAAAAAAAAAAAACTTATCAATATTTGTGTCCCCAGTGATGACATTAATCCGTGACTAATATTTCATTTTCACTTTTGGGGAGCACGGTGGCTCAATGGTAAAGCGTTTACCTCTAATGTGTGGGGTCCCTGGTTCGATCCCTGGCCTAACAAGTTTGTGTGGACATCGTGTCCGCGGATTTCCTCGGAGTACTCTCGTTTCCTTCCACATTCTCATTCCACCAATTCTTCGATCATCATTCACTTACCTTAAACCTTTTGGGATTTTATGATACAGTTTGTACCATACGGGTGTTTCATGGTACATTGCATTATAAAACTCTCCTATTTGAGATTTTTCGTCCTTTTTTTTTTAAGTCCAGAGGCATTATAGAAGACGTTACGTATGGTTTCACACCTTCCTGCGTCGAGACATAGAAGGTGATGACATAACTTTAAACAATATATTTTCTTTTATTAAGCCTATGTTTATTATTTTTTGGTGGGCTCATTTTTGCACTTAGAAGATTAAAATTTTGCACAAACATTCAGTCCACCGAGTAGTATTTACCAGATTTTTTTTCAGATTTCTGCGTTAAAACAGGGGGATCCAGAGGGGCAAAAAGTTGAAAAAAGGGATTTTTTTTTACCAAAAAATCCTTTTTCACTATTTTTACGCCTCAGATACATGATGGAGACACGTAAATGGTACCGTCTGAAAGGCGGTTCTATTCTGAAGAATGATGTGCAAACCATGATCCTAAGGTAATTAGGGATGTCTCAGGGAATTTTTACAAAATTTCCTTCTGTATACAGGGAATATAGGACATTGTCGGTATTTTTTTTTTGGCGGGCTTATTTTTGCACCTAAAAGATTAAAATTATGCACAAACATTCAGTCCACCTAGTAGTATTTATCAGATTTTTTTCATATCTCTGTGTTAAAACAGGGGGGTCCAGAGGGGCAAAAAGATTGAAAAAAGGAATATTTTAACCCAAAAAATCCCTTTCTTCGGGATTTTCCCGCCTCACATACACGATGGAGACATGTGATTTGTACCGTTTGAAAGGCAGTTCTATTCTGAAGAGAATGATGGGAGAACCATGATCCTAGGGTAATTAGGGATGTCTTACGGAATTTTTATCAAAATATCCTTCTGTATAGGGAAATATGGGGTATTGTCGGTATATTTTTTTTGGCGGGCTTACTTTTGCACCTAGAAGATTGAAATTGTGCACAAACATTCAGTCCACCGAGTAGTATTTAACATTTTTTTCAGATCTCTGCGTTAAAACAGGGGTGGTCTAGAGGGGCAAAAAGTTGAAAAAAGGGATATTTTTACCAAAAAATCCCTTTCTTCGGGATTTTCCCGCCTTACATACACGATGGAGACATGTGAATGGTACCGCCTGAAAGGCAGTTCTGTTCTGAAGAGAATGATTGGCGGATTATAATCCTAGGGTAAACAGAGATGTCTCAGAAAATATTTTACCTGAGATCAGGGTCTTTTGCGGTAATTTGGGGCATTGTGGGGATTCTTGATAAAATTTCTCCCACCCTTACTATTCGATAGAAACTTGAAATTTGGCACACACATTCAGTCTACCAAGTAGTATTTATCAGATTTTTTTTGAGATCTCTACGTTTACACAGGGCCGTTCCAGAGGGGCCCAAGGTGTGAAAAAAATCCCCCGAAATTTTCCTTTTGATATCACTTTTTCCCTCTCCCGGTATATGGTATGGGCATGTGGTACCATTTGAAAGCCTGCTCCATTCTGAAGAGAATGAGATATGAACCATGATCCTAGGATAAATAGTGACGATGCAGTAGCTGCTTGACTGAAAGTCTAAAAAATACCCAAAAAACCAAGATCTTAAAAGGGTTAATCATCGTCTCCCGTAGCCTAAAGAGCATAAACGTGGGACGTTAAACTGACAGATTTCATTTAATTTTCAGCATTTTTACTTTAGTGCGCTTGATGTGCATTGTAAAAAACAGGATCATGAATAGGATATGACCACACTATTCCAATCCACACTCCATTTGAATATTTGACATCCATACAGAATCCATTATCTGATACCACAAGCAATAAAAATAGGTACGTACACTAATGTCCAAAATGACTGTCGCATATCTATAACTGTCTTCTTGTAAGAATATAATTTGATAATGATTTTGCTGGGTACTTTTAATACTGATACTATGTGTATAATCGGGAAGTGGTAAATTTCATAGGAAAAGAATTACAAATACGAAAATTAGAATGACTAAAACAAAATGTTGCTAAATGAACAAGAAAGTTTCATTTTAGTTTTATTGTTCTTATTTACTGCTCTTTTGACACGAAATTTTCCACATACATGTCTTTGCCGATTATACACATACTAACATTATAAGAAATACCGCCGGGCGAATTCGTTGTCAAACTATATTCCTACAATAACATATTTATAGACATGCGACAATTATTTTGGACATGAGTGTACACACAATTCTCAGTGTAGAAATTCGGCAGAAAGTGTCCTGTTTAAAATATTAAATAGATCTGATTTTGGTTACGAAGAAAAAAGAAGGGCATTAGTTTTATTGCTGTATTTAATGTGCACCATTTGTGGATAAAATATGTATTATTCTATATCATGGATATTTGTGCGGTAAGTTTCTCATATAGAAATACAGGCTTTTGCAGGTGATTTACCTTTGTGATGTTTAAGCCTTAATACACATACTGAAAAGGGATTTAAACACTAAACTTAGCATCATGCAGAATATTTTTTTAAAACTAGCAAGCTGATGTGCATTTCCATAACAATAGCGTCAGGCCACATACAGAAAGGCTGTCCCCGATAAAAATAATCGGTTTTCATTGACCCTCTCGAATAAGGTATTTAACCGTTGTTATGCCCGATACATTGCTGGCTATACTGGGGCGTGTACTTGGTAACAGTATCAGCTAAGACCGATTCGTAGGACGATGAAGATGAAAGTGACAGCCTTCTGGAAGGGGTTCATTTGTGGACATAGCGAGGCCCAGACTACATCGTACACACTCCTAAATATGTTCTTTAATTGAAATACGAGTAATGAATATAAAAAATATTTTCGAACCATATATGTAGTGCGAAATTGGCAGGAAAATACAGTTTAGGAAGCTTCTGCCCGTACCATAATTACCGTAGGTTGTCAAGTCTCATTGAAGTAGTTAGTGCTATGAAGATTTAAAAAATTTCAAACCCTGCTGCGACGGTTTGAAATATATATAGAAAAACTTAGGAGGAGCCTCTTTGTATCCTAATAATGTTAGGGTCATGGTTCGTACGTCATTGTCTTTAGAATGAAGCAAAATTTCGAATGATGCCATACGTGTGTGTTGCGAAAGACACCTAAGAAAATATCAGACGTCCTTGGTTATACATTCGCCAAGTTTCAGTTAAATATGGATTTTAGGTATGAAGATAGGAAAGTACTTCGAACCGAAGACAGCAATTTTTGTAGCCAATATGACTTGGGGAGGTGTTTTTTCCATATGTAAACAAGTGCTCGTGACATTATGAGCATCATGAAATCAAACTAAATTAAATCTTTCAGTTTTACGTCCCATGATTATGCCGGGCAGAATAAAGGAGACGGTGATGATGAGAAATGAATGCAATGGTGGAATGAAGAAAGTGGGAGGAAACGGGAGAACACCGAGAAAACCAACGATTACGGTGTTTGTCCACAACAAGCTCACTTAGCGCGAGCTGGGATCGAACCAGGGGCCCCACGAACCAAAAGGTGAAAGCTGTTCCACTGAGCGACCATGTCCCCTATGAGTCATACAATGGGCAAACAAAGCACAATTTAACTAAGCACAAGTAAATACCCGTTAAAAGAACACCTGGCCATGATTCATACACTGATTCAAGAATTTAAAAGAAGTTAAGAAATGGAGATCGATAGCCCCTTTCATACATTTAACATGAGGTAATTGAAATTTGAGTTTTGTGTATGCGTTGCTGTAAGCTCACGCAACTTACTTTCGTATTTCAATGACATTACCTAGTATTTTATTCCACTAATTAAGAAATGCATTCTATGAAAAATAATTTACAATTCACTTTATTTATGTATAATTTGAAGCCTTACTTACCTTTTTATGGTGTTAGTTGTGAAGCCTTCTTCTGGACAACAGCCCCAGGTGCTAAAATGTTATATTCTACATCTTTCTTTGCTGCTAGGAAAGTATTCTTCATTAACATTGTTACAGTCATGGGGCCAACACCACCAGGCACTGGAGTTATATAGCCAGCTACTTCACTCACACCTGAAAAAAGTAATGCACACAAATTATTATTAAGTATTCTGCTTGTCGGCAGGTCCTGAGACTAACAGGATTAAATACATACATGTATATTCATACTTTAACACAGATATCATCTAGCACATTTTGTGATCAACACTGTACATGCCGGCGTTTACCATACCATTTGTCAGTGTGACAGTTCTTACATTCTTACATTGGAATGACAAAGAACAATATAGAAACCAGAATAAAAGAACATATAAGAGACGAAAAAGTCAGGATTCTGGGGTTTCTGGCTAATCAAGTCATTTCAATATAACCAAACCCAACTCAAAGGAGATAAAGTTATTAAAATAACTTGTCACCAGTAGAAATGCATATTTTTGAGTCATATCAAATTGGAAGTAGTAAGTTTTCCTATACCGAATTAAAGTCATCCTTTATTCATTTTTAGCAAATTTTTATTATCCATACGCACTGTAATTTCCCTTAATAGGTGTGTTAAATTCAAGCCTGAAATTCACTCGCCGATAAATCGGAAACCAAGTCTAAACTTGACCAAATTTGAACTATTGGCACACCTTAACAAGTTCAAGAAAATGCAAATGAAATGAAACCTTTCAGTTTAACGTCCCACGATTATACCCTTTAGGTTAAAGGAGATGACGGTTAAGGCAAGTAAATGATTATGGAAAAATGGTGGAATGAGAATATGGAAGGTCACTGGTTCAACCAAATCTCGATCCCACCTGGTTCAACCAAACCTTGAGGTCGTTTGGGTTGCCATTTACTATTATTTGAGATAATTTTTCTTATGGGTTGCTTCGGTCTGATATGGAACCATTTTAGAGGACTGAGACCAAATAAATAAATAAACTATGCTGCATATATATTGTAATATCCCATGTAATGTAAACAAACAATTCCACACGTCAGTGTTTACAAACACCACCGCGTGGTTCGGCAAGAAGACCACACCAGATGGACCTGCAATCACTTGCAGACGACGGCTTCTAGCCCCTCCCACGGAGCAGAAGACGACATCGGAGCAGCAGCACCACCGTCACCCAAGGAGCCCTATAAATTGGATGGACAAAGGCAATTCAGTACCAGTTTTCTGGTGACCCTTCTCTAGTGTGCTTCGGGACTTTAGGAGTAACCTAACCCCAGGGCCTCTAGTCTGCTTCGGGACTACGCCTATCCTTTCTCCTGGCTTAGCCTGCTCGGGGCTCTGACTCGGAATCCCAACCTCAGCCGATTAGCCTGCTTCGGGGCTCTATTGGCCATCTAACCTACCCATTGCTTGCTTCGCAGCTTTGGGCACCTTATTCCACTCCGCTTAGCCTGCACGGGGCTCTGCAGAGATCCTGTCTGCGACCTTACGGTCAAAGACCACCTATAATTAACCTTTGATATTAGAGAGATTAATTTGTACAGTATTTTGTGAAAATACCTTTATAGAGAAATCTTATAATAAAATTGGTAGTGGGAGATCGATTTCGGACACTCCTTTTATTAACGCTCTACCTACACCGATATGGGACAAAGTTTTACAATATACTAACCTTCAAAATCAACATCACCAACAAGATACGATTTGCCAGTTGTTGGGTCTTTAATCCTGTTAATACCGACGTCAATAATACAGGCACCTTCTTTTACCATGTCTGCAGTTATAAGATTAGGCACACCTACAAGTAAAATAAATGAAGGGTAAGGGGAAAAAACAAGGAATGTCCATCTGTGTGCTTTGCCGGGTGCTTTGTCCTATCTGTTGGTGACTCTCGGTACTATTTGACTGTATATTCCATGCATGACTAGATGTAGAAATGTCCGAGTAAAAGAGGCAAAAGTTTTGATTAACCCTATTCATTTGTACACGGTTTTCAATGTTAAAACGCCGTTTTCTTGAAAATGCATTTTTGTGACATTCCTTCTTTTTTCCCCTTACCCTTCAAATATTATATAAGAAAATACCTTAATAAGCCTCTACTTGGAAACAATCAATTAAACCACCATATTATTTTTGTTTGTTGAGCTATATATATCATCAGTGAAGTATACGTTATTTAACAAATGAGCATATTATGATAGCTTAATTAACTGTTTCTATATACAGAATCGTTAAGATCTTTTAATATATATATATATATATATATATATATATATACCAGACTAAGTGACAAGTTCGTTCGTTTCTTGATGTGATCCATTTGTACATTGAGAAAAGCGTTAAGGCTCAACTTGTTCTTCAAAGTAAAGTCCATTGTGGATGATCTGCTGCCAACATTTTACATGACGCACAAACTCATGACGATACTATTCGGTGGATTTAGAGGCCAGAAACTTGCGCATCCCGTTTCCCACACCGTCAGCTGTTTCAAACTACTATCCTTGTTGGCAGGGCAGGCTCTACCCTATGTGCAACTCGTGCTTTTGCACGGGAGGCGTCAAAATCTGTCATAACTATATTATTTAAAATAAACATTTCTTGTTGGAAACAGACTTCATGATGATGGTAGTTAAATTTACTAACAAGGAAAGTACTTGGGCTCGAACGGATGAATACGCACAAAAAGAAAAGCATGTGTAATGTGAGCACTCCTGAAGAAAACAATGACGTCCGTTTTTTTGCAAGATCGTGTAAATGTCCGCAAGAGCAGCGCAAAATAGAGTACATGCCATAACTACGGGACGCTATAAAGTCGGACTCCGAGCCATTTTTGCGGAAAAGGGTTAGGTGGATTGAAAAATCGGCCCATATATATCTCATTATTTTTAGAGGCATACATTTTGAATGAAAAAAGTTGTGTCCAAGGGTCCCCTGGAGGGTCCAACCAAAATTTTCACATGGTAAGGTGGGGGCAAGTAGTATATCGTTGGAAAAGTATTGTGAAAAGAAACAAGATGTAGCAAGTCCCGAGTCTCAACGCTTACCCCGTACAAAATGCTAGGCAGTCAAAATGTCAGCACAGTTGTCATGAAAGAGTCTGTGTATTTTGCATATGGTGTGCATACGGAATCGGGACTTGTTGCAGCTTGTTTCTTTTCACAATACCTTTTCAACAATCTACTACTTGACTCACCTACCATTTGAAAATTTTGGTTGGACCCTGTCTGGGACCCTCCGGGGGACTCTGGAACACAACTTTTTTCATTCAAAATGTATGCCCCTTAAAATAATGATACGTGTGCGCCGATTTTTCAATCCACCTAACCCTTTTCCGCAAAAATGGCTCGGGGTCTGACTTTATAACGCCTCGTAGTAGGGCATGTGCTCTACTTTGCCCTGCTCCTGCGGACGTTTACACCATCTTGCAGAAAAACGGACATCACTGTTTGCTTCCGGGGTGCTCACATTACACATGCTTTTCTTTTTGTGCGTATTTATCCGTTCGAGCCGAAGTACTTTCCTTGTAAGTAGACCTATTTGAATACTACATTCATAAATTATGTTTAGGTCGCATTAGTTTAACGTCACATGGACAGTACTAAAACAAATGGTTAAACGAAGTCTAGCATGAATTGCTTGATTGTTGTCAAATACAAGAACTCAATTTTCGAACAGTAGCGAATATTTGTTCCATTTAGTTAGTCATCACATTTGTGAGACGAAAACTAGCAATGTTTTTGTCACAAAAGAACTAGTTGCACTGGAATTGCGAACTGATATGTTGAGATTGAAGCTCGATATTGAATTCTATACAAAGATTACCATCTTAACTCTGCAGGTATGCCTGTTTTATCTTTCACTAATATAATAGATTATTGTTTAAGGAAAAAACAACAGACATGAGACTGTACCGGTATTTGTAGTGTTTAGGCCTTTCTGAGTGCGAATGCCCTTTCCTTCTTCGTTGTTCATGATGGGGTAGCATATTTAAAATTGTGACTTTTAAGAGTTGTTCTTTCTGGAGAAAAGGTAGTGGCGGCAAATGATGCTACTGCATCGGGCGTCAAATTGCCTATAGCCGGCCTGCTTGTCGGAAATTCGGCAGAGAGAGAAACAAATGATAATATGAAGGGAACAAGTCTGGGCTGTATGCAAGACTATGCTAATATGAATCCTTGAAGTTTCTGGGTAATATTCCATCATATGCATATTACTTTTGTTTGAAATCTCCAAATTTAAACAACTGGCAGCGCCTTTTGACCTAGTCGTTGACTCACTTTGACTATAATGTAGGTGTTGTCTACGTGATGACTGACATGCGTTCCACGTTATGCTAACTTATAGTTACCATTCCACGATAGGAACGCATGGTAATTCGATGCTTTCACATAACGGAATATATAATACATTCAGATGAGTTCTGAAAACGAAAGAACTTATAACTCACCCTGGTATCATTAATGTTTTGCTTATCAGAAGTAAAATAAGTATGGGTTCAAATATTGAATATAATAGTAACAGTTTATTATATGTAACTCCATCCATCTTGACTCTGAAATTATTACTTAAATATTTCTTTTCTTTAGAATACAGTATGTACTTCTTTATTAAAATTAAAATAAGTCGTAAAGGTTTCGATAACGTACCGTTATCTTTATCAGACGTTAATTGGCACTTATATGTTCATATTAATGTATGTATTACCTATATTAATAAGAACACATATATGCCAATTAACGTCTAATGAAGATAACGTTACGTTATTGAAACTGTTACGACTTATGTTAAGTTTATTAAAGAAGTACATACTCTGGTCAGAAAAATATTTATTATTTATTGTATGATTTTGTTGCCACACTGTAAAAATACATTATTGCAAATATAATCCTGGCCATATTTCTTTACTTAATATTTCCTACGCACAAGGTGTGTGGAAGGTTTACTTTATAATACAGAAAATCTACATATAAATCAGGTTATGTAAACAAAGATTTGCTCTTACATATTAAAATATTTTTCTTTGTTTATTACAAACAGCATCTTCCATTAATATTATTAATTTACTATTATTATATTAGATTTTTATGGTGGAGAGATTTTTGTGTTTATTGATGTAATGGCAGAGTAGGTAACAGAAACATACAAACTGAGAATACTGACAACTGAAAAGAAATTAGTTGACTCTTGTAAACACTATGCATCATCATTGCCATAACTGGAAGACAACAGTTAAGTACTCTCCTCTGCTTTAAGTGCTCTTGGGCTCAATTCTATACCAAGATAGCTTGTGATAGACAATATTATTATGCGCGTTGATTTTTTTCTGAGTCATCAAGTTTCCATCATATACAAGGGAGGATCAGAAACTAAGGTTACAAGGCCGATATCCTGAAGTTTCGTCTGCTGTAGAGAAATGAAGAGTAAGCGGTTATTTTAATACATGCAGTTGGTAATTATGAAGAGTTTCAGTCACTAGCCACCTACGAAGCTAGTTGCATGTAAACACAAATGGCGACTTGTTTGTAAAACTGGTCTCGTGAAGATGTCCGCCCAGTTATCCGATTTCTGTGTGCGAAATATATAACTGAGGCTGAAATTCACCGACAGCTGGTAGGAAACTGTGATGTCTCGACAGGATGTCGCAGGATAGTGTTGAAAATTTGCACCCGGAAGAGAAAATGTCACCGACGAGGAGCGCAGTGGTCTGGGCTGACAGTATCAACAGATTTGAACACAGCTCGCGTGGATGAGCTGATTCAGGCCAACAGGAGAATCACGCTCCAACCGACTTTTACCTATTCCCGCACTTAAAGGAGCACCTAGAAGACCGTCGCTTCGCTTCAGACAAAGAGGTGAAACACTTCGTAACAACGTGGCTGAACACGCAAGAACAAGATTTTTTACCAGAAGGAAATTTTCAGACTTGTCCCACGATGTAACAAGTGCTTCAACCGATGTAGAGACTACATCGAAAAATCGCCTAATGTATGTACTATCTGTTGGCTGTGTTACTTGTATGAAATAACTAGTAGAATATACCCATGCTTCGCACCGGGGCTGTATTTGGAAGTCAACGCCTGTGGGAGTATCACCATTGATCTCAGCGACCGCGAAAACTATGGATTTGATACTAATATCGGTCATTTTGGGCTATTTTTTACATGTCTCGGATCCCCTTGCCGTTGATTCCCGGCCCGCATACAACTGTAACTAAAGCCTGTGACAAATATCTTGGCATTTCAGCTAAACGAATAAAACGCAAGCTCTGACGCGATGTTGCCGAATGCTAAGAGGTGTGGTTATGGCTAAACAGACAAACTACAGCGCAATCAGGTGGCAAAGGATAGACGTGGATGTGTACAAAATAAACGTGGCAATACCGCTGGCCTCTCATTTGCTAGCAGATTTAAAGGGAACTTAAAGCCCCGCCTTCAAATGCCAAGAAGTTTGTCACGCCGTTTAAATTTGCAAGTCATCGCTAATGGAAGTGTCACCATTAATTTCAGCGACCGCGAAAATTATGGATTTGACACTAATATCGGTCATTTTGGATTACTTTTATATGTCTCGGTATCTCATCCCACCCCCCGGTAACCCCCCGGCCCGGAGCTGAAAAACGTGAATTTGGAAGTTAATGCGATCAGAGTTTCACCATTGACTTCATTGACCGCGAAAACTATGAATTCGACACTAATATCAGTCATTTTCTACTACTTTTACATGTCCCGGTAAACGCCCCCCTGAGACCCCCCTGGTTCGAATTTTGACAAAAATGTTTAACTCTTGTCTCGAGCCTGGACCAAGGTATTCGTGACTAAAATTTGGTAACTCTCGGTCAATTTGTCTGGTTCCCAAGCCGGTTAGGGTAAACGCCCCCCTCCCTGGTTCGAAATTTGAAAAAAGGCCTTCGTCTTGATCTGGGGCCTGGGCCAAGGTACCCCTGACCAAAATTTGGTAACTCTAGGTCCACTCGTCTGGTCCCCAGGCCACACACAGAGACAAACAGACAGACAAACACACAAACAAACTCTATTTTATTTATATTAGATATATACACGTTTCACTACAGGCTTTGTAGCATTACTTTCTCATCACCCCTTTTTATCATCCGTTTCTTCAATCAACATTCACCTGCATTCATGATTATGGTTTTTAACCTGGAACTCAAAAACATTCAACAAAATATTATGCATGTACTTAGAACGTGTTCAGAAAAAGACAATTCCATATTTCTAAACATGTATTAATGGGTCCTTACCTGCCGCTGAGACTATAATGTCGGCATGTTTCGTAAATATTGCTAGTTGGTCTCTAGGAGTGTACCTATGGCAGATTGTAGTGGTTGCGTCCATAGCATGAGTTTCTCCTGTTGAAAGACACAAACACACAGTAATTAATCCAAATAAAATAATGTAAGATATACTTGTTTATGGATTAATACTTTCCTTCCAATCACGGAAGTGTTAAATGTTGAGCTTAACTTATGGCTTTAATAACATTGTATTCTGGGACATTGTATTTACGCCGATTTTTAATACAAGAGTAGATTTAGAGTCTTTATATATAATGTAATTAATTTTGGTACCCTTTGTACGAATATTTAAATCTAAGAATTTCACGTTCTATGCACCTTCCCTAACTAAAGTTTTGCATCTAACATCCCTAGTTCTACTCATTATGTATACTATTATACTTCATTTGAAAGTTCGAAAGCTATGTTACCAGGAAGATATAATAATGGTATTTTTTTCAAACTTTTCAAGAAGAGATTTTAATTAGACTTATTTGCACACTTCGTGTAAAATATTGTACTGTATAGAGCAGAAACATAGACACTACGCAAAAATGATTAAAAATGACTGGAAGCTTTCCAAATGTAGGTGTGGAAAAGAATGGAGAGAATCAGCTGGCTCGAGCTGAAAACGAATGAGTGTGTGTTGGAAATGGCGGGGAGAAAAAGAAGAACTTTAGATATTATTAAAAAGAGGAAGAGGGATGGGACATTGCCTAAGGAGGAACTGTATCATGAGAGAAGTGCTAGATATGGTGGCAGGAAAAAAGCGAAGGAGACTACAATTAATCGACGATATCAAAAGAGAAAAATCGAACGTAAAGACGAAGAGGTTAGCGGAGGACCGTGGAGCATGGAAGCTTCTCACTTGCAGCAAGTGACCTGCCAATAAAAGCAAAATACCTATGATGATCATGATGATATGATGTAATTAGTTTTGATACTGTTTGTATAAATATTCAAATTTGAAATTTCAACCTACTACGCACCTTTCTTATTTAAACTTTTGCATCTAACATTTCTAGTTCTACTTATTATGAATACTGGTGTACTGCACTTGAAAGTTCCCACCATATAGTACCAAGAAGTTGTAATAATACTATTTTATTTAAACCTTTGGGGAACAGCTTCTAATTAGACTATTATATATTTCTTGTGGAATGCTTCATGTAGAGTATTGTACTGTGTGGGCAGAAACATGGACATTACACAAAAACAATGAAAAATGACTGGAAGCTTTCGAAATGTGGGTGTGGAGAAAAATGGAGAAAATTAACTGGGTGGAGTGGAAAACGAATGAGAGGGTTTAAAAATGGTGAGGGGAAAAATTTCTTAGATATTATTAAGAACAGGAAGAGAAACTCGCTGAGACATTGCCTAAGGAGGAACTGTATCATGAGAGAAGTGCTAGATATGGTGGCAGGAAAAAAGCGAAGGAGACTACAATTAATCGACGATATCAAAACATAAAAATCGTACATGAAGACAAGAGGTTAGTGAAAAACCTTGGAAAATGGAAGCTTCTCAGTAGTGGCAAATGAACTGCCAATAATGGCAGAATACCTATGATGATAATGATGATGTATACCAGAGATATGATACGTTACTATGCCTTACTACAGAGAAACAAAAGGAAAATGAATCATCTAAACACACATATCTTAACAGCCCTTAAGGAAAAAAAATCTGAATTTTACTTATAAGAAGAAAATGTAATCTCACCTATGCCATCAGCATGAAGAAGCATGGCAATCGGCATACCAACGTTTTTCGATCTTCCACATACGACAGCATTTTTACCGAACGTTTCAACACCTGAAAACAGCACAAAACATACAGCGTTAAGTATTTTTTCACCTAGATACAATAAATGTAAAAATGTTCAGAAAGTATACGCTAAGAAATAATACTTACAGTCAGTCTTATTTAAATAAATAAATAAAAATCTGATCACATATTTATCTTTTTTAAATACCTTATTCTTATCCATAGATCGAATTAAATGAAGCAATATTCAACCGGGATCTCTATTTCAAACGGAAGTATTGAAATTTGCTTCGTAAAGTTCCGATCACATGTCCTTTAAGAGAGAAATAGGTGGCAAAGTCTTTTAAACAAACGATAAGAAAAGAACATCGTTTCGAACACACACTGAAGGTACCAACGACTGCCAATCCCATGTCTTTATATCGAGCACCTTATGACGGTTGATTTCATATATACTAATGAAAGGAGAAACAACCAATTTTTTATTTTACACACCAAATCCTTTATAGGTGCTAATTCTAACAAAAAAAGAGTGAAAAAGTTACTAACTGGAAAAAGTGACTAAGAACAGCAGGGGTCTGTGGTACAACCCACGTAGTCCGACATGAGAGCACCTGACCTCGAGAGTGAAAGAGTGATTGGCTGTTCTGGGAAGCGGATTAGGTGGAGTAGTGGTTAACGCATCGGCACGGTATGCCGGAGGTCCCGAGTTTGAGTCCCTGTCCAGTTAGTAACTTTTTCACTCTTTGCGTTACCTCTTTGTAGTTTATCAATAAGATGATTTCAAATTAAAAGTACACGATCTGCCACTTTAAATGCTGTTAATATCCCTACCAGGCATTTGTAATTAACCACTTATATGCTATAGTTCTAACTACAAATGCTAATTACCGGATCCTATTAGCAGTACGAAATAGCAAACTGATATTCACCTGACCTCCTGATTAGTTCTTGAACGCCTAAAGGAGTACATGGTATTAGAGTCTTCAAATCTAGACAAAATCTTCCAACGTTCACTATGTGAAATCCATCCACGTCTTTGTGTGGAGCTACAGCGTTGCAGATAGTTCTCTCCGTTATGTGGCCAGGAAGCGGAAGCTGGAATAGTAAAGAATATAACGTTATAATTGATTGTGACAAAAACATATACAAATAATTATATAACTGGTTACACAATCTAGAAGTAAGTATTATCTTTTATTACAGTGGATCTATGGCACAGAAAAAAACACTAATTTTTATTTGTTTACTTACGTATCTGAAGATAGTTTCAGATCACCAAAAGTTTTGAACAGGTGTAAACGTCTTATTCATGTAAAGACGAGAAGGAAGCTGGTTTCTTTCTAAGCTGATTTTTGGAATAGATATTTGAATGCTGCACCTTACAATATTCAACTGGTAACCTTTTTGCAGGAGAATCAGCAGTTATTTTTGTAACTTTTTAAACTCTCGCCATTATTATCCAGGTTGCCACTATGAATATATCTTACTAGCTGAACCTGCGCTCTCTACAAAGCGCATCATTCACATATGAGCAAGAATCTCCTTGTCATTCCTCACAACATCTGTACCTGTCTCTTTTCAGATACAAGTGAAAGACGTCTTGATAAAAATCGACAAGGGGTACCACAAAGGAGAGATTCTTTATATTTTTTTTTTAATATTTCGCACTGTTTGCAAAATTTGAGCGTACTACCGGTTGGAGTTTGTAATTCATGTATGATCAGGTTCTCTTTCTTTTTGAATGCAGTATGTAATAAGCAAATACATTACACACACAATGAATTATAATGTGAGTGATATATGTTGTTCATTGGGCAAAACACTCCAAACAATAAAGGGTCCTCTTAGACTAGAGAAATGGTTATCATTCGTTTTTCATTAGCCTATGGCGTGGGAGACCCGGGTTCGATTCCCGGTGGGAGCTCATGTGGTTCGGATTCCACGTTAATCAGTAGGTCCACGTCTCATATAGTCTCGCTGCTGAACGGGACGTTAAACTCAAAATCAACTCAACTCAACTCGTTTTTCATTATCATTTGGCCATGAAAAACCCCGGAAAGATATACTAACCCCGTATACAAATGTGTGGTGTTGGAATGTATAACTCGTAGGATATGCTTTACTTCTTAAAATTTGAATATTTCCAATGTACCCTTAAGAATGTAATAACGTAATAACGGCCATTAAAAAAAATCAATTAGAACTAAACAATCTACACAAAATTTGCAATCGATCAGTGAAAACGGCATCTTTCTAAAGCTTATGGTTTCCAAGATATTGTCAAAAGAATTAGCCACAAACATATAAACCTAGCATTTTAATATATACGAGATAGTAAATTTCACCTTTAAAATTACTACAAATATTTATTGAGCGAGAGCCTAAAGTAACCATCATTGATTTATATATTAATTTGAACAATGCTAACGCACAATGAAGTTTTGAGTATATCTACGCATGACACTACGCTAACATTTTTTGGCTTCGTCCAAATTCAATAGAGGTCTTTTCCTAAGAATGAGAGATGCTCTAAATATAGTTCTACAATTTTTGTTACAGCATTATGAACAAGTAATATGTTTTACTGTAATGTCATATTTTGTCAATTGCGAAACATTTTTTTTTTTATTTCTTATGAAAAACCTTAATTATAGTTTACATATTCCTTTAAAAAAAAAATCTTATGTAACTACCTTCGCATTCATATATGATTTCGTACGCCTCGAACATGCTACATGTTCTTCTCTGTTTACAATCTCTTCTACGCAACTTTCAACGTTTCTTGAGGAAAATGAACTAAGTGCGGTTATACAGGATGTTTCAAAAAGAATGACCTGAGTTTAAAAGTCCATATGCATTGATAAAAACATACTACAAAAATGGGATAAACTGCAAAATACTCACGAAATTTTCAAGTTATAGATATGCTATTACAAATGATCTATGTGTCCACTAGTAGCGCGGACTCTGCTCAAACGTTTGCCAAATTGTTTCCAGCATTTCATCGCAAGTGCGAGGCCGACCTGGACTCTTACCCTTGCACAAGCATCCTGTCTCTTCAAACCGGCGACACCAACAACGAATGTTTTTTGGTGCAGGCAGATCAATGCCAAAACGCCGACGAAAACCACGCTGGACCGAAATCACTGATTCAGTGTTTGTAAACTGCAGCATACAAAAAAAACACCTTCTGTTAAACGGACGTCATCTTTCTTCTGACTGGCTGCAAACTGAGAAGACGCATTGACTGACATCTAATGGCAATTTTCTGAAACTTGGCCATGAATGTTCAAACAACACCCATTTCCTTGCAGGCACGTCCCATGTTCCGTAATTATTACCATCCAAAATCAGGTTATTCTTTTTTGAAACACGCTGTATACATAATAAACTATCTAATTAGGATACTCGTAAAAGTAGAAAGATTGGAATATTAATTCAACGTCCTATGATTATGCTCTCTACGCTAAGGAAAACAATGATTAAGACAAGTGAATGATGATGGAAGAATTTGTAGAATGAAAATGGGGGAGGAAACGGGAGTGCTCCGAGAAAACCCACAGACACGATGCTGTCCATTCTAACTTACTTGGCCGGAAATCGAACCAGGGACCCCCATGCATCAGAGATAAACGCTCTACCACGGAGCCACAGTGCCTCCTTACATTGGAATATATACTCTTGAACAAACCAAGATCACAATTACTTCTATGTTTGTGCTTATTTTCAAAGACTACATAAAATAAAGAAAAGACGAACCTGTACTAGAATTCCGTCAACGTTTGGATTTTCATTCAAATGGTGAACCGTATCAAGAAGTTCGTGCTCTGAAACAGACGCTGGCAGCATTATCGTCCTGCTGTCTATGCCTGAAAGAAAAATAGGATAAAATTAGTTGTGCTGCAATTTCTTAAATTGGGTATTCTTTAGTTTCTACACGGAAACATGTCAAATATTTAACATGAAATTTGAAACTCCTAGCAATTCTCCAATTTCGCAAGCCCATAAACAGGATTAAACAGCTGTGAATATTGTTACAGAAATTAACGTAACAGGTTTGTTTGCAAGAAAATCGGAAGTGTTGAATAGAATTGGAAGCAGTGTACTGAAGAAAACTCTCTGTCGATTTTTCTACTTTTAGATTTTAAGGTGTTGTAACAATGTGTAATCTAAAAGATTCCGACTAGTATTACACCTATACTTGAAGATGGTTTCATAAGATGTTAGTTATATAAAATCACATAATTTTAAAGTCATTTTAAAGTCTTTTCATTCGTTATTGCTCCTGCCTCCTGTACTCTAACTGGCCCACTCGTCCATCAATTTTATCTTTCTCTGCTAACCTCGTAAGCTTTCGCAAGTTTCTTCATAGCAAACTATTACCTTACCCTATATTTCAACATGGCACCTACCTGGACGATTTACAGCTACTTCCCTGATCTCATTTTAATTTTTTTTCTTGACTCCCTACTTCTTCCCCTCTCCATCTGACGAAGCATTAAGCGAAAAGTTATTGTATGTGATTATGTTTTTACGATTTTCTTACATTATATGGGGCCTGGTGGCTTAGTGGTAGAGCGCTCTATACTCTGGTGAATGGGATACTTGGTTCGGTCACAGCTCGCGCCAAATGACCTTTGTGGTAGACAAATACCGTGTGCGTGGGCTTTCTCGGGGCACTTTCTTCATTTCACAATTTTTTCTTTACTATCACCACCGTCTTCCTTAGCCTGAGAACATAATCATGAGACGTTACACTCAAAAATCAAATAATGCGTTGTGTATACGCACCAAAGAAAAGAAAAAAAAACTACAGCTTTGCAACAAAGTTTAATATCAACTTTCAAACCATTACTTTTTAACAAGTATCAGTGACGTCTCTCATTCATACTTCCTGAAGACTATCTCAAAACATTGTACGTATTTATATGCGTAGCTTTCAATACTAATGTTCCTTTCTTTATTTTGGTTTCGGTTCTTAAAGTATTACTATTTTTGTCTTGTATTTTCAATTGTGTTTGTGTGTACATTATATATATATATATATATATATATATGTGTGTGTGTGTGTGTGTGTGTGTGTGTGTGTGTATGTCAGGGTGTATTAAAAAGGACTTCACAACTTTGAAAACTGATACTGATTTATTCAGTTAGCTTAGACATGGTTTTGGTGTCATTTTGTAGCAAAATACATCACGCTTTATACCTTTTACTTAAGAGTCTTCATCCCGGCGAAATTAAAATACCGCTAATTTTACGGTAATTATGCGATATCTTCAAATAGATAAAAGATAATTGAAATGTGGAACAAGAGCGCCCTAGACAATATTATTTTACATGAGAAATCGTTATCACGACTCACTTATCTGCTTTCGATTTCGAGCCATTTTGAAAATCGGCACTTATTTTCGCGTTTCTAAACAGCTGAAAACGGAAAGCCACTAGGTGACTTGTGATAACTGTACCTCACGCAAAATAATATTGTCTAGGGCGCTCTTGTTCCACATTTCAATTATCTTTTATCTATTTGAAGATATCGCATAATTACTGTAAAATTAGCGGTATTTTAATTTCGCCGGGATGAAGACTCTTAAAGAGGTTCAATGTGGTTTCCATTGGTGATGCGACACACATCCCATTTGAAGTCGATTTCTTGCCAAACTAGCTACAGTATTCTGTCAGTGTCTTTTAATTCTTCCACTATTTGCAATTTGTATGGTTTGAGACGCAACCGCTTTCTCAACACACGCCCAAACTGTCACGTGTGGGATGCCCAGCTGTCGAGAAGCACGCCGGGTTGATTTAGTAGGACTGTTCACAAAGCTTTATCTCACCTGCTCAACAACGTCTTCAGACGTACGGGGAACACCTGGAGATTTGTTGTGCCTTACCAAACACCGTTTCAATAAAACACTTACGTCACTGATAAATAGTAGGCCTATTGCGGGGATCTTTACCATACTTTGTACGAAAATTACGTTAGACAATTGTCGCAGACTTGGATTCTTCAAACCAAAACATACAGCTAGCACGCTTGGGACCAGTAAAGGCAGCCATCTTTGCTCCTATTGCCGCTAGCGCTTGGGTTGCATACACCCTGTATACAGTATATATATATATATATATATATATATATATATATATATATATATATATATATATATATATATATATATATATATATATATATATTGTTGATATATGGGAATTAATGTAAACGATCTTTAAATGGAGTAATTCTTCTCTGTTCAGGGTAGGGTTAAGACAATAAAGAAACACATAAATCAATAAATTAAAGAATAGTGTAAAAACCGTGATTAATTTATCAAATAGTACTTTGAAGGTATGTGCAACTTGTTACAGATTATATTTCTTCCGTTCTTGAAGCATACTTAACAAAATAAACAAAAGTAATAAAAATAAAATAAAAAATGGTGCTGCGATCAATCAATCGTCGTAAATAATTAATAACTACAATGCTACATTACTTAAGAATGCTCATAAATTAAATTGATTGCAATTAAACTTAAGTCGCTTGAAAATGAATTGATTTATCATTCTTCATGCTTTATGCCTGTCTATCAAAGTGCAATACACTTACCTACAACATCTGCAGCCTTTATTTTGTTTCTCACATACGTGGCACTGGCAGGATCATCGCCGACAAGCACCGCTGTCAGGTGTGGCCGTCGGTTACCAGCTGCGACCCATTGGTTGATTTCAGTTCTCAATTCTTCTTGGATTTCTCTTGCGATCTTCTTCCCGTCTATTATCTTCGCTTTCAACCTAAAACAAAACTTAACTATGTTACGTTGTGTTCGAGTCCGTTAGACTACACACATACACATATATATATGATATAATTTGTTGGTATGCTTCACTAATGTAATCAACAATTATCGGACAACGCAATCAAACCTCAAACTCTTCTTACCAGAAGTGAGCACACCATTACAAAGACCGTGGCGACAGACATATGCAGTACTGAAACAGTTAAGCATGATATACTTCCGAAACAATTTGTTTCCAGGAGCCCAATAAAAATATGCTACATATAAAAGGATCAGAGAGGTAAAGAGAGGTATTTACGTGAAAATAAGCATAGAATTTACACCCACCTATGTTTTCTTTATCTAGGAACCACACTATTCGGAACCAAAAAATGTTACTTTTGAAACTTTAAGCTTTTGTTAACACCGAAAGGAATGAAATTACTTGATCCATACATTCGATGTGAATGAACAATGATAGACAGGATTTTTTTTTCTTTTAACATCAGTATTAAGGATAGGACAACAAATTTATTTCTTAAAGTAATAAGGAAATTATCTGATATATTATTAAACTAGTAAGAACCTTATTGTTCTTTTTGGTTTAAGCACTGTATAAGAATTTCAAGAACCCTTGCTTCCTTGGTCACGATGACGTTAGTTTCTCAAACGTATTTTAACCCAGAAAGAGAAAAGCACGAGTTCTTGAAATGATCTCACCGTGACTAAATAAAAGGCACAATAAGGATACCTTTATGAGTATCCTCTCATTTGCCATAACACACTTTTATATTGTTTGCACTGCCTTCCATCTTCGCATGTTATAAGGTTATATTGTTGTGGTAATGCTACGAAGTTTCATCTTAACTGTCACATTTTCCTTTCTTGTATTGCGAAGAGAATATGGCTGTTCCACTGGCAGTGTGCAACAAGGCAGAACAGAGGACAGTGATCAAGGGACAAAAAATACTGTCTTTGACAATACAATAGGTCTCGCCGTCAGATGCAAACGGTGGCTTCAGATTGTTGGCAATGCACTGTAATCTTTGCGCCCCTTTCCCAAGGAGTCTTCTATTTAAGATCTTTTTCAGGCCAAAAACGTTTCGCATCACCGTTCCCGTGGAGTTTTGAATTTCTTTCTCAATAGGGATACTAGGTATTTGCACTCTGGATTCTGGCTGATAATGAGGAACACAGTTTTAACTTCTGTAACTACTCTGTTCAAAACTCTTCGCCTTGCTTGTTGCAGTGTTCGAGTAATGAATGAAGTTCACGCATATCCTGCTCCTTCTTTCCGGTAACGCTTATTCGGCCTCTTCTAAACTTTACTACTCACTCTCATGTATATACTTCTATGCAATTGCGTTGAATATCCCCGATGAATTTCAATCTCTAACAGTACCTCCAAGTAGACAAATCGTGTCACTGTCTTCTGTTCTTACTCAATACACAATGCTAGCCGAGCTGCAATGTTTCTTGTTATTATTTTTTTAAAGAAAATAAAGAAAAAATAGAGCAATTAAGATCAAACTCTAGCATTACCACAACAGAATAACCTTATAAAACCCTGACAAAGTTATCCAATCACGAGAATTTTAAGATGTACTCCATGTGTACCAATTACTAAAAAAATTCTTATTGAAGAACTACATGTTAACAAATTTTCCATCAGACGATACGAAAAGTGGACAAAATCACATAATTCTCAGTTTTACCTTTACTTTCCGAGATATATCACAGCAATACATCTCTACAATATGAAATAAGTTAAACAGCGAAATTTAATCAGCGACGCTAAAGAAGAGGCAAGCAAACTTTGAAACTGTTCGTGAAATGTAATCTTCATGGAGGTTTTAAGTGAAAGTACTTTTCTTTTCTTTCTTGTTTGTTTAATTTAATATGTATTTGATAACGTCTATTAGGAACTAGTGACACTTCTGCTTAAATATTATACTCTTTTGCATACGTTAAATATGTTGCTACGCTATTTATCCTAAGGAAATGAATCAAAATTCTGAATATTTTATCACAACACAAAAGAACGAATGACATATAATACTATAGAAAAAATTTTTAATTCATGCATCGTACAGTCAGCGACAAAAATTCTTTTCGTCTGATGAAATTAGAATACAGTAGATGGGCAATTTGCGTACAGTTTTCAGTAAATTAAAAAATATGTAATATTCTGTACGTTCCGGCCATACCACTGTCATACGTAACAGCTATACTACCGTTATTCCCAAAATAAATCTTACCAAACGGAAATAACTTTTGTCGCTGACTGTACAAGACGTAATTGAAAATTATCAAAGAAACATCTTCACAAGAATTCCTCCTTAAATCTTTTATCGATACCTAACGAGTCACACATAAGGTGTGAATAATATGCAAATTACGTCAGCGCATTGCCAAAACTCATCCATCCTTTGTGATCTACACCAGTAACAAATTGGTCGTGCAATTATCTGAACTGAGTTAAATACATGTGAAATAATAATAAAATAATTATTCAAAGTACAATCTGATAAATGTTCCCAACAGTAATCCTTCAATTTAATAAACAAGCAACGCCCACATGCAAATTTGCGCACCCTGGCAAGTGGGAGCAACGTCTCGGATGCGTACATCCCGTCCACGCAGCTAAAAAATTATCTTCGTAGACAAACTTATTTAAACATATTTCTGGGCATTACCAGTATATATGATCTTAAGTCTGTCACATATAAGGAATAACAACCATCAGCGAGCACACAATCCGGGAAAAGGAAAGCGATCTGGGAATTATCTGTTAGGTAGCTTCCCGGCATTTGTCTGGTATGAATGAGGAAAACTTAGGAAAATCCCCACGCAGAATAATTAGTCTCGAGTTTTTTAAAAGCTGTTAAACTTTTTAAACCGAGAATTCCCACCGGAAATCAAACCCAAAACAGCTTGATCTAACTCTCCTCAGATAACTATGTGCATTTTTAATGTTTATATCTGAATTACTAAGTTAATGAGACAAATGTTACAGAAGATATATAATGTATAATGAAATGAGGAAATAACCAAATTTAACCAACATCAGTTCCTCTGAAGGTACGAACTGAATGATACACGAACAGCGAAAAAATGAACTACTGGGCGATGATTTAGACACGGGTCTTGTATTACTGTACCGATGAGTTAAACATTTGAGATATGCACATGCCTTATCCCTGGAGCATATTTCTTTAGTTACTAGAAATGAATCGTTAGAAATATAGTCAGGGCGTTCACAAAATCAAATTTAACTTTACATGAAAGGTAAACAAAGACAAAAAATATTACGATAAATTAATTTAAATTGTACCAAGAAAGTCAGCCCCTCTCCAAACAAAACTTTTCATTTTAAAGATATACAATGAGAGAGAGTTTCTATTCATTCCCATCCTTACCTATCCCCCACTTGCTATACTCCAGATGCTTTCTTTTATACAGCTTCTGTTTTTAAGGCTTTAAAAGTTTCGACGAAGGATTGATATTAGAGTGTATAAATAGAAGTTAAAATATGATGAACATAACTTGCGTATCTTCCTTATTTCATAGAATTCGCTGTCGAAATAACTGTCCTATGAACACAGACATTACATGCAAGAACTATTACTTTTTTAAAACTTCTATTTCCACATAGAGGGTTTGTCCCGGAAGTAGTATGACTGATTTTTTCCCGCCAAAACGTGTTGAAGAAGGGGGATGTTACTGCGCTGGTTGAGTGGGGTTCTTAGCTACGAGCGCACCAGTCACCGGTGGTCTCCAAACCTTCACGGAGTGTAGATGGAGTTGAGTTGAGTCGATTTTGAGTTTAACGTCCCTTTCAGCACAGAGGCAATATGAGACGTGGACCTACTGATTAACGTGGAATCCGAACCACATGAACTCCCGCCGGGAATCAAACTCGGGTCCCCCACGCCAAAGATGTGTACGTTAACTGCTTAGCCACGCAGGAGCTCGGACTGTACACCGAGTTTAAGGTGAACCCTTTCAAGGTGCCTTGTCATCTCCACAAAGGAGTGGTTCACATAGAGTTTGTACCGCCTGGTCTGATTGTGAATGCTACATTCTACGTGGAAGTACTTGAAAAACTCAGAAAACGAGTCGCCCGCGTCCGACCTGCAATCGCTTGATCATGGAAACTTCATCAGAACAATGCGCAGAGCCACACTGCCTTTGCTGTCATGGACTTCCTGGCCAAACATGGCATCACACAGCTTCCCCAGCCACCTTACAGTCCAGATGTCGCTCCTTCAGACTTCTTCCTCTTCCCCTGACTGAAAAGGGTCATGAAAGGACGGAACCATAGCTCGGTCCAGGCCATTCAAGAGGCCGTAACGAGGCAGCTGAAGAGCATTTCAGTTTCTGCGTTCCAGGGAGCCTTGAGTGATTGGCAGAGTCGCTGGAAACGCTGTGTTGATGCAGAAGGGACATATTTTAAAAACCATTTAGGCGGCGTGTCAAAATTATGAATTAAAAAATAATAATAATAATAAATAAATCCTACTACTTTCCAGAAAAACGCTGTAAGTGCATATTATTCAAATAAGAATCTTAATATATTATGATATTAGAGTGGCGACATGAGATGGCATTTCCAATTCAATGTAAGTTAGCTATGAACTTCAATTTTCTGCCTAATTATATGTGTTAAACTTTATTTGTTCAATATGTTACATTCTTTACTAAAGATATAGTTTATCGGAACACAAAAAACAAGACACATATACCACCTAAATTAAAATTAGATTCATGCATTCGTACAAAGGCGTAATTGAGAAGTGCCAAATGACATCTTCATAATATCCTTCGTTAAACATTATCAATATCTAATTACAGATAAACTATGTGTAATATGCATCCCCATCGTGCCTTATCATGCATGTATAACAATACGAAGGAATATATAAATTCACTTCAGTACGAACATAGTCTTAGAACATCACGAAACGCAGCAAAATAAAATATCTTTCCATTAGATCCCCTGGTTTCCTGTCACAAATTATGCCAATGATCTTTTTACAGTTTTCAGCACTGAGTTGCCCTGAAATGTAAACGATCTTATATTTTGGTCTAATTGGTTCTTAGCAATCTCTTTCCCACGTTCATTACATGCAAATTTTATGCTGCCCGAATACGGATATAGTTCTTCATGCTGAATGTTTTGTATTTTCCCCACATGGACGAACACTGTTCCCATATCAAAAATAGTTTCTTGTACTTACTCACGCCTTCGACGAGCTGGTTGTGGAAACGCTGACAGCATGCTGAAATAATCAGCAACAATTATAACAGAAGTAAGTAAATTTGTATGTTTATAAAAGGTAAAATTATGTGAATCATACTAAGTCTTGACGCATTGCTCCGTTTTTCAACCATGATCTCAAAATATGTTTGAAGAACAATAATTTTTGTAATCAAGCATAGAAAAAAGTGTCTTTTTTTTCTTTCTGTATGGACACCGAATCTATGATTTTCAACCCCAAAATCGAGATTATAAATGAAAGTCCCTTTCCTTGAAATTTAGGTCTTCTTCTGTCACACAAGACGTTGAAGCCAGAGACAAACGGTGGACGCTTAAAACTTCACTTTTGTGATTTTTTATCCTCTAACAAATACTTCAAATTTCTCTTTCCATTTGAAGTTCATAAACTGTCATATGTAAACTTTTATGCTTACATGACAAGCATAACTTACCCAATCAATAGAAGCTGGAAAATAGATCCTGAACAATAAAATGTTCAGTTATAAGCACAGGGCGTTTTTTTAAAACTCATGGATTTCATTTGGGTGTAGAATTTTTAACTGAAATCCGATTTTCATGCGGTCTGTACAAATGGTCACGGTAAGATGGGAGATTTATGGGTCTATGATTATTGGTTTGAATCCATCAAGGGTAGTAACGCCCACGCCTCAAGAAAAACAACAAATATTCGCCAGTGTACCTTACAATTGAAATGAGATTTTAAATTTTTCAAGTGGACCTGCAGAATACAAATTAAGTGTTAGTAATATTACCCACAACGATAAAAATTATTTCTTGGGCGACAGAGAGATTTCTTGGGTGGCCTAAGGAGTTGATAACTGACACCTTCCACAACACCCGTCTGCGGGATCCGATGCTTCCCTCTCTCACTCAGAAGCGATCCTGTTTCTTCCAACTTATTCATTAGCGACTACATTGTGTTCCTGTCTAGGACACAACATGAGGCAAATTTGTTTCTAAACGCCCTTTGCGAAGCAGCAACAGATTCCGTTCTCCAAACACTTTTAACGATAACGGTTGCTCCAAAGAGTACACCGTTTTCACTGCGTCCTGACCACAATCCCACACTAGCACACAATTGCACTAGTACAGCAAAACAATTCCCAATACAACGGCTAAGTTCCCTGTTCCTTGTTGCTCTTGGCGAGATTGCCATTAATGGAAAACTCAAACCTCCGCACCGCACCTCATTACAATTGTAAGGTACACTAATGTCCAAAATGAACGTCACATATCTATAACTGTCTTCTTGTAAGAATATAATTTGATAATGATTTTGCAGGGTACTTTTAATACTGACACTATGTGTATAATCGGGAAATGTATATTTGTGGAAATTTTCATAGCAAAACAATTATAAATATAAAAATTAGAGTGAGTAAAACAAAATGTTGCTAAATGGACAAGAAAGTTTTACTTTTTTGTTTTATTGTTCTTATTTACTGTTCTTTTGACATGGAATTTGCTACACACATGTCTTTCATGTCTTTGCAGATTATACACATACTAACATTGAAAGAAATACCGGGCGAATTCGTTATCAAATTATATCCCTACAACAACATATTTATAGACATGCGACAATAATTTTGGACATAAGTGTACATTGGCAAATATCTGCTGTTTTTATGGTGGTGGTTTTCTGGTGTATGTAGTCCAGGGTTCCATTCTCAATAGGAGAGCACAGATAACTAATTTTCACCATTATTTCTTTTCATTAATAATCTCCTTTGGCATAACCGTGGGGCAACAAACTAAAAAAGAAAATAAATAATTTTATTTTCATTTTTCTATTATTTTTTACGATCTAATTCTGTCTTAGTGTACCAAAACACATTTTGAGAAAAAAAATCGACGAGTTCAAAATAATAATAATAATATATAAAAATAACGGAAAGTAATACCCAAAAATTCTTGAAAGCTGTCTTAAATATACCATTAATCAGTGGCGTATTTAAGGGAAGCTTCCGGGCTTAAGCCCCCAAATTTTATTTACTATATTAAAGTAAATGAAATATCTTGCAGAATTTACACATTTCCAGGACTAAAGTGAGCAAAGCCACCACCATCCCGCTCCGAAACAAAATCGTAAATACGCCACTGCCATTAATACATAGGATACATTGGAATTTGGATGCAATCTGCTCCAGAAGCCATTTACAGATGATCCAGGACAGTTTTACATAATACAAACTGGATTAATCTGTTCCTGGGTTCTACGACTTAGAATTTTTAACATTCTGGATTTTATGAAATGAAATGAAACCTGAATTGAACGCCCCTTCGGCTAAGGGAGATGGTGATTAAAGCAAGTGAATGATGATTTAAGAATGAGTGGAATGAGAAAGTAGGAGAAAACGGGAGTACCCCGAGAAAACCCATGGACACGATGTCCATCACAAAATTACTTGGCCGGAAATCGAAGCAGAAGCCCTACATTCACCAGAAGAAAGCGCTCTACCACTGAGTTACAACGCTTTCTTTGGATTTTAAGGCAAAATATTCACAAATTATAATAACCTTTAATAGTAAAATAATGGGTTTCTCTCTATTATCAGCTTTTCGCATACAAAGAAGTGACTAGAGCTACCAGATTATGCACTCATGTCCAAAATTACTGTCGCATGTCTATAAGTATGTTATTGTAGGAATATAATTTGATAACGAATTTGCCCGGTATTTCTTATAACGTTAGTATGTGTATCATTGGCAAAGAAATGTATGTGCCCGATTATACACATAGTATCAGTATTAAAAGTACCCTGCAAAATCATTATCGAATTATATTCTTACAAGAAGACAGTTATAGATGTGTGACAATCATTTTGAACACGAGTGTACACAGATAGTTTTTCACCGGGTCTAATAGCCTACAAAGCCCTTTTCTTGATTTTGGACTCGCAGGGGACGCATTTGGGTGGTGAAAATGCATGCATAAAATGTGAGAATAGACTTCCAGGACGACGGATATTAGTTGTAATGGATTGATTCTTCAATTGTACCTTTCAGCAGCGAGACCATATAGAACACAGGTCTGCTGCCTTAACAGGGGATCCGAACCATATGAGCTTCTGCCGGAAATCGAATAAGTCTCCCGCGCCAAAAGTGCATACGCCACGAAAGAGCTTCTGACGGATAACAGAGTCAAATCCATAGTTTTCGGAGTCACTGAGATCAATACTGACATTCCCGACACCGTTCCAGTTCAAGTTTAAATCTCCATCGCCATCCTTGGGACGATGGGGGAAGATTACAAAATAACATGTCAAAAACGATTGACATTAGTGTCAAATACATAGTTTTCGGGATCGCTAAGATGATTAGTACCAGTCCTAATGACATTCAAGGCGAAGTTGCGGAAAAAAGGGGACATGTCAGCTGGTTTGGGAATTGACAGGAGTAACGCCGAAGACGTTGTTCTTCCTGAATTATTAGTTAATTGATTTCTTTATTTTTAAATATCATATATTGCATAAATATGCTCACCGTGCGAGGAACGGGTACAACAGCTAATATTTAAACAAAAAGGTAAATTAATAAAATTAAAAATAACACAAAACAGGCACATAAACAGCGAAAATCACACCAAATCCTTTCATTACACAGCTTGAGCTCCTTTGTGGTTAAGCGGTTAGCGCACAGACCTCAGGCGTGGGAGACACGGATTCGATTCTCGGCGGGAGCTCATGTGGTACGGATTCCACGTTAAACTATAGATCCATGTCTCATAGAGCCTTGCTGCTGAAAGGAACTCTAAACTTAAAATCAAATCAGATCATTACACAGATTTAAACAACGAACTGGATGATAAAGCGAATGGGTGGCCCGAGCGTTGAGAAAACGTAAGCACGAACACAATACTAGGCGTTCAGATTCCTGTAAAAAAAATTTGCTCGACTCTCCCTTTGGATCCCCGACCAATACTGTATTCATGTGTAATAATCCCTCTATTCAAGCAAACACTCTCATTGCAATGTTTCTGATTTTACACCCTTTGCTACAGTCCTCCCTGGAACCGGATTAAAAGGAAATTGGCTTATAATGGCACAAACTTGCTTTCTGCCATCCCGTGTCTTTTTAATAGTTTATGTACGATATATCGGTAATTGTTTAGTATTAGGTGGCCAAAAGCGGCAAAAAAGCAGGGTTTGAAAAAACCCGGGTATTTTTGAAAAAACCCAACCCACCTGGGCCCATGTGGGTTTTTTCGGGTATTTTCGGGTTTTATTGGGTTTAATTGGGTTTTACCGAAATATTTCAATCTCTTTGGGGTAAAATTGTCAAAATGTGATTTACATTTCATGAGTATCATTGTCACAACTTGCAACAACTTTCTATTCACTGCTGTTTTGAAAAAAATGCCGCCATTTTGAAATTTTATATTGGATCGCCGAAAAAAATCTATACATCGAATTTAGAATGTGTTGTGCTTCTACTCTCAAAATATCAACTTAAAAAGTCCGAAAATTGCACCTTGTAGCATGGATAACCGCTATTTTGAAAAATGGACGCCATTTTGAAAAATTTTATGCCGCCAAAATATATACAGCTAATTTAGTCTCTCATGCTTCTACTTTGAACCAATAATACAATAACAAAAAAGTCAAAAACCCAGGTGGGTTTTAAGATTTTTTTTCAGGCGGGTCCAACCCGAAAAAACCCGGTGGGTTTTTTCGGGCTGGGCCCACTTGGGCAAACCCTGCAAAAAAGAGAATGATTTACAGGAGAAATGAGTTGATAGTGGTGTTTAAGTAATCAAGAAGGTATCGTACACAATTTTTTGAAGGCAGTACGGTAGAGGAACTGTACAAACCGTAAATGTAAGTGGAAGTGATTGCCTATTTTATGTCGAGAACAGAACCTAACGAACCCCTGCGGGGCTTCTAACCCGTTCCTACTACTACTACTTATACTATAGATCCTAATTCAACGCATGAAACCATAAAACAACCGAATCGAAATAGAACATCGCAGAAAGGTACGTGAGAAAGCTGGCCCTCCAAAGCTAAACAATAGCCGATACATCTTATTAAAACAATTAACATCTTTCGTTTTCTTCTTCGTCTTATAACTCTCTCCCACAAAACCATCTCTGCTACGTGTACTCAGACTTCTAAGCTATTCTATGCATAAGTGTCGGAAGTTTTATAGAACGGCTTTGTCCGTCCGTTTGTCTGTCGACAAGTATCAGAGTAAAAACGGTAACAGATATCGAGAACTGATTTTTTTTCGCAATTGATTCAGTATCTCAAGGATAGGTCCCATCATCTTCATTAACTCTTTATCGAAACCGGAAGTGGTTCAAAATAGTCATTTCCAGTTTTAACGTTTATCGCCATAGAACGAAAATGGGAACAGATTGCGAGAAGCGTTTTTTGCAAACGATTCAGCATCTCATCACAACACATCATGACTATCCACAACATTCTACCGAAAAGAAGGGGTTCAAATTTACTATTACTTCCGGTGTAAATGCTATCAATATACGGTTTTTTCCAATCGATTCAGCGCCCGAGGAATAGGTGTCATCTGTTCCGGTAATCCTCTATTCAAATAGAAAAATTGGCCATTTCCGGTTTCAATGTTTATTGCCATAGAACAAAAAGAGATAACAAAAAGTAGTTTTCTGCAGATGATTTGGCGTCTCAAGACAACATATCATGACTATCCACAACACTACCTGTTCAAATTTACTATTATTTACGTTTCAACATCTTTGATTTCTGTATAGCACAAAAGAGAAAAGATATCAAAACGTGGCTTTTGCAATCGATTCAGTGTTCCAAGAATGGGTTCCATCTCCTCCCTTAGCCTCTATTCAAACCGAAATGGTTGTTTTCTGTCTTCGTTACGAATCGGTTCATTGAACGATCCATTGAATGAAATTACCAAAGCAAAGACTTGCCATTATAGATGAACTACTTCAAGTTTGCGTATTGATTTCGTATAGTTTGGAAATCTTAAATTTACACTATGAAACGATACTCACTTGTTAATGCTTATAACTAACAGAAAGAGTATATTAACTTTCCATCAACATCAAAATTAAGGAAACAAAACAAACAATAAAACATTATCTTGCTCCCTCAAATGGAATTAGAACCATCTGCTTACGAAATTTTACTTCTTAAATTCGCCAAACAAATGTCATTGGTAAAATATTAGAAAATTCGGGTTAACTTTACAATGCCGGCTCCAACTGGTGTACTCACTCTGAAACACGAAATTATTTTCTATTAATTTCATGAAAATGGGTCAAAACTTCCCTAACCTTAAGCTAACCCGCTCCTACCTCTACCTTACTTATCCCTATCTTACTCTACTCTACCCTACCCTACCCTACTAGGCCCTTTTCTAGCGGTCCTACTTATAGATGCGCAGCTGGAGCGTGCATTGTAAAGTTTACCCCAAAACTCCTAAAACAGAATTACAGGTAAGTTATTTCATCAGCTAATAACTGATAAAAAAAAAAAGTCAACTCGTCTATACATACCGGGAGAAAGTTGTATGAAAACTTCTGTAGCTTTCACTCTTGCATTTTGCAGCTTTTGCGAATAAGTTGGCTGCAGCGCTCATTGAATGTCGTATTGAACAACTCATTGTTCTTGTTTACAACTAAACTTTCATACATACACTTACGGCGCTTAAATACTTTTCTGTTATCGCTTCACAATAGTCCAAAGTTCAGATACAAGCTTTGCCTTACTCTAGAGCAGCTTCCGTCGCCCGTCTGCCAAGTGCGTCTGCTATCGTGAGAGAAGCGCGTCTCGCAATTCGTCTGTTTCCTGATTTCTTCTTCTTCTTCTGTGGTTGCATCTTGCCTTAGCGAAGATCGCTCTCCCGGCAATTATATACGGTATGATGAAAAGAAAAAGATGAGGAATTGAGATGAATCTTTAGAGATGCTTATAAGATGCTAAATAACTTAGTTCTTTGTAAATATAGATAATAGGCGATAAGAACAGGTGGAGATAAAGTAAAAATAAACGAATCTACATTAAAAGGGCCAGAACCGTGAAATTTATGAAGAATAGAGAGAAATGGCGGGCGATATTGTTGATAAAGAGGGCAAGAGAAAATGAGATGATCGATAGAGCCAGTATCTAGACCACAATTACAAAGTGGAGTAGTACGTTTTCGGAGAAGATATAAGCGTTGGGGAGTATACAGAATGTGAAGTCTGTTACGGAGCAGAAAATGGAGGTAGGAGGGAGAGAAAGGATGTTGAATAAACCAAGATGGAGAGCGGAGAGAGCAAGGATGATACCAGTACCAACGGGCCTTTGTACAGGAGGCATTATAAGCAGTCCAGCGTTGATAATGAAGTGTAATAAGGCGTGGGAAAAGGTCAATAGGCGAGACTGAAAGATCTATGGGAGTGCCATGCAGGGCTCCGAAACGGGCTGCGGCATCGGCAAGAGAATTCCCGAGGATGTTGACATGGCCTTTGGACCAAATTAAGCAAGTAGTATAGTTGAGGGTAGTCCGGCGGTATAAAAGAAAACGGATTTCATAAAGAATCCAGGAGGATTTTGAAGTCCAGGGGGAAGATTGTAAGGATTGGAGGAGAGATTTAGAATCAGTGGCGATACAGATAGATGTATACTGATGCTGAAGAGAATGAAGAAGAGTCGCAAACAAGGCATAAGCTTCAGTGAGAAAGGTAGAGACATAATGGGGCAGTTGAAAGCTGAAACATTGTTGAAGAGAGGAATCGTAGAAGGCTGATCCCAAATGCACGCCCTGGCCAGAACCATCGCAGTACAAATGAACAGTGTCCTGAGGGAGAGGAGGAATGGATGAGGAAAAGCAATGTTGGTAAGTTGCGGGAGGGAAAAGTTGGGTAGAAGGATATTGGGGAAAAATTATAGAAAATGATTGAGAAAGAACTGGATAGTCATGCAAGTAGCAAGGGAGAGTATACGTGCGCTGGATGTGTAATAGATGTGGTGCAAGATCTAGATAACTGGAGTATATGAAAGGGAGAGATGCGAGATATGGAGAACGTTTTCGGCCTGTATGAAGGTGTCGAAGCAGAGTGAGTTTAGGGAGGAGAGAGGATCGTGTAAATTGGAAACGTTGAAGACAGAATTTGTCTGAGAGGTGTTTCAAGTGAATTGCTAAAGGTGGAACTCGGGTCTCAGAATAAAGCGCAGTGGCAGCAGTGGTGGAAGGGAGACTAAGAGTACGGCAGAGAGTAGTATATTGAAGGGATTGGAATTTTTGAAAGACTCGAGAAGGAGATGGAGATAGAAAGAAACCACCATACGTTAAAATAGGTAAGTAAACCTGTTTATATAACAGGAGGAGAACACGAAAATCTGTAGACCAAGTAGAAGTAGAAATAGAACGAATTAAACGTAAGAAGGATGATGTTTTTTGATGTAGATGATGATAATGGGGGGTCCAACGTAAAGAAGAGTCTAAAACGATTCCAAGGTATTTAACTGAAGGACGGCGAGGAAGAGTGATACCGGTGAAAGTAAGGGAGGGTAGGGCGGGAGAGCGTTTGCGAGTAAAGACTAGAAAGGAAGTTTTGTTCCAGTTTATTCTTAAGCCATGTGTACAACACCAGGTGGAGAAAGTGGTGAGAGCTGAAATGAGTTGGGGTATAGCTAGTTGAGGGGAGGGAGAAGTAATATAGAAGACTAAATCATCACAATAGGAAAGAACCCGGACAGTGTTACTGGTTTGGCGAAGAATCGGGGCCAGAAAGAGATTGAACAAAAGAGGAGATAATACAGAACCTTGAGGAAGACCTTGGGAAGTGGTGCGACCTTCAGAGAGTTGGGAACCGAGGCGAAGATACAAGATACGTTGGACCAGAAGGTTGTAAATGATGCGGAGATATTTCGACGGGATGCCTTGTTGCCAAAGTATATCTATGAGATCATAAAGGGGAACTGAGTCATAAGCCTGAGAAAGATCAATAAATACGGCAAAAACAAACTGGGTACGGGAAAAAGCAAGCCAAATATCAGAGATAAGAACAGACAGACAGTCAGAAACACTGGAACCTAGTCGACAACCGTATTGTTGTTTGTAAAATAAAAGGTGGTGTTCACAGAACCATTGGAGGCGTTGTTTCAGGAGATGTTCGAAGACCTTTAAAAGACATGAGGAGAGGGCAATAGGACGATAATGTTCAGCGATACCTGGTTGTTTGGTGGGTTTGAGGATGGGAATAATAACATAATCTTTCCATGGAGGGGGAATGCGTTCAGAAGACCATACAGTATTATATAAGGTGAGTAGGAAGTTCTGGTACAGTGGAGGAAGATGTTGTAGGTGGCGGTAATGTATACCGTCTTTGCCAGATGAGGAGTTGGGTAGACGGGATAAGATGAGAGAAAGTTCAGACATAGTGAAAGGAAGATGGATAGGGGTTGATGGTTCTGGAGAATAGAGAGGTGAAAGCCAAAGAGGAGGGAAGAGACATGTGGATGGTGCTAACTGGGAATGGAATTGATGAAGCCAGGGAGAGGAAATAGATTCACCAGAGGGAGGACGACATGTCTTGTTACGAAGGGACCGGTAAAATTTCCAAATGGAGGATAAAGAGGAACCATAACGTAAGTTGGAACAAAATTGGCGCCAGGCATTACGACGGGTTTGTTGAAGAATACGGGTCGTAGTGGCTTGGGTTTGTTGATATATCAGGAAATTGGAGTAGGAGCGAGTGGCGAGGTATGTTTTAAGGGCTTGACGTCGTCGAAAAATCCATTGTTGACATTCCCTAGTCCACCATTTAGGATAATGAGAATGGACAAAAGAGGAACGAATGGAGGGAGAGGAAGCAAGGTGGGAGTGTGATACTGCTTGGGAAAGGCGAGAACAAAAAGTAGTGTGAAGATGGAGAGGATCACTAGACGAGGGAGGGGGAGAGAAATGGTCAAAGCAGGAAGAATAAAGGGACCAATCGAGGTTAGTAGAATATGGGCGACCTATAGAGGAGGAGGATGAAAAGGAAGGAGAAGTAGAGTTATGTAAAATGATGGGAAAGTGATCACTGCCATAAGGATCGGAAGTAACAGTCCATGTAAGGTGGCTAGAGTAAGCTGGAGAACAAAAGGTGAGATCAGGTGCGGTAGGAAGTTCACGGGGACGGGGAAGACGCGTAGGAGTGCCGGTATTCAGAAGAGTACAGGGTAAGGTGGGAAGTAGACGATACAGGGCAGAGCCAGCGGGGTTGGAAAAAGGAGCCCCCCAGAAAGGGTGATTACAATTTACATCGCCACCTACAATCCAGGGAGGGGTAAGGAAATTAAAAAGATAGAGCCAGAGATGATCAGGAAGGTGAACGTGAGGAGGAATGTAGAGGTTAACCAGGGTGAGAGAGTGAACGGTGACCATTTGACATTGAACTTCGGGGTATTGGATGGGAGGAGGGTGTAGTACGTAAGGTAAAGAATTATGAATGCCGAGAGAGAGTCCCCCTCGACCATCTGGGCGAACATCATGAAGCCAATGGTAGGAAGGGGTGTTAAAACGGTAGGAATCTGTAAGCCAGGTTTCTTGGAGTAAAAGAAAAGACGGATGAAATAGAGATATGAGGTGATGTAAGGCATACATTTTACTGCGAGAACTCCTCATGTTCCATTGTAAGAGAGTAGAAAAGCAGGAACCAGATGATTTTATAGTGAATGTGATTGTAATAGCTTGAGTATGGTGATGCAAGATTTATAGTCGGGAGGAGAAAATTTATGTTGCGATTTTTCTAAAATAGAAAGGATGGACGAAACAGCGGAGGAAAAAGAAGGTATGGGATCTGCCGCATTTGACGGTTTCTGAAAAGCTGTGACAGTGCTGGGAAGGGGAGAAAATGCTAAAGGGGATCGGTCAGTTGGAAGAGGTGGGGGACGGGCAGAAAAAGAAGGCGAAGAGTGAGGACTGAGAGAGCGCTTTTTTCTAACACCGGAAGGAGAGGGAGGAGAATGAGAAGTGGAAGGCCGAGAAGTAACAGCTGAATATGAAAAGGAAGCGGAGGTAGGGATAGAGGACGGAGTAAAGCTAGAATTGGCAAGAAGGGACGAAGTGGAATGGGGAAGTGGATCTCCCTTTAAGGAGCGCTGTGCAGGGGTCGTGGTTAAATAGCGTCGTTTGGCATCAGTATAGGATAGATGTTCTGTAGCCATCAGTGTATTAATTTGAATTTGGAGAAGACGTTCAGGACACTGAGGGAAGGTAGCCACATGGTCACCAGCACAGTGCTTACATTTGGGAGGTGCAGAGCAGGAGGAAGAGGGGTGGTTGGGTAGGCCGCACCTAACACAAGATTGTTTACCACGACAGGCCTGCTTAAAATGGCCGTAAAAAAGGCAGTTGGTACATTGCTTGAGTCTCGGAATATATGTTTCGACGGGTAGGTGAAAATAGAAAAGGTTGCAATGGGAGGGGAGAGTGTTGGCATCAAAGGTGACGACGATTGTTCCGGTGGGGATGGAAGAATCCGTAACAGGAGGTGGAGAATCGGAGATAGGAGGTAAAGAAGAGTCAGAGGGAGGGGGAGCTGTAGGAACATCAGACGAAGAACGTTTTCGAAACATACGGCGAACATGCAAGATTGGAGCGCTACTGCGTAACGCAGTGATGAGTTCATCGTCCGTTAAGGACGGATCGACTCCTCGTAAGATACCCTGACATGAAACGGCGTAATTCGGAATATAAGCACGCCAATTATGTGCTGCTAATAAAGGATGATGTAGGAAATCGTTGGCTGCTTTGCCAGTTCGAAAAAAGACCTTTAAACCCTGAGGGCCAAGAGTGCGAATATCGGTGACATCGGTAAGATTGTTATTATATAAGAGTCGACCTAACTTCATAGGATGTTGCTTGCCCAAGGCAGACGTGGAGGACACGTGGACGACATAGGGTCCGAGGTGGTGATTTTTATAACTGTTGTTGGTATTGTGTGCATAAGGCACAGATGATACAGGAGAAGTAGAATTAGTAGATGATGAAGTATCCATATTAGTTGTTTGGAGCACATGGCCGTCTGAGGAGGCTGCCATATTTGGCAGCGACGAAAGTGAAAAAAAAAATTTTAAAAAAAAAAAAAAAACCTTGCACTAATGCACCACACACGTAGTAAATAAAAGGAAGAGAACACTAGTAAAGTCAAATACACTATAATGCGAGAACAACGAAACTAAAGAGCACTCAAAATCGGCTGGAGACCTAGCACAGAAGTACACTCAGTCGAAGCTCACCACGTCGTTTCCTGATTTCCTTGTTTTGGTACAGGTTGCCAGTCTAAGATTTAAAATTATATCAGAGTGTATAAAGCTAAAATCTTTACTGTTGCTGTCAAGTTTACTTTTTCGCGACGATAGAAAAGAAGGTATGGTGATCGTGAGCATCATTCTATAAGTTCCTTCGCTAAATTTGCAGAAGACCACGCAACGCAAATAATGTAACAATAATTTTTTGTCGTTAATGCCTACTATCTCAAACTGAAACACAAATTTTGCCTTGTTTTCACGCAAACCACTGCGGAATCCGACCTCGTTACAAAAAGGATAAACATTTCATGGCAGGAGAAGAAAAAAAAATCTGATTTCCGTTCGTCCTGATATGTCCTGATATGCAATCACCTAGAAGTCATGTTGTTCAATACATCCAGACCAAATTTTAAATGAATGTCTTTATAAGATTTTTCAGCTTTATTATTTCCCTACCATCAAAAATAAGGGTTAAGTGTAATTTATCGGAGAGTGAAAATCAAAAGAGATTTTCTCGAAAAAGGCTCCAACAATTTTCTTGATATTTCATAGATCAATATTTTATTAACAATTTGTAATAGGTAATCATTGCTTTTCTAGGAAAAATCCAGATGGAGTAGTTTACTCCAGATGGAATAGGAGGTGAGTTATATATACCTTAGGCATAAGGACGATTTTCTCAAAAATGGCTCGAGCGATTTTATCAATATTTCGTAAGTAAATGTTTCATTAACAATCCTACTTGAAAAAGTTCACAACAGGTGATTTCCTGGTACTCTTGAGGGAGAGTTTATTCAAAGAATTTTCACAAAAACTATTAAGGCGATTTTATCCGTATCTCATAAATTAATATTTAAAATAAAACCCCTATAGTATGGTATAAGTCGGTTCTCTTAAAAAAAAAATACACAAGGGGTAGTTTAATCTCAGGGGGATTAAATATATATTTCAATAATAACTGCAGAAAATAAGAGTGAAGAAGTTTAGTGCCATGGTCTGTACCCTTTTATATTTGAATTTTAAATTACAAATTACGTGCGAGCATTTACTGTATTTCACAATGAACAAATGTTATCAATTACATTTCCAATTTATTTTATTACAACACGTCAAACTCTCGTCCATAGTCCATTTAGAGGAAAACTAAGGTGGCTGTCGCGCACATACACGCAATTAGGAGAGCTATTCTTTAATTTACCTGCTCCCAGGGTACAAGTGGACCTGAAAAGGTAGGAGGACGCATGACGTAACGCCGTCCCCAGTGCCTATCTTTACCCATTTTTTTTTTAAGTGGGGGGACCCACAGATATTTTCTGGAAGTGAGAGGACGGCGTCCGCTCCTGTTAATTACGGTGAACACCACAATTCGATTGCTATGAACTTTGCAAATTCAAAGTATCAAGAAGTGTGGACAAAATTGGAATATTGAAGAGCTTCTGGTAGAAATGTAGACAAAGTATTTCCAGAATGCAGTGCTTTTACAATGCTTATTATAGACTGGGCCGGCACTAAGCAATTTGGAGCTCCATTCAATGACATCATTTGCCGCCTCCTTTCTCCAGAGAGAACAAATTTCAACATCCACAATTTTAGTTATGCTACCCCATCATGAATAACGAAGGGGAGGGAAAGAGCACTTGCACTCAGAGAAGCGTAAACACTACAAATACAATTTCATTGTGTTGTTTCTTTAAATAATAATCTATTATGTTAGTGAAAGATAAAGCAAACACACTTTCAGGGGAAATATGATAATGTTTTTTTATAGAATTCACTAACGAGCTTGAATCTCAATATATCAGTTTTGCAATTCCAGTGCAACTACCTCTTTTATCTTTATTTCTTGATTTTCATGTACATCTGTTAAAAATTTGAAAAAGTATTTCCACCTTCAGTGATAAGGAATTTGTTCGTGTCAAAGACAAAACCAGTTTTCATATCAAAACTGTGATAACTAACTAAGTGGAACAGTTGTTCGCTACTGTTCGAGAATTGAGTTTTTGTATTTGAGAATAATCAAGGAATTCATCCTGGAATTTGTTTGAGTATTTGCTTTAGCACTGTCCATGTGACCTTAAACTAATGCGATCTAAATGTGATTTATGAATGTAGATTCAGATAGAAGATCAGCTTACTGAATATAACCGTCATCATGAAGTTTCTTTCCAGCAATAAATATTTATGACAAATAGTTATGACAGATTTTGCCGCCCCTCGAAACTTAGCGCCCCGTGCAAATGCACGTGTTACATATATGGTAGAGCTGGCCCTAATCTGTGTAAAACTTATTGAACGCTCCTTGTATATATTGTTGGTTGGATTGGAGTTGTGTCTCTCTTAGCACCGAGACTATATGAGATGTGAACTTAGAGCTTAACGTGGAATTCGAACCATGTCCAGAATTGAACCCAGGTCTCCCACTTCATACTTCTACAGAAAGGTAGGGAAAAGATAATATGTTAATTGAACTTGTTTAAGACTTTAAATGTCGGTGTTACAAAAGTAAACAAAGGGGGGCAGGGGCGGCTCAGGGGTAGAGTGCTTACCTCTAGTGCATGGAGGTCAGTTGGTTCGATCCCCTCCCAAGTAAGTTTGTGATGGACAACGCCATGTCCCTGGGTTTTCTCGAGGTACTCCCGTTTCCTCCCACAGTCTCATTTCACAAATTCTTCTATCATCATACACTTGACTTAATCATCCGTCTACCTTAATGAAAAAAGGATTAATTGTAGGACATTAAACTGAATGATTAGGCCCTATATTTTCATTTCAAAAGTAAACAATCTACTGTCGGCAAAACTTTCTCATTTCATGATAATATTCTCTTTCTCGGCAACTCTGTAATCTTCATAAATGGCTAAAACCGGATCACGAGGTCATGAAGCTGCCAGACTTTTGCGTCAGACGACAATGTGTGCGAAACTATGTAGAATTCTGTAGCAATTGTGTATTACCTATTTATTTGATCGTACCCAATAACCCTTGTAAAGAAAGGATGGAGCTTATATCAAATACTACTTTTTTTGGTTCAATACCAACGATTGTAGTGAAATTCATCCTTCATGAGCTCAACACCAGGACCTGATAATACAATTTGATAAACAAACCTGAAAAGTTTTTTTTTTTTCTTACGAACTCGTGTAGTGCTAGGAATGCAACTTTCACGTGTTACGGGAGAAATACATCTTTCTAAAGCAATGTTAAATCTATGTGACTATGTACTTGCTATAATATAATTGGAAGATCAATTTTGGAAAATAATACACGTCAAGTTAATGTAAATGTTAGCTTTTTAAACCTTTTTTTTTTTTTTTAAAGCAATTTATCGACTTTAACAAAAGCACTAGAAATTAGAAAGTGATGAAAGCGCTCCAAAACAGATTATTAGGTAGACCTACAAATTTGCTTAACTTAGCACAAGCTTCATAACTTTTTACAGATGATGGTGTAGGGTTGCCAACTGGCCGATTTTTCACCGGCCTGGCCGGAAATATTACTGTTATTTTGATTAATACCGGTGACCGGTACAAACTTCTTACCAGCCCCTTTTTGACCGTTTTTTTTCCTCAAATTTGTATCTAGTTCGAAACAATTTCCTCTACTTCAAAGTATAGATTTAAAGAGTAACTTTCATTTTTGTAAATCCAAAACTGTCACCTTTCACCATTTATCAATGATTAATTTATTTTATTCATCAGTTTAGATAATTTTAAAGAGATGACAGGGACTGTATCAGGGAAAATTTGAAATTGACTTGTAAGGAATTTTATACATTTATTGAGAGTGATAAAGGACTTCTTAAAGTAATTTCCTGTAACTGAAATATAAATTTAAAAGAATAAATTTCATTTTCCAAATCCAAAATTGTCACGTAAAGATTAATAAACTTTTATTCATCTGTTTCAATAATTTTAAAGAAATGACGGTTAGGCATATGGTAAATACAATAAAATGAAACAAACGCCCATTTCAGTTTTTTTTTTTTTTTTTTTTTTTTTTTTTTTGTAGCACAATGTATCAATTAACCTTACTAGTGAATACAGGAGCTAATGCTCTTTTGTTCACGATAGTACGCTTTCTTCCCATGCATGGGTCCTCAACAGAGATAGGCCTACTTCACACTTAGATCCATATCATAGGTAATTTTGAGGGGGTGCCGGGTTTTTATTTTCCAGAGTTGGCAACCCTATGGTAAAGAATTCTTTTCTGTTCTTCAGTGCTCGCTATTATTTTGTGCTTTTTAGCACTTGTTGAAGTCGGTTAATAGTGTTTTTTTTAAGTTCTTATTTTCTGCTTTAATAGTGCGTTCTTGAAGTCGTTTATTTTTCTAGTGTATTTAAGTTTTCCAGTTTTTCGTTTCCCTCAGTAGTTTAGTTAGATACTTAAACTAAAAGTAGGACTAATAGGCCGGTCTACGGAAAATGCGTGACCATATATATGGCGTGTATATTTACATAATGAAGTCAGTTAATTACGACATTATAACACTGTCAGTCGTTGAAGAATTTTATGATCAACCTCCAAACATTATCATTGAATGCTTATGAAATCTATATGGGACTTCCAGGAAAGAGTACTCTTCCAAACAAATTAAGAATCATCAAAAGCGGTGGAACTATGTTCAAGTTATGCCTAAACATATACAACATACGTATATATACTCTTATATTTTACTTACGTTGGAGACTACGGAGCAGACAAAGCATTGAAATAAACCGACAATACAGCTGACAGCAAGTATGAAGTGAAGTGTTTTTTGTAAGTGCAGAAAGTAGTCAGACATGACGACTACAAAGACACATGGATATCAAAAACAAACATTGTTGTTTCATTGCGTTCCTCTTTTCACCGTAGGTTCTCTGACTTAAAACTTTTGTTGACCACAGATAATTTAAAGCACAATACGTTATGAAATCTTTTCTAAACATAATCAGGCACACAGATCCTAATATTTATTTGCTGTTTACTTCGTGTGTACTTTTATTATTTGCCTCCTATACAGGCAAGGGTACTTTACGAAACCAATATGACAGTTTATAAAATTGGAACATTCAGCAAGAGTCCGTACAAATTTGGAAGGAACCTTTTAAAGTTTATTCTTTGTGCTTAATCAAACAGTAACCAGAACGAAAAATGTTTTGTTTTAATTTCTAGACTTGTTCTAGTTTTTAACGTAACATTATTTCACATATTTCACGCGTCATGTAGAAAACTTTACGCGTAATTACCTAACCATAAAGGAAATACGAGTCATAATCAATACCGTTTTAAATGTAATCTTTAATAATTTGTATTTCATATATTTTCTTTGTATTACTATTATGTGAATAGTATGGCGTATATTATTATCTGTTTTGTACTTTTGATGTTACCATGTAATAGTTCCCATGTGAACTTTTACCATACGGGAATTTTTACCTCACCGGTGTGCTAAAAGTCCGTTTTTGTTGTTGATTAAATTATCATTTAGGCTGCTATACACTATGAGAAAAATCCTAGGAAATATCTTAGGATTTTTCCTAGAGTCAAAATCTCAACGTGTATGGCATCAGATCGTATGTCATTTCCTTTGTTCTGAACGATTCTATGTGATTTCTCTTGTTCAGAGCACGCTCTATTTCGGAACGAAATTTCGTAAGATTTCGATTTAAGCGACATCAGGTGGGAAAAAGTGAAACCAAATTTATTTTATCCCCGCCAACAAAGATACTATTTGCGCACTTATTAGTGCATACGAGAAGCATACATTTTTATATAATACAAAGTCAACGCTCTATTACAACAGACATGCAAGACAGAAGGCACTGGAAAACATTGCTCGCCGACTATGCGTTGTGGAGCTGGAATCTTTTCGGAGAATGTGAAACAGAAAAAATTTTCCCGTGTTTGGCACAAAGGGTACGATTTCGTACCATATGTCTTAACATTTGTTCTTAGATAAATCCTAAGACCTTTCCTAGGATCTATCTCTTAGTGTATAGCAGGCCTTATTGCAACGAGAATCTTAGAAGTATTCATAGCATAGTATTAATCTACATATGTAAAATTGAAAATCACTATGTTTGTGACTCTAAATCTCCCGAAGCGTTTGACCGATCACGATCAAATTTGTAACATAGATGAGGTTCGAGGCTGGGCTGGTTTTAGGCTATTCACTTTGATGGTATAACTGAGTGTTGGGGGAAGGGGTATTAAAAAATAAATAAAACTTAACTCCTGAACCACTCGACCGATCTTGATCAAATTTTCAACATAGATGAGGTTCAGACCTGGGATCGTTTTTATGATTTAAATTTGACGGAGCAACGTAGGAGAAAAGGAGGGGGATATATATATATATATATATATATATATATATATATATATATATATATATATATATATATATATATATATAAATCAATTTATATAAAACTGAAAGTGACTATTTTTATAACTTAATAACTCTTGAACAATCCGGCCGATCTATATACAAATTTTCAAGATACATCAGGTTCGGATCTGGAAACATTTTTGTAATTTCATTTTAACGGTAGATCCTAGAGGAGGGGAGGGGGAGGGGTCCTATAAATAAAAACTAACAAGTCCTAATAAGTTTTAAACCACCCAACCTATCTCGATCAAATTTTCAACATATATGAGGGTCGGGTGTTATGTGGGAGCTCTATATACCGTAGGGAAGGGGGAGGGGGAGAAAAATTTAAAAATGATCAAAAATGACCGATATTAGTGTCGAATCTATAGTGTTAGGAGTAGCTGAGATTAACAGTGACAATTATCATGCTGTGTACCGCAACACGGAGGAGCGGGAGGGGGAGTTATATATAATAGTAATCGAAAATGGCCACTATCAGTGTCGAATTTATAGTCTTTTGGGTCGGTTAGATAAACAGTGATACTTTTGGTTCCATTTAAATTCAAAATTCAACCCCGCAACTTGGGGGAGAGGGAGGAAGAGATATTTAAAAATGATCGAAACTGACAAATATTAGTGTCGAATTCATGGTTTTTGGGGTCGCCAAGATGATCAATGATCTTTCCGATGCTGTTTAAATCGATGCCATTAAAAACGAAAACAGCATATTTCACGGGTACTAAACACATGAGATACGGAGTTATGTACGTAAATTTTCATTTCAACTCAGCGAAGCGGGTAATATATGCTAGTATGAAATATATTCAAACTAAAAGAAAATGTTTGAAGATTGCCAAGGGTAAATTAATGGCTTTCCTTAGAACGGAGATAAGATTATTCAAAAACTAAGTACGTATCCTTCCCCATTCTACTCTATAGACTCACGTACCAATTGTACTTGATACGAAAAGGCAATTTTCATTTTTGTTTAAAAAAAAGTTACATAATCGTTTCACCTATTGTAAAGAGATTTCATTCAGTCAAAAATTGGTGTTCTGTAAGAAGATTACGTCTTCTTTCTAGCCAGTGGTATGTGGTTAGCAGAGCACAGATGGACATTTTGGATCATGCCCAGCCCTACATCTAAGAAATCCTTTAATTTTTATATACATAAAAATATGCTTCTGTCCGGGATCGACTGGGGACCTTGCGCGTGTGAGGCACACGTGATAACCACTGCACTACGGAAACTTATGGCAAAGGTACCGGGCATATACATTAATTATATATATATATATATATATATATATATATATATATATATATGCTCGGGTGTGTATATATACGTAATAAATAAAGTATTAAATTAAAACTTCTAGAGTGATATGTTGAAATCTAGAGGCTCCGCGAGAATTTTCGTGAATAAAAAGAAACATCAAAATGAAGATGTTATATTTGTAGTGAATTGCTTTCTAAGTGAATTGTGTTACATTTTTGTTTTTATCTTTCCTTCTTATCTTCTTATACTGTGTTGTAAGATAAAGTGCTATATAATAGAGGCTTACATAACACCTGCGTTTAGGACGTAAAGGCGAGTTTCTTTCTTTTCAAAAATGCTACGTAACTTTCATCTACTAAATTTTTAAAACTAGGAATGCAATGTATATACCCGATTGCAATGAAATGAGCTGAGCGAGCTTAAACTACGTAATCAGGAAGCGTTTTTCGGTGATTATTCCTCGATGGTACATCGGATTTTTGATTTCGACCTATGTTGTCACTCAGCACGACATACTCTATCAGCGTGCTAAGTTTGGTTGAGATCGGCCAAACGGTCTAGGAGGAGTTCGCGGACAACCAAACGGCTAACCCGAGTATAAGAGCTTTGCTTCGCTCAGCTCAATAACGTTAAAAAATGTAGAGAAAATATGAGAATATACCATTATACTACAAAAACTGAATATGTTTTCGTTACCTAAACCGCTAAATTAAACTCTCTATGGACTTATTGAAACCCAGCAGGTGGCAATGGTTTCTTGAGATAGGTTAGGGTTTCAACATTATTTCGTTTGATTACAATTTAATATAATTTCTATTCATCATGACGAGCTTAAAACAGTTGGGAGTCCTTTGTTTACATGTTATGTAAGAGATTGTTCGTATCACCAATCAAGATTAGCTCATTTAAGCTACGATTATTATTATTATTATTATTATTATTATTATTATTATTATTATTATTATTATTATTATTATTATTATTATTATTATTAAGTATTCTGCCTTTTCACACATTCTGGGACTAATGAGTTTCTTTTCTTTTTTTTTTTAATTTTAGATTTGGGTCTGGAAATGTCTCCATGTTTCTCGATCTTCAGCTTTCTTTTCTTAAACCCCCAATATTTTCTTTCGTTTTTCAAATCATGGACCAATTGTGTTCTTCTTCTTCCTATTCCTCGCTTTTCTTCCATTTTCCTTCTATTTCGGCGTGAGGAAGACAATTTCTTCGCAAGATGTATCCAATCCAATTGGCCTTCCTGCGAAGGACGCTGGCTAAAAGTGTCCTCTTTTCTCCTATCTATTTAAAAACATCTTCGTTTGTTACTCTCTCTATACATTTTATCTTCCTCCAACACCACATTTCGAAGCTCTCTAAATATTTCTTCTCTAACTTCCCTAATGTCCAAGTCTATGAACCATATAGTCCAATACTCCATATATAGCACTAGACCAACTTCTTCCTTAATCCAATATGAAGCCTGCTAGTTAAGAGTGATCTTTTCGTGTTGAGTGCTATTCTTAACCTGATCTCTTTGGTGCAGTAAGCGTCTCTCATCAAAATACTTTCCATATACTTAAAATTATCGACCTGTTCAAGTATACTCTTTGTTCTACTCTGAGCCGTAAGGGCGTGTTTCCACGGGATATTCTCCTCACTTTCAATTTTTCCATGTTGATTTTCATTCAATATAGTTTCCCAGTGTCGACAATTTCGTCCATCATCTCCTGTAGTTCTTCTTTGGTTGTAGCTCTAATAACCGTATCATCTGCATACCTGATCTTGTTAATGATCTGCCCTCCAATCTTGAAATCCCCCATTCCCACTCTAATGCTTTCTTCATTAAATAATCACTGTAAATGTTGAATAATTGGGGCGAAATACTACATCCTTGTCTGACTCCTCTCCAAGAGATTAAGTTGTTTCGTCCAAAGTTTCGATTTTCTTTTTTGGTTTCTCCGTTATGACGGTTGGACATTATAAGTGATGCACCCTGTATTATATATCGTATCTACCTATCTATATCTATATATTCACCTAGTATCCTCAACTTAGTGTCACAATTTTAGTCAGAAAAAAATTGTAATAAATTGCAACTTACCAGATTAATATGGTGTCGGGCCACCTTTCGCCCTCAGAACAGCCTTGATGCGACGTGGGATGGAAGCATAGAGGTCGTGAATGGTAGCAAGTGGTATTTTACACCATTCCTCGTGCAGGGCATCGACCAGTTCTGTGAGAGAGGATGGAGGTGGAAATCGTCGCCGGAGTCGTGTTTCCAAGACGGACCACAAATGTTTAATTATGTTGAGATCTGGGAATTGGGCGGACCAGGGAGGTGTTGAACTTCATCCCGATGTTCCTCAAACCACGCTGCAACAACGCCAGATGTGTGAATGGGTGCATTATCATCCTGGAAGATGGCGTCATTGTCCGGGAACAACATCCGGACCATAGGATGCAAGTGGTCTCCTAAAATTGCGACATAATCGTTGGCAGTGATTCGTCCGTTAAGTGTGACTACAGGACCCAATGAAAACCATGATGTGGCGGCCCACAGCATCACCGAGCCGCCGCCATGTTTCACAGTTGGGCGGAGACACTGCAGATCATAAGCTTCTTTGGGCGTTCTCCACAAATAAACACGGCCCATGGTTGGGAATAGGGTGAAGGATGACTCATCCGACCATATCACACATTTCCATTCCTCAATGGTCCAAGTTGCATGGTCGCGGCACCATTTGCGGCGTGCGAAAGCGTTATGGTCCCTGATGAGCGGTTTGGCCCGTGCAACACGACCCCGTAAGCTCATGTCATGTAATTCGCGGCGGACTGTGATTGTCGAAACAGGGTGGGGGAGGTGCTGATTGAATTTCTCCGTCACTTGCTCCGCAGTGGCACGATGGTTCTGCGTGACAATGCGCTTTAATACCCGGCGTGACCTGTCACTCATGATTTTCTTCCGCCCACTGTTCTGCTTCCCCGATGTGGTTTTCCCGTATGTTGTGTAGGCCGTCATCGCCTTCGACACTGTCCCACCACGCGACACACCTAACACAGTAGCCACTGCCGTCACACTCACTCCACATAACCGCGCACCAACAATTTGCCCTCTTTGAAAATCTGAGAGGTCTCCCATTTTACACTACCTCCGTCTGCTGCAGCCACTGGACACTGCTGTTCCACTGCGCCTGACGTAGTATGGAGACCGACCTAACACACCACCACCAGTGGTCCGGCGCTGCGGGCACCACGACACCACTGCCAACCCATACATCTGACGTGTTGCCAACTACAGGTGTTTCCATTTTTCTGATCACCATCTGTATATATATATATATATATATATATATATATATATATATATATATATATATATATTCTTTCTTATGTTACATAAATAATTATTCAAATTATTCATTTATGTATCATAAGCATGTGGTACTGGATTCTATTTATGCAATGTGTAAAACAATACTTGAGGTTCACAATGTCAACGTCCAACCTAGCCATAATATCCATCGGGAGAGAGTGAAGTTTATAATAAGCGTTGCCTTTTATTCTTTATTGGAAAATCTTTGAAACATTAGATAAAGTTTCAGTTTCAGTTTCACTTTTTCTGTTATGCAATGTGTAAAACAATACTTGAGGTTCACAATGTCAACGTCCAACCTAGCCATAATATCCATCGGGAGAGAGTGAAGTTTATAATAAGCGTTGCCTTTTATTCTTTATTGGAAAATCTTTGAAACATTAGATATAGTTTCAGTTTCAGTTTCACTTTTTCTGTTATGCAATGTGTAAAACAATACTTGAGGTTCACAATGTCAACGTCCAACCTAGCCATAATATCCATCGGGAGAGAGTGAAGTTTATAATAAGCGTTGCCTTTTATTCTTTATTGGAAAATCTTTGAAACATTAGATATAGTTTCAGTTGCAGTTTTTCTGTTATGCAATGTGTAAAACAATACTTGAGGTTCACAATGTCAACGTCCAACCTAGCCATAATATCCATCGGGAGAGAGTTAAGTTTATAATAAGCGTTGCCTTTTATTCTTTATTGGAAAGCCTTTGAAACATTAGATATAGTTTCAGTTGCAGTTTTTCTGTTATGCAATACCTCGCCCATCTTAGCCACAAAATCCAGCCACAAAACTAAGGACGTTCAAGGTCATACAAATAACACACAGGGTTGCAAGCACTACAAATTTAAATTTAGAAAAATAAAAATCCCATAGCAACCTTACTCCACGCTCAAAAGGACCCATGCAATCATCATCCCTATCGTCCCTTTACATAATATACAAAATTTTGTGTGCTAAATACCATGGTATCAATACCACAAGACATAAACGAAATGGTTCAAATTTACACAAACTTTTGTGGCCAGGGTCGTGCACGTTCACTAGCGGGTCAGGACCCACGCGATCATCATCCCTATCATCCCTTTACTTACTATACAAAAACTTGTGCTGTAAAATATCGTGGTATCAATACCACAACACATAAACGAAATGGTTCAAATTTACAAAAACTTTTGTGGCCAGGGTCGTGCACGTTCACTAGCGGGTCAGGACCCATGCGATCATCATCCCTATCATCACTTTACTTACTATACAAAAATTTGTGCTGTAAAATGTCGTGGTATCAATACCACAACACATAAACGAAATGGTTCAAATTTACAAAAACTTTTGTGGCCAGGGTCGTGCACGTTCACTAGCGGGTCAGGACCCATGCGATCATCATCCCTATCATCACTTTACTTACTATACAAAAACTTGTGCTGTAAAATATCGTGGTATCAATACCACAACACATAAACGAAATGGTTCAAATTTACAAAAACTTTTGTGGCCAGGGTCGTGCACGTTCACTAGCGGGTCAGGACCCATGCGATCATCATCCCTATCATCACTTTACTTACTATACAAAAATTTGTGCTGTAAAATGTCGTGGTATCAATACCACAACACATAAACGAAATGGTTCAAATTTACAAAAACTTTTGTGGCTAGGGTCGTGCACGTTCACTAGCGGGTCAGGACCCATGCGATCATCATCCCTATCATCACTTTACTTACTATACAAAAATTTGTGCTGTAAAATGTCGTGGTATCAATACCACAACACATAAACGAAATGGTTCAAATTTACAAAAACTTTTGTGCCCAGGGTCGTGCACGTTCACTAGCGGGTCAGGACCCACGCGATCATCATCCCTATCATCCCTTTACTTACTATACAAAAACTTGTGCTGTAAAATATCGTGGTATCAATACCACAACACATAAACGAAATGGTTCAAATTTACAAAAACTTTTGTGGCCAGGGTCGTGCACGTTCACTAGCGGGTCAGGACCCATGCGATCATCATCCCTATCATCACTTTACTTACTATACAAAAATTTGTGCTGTAAAATGTCGTGGTATCAATACCACAACACATAAACGAAATGGTTCAAATTTACAAAAACTTTTGTGGCTAGGGTCGTGCACGTTCACTAGCGGGTCAGGACCCATGCGATCATCATCCCTATCATCACTTTACTTACTATACAAAAATTTGTGCTGTAAAATGTCGTGGTATCAATACCACAACACATAAACGAAATGGTTCAAATTTACAAAAACTTTTGTGGCCAGGGTCGTGCACGTTCACTAGCGGGTCAGGACCCACGCGATCATCATCCCTATCATCCCTTTACTTACTATACAAAAACTTGTGCTGTAAAATATCGTGGTATCAATACCACAACACATAAACGAAATGGTTCAAATTTACAAAAACTTTTGTGGCCAGGGTCGTGCACGTTCACTAGCGGGTCAGGACCCACGCGATCATCATCCCTATCATCCCTTTACTTACTATACAAAAACTTGTGCTGTAAAATATCGTGGTATCAATACCACAACACATAAACGAAATGGTTCAAATTTACAAAAACTTTTGTGGCCAGGGTCGTGCACGTTCACTAGCGGGTCAGGACCCATGCGATCATCATCCCTATCATCCCTTTACTTACTCTACAAAAATTTGTGCTGTAAAATGTCGTGGTATCAATACCACAACACATAAACGAAATGGTTCAAATTTACAAAAACTTTTGTGGCTAGGGTCGTGCACGTTCACTAGCGGGTCAGGACCCATGCGATCATCATCCCTATCATCACTTTACTTACTATACAAAAATTTGTGCTGTAAAATGTCGTGGTATCAATACCACAACACATAAACGAAATGGTTCAAATTTACAAAAACTTTTGTGGCCAGGGTCGTGCACGTTCACTAGCGGGTCAGGACCCACGCGATCATCATCCCTATCATCCCTTTACTTACTATACAAAAACTTGTGCTGTAAAATATCGTGGTATCAATACCACAACACATAAACGAAATGGTTCAAATTTACAAAAACTTTTGTGGCTAGGGTCGTGCACGTTCACTAGCGGGTCAGGACCCATGCGATCATCATCCCTATCATCACTTTACTTACTATACAAAAATTTGTGCTGTAAAATGTCGTGGTATCAATACCACAACACATAAACGAAATGGTTCAAATTTACAAAAACTTTTGTGGCCAGGGTCGTGCATGTTCACTAGCGGGTCAGGACCCATGCGATCATCATCCCTATCATCACTTTACTTACTATACAAAAATTTGTGCTGTAAAATGTCGTGGTATCAATACCACAACACATAAACGAAATGGTTCAAATTTACAAAAACTTTTGTGGCTAGGGTCGTGCACGTTCACTAGCGGGTCAGGACCCATGCGATCATCATCCCTATCATCACTTTACTTACTATACAAAAATTTGTGCTGTAAAATGTCGTGGTATCAATACCACAACACATAAACGAAATGGTTCAAATTTACAAAAACTTTTGTGGCCAGGGTCGTGCACGTTCCTTAGCGGGTCAGGACCCATGCGATCATCATCCCTATCATCACTTTACTTACTATACAAAAATTTGTGCTGTAAAATGTCGTGGTATCAATACCACAACACATAAACGAAATGGTTCAAATTTACAAAAACTTTTGTGGCTAGGGTCGTGCACGTTCACTAGCGCGTCAGGACCGATGCGATCATCATCCCTATCATCACTTTACTTACTATACAAAAATTTGTGCTGTAAAATGTCGTGGTATCAATACCACAACACATAAACGAAATGGTTCAAATTTACAAAAACTTTTGTGGCCAGGGTCGTGCACGTTCACTAGCGGGTCAGGACCCATGCGATCATCATCCCTATCATCACTTTACTTACTATACAAAAATTTGTGCTGTAAAATGTCGTGGTATCAATACCACAACACATAAACGAAATGGTTCAAATTTACAAAAACTTTTGTGGCTAGGGTCGTGCACGTTCACTAGCGGGTCAGGACCCATGCGATCATCATCCCTATCATCACTTTACTTACTATACAAAAATTTGTGCTGTAAAATGTCGTGGTATCAATACCACAACACATAAACGAAATGGTTCAAATTTACAAAAACTTTTGTGGCCAGGGTCGTGCACGTTCCTTAGCGGGTCAGGACCCATGCGATCATCATCCCTATCATCACTTTACTTACTATACAAAAATTTGTGCTGTAAAATGTCGTGGTATCAATACCACAACACATAAACGAAATGGTTCAAATTTACAAAAACTTTTGTGGCTAGGGTCGTGCACGTTCACTAGCGCGTCAGGACCGATGCGATCATCATCCCTATCATCACTTTACTTACTATACAAAAATTTGTGCTGTAAAATGTCGTGGTATCAATACCACAACACATAAACGAAATGGTTCAAATTTACAAAAACTTTTGTGGCCAGGGTCGTGCACGTTCACTAGCGGGTCAGGACCCATGCGATCATCATCCCTATCATCACTTTACTTACTATACAAAAATTTGTGCTGTAAAATGTCGTGGTATCAATACCACAACACATAAACGAAATGGTTCAAATTTACAAAAACTTTTGTGGCCAGGGTCGTGCACGTTCACTAGCGGGTCAGGACCCATGCGATCATCATCCCTATCATCACTTTACTTACTATACAAAAATTTGTGCTGTAAAATGTCGTGGTATCAATACCACAACACAAGCGAAATGGTTCAAATTTACAAAAACTTTTGTGGCCAGGGTCGTGCACGTTCACTAGCGGGTCAGGACCCATGCGATCATCATCCCTATCATCCCTTTACTTACTCTACAAAAATTTGTGCTGTAAAATGTCGTGGTATCAATACCACAACACATAAACGAAATGGTTCAAATTTACAAAAACTTTTGTGGCTAGGGTCGTGCACGTTCACTAGCGCGTCAGGACCCATGCGATCATCATCCCTATCATCACTTTACTTACTATACAAAAATTTGTGCTGTAAAATGTCGTGGTATCAATACCACAACACATAAACGAAATGGTTCAAATTTACAAAAACTTTTGTGGCTAGGGTCGTGCACGTTCACCAGCGGGTCAGGACCCATGCGATCATCATCCCTATCATCACTTTACTTACTATACAAAAATTTGTGCTGTGAAATGTCGTGGTATCAATACCACAACACATAAACGAAATGGTTCAAATTTACAAAAACTTTTGTGGCCAGGGTCGTGCACGTTCACTAGCGGGTCAGGACCCATGCGATCATCATCCCTATCATCACTTTACTTACTATACAAAAATTTGTGCTGTAAAATGTCGTGGTATCAATACCAACACATAAACGAAATGGTTCAAATTTACAAAAACTTTTGTGGCCAGGGTCGTGCACGTTCACTAGCGGGTCAGGACCCATGCGATCATCATCCCTATCATCACTTTACTTACTATACAAAAATTTGTGCTGTAAAATGTCGTGGTATCAATACCACAACACATAAACGAAATGGTTCAAATTTACAAAAACTTTTGTGGCTAGGGTCGTGCACGTTCACTAGCGGGTCAGGACCCATGCGATCATCATCCCTATCATCCCTTTACTTACTATACAAAAATTTGTGCTGTAAAATGTCGTGGTATCAATACCACAACACATAAACGAAATGGTTCAAATTTACAAAAACTTTTGTGGCTAGGGTCGTGCACGTTCACTAGCGCGTCAGGACCGATGCGATCATCATCCCTATCATCCCTTTACTTACTCTACAAAAATTTGTGCTGTAAAATGTCGTGGTATCAATACCACAACACATAAACGAAATGGTTCAAATTTACAGAAACTTTTGTGGCTAGGGTCGTGCACGTTCACTAGCGGGTCAGGACCCATGCGATCATCATCCCTATCATCACTTTACTTACTATACAAAAATTTGTGCTGTAAAATGTCGTGGTATCAATACCACAACACATAAACGAAATGGTTCAAATTTACAAAAACTTTTGTGGCCAGGGTCGTGCACGTTCCTTAGCGGGTCAGGACCCATGCGATCATCATCCCTATCATCACTTTACTTACTATACAAAAATTTGTGCTGTAAAATGTCGTGGTATCAATACCACAACACATAAACGAAATGGTTCAAATTTACAAAAACTATTGTGGCTAGGGTCGTGCACGTTCACTAGCGCGTCAGGACCGATGCGATCATCATCCCTATCATCACTTTACTTACTATACAAAAATTTGTGCTGTAAAATGTCGTGGTATCAATACCACAACACATAAACGAAATGGTTCAAATTTACAAAAACTTTTGTGGCCAGGGTCGTGCACGTTCACTAGCGGGTCAGGACCCATGCGATCATCATCCCTATCATCACTTTACTTACTATACAAAAATTTGTGCTGTAAAATGTCGTGGTATCAATACCACAACACATAAACGAAATGGTTCAAATTTACAGAAACTTTTGTGGCCAGGCTCGTGCACGTTCACCAGCGGGTCAGGACCCATGCGATCATCATCCCTATCATCACTTTACTTACTATACAAAAATTTGTGCTGTGAAATGTCGTGGTATCAATACCACAACACATAAACGAAATGGTTCAAATTTACAAAAACTTTTGTGGCCAGGGTCGTGCACGTTCACTAGCGGGTCAGGACCCATGCGATCATCATCCCTATCATCACTTTACTTACTATACAAAAATTTGTGCTGTAAAATGTCGTGGTATCAATACCACAACACATAAACGAAATGGTTCAAATTTACAAAAACTTTTGTGGCCAGGGTCGTGCACGTTCCTTAGCGGGTCAGGACCCATGCGATCATCATCCCTATCATCACTTTACTTACTATACAAAAATTTGTGCTGTAAAATGTCGTGGTATCAATACCACAACACATAAACGAAATGGTTCAAATTTACAAAAACTATTGTGGCTAGGGTCGTGCACGTTCACTAGCGCGTCAGGACCGATGCGATCATCATCCCTATCATCACTTTACTTACTATACAAAAATTTGTGCTGTAAAATGTCGTGGTATCAATACCACAACACATAAACGAAATGGTTCAAATTTACAAAAACTTTTGTGGCCAGGGTCGTGCACGTTCACTAGCGGGTCAGGACCCATGCGATCATCATCCCTATCATCACTTTACTTACTATACAAAAATTTGTGCTGTAAAATGTCGTGGTATCAATACCACAACACATAAACGAAATGGTTCAAATTTACAGAAACTTTTGTGGCCAGGCTCGTGCACGTTCACCAGCGGGTCAGGACCCATGCGATCATCATCCCTATCATCACTTTACTTACTATACAAAAATTTGTGCTGTGAAATGTCGTGGTATCAATACCACAACACATAAACGAAATGGTTCAAATTTACAAAAACTTTTGTGGCCAGGGTCGTGCACGTTCACTAGCGGGTCAGGACCCATGCGATCATCATCCCTATCATCACTTTACTTACTATACAAAAATTTGTGCTGTAAAATGTCGTGGTATCAATACCAACACATAAACGAAATGGTTCAAATTTACAAAAACTTTTGTGGCCAGGGTCGTGCACGTTCACTAGCGGGTCAGGACCCATGCGATCATCATCCCTATCATCACTTTACTTACTATACAAAAATTTGTGCTGTAAAATGTCGTGGTATCAATACCACAACACATAAACGAAATGGTTCAAATTTACAAAAACTTTTGTGGCTAGGGTCGTGCACGTTCACTAGCGGGTCAGGACCCATGCGATCATCATCCCTATCATCCCTTTACTTACTATACAAAAATTTGTGCTGTAAAATGTCGTGGTATCAATACCACAACACATAAACGAAATGGTTCAAATTTACAAAAACTTTTGTGGCTAGGGTCGTGCACGTTCACTAGCGCGTCAGGACCGATGCGATCATCATCCCTATCATCCCTTTACTTACTCTACAAAAATTTGTGCTGTAAAATGTCGTGGTATCAATACCACAACACATAAACGAAATGGTTCAAATTTACAGAAACTTTTGTGGCTAGGGTCGTGCACGTTCACTAGCGGGTCAGGACCCATGCGATCATCATCCCTATCATCACTTTACTTACTATACAAAAATTTGTGCTGTAAAATGTCGTGGTATCAATACCACAACACATAAACGAAATGGTTCAAATTTACAAAAACTTTTGTGGCCAGGGTCGTGCACGTTCCTTAGCGGGTCAGGACCCATGCGATCATCATCCCTATCATCACTTTACTTACTATACAAAAATTTGTGCTGTAAAATGTCGTGGTATCAATACCACAACACATAAACGAAATGGTTCAAATTTACAAAAACTATTGTGGCTAGGGTCGTGCACGTTCACTAGCGCGTCAGGACCGATGCGATCATCATCCCTATCATCACTTTACTTACTATACAAAAATTTGTGCTGTAAAATGTCGTGGTATCAATACCACAACACATAAACGAAATGGTTCAAATTTACAAAAACTTTTGTGGCCAGGGTCGTGCACGTTCACTAGCGGGTCAGGACCCATGCGATCATCATCCCTATCATCACTTTACTTACTATACAAAAATTTGTGCTGTAAAATGTCGTGGTATCAATACCACAACACATAAACGAAATGGTTCAAATTTACAGAAACTTTTGTGGCCAGGCTCGTGCACGTTCACTAGCGGGTCAGGACCCATGCGATCATAATCCCTATCATCACTTTACTTACTATACAAAAATTTGTGCTGTAAAATGTCGTGGTATCAATACCACAACACATAAACGAAATGGTTCAAATTTACAAAAACTTTTGTGGCCAGGGTCGTGCACGTTCACTAGCGCGTCAGGACCCATGCGATCATCATCCCTATCATCACTTTACTTACTATACAAAAATTTGTGCTGTAAAATGTCGTGGTATCAATACCACAACACATAAACGAAATGGTTCAAATTTACAAAAACTTTTGTGGCTATGGTCGTGCACGTTCACTAGCGGGTCAGGACCCATGCGATCATCATCCCTATCATCACTTTACTTACTATACAAAAATTTGTGCTGTAAAATGTCGTGGTATCAATACCACAACACATAAACGAAATGGTTCAAATTTACAAAAAATTTGTGGCCAGGGTCGTGCACGTTCCTTAGCGGGTCAGGAACCATGCGATCATCATCCCTATCATCACTTTACTTACTATACAAAAATTTGTGCTGTAAAATGTCGTGGTATCAATACCACAACACATAAACGAAATGGTTCAAATTTACAAAAACTTTTGTGGCCAGGGTCGTGCACGTTCCTTAGCGGGTCAGGACCCATGCGATCATCATCCCTATCATCCCTTTACTTACTCTACAAAAATTTGTTCTGTAAAATGTCGTGGTATCAATACCACAACACATAAACGAAATGGTTCAAATTTACAAAAACTTTTCTGGCTAGGGTCGTGCACGTTCACTAGCGCGTCAGGACCCATGCGATCATCATCCCTATCATCACTTTACTTACTATACAAAAATTTGTGCTGTAAAATGTCGTGGTATCAATACCACAACACATAAACGAAATGGTTCAAATTTACAAAAACTTTTGTGGCTAGGGTCGTGCACGTTCACTAGCGGGTCAGGACCCATGCGATCATCATCCCTATCATCACTTTACTTACTATACAAAAATTTGTGCTGTAAAATGTCGTGGTATCAATACCACAACACATAAACGAAATGGTTCAAATTTACAAAAACTTTTGTGGCCAGGGTCGTGCACGTTCACTAGCGGGTCAGGACCCATGCGATCATCATCCCTATCATCACTTTACTTACTATACAAAAATTTGTGCTGTAAAATGTCGTGGTATCAATACCACAACACATAAACGAAATGGTTCAAATTTACAAAAACTTTTGTGGCTAGGGTCGTGCACGTTCACTAGCGGGTCAGGACCCATGCGATCATCATCCCTATCATCCCTTTACTTACTATACAAAAATTTGTGCTGTAAAATGTCGTGGTATCAATACCACAACACATAAACGAAATGGTTCAAATTTACAAAAACTTTTGTGGCTAGGGTCGTGCACGTTCACTAGCGCGTCAAGACCGATGCGATCATCATCCCTATCATCCCTTTACTTACTCTACAAAAATTTGTGCTGTAAAATGTCGTGGTATCAATACCACAACACATAAACGAAATGGTTCAAATTTACAAAAACTTTTGTGGCTAGGGTCGTGCACGTTCACTAGCGGGTCAGGACCCATGCGATCATCATCCCTATCATCACTTTACTTACTATACAAAAATTTGTGCTGTAAAATGTCGTGGTATCAATACCACAACACATAAACGAAATGGTTCAAATTTACAAAAACTTTTGTGGCCAGGGTCGTGCACGTTCACTAGCGGGTCAGGACCCATGCGATCATCATCCCTATCATCCCTTTACTTACTCTACAAAAATTTGTGCTGTAAAATGTCGTGGTATCAATACCACAACACATAAACGAAATGGTTCAAATTTACAAAAACTTTTGTGGCCAGGGTCGTGCACGTTCACTAGCGGGTCAGGACCCATGCGATCATCATCCCTATCATCACTTTACTTACTATACAAAAATTTGTGCTGTAAAATGTTGTGGTATCAATACCACAACACATAAACGAAATGGTTCAAATTTACAGAAACTTTTGTGGCCAGGCTCGTGCACGTTCACTAGCGGGTCAGGACCCATGCGATCATCATCCCTATCATCACTTTACTTACTATACAAAAATTTGTGCTGTAAAATGTCGTGGTATCAATACCACAACACATAAACGAAATGGTTCAAATTTACAAAAACTTTTGTGGCCAGGGTCGTGCACGTTCACTAGCGCGTCAGGACCCATGCGATCATCATCCCTATCATCACTTTACTTACTATACAAAAATTTGTGCTGTAAAATGTCGTGGTATCAATACCACAACACATAAACGAAATGGTTCAAATTTACAAAAACTTTTGTGGCTAGGGTCGTGCACGTTCACTAGCGGGTCAGGACCCATGCGATCATCATCCCTATCATCACTTTACTTACTATACAAAAATTTGTGCTGTAAAATGTCGTGGTATCAATACCACAACACATAAACGAAATGGTTCAAATTTACAAAAACTTTTGTGGCCAGGGTCGTGCACGTTCACTAGCGGGTCAGGACCCATGCGATCATCATCCCTATCATCACTTTACTTACTATACAAAAATTTGTGCTGTAAAATGTCGTGGTATCAATACCACAACACATAAACCAAATGGTTCAAATTTACAGAAACTTTTGTGGCCAGGCTCGTGCACGTTCACTAGCGGGTCAGGACCCATGCGATCATCATCCCTATCATCACTTTACTTACTCTACAAAAATTTGTGCTGTAAAATGTCGTGGTATCAATACCACAACACATAAACGAAATGGTTCAAATTTACAAAAACTTTTGTGGCCAGGGTCGTGCACGTTCACTAGCGGGTCAGGACCCATGCGATCATCATCCCTATCATCACTTTACTTACTATACAAAAATTTGTGCTGTAAAATGTCGTGGTATCAATACCACAACACATAAACGAAATGGTTCAAATTTACAAAAACTTTTGTGGCCAGGGTCGTGCACGTTCACTAGCGGGTCAGGACCCATGCGATCATCATCCCTATCATCCCTTTACTTACTCTACAAAAATTTGTGCTGTAAAATGTCGTGGTATCAATACCACAACACATAAACGAAATGGTTCAAATTTACAAAAACTTTTGTGGCCAGGGTCGTGCACGTTCACTAGCGGGTCAAGACCCATGCGATCATCATCCCTATCATCACTTTACTTACTATACAAAAATTTGTGCTGTAAAATGTCGTGGTATCAATACCACAACACATAAACGAAATGGTTCAAATTTACAGAAACTTTTGTGGCCAGGCTCGTGCACGTTCACTAGCGGGTCAGGACCCATGCGATCATCATCCCTATCATCACTTTACTTACTATACAAAAATTTGTGCTGTAAAATGTCGTGGTATCAATACCACAACACATAAACGAAATGGTTCAAATTTACAAAAACTTTTGTGGCCAGGGTCGTGCACGTTCACTAGCGCGTCAGGACCCATGCGATCATCATCCCTATCATCACTTTACTTACTATACAAAAATTTGTGCTGTAAAATGTCGTGGTATCAATACCACAACACATAAACGAAATGGTTCAAATTTACAAAAACTTTTGTGGCTAGGGTCGTGCACGTTCACTAGCGGGTCAGGACCCATGCGATCATCATCCCTATCATCACTTTACTTACTATACAAAAATTTGTGCTGTAAAATGTCGTGGTATCAATACCACAACACATAAACGAAATGGTTCAAATTTACAAAAACTTTTGTGGCCAGGGTCGTGCACGTTCCTTAGCGGGTCAGGAACCATGCGATCATCATCCCTATCATCACTTTACTTACTATACAAAAATTTGTGCTGTAAAATGTCGTGGTATCAATACCACAACACATAAACGAAATGGTTCAAATTTACAAAAACTTTTGTGGCCAGGGTCGTGCACGTTCCTTAGCGGGTCAGGACCCATGCGATCATCATCCCTATCATCACTTTACTTACTATACAAAAATTTGTGCTGTAAAATGTCGTGGTATCAATACCACAACACATAAACGAAATGGTTCAAATTTACAAAAACTTTTGTGGCCAGGGTCGTGCACGTTCCTTAGCGGGTCAGGACCCATGCGATCCATATCCCTATCATCACTTTACTTACTATACAAAAATTTGTGCTGTAAAATGTCGTGGTATCAATACCACAACACATAAACGAAATGGTTCAAATTTACAAAAACTTTTGTGGCTAGGGTCGTGCACGTTCACTAGCGCGTCAGGACCGATGCGATCATCATCCCTATCATCACTTTACTTACTATACAAAAATTTGTGCTGTAAAATGTCGTGGTATCAATACCACAACACATAAACGAAATGGTTCAAATTTACAAAAACTTTTGTGGCCAGGGTCGTGCACGTTCACTAGCGGGTCAGGACCCATGCGATCATCATCCCTATCATCACTTTACTTACTATACAAAAATTTGTGCTGTAAAATGTCGTGGTATCAATACCACAACACATAAACGAAATGGTTCAAATTTACAAAAACTTTTGTGGCTAGGGTCGTGCACGTTCACTAGCGCGTCAGGACCCATGCGATCATCATCCCTATCATCACTTTACTTACTATACAAAAATTTGTGCTGTAAAATGTCGTGGTATCAATACCACAACACATAAACGAAATGGTTCAAATTTACAAAAACTTTTGTGGCTAGGGTCGTGCACGTTCACTAGCGGGTCAGGACCCATGCGATCATCATCCCTACCATCACTTTACTTACTATACAAAAATTTGTGCTGTAAAATGTCGTGGTATCAATACCACAACACATAAACGAAATGGTTCAAATTTACAAAAACTTTTGTGGCCAGGGTCGTGCACGTTCACTAGCGGGTCAGGACCCATGCGATCATCATCCCTATCATCACTTTACTTACTATACAAAAATTTGTGCTGTAAAATGTCGTGGTATCAATACCACAACACATAAACGAAATGGTTCAAATTTACAAAAACTTTTGTGGCTAGGGTCGTGCACGTTCACTAGCGGGTCAGGACCCATGCGATCATCATCCCTATCATCCCTTTACTTACTATACAAAAATTTGTGCTGTAAAATGTCGTGGTATCAATACCACAACACATAAACGAAATGGTTCAAATTTACAAAAACTTTTGTGGCCAGGGTCGTGCACGTTCACTAGCGGGTCAGGACCCATGCGATCATCATCCCTATCATCACTTTACTTACTATACAAAAATTTGTGCTGTAAAATGTCGTGGTATCAATACCACAACACATAAACGAAATGGTTCAAATTTACAAAAACTTTTGTGGCTAGGGTCGTGCACGTTCACTAGCGCGTCAGGACCCATGCGATCATCATCCCTATCATCACTTTACTTACTATACAAAAATTTGTGCTGTAAAATGTCGTGGTATCAATACCACAACACATAAACGAAATGGTTCAAATTTACAAAAACTTTTGTGGCTAGGGTCGTGCACGTTCACCAGCGGGTCAGGACCCATGCGATCATCATCCCTATCATCACTTTACTTACTCTACAAAAATTTGTGCTGTAAAATGTCGTGGTATCAATACCACAACACATAAACGAAATGGTTCAAATTTACAAAAACTTTTGTGGCCAGGGTCGTGCACGTTCACTAGCGGGTCAGGACCCATGCGATCATCATCCCTATCATCACTTTACTTACTATACAAAAATTTGTGCTGTAAAATGTCGTGGTATCAATACCAACACATAAACGAAATGGTTCAAATTTACAAAAACTTTTGTGGCCAGGGTCGTGCACGTTCACTAGCGGGTCAGGACCCATGCGATCATCATCCCTATCATCACTTTACTTACTATACAAAAATTTGTGCTGTAAAATGTCGTGGTATCAATACCACAACACATAAACGAAATGGTTCAAATTTACAAAAACTTTTGTGGCTAGGGTCGTGCACGTTCACTAGCGGGTCAGGACCCATGCGATCATCATCCCTATCATCCCTTTACTTACTATACAAAAATTTGTGCTGTAAAATGTCGTGGTATCAATACCACAACACATAAACGAAATGGTTCAAATTTACAAAAACTTTTGTGGCTAGGGTCGTGCACGTTCACTAGCGCGTCAGGACCGATGCGATCATCATCCCTATCATCCCTTTACTTACTCTACAAAAATTTGTGCTGTAAAATTTCGTGGTATCAATACCAGAACACATAAACGAAATGGTTCAAATTTACAGAAACTTTTGTGGCTAGGGTCGTGCACGTTCACTAGCGGGTCAGGACCCATGCGATCATCATCCCTATCATCACTTTACTTACTATACAAAAATTTGTGCTGTAAAATGTCGTGGTATCAATACCACAACACATAAACGAAATGGTTCAAATTTACAAAAACTTTTGTGGCCAGGGTCGTGCACGTTCCTTAGCGGGTCAGGACCCATGCGATCATCATCCCTATCATCACTTTACTTACTATACAAAAATTTGTGCTGTAAAATGTCGTGGTATCAATACCACAACACATAAACGAAATGGTTCAAATTTACAAAAACTTTTGTGGCTAGGGTCGTGCACGTTCACTAGCGCGTCAGGACCGATGCGATCATCATCCCTATCATCACTTTACTTACTATACAAAAATTTGTGCTGTAAAATGTCGTGGTATCAATACCACAACACATAAACGAAATGGTTCAAATTTACAAAAACTTTTGTGGCCAGGGTCGTGCACGTTCACTAGCGGGTCAGGACCCATGCGATCATCATTCCTATCATCCCTTTACTTACTCTACAAAAATTTGTGCTGTAAAATGTCGTGGTATCAATACCACAACACATAAACGAAATGGTTCAAATTTACAAAAACTTTTGTGGCCAGGGTCGTGCACGTTCACTAGCGGGTCAGGACCCATGCGATCATCATCCCTATCATCACTTTACTTACTATACAAAAATTTGTGCTGTAAAATGTCGTGGTATCAATACCACAACACATAAACGAAATGGTTCAAATTTACAGAAACTTTTGTGGCCAGGCTCGTGCACGTTCACTAGCGGGTCAGGACCCATGCGATCATCATCCCTATCATCACTTTACTTACTATACAAAAATTTGTGCTGTAAAATGTCGTGGTATCAATACCACAACACATAAACGAAATGGTTCAAATTTACAAAAACTTTTGTGGCCAGGGTCGTGCACGTTCACTAGCGGGTCAGGACCCATGCGATCATCATCCCTATCATCACTTTACTTACTATACAAAAATTTGTGCTGTAAAATGTCGTGGTATCAATACCACAACACATAAACGAAATGGTTCAAATTTACAAAAACTTTTGTGGCCAGGGTCGTGCACGTTCACTAGCGCGTCAGGACCCATGCGATCATCATCCCTATCATCACTTTACTTACTATACAAAAATTTGTGCTGTAAATTGTCGTGGTATCAATACCACAACACATAAACGAAATGGTTCAAATTTACAAAAACTTTTGTGGCTAGGGTCGTGCACGTTCACTAGCGGGTCAGGACCCATGCGATCATCATCCCTATCATCACTTTACTTACTATACAAAAATTTGTGCTGTAAAATGTCGTGGTATCAATACCACAACACATAAACGAAATGGTTCAAATTTACAAAAAATTTGTGGCCAGAGTCGTGCACGTTCCTTAGCGGGTCAGGAACCATGCGATCATCATCCCTATCATCACTTTACTTACTATACAAAAATTTGTGCTGTAAAATGTCGTGGTATCAATACCACAACACATAAACGAAATGGTTCAAATTTACAAAAACTTTTGTGGCCAGGGTCGTGCACGTTCCTTAGCGGGTCAGGACCCATGCGATCATCATCCCTATTATCCCTTTACTTACTCTACAAAAATTTGTGCTGTAAAATGTCGTGGTATCAATACCACAACACATAAACGAAATGGTTCAAATTTACAAAAACTTTTCTGGCTAGGGTCGTGCACGTTCACTAGCGCGTCAGGACCCATGCGATCATCATCCCTATCATCACTTTACTTACTATACAAAAATTTGTGCTGTAAAATGTCGTGGTATCAATACCACAACACATAAACGAAATGGTTCAAATTTACAAAAACTTTTGTGGCTAGGGTCGTGCACGTTCACTAGCGGGTCAGGACCCATACGATCATCATCCCTATCATCACTTTACTTACTATACAAAAATTTGTGCTGTAAAATGTCGTGGTATCAATACCACAACACATAAACGAAATGGTTCAAATTTACAAAAACTTTTGTGGCCAGGGTCGTGCACGTTCACTAGCGGGTCAGGACCCATGCGATCATCATCCCTATCATCCCTTTACTTACTATACAAAAATTTGTGCTGTAAAATGTCGTGGTATCAATTCCACAACACATAAACGAAATGGTTCAAATTTACAAAAACTTTTGTGGCCAGGGTCGTGCACGTTCACTAGCGGGTCAGGACCCATGCGATCATCATCCCTATCATCACTTTACTTACTATACAAAAATTTGTGCTGTAAAATGTCGTGGTATCAATACCACAACACATAAACGAAATGGTTCAAATTTACAAAAACTTTTGTGGCTAGGGTCGTGCACGTTCACTAGCGGGTCAGGACCCATGCGATCATCATCCCTATCATCCCTTTACTTACTATACAAAAATTTGTGCTGTAAAATGTCGTGGTATCAATACCACAACACATAAACGAAATGGTTCAAATTTACAAAAACTTTTGTGGCTAGGGTCGTGCACGTTCACTAGCGCGTCAGGACCGATGCGATCATCATCCCTATCATCCCTTTACTTACTCTACAAAAATTTGTGCTGTAAAATGTCGTGGTATCAATACCACAACACATAAACGAAATGGTTCAAATTTACAGAAACTTTTGTGGCCAGGCTCGTGCACGTTCACTAGCGGGTCAGGACCCATGCGATCATCATCCCTATCATCACTTTACTTACTATACAAAAATTTGTGCTGTAAAATGTCGTGGTATCAATACCACAACACATAAACGAAATGGTTCAAATTTACAAAAACTTTTGTGGCTAGGGTCGTGCACGTTCACTAGCGGGTCAGGACCCATGCGATCATCATCCCTATCATCCCTTTACTTACTATACAAAAATTTGTGCTGTAAAATGTCGTGGTATCAATACCACAACACATAAACGAAATGGTTCAAATTTACAAAAACTTTTGTGGCTAGGGTCGTGCACGTTCACTAGCGCGTCAGGACCGATGCGATCATCATCCCTATCATCCCTTTACTTACTCTACAAAAATTTGTGCTGTAAAATGTCGTGGTATCAATACCACAACACATAAACGAAATGGTTCAAATTTACAGAAACTTTTGTGGCCAGGCTCGTGCACGTTCACTAGCGGGTCAGGACCCATGCGATCATCATCCCTATCATCACTTTACTTACTATACAAAAATTTGTGCTGTAAAATGTCGTGGTATCAATACCACAACACATAAACGAAATGGTTCAAATTTACAAAAACTTTTGTGGCCAGGGTCGTGCACGTTCACTAGCGCGTCAGGACCCATGCGATCATCATCCCTATCATCACTTTACTTACTTTTTTTTTTTTTTTTTTTTTTTTTTCATTCGCTCAGCCGCGTTACTGTCAGCCGGTGCCTTGAGCATTCAAAACCGGCGAAGTATCATCATTGCGAATGATTACTCTTTTGGGTTTATTTATTTCATAATTTTGAAGAAGGAAAGGGAAGGGGAAAAGGACGTGAAACCTAAACAAGGGATTGGACAAAAAAAAAAAAAAAAAAAAAAAAGATGAAACGAACAAAAAACAAAAAACAAAAAAAAATAACTAAACTTAATATTTGCTTAACTCTACTCTCATTTCTAGTCTTGTGAGATTTTGTGTGTTTTTTTGTTTTATTGAGTTTAAGTTTGAGTTTAAGTTTGTTACGTGTGTGTTGTTTTGAATGTCGTATGTTTTGTGTTTTCGTGTTTACCTATTGGTCATCTTCTTCTTTCTTCTTTTCTTCAGGTTTTCACTCTGTATGTTTGGTTTCTCTGGTTTCTGCCTGCATTTCTCTCCTGTGTGTTCTATTTCACATTTGCACTATTTACACTGGCTTTTCACCTTTATATTTTGCCTCTTTTCACTATCCTGCATCAACACTACACTACACTCACTATTGACACTGACTGCTTTTGATGAAATCACTAACCTTCACCAACTAGTACTTACACTATGAAACACACACGCTACACTTACTTTTATCTAAATTTTCACATTTTCAAAACTTTTAATTTTCTGATGCTTCTATATAAGCGTTTCCTGTTACTTTTGCTTTGATGCTTTAGTGTTCTCAGTTGCGTATCAATGCCAGTTTCCACCCATTTGTGCTGGCTTGAGGTCCAGGGCCCACTCAGAGCACTTAGTGCAGGCCCTGGTCCGTTTTATCCTTCGGCCGGCACGCCCGGGATGGGCCGTCCTATTGGCGAGAGTTGCTCTATTATTTATCTCTGAGACACTATCCTCGCTTCACCTCTACTCATGCACTCACGCAACATTCACTCTTGCACCGGAGTTCCTTTCCAAACCGAGAGGCTGGAGGTGCAGCACGCATTCTGGTCCTCGGCGAAAGCACGGTGATCCAGTGCTTGGATTCCAGGAGTCTTTTCTCCGGTCCGAGGACTTCTTCACACATTCTTCCACTTGCACTCATCCTTCTATTCTTCTTCTGTAAGTTTTTCGTCTTAGTTCGGAGTATTCATTTGTCAAATTTTCCAATTTCTTGCAGTCTTCCTCTACTTCTATTATTTCTTTCAGTGATTTTTCTCTTATTTGAGTTCTTAGTTCTAAAATTTCTTCTAATAATGGACACCACATGACATGGTGCTCAGGAGTTCCTTCTTCTCCGCATTCACACGTTGGGCTGGGTCTTAACTTGATTCTGTGGAGGTGTTGTTCGTATGGTCCATGGCCTGATAGATAATGAACCAATCCATATGTTGGATTTAAGTGGTTTATTTTTAGTCTATCGACGATGCTAGGAAAAATTCTATGTAATCGTTGCGCTCCACTGTATTCCTGCCATTCTTTATCCCATAGTTGTATTATGTTGTCGTTAATTTCTTTCTCATCTTTTAGATCCCTGTTAAAAATTTCTCTAATTTTCCTTTTCTCTTCTTTCCTTAACCAGTAATTAATTGCCCTTTGCAATAACACATAGTTCATTGGTTGGATACCAAGGATTATACAGAGTGCGCTATGCGAAGTAGTGTTAAAAGCTCCAGACATTCTGATTAATAGGTTTCTTTGTGGTCTATTGATTTGATTTCTGTAAGTCTTATTTCTTAATAGTCTATCAATCCAAACGCTGGATGCGTACGCCATGGTAGCTGACAAAATAGTTTCTTGGTATAGTCTTAGTATTTTTAATGGTAGCCTGTATCTGTTTCTTGCAATAGTAGTCAATTTATTCGCTACACTGTTTCCCCTTTTTACTATATATTTCAAATGTTCATCAAATTTTAGTCTATCGTCTAGCATTATGCCAAGGTATTTTATGCTTTGCGCTCGTTCTACTCCTACTCCATTTAATTTTATAGTCGGGTTTCTTTGTAGTTTTGTGCCGAAAATTAGATATTTGGTTTTCTTTGATGATATCCTTAATTTACTCTCCATACTCCATTCTTCAAGTGTTTCTGTTATCTTTTTAACTTTTTCTTCTAATTCCCTTCGGCTGTTTCCTGAGGTTGTTATTACGACGTCATCGGCGAATGCCACTATTTTATCGACTTCTTGCTTTTTGTTTATTTTTTCCAAGCAAGGTTGTAATTCTATGTCCCATAGTAGGGGTCCTAATATTGATCCTTGCGGGCATCCTTTCTCTGTTTTAATTATTATGTCGCCCTCTTCATTGGGTATTATTATTTTTCTGTTTTCTAGATAGTTTCTTATCAAATTCAGTAAGTATGCTGGCATTTCCAGTTTTTTTACATTTTCAATTAAGGATGGAAACCATAAATTATCAAATGCTCCTTCGATGTCAATGAAGAGCGCTAATACATATTTCTTTTCGTATATCTTTTCTTTGATATCATCTAGAAGAGTATTTATGGCGTCTTCTGTTGATTTTCCTACTCTGAATCCAAATTGTAGTTTGTCTTCAGTTACGTTTCTGTATTTTTGAATTCTGTTTAATATTACTCTCTCAAAAATTTTTGATATATTTTTTAATAAGCATATAGGTCTATATGAGTTTACTTCTGATGGATCCCTTTCTGGTCCTTTTGAGAGAATAATTAATTTTGATGCTTTCCACGGCTCTGGAATTTCTTGTTTCTTTATTAGTAAATTGAAAAGCTTCGTTAGGTAGGGGACCCATAAATCTTTAGTCTTCTTGTATATTTCGTTTTTGATGCCATCTATACCCGGAGATTTCTTGTTTTTAAGTTTTCTAAAGATCTTTTCTATTTCTTCGTTAGTGACTTTGTCCGATTCTGGTACAGTTCCTGTATGTTGTTCACCCATTTTGTTTCTTAGTACTGTGTTTCTTTCTGTGTCGTTATTGTTTTCATCTCTGGGAAAAAATTTGTTCGCTAAAACTTTTAGAGTTTCTTCTCTGTTTGAGGTGTATGATCCATCTAATTTCTTGACTGTATTTAATACTAATGGGTTTATTTTTTGTGTTATGAGTTTGTATGGAACACCCCATGGATCTATTTCAATATTTTTCTTGAGGTAAAGATCCCAACTTCTTTTCTTAGCCTCTAATATCGCTTCCTTATATTTATTCTTTGCATTTCTATATTTTTCTAATCTTCTTTCCTTTAGTATTGGGTTATAAGTTGCTTGATAACTTTTCCGGGCTGACGTTGCAAGTCTTTTTAATCTTTGTAGTTTAGGTGTCCAAAAGTCTTCATATACTCTTCTTTCTTGACTTTCCGGAGTAGCCTCTTTGAAAGCTTTTTTTGTTGCTTGTTCAATTTCGTTGATTATTTCGGTCAAGTTTTCATCTTCATTTATTTGGGGTAGATTTAATTTGTTCTTGAAAGTAATCCAATTTGTCTTAGCTATATTAAATTTTTTTTGCTCTTTTCCATTTTTCTCAATTTTCATATCAAATAGTATTATTTCGTGGTCGCTGAGAGTGAGTTTATCTCCAATCTGCCAATTTTCAATCCTACTTGTTATTTCAAAGTAATCCTACTTTACTTACTATACAAAAATTTGTGCTGTAAAATGTCGTGGTATCAATACCACAACACATAAACGAAATGGTTCAAATTTACAAAAACTTTTGTGGCCAGGGTCGTGCACGTTCACTAGCGGGTCAGGACCCATGCGATCATCATCCCTATCATCACTTTACTTACTATACAAAAATTTGTGCTGTAAAATGTCGTGGTATCAATACCACAACACATAAACGAAATGGTTCAAATTTACAAAAACTTTTGTGGCCAGGGTCGTGCACGTTCACTAGCGGGTCAGGACCCTGGCCACAAAAGTTTTTGTAAATTAGAACCATTTCGTTTATGTGTTGTGGTATTGATACCACGACATTTTACAGCACAAATTTTTGTATAGTAAGTAAAGTGATGATAGGGATGATGATCGCATGGGTCCTGACCCGCTAGTGAACGTGCACGACCCTAGCCACAAAAGTTTTTGTAAATTTGAACCATTTCGTTTATGTGTTGTGGTATTGAACCACGACATTTTACAGCACAAATTTTTGTATAGTAAGTAAAGGGATGATAGGGATGATGATCGCATGGGTCCTGACCCGCTAGTGAACGTGCACGACCCTGGCCACAAAAGTTTTTGTAAATTTGAACCATTTCGTTTATGTGTTGTGGTATTGATACCACGACATTTTACAGCACAAATTTTTGTATAGTAAGTAAAGGGATGATAGGGATGATGATCGCATGGGTTCTGACCCGCTAGTGAACGTGCACGACCCTGGCCACAAAAGTTTTTGTAAATTTGAACCATTTCGTTTATGTGTTGTGGTATTGATACCACGACATTTTACAGCACAAATTCTTGTATAGTAAGTAAAGTGATGATAGGGATGATGATCGCATGGGTCCTGACCCGCTAGTGAACGTGCACGACCCTGGCCACAAAAGTTTTTGTAAATTTGAACCATTTCGTTTATGTGTTGTGGTATTGATACCACGACATTTTACAGCACAAATTTTTGTATAGTAAGTAAAGTGATGATAGGGATGATGATCGCATGGGTCCTGACCCGCTAAGGAACGTGCACGACCCTGGCCACAAGAGTTTTTGTAAATTTGAACCATTTCGTTTATGTGTTGTGGTATTGATACCACGACATTTTACAGCACAAATTTTTGTATAGTAAGTAAAGTGATGATAGGGATGATGATCGCATGGGTCCTGACCCGCTAGTGAACGTGCACGACCCTAGCCACAAAAGTTTTTGTAAATTTGAACCATTTCGTTTATGTGTTGTGGTATTGATACCACGACATTTTACAGCACAAATTTTTGTATAGTAAGTAAAGGGATGATAGGGATGATGATCGCATGGGTCCTGACGCGCTTGTGAACGTGCACGACCCTAGCCACAAAAGTTTTTGTAAATTTGAACCATTTCGTTTATGTGTTGTGGTATTGATACCACGACATTTTACAGCACAAATTTTTGTATAGTAAGTAAAGTGATGATAGGGATGATGATCGCATGGGTCCTGACCCGCTAAGGAACGTGCACGACCCTGGCCACAAAAGTTTTTGTAAATTTGAACCATTTCGTTTATGTGTTGTGGTATTGATACCACGACATTTTACAGCACAAATTTTTGTATAGTAAGTAAAGTGATGATAGGGATGATGATCGCATGGGTCCTGACCCGCTAGTGAACGTGCACGACCCTAGCCACAAAAGTTTTTGTAAATTTGAACCATTTCGTTTATGTGTTGTGGTATTGATACCACGACATTTTACAGCACAAATTTTTGTATAGTAAGTAAAGGGATGATAGGGATGATGATCGCATGGGTCCTGACGCGCTTGTGAACGTGCACGACCCTAGCCACAAAAGTTTTTGTAAATTTGAACCATTTCGTTTATGTGTTGTGGTATTGATACCACGACATTTTACAGCACAAATTTTTGTATAGTAAGTAAAGGGATGATAGGGATGATGATCGCATGGGTCCTGACCCGCTAGTGAACGTGCACGACCCTGGCCACAAAAGTTTTTGTAAATTTGAACCATTTCGTTTATGTGTTGTGGTATTGATACCACGACATTTTACAGCACAAATTTTTGTATAGTAAGTAAAGTGATGATAGGGATGATGATCGCATGGGTCCTGACCCGCTAGTGAACGTGCACGACCCTGGCCACAAAAGTTTTTGTAAATTTGAACCATTTCGTTTATGTGTTGTGGTATTGATGCCACGACATTTTACAGCACAAATTTTTGTATAGTAAGTAAAGTGATGATAGGGATGATGATCGCATGGGTCCTGACCCGCTAGTGAACGTGCACGACCCTGGCCACAAAAGTTTTTGTAAATTTGAACCATTTCGTTTATGTGTTGTGGTATTGATACCACGACATTTTACAGCACAAATTTTTGTATAGAAAGTAAAGGGATGATAGGGATGATGATCGCATGGGTCCTGACCCGCTAGTGAACGTGCACGACCCTAGCCACAAAAGTTTTTGTAAATTTGAACCATTTCGTTTATGTGTTGTGGTATTGATACCACGACATTTTACAGCACAAATTTCTGTATAGTAAGTAAAGTGATGATAGGGATGATGATCGCATGGGTCCTGACCCGCTAGTGAACGTGCACGACCCTGGCCACAAAAGTTTTTGTAAATTTGAACCATTTCGTTTATGTGTTGTGGTATTGATACCACGACATTTTACAGCACAAATTTTTGTATAGTAAGTAAAGTGATGATAGGGATGATGATCGCATGGGTCCTGACCCGCTAGTGAACGTGCACGACCCTGGCCACAAAAGTTTTTGTAAATTTGAACCATTTCGTTTATGTGTTGTGGTATTGATACCACGACATTTTACAGCACAAATTTTTGTAGAGTAAGTAAAGGGATGATAGGGATGATGATCGCATGGGTCCTGACCCGCTAGTGAACGTGCACGACCCTAGCCACAAAAGTTTTTGTAAATTTGAACCATTTCGTTTATGTGTTGTGGTATTGATACCACGACATTTTACAGCACAAATTTTTGTATAGTAAGTAAAGGGATGATAGGGATGATGATCGCATGGGTCCTGACCCGCTAGTGAACGTGCACGACCCTGGCCACAAAAGTTTTTGTAAATTTGAACCATTTCGTTTATGTGTTGTGGTATTGATACCACGACATTTTACAGCACAAATTTTTGTATAGTAAGTAAAGGGATGATAGGGATGATGATCGCATGGGTCCTGACGCGCTAGTGAACGTGCACGACCCTAGCCACAAAAGTTTTTGTAAATTTGAACCATTTCGTTTATGTGTTGTGGTATTGAACCACGACATTTTACAGCACAAATTTTTGTATAGTAAGTAAAGGGATGATAGGGATGATGATCGCATGGGTCCTGACCCGCTAGTGAACGTGCACGACCCTGGCCACAAAAGTTTTTGTAAATTTGAACCATTTCGTTTATGTGTTGTGGTATTGATACCACGACATTTTACAGCACAAATTTTTGTATAGTAAGTAAAGGGATGATAGGGATGATGATCGCATGGGTTCTGACCCGCTAGTGAACGTGCACGACCCTGGCCACAAAAGTTTTTGTAAATTTGAACCATTTCGTTTATGTGTTGTGGTATTGATACCACGACATTTTACAGCACAAATTCTTGTATAGTAAGTAAAGTGATGATAGGGATGATGATCGCATGGGTCCTGACCCGCTAGTGAACGTGCACGACCCTGGCCACAAAAGTTTTTGTAAATTTGAACCATTTCGTTTATGTGTTGTGGTATTGATACCACGACATTTTACAGCACAAATTTTTGTATAGTAAGTAAAGTGATGATAGGGATGATGATCGCATGGGTCCTGACCCGCTAAGGAACGTGCACGACCCTGGCCACAAAAGTTTTTGTAAATTTGAACCATTTCGTTTATGTGTTGTGGTATTGATACCACGACATTTTACAGCACAAATTTTTGTATAGTAAGTAAAGTGATGATAGGGATGATGATCGCATGGGTCCTGACCCGCTAGTGAACGTGCACGACCCTAGCCACAAAAGTTTTTGTAAATTTGAACCATTTCGTTTATGTGTTGTGGTATTGATACCACGACATTTTACAGCACAAATTTTTGTATAGTAAGTAAAGGGATGATAGGGATGATGATCGCATGGGTCCTGACGCGCTTGTGAACGTGCACGACCCTAGCCACAAAAGTTTTTGTAAATTTGAACCATTTCGTTTATGTGTTGTGGTATTGATACCACGACATTTTACAGCACAAATTTTTGTATAGTAAGTAAAGTGATGATAGGGATGATGATCGCATGGGTCCTGACCCGCTAAGGAACGTGCACGACCCTGGCCACAAAAGTTTTTGTAAATTTGAACCATTTCGTTTATGTGTTGTGGTATTGATACCACGACATTTTACAGCACAAATTTTTGTATAGTAAGTAAAGTGATGATAGGGATGATGATCGCATGGGTCCTGACCCGCTAGTGAACGTGCACGACCCTAGCCACAAAAGTTTTTGTAAATTTGAACCATTTCGTTTATGTGTTGTGGTATTGATACCACGACATTTTACAGCACAAATTTTTGTATAGTAAGTAAAGGGATGATAGGGATGATGATCGCATGGGTCCTGACGCGCTTGTGAACGTGCACGACCCTAGCCACAAAAGTTTTTGTAAATTTGAACCATTTCGTTTATGTGTTGTGGTATTGATACCACGACATTTTACAGCACAAATTTTTGTATAGTAAGTAAAGGGATGATAGGGATGATGATCGCATGGGTCCTGACCCGCTAGTGAACGTGCACGACCCTGGCCACAAAAGTTTTTGTAAATTTGAACCATTTCGTTTATGTGTTGTGGTATTGATACCACGACATTTTACAGCACAAATTTTTGTATAGTAAGTAAAGTGATGATAGGGATGATGATCGCATGGGTCCTGACCCGCTAGTGAACGTGCACGACCCTGGCCACAAAAGTTTTTGTAAATTTGAACCATTTCGTTTATGTGTTGTGGTATTGATGCCACGACATTTTACAGCACAAATTTTTGTATAGTAAGTAAAGTGATGATAGGGATGATGATCGCATGGGTCCTGACCCGCTAGTGAACGTGCACGACCCTGGCCACAAAAGTTTTTGTAAATTTGAACCATTTCGTTTATGTGTTGTGGTATTGATACCACGACATTTTACAGCACAAATTTTTGTATAGAAAGTAAAGGGATGATAGGGATGATGATCGCATGGGTCCTGACCCGCTAGTGAACGTGCACGACCCTAGCCACAAAAGTTTTTGTAAATTTGAACCATTTCGTTTATGTGTTGTGGTATTGATACCACGACATTTTACAGCACAAATTTCTGTATAGTAAGTAAAGTGATGATAGGGATGATGATCGCATGGGTCCTGACCCGCTAGTGAACGTGCACGACCCTGGCCACAAAAGTTTTTGTAAATTTGAACCATTTCGTTTATGTGTTGTGGTATTGATACCACGACATTTTACAGCACAAATTTTTGTATAGTAAGTAAAGTGATGATAGGGATGATGATCGCATGGGTCCTGACCCGCTAGTGAACGTGCACGACCCTGGCCACAAAAGTTTTTGTAAATTTGAACCATTTCGTTTATGTGTTGTGGTATTGATACCACGACATTTTACAGCACAAATTTTTGTAGAGTAAGTAAAGGGATGATAGGGATGATGATCGCATGGGTCCTGACCCGCTAGTGAACGTGCACGACCCTAGCCACAAAAGTTTTTGTAAATTTGAACCATTTCGTTTATGTGTTGTGGTATTGATACCACGACATTTTACAGCACAAATTTTTGTATAGTAAGTAAAGGGATGATAGGGATGATGATCGCATGGGTCCTGACCCGCTAGTGAACGTGCACGACCCTGGCCACAAAAGTTTTTGTAAATTTGAACCATTTCGTTTATGTGTTGTGGTATTGATACCACGACATTTTACAGCACAAATTTTTGTATAGTAAGTAAAGGGATGATAGGGATGATGATCGCATGGGTCCTGACGCGCTAGTGAACGTGCACGACCCTAGCCACAAAAGTTTTTGTAAATTTGAACCATTTCGTTTATGTGTTGTGGTATTGATACCACGACATTTTACAGCACAAATTTTTGTATAGTAAGTAAAGTGATGATAGGGATGATGATCGCATGGGTCCTGACGCGCTTGTGAACGTGCACGACCCTGGCCACAAAAGTTTTTGTAAATTTGAACCATTTCGTTTATGTGTTGTGGTATTGATACCACGACATTTTACAGCACAAATTTTTGTATAGTAAGTAAAGTGATGATAGGGATGATGATCGCATGGGTCCTGACCCGCTAGTGAACGTGCACGACCCTGGCCACAAAAGTTTTTGTAAATTTGAACCATTTCGTTTATGTGTTGTGGTATTGATACCACGACATTTTACAGCACAAATTTTTGTATAGTAAGTAAAGTGATGATAGGGATGATGATCGCATGGGTCCTGACCCGCTAAGGAACGTGCACGACCCTGGCCACAAAAGTTTTTGTAAATTTGAACCATTTCGTTTATGTGTTGTGGTATTGATACCACGACATTTTACAGCACAAATTTTTGTATAGTAAGTAAAGTGATGATAGGGATGATGATCGCATGGGTCCTGACCCGCTAGTGAACGTGCACGACCCTAGCCACAAAAGTTTTTGTAAATTTGAACCATTTCGTTTATGTGTTGTGGTATTGATACCACGACATTTTACAGCCCAAATTTTTGTATAGTAAGTAAAGGGATGATAGGGATGATGATCGCATGGGTCCTGACGCGCTTGTGAACGTGCACGACCCTAGCCACAAAAGTTTTTGTAAATTTGAACCATTTCGTTTATGTGTTGTGGTATTGATACCACGACATTTTACAGCACAAATTTTTGTATAGTAAGTAAAGTGATGATAGGGATGATGATCGCATGGGTCCTGACCCGCTAAGGAACGTGCACGACCCTGGCCACAAAAGTTTTTGTAAATTTGAACCATTTCGTTTATGTGTTGTGGTATTGATACCACGACATTTTACAGCACAAATTTTTGTATAGTAAGTAAAGTGATGATAGGGATGATGATCGCATGGGTCCTGACCCGCTAGTGAACGTGCACGACCCTAGCCACAAAAGTTTTTGTAAACTTGAACCATTTCGTTTATGTGTTGTGGTATTGATACCACGACATTTTACAGCACAAATTTTTGTATAGTAAGTAAAGGGATGATAGGGATGATGATCGCATGGGTCCTGACGCGCTTGTGAACGTGCACGACCCTAGCCACAAAAGTTTTTGTAAATTTGAACCATTTCGTTTATGTGTTGTGGTATTGATACCACGACATTTTACAGCACAAATTTTTGTATAGTAAGTAAAGGGATGATAGGGATGATGATCGCATGGGTCCTGACCCGCTAGTGAACGTGCACGACCCTGGCCACAAAAGTTTTTGTAAATTTGAACCATTTCGTTTATGTGTTGTGGTATTGATACCACGACATTTTACAGCACAAATTTTTGTATAGTAAGTAAAGTGATGATAGGGATGATGATCGCATGGGTCCTGACCCGCTAGTGAACGTGCACGACCCTGGCCACAAAAGTTTTTGTAAATTTGAACCATTTCGTTTATGTGTTGTGGTATTGATACCACGACATTTTACAGCACAAATTTTTGTAGAGTAAGTAAAGGGATTATAGGGATGATGATCGCATGGGTCCTGACCCGCTAGTGAACGTGCACGACCCTGGCCACAAAAGTTTTTGTAAATTTGAACCATTTCGTTTATGTGTTGTGGTATTGATACCACGACATTTTACAGCACAAATTTTTGTATAGTAAGTAAAATGATGATAGGGATGATGATCGCATGGGTCCTGACCCGCTAGTGAACGTGCACGACCCTGGCCACAAAAGTTTTTGTAAATTTGAACCATTTCGTTTATGTGTTGTGGTATTGATACCACGACATTTTACAGCACAAATTTTTGTAGAGTAAGTAAAGGGATGATAGGGATGATGATCGCATGGGTCCTGACCCGCTAGTGAACGTGCACGACCCTGGCCACAAAAGTTTTTGTAAATTTGAACCATTTCGTTTATGTGTTGTGGTATTGATACCACGACATTTTACAGCACAAATTTTTGTATAGTAAGTAAAGGGATGATAGGGATGATGATCGCATGGGTTCTGACCCGCTAGTGAACGTGCACGACCCTGGCCACAAAAGTTTTTGTAAATTTGAACCATTTCGTTTATGTGTTGTGGTATTGATACCACGACATTTTACAGCACAAATTTTTGTATAGTAAGTAAAGGGATGATAGGGATGATGATCGCATGGGTCCTGACCCGCTAGTGAACGTGCACGACCCTGGCCACAAAAGTTTTTGTAAATTTGAACCATTTCGTTTATGTGTTGTGGTATTGATACCACGACATTTTACACCACAAATTTCTGTATAGTAAGTAAAGTGATGATAGGGATGATGATCGCATGGGTCCTGACGCGCTAGTGAACGTGCATGACTTTAGACACAAAAGTTTTTGTAAATTTGAACCATTTCGTTTATGTGTTGTGGTATTGATACCACGACATTTTACAGCACAAATTTTTGTATAGTAAGTAAAGTGATGATAGGGATGATGATCGCATGGGTCCTGACCCGCTAGTGAACGTGCACGACCCTAGCCACAAAAGTTTTTGTAAATTTGAACCATTTCGTTTATGTGTTGTGGTATTGATACCACGACATTTTACAGCACAAATTTTTGTATAGTAAGTAAAGGGATGATAGGGATGATGATCGCATGGGTCCTGACGCGCTTGTGAACGTGCACGACCCTAGCCACAAAAGTTTTTGTAAATTTGAACCATTTCGTTTATGTGTTGTGGTATTGATACCACGACATTTTACAGCACAAATTTTTGTATAGTAAGTAAAGGGATGATAGGGATGATGATCGCATGGGTCCTGACCCGCTAGTGAACGTGCACGACCCTGGCCACAAAAGTTTTTGTAAATTTGAACCATTTCGTTTATGTGTTGTGGTATTGATACCACGACATTTTACAGCACAAATTTTTGTATAGTAAGTAAAGTGATGATAGGGATGATGATCGCATGGGTCCTGACCCGCTAGTGAACGTGCACGACCCTGGCCACAAAAGTTTTTGTAAATTTGAACCATTTCGTTTATGTGTTGTGGTATTGATACCACGACATTTTACAGCACAAATTTTTGTATAGTAAGTAAAGTGATGATAGGGATGATGATCGCATGGGTCCTGACCCGCTAGTGAACGTGCACGACCCTGGCCACAAAAGTTTTTGTAAATTTGAACCATTTCGTTTATGTGTTGTGGTATTGATACCACGACATTTTACAGCACAAATTTTTGTATAGTAAGTAAAGTGATGATAGGGATGATGATCGCATGGGTCCTGACCCGCTAGTGAACGTGCACGACCCTGGCCACAAAAGTTTTTGTAAATTTGAACCATTTCGTTTATGTGTTGTGGTATTGATACCACGACATTTTACAGCACAAATTTTTGTATAGTAAGTAAAGTGATGATAGGGATGATGATCGCATGGGTCCTGACCCGCTAGTGAACGTGCACGACCCTGGCCACAAAAGTTTTTGTAAATTTGAACCATTTCGTTTATGTGTTGTGGTATTGATACCACGACATTTTACAGCACAAATTTTTGTATAGTAAGTAAAGGGATGATAGGGATGATGATCGCATGGGTCCTGACCCGCTAGTGAACGTGCACGACCCTGGCCACAAAAGTTTTTGTAAATTTGAACCATTTCGTTTATGTGTTGTGGTATTGATACCACGACATTTTACAGCACAAATTTTTGTATAGTAAGTAAAGTGATGATAGGGATGATGATCGCATGGGTCCTGACCCGCTAGTGAACGTGCACGACCCTGGCCACAAAAGTTTTTGTAAATTTGAACCATTTCGTTTATGTGTTGTGGTATTGATACCACGACATTTTACACCACAAATTTTTGTATAGTAAGTAAAGTGATGATAGGGATGACGATCGCATGGGTCCTGACGCGCCAGTGAACGTGCACGACCCTAGCCACAAAAGTTTTTGTAAATTTGAACCATTTCGTTTATGTGTTGTGGTATTGATACCACGACATTTTACAGCACAAATTTTTGTATAGTAAGTAAAGTGATGATAGGGATGATGATCGCATGGGTCCTGACCCGCTAGTGAACGTGCACGACCCTGGCCACAAAAGTTTTTGTAAATTTGAACCATTTCGTTTATGTGTTGTGGTATTGATACCACGACATTTTACAGCACAAATTTTTGTATAGTAAGTAAAGTGATGATAGGGATGATGATCGCATGGGTCCTGACCCGCTAAGGAACGTGCACGACCCTGGCCACAAAAGTTTTTGTAAATTTGAACCATTTCGTTTATGTGTTGTGGTATTGATACCACGACATTTTACAGCACAAATTTTTGTATAGTAAGTAAAGTGATGATAGGGATGATGATCGCATGAGTCCTGACCCGCTAGTGAACGTGCACGACCCTAGCCACAAAAGTTTTTGTAAATTTGAACCATTTCGTTTATGTGTTGTGGTATTGATACCACGACATTTTACAGCACAAATTTTTGTATAGTAAGTAAAGTGATGATAGGGATGATGATCGCATGGGTCCTGACGCGCTTGTGAACGTGCACGACCCTAGCCACAAAAGTTTTTGTAAATTTGAACCATTTCGTTTATGTGTTGTGGTATTGATACCACGACATTTTACAGCACAAATTTTTGTATAGTAAGTAAAGTGATGATAGGGATGATGATCGCATGGGTCCTGACCCGCTAAGGAACGTGCACGACCCTGGCCACAAAAGTTTTTGTAAATTTGAACCATTTCGTTTATGTGTTGTGGTATTGATACCACGACATTTTACAGCACAAATTTTTGTATAGTAAGTAAAGTGATGATAGGGATGATGATCGCATGGGTCCTGACCCGCTAGTGAACGTGCACGACCCTAGCCACAAAAGTTTTTGTAAACTTGAACCATTTCGTTTATGTGTTGTGGTATTGATACCACGACATTTTACAGCACAAATTTTTGTATAGTAAGTAAAGGGATGATAGGGATGATGATCGCATGGGTCCTGACGCGCTTGTGAACGTGCACGACCCTAGCCACAAAAGTTTTTGTAAATTTGAACCATTTCGTTTATGTGTTGTGGTATTGATACCACGACATTTTACAGCACAAATTTTTGTATAGTAAGTAAAGGGATGATAGGGATGATGATCGCATGGGTCCTGACGCGCTTGTGAACGTGCACGACCCTGGCCACAAAAGTTTTTGTAAATTTGAACCATTTCGTTTATGTGTTGTGGTATTGATACCACGACATTTTACAGCACAAATTTTTGTATAGTAAGTAAAGTGATGATAGGGATGATGATCGCATGGGTCCTGACCCGCTAGTGAACGTGCACGACCCTGGCTACAAAAGTTTTTGTAAATTTGAACCATTTCGTTTATGTGTTGTGGTATTGATACCACGACATTTTACAGCACAAATTTTTGTAGCGTAAGTAAAGGGATGATAGGGATGATGATCGCATGGGTCCTGACCCGCTAGTGAACGTGCACGACCCTGGCCACAAAAGTTTTTGTAAATTTGAACCATTTCGTTTATGTGTTGTGGTATTGATACCACGACATTTTACAGCACAAATTTTTGTATAGTAAGTAAAATGATGATAGGGATGATGATCGCATGGGTCCTGACCCGCTAGTGAACGTGCACGACCCTGGCCACAAAAGTTTTTGTAAATTTGAACCATTTGGTTTATGTGTTGTGGTATTGATACCACGACATTTTACAGCACAAATTTTTGTATAGTAAGTAAAGTGATGATAGGGATGATGATCGCATGGGTCCTGACCCGCTAGTGAACGTGCACGACCCTAGCCACAAAAGTTTTTGTAAATTTGAACCATTTCGTTTATGTGTTGTGGTATTGATACCACGACATTTTACAGCACAAGTTTTTGTATAGTAAGTAAAGTGATGATAGGGATGATGATCGCATGGGTCCTGACCCGCTAGTGAACGTGCACGACCCTAGCCACAAAAGTTTTTGTAAATTTGAACCATTTCGTTTATGTGTTGTGGTATTGATACCACGACATTTTACAGCACAAATTTTTGTATAGTAAGTAAAGTGATGATAGGGATGATGATCGCATGGGTCCTGACCCGCTAGTGAACGTGCACGACCCTAGCCACAAAAGTTTTTGTAAATTTGAACCATTTCGTTTATGTGTTGTGGTATTGATACCACGACATTTTACAGCACAAATTTTTGTATAGTAAGTAAAGGGATGATAGGGATGATGATCGCATGGGTCCTGACGCGCTTGTGAACGTGCACGACCCTAGCCACAAAAGTTTTTGTAAATTTGAACCATTTCGTTTATGTGTTGTGGTATTGATACCACGACATTTTACAGCACAAATTTTTGTATAGTAAGTAAAGTGATGATAGGGATGATGATCGCATGGGTCCTGACCCGCTAAGGAACGTGCACGACCCTGGCCACGAAAGTTTTTGTAAATTTGAACCATTTCGTTTATGTGTTGTGGTATTGATACCACGACATTTTACAGCACAAATTTTTGTATAGTAAGTAAAGTGATGATAGGGATGATGATCGCATGGGTCCTGACCCGCTAGTGAACGTGCACGACCCTAGCCACAAAAGTTTTTGTAAATTTGAACCATTTCGTTTATGTGTTGTGGTATTGATACCACGACATTTTACAGCACAAATTTTTGTATAGTATGTAAAGTGATGATAGGGATGATGATCGCATGGGTCCTGACGCGCTTGTGAACGTGCACGACCCTAGCCACAAAAGTTTTTGTAAATTTGAACCATTTCGTTTATGTGTTGTGGTATTGATACCACGACATTTTACAGCACAAATTTTTGTATAGTAAGTAAAGGGATGATAGGGATGATGATCGCATGGGTCCTGACCCGCTAGTGAACGTGCACGACCCTGGCCACAAAAGTTTTTGTAAATTTGAACCATTTCGTTTATGTGTTGTGGTATTGATACCACGACATTTTACAGCACAAATTTTTGTATAGTAAGTAAAGTGATGATAGGGATGATGATCGCATGGGTCCTGACCCGCTAGTGAACGTGCACGACCCTGGCCACAAAAGTTTTTGTAAATTTGAACCATTTCGTTTATGTGTTGTGGTATTGATACCACGACATTTTACAGCACAAATTTTTGTATAGTAAGTAAAGTGATGATAGGGATGATGATCGCATGGGTCCTGACCCGCTAGTGAACGTGCACGACCCTGGCCACAAAAGTTTTTGTAAATTTGAACCATTTCGTTTATGTGTTGTGGTATTGATACCACGACATTTTACAGCACAAATTTTTGTATAGTAAGTAAAGGGATGATAGGGATGATGATCGCATGGGTCCTGACCCGCTAGTGAACGTGCACGACCCTGGTCACAAAAGTTTTTGTAAATTTGAACCATTTCGTTTATGTGTTGTGGTATTGATACCACGACATTTTACAGCACAAATTTTTGTATAGTAAGTAAAGTGGTGATAGGGATGATGATCGCATGGGTCCTGACCCGCTAGTGAACGTGCACGACCCTGGCCACAAAAGTTTTTGTAAATTTGAACCATTTCGTTTATGTGTTGTGGTATTGATACCACGACATTTTACAGCACAAATTTTTGTATAGTAAGTAAAGTGATGATAGGGATGATGATCGCATGGGTCCTGACCCGCTAAGGAACGTGCACGACCCTGGCCACAAAAGTTTTTGTAAATTTGAACCATTTCGTTTATGTGTTGTGGTATTGATACCACGACATTTTACAGCACAAATTTTTGTATAGTAAGTAAAGTGATGATAGGGATGATGATCGCATGGGTCCTGACCCGCTAGTGAACGTGCACGACCCTAGCCACAAAAGTTTTTGTAAATTTGAACCATTTCGTTTATGTGTTGTGGTATTGATACCACGACATTTTACAGCACAAATTTTTGTATAGTATGTAAAGTGATGATAGGGATGATGATCGCATGGGTCCTGACGCGCTTGTGAACGTGCACGACCCTAGCCACAAAAGTTTTTGTAAATTTGAACCATTTCGTTTATGTGTTGTGGTATTGATACCACGACATTTTACAGCACAAATTTTTGTATAGTAAGTAAAGGGATGATAGGGATGATGATCGCATGGGTCCTGACCCGCTAGTGAACGTGCACGACCCTGGCCACAAAAGTTTTTGTAAATTTGAACCATTTCGTTTATGTGTTGTGGTATTGATACCACGACATTTTACAGCACAAATTTTTGTATAGTAAGTAAAGTGATGATAGGGATGATGATCGCATGGGTCCTGACCCGCTAGTGAACGTGCACGACCCTGGCCACAAAAGTTTTTGTAAATTTGAACCATTTCGTTTATGTGTTGTGGTATTGATACCACGACATTTTACAGCACAAATTTTTGTATAGTAAGTAAAGTGATGATAGGGATGATGATCGCATGGGTCCTGACCCGCTAGTGAACGTGCACGACCCTGGCCACAAAAGTTTTTGTAAATTTGAACCATTTCGTTTATGTGTTGTGGTATTGATACCACGACATTTTACAGCACAAATTTTTGTATAGTAAGTAAAGGGATGATAGGGATGATGATCGCATGGGTCCTGACCCGCTAGTGAACGTGCACGACCCTGGTCACAAAAGTTTTTGTAAATTTGAACCATTTCGTTTATGTGTTGTGGTATTGATACCACGACATTTTACAGCACAAATTTTTGTATAGTAAGTAAAGTGGTGATAGGGATGATGATCGCATGGGTCCTGACCCGCTAGTGAACGTGCACGACCCTGGCCACAAAAGTTTTTGTAAATTTGAACCATTTCGTTTATGTGTTGTGGTATTGATACCACGACATTTTACAGCACAAATTTTTGTATAGTAAGTAAAGTGATGATAGGGATGATGATCGCATGGGTCCTGACCCGCTAAGGAACGTGCACGACCCTGGCCACAAAGTTTTTGTAAATTTGAACCATTTCGTTTGTGTTGTGGTATTGATACCACGACATTTTACAGCACAAATTTTTGTATAGTAAGTAAAGTGATGATAGGGATGATGATCGCATGGGTCCTGACCCGCTTGTGAACGTGCACGACCCTAGCCACAAAAGTTTTTGTAAATTTGAACCATTTCGTTTATGTGTTGTGGTATTGATACCACGACATTTTACAGCACAAATTTTTGTATAGTAAGTAAAGGGATGATAGGGATGATGATCGCATGGGTCCTGACGCGCTTGTGAACGTGCACGACCCTAGCCACAAAAGTTTTTGTAAATTTGAACCATTTCGTTTATGTGTTGTGGTATTGATACCACGACATTTTACAGCACAAATTTTTGTATAGTAAGTAAAGTGATGATAGGGATGATGATCGCATGGGTCCTGACCCGCTAAGGAACGTGCACGACCCTGGCCACGAAAGTTTTTGTAAATTTGAACCATTTCGTTTATGTGTTGTGGTATTGATACCACGACATTTTACAGCACAAATTTTTGTATAGTAAGTAAAGTGATGATAGGGATGATGATCGCATGGGTCCTGACCCGCTAGTGAACGTGCACGACCCTAGCCACAAAAGTTTTTGTAAATTTGAACCATTTCGTTTATGTGTTGTGGTATTGATACCACGACATTTTACAGCACAAATTTTTGTATAGTAAGTAAAGTGATGATAGGGATGATGATCGCATGGGTCCTGACCCGCTAGTGAACGTGCACGACCCTAGCCACAAAAGTTTTTGTAAATTTGAACCATTTCGTTTATGTGTTGTGGTATTGATACCACGACATTTTACAGCACAAATTTTTGTATAGTAAGTAAAGTGATGATAGGGATGATGATCGCATGGGTCCTGACCCGCTAGTGAACGTGCACGACCCTAGCCACAAAAGTTTTTGTAAATTTGAACCATTTCGTTTATGTGTTGTGGTATTGATACCACGACATTTTACAGCACAAATTTTTGTATAGTAAGTAAAGTGATGATAGGGATGATGATCGCATGGGTCCTGACCCGCTAGTGAACGTGCACGACCCTAGCCACAAAAGTTTTTGTAAATTTGAACCATTTCGTTTATGTGTTGTGGTATTGATACCACGACATTTTACAGCACAAATTTTTGTATAGTAAGTAAAGTGATGATAGGGATGATGATCGCATGGGTCCTGACCCGCTAGTGAACGTGCACGACCCTAGCCACAAAAGTTTTTGTAAATTTGAACCATTTCGTTTATGTGTTGTGGTATTGATACCACGACATTTTACAGCACAAATTTTTGTATAGTAAGTAAAGGGATGATAGGGATGATGATCGCATGGGTCCTGACGCGCTTGTGAACGTGCACGACCCTAGCCACAAAAGTTTTTGTAAATTTGAACCATTTCGTTTATGTGTTGTGGTATTGATACCACGACATTTTACAGCACAAATTTTTGTATAGTAAGTAAAGTGATGATAGGGATGATGATCGCATGGGTCCTGACCCGCTAAGGAACGTGCACGACCCTGGCCACGAAAGTTTTTGTAAATTTGAACCATTTCGTTTATGTGTTGTGGTATTGATACCACGACATTTTACAGCACAAATTTTTGTATAGTAAGTAAAGTGATGATAGGGATGATGATCGCATGGGTCCTGACCCGCTAGTGAACGTGCACGACCCTAGCCACAAAAGTTTTTGTAAATTTGAACCATTTCGTTTATGTGTTGTGGTATTGATACCACGACATTTTACAGCACAAATTTTTGTATAGTATGTAAAGTGATGATAGGGATGATGATCGCATGGGTCCTGACGCGCTTGTGAACGTGCACGACCCTAGCCACAAAAGTTTTTGTAAATTTGAACCATTTCGTTTATGTGTTGTGGTATTGATACCACGACATTTTACAGCACAAATTTTTGTATAGTAAGTAAAGGGATGATAGGGATGATGATCGCATGGGTCCTGACCCGCTAGTGAACGTGCACGACCCTGGCCACAAAAGTTTTTGTAAATTTGAACCATTTCGTTTATGTGTTGTGGTATTGATACCACGACATTTTACAGCACAAATTTTTGTATAGTAAGTAAAGTGATGATAGGGATGATGATCGCATGGGTCCTGACCCGCTAGTGAACGTGCACGACCCTGGCCACAAAAGTTTTTGTAAATTTGAACCATTTCGTTTATGTGTTGTGGTATTGATACCACGACATTTTACAGCACAAATTTTTGTATAGTAAGTAAAGTGATGATAGGGATGATGATCGCATGGGTCCTGACCCGCTAGTGAACGTGCACGACCCTGGCCACAAAAGTTTTTGTAAATTTGAACCATTTCGTTTATGTGTTGTGGTATTGATACCACGACATTTTACAGCACAAATTTGTGTATAGTAAGTAAAGGGATGATAGGGATGATGATCGCATGGGTCCTGACCCGCTAGTGAACGTGCACGACCCTGGTCACAAAAGTTTTTGTAAATTTGAACCATTTCGTTTATGTGTTGTGGTATTGATACCACGACATTTTACAGCACAAATTTTTGTATAGTAAGTAAAGTGGTGATAGGGATGATGATCGCATGGGTCCTGACCCGCTAGTGAACGTGCACGACCCTGGCCACAAAAGTTTTTGTAAATTTGAACCATTTCGTTTATGTGTTGTGGTATTGATACCACGACATTTTACAGCACAAATTTTTGTATAGTAAGTAAAGTGATGATAGGGATGATGATCGCATGGGTCCTGACCCGCTAGTGAACGTGCACGACCCTGGCCACAAAAGTTTTTGTAAATTTGAACCATTTCGTTTATGTGTTGTGGTATTGATACCACGACATTTTACAGCACAAATTTTTGTATAGTAAGTAAAGGGATGATAGGGATGATGATCGCATGGGTCCTGACCCGCTAGTGAACGTGCACGACCCTAGCCACAAAAGTTTTTGTAAATTTGAACCATTTCGTTTATGTGTTGTGGTATTGATACCACGACATTTTACAGCACAAATTTTTGTATAGTAAGTAAAGTGATGATAGGGATGATGATCGCATGGGTCCTGACCCGCTAGTGAACGTGCACGACCCTAGCCACAAAAGTTTTTGTAAATTTGAACCATTTCGTTTATGTGTTGTGGTATTGATACCACGACATTTTACAGCACAAATTTTTGTATAGTAAGTAAAGTGATGATAGGGATGATGATCGCATGGGTCCTGACCCGCTAGTGAACGTGCACGACCCTGGCCACAAAAGTTTTTGTAAATTTGAACCATTTCGTTTATGTGTTGTGGTATTGATACCACGACATTTTACAGCACAAATTTTTGTATAGTAAGTAAAGTGATGATAGGAATGATGATCGCATGGTCCTGACCCGCTAGTGAACGTGCACGACCCTAGCCACAAAAGTTTTTGTAAATTTGAACCATTTCGTTTATGTGTTGTGGTATTGATACCACGACATTTTACAGCACAAATTTTTGTATAGTAAGTAAAGGGATGATAGGGATGATGATCGCATGGGTCCTGACGAGCTTGTGAACGTGCACGACCCTAGCCACAAGTTTTTGTAAATTTGAACCATTTCGTTTATGTGTTGTGGTATTGATACCACGACATTTTACAGCACAAATTTTTGTATAGTAAGTAAAGGGATGATAGGGATGATGATCGCATGGGTCCTGACCCGCTAGTGAACGTGCACGACCCTGGCCACAAAAGTTTTTGTAAATTTGAACCATTTAGTTTATGTGTTGTGGTATTGATACCACGACATTTTACAGCACAAATTTTTGTATAGTAAGTAAAGTGATGATAGGGATGATGATCGCATGGGTCCTGACCCGCTAGTGAACGTGCACGACCCTGGCCACAAAAGTTTCTGTAAATTTGAACCATTTCGTTTATGTGTTGTGGTATTGATACCACGACATTTTACAGCACAAATTTTTGTATAGTAAGTAAAGTGATGATAGGGATGATGATCGCATGGGTCCTGACCCGCTAGTGAACGTGCACGACCCTGGCCACAAAAGTTTTTGTAAATTTGAACCATTTCGTTTATGTGTTGTGGTATTGATACCACGACATTTTACAGCACAAATTTTTGTATAGTAAGTAAAGGGATGATAGGGATGATGATCGCATGGGTCCTGACGCGCTAGTGAACGTGCACGACCCTAGCCACAAAAGTTTTTGTAAATTTGAACCATTTCGTTTATGTGTTGTGGTATTGATACCACGACATTTTACAGCACAAATTTTTGTATAGTAAGTAAAGGGATGATAGGGATGATGATCGCATGGGTCCTGACCCGCTAGTGAACGTGCACGACCCTGGCCACAAAAGTTTTTGTAAATTTGAACCATTTCGTTTATGTGTTGTGGTATTGATACCACGACATTTTACAGCACAAATTCTTGTATAGTAAGTAAAGTGATGATAGGGATGATGATCGCATGGGTCCTGACCCGCTAGTGAACATGCACGACCCTGGCCACAAAAGTTTTTGTAAATTTGAACCATTTCGTTTATGTGTTGTCGTATTGATACCACGACATTTTACAGCACAAATTTTTGTATAGTAAGTAAAGTGATGATAGGGATGATGATCGCATGGGTCCTGACCCGCTAAGGAACGTGCACGACCCTGGCCACAAAAGTTTTTGTAAATTTGAACCATTTCGTTTATGTGTTGTGGTATTGATACCACGACATTTTACAGCACAAATTTTTGTATAGTAAGTAAAGTGATGATAGGGATGATGATCGCATGGGTCCTGACCCGCTAGTGAACGTGCACGACCCTAGCCACAAAAGTTTTTGTAAATTTGAACCATTTCGTTTATGTGTTGTGGTATTGATACCACGACATTTTACAGCACAAATTTTTGTATAGTAAGTAAAGGGATGATAGGGATGATGATCGCATGGGTCCTGACGCGCTTGTGAACGTGCACGACCCTAGCCACAAAAGTTTTTGTAAATTTGAACCATTTCGTTTATGTGTTGTGGTATTGATACCACGACATTTTACAGCACAAATTTTTGTATAGTAAGTAAAGTGATGATAGGGATGATGATCGCATGGGTCCTGACCCGCTAAGGAACGTGCACGACCCTGGCCACAAAAGTTTTTGTAAATTTGAACCATTTCGTTTATGTGTTGTGGTATTGATACCACGACATTTTACAGCACAAATTTTTGTATAGTAAGTAAAGTGATGATAGGGATGATGATCGCATGGGTCCTGACCCGCTAGTGAACGTGCACGACCCTAGCCACAAAAGTTTTTGTAAATTTGAACCATTTCGTTTATGTGTTGTGGTATTGATACCACGACATTTTACAGCACAAATTTTTGTATAGTAAGTAAAGGGATGATAGGGATGATGATCGCATGGGTCCTGACGCGCTTGTGAACGTGCACGACCCTAGCCACAAAAGTTTTTGTAAATTTGAACCATTTCGTTTATGTGTTGTGGTATTGATACCACGACATTTTACAGCACAAATTTTTGTATAGTAAGTAAAGGGATGATAGGGATGATGATCGCATGGGTCCTGACCCGCTAGTGAACGTGCACGACCCTGGCCACAAAAGTTTTTGTAAATTTGAACCATTTCGTTTATGTGTTGTGGTATTGATACCACGACATTTTACAGCACAAATTTTTGTATAGTAAGTAAAGTGATGATAGGGATGATGATCGCATGGGTCCTGACCCGCTAGTGAACGTGCACGACCCTGGCCACAAAAGTTTTTGTAAATTTGAACCATTTCGTTTATGTGTTGTGGTATTGATACCACGACATTTTACAGCACAAATTTTTGTATAGTAAGTAAAGTGATGATAGGGATGATGATCGCATGGGTCCTGACCCGCTAGTGAACGTGCACGACCCTGGCCACAAAAGTTTTTGTAAATTTGAACCATTTCGTTTATGTGTTGTGGTATTGATACCACGACATTTTACAGCACAAATTTTTGTATAGTAAGTAAAGGGATGATAGGGATGATGATCGCATGGGTCCTGACCCGCTAGTGAACGTGCACGACCCTAGCCACAAAAGTTTTTGTAAATTTGAACCATTTCGTTTATGTGTTGTGGTATTGATACCACGACATTTTACAGCACAAATTTCTGTATAGTAAGTAAAGTGATGATAGGGATGATGATCGCATGGGTCCTGACCCGCTAGTGAACGTGCACGACCCTGGCCACAAAAGTTTTTGTAAATTTGAACCATTTCGCTTATGTGTTGTGGTATTGATACCACGACATTTTACAGCACAAATTTTTGTATAGTAAGTAAAGTGATGATAGGGATGATGATCGCATGGGTCCTGACCCGCTAGTGAACGTGCACGACCCTGGCCACAAAAGTTTTTGTAAATTTGAACCATTTCGTTTATGTGTTGTGGTATTGATACCACGACATTTTACAGCACAAATTTTTGTAGAGTAAGTAAAGGGATGATAGGGATGATGATCGCATGGGTCCTGACCCGCTAGTGAACGTGCACGACCCTAGCCACAAAAGTTTTTGTAAATTTGAACCATTTCGTTTATGTGTTGTGGTATTGATACCACGACATTTTACAGCACAAATTTTTGTATAGTAAGTAAAGGGATGATAGGGATGATGATCGCATGGGTCCTGACCCGCTAGTGAACGTGCACGACCCTGGCCACAAAAGTTTTTGTAAATTTGAACCATTTCGTTTATGTGTTGTGGTATTGATACCACGACATTTTACAGCACAAATTTTTGTATAGTAAGTAAAGGGATGATAGGGATGATGATCGCATGGGTCCTGACGCGCTAGTGAACGTGCACGACCCTAGCCACAAAAGTTTTTGTAAATTTGAACCATTTCGTTTATGTGTTGTGGTATTGATACCACGACATTTTACAGCACAAATTTTTGTATAGTAAGTAAAGTGATGATAGGGATGATGATCGCATGGGTCCTGACGCGCTTGTGAACGTGCACGACCCTGGCCACAAAAGTTTTTGTAAATTTGAACCATTTCGTTTATGTGTTGTGGTATTGATACCACGACATTTTACAGCACAAATTTTTGTATAGTAAGTAAAGTGATGATAGGGATGATGATCGCATGGGTCCTGACCCGCTAGTGAACGTGCACGACCCTGGCCACAAAAGTTTTTGTAAATTTGAACCATTTCGTTTATGTGTTGTGGTATTGATACCACGACATTTTACAGCACAAATTTTTGTATAGTAAGTAAAGTGATGATAGGGATGATGATCGCATGGGTCCTGACCCGCTAAGGAACGTGCACGACCCTGGCCACAAAAGTTTTTGTAAATTTGAACCATTTCGTTTATGTGTTGTGGTATTGATACCACGACATTTTACAGCACAAATTTTTGTATAGTAAGTAAAGTGATGATAGGGATGATGATCGCATGGGTCCTGACCCGCTAGTGAACGTGCACGACCCTAGCCACAAAAGTTTTTGTAAATTTGAACCATTTCGTTTATGTGTTGTGGTATTGATACCACGACATTTTACAGCACAAATTTTTGTATAGTAAGTAAAGGGATGATAGGGATGATGATCGCATGGGTCCTGACGCGCTTGTGAACGTGCACGACCCTAGCCACAAAAGTTTTTGTAAATTTGAACCATTTCGTTTATGTGTTGTGGTATTGATACCACGACATTTTACAGCACAAATTTTTGTATAGTAAGTAAAGTGATGATAGGGATGATGATCGCATGGGTCCTGACCCGCTAAGGAACGTGCACGACCCTGGCCACAAAAGTTTTTGTAAATTTGAACCATTTCGTTTATGTGTTGTGGTATTGATACCACGACATTTTACAGCACAAATTTTTGTATAGTAAGTAAAGTGATGATAGGGATGATGATCGCATGGGTCCTGACCCGCTAGTGAACGTGCACGACCCTAGCCACAAAAGTTTTTGTAAACTTGAACCATTTCGTTTATGTGTTGTGGTATTGATACCACGACATTTTACAGCACAAATTTTTGTATAGTAAGTAAAGGGATGATAGGGATGATGATAGCATGGGTCCTGACGCGCTTGTGAACGTGCACGACCCTAGCCACAAAAGTTTTTGTAAATTTGAACCATTTCGTTTATGTGTTGTGGTATTGATACCACGACATTTTACAGCACAAATTTTTGTATAGTAAGTAAAGGGATGATAGGGATGATGATCGCATGGGTCCTGACCCGCTAGTGAACGTGCACGACCCTGGCCACAAAAGTTTTTGTAAATTTGAACCATTTCGTTTATGTGTTGTGGTATTGATACCACGACATTTTACAGCACAAATTTTTGTATAGTAAGTAAAGGGATGATAGGGATGATGATCGCATGGGTCCTGACCCGCTTGTGAACGTGCACGACCCTAGCCACAAAAGTTTTTGTAAATTTGAACCATTTCGTTTATGTGTTGTGGTATTGATACCACGACATTTTACAGCACAAATTTTTGTATAGTAAGTAAAGGGATGATAGGGATGATGATCGCATGGGTCCTGACCCGCTAGTGAACGTGCACGACCCTGGCCACAAAAGTTTTTGTAAATTTGAACCATTTCGTTTATGTGTTGTGGTATTGATACCACGACATTTTACAGCACAAATTTTTGTAGAGTAAGTAAAGGGATGATAGGGATGATGATCGCATGGGTCCTGACCCGCTAGTGAACGTGCACGACCCTGGCCACAAAAGTTTTTGTAAATTTGAACCATTTCGTTTATGTGTTGTGGTATTGATACCACGACATTTTACAGCACAAATTTTTGTAGAGTAAGTAAAGGGATGATAGGGATGATGATCGCATGGGTCCTGACCCGCTAGTGAACGTGCACGACCCTGGCCACAAAAGTTTTTGTAAATTTGAACCATTTCGTTTATGTGTTGTGGTATTGATACCACGACATTTTACAGCACAAATTTTTGTAGAGTAAGTAAAGGGATGATAGGGATGATGATCGCATGGGTCCTGACCCGCTAGTGAACGTGCACGACCCTGGCCACAAAAGTTTTTGTAAATTTGAACCATTTCGTTTATGTGTTGTGGTATTGATACCACGACATTTTACAGCACAAATTTTTGTATAGTAAGTAAAGTGATGATAGGGATGATGATCGCATGGGTCCTGACCCGCTAGTGAACGTGCACGACCCTGGCCACAAAAGTTTTTGTAAATTTGAACCATTTCGTTTATGTGTTCTGGTATTGATACCACGACATTTTACACCACAAATTTTTGTATAGTAAGTAAAGTGATGATAGGGATGACGATCGCATGGGTCCTGACGCGCTAGTGAACGTGCACGACCCTAGCCACAAAAGTTTTTGTAAATTTGAACCATTTCGTTTATGTGTTGTGGTATTGATACCACGACATTTTACAGCACAAATTTTTGTATAGTAAGTAAAGTGATGATAGGGATGATGATCGCATGGGTCCTGACCCGCTAGTGAACGTGCACGACCCTGGCCACAAAAGTTTTTGTAAATTTGAACCATTTCGTTTATGTGTTGTGGTATTGATACCACGACATTTTACACCACAAATTTTTGTATAGTAAGTAAAGTGATGATAGGGATGACGATCGCATGGGTCCTGACGCGCTAGTGAACGTGCACGACCCTAGCCACAAAAGTTTTTGTAAATTTGAACCATTTCGTTTATGTGTTGTGGTATTGATACCACGACATTTTACAGCACAAATTTTTGTATAGTAAGTAAAGTGATGATAGGGATGATGATCGCATGGGTCCTGACGCGCTTGTGAACGTGCACGACCCTAGCCACAAAAGTTTTTGTAAATTTGAACCATTTCGTTTATGTGTTGTGGTATTGATACCACGACATTTTACAGCACAAATTTTTGTATAGTAAGTAAACGGATGATAGGGATGATGATCGCATGGGTCCTGACCCGCTAGTGAACGTGCACGACCCTGGCCACAAAAGTTTTTGTAAATTTGAACCATTTCGTTTATGTGTTGTGGTATTGATACCACGATATTTTACAGCACAAATTTTTGTATAGTAAGTAAACGGATGATAGGGATGATGATCGCATGGGTCCTGACCCGCTAGTGAACGTGCACGACCCTGGCCACAAAAGTTTTTGTAAATTTGAACCATTTCGTTTATGTGTTGTGGTATTGATACCACGATATTTTACAGCACAAATTTTTGTATAGTAAGTAAAGGGATGATGATCGCGTGGGTCCTGACCCGCTAGTGAACGTGCACGACCCTGGCCACAAAAGTTTGTGTAAATTTGAACCATTTCGTTTATGTCTTGTGGTATTGATACCATGGTATTTAGCACACAAAATTTTGTATATTATGTAAAGGGATGATAGGGATGATGATTGCATGGGTCCTTTTGAGCGTGGAGTAAGGTTGCTATGGGATTTTTATTTTTCTAAATTTAAATTTGTAGTGCTTGCAACCCTGTGTGTTATGTGTATGACCTTGAACGTCCTTAGTTTTGTGGCTGGATTTTGTGGCTAAGATGGGCGAGGTAACAGAAAAACTGCAACTGAAACTATATCTAATGTTTCAAAGATTTTCCAATAAAGAATAAAAGGCAACGCTTATTATAAACTTCACTCTCTCCCGATGGATATTATGGCTAGGTTGGACGTTGACATTGTGAACCTCAAGTATTGTTTTACACATTGCATAACAGAAAAAGTGAAACTGAAACTGAAACTATATCTAATGTTTCAAAGATTTTCCAATAAAGAATAAAAGGCAACGCTTATTATAAACTTCACTCTCTCCCGATGGATATTATGGCTAGGTTGGACGTTGACATTGTGAACCTCAAGTATTGTTTTACACATTGCATAACAGAAAAAGTGAAACTGAAACTGAAACTTTATCTAATGTTTCAAAGATTTTCCAATAAAGAATAAAAGGCAACGCTTATTATAAACTTCACTCTCTCCCGATGGATATTATGGCTAGGTTGGACGTTGACATTGTGAACCTCAAGTATTGTTTTACACATTGCATAAATAGAATCCAGTACCACATGCTTATGATACATAAATGAATAATTTGAATAATTATTTATGTAACATAAGAAAGAATATATATATATATATATATATATATATATATATATATATATATATATATATATATATATATATATATATATATATATATATATATATATATATATATATATATATATATATATATACAGATGGTGATCAGAAAAATGGAAACACCTGTAGTTGGCAACACGTCAGATGTATGGGTTGGCAGTGGTGTCGTGGTGCCCGCAGCGCCGGACCACTGGTGGTGGTGTGTTAGGTCGGTCTCCATAGTACGTCAGGCGCAGTGGAACAGCAGTGTCCAGTGGCTGCAGCAGACGGAGGTAGTGTAAAATGGGAGACCTCTCAGATTTTCAAAGAGGGCAAATTGTTGGTGCGCGGTTATGTGGAGTGAGTGTGACGGCAGTGGCTACTGTGTTAGGTGTGTCGCGTGGTGGGACAGTGTCGAAGGCGATGACGGCCTACACAACATACGGGAAAACCACATCGGGGAAGCAGAACAGTGGGCGGAAGAAAATCATGAGTGACAGGTCACGCCGGGTATTAAAGCGCATTGTCACGCAGAACCATCGTGCCACTGCGGAGCAAGTGACGGAGAAATTCAATCAGCACCTCCCCCACCCTGTTTCGACAATCACAGTCCGCCGCGAATTACATGACATGAGCTTACGGGGTCGTGTTGCACGGGCCAAACCGCTCATAAAACAATACTTGAGGTTCACAATGTCAACGTCCAACTTAGCCATAATATTTATTTATTTATTTATTTATTTACATGAAAGTACACAGGCATACACCCATAACATATCTTCTTGACATACATAATTGAAGGTGGCATGAACCTTACGAAGAAAAAAAAACAGTATAATATGAAAAAAGAAAAAAACTAATAATAAAGAAAAAGGAAATAATGTACAATCCAGTCATACGAAAAATAATATACACATATATCGGTTTTCAAACAATGATAAATCATACATGGTCATTATTCAGTATTTCATACAGAAGTTTAACAAATTTAACTTTCCCAATTGAAAACAGGTCTATCCTATCATTTAATTTGTTATAGATTCTCAGCATTCGTATAACAGGTGAGTGTGCATGACTTGAACTTTTCGACATAGGTATATAAAAGATATTTTGATTTCTGGAGAGAGATCTTGGTACGTAGAAAGGGATTTGTTGCAACAGTGTTGAACTATTAATTCTATTTTTCAAATATTCCTTAAAATAATAAGAGAATGTACAGTTCTTCTAATATCTATCGGGAAAGAGTTTAAGTTGGAAAGTTCTGCAGGACCCACGAAAAATTGTAAACTCATGATTATACCTACTATAGTCTGAATTCTCGCTGCCCCCCCCCCCTCGTTTTTACCTTGTAAATCCGCCACTGCCGATCCTCTATGCATTTTGTTAACTAAATCAATTATTTTATGAACATTCCCACGTTATTATAAAGAAAAATGAAATTTTAATGCATAAAGTGAATAAAATCAGTAATTCTTCCATTTGTGTTAATGTATTCAGAGTAACAACTTAATTGATGCACTCGGACGGCTAATAAAATAAATGTTTACATTAATAATTCTAGAAACTTCCAACTGATAACTTCTTATTAAATAGCACATTTTTATCTTTTATGCACGTCCTACAGAACCAGATCTAACTAGATTTGAGTTTACCATTATCGGCCATCACCTTGACAAAGCCAGACTATAAATACTGCCTCAACATGATAATCTTAACTGATGATTTGACTCTTTGGCTTCTCAGAGTAGATATAACTGGTTAATACAGGATATGAAATCGTTCAAACTTCCTTCAAATTAATACACTTGAATCAAAACAAGATAACGTGCCAATTTTTAAAGTCGTAGAAAACAGAAAATAAATAAATAAGAAAGATCACACTTATATTCTTGTGATGTTAAGTATACCAAGAAATATGATGATTTATTGAAATACGCAATTCATGGTTTAGGACAATGCTATTCAAATGACGGTCTGCCAAACTATTTTGTTTCCGGAAACTTCTTTTTGGATCAAAAGATCCAATATATTTCAATCAAAACCTTATATCTGGAGAACTACATATAGTGTAGCCAAACCCAAACTATCACTTAACTTCGTATGACAAGGTGACCAGAACTGTTACTTTCAAAAACGGGACGCATACGAAACGGGCGACGGGGAAGGGGGAGTGACTTCCACATTGCATTTTGGGACTCAGCAGTGTTTTCAATTTACAAAATACAGAAGTAAGAATGATAACACAGCGTTTCTAACTTAAGTACTACCCAAAAATACTTTTAACTACTTCAACCCTCAGAATTCCCACTCAATTCCCACTTGAACCACAGAACACTCAATTCTCATTTGAATATTCAGAAGTTCTAGGCACGGCTGAACTTTCGCAATGAGTTTTGGTACGGAAGAGTGTAGAATTAGCATTGACCATTTATATTTTGAATAATAATTACGGGACACCTGGGTCATGTTTGCTTAAAAACAGGACATTTAGGCGTCCCGTTTGAGAATAAGAAAAAACGGGACAACGGTTGAAAATAAGGGACTGTCCTGGCTAAAACGGGACGTCTGGTCACCTTGTCGTATGATGTTCTAATTCCGTTTAAAAAACTCGATTTAGGGTTATTTCAAAAATTTTGTGGCCCCTGATCCAAAAATACATAAAAAGATCCAATATATTCCAATCAAAAGTTTTCTTGTACGCCTTATATCTGAAGAACTACACATAGTGTAACTAAACCAAAACTATCATTTAACTTATTATGAAGTGCTTATTCCGTAAAGAAAGAAAAAGAGAAAAAAGAAAACTCGATTTAAGTGGCATTCAAAAATTTTGTGGCCCCGGACCCAAAAACTAATTACTGGTCAAGATCGCAATTTTTTAATTTATTTTCTCTTGTAATGTTTATTTCTCCAAAGTTTTACAAGAACTTGTAAACAGGACAGAGTTTTCCCTAGCCACATATGGAATGCACAAATTAGCTGACAAATACGTAAAAACTCAAGTACTAAATGAAAGGTTTGATTATTTTCAGTAATAATCGCGAGAAGTCGTGAAGCTTGATCTAGATTTACCAATTTCACCACCCAATCAAACCATTTTTTTCTTTGTTGCTCCCTCAGGTGTTTCCACATAATGATTTGATTATCAATTAACTTTGTCAACCTTTGATCATTATACTTTTCAGCACGAGGCTTTTCTTCAGAATTATTTTAAGAGTTACTAGTCATGCCCTCTGTCTTTCTTTTTATCATCCATCGACACGGTACTATTTGCTTCATTTGTTTTTCATGTGGCACCAAATTAGGAACTCTTACTCATACTTTCTTCAACCAGGTATATTTGCAATTTATATTACCATCAATACCCGATACTCGATATTTGACTTTTGTTTGTATGTATCAACCTCGGTTTCTGCCAATCGTTTCTGCTTTCTTTTCTATCTGCACAACTTCCTCTACTATCCTTATCATTTCTTCCACCTGTTTGATATTTTTCAATGCTGATCTTTGTGCATCTGTTTAAGTTTTAAAATAAAAGCCTACTTTGTTGGACTGTATTATTGGCATGGTTTGCGTAACATTGTCATTTGGCTTTCTGATCTCATTCGATGTAAGACGTTCCTCCGGTAGTAAACGAGTAATCTCAGGCTTTTTTGATTTGGTGTCCCAATCAGTGACGTAATTGAGGAGGAGGGGAACGGTGCTTGCTCAAAACTGGGGGCGCAAACTGGGCAAATATTTATTTTCACTACAAAGCAAGGAAAGAAGTTTTTAGCAAACTAAAAATCATAAAAAAAAAAAAAATACATCAGAAACTCAACAGAACCACAAGAACTCACCAAGCTTAGGATCATATCCATAGAGAATAAGTTAGCTTCAAACCTATCTTTTGAGGACATTGTAAAAACCTTTGTAGCCAATAGAGCCCGCAAAGTTAAACTTTTGCGTCGCTGGTCCCAATTTATATTTTGGAAGTCTCTTTGCTATACATGCTCTGTCTAAAAAATGTACGGAGAGAAATCTTCTGAAAGGAAATCATCATGTTGAAACAATGTATGTTCTTGAAATTATTTTACTATCATGTTTTTCCGTCATTGTTGCCAGACCCAATGTTGCAAACCGAGAAACCTCCATACATCACAATACTCAGCTAACCTTTTTTGTCTTGATTTAGCAATTTTCGTTTTAATATTGTCCATCAACTGTAGCCTCTCACCTTCCCTCTTTTTTCCTTCCACCGTATATTCTATCAAGTACCTCAAAACACAATTCCTTTTCAATCAATGTTCCAAATAGTTTCTGAAATGGAATTAAATGAAATACAAAAAGAAGGAAGTGACCTGGGACCATTATGGTAGATACGCGTACCATCTCGACATTTGCTTGGTGTGAATGAGGAAAACTCAGGAAAACCTCACTGGGGATTGCTGGACTGAAAAAGCTTTCACATTTTTTCGACAAAGTGTTCCGGGGCCGCTTGCATCAAAGGCGAAAGCATTAGCGATTATGCTACACGAGGCCGCACAAGAGAAGAGTTTTCAGGGTAGAAAAAAAATAAAATTTAATAATTCATGTAAAGGAAATTGGAATTCAAATAAGCCATGGTTTTTAGTTTTTATTATAAAAACTTGGTTTTATTTTATAACCCTGCCTGTCAATAGAAGTATTCTAGAGCAGTGGTTCCCAACCGTTTTCAACTGACAACACTCTTTACCGAACGCCCTCCCACATCATAACACACTTATGTATTTTTTTTTTTAAATTATTAGTTATATAAACAGTATTAGTGTAACACTATAAGTTTATACAAAATAGGGACTCTATGTAATGCTTAGAATTGTCGTTGCCACTGAAGGCATTGATTGGTACGCTGATTCAGATTTGATTTAAACGAAATACTAAACACTTCATGATTTTTGTATTCTACAATTTCACGACACATCAGTGTGTCACGATTCACCGGTTGAAAACCACTGTTCCGAAGATACGTTATGAATAATGAATGTGGTGACCACTTTTGATCCTTACTGCGATTTTCCCAGGGTTTCCTTCGATTTATTTTGACCATTGATGGAATGGTAACTAAATTAACTTTCTTTCCCATTGTTGTGAATCGTTAGGTTAATATTTGGCAGTGTAAATTGGATTCTAAAATGATAACAGAAAGTTTGTTAAATACATACATATATTTAATGGCCGTACACGCATTGAGCAATGAACTCTAATTCTTTCTATTTTTTGTTTTATTTTATTTATTTATTATTTTTTATAAAGGTCACTAAACATGGAGATTGGATATAACACACTGTTTGTGAAGATCGTGACAAACACTATCTTTTCTCATGATACATTCAGGTCTTATTTTTTTCTTTTTGTCACGTTCTCTTCAGTTTTGCTTTAAATCATGAATCATCATTAAAATCACATATTTCAGGTCATGTTACAACCTAGCAACATCAGCTATAACATTCATAAGTATTTTTATACCTTTTTCATGCCTCTTTGAAGATAATAGCTATTCGGTATTAATTTGGGGTCGTTGAATCCAGATCTGTAATCTCTTTTTTGATATTAGTTCTGCTTTCTAAGTAATGAAAGAATAAAGAATTCATTATTACTATAATAATGCTATGTGTGTAGCCTACTCTGCATAGTGAGTAAAATATAGACTAACTAAATGTAAAAATGATTCTTATCTGATACGTGAAATATCTTCAAAATTTGTGTTGGATTAATGTATGAGGTTTTAAATTATGTTAAATCGATTATATTCTGCGATGTTTCGCTCTTCTATTGTGAAGTTCGGAAGAATCTCACATCAAACACCAACAGTAATCTGCCATCATGCCTCGTCCCACCGGTCTTGGTATCTCTGTATCATAAGTTTAATATCCTGGTGGATCCCCTCTCCTTGTTTCTTACTCATTCTCCTGGGGTTGCAATATTTCCACTACAATGTCTTGATAGTTCTCTGCTTTCATGTTGTCGAGAAAGTTCTAAGTTACATTCATGAAAGAAGCTCAAGCTGGCTATTCTTCATAAATTCTGTATCCAATGAAAGCACTATCTTCTATGGGTCCGGGTCTGCGGTCCGTTGAAGCTACCTATCTCCAATTTGACTTCATTTTTATTTGGAAACTTTGACCTTAAATACTAAAAGGTGTAACCATAATCTGGAAGGGACGTCACAAACTGTTTCAACAGTCCGACCTTGATGTGCGAGGGTAGTAGAAGTACATTTTACTTAGGGAGGAGGGAATGTTGCAAAACGTTTTTCTCTCCTGGTACCAGTTGTCTTCGTGTTGGCCATATTGCAGTATTCCAGTGATGAAACTTCTCTCAACTATTCCACTCGCAAAGGAAACAAGGATATTTGGTGAACTCGAATTGTATATACCAAACGGAATAACCAATACTTTCAAGTATCCAGAAAGGGTCTACATACTGTTTATTGTTCTTGATTTTTTTCCAACAACACTTTCAAATTGTCATTAGTTTATTTTAAAATAACCGAGTAGGCGTGAGTATTGCATAAATGCCATTCCAGTTGTGCAAAAGACAACTTTTATGCTTCGAATAGAACTGTCCATAAACCATCTCTAGTCTGAAAAAGTGTATAGTAAAACAATAGTAATCAAACCACTCACATCGCAACAACAAATAAGGTGTCCGTTGATTTAAAATAAGAAAAAAATAAGGCAATCTTCTTTCCCTGTATCTGTACCAAGTGAAAGTGTTGGGAGTAAGTAAATATTTTCTTTGAGACATGAATCCAGCAGTTTGGCCCCGATTTTAGATAGATCAAGGTTCCGCACTACATCATTTGGTTCATTCTGAGTGAACAGTTTTGGATGACTGTGATCCCTCCGTACAATAGAAATTGTCATTACGTTCGTATAAAACCGGAAAATCTGAATCAGAGGACTCAGATCCCAGTATGTAACGACGGGTAGGAATCGGTACACCACCACTGTGGGACACTAGCAAAATACATTGAATTCCATTAGGATATATTACAGATGACATTTTCCCCCTTATTTACACCACTTACTTTACACAATCAGAAGTAACCATCACTTAAGTGATCACAAATCTCCATCTAGTAGTTTAGCATACCATAAATCTCCAAACTTCACCACTTTCCTTGCATCCACTGACGGTGAGTCATGTTCATATTCCATGTATTTCAAATTTAAATGTTGCTTACCATTTCTTGATTCCCCAGTTTAGCACCAAAGCAGACATAGTAGCTTCTTCTGTAGAAATTTATAATGTTTCTTCTTTGTGGTTTTATGGTGTGTAACAAAGAAATTTAGATCATTTTTTTCTATTTGCGGTGCAACACCACGGCAGAGCGTTGTAATATCACTCTGTCGTCACTTCACACACCTCAAACAATCGTCCTAACTGCAGAGCAACTCGCACTTAATTCATCAACCTTCAGTGTCAATAATGATATCTAACTTACAGTACCGTCAATAGATAACGCTATTGGCATTAATTAAGTTTCGATGTTATTCGCATTGGCTGGACTTTCATACGTTACGGGACTTTCAGAAATAACAAAGGAAGGCACTAATTCCCCGCAATGATGTGCAGTCTTGTTCAAAAAATCTTGGCCACCCACCTTATTTAGAAGGTCATATATGAAAGATAGGATAGTCAACTTGGAGGTGCACCGTAAAGACGACATTTAACGGTGCATGGAAGTATTTACACGGGGCGTCAGTTTCAGCACCAGCTTGTAAAGTATCGATAAATAATAAATGTGAAATTAGTATGCCAAAAACTATGTATTTAAAGCAGAGATCTGTGAGATGTTGAGTCAGATGAGGAAAATCGATGTGTTTACATGTCAGGGAGTTAGGATAAGGCGGTCTTATGCGATGAGAAAGGCGAATGGAATGATATTCGAGTATTGGTGAACAACCATTGAATTTCGTGCAGGAGTTGCACCAAGCGATGTGTCTATAAGATAAGGTAGCCCTGGAGAACAATTTGTATGTATTCAGTACCAATGAAGAGTTTAACCCTTATCCGGGCAACCGGGGCCTCCCAGGCCCAGTAGCTTCATATTTTTCTTCGAATTTCTTAATAACCATAAATATTTCGATGTCATAAAATTCTGAATTCTTCTATCATTAGTCGAAGTTAAAGTTATGAACATATCGAGTTGGTAAGGCTAATAGAGTTGGTAAGGCCCCAGTTGCAGTCTACGTTACAAAAATAGCTTGCCCGGATAAGGGTTAAACCCCAAGTAGTTCCAGTGAGACGGCGTTGAAGATTGAGCCGGAGATCAGTTTTCTGCTATATTTTCTCTAGATGAATATTCCAATTTAGTTTGGAGTCGAAAACTACCTCGAGATATGGCCTTAGGTGTTGGCTCAAGAAAATGATCTTGAAGAATGACTTGGGTTGTGACGAACCTTAAGGCGTTGTTTCTCAGCTAAATAGACCAAGAGTGGATCGCAATATTGTGCTAATTTGGTACAAAGTCTTGACAAGAACTAGGAAGGTCATATCACCGGCGTATTGAAATAAGAACACATTTTGCATTGGTTTAGTTGTATTACATATAAGAGCGGACTGAGAGCAGAGACCTGTGGTACACCACAATACGGAAAACCAGAGTGCGAATTACTGGGGACGATGAGAGGGATTTTTCCCCTCAATCACATTTTGTTCCCTTCCCCAAAGAAATCAACTGAAGCATCCCCACCGGGGATGCTCGCTCCCTTCCAAACCGTGCTTAGTACGCCCTGTTTCAAAAAGATTATACGTATTACGAAGAATTATTTTGTCCAAACTATCGATCGCTGCGCCTCGGCTCGGCTATTGGAGAAACGAATACATAGTCCAGTTTATATTAATAGCCGCTAGATGTCAGTTGTCTTCTTTTTTGCTTGGTAACCGTCATATGTTTAAAAAGGCTACCCCGCAGCAGAAATCACTTTGTGTTCTCGAGTTTGCGAAGTGCAATTCCGTGATTACAGTACAAAGACGTTTCAGGTTGAGGTATCAAATTGATCCTCCGAATGGGTGGAACATTGGCAGATGGTATCGACAGTTTGTAGATACAGGATGTGTATGTAAAGGAAAGAGTCCTGGCCACCCTCGTGTTCCTGAAGAAAATGTCACGAATGCAAACTGCTTTCCAACGTAGTCCTTCAAAATCAACTCGTCGTGCCAGTCAGGAGTTACAAGTGCCAACAACAATTTGGCGTGTTTTGAGACGTCGTTTGGTTATGAAGCCGTACAAGTTACAGCTGTTACAAGCTCTGCGTCCTGATGACAAACGCAAACGTGCGGCATTTTGTATCGAGATTCTAGATGCTATTGACAATGATAACATTTTTGCAATACGCATCGTGTTCAGTGATGAAGCGATTTTCCGTGTTAGTGGTCAGGTAAACAAACAAAATGTTCGAATTTGGGGCATACAGATCACACATGCAGTCATTGAACATGTACGAGATTCGCCCAAAGTCAATGTGTTTTGTGCGATATCCCGATCATCTGTTTACGGCCCATTCTTATTTAATGTAAACACGGTTAACAGTCAGCAGTATCTCGCTATGTTACAAAACTGGTTGTTTCCGAGACTGCACACGAAGACAACTTCATTTTTCAACAAGACGGGGCACCCCCTCACTGTGAGTCGCCAAGTGCGTGAATATCTAAATGAAACTCTACCGAACCGTTGGATTGGGCGTCAAAGAGCTGGCAACTTAGCATATCTCAGCTGGCCTCCAGGGTCACCTGATTTGTCACCCTGTGACTTCTTCCTGTAGGGTTTCGGTAAAGACAACGTTTATGTACCATCACTCCCACAGAGCCTGGAAGAGTTGAAGAACCGGATCAGTACTGCCATAATATCAGTGACGCAGGACATGCTTGCCCGAGTATGGGAGGAATTTTAGTATCGATGTGATATTGTTCGTGTCGCTGATGGAGGACATATTGAACATCTGTAATTTGAACTTTGAACTGTAATTTGAACACGAGAGGTTCGTAAATATGTATATAAAATATCATATTCGTGCGTCTTAAAGTTTAATAAATATATGCATTCGAAATACGCATGTTCTTTTTGAAACAGGGTGTATAACGCCAAATTTCAGATTTTTGTCATTTCTTGTAAGTTAATCTGCTAGTTGTATTTTGGAATGAACTACGTAAACTATTCAGTTTTGGTCTTCCTAATTTTCGCCTGTTTTCACTGTTGCTTAGTTGAACTATATTATTCTGACTACAACTGTTGCTTGCAACCATATAAATTCTTTCAGCTGGTCGTTGTTCGTTAATTTGAATGTACTAATTGCGCATAATTAGTGTTGTAAAAAAACGTTTTTTTTTCTGTGAATTTTTTTTCAATAAAAAACTGTTCTTTTTCATGTTTTTTTTCAAATGTTTTTTTTTCTGGCAACTATTATTTATTGATTTATGTTGCAGATTATTGAAATAATCAACAGAACTTGAGTCGAAGCCCTCGTAACTCATAAATCGTTTGTTTCTTTGTACCTATACGAGCAAAATTGTGTGATTATTCCTTTCGGACCCAAGTCATTTCTGGCGTTTTCCTACCTTTTGAGTTAGTGACTTATTGCTCAAAAATCACTTATTCGATTGATATGGTTAAGGCCTTGTTTTTTTAGAAAATGGATATGGCTATGTTTTGGTGTAAGTTGCACTGCAGTGTTCCCAACAGGTGGGAAATTATTGAGGTAAATGTAGAGGTGAAAATTTACAAAAAATTCCCTAACCGAATTTCTTTCTTTCTTTTTTTTTTTTTTTTTTTGTATCTAGCACCACTGCTGTTATGTGAGTTCAAGTCACCTAAACAAATTCTTTGGTGTGTTGACAAGGTATAGTGAAATCCTGAAGTCGCTGGCTTCCATTCAAAGAAGGAAAGAAAAAATTCTCTGTCATCATACACATGAAATTTTGACACTTTTTACGCCTCAGAAGCAAAAATCAACAAATATGCCGGAGCTACAGCTTCTCTAATTATCCTATTGAAACATTTTATGGTGCGTTCAGTAGGGCAAAGAGGAAGCTTTCAGGTAGTGGTACGTTTGTTTCAATGTAGAAAGCAAGAGGGTAATAATAAAGAGGAAAAGGGAAATTTTCCGAATTTCTCACCTAAAATCGGGAATTAATTGTTTTGGCTGGAAACACTGCCACCAGACAGACGAAAATTATCTGAAAATAAACCTTAGTACTCCAAGAATATATCCTACAAGTATCATGGCGATAGCTAACAAAATAAGCACGAAATTTAAAAAAATATCTCATTCTACCTCAGAAATTCACCATTTTCTTACCATTTCCAGAACATGGTTTATTATAAACCTTAACTGTACTTCTTCTAATTATTCTAGTGAAACTTTTTATGGTGCGCTGTGTAGGCTAAGCACGAAGCTTTTAGACACTGGTATGTTTGTTCGAGTGTAGCTAACAAGAGGGAAATAATAGAAACAAAAAAGGGATTTTTTCCAAAATTTGCCCCTAAAATCTGGAATTAAAATTTTCTGTAGCTTGCAACACTGCTATCAGACACACACAAACTATCTTAAGATAAGCTTTGGTATCCCACTAATATATCCTACAAGTATTGACGATATCTAATAAAGTAAGCATGTCAATAAAAAATATTTCATTCTACCTTTAAAAAATCACAGTTATCTTTCCAATTAGAGAACAAGCTCTACTGTAAACCTCAACTGTACTTCCCCTAATTATCCTATTGAAACTTTCTATAATGCGTTGTGAAGGGAAAAGACGAGACTTTTAAATACTGGTACGTTTGTTCCGATGTAGCCAACAAGAGGGAAATAATAGAGACAAAACAGATAATTTTCCCAAAATTTCCCCCTAAAATCTGGAATTAAAATTTTCTGTAGCTGGCAACACTGCTACCAGACAGACACAAACTATCTTAAATTAAACATTGGTACAGCACTAATATATCCTACAAATATTATGGCGATATTTAAGGAACAAAGCTTCTGCATAATTACCAAAAAGATATTACGATAAACATAAAAGGTAAAAACTAGAAAAATCAAGGTTTAGAACCTAAATACGAATTTTTCGTGCGCCCCCTAATTACCCCATTGTAACGATCTGTACTTGCGTTTGTTAAGTAAGGATAAATGTTCGATTGGCGTAAGTTGACTTGCACTCGGACGTATAGGTACGGATTTATAAACAAAAATCTCGAATTTTTTTGCCCAAATTTAGGGAAGTTTTAATTTCCGTAATTGGCAACACTACGCGCAGGCCCGTCCAATTGATGTCAACAGTTAGGTATCTATCCGAGGTATCTACCTGGTAAGTATTAGGAGGTCTTTCTACAACGAATGAAGCTACCGGGAAAAAAGGAGTAAAGGAAATTCGAAATTAGAAAATTCTCGAATTTTTGACGGGTGAAATTTGAGAAGGAAATTCGACACCAAAAGAAAAAGAAATTAATATTATAAACTATGGTCCAACCATATTTGGCAAGAATAATATCCCGATATCTTAATTAGTGTCCACACAGGAGCGGATTAAAAAAGTGCCACCCCCGTGTGTGCCACTTTGGCCACCTAGTGTACATTTGATTACATTTTTTTGACTACTAACTCGTGTTGTTCTTGTAGTTATAGTCTCGACTAATAATAATATCGTTGTTGTAAACAAAAACTTTATAGGAAAATTTTCTCTCCTTTTTACATCTTAGTTCCAACACTGTTGGTGAGAAATGCAGGGTGTTTCAAAATGATTGTCGGAGTTTCAAGTCTTCGTAGTACTTATTAGATTTTACGTACAATTATAAGCAATGCATCAAGTAAAAGAGCGCCTCAAACAGTCTTTGCTACAAGTGTCCGATGTGAGATTCATTCGTCACATGGTACACATCTAGTCGATAGACGAGAAAGGCCCATAAACCTTCCGCCATATGGCACAAAACACATTCAATTTAGGGGAGTCTCTTTTCAACTGTACCATCTCCTGAGGATTTGCTGACGGTCAGATCCAAACATTATGAGTATTCACATTAGCTCTTAGGTGAAATGTCGATTTATCACTGAAGACGACACGATCCAGAAAATCTTCATTGTTATGCAGCAATATTTCACTTGCGAAATTGGCACGTAAACCGTAGTCTGTAGGCTTTAGACCTGTAGCAACTGCAAACGATAAGGACGTAGTTGCAAGCGTCTCCTTAATATTCTTCACACAGATGGTTGCACTGTACAGATTCAGTCTTTATTAAAACACAAAAAGCTTTCTGCTCTCTAGTCTCCATCTTTGCTACTTGCTCTTTCTAACGGCAGACAGAAGAAACAATGCATGTACATGCGTGCGTACAAAACTGTTTGAGTTGCTCTTTCATTTGATATAATATTTATAATTGTAAGTTAATTGTAATAGATACTACAAAGTTTCAAAACCCTAATATTAATTTTGAAACACCCTGCATTACTTCAAATTCAGTCATCCTATATTCATGTATTGTATATACATATACAAGAAGTGCCATTATTATCAACTACTAACTTTCATCATCATACACACGGCCGGCTCTAAGCAATTTGTCGCCCCATGCAATGGCATAATTTGCCGCCTCCCCCTTTCTCCAGAAAGAACAAATCTTAAAAGTCATGATTTTAAGTATGCTACTCCAGCATGAACAACGAAGGGGAGGGTAAGTGTAGTTGCACTCAGAAAGGCTTAAATACTAAAAATGCAATCCCGTTGTGTCTGTTTTTTTCTTTAAATATTAATCTATTATGTTAGTGAAAGATAAAGCAAACACATCTGCAGAAGAAAGATGGTAATCTTTTTTTATAAAATTCAATATCGAGCTTCAATCTCAATGTATCGGTTTGCAATTCCAATGCAACAAGTTCTTTTATCTTTATTTCTGGATTTTTCTTGTACATCTGTTAACATTATTTTAAAAAGTTGTTTCTATCTTCAATGATAAGGAACTTGTTTCTGACAAAAACAAGACTAGTTGTCATATCAAAACTTTGATAACTTACTAAATGGAACAGATATTCGCTACTATTCGAGAATTGAATTCTTGCATTTGAAAACAATCAAGCAATTTGTGCTCGGATTGATTCGACCATTTGCTTTAGCATTGTCCATGCAACCTAAAAATAATTTATGAATGTAGTTTTCAAATAGGTCAGCTTAGTAAATGTAACTATCATAATCACGAAGTCTGTTTCCAACAAGAAATATTTAATTTAAATAATATACTTATAACTAGAGACCGGATGTTAGGCAAAATGCCTATTCTTTAATGCTAATATATGTTCAAAAATAACGTTTTAAAGTTTATATCGGAGATTATAGTTTCGATTTAAGCCAACTTTATTTTGCCTATTTCGCCCCTCACTGCTTAAATAATTGCTTTAGTGCCTAATGTTGCGTATTCTATGCATTTTCTGTGAAATAAGATGTAATTGGGAAATATATACAATTTATATACTGTAAATAACACAATCACATGGTACATTACAATCTCTCTCTCTCTCTCTCTATATATATATATATATATATATATATATATATATATATATATATATATATATATATATATATATATATATATAATATGAAATACATATCAAGCTTCGTTCTTTACATATAGAATTAAAGAAGACATTAACAAACAGGTATGTTACTACATTCTTTGAACACTATTTATGACTAATCTATTTTTTAAATTGTATTGAGTATTTATCTTCATTATTTCGAGTTACATTTTAGTGCCTATTTTACTGCTTTTTTTAAAATTGTAAGTGCCTATTTGCCTAAGTGCCTATTTTTCAAGTTTTTAATGCCTAAACATCCGGTCTCTACTTATAACAGATTTTGCCGGACCTTCCAAATTTCCCGCTCCATGCAAATGCACGTGTTACAGGTATGGTAGAGCCGGCTCTGCATATCATATATATCTAGTCGAGAAATTATTTATATATGATATTTAGAAAAATACTCTTAGGCAAATTAGTATTAGTTTTTACCATTACACAAGTTATTTGAATTTTATACTGTTTGTGACATTATTTTCGTACATATTAAAGGCCTGCTTTCACGAAAAAACAAAATTTCATTTCTACTTTTATTTCTTAGTTGATACTGATGAAAACTGCTGAAACCCGAATTGTTAATAGGTATGGTATTCATGTAAATTGTAAAATATTTGTAGCGTATTAGTATCTAGCGTTTAATTTATGTTGCATTTTACGGTGATTACACCTACATAAAAATATTTCATACTTAAATAGACGTAAGATGCATTACAAATGACTATTTGAAAAAAAAACGAAATTTAGAAAAAAACGAGAGGCAATGTTTTTTTTCTAAAAAAACGTACATTTCTGAAAAAATACGAACGATTTTTTTTGTTTACAACACTACGCATAATAAAGTCAATATATGCGCATAAGATAAACAAATTGCTTCATCAATCATACTTGTGTGAAGTATCTGTGGGAAGTATCATATTCATCTGTCGTGTCATCACCAAGAACGTTTGGAAGGTGATTCCTGACACCAAGATAAGACGAAAAGTAGAGATCCACCTGGGTGCACAAATGCTTCCTTTCGAAGTTATAGGCTGCCGAAAATATGAAAAAATGAACTCCATAGCTCCAAAACTAAAGGACCTACGTACCGTAGTCGGGTCAAGACTTCACTTAGGAACTATCCAAGTTTCAGAATCCTGCGGTATTTACGCAACAATTTTCATAGAGGTAGTTGGTGAGTGCTTCAAATTGTATGCCCGTAGCCAAACTCTCTCTATAAAAATTGTTGCGTGAGTACCGCAGGATTCTGAAACATGGATTTTTAGATAAGACACTTTTTAGTTCCTAAGTGAAGTCTTGACCCAACTGCGATAGGTCCCATCGTTTTGGAGCTATGGACCTTAACAGTTCATTTTTTATGTTTTCGGCATACGATAACTCCGAAAGGAAGCATTTGTGCACCCAGCCTGCTCTATACTTTTTGTCTTATCTTGGTGTCAGGAATCACTTCTCAAACGTTCTCGGTGTTGTTTTGAAACAACCTGTATATACTCTCTTGAGATTGCAAAAAATCGCTATCTATCACCGTTTCTGTTCTATAGCGATAAATGTTGAAACCGGAAATGGCTAGTATGAACCACTTCCTGTTTGAATAGAGGGTTAAGAGGAAAGATGCAACCTATTCTTTGCAAGCTAGAATCGATTGCTAAAAAGCTAATCTCGATATCACTTACCATTTTTGCTCTATAGAAATCAGTATTGAAAACGGACGTAGTATTAGACTTCAACTACTTCCGGTTTTGGTAGTGTGTTGCGAGTTGTGATTATACACCCTCCATTCAGGCACGTAGCCAGGATTTCGCAATAGGGGGGGTCCGGACGAAATACTGTGGTTATCACACCAGGGGCCCGATCATTTTAAACTATTTTACTGGCAACATATATTCGTTCGTTTAGCAGGATTCCGTAATTGGGGGGGGGGGGCTGTCATGAAATATTGTGGTTACACACCAGGAGATTAATCAATCTATACTATTTTACTGGCAACATATCCATATTGGTTTGTTAGGATAATAAAATGAGAATATGTTAGTAATTATTTTAATAAAAAACTATGAAGAAATCTTGAGTAAGAGAATACAAAAAAACGTTGAAAAAGATAGTCTACCGAGGTCATTCGAACTCGGTTCTTCTTGTCTTCTTTCTTCTTCTTTTTCTTATCTTCGTTTAATCCCGTCAAGGATAGGAACGAAATCTCTTTCGGGAGTAAAGACACCCAATAAAATGGATTAGTGTTGCTGCGAAATTCAAAATGGCTCATATTATTGGTGATTCTGGGTATTTCTTAAGTTCTACCTGAGAGTCTATCTTATCTAACCGGTTTGTCGATCGTCATTTGTAGTTCATAGGATTAGCATGGAGATGATGGAATTCGGAATGTTCTATTACAATAATATTCATTTTTAACTTGACTCCTCCGTTTCTTCCACACAAAGCTCCTCATAAGAAAGAGTAACCAAACGCTTGGTGTAGCTTTATATTTTTGACGATGATTCATCTTTTTCTCGTTTCTTTTTGTTTCATACTTCCTTAAAATTTTTTAATTTCTGGATCCGAAGGGGGGGGTCCGGACCCCCCGGACCCACCCCTTGGCTACGTGCCTGCTCCATTCCAAAAGAAACCGAACTTTTGAAAACAAATAGTACCACTAGTGCCATCTGTTGTAATATTTTACCGGTAGGTGGCGTAGTCCCTCATTGACAACTGGTATAAATGTCATGACATTTGGATGCACGGCAACAAAGTTATTGCGTTTCAACTGTCAGTGTGTTGTGTACATCGGTCGGAAAATGAGTTTCAAACAACGAGCTGCAATTGAGTTTTGTGTTAAACTGGGTAAAACTTTTAGTGAAACGCACCAAATGCTACAAAATGCATATGGTGATGAGTGTCTATCCCGTACGCAAGTTTACGAGTGGTTCAGGCGATTCAAATCGGGTAGAGAGACGCTGGATGATGACGAAAGATCAGGCCGTCCCAGAACCGGATTATCGGAAGAAAACATCGAAAAAGTGCGTGAATTCATCAAACATAACAAAAAATCGTCGGTAAAAGTTATTGAAATGGAATTAGGCATTTCTCAAACAACCGCATACCGCATTTTGACCGAAGTTTTGGGCCTTAAGAAGGTTAATTCGCGGTTTGTACCACACAAACTCACCGAAGACCAAAAAGTTGATCGAATTGCCCATTGCAAAGACATCGTTAAAAGTGCTCGGCAGGATCGAAACTTCTTGCAGTCGATTGTAACTGGTGACGAGACGTGGTGTTTTGAATATGAGCCCGAAACAAAGCGGCAAAGTGCTGAATGGAGAGCGCCGGATGAAGGAACACCCAAAAAAAGTCGCTTGGTGAAGTCAAAAGTTAAGGTGATGCTGATTTGTTTTTACGATTCAAAAGGAATTATCCACAAAGAATTTGTTCAGTCCGGCCAGACAGTCACTGGAGAGTTTTACTTGGGCGTCATGAAGCGTTTGCTGGCAAGAATTTGTCGTATTCGGCCCGAATATCGCGAAATCGGCAGTTGGACTCTTTTGGACGATAATGCACCATCACATCGTTCGCGACTTGTAACTGAATTTTTGGTCAAAAATCACATTATTCGGTTGCATCATCCGCCCTATTCACCAGATCTCGCTCCGTGCAATTTATATCTGTTCCCGAAACTGCATTTGGCGATGAAAGGAAAGTGGCACGCATCGATTGATGCCATTGAGAAGGCGACGACCGCCGTCCTAAAGACCATTCCAATAAAGAACATGGAGAAGTCGTTTGACAACTTGTTGGAGCGTGCAAATATGTGTATCGATGCAGAAGGGGAATACATTGATTAATAAAAATGATTTGTTTCAAAATGTACATTGCTTTTTTGTTTTTTTAAAACGTTCGGTTTCTTTTGGAATGGAGGGTGTATGTTCTCTTGAGAGACTGAATCGATTACAGAAAACAGTAGGGGAGAAGAGGGTAATAGCGGTCAGGCGACAATGACGGTCAGTGATGTCATTATATAACGGTGAGTCACAGACAAATTTTGACAGGTGCTGCTGTCTGCCGAGTCCCCAATAAAGCTTGATAAGCATTCCCGCCCAGATCGCAGTCTTTGTTTGAGTACAGTAGTGAAAAGTGTGTTTCGTCATTTTCTGATCTAAAAATAAGTGACATTTACAGACTTGTTGTACCATTTGTTGTTGTTCGATAGTGCTGCAACTTGTACATAGAATACTTTGAAGAGTCTTCTTAAAGGTACGTATTCATTTTTTCTTAATTGAGCTATATATGTGCTATACACTGAAGGGAATAATAAATGTACGTTTCGGATAATGGCGGTCACTCGATAATTATGACCGGTATTACCCTCTTGAGTCTTGAATAGTATTCTTATGTCTCATTTCAGATGCCCTCTAAGTGGACAAGGAAAACAGACAAAGGGAAATGGTCAACACAGTCGCTGGAAAATGCTATTGCTACCATAAGAGGAGGGATATCGATTCGGAAGGCAGCCAAAATGCATGGAATTCCCTTTAGTACCTTACAAGAGCAAGTGAAGAAAGGTGTTTTTAGCTCTCCAAGGTTTGGAAGAAAAACTTATTTTCCTCCAAATTATGAACATGCTCTTGCGAATCACGTCAAATTACTGTCCAAAATATTCCACGGTTTGTCACCTATTCAGTTGAGACGCATAGCTTTTGAATATGCCGAACGTAATAACATAAAAAATCGTTTTAATAAAGCAAACAGGATGGCTGGAAAGGATTGGCTTAGCGGTTTCCCTAAACGGCATGATATTAGCGTCCGGAAACCTGAAGCTGTGAGTGTAGGTAGAGTTATGGGCCTTAATAAGATGGATGTTAACCGGTTTTTCACCAATTTGGAGGAAGTAATGGAGAAGTACCATTTTAAAGATACTAATATATGGAATATGGATGAGACTGGCATAACCACAGTCCAAGATCCAGGAGTCGTGATTGCTGTAAAAGGACAGAAAAGAGTTGTCTCAATCACCAGCTGGGAGAGAGGAAAGACTATAACAGTTGTTTGCGCTATGAGTTCCGGAGGTCAGTTCGTGCCACCAATGTTCATATTTCCTCGGCAGCGCATGACACCATTGCTGGAAAAGAACGGCCCACCCGGTTCTATTTATCACTGCAGTAAATCAGGATGGATAACAGAAGAACTATTCGTGTTGTGGCTTAAGCATTTCGCGGACTTCACCAATGTATCGAAAGACAATCCTTGTCTTATTAGACCTTGACAACCATACTTCTCACTGCACATTAGAAGCTTATGAGTTTTGTAAAGATCGTGGAATCGTTATGGTTTCCTTACCACCTCACTCTTCCCATCGTCTCCAGCCGTTAGATGTGACTTTTTTTCTCCTTTAAAGGCTGCATATCGCTGAGAATGTGATTTGTTCATGAAAAGCAGGAATTTTCAGAAGATAACCCCTTATGATGTAGCTGAACTTTTTCATAAGGCATATGCAGTCGTAGCGATTATTGCTAAAGCAATTTCTGGGTTTCAAGCCACGGGTATCAAACCACTTAATCCAAATATCATTACCGAAGAAGATTTCCTTTGCGAAACAATACTACAGAATTCTTCTAGTACACCTGTTTGTACTGATGATGCATCTCCAGCAGGCGATCACTCAGAAACAGGTTTGCTGTTATCTTCTCGTCTACAAACAGACAACAAACCTGAAGATCGAGGGCAACAAGGATGTTCACCAAGTAAACCTAGTTCTACATCTTCTAAAGAACCTGAAATGTTAGTTCCAATAGAAGACATCTATAATCTCCCATCGACGAGCACGGGCTATCGGGGAAAAGAGCGGGAAAGAACGCATTCTGAAATATTAACATTCACACCAATGAAAGACCGACTTAAAAAGAAGAAAGCAAAGAGACTGCAGAAAGGTCTTAAGAGCTCTAGTAAGATAAAGGAGAGAAAGGAAGAAGAAATATTCAAGAACTGTGAAGTACAGAGCAAGAAGAAAAATGAACGTAAGCAGAAGAAATTACTAAATAGAGGCCTACAGAAGAATTTTGATAGCTCTTCAGAAGGCTGTTCACTTAATGAAAGCCAAATCTGTGACGATGATTCTGATGATGACTGTGAAACAAACATAGGCAAAGATCTTTGCCTCATTTATGAAGAGTTTGGTAAAGACGGTGAGATGTGGTTTCGCTGTACAGGGTGCGGATTGTGGGTACATCAAGCGTGTAGTGGTTGGGACACTGCAGAAGGATATACTTGTGATGGATGCAATTGAAAAGGTTGTCTGATAAAAGAAAACTGTTTTAAGGTAGTAACTTCATGTTTTTGTACATATCTAAATGACTTATTATATTTTATCTGAAACTTCAAACTCATTAAAATTGTACTTTTCGTTTTGAAAAACCTTATAAGGCTATATTAGTACTAATATGCTGTATATTACTACCGCCATGCAGTTTATAAATACTATAGTTATGTTCCTATTGTTATTACTAATAATATAACAAATAATTCGATTGGTCAAGAAAGATAGGCAGACATTTAAATAATTAAAATTGTTTAGTACGCTGAAAGTAGGCCTACTGAAGCAACTCCTCTGTAAAAGCAGCTAAGTTTTTATGATTCTTACTGTAAAGACCTTTTATGATTTTCATTTTTACCTAAACTTTGAAATTACATTATGAAAACTACGTTATAACGTGTATGATATTATTAATATTTAACCATATAAATATTTTCTACTCTATGAATTCTATGTAAGAAAAGTGTACAAAAATAAATATTGTTCCAGTGGACATAATTAGTTCTTTCTCTCATTTCCATACAGTTATACATAAGCTAAGTAGCATAATTATTATGAAATAAATTATTTTTATATGAAAATTGTATTGTGTAAGAACTGACCGCCATTATCCGCATGTGAGGGAAATCCCGGTCAAAGCTCTTCTTTCACTTTTTCGGGTGTATGTAATAGATTATGCTTCACAGAATATTCAGAGTTGTTGTTTTGCAAAGAGTACATTTCAACTTAATTATTCCATTTTAAAAAGTTCGAATAACTGCTTCCAATTCTCCAGTATATCGAATTGCGCTTAAGTGACCGCCAATACCCCATTCTCCCCTATGTCGCTCTATCTGTTACCATTTTTGTTATATGGTTACAAATGTTGAATTCCGAAATGATTAATTTCAACCACTTCTGGTTTGAATGGAACTTCCATAGAAAAGATTGTATCTATTCTTGCAACACTGAATCGATTGCAAAAAGCCGCCCATCTTGTTATCTTTTACCGTTTTTGCTCTTCGGAAATCAGTATTGAAACCGGAATAGTTAATTTGAACTATTGGTTTTGGTAAAGTGTTGTAGATAGTGATGTTATGCTGTCTTGTGGTGCTGAATTATTTACAAGAAACCGCTTGTCATTATCTGTTATCGTTTTTATTCTATGGCGATAAACATTGAAACAGAGAATGACCAATTTGAACCACTTCGAATTTGAATAAGAGGGGGCGGCGGAGGAGATGGACTCTATTTTGCAAACGCTTAATCGACTGTAGAAAACCGCTTCTCAATGTCTCTTATTACCGTTTTTGGTCTGATACTTGTACACAGACAGACAGACAAAGCTGTTCTAAAATACTTTCGACACTTAAGCATAGCATAATTTTGAAGTCTAAAAAACTGAATTAGAAAACATTTCATTTATGAATACTGCTAATACCATTCTTCTTTGTTATCACAGAAGATATAATCTTTGCATTGAAAATGGAAGTGAACACCCTGAGCACAATTGTAGGCTTCTAACACATTTTTTAAGTACAGCTTATGAATTACTCTGTAGTAAAATACTAGTCATTAATCGATAAAATACGCAGACTACAAAGGAAAGCAAATTCAAACTACTGGTAAGTTCAAGGCTATATATAGAGTATGAAAAAATGAATCTTAAAAATAACTGCTGCAAAAACCCAATCATAGCAAAGAACGTACTAACACAATGCAATCCATTCTTTTATGTAATGATACAAAACGATTACGACATCACATACCTCGTTCAACAAAAGGTTATTGATTGTATGAATGCAAACAGCATGTTGATAAGACTTGTGTTTGCTTTTCTCAAAAAGAGGAAACGACTCATTGATATAATTACAACTCTTTCACACGTATCAGGTATCTGGTGCCATAAAAATTCATTACGTTCGAAGAACGTTACAGAAGGTTAATATTCTCAAACAAAATGTGGTTATTAATATTAAAGTCGCAGCACTGAGGATAAGTTGACTATTGCACTAATTTTGTTTTAAATATGAAATTTGTATTAAATTATGTTGCACTAAATAACATTCATTAGTCACAGCATAAACTGCATGCAACCAAAAGGATGCGGACTAATGTCCGAATCCTCCTGCATTAAATAATAAATTGTTACAAAATAATCAAAACTAGTAAATACGTTGACACCATACGTCTACACGTTATAAAAGAGTAGACTAAAATAAAATAGATCCAAGAACGATAAAATAGGTCCAAGAAAGAACATGTATTAAATGAAATGATTGCACTACATTGGGGTTCGAAACACATCTTCGAAAGCTGACGCCATTTTGTCACGAATCCCTCCAGCAGCAGGAGCATTTTAGTTCGATTTTTTCATAGATATTTTGAATCATTTTTTAAAATAAGGTTCAATGTTGATACTTCTTTATGTATATCAGTGGTGTACCGGCGTATACGACATCAGTAGTGGACTAGCAGGGCTGGTAATGTGGTCTGAGCTTTTACAGTTAATCAAATACTACTACTACTACTACTACTACTACTACTACTACTACTACTACTACTACTACTACTAATAATAATAATAATAATAATAATAATAATAATAATAATAATAATAATAATAGACACAACTTTATTATTTAAAGATTGATACGTTATATGTAGCCTAATTACTAATAAATGCAATTACAAACGCACTGTACGGTGGCCCGACCACTAGCGGATGCACAAAAATCGTTTGGAGTTGCACATCGCCTTCAGGACGACTAATGCGAGCTTAAAATACGGAGTTTTATATCAAATCAAAATAAAGTAGTGCAATATTTTGTATACAGACTTATAAAAAGGTAGCCATTGGAGAGGCAATAGCCCCCACCGCTCTCCCGTGGATTCGCCGATGGGTCCGAGAAGAAGGGAACTCAAATGTGATCGTAACAATGAGGTCGGATATACATCTACTTATTGGGAACACTTATGTAATTATAGAGCGTATCGCTCTATAAAATCATCCTTCGAGGGCTATTGTTCAGAAGATTTATCCTGCGAAGTCAGCTTATGCAATGATTGAATGTTAGTTTTCTAAATAATTTTAACTTAATGTCTCCTGCTCAAAATTGCTTTAGATCAAATAAGTCTATTGAAACTGCTATCTACTCCTTTCTCTATTTCGCTTTAAATTCATTAAATGCTATGCAACCGGCATATTTCTTGACCTTAGCAAAGCTTTTGATACAATTGATCATGGAATTTTACTTGAAATATTATAGTGTTAAGGAAAATGTTTATGAGTTGTTTAAATCGTATATATCCAACAGAAGGCAAACTATTGAAATTAACTGTCTAACTCGAGACACACAGCGAGTAAGCAAATGTTATTCAGATACCAAAGAGCTAAAATTTGGAGTTCCTCAAGGTTATATAGACCCTTTTCTATTTTTAATATATATGAATGAGTTGCCACAATGTTTAGACTCTGTTAAAATTGTTTCGTATGCTGACGATACAAATATATTAGTAACCGGAGTAGGGATGCGCACGAGACGAGTCGAGACAGGATTTTCCTGACAAAATTCGAGTCGAGACACGGCTCTTCCAATAGAAAAAAAATACATTTTTCGAGTTGAGACATCATTTTCACAGCGCATTTTCGAGACGAGACAGCCACAAATCTTGTCTCGTGCGCATCCCTAAACCGGAGAAACTTATGTTGAGTTATATAATGCAGTAGACTCCACCATATCTGCCATCAGTGACTGGCTGGATAGAACTGAACTAATACTAAATAGAACAAAGTCTTCGTGCATGTGTTTCACGTAGTAAAAAACGAGATCAGAGAATGCCCTTGTGTAACAATCAGAGCCGTAGTGGGGCGGTCGAAACTTCAGGATCCCATTTCTGAGACTTCGAGGTCAGAGCCCGATTTCTGACATCACAACTGTGTTCGAGGGACCAAGACTTATCCAACGCTACTACCCTCGTCGAACAACTCAATGTTTGATAGGTAAATAGAATGGACCCGAATCCAAAATTTCGGGACCTCATTTCTCAGGCCTCGGGTTCCATTTCCGACATCTGCTAATGGAATCCAGACCTTTCCATCGGTACTACCCGTGTCCAAGAATCCCACGTTTATTAGTCGAATAAAAGGAACGTAAGCCCAAAATTTCAGGATCCTATTTTTATGGATTCCAGACCCGGATTGGATTTCTGATATCAGCACTATGCTCAAGGGACCAAGAGCTTTCCAATGCCACTAACTCCGTCCAACAACTTCATGTTTAATAGGGAATAGAAGGGACCCAAGGCAAAAGCTTCAGGACCCCATTTCTGGGACCTTGAATGCCTGATTCCATTTCTGACATAACCGATGTGCTAGGAGGACCAAGATCTTTCCAACGCCATCACCCGCGTCCAAAAACTCCATGTTTAATAGTCGAATAGATGAAACCCGAGCCCAAAACTTCGGGACTCCATTTCTGGGGCGTGGGCTCGATTTCTGACATTACTACTATGCTCAGGGAACCAGGATATTTCCAACGTCACCACCTGCGTCTACCAACTCCAAGTCTAACGGTTTCCCTGACGTAGGAAAATTAGCTCCATGCTCTTTTCGTAACTGTTCTGCAAATGGATTTGTATACAATCAAAATTAGTTTTGTCAAGTTAAAAACAGAAAATACAAAATAAGCATCTTGAAAACAGGTCTTATTTGTAAAATGATACATAATGGTAGCTTTTGGATGTTGCAATGGTCTGTCCAAAAAGCTTGACAAAAATTCAGCGTAGCATAACAACAAAAGCGGCTTCTCTTATATGTAGAAACAAACAAACAAAAACAAAAAAGGTAAGGTGAGTGTAGAGGGGCGCCGCCGAAACCTATAGCTACGGCTCTCGTAACAATTAAAGATAAAACGTTGAATTACGTTCCGGAAATCAAATTTCTTGGTCTTTGGGTGTCAGGTACATGGGATTGGAAAATTCATATTCAAAAATTATCTAGTAAACTGGCTCAAACCTGTTACGTGTTAAAGCTTTTACGAAATAGTGTCAGTCAGCATGTTCTGCTCACAACTTATTTTGAACTTTTTCATTCTAAATTGAAATATGATATTATATTCTGGGGATCTACTGCACTGCTAAATTCTATATTCGTTTTATACAACAGAGCTTTAAGGTTTATGACTGTAAGTTAAACTCGATCTTCTTGTAAATCTATATTTAAATTTCTTGAAATCTTACTTCTTCCATGTTTATATATATACAAACTCCTAAAATTTGTAAGAAAAGATATAGAGATAGGTACTAGCAGCTTCCGATTGAACGCAGATATTCATTTGCATAAAGACAAGCGTCGGATCTTCATGTAGTCTTCACGTTTAAAAGTGCATAGAAATAGTACATATCCTATGGCAGTGAATATTTATAACAAGCTTCCTTCCACTTTTAAAAACAAAACATCCGGTTTCAATAAAGCAGTCAAGCACTACCTACTCGAGCACTGTTTCTATTCTGTAGAAGAATATCTCGCAAATCCATAATCAGTTATATCAAAAAATGTCTGTAGTAGATAAGGTTTAAAGAATATATATATTTTGCATATCTATAAAGTAAAGGTTTATAAACTATTATTAACTGTTATTTTGTTTTTATATCGTTATATGTAAAATTGGAATAAGGAAAAATTGTACCTCGACTTAAATTGACACTATTTTTAATATTGTGTGTATGATTTACATGTATAAATATGTACACATTCAATGTTCTTGTGAAATGTCGAACTAATACATTCATGTTGTAAATAATTTGTATAAAAAAGGATAAAAATCAAAACAATACAATACAATACGGAAGAAAGCAGTGGTGCGCTGGTTAGCGCATTGATTCTCTAGTTTAAGGAGGGGCCGCGGTGGCTCAGTGGTAGAGCGTTCACCTCTGGTGCTAGGGGTCTCGGGTTCAAACCCTGCTCCCGCCAAGTGAACTTTGTGGTGGACAAACACCGTGTGCGTGGGTTTTCTCGGGGTTCTCCCGTTTCCTCCCACTTTCTTCATTCCACCATTTCATTCATTACTCATCATCACCGTCTCCTTTAGCCTAACCGGCATAACCGTGGGACGTAAAACTCAAAAATTTCATTTCATTTTTTCTAGTTTAAGGAGGCTTCGGTTCGATTCTCGTCAGGAATATATGAGATTGTTTACAGCGGACTCGATCCTCAAAGTGAAAATTGTAATAAAAGAAAGAAGACGCTAAGGGCTCGGAAGTTCAATATCATTGGGCTTCGGACTGATTCTCTACTTTCCTGCCTCTACGGATAATAGTAATACTTGCAAGTGAGATGGGGTCTTATTTATTTTGTTTTATCTATTGTCTGACCTTTCGTTCCCAACCCCCAAAAAATACAGCAGTAAGATCCAGGCCTTCAATTCAGCAGGTGATGCTTAAACTTTTTTTTTTTTTTAAGGTAAATGACTCCCAAGGTGTCGAACTGGAAAAAAAGAGAAATAACGTGTTATTTAAATAAGGGGATTTAGGATTTAGATTTCTAGGCCTTCGGCATCTATGGCCATGTTAGCCCGTCACGTTTGAGGGATGACGTCCTTCGACGAGCACACTATCCGGGAAAAGGGAAGGAAGAAAGGATTGGGAAAGGAAGGAAGTAGCCTGGGACCTATAAGTTAGGTACCACCCCGGTATTTGCCTGGTGTGAATGAGGAAAACCTCATTCAGGGTAGCTGGCCTGAAAAAAGCGTTTGACACTTTTTCGACCGAGTGCCCCCACCGGGAATCGAACCCGGGAGTTATTTATATAAATATAGTAGTATGGTTATTCAAGTCCCTGAACCTTTAGTGTAACCAGGGATCCACCTAAATTTCTAAAATAGAGAACACATAAGATAATCGACTAATAATGTTATTTGGTGTTTTGATGCCGCTGTTTTGACAGCTATTCTGTTGTTGTTGTTGAAAAATGAAATGAAATCTTTAAGTTTTACGTCCATTCAGTTGCAGAAGGTATAAATATGTGGATTTTAAGACAAATTGCATTCAAATTATGTCAAATATTGTATATTCATAAATACAATAGGGGGGCCACATAAGCTTTGGGGGGCCCCCGGCCCCCAGGATCGGCGCCCTTGGGGGATGATGAGAAGTGAATGAAATGATGGAATGAAGAAAGTGGGAGGAAACGGGAGAACCCCGAAGAAACCCACGCAAACGGTGTTTGTCCACCACAAAGTCTACTTTCTGGAGTCCGCGCGAGCTCGGATCGAACGAGGGACACCAAACACCAGAACTGCGGCCTCCTGTTGTTGTTATTATTTTTATTTACCACTAGAAGCAATATGAAATATGTGAATACACCGACAATCTGTGAATAGCTTATCCCTCTATAATGAATCGGACCTCACGTTGCGAACCACTATTGGATATGGGCAGAGCCAATATCCCATCTGAAAAGATGGCAATCCGACTAAACTCGATCCGGAAAAAATCTAATTTAATTGCGTAGTACGTTGCACGATATTGAATTTGGCCCTGATTTTGACCGAAAAACTAGAATTTCTGGTCGCTCTCTTAGATAATGATATTCAAAACTTGGCTTATTATTATTTTTTGATGAATATTTATATACCTTAAACCGCTGTTGTCGTAATATTAAGTGTTTCAGTGTTTTGTTTTTCTTATACTGCAGAATTTCCCAAGGGAATTTTGATATATTTACCTTTATACTCGTTAGATAGAAGCACGCTTTTTGTTGACTAAAACTGGTTTAAAGCCGCAAGTAGAGAACGCAGCTTCTGAAATTTAAATCAAAAGTGTAAATAGCTTAAATGTAGCCTGAGCTGTAATCAAATTGCAGCAAATTCAGGTACCATAATTAAGGTATCCTTACACTGCAAAGTTTCCCGCAGTTGTTTTGTATGTATAAGTGCTTTAACAACGGTGGTACGTTATAATTAATTAATCTATTCTATATGAGAGGTTTGGTCCTATTGCAGATAAAATTCATCTATTTCTATAGTCCGATGACACTGCTTTTATTGCCTGAGAAACAACTTTTCAATCCAATAATACTGCTATACAGTCAGCAATTAACAATTCCTTGGCTGGTGTAGCAAATGGCAACTAATGATCAATGCCACAGAACACCAGGCCATTATCTTCATTCCTCCGAAAAGAACATCAAGAGTCCATCGAAATCCGAGAAGCTTTTAGTGTTAGAACGACAACGATACACTTTCCGCATTGCATATCGAGTCAAAGTGCCTAGTCCAACAGCCGACTTGTGCAACTGAATTCAGTTTCATCTTGAAACGTTATATCTCACATACGTTATCAAGCACAACACCCTTTAATCTCTGACAAACGGTAAGTACCATGCCCCAAAAAGGTATCATGCACCACTTGGCTCTACTTCATTGTCCATCTCGATATTACGCTCTACCGCTATCATTACTCTACACTCTCTACTGTTACTCTCCACCCCCTGAGGCCTTAAGTCAGGAGCTCCTCACAGACGATCAAATTCAGATAATCTTCCACTCATATTTCAATCATTTGCAAAATCAATCCATCATCTGCTAACGTAGGCTCCCATTGTCTACATTAAAGCAGCCCAACAACCCTTAGGCAAGAAGATAACCTTATCTGTCCGATTAACACTTGTTAGTGTTGTGATGTGCTAGCACACCTTGCGTCATCTTCCATGTCCATCATCAACAAATTTATACGAGTACGATATAATTTAACTATCTCTATATATCGATTATGCCTTCCATATTTCCGCTGTTACAATTTTGTACGATATTACTGTAACTACATCCAGTGGCGTAACTAAAGGCTTGGGGGCCTCCCCGCAGACAGCGTTGAGCGGGGCCCCTTCTCTACGTTCCACTTCACGATTTGGGACCCTCTGATGGCTTGAGGCCCCGCAATGCGGGGTCTGCGGGGCCCTTTTTTACGCCCCTGACTGCACCTTCCTCGTTAATTTCCTGCCAAATGTTAAGGATCGCAAACGTCATTAAAACCTTAGAATATTAATTCTTAAATAATTAAATAAAGAACTTCTCTGAAACCATCACTCAATCCCTTAATTCCACTGTTTATACACTACTCTTCCCTAAGAGAGAGCGTAAACCTCTAAAAGGATGCTAGCCATCAGTTGCTAGCAACAAACAGCTAACAATCACAATCGATCTAACTATTAAACAGTTATAAATCCTTTCTCCGATCAGTGCTCATGTATGGCCACCCGACCTGAATTGCAACTCCTCTCTCTCTCTCCTATTACTACAAACTTACAGTTCTCGAAAGATACGCCCTTTGTGTGTCCTACCGCATCAAAATTCCAATTCAAGTACTTTATGGATATTCCCACATCTTGTTCCATCAGGAAAAACTTCGCCCTAAATACTTTCAACAACGCCTCTATCACCCGCTTTTCCTCGATACTATCAACGTTAACAACTATGATATGATTTTTACAAACCCCATCACACATTCTTCTCTTTTACACCTCTTCACATTGTATCAATACTCTTTATCACTTGACCATCCCGATCTTCTGCTCACTAGGACTTTTCTGATCGGCCATCCTCGATCTTATCTCTTCATATTCTGCACAGTAATTATTTTGTTAAAAACAGGACTTCCCATTGTCTCCCATCTGACTTGGGGCAGCCCCTAAGCGAGAAGATTAACTTGCATCTGTTCTTTAACTCTCACCTTTGTGTTGCGTTATCAAGAGCACCTCATGTCAGTCATCTCACGCATCCCTTTGGTCCCATGAAAAAATATTGCCCAGTCTTACAATGTATTGCAACCTTAATTTATTGTATAATACTGACTTTCCCTTATTCTAATGATTGCTGTCGCAAAGATTGCAAATACATACTTCCCGTATACTGTTGTTTTATATCACACAGTTCTAATAAAATAATGAAACTTCTCCTAGAGCATCTCCCAGTCCCTTTCTATCATTTCTCAAACTTCTTTTCCCAATAGATGTCGCAATCAGTGAGCGAGTAGTTACCTCCAGCTAGCAAAAAAAGAATTAACTTTATAATTGCATCTTTACGTGTGTATACCTGGGTATATAGTAATTCATTTGCTAGACATGACGACAGCACGTCAACGGGTCGTAAGTGGAAATTGTGCGCGGACTCTTTCTGTTACGTGTGTGGATATTATATTGGCAGAAAGCAAGTGAAATATGCCATTATACCTAGAACCAAATTTTGTAAAGTTATAAAGCTTACTGGAATTGCTGTTGGTGATCTTGACAAACGATGGGCACCATATACGTCTTATGGTACATTTCGGTCGACGTTAGAACATTGGTTGCGTGGAAGTAGAAAAACCATGCCGTTTGCCTCTTCTAGAGTTTGGAGAGGACCTACCAATCACTACGTTGATTGTTACTTTTGCATGATCGACTTGTCACACTTCAAGAAGAGCAAGAACAGACGACAGCTTCAATACACTGACGTATTGTTCTCCCGAGCACTTGCTCTTCATAGCGAGGAGCTTTATATTTTCGCACCTTCAAGTCAAACGACATTCGATGAAGAGAAAACTGATTCCGTTAGTTTTGACGAGTCTTTGTTCAAAGAAAATAGTAAGAAACCTCATTTACCGAATTAAAAAAAAAAGCACACAAGATTATCTTATTAGAGATCTACAATTAGCAAAAAATAAGTCTGAACTTTTAGCATCGCGATTAAAAGAGTGGAACTTGCTATTACTTTCCTGTAAAATATCTAAATACAGAAGCAGATACCAATGATTTTCATGTTATTTGCTGTGGGAGATTCATTGTGTTACTATTCCAATAAGTGGCCTTTTTAGTGCAATCAGCTTCAAATATGAACCTAAAGAAGGGCGTCTGTTCATGGACAATTTGAAAAGTAGCCTGAAAGGCAGTTCTTTTGCATAATATTAACCAATATCCTTCAATACCATTCGCATACTCCAGCCCTGTGAAGGAATGTTATTGAAGTTTGAATCTCATGCTGGAAAATTCCAATATGAAAAACACCAATGGGACATACGTACTTGTTGATTTCAAAATAATTTATTTTATTCTTACAAGGGAACATCTTATATTGATAGTAGTATTGCCCAATCAAACAATGTGCAATTGATAGAGGGGTAAAGAAAAATGAGAAATCCAAAGTTTTACGGGCCGACACCCAGAAACACAGGAGATACGGAGGAAAGAAGGATCTAGAAACTAGAATCATGTGAAGATATCAATGTAAAAGACACACTGTCACAGAAAGAACTTGAAAATGATTAAAGTCATCAAAATGGCATTTGCACAATAGTATAGTAAGCAAACATTGTACCCATAGACATGCTCAATAACATCATATGTAATGAGCATCTAGAAAATCTAATTAGGAGTAGCACCATACCTGTGAAGATGAGATTTTCATAGTTAGATTTTCTAGATGTTATAATTTGTGTTCCATGCCATTTAACAAAACTTCATTTTGTGCTCAGTTGGCAACACTGCATTACACATGATGTTATTGAGCATGTCTGTGGGTACTATGTTTGCTTACTATACTATTGTCCAAATGCCATTTTGATGACTTTAATCATTTTCAAGTTCTTTCTGTGTCAGTGTGTCTTTTGCATTGCTATCTTCATATGATTCTAGATCCTTCTTTCCACCGTATATCCTGTGTTTCTGGGTGTCGGCCAGTAAAACTTTGGATTTCTCATTTTTCTTTACTCCTCTATCAATTGCACATTGTTTGATTGGGCAATACTACTATCAATATAATGAATGAATGAATGAATGGGGATTGATGGGGACGTCAGCAACAATCCCCAATATAAGATGTTCCCTTGTTAGACTGCAGAGTGGATATATAAATCACTCCTGCTTTCTGTTTTTGGGATAGCAGAGCAATTAACCAGCATTATGAGAAAACCGCATGGCCTGAAAAAAAGAGCTAATTCCTGGAATACACAATGTAATAAATGCAGCTTTAGTGCCCAGAGAGTAGTTTCTCCTTCCAATACCACGCATTAAGTTGGAATTAGCAAAACAATTTGCAAAATCTTTGAATTGTCAATCAGCTGCTCTTCAGTATATCAGTGGCTGCCAGTGAATGCTAGTCTCGGGTGTTGCAGTACGAACAATCGGAGACAGAAGATAGAAACGGGATTCATTAAGTAATCAACGTAAATTTAGACACACATATTATATGATATGTGAAAATAAATATAATTATGCCAAAAAAAAGACTAAAAATTAGAACATTTTATCCACTTACTCATCTTATATTAATAGAAAAATGCAACATGATAAAGCCTCAAGAATAAATCAAATACCAACGGAAGTGATGAAGAATCTCGAAATAGCAACAAAGAAGAAACTATTTAATCTTATTAATGAAATGTACATCTCCGAAAAATACCAAGAGACTTCGAGAAAAGCATATCCCGCAGAGGAAAAGCGCACGGAAATGCGAAAAAAACAGAACGTTTAGTTTGCTTTCCCACGCATCAAAAATGCTGTGCAAAATTATCCCACAACGAATAGAGGGGAAGATCGAAGAACGGTTATCGGAGGACCAGTTTGGATTCAGAAGGAAAAGAGGAACAAGGAAAACAATACTGAGTCTGCGGTTGATCATGGAACAGCACATCAAAATAAACAAACCAATTGTGATAGCATTTGTAGATATAGAGAAAGCTTTTGACAACGTAGATTGGAATATCATGTTCAGAGCGTTGAAGAAGCTGAGAGTAGATTACAGAGACAGAAGAATAATATACCAACTTTATAGGAACCAGACAACTGTTATAGAAAGAGATCAGAAGGAAGCAAGAATAAGTAAAGGAGCGAGGCAAGGATGTGGACTTTCACCTCTCCTGTTCAACGTCTATATAGAAGAGGCTATAAAAGAATTCTTTGAAAAAAATGAGAAAGGCGTAAAAGTAAATGGTCAGGTTTTCAGCACAATAAGGTTTGCTGATTACATGGCATTGATAGCGGAGAGAGATGAAGACTTGCAGAATGCACTTTCAAACATGAACGACCAACTGGAAAAACATGCAAAATGAAGATAAATAAGGAGAAAACGAAAGTCATAAAGTGCACAAGAGCAGGACAGGAAGGGACAAACGTATGGCTAGATGGACAGAAAATCGAAGACGTTAAGACGTTCTCCTATTTAGGAAGTCTAATATCCTTGGACGGAAGAAGTGAAAAAGACGTAAGTTCTAGAATAGCACAGGCTAAACAAGCATTCAATAGGAAAAGAGGACTACTAACATCAAGAAATGTGTCGCTAGACGTTTGTAAACGATTTATTAAGGCACTGGTATGGAGCGTGGCGCTGTACGGATCAGAAAAAAAATGAAATGAAATCTTTAAGTTTTATGTCCCACGGTTATGCCGGTTAGGCTAAAAGAGACGGTGTACGGATCAGAGACGTGGAGATTGAGAAAAGCTGAAATATCCAAGCTGGAAGCATTTGAAATGTGGCGTTGACGCAGAATGCTGCACGTATCATGGACCGAAAGGAAAAGGAATTAAGATGTACTAAAGGAAGTTAATGAAGGACGACAGATCATGAAGATAATAAGAAAAAGAAGAAACGGCATGCTTGGCCATTTTATTCGACATTCCTATTGGACCACTGTGCTGATAAAGGGAAAGGCAGAAGGAAAACCAGGAAGAGGAAAACCAAGGATAGAATATCTAGATGCAGTTACGAAGAAGAGGCCTTGCCAAAGTATAAAACAGCTCTCCCAAGCGAGAGAAAACTTTTAAAATTTCCATGTTGCCCACCAACCTATGGTTGAGGTGAACAAGAAGAAGATATTAATAGAAAATATATTATCCTTTTGATTGCAGCAAATGTTCTATTACAAACTCTAGTATTCTCATTATCTGGTCTTTATCGATGAATGCCAATACTGATAACTTTTTTTTAAAAACATCGAATTCTTTTAAAATGTTTTAATTCTATTCAATGTGCGAAAACACTTTTCTCCTTCTCATTACGTCATAGGTACAGTTAATATTAATCTCGGAAGCTTTGTAGATTCACTAAATGATTTTCCTAGATTATTCCGAACAATTAATTCTAGCAAACCCACATCCCTGGCGGTGATCGAAATTTATCTACAGCGTAGACTGAAAACAGTTCGTGGCAGAGATTAGTGTTATATATATAAAAAGAAATCTCTGCATTAAACTAGTACCAAAAAACAATAACAAAGAATCAATGTGAAGTACATTTGAAATATACTTGAGATCACTTGTTTCATCGGCTATAATAGCCAGGAAATCAGCTTCGTTAATTTCGTATCGTCTTTATTCCTGACAAACCTCAAGCATTACCTGTAGGAGCTCATTTTAGATCGTTTTGGATGTCCCTTTAAGCTCTGTAGGTTTTCTAAAGGTTTCCTCAAAGCAACGTCTGAGCAGTTTGAAGCAAAAATTTAGTAATCTTCTAAATACTTCCGGGTTGGAGGTCGAGTAGTTTAGTCGTGTCCCTTTAAGGTAGTGTAAAACGCCTCGAAAATGAACATAGTTTATTGTCATATTCAGTACGCATGTGTTCTGTCTGATGTTTTCTATGTGCCCTTCAAGTTTTCTCCTATAAGAACTGTCCAACTTCGAAGCGATATTTACGTTTCGAAAAAGTGTGAATTTTAATAAAACACTTCTTAAATGTGAAGCCGAAGATTTGTACTTTTTATGTTCTTTATGTTTGAGCGTAAATGGCTTAAATCTATTATGCCTAATTTTATCCACAATTCTTCACCACCAAATAATAGATACGGAACGCAAAATTGTTTTCTTTACTGAACAACCTCTTGAATTAACTTTTATCTGTTTTGATGCTGTGCACAATGTCTGTCTGGCAATGACCTTCCAAGGTCCTTAATCGGAAGTTTTCCCTCAACGGAAAGCTGGAAAAATGACTTCTTTTGGAATTGTTTACAGAATTCATGACGTAGAATTCATTGAGAATTTGTAAGTCACGGAATTAGAATACACACAACGCAAGTAAATCTAACTAAAAATCAAAACCCGTGATTCAAACACACTGAAGAGGTACATGAATCACGGATGCCACACACACACACACACACACACACACACACACACACACATATATATATATATATATATATATATATATATATATATATATATATATATATATATATATATATATATATATTGTGTGTGTGTGTGTGTGCGAAAGAAAAACTACACTCCATCCACAAGAGGCTAAACAATGCTTATCGACGTCATGCGTTCTGAAATGCAAACTTTGGAACCTGCCAAATGTAAATTCAGCATGTAATAGAAGCCAAAAGTCAAAGAACGTCAAAACAAACAGCATTGCTAAGTAGTCCCAAATGCATTGTGGCCACTGCTTTACACAGTTTCATATGGAAAGTTAAATTTTTCAGTTCAATGTCACACGTTTATGCCCGTTACGCTAAGGGAGACGGGTGATTTAGGCAAATGAATGATGATGGAAGAATTGATGGAATGAAAATGTTGCAGGAAACGGGAGCAACCTGAGAAAACTCACAGGCATGATGTGTACTACAAACTTACTTGGCCGGGCATCGAACTAGAGGCCCCACGCGCCAAAGTTAAGCACTACTATTGAGCCACCATGCTCCCATATGGAAACTTATTAAAAGTACAGTGGACTCTTTTTAATTCGAAGTCCAAGTGGACACGAAAAAATTTCGAATTATCCAAAATTCGAATTATCCAACAACATTCATTTTCACATATGTAACAACAAACAAACCAAAGTACTGTGCATCAAAAACATATTCATATATTGTAGACTTTACCTTTAAAGCAGCTTATTATTTGCGTGATCGAATACCGCAAACTAACAAACGAGATTGACTCCACATAATTCAAACTACGTGTACAATGGAAAGTATATTTACGTACAACACTACAACATATATTGAATAGCCCAAACAATTAGACACCAGTAACAATTTGAATATTCTGTTCTCACTTTTAAGAAGTCGTAAACCTCATTTGCTTAAATTTGATTGTTTTTGTACGGTCAATAATTCTTAAATTTCATGTATTGCGTGGAATACGAAATCAATAACATTTGGTTGACTTTATCAATAATTCATCCTAAATTTTCAACAAATTCTGAAACAAGATGAGATTGGCACACGTTCTCTATCTTTACTTCTTCCCCAACTCACCTTCATGTTTATCATTACATAGATTTTCTATTTATCTTTTGTATTACTCTTCCCTATGGCTGCATCTGGATAACTGAAAACACGTTAAAACTGTATTTCTCTGTTTACATCTATCCAACAGTAAAAATTTTCAACTGTATTTACTTCGAATTATCCAAAACATAGGTTCAAAAGTTCGATTTATCCACGATTTTTTACTATTGTTTTCAATACAGTTTTCAAGGGGAATGGACTTCTGTTCGAATTATCCAAGTTCGAATTAACGAGACTCCACTGTATATGATACATTTATTTTATAGAAGATATACATATATACTAAAATACTATCTACAGAGGGGAAGATGCTGTACAATTTTTAGCATAAACGTCTGTTTGGATAATGTTTGGAAAGCACAAATGTGACTTTTCATTACATCAACTCAGGTTCTAAGGATTACTAGAATTTCTGCGATTCTTGTCAGAAGCAAAAGCACCCAGGCTGTTGTTCAACGAACTTCGCTGTCTTCAGAGATGAAGGAATCATATTATTAATTCTTGAAATACGATACTATATATTGACTTATTGGGCCTTATGCAGAGTCGTTCTGACGCGTGATTAGTGACATACTAAAGAGTTCGACTAACATATGTTTCCTGCAGTAGTCAGGCTTTTAGTATGGCGCTAATCATACTTCAAAATGACTCTGCATAAGGCCCATTATTATTATTTGGTTCACAAATTACTGTATAAGAAATCTTCATTATCTATATAAACTAATAATTAAATTGTAAATGCGTGTTTACTTTCATTTGTTTTCTGCACTACTACATATTTTCTTTGTTATTTTGTAATTCTGCGATCACTTTTTCTTTTGTTTTAAAAAAAAGTATTATTATATTGGTTTGCTTCAGCACAATCCTATAATTTAAATATAATTATGAATCCATAAAAATGAATGCCACTCGTTAATTGGTAGAAATAATATTCAGGAATCTTATTTAGCGCGAAAAGTCTTTTTGTTCACTGAAAACCTTCCCGCGTTGCACGAACACTGCAACGACCAGATTCTTTAACTTCTGTGATAGGGGAAAAACGACTTACCATTCGCTCCAATGTCCGTGTTGTAGAAATCTGGTCGTTGTATGCTGGCTGCAATACAACAAAAATTAGAGATTCTCTGACGGATTGTTTCTGCTTTTTAAAATGGATTAATGGATTTTAGAGTTATAGAAATAAACAATATGTTGTTTAAGGCATGTATAGGAGTAATAGAAAATTCTTCACTACTGCTAATAATTTTTTCTTGAAAATCTTTGGTGGTTGAGCAACGCTGCAACACTAACATTAGCCACCGCTGCAGTATACAAAAGAAATGTTTCCTGCTTTGTCAGACGCAATAATTTTAGGTGGTATTTTCACAGGTCCACAGATTTGTTTGATACTAAATAGTGCTGAACTTAAACAAGAAAGGTCTGAGTTGGAAAGAAATGCTTGGGACGCTTTTCACAATTTAGTGACGGGCAGTGGCGTATTTACGATTTTGTTTCGGGAGGGGCTTTGCTAACTTTCGGGGGGGAGGGGCTTTGCCTGGAAATGTGAAAATTCTGCAAGATATTTCATTTACTTTATTATACTAAGTAAGATTTCGGGGGGGCTTAAGCCCGGAAGCCACCCCCCTAAATACGCTACTGGTGACGGGTATTCTTGAGCACAACGGAAGTGAGGCATTTGATCAACAAATTAAAAAACTCATCGATCGACGTAGAAAACTGGACTGTAGAATGTATCTAAAATTACACATGCACACACCTGGATTTCTCTAGGCAGGACTTGGTAGGTTAGCGTGGAGCACGACGAAGTTTAGGTGGTTTTCATAAAAACATACAGTACAGTATATACGTAAAGTAATTGACAGACAAGACATATTGACGATTACCTATATGCACGCTCATGTGGAGAGTTCTGCTTTAAATAATTTGTGCACACCCATATGAAAAGTTCTATGACTTTGTGCACACTTATTTGAAAAGTTGATTTCATTACCTATGTACACACCCATATGAAAAGTTCTACTTATTTTTTTTCACACTCATATGAAAAGCTGCTTTTTTGTGCAGATCCATTTGAAAAGTTTTTAATTACCTTTGTGCACGCCCATATGAAAACTTATTTTAATTACATTTGTGCACATCCATATGAGTAGTTCTACTTAGTTACTTTTGTGCACGCTCATATGAAAAGCTGCTTTAATTTTCTTTGTGCAGATCCATTTGAAAAAGTTTTAATTATCCTTTTGCACATGCATATGAAAAGTTCTGACTACGCCTACGGGATAGGCAAATGAAACGCACGGTCGGCACGAAGTAAGGCTCTATACTTACTTGACTTTAGCAAGTGAGCCTACAAGTGATGTATGAGACAGCATGATCCGGTCGCCTTTACCTCCACCAAGCCCACGTTTTCCCATATACTCGTTTTACTGAGGATGGGTAAACTACTGACTTCCACAGGAAGGAGTGTAAAACAAGAAATAAATATGTTAACTAGAAATGAAATCTGACCGAAGCATATCTTATTACTTTCGGCAATTTATCACACTTTCAGCAACATACCAATGGTTTTATAGGACATACTATCTCAATATTATCAGATAACACTAATGAAGGCAACGATATACTGCTGAATCTGCTGTACCTTCTGCATAAAGAGAAATATCCTTTCCTAGAAGCAGCGTACCGGTAAAAATGAAAATACAGTAGACTCCTGCTAACCTATCACTACGGGACCGAGCCCTGGTTGGACAACGATAGTCGGTTAAAATAAAAATCACCTTTTTACAGTCCCTAAATTCTATAGCATCTCTGTAATGGTTAAGAAGTAGGTTACAGTACTGTAATTCAATAAATTTAATTTATAAAAATAAGAGGTTTTGACCACACGCTGTTCCAGTAACTCTTCAATTGAACCAAATATCGTATACTGGATAAAGTACACTAAACTATCACGCATATCACACCTTTATTTACAGTGTATGTAATTGATTGAACACAAACCGGAAAAGTACGATTAAGCCTACAATACTACATGAAGTACAGTACTGCATTTTATAAACACATTTACTAAAAGACGAAACATTTCCGCTTGTTGTATGGTATATTGCTGTAGAGCACCAAGCAGGTGCGTATATAAGAGCCCCGCAGACCCCGCATTGCGGGAGGGTCCAAGCCATCTGGGGGCCCCAACTCGTGAAGTGGGACGTAGAGAAGGGGCCTACTCTACGCTATCTGCGGGGTGGTCCCCAAGCGTTTAGTTACGCCACTGGCACCGAGCGCAGTTGAGAACAAAAATAGCTCATTTCTTGGAAGATGGGCGATTAAGAAATAGTCCACTGTATATGGTTTCTTTAAGCAATGAGCATATATAGAATTCAGCTAAATAAACTACAAATGAGACTCAGGTTAAAAATGTACAGAACTGATATGTAGAAATGATCGCACTAATACTGGGTAAATTAGTTGGACAAACATAATAGGAAAGATCGCTATGAAATTTCTAAACGTGGTAAACCTAAGATGAGAATTTGTTTGATACATTCGTACGATTAAGGTCAATATAATTTACCACAAGTCTCCTAGATTCGTTTTTTTTTAATAAAACACAAGAAAAGACAAATTCACTGGTACTAGGTTGTATATTTTTTTGTTCCAAAATATTGTCTAAAATTTTATAAAGTTCTTTCTGTGCTGCCTTCTTGCGATGATATTTAAGCCCAAGTTTAGGCTCAATTTCAGAGGCGACTCGTCATTATTTATTCTACTTAGTAACTTACTTTTGACAGGGACAATGTCAAAGGCGTCGCTCCTACACCTTATATATATATATATATATATACTAGGACAGCTATGGGGGATTGTGATTGGCTGAGGGAAATGCTGGGTTCTGATTGGTTGCTGCTGTGACTACGAAAGATAGCTTTGTTCAATGTGTTTTTGTTCCTAAAAGGGCCGACCAGATAGGGCTGAATTGAAACCCATTATCTCTATTGAGACTGTTTCTTTTCCGTTGAGATAGCCATAGCTTCCTTTATTGTTCTGCTTTAAAAATTGCTGCACTGGCTGCTACGGTGGTATTTGCAAATCAATACTCTGTCCAAGCTCTAGGCTATACTCTGCTAGCCCCGACTTTTCGAGTTTGTGGTCTTACGTAGCTGTTGTATTCTTTGCACCATTGTTCTATTGTATGTCCAGTCTGTCCTATGTATGCTCTGCCACATTCACATGGTATACACCAGGAGTGCGCACGTGAAGGTCGTCTTCCACTGGTTCGAGACTATCTGATGTTGGTTGGGGGTGTATGAATAACTCTTATACCAGTCTGGCAAGTAATCTGCTGTTGGAGGCGCGGCCGATGAAAGGCAACATGGTAGTAGAGATAATTCTACTCTCAACTTTTTTTTGATTACTTTGTGTTAAGAAATAACGGCCTTTTTATGGCCATGTTGATATCTGTAAGACTAGCCATTAGGGCGTGTCGATTTTTTCAATTTTCAAAATCCTAAAATGAGAGGTGCTAAAAAGTTGAGACTTGACATTGTATTTCGAAGCATACATTTACAAATTCGATATAATGTTGTTTTCCTAGGTAAATATCAGTCCAAAGTTTTGTTATTTTCGTTTTATTTTTTTTTTATTTTTTTTTTACAAATTTACTTTTGTTGTTCTTAGATGGCGCCAGCGTTGTATTTTATTTATTGAGCAGAAATACATGCTCGTTGAGATTAGTTTTATCTATTTGCACCTTGCTGAATTAGTTTTACTATTATGTGAAACTTATATTCTACAATCATTAAATTATATATTTTTTTTCAATTTTAAACGGGTACTAAAATTTTCACATTTATTATATTGGGTGTCCAGACAGTAACTATGCAGTTCATGACCTTGATCACAATGATGTCACACAAGACGTTGGTCTTCAATCAAACCGGACATTGAACAAATACAAATACCTGCTCAAATTGGGTTCAAATATGTTAAACAATGGAAAATGTTGTATAACTAATTTACATTCATATCAGTCATCACTTAACACACTACAACATGGCACTGCATAGTTACTTTTTGAACACCCATTATAATAACTCCAAGGGTATAAGCAAGCCCGTGCTGGCCCACCGGGACATGTCCCGGTGCGCCCTCCGAAACATTACACTATAAAAAAACATACAAGTTTATTTTGTAAAAATAATAAAGCTATTGGTAAAGAACCCGTGATAAGTACAGTGCACTCTTTACATAAGGCGCTCTTACGAAACCACATCAAAGATAAACGATTTTATTTATTCTTCTGTATGACAGTTCTGTACAATGAGTACGTACTAGAGCGTATTGCTGTTGGTAAAGAACCCGTGAAGGGTACAGTGCGCCCTTTACGTATAAGGCGCCCTTGCAAACCTACATCAAAGTAAAACGGTTTTATTTATTTTTCTGTATAGCACAGTTCTGTACAATAAATACATACTGTTACTGTTGATTAAAAAAAAAAAGCCGTGAAAGGTACAGTGTGCTCTGCGCGTAGAGCGCCTTGCGAAACATCACGTTATAGATAAGTAGTTTTAGTTGTTCCGTATACCAGGTTTGTATAGTAAATTCATATAGTAGCTGTTGGTAAAGAACCTGTGAAGGATAAAGTGCACCCTTATAAAAGACGGACTGCGAAATATCACATTATAAATATTTTTTTTAAAAAAAATCTTCTGTATATCAGTTTTAAATTAATTTACAAATTTGATTGTTCCTGCGTGTTTTAAAGCAGTGATCGAATAACAGTGCCTATTAAATTTCTAAAATATAGCTATATTGATTTATTGTAGCCTATATATTTAGCTTCATTTTCATTGACAAAAAAATTATTACAAGAACTAGAAAATGTTTCTCTAGTAAAGACATTTTCACTGTTTGGCTATTTGATACATAAAATGGGGCCCGTATATATACAGTGTGTAACTTAATATAACAAACGTCGAGAGGCGATTCCTGACAGCGAGATAAAACGAAACGTATACACCAACCTGGGTGCAAAAATGCCTCCTTTCGGAGCCTTGATCACACAAAAATTTGCCGGAAAAATTTTAAAACAGCCATAACTCGAGAACAAAACATCGGATCGAAGTCGGGTAAAAGAGAATATTCATAATTTTCAGTCATAGATTCCATTAGTGCACAATCGGACATAGTGCAGGGGCGGCGCAAGGATGATTCCCAAAGAAAGTGGAATATTCCTTCGAGTATTTTATGAAACGTTGAATGAGGGAAATGAACAACAATCAAATATAAGATTTCATATAGTGAATCTTTCAAGTTACATGAACACTTAGAATTCGAAAGAAAGAGAGATACACATGTGTGAGTGATCTATTTTGTCTCAGTGCAGAATAAACTCTCGGAGGAAGAATTTAAATGAAACGAAGTCTTTAACGTATCAGAATTAAATATTCTAGGCTAATGATGACGGATGATAAATTAAAGGCTTCCTGTTCAAGTTACGAGTGTGTGAAAATGGGAAATTAACTCTGATCCAGATTAGGTTTAAAACGACTGTGCATAGGACAGTCAGGCGGCATGTAAAGAAACGTAACATGCAGTATCCAAAAATGCAAAAATCATACGTGATGAACAGAATGTACAAGGTGAGAATGTACAAGGAATTCTCCATATGACACAAAGATTCCCAAACATTGCGTGAATACACATTGGCAAAAGTAAGCTGCAATAAAGGGTTTCCTCCCCGTAATATGTAATTCCGTTGAATATGGTACTTCTCTGCACAGAAGCAACAAACATGGACAAAACACGACATGTTGATACATTGCATAATGATACAAAGAAATGCGCTGAGACAGTATACTTGATTTATTCGTGAGGCGAATCTTCTTCCAGGGATACTTTCGAGAAGCTTTTTCCCTCCCTTGAAGTTGACAAAAAAAAAAAAAAAAAAAAAAAACACCAGTAAACTATGAAAAATTACATTGCTATTGTGAATATACCAAAATAGCGTCCTAGTGTAGCTCACTTACATTTTGATTTTGTCACTGCTTGGAGAAATTTCCCAGAAGAAAGCTCGTAGGAATGACGTTCCAAAAATGGGGAAAATCTTTTTTCGATGCTCTAATCTACGTTGGAGCTGGATGGAATACCTACACGGAAGAAAGAGAATGTGGCACTTTTGCGTGCACGTAGCAACACGTACGTAGCTCATAGTACTTTCACATGGGCATGATGATTTGGTCGCACACTACGGAAATACCGTCCCTTGTGTGCCAATTGCGAGTGGCTCGCAAAAGACTGTCTTGCAATTTTGCTGTGGAATGGCGTCAATTAACGTGATTAGGCATCTACGTAACTTGTGAGTGATATACATAGTCCGATGCTCTAGTGTTACGTATGGAAGTGCTGTGTAACAGGATAAGAAGTGTTGCGTTCAACGGTCGTGTAAAAGTGTAGACATCGGTGTTTAAGCAAAATTGATTGTGTTAATATGTATATGCCTGCGCAATGGCAGATTACTCTGTTCACGAGCTGGCTGATATGCACCTTATTTATGAAGAGACAAGGGGAAATAACCCATAGGCGACGCGTTTATATCGTGACCGTCGCCCTCAAAGGAGAGTAACTTTCCCTGTATTTTTTCACACCTACAGAGAGATAGGGTCTTTTCAATTTCCCCTACGTGAAATCGGAGGAACTTGCATCATGTGGGCAGTTGAATTTAAATACAGGGTACTGGGAATGATCAAAGACGGCCCTGAAACTAGCAGTAGCCATGTGTTGGGCGCAAAAGTCCACGTGCCACTCTGTGGTAGCACTGTATTTATTACCGACCCACCTGTGAAGGAGTACGCATCTTTTATTTTAACGTAATGTTCTCCCAAAATTGTTAGAACACGTGGCCTTCAACATAAGACATCAGATGTGATCCCAGCATGATAGAGCACCTGCAGATTTTGACAGGAATATGTAGACCTATCTAAATGAAACATTCCCAGATCATTGGATTGGGAGAGAAGGACGTGTGTTATGACCACTTCGTTCACCATACCTCACGCCCCTTGATTTCTTTTTTGGGGGGGGGGGGATGTAGGTATGAAACACTTTTTCAGCCACGACAGCCGAAGAACTTGTTACTCGAGTTAATATAGTTGCGGCGGTCATCCCTGAAATTACAGGTGTGCTTGACCGCACCCGGAAAAATTTCCTTCACCGATGTCATCTTTGCAATGCGGTCAACGTCGACAGTATCAGACTGCGAACTGTTATTCTTCACAGCTGTCTCGTGTACACATACTGCATTGCACAAATACTGCAAAGTACCTTTGAATATTTCACAGTTATCCTACTTTGAACGAAACAAAATAAATCGGTAGTTTGGAACTGCATTTCTTTGTATCATTGTGCAACACGCGCAACAGCTTGTGTTTCGTCAAAGTTTCATTGCTTCTGTGCATATTACGGGAAAGAAATCTTTTAATGCAGCTTACTTTCGCGCAAATTGTATTCTCATAATTTGCGGGAGTCACTGTTGCCACGTGAAGACTCCTTTGTACTCTCGTTCATCATACAATATATTTGCCGCCTGACTGTCTTCTGCACACTCGTTATAAACCTAATCTGGATCAAAGTTATTTTTTTTCCATTTTCACACATTCTTAACTTGGACAGGAAGCTGTTCATTTATCATTCGTTACCATTAACCTAGAAGATATAACTGTGATATGTTACAGACTTCTTTCCATTTAGGTGCTAGGGGTCTCGGGTTCAAACCCTGCTCCCGCCAAGTGAACTTTGTGGTGGACAAACACCGTGTGCGTGGGTTTTCTCGGGGTTCTCCCGTTTCCTCCCACTTTCTTCATTCCACCATTTCATTCATTAGTCATCATCACCGTCTCCTTTAGCCTGACCGGCATAATCGTGGGACGTAAAACTCAAAATTTTAATTTCATTTCATTTTTCTTTCTATTTAAATTCTTCTTCCGAGAGTTTATTCTTTGCTGAGACAAAATAGATTAATCACACATGTGTATCTTTCTTTCTTTCGAATTCAAAGTGTTCTAATTTGAACGATGTACTATTATTTTTGATTGTTGAAATATTGTACTTGATTATTATTCATTTTCCCTCTTCAACGTTTGACAGAATACTCGAAGGAATACTCCACTATCTTTGGGAGTCATCCTTGCACCGCCCCCGTACTACATCCGAATGTATACGAATTCAATCTACGGCTAAAAATAATGGACATTCCCTTTTGCACGATTTCGATCCGACGTTTTATTCTTCAGATGATTGTTTTTGCATTTTTTCGAAAATTTTCGGGTGGTCATAGCTTAGAGGTATTTCTACGGTTGGTGTATACTTTTCGTTTTCGTTTTATGTTGGGGACAGGAATCACCTCCAGGCGTTTACCACATTGATTAAATTACACCACACACACACACACACACACACATATATATATATATATATATATATATATATATATATATATATATATATATATATATATATATATATATACGAATTCATCCTAGTATGGGCGCCCTTTTGGTAGAATTGTCCACCGCCCTCGTTAGCATCCCAGCACGGGCCTGGGTATAAGGTTGAGAGCTTCAAATTTGAGTGTGTAAACTTTTTCAACTAGTCCTTATATTAATGTCGTGGTTTCTTGATGTTTCTTTACAATGATTCTAAGACAAAAATAATACTTAAGACATTTACACATATGAGTAATTTGATTTGAACCGGCAGAGAATTGTTACATTCTGAAGTTCCCGTCATAAGCTATGTTGCCACGCAGAGCATTTAGTATGGTGTTGGCTTGCGTGCCATAGCTGCCATATCTAATGCCGCCCTTATGGATGTTGGTTTGATCACCGATAAAGACGAAAGGCTTGTGATTGATCACAATAAAGTGAAGAGAGCACAAGAGAAAACAATGAAATCCGTGGACCAAGAATTTGATGAGTTCTGTCAGCAAGGTAAAATCGACTGCATCTTCTTTGACGGCCGTGAAGGTATTACGAACGTTATGTTGATAGCAGAAAATTCAAATCACCAGTTCCCTGGGATTATAAGAGAACAACACTATTCTGTTTACAGCGAGCCAGGTTGACGTTACCTTTATTTCACTCCTCAGAAAGATTGTGACAATAAAAAGCAAGCTAAAATTTTTGCTGATAATCTTGTACATTTTATGAAGGTCATTGATAAAATCTTACAAGCAGTTGGAGGTGATTTTACTAACGTCAACACTGTTGGGAAAGTGGTACTATGCATTGGGTAGAAGTCAAACTTGGTCGTAAGCTAAATTGGTTAATGTGCGCTCTTCACACCAACAGGTTACATTTCGATACTTAATTACAACACTGGATGGCATAATTTCGGTGGCAAGGTGGATAGCAATCAGTGGCAAGGTACTACTACAGATATGCTACACGCAGTTACTGAACTTGAAATCGATCCTTCATACCAAAAATTACCAATTCGACAGCCTCTTATTGCGCTGAATGAAAATATCAGAAAAGATCTATCTACAGATGAAGCATACAAATATCAGATTACACAGGCCATTCTCACTGGAAAACTTCCATGGGATCTGGCGCTTCTTGAAATTTCAGTCACTCACTCAAGGTGGTTGACCACAGCAAATAAACAACGTCGTTTGTGGGTTTCTAAACATGGAATTAACGGCAAATATCTCATAAATCTTAGGCGGATAGTGGAATACTTTGTTGATGTCTATTACCCTGCTGATTCAACATCAAAGTCAAGCATTGCTGGGAAAAGGGCCACGATACATCTTGTTTCAACTGCAGTGACTTAATATGCAGAAGATTGTTGTGGATGCTGTACTTCAAAAGATACTTAACTTGAGAGGTGAGGCAGCACAAGGAAATCTCTCTGTACGTCCGAAGAAAACACCCCAATGCCTTTGAGCCGTCGACCCCAATGCCTCGTTCATGCTAGAGATGATCGACTGATCTAAAGGTGTTTATGAACCTCCCTTGACATGCAAACTTTCAAAATAGTAGGAAAGAAATTTGTAGACGTTCCGATGAAAGTACCACAGTCGCCATATCACGCTTAATCTATAGAAGGGTGTATGAAACAAGTCTCAGAGGCAGCAGCAAAAGTCTTTACGCATGAGAAACGTGAGGGGTACAAGAGAGTTCAAGAAGCAAGTCCACAGATGATGTCCGAAAATGAATCAAAACAAGATATAATGAAACTTGTTTTGTTAATAACTTCTGCGTTAATAGTATTGCTTACTTGTTGCTGTTTCTTGAATACATTTGTATTAACTAAAACAAGGACAGCTTTATCACAAAATGTAACACAAATCTAGCATATACATATATAGTAATACTATTGTAGTAAGTAAGAAGTGTATGAACTGTATGATGCTGCACTTACAAAATAATTCATTATAATTGAAAATTAGTAGTTTGTCAATGTGGTTGAGTGAGGTATTTTTAAAATCAATGAAAAATGCGTTTCGCAAGATTCGTAACAGAAGCTACACACTTCTAAAATATAATACTATGTAATCAAAATAATGCTTTCTTTCTGTTCGTAGTAACTGCAATGCAATAATATAAAGTCTAAATACAGTATTTCAGTACGTACGTCTATGTATGCAGAAATTTTATTGGGTGTTTTCTCAAAGTATTGGTTATATACTCTCTCTTATTGTACCTCTAGTTTTATCAATATGTTTGATGATTAATAAAGTGTTTCATAAAGAAAAGTAATTTATTTTATAGCATTGCATGGCATTTTCGTATTTCAGTATGAAATTCCGAAAACTGCTCTTGTGCTATATTCAAATCTTGATTTACCTAGCTAGAATTTATTTAATCGCAAACCTAAGTACAGATTTGAATTTCTCATACCTAAAAACATACTTTTAAGACCCCTCATCATGAAAAATTGCGAAAAGTATATTCACCCTTAAAAATGACACGCCCTACTAGCCATTATCTTGATGAATTGAAATTGAAAGATGGTTGAATTTTCTTGTAAACTTTCCTGGTCACTTACGAAGACTGCTCTGTGGGTCAAGGTGTTTAGCTCTGTATATGCCGTCTTCCTATATACGTTGTGTCCTAATGTTCCATCAGGTTTACCACAAACAAGAATATCAAGAAAGGGGAGGTGTGTATTCTGTTTCTTTCCATGGTAAATTTGATTTGAGGGTGACGACTGTTGAGTAATTTCAGAAAATTCTGTAGTGTTTCAGGACAATGTAGCCAGATAGCAAAAGTATCATCAACATATCTAAAGAACCAGGACGGCTTAAGAACCGTTGCATCGAGAGTTTTCATGTTCAAACTATTCCATGTAGAAGTTGGCAATGACAGACAGACGACACCCCATGGCTACTCCACCCGTTTGTTCATAGGAACACCCATCATACAAAAGGTACGTGGAAGTCAGTGTATGCTGGAACAGGTCAGGTCAGTTCCGGGCTGAAGTGTTTTTGTATCAGCTGCATGGTTATAACAGTCACCAGGTTATATAAGTAATTTTTGTGGACACTCTGTATATTTTGGAAAGACAGAAATCATTCTTCAATTTATATTTTATTTTTGCGAGGCAATTTCTTTTCTTCGGTAAGAACTGCTTATATCTGCACTATATATATGGCAATCATATTTCTATTACCTGGATCCTCGGCGTTTCTTCCTTATTCATTAATATGCAAAGACTACGTTCTATAGTATTTGGAACTGAATTGTTTTCTTCAATTATTTATGGAAATACTGCGACCAGGTGTTCGAATGACTCACCGGCTCCAACCATATCGCTTAGTCCGTTTCTATCTCCACATTCTCACGTTCGAACTACTCACTCCCTCCTGCTACATTGTGGCCAGTGAACTGTGAATTAACGCAAATTCTTTTAACATTTAATTTGCATATCCATACAGGTGGCTTAACCTGATTACATTTTAAAATGAACTGCCAACATTGATCAGTCGGTCAAGCCAGCTCACACCTGGAACACCTCAACTCTAGGAGTTTTTCTCCACGTGTTAAGAAAGCGAACATGTTCGCTGAATTCGCTATAGAATTAAGTAAAGGGGACACTCTAGTGACCGCTCAAGGACTGGTATAGCGGCTAACCCCCACATAGATTAGTTACTGGTGTGAGAAAAGCGTTTGTGGTGAACCCCCATATATATTTCATCCACATACATGTCATACAAAAATAAAGGGCAATAACGCCGTGAAATATGAAGTGTAATAATTATAGTTTAATAGACGTAAACACTTAACTATTTGCACTAATATAAAATGATTTTATATTAGTGCAAATAGTTAAGTGTTTACGTCTATATCAGTGTTTAGTGTTGTTATTTATTTATTTATTTTTTTTACAGAAAATGCATTTAATAAATAAGCATGTTTTATTATATTTAATGTGTTTTTGTTGCGTGTATGAATGATATTTTTGTGTGTCGTGGTCTGAGCGATCATCTGAATGTCTGTGAAGATTTCGAGACGAGACATCCGAATCTCTTGGTGCTTGATGCTCATCTCATCGTTGAGATTTGAGGGCGATCCGGGAAAAGTTCTGTAATCCTTTTTTGGAAATGTTTGATGTCTTAACAAGATAAGTTTAGATCTCCTGAAAGTACTCCTTGGTGGGGCAGTGGGGGCAGATCCAGAAAGCGGTTACATGGTATCCTTGACAGGAACTCTTGTGAACAGAGAAACTATGTCGAAACTGCCCAGGAGATCGTTTGGATTCACTTTCAGGTTCTTCAGGATCTTAACAAAATCGAGGAGTTTTTAATGTGATGTCCACAGTTTCCAACCGACGGATTAAGAGTTGACATGATGCACTTCGCTAGGCGATTTGTTGGGCTCCCTACGGCACTGACAATGAGCCTCAGAGGTACAATATCTTGTGAACTTTTGGTAAACCATATAGTCGAAGTGGTTGGATTCCGTATGCGGACCTTCCGCAGATCTTCAGAAAGTAAAGACTTCTTCAGCAACAAGTTGTTTTTTTTTTTTTCTCTCAACGATTGACGCAGGATCTCTGGTTAGTTTCTTGTAGGCAGGATCATCTAGTAGATCAGCTATTTCTTCTTATAAGCTTATGTAGACAGTAGAACGGTGGCATTACCCTTGTCACTTGGCATTATTGTTATCTGGATTATAACGAAGTGACTCAAGAAGAGGACGTTCGACTTCGGTAATGTTGGATTTTGGTAGAATGGCCCAGAAAGGACCTGTCTGGCTTCAACTCTTATCTCGTCACTCACATCCGGAGGCAGGTGGCTAGGAAAAATGTGTGAAAGAAATAACAAAAGAAAGAAAACTGACACAAAGAAAAGGTAAGGTTTGAAGGATTGAAAACACGTTTCATTAAATGGATTTTTTTCACAATAAGAACTATTTTCTTTTCTTTTCTTTTATTATTACAAACAATTTAAAAGTGGTAACAGTCGATTTTTCAAAAGTTATCAAACTAACCCTAAAATTTGGCTTTATATCAGTCAGTAAAAGCATAAACTTATTTAATCTAGGAACAAGATAATTTGTATACACAGTATATATATATCTTAATAATAAACTATACGTTAAAATCTAATATGCATTAACATACTTTGCTTTTATTCATAAACTGTTCAAGCTCTGGCAAACATTATTATACATTCTCTCAGATGCCCATTTCAACAATAAATATATAATTTGATATATACATGACAATTTATATTAACACATTTGATATTTAAAATCTCCATAACATCTATCGTGTTGGAAATGTGTATATATATCTGTACTTACATAAATTTATTTGTAATTTTATCATATTGTGTGATTATATTCAAAATACATACTCTACATATGTAACAACATATAAATCGGAACTAATTATATAATATTGAAATAGTACATGCCTAATAAACGAATGTGTAAGTTTTCATTGTACATTACTTCAATTTCTCGCTTTTGTGCAGTATATAATACGAAGTTTTGTAAAGATGATAACCAGTTAACATTCCCTCTGCACTAAATGAAGAATATAATTTAGCATATGCATTGTTATAGGGTCAGCCCTTACAGCGAGCGACAGTTGGTAACAAAGAATTCTCACTACTTAAGTAGGATTATTGTTTACATAACAAATTGTAATAGAAGTGGTCTTTTTTTTTTCAAGTAACTATGTCACGATTAGAGCAACAATACGTGCTATTTTTCAGATAATTATTCTTAATATTTGTACAAATTACGCTTTATTTTTTGAGTTTGCTTAAGAGTCTTCGTCCCGGCAATATTAAAATACCGCTAATTATGCAGTAATTATGTGATATCTTCAAATAGATAAAAGATAATCGAAATATGGAACAAGAGCGCCCTAGACAATATTATTTTACATGAGAAACCGTTGTCACGACTCACTTATCTGTTTTCGATTTCGAGTCATTTTGAAAATCGGCATTTATTTTCGCGTTTCTAAACAGCTGAAAACGGAAAGCCACTAGGTGACTTGTGATAACGGTGCCTCACGCAAAATAATATTGTCTAGGGCGCTCTTGTTCCGTATTTCAATTATCTTTTATCTATTTGAAGATATAACATAATTACTGTAAAATTAGCGGTATTTTAATTTCGCCGGGATGAAGACTCTTAAACATTGTATAATTTAACACAAGCACTATTTTACGAGGAAGGATCAGAACTAAGGTTACAAGGTCAATATTTCTGGAGTTTCGTCTGTTATAGAAGAATGAGGAGTGTGCGGTTATTTTAATACATGGAGCTGGCAACTATGCAGAGTTTCAGCAGAGTTACAACCTACGGCGCTAGTTGTAGTTAAACACAAATCGCGATTCGTTTGGAAAACTGGTCTTGTGAAGAAGCTCGCTCAATTATTTGATTTCTGTGGGCGGTAACAACGAAGTAGAGGTAACAGCTGGTAGAGGTTTACGGAGGGACTGTAATGTCTCGTCACCATGTCGTAGAATGGTGTCGGAAGAGAAAACATCACCACGCTGTTGAAGCCCAGAGGACCGTTACACTTTAAAGCAGTTTCACTCGGACATCATCAACCACCCTCCCTACAGCCGGACCTTGCTCCAAGCGACTTTTACCTGTTCCCGCACTTGAAGAGGCACCTCGGGGGGTCGTCGTTTCGCTTCAGACAAGGTTAAATACTGTGACAACGTGGATGAACACGCAAGGAAAGGATTTCTACCAGGAGGGAATCTTCAAACTCATCTCATGATGCGGCAAGTGCCCCCAACTGATATGGAGACTACGTCGAGAAATAACCTAATGTATGTACTATTTGTTGGCTGTATTGGTTGTGTGAAATAATATATACACGTTTCGCTGTATGCTTTGTTACCTTACTTTCTGATCACTCCTCGTAAATATCTTACTTTGTCTATTAATAATTTATACATCAAGTTCATTTTACAGAGTCTTCCAAAAGTCCTGCAAAAAAGTAAAAAGCTGTAACTTTGAAAGTACTACTTACAATTTGGTATTTTTTGTTTGTAATGTTTAGTGGAAATGTTAAAGTTTTTGTTGGCAAAAATGAGCGGATGTAAACGTTGACGTCACAACCGCAAATCACGTGACAAAGATGGCGTCTACTCAAGAGAAAGCGCTGTGTATGGCGTGGTTTTGTGAGTTAAAATCTAGTGTTTTGGTGAGAAGAAGAGTATTTTGGTGGCTTTGGAGACATGTGAAGACAGAAGTTTACAAGCAAAAACCGAAAGATGTTCAGGACCTCCGGAAGAAGATATGTGATGTGATAGGGAGTATTACGGATGAAGTACGTCGAAATGCCATTCCTGGATTCCCGAAAAGACTTCAGCAATGTTTGGACGTAAATGGTTCTCAGCTGGAGGTTTGGCGTTGTAAAAATGCTTGGAAACAAAATTTCTTACAAGTCCACTAAAAGTTTTGTACAAATACAATAAATGGTTACAAAGTTACAACTTTTTACTTTTTTGCAGGACTTTTGGAAGACCCTGTATACCAATAAACTGATATCAAATGCTGCTTATCAATATTATTGCCAAGTTTTACGTAAGCCTCAAAATTTTCTTCACAGACACAACCTTTTAGAATTCAAAATTGAACCGGAAGTAGAAAACTTTCTCCACTGAAGCAGATATTAAACTACTCTGATTCAAAGTGGGCACTGTATCGTGGAATAGCTAAACTTTACATTCTATAACATGATTTTAATTGTTATCCTGTTCTGATGTTAACAATTAAAATCACGTTAAGAGAAGCTAATAAATTCTAAAACAAGCTATATGGAACTAATATTGTGCCCTTAACATTAAATTTTCTGCAATACAACAAACATATTCCTACCGGAATGTTACTTTACTCTTTAATCTTTCTACGTGACAAGATACAATAAATTACAATTAAGAAGAAATAAAAAAAAAACTCCAGTACATAATATACTTGCGAACCCAATTAATTTCATACAACATACTTTTCATATTTAGCTCTTAATATTTCTTGAATATACAACTGAAAAAAAAAAATCCAAAAGGTTTTCGTTTTGATTATGTCGATGATTAACACGTAAAATCAAAAATAAGAGAACCTCGACTTGATAAGGGTAGAAGCACGGGTGTAGAAATAGAACAAGTTATCTAATCTTCGGGAAGAAAATTTTGAATCGCTAAATGTGCTACATTTTCTTTTCATTCCGTTTCGATTGACATTTATCAGCTTCCCCTCGTACATATACATTTTCTCTTCTTCAAGACTAGTATTAAAATTAGTAAAACATTATGTATATCCAACAAAAGAAAAAAATATATTTTATATATATATTAATGTCAAACATTTACTTCTGTCCGTGAGTGTACAAACAATATACTTGTAATATACAACACAATGAGTTTTATACAATAAAATCTGAATATAATATTGTAAATATAATATTTAAAAATGTATGAGACAGAGAGAGAGAGCTCATGTTTGTGATGCATAAACCTTTGAAGAGCTTCGGAAATAAAAATCGTGAGCTTTAAAACAGCTACATAAAACTATCAAAAGTATTTAAAAAAAAATGAAGAATAGCATTCACAACAACTGACAATAATTCAGCATTGCTAAAGCAGGAGTATTGCGTTACTGGCCATGTTTTTAACGAATTCATTCCGGGTGTTCTGTTAGAATGCCAATGATTTTGTTTCATTTTGAACTGAATTTTAATGTCATTAACTTCGGTCACAATTATTAATTTTCAACAAATTTAAGAAGTTCGTTACTGAATTTTGTGTGTGTGTGTGTGTGTGTGTGTTATTTGCGATTTTTTTTTTCAATTTTGAGCCCTCCATTCGAGAGAGCATCAAAAACTATTTGAAAGAAGTGATGGGCTTTTTCGCGTCACTCTTACCGTTCCCGAGATATTGGCCAAAAAGTTCCGATTTCGGGAGATTTAAGGAACCATGTCTCAGGAACCGTAAGTCATAGGGATTTGAACCCTCCATTCGATAGAGCATCAAAAACTATCTGACAAAGTGATAGAATTTTTCGTGTCACTCTTACCGTTCCCTATATATTGGCCAAAAGAAGTTCGGATTTCGGGAGATTTAAGGAGCCATATCTCAGGAACCGTAAGTCATAGGGATTTGAACCCTCCATTCGATAGAGCATCAAAAACTATCTGACAAAGTGATAGAATTTTTCGTGTCACTCTTACCGTTCCCTATATATTGGCCAAAAGAAGTTCGGATTTCGGGAGATTTAAGGAGCCATATCTCAGGAACCGTAAGTAATAGGGATTTGAACCCTCCATTCGATAGAGCATCAAAAACTATCTGAAAGAAGTGATGGAATTTTTCGCGTCACTCTTACCTTTCCCGAGATATTGGCCAAAAAGTTCCGATTTCGGGAGATTTAAGGAGCCATATCTCAGGAACCGTAAGTCATAGGGATTTGAACCCTCCATTCCATAGAGAATCAAAAACTATCTGAGAAAGTGATGGAATTTTTCGTGTCACTCTTACCGTTCCCTATATATTGGCCAAAAGAAGTTCGGATTTCGGGAGATTTAAGGAGCCATATCTCAGGAACCGTAAGTCATAGGGATTTGAACCCTCCATTCGATAGAGTATCAAAAACTATCTGAGAAAGTGATGGAATTTTTCGCGTCACTCTTACCGTTCCCTATATATTGGCCAAAAAAAAAAAAGTTCGGATTTCGGGAGATTTAAGGAGCCATATCTCAGGAACCGTAAGTCATAGGGATTTGTACCCTCCATTCGATAGAGCATCAAAAACTATTTAAAAGAAGTGATGGGCTTTTTCGCGTCACTCTTACCGTTCCCGTGATATTGGCCAAAAAATGGCCGATTTCCGGAGATTTAAGAAGCCATATCTCGGGAACCATAAGTCATAGGGATTTGTACCCTCCATTCCATAGAGAATCAAAAACTATCTGAGAAAGTGATGGAATTTTTCGAGTTACTCTTACCGTTCCCTATATATTGGCCAAAAAAAGTTCGGATTTCGGGAGATTTAAGGAGCCATATCTCAGGAACCGTAAGTCATAGGGATTTGTACCCTCCATTCCATAGAGAATCAAAAACTATCTGAGAAAGTGATGGAATTTTTCGTGTCACTCTTACCGTTCCCTATATATTGGCCAGAAAAAGTTCGGATTTCGGGAGATTTAAGGAGCCATATCTCAGGAACCGTAAGTCATAGGGATTTGAACCCTCCATTCCATAGAGCATCAAAAACTATCTGAGAAAGTGATGGAATTTTTCGAGTTACTCTTACCGTTCCCTATATATTGGCCAGAAAAAGTTCGGATTTCGGGAGATTTAAGGAGCCATATCTCAGGAACCGTAAGTCATAGGGATTTGAACCCTCCATTCCATAGAGCATCAAAAACTATCTGAGAAAGTGATAGCATTTTTCGCGTCACTCTTACCGTTCCCTATATATTGGCCAAAAAAAAAGTTCGGATTTCGGGAGATTTAAGGAGCCATATCTCAGGAACCGTAAGTCATAGGGATTTGAACCCTCCATTCGATAGAGCATCAAAAACTATCTGAGAAAGTGATAGCATTTTTCGCGTCACTCTTACCGTTCCCTATATATTGGCCAAAAAAAAAGTTCGGATTTCGGGAGATTTAAGGAGCCATATCTCAGGAACCGTAAGTCATAGGGATTTGAACCCTCCATTCCATAGAGCATCAAAAACTATCTGAGAAAGTGATAGCATTTTTCGCGTCACTCTTACCGTTCCCTATATATTGGCCAAAAAAAAAGTTCGGATTTCGGGAGATTTAAGGAGCCATATCTCAGGAACCGTAAGTCATAGGGATTTGAACCCTCCATTCGATAGAGCATCAAAAACTATCTGAGAAAGTGATAGCATTTTTCGTGTCACTCTTACCGTTCCCTATATATTGGCCAAAAAAAAAGTTCGGATTTCGGGAGATTTAAGGAGCCATATCTCAGGAACCGTAAGTCATAGGGATTTGAACCCTCCATTCCATAGAGCATCAAAAACTATCTGAGAAAGTGATGGAATTTTTCGAGTTACTCTTACCGTTCCCTATATATTGGCCAGAAAAAGTTCGGATTTCGGGAGATTTAAGGAGCCATATCTCAGGAACCGTAAGTCATAGGGATTTGAACCCTCCATTCCATAGAGCATCAAAAACTATCTGAGAAAGTGATAGCATTTTTCGTGTCACTCTTACCGTTCCCTATATATTGGCCAAAAAAAAAGTTCGGATTTCGGGAGATTTAAGGAGCCATATCTCAGGAACCGTAAGTCATAGGGATTTGAACCCTCCATTCCATAGAGCATCAAAAACTATCTGAGAAAGTGATAGCATTTTTCGTGTCACTCTTACCGTTCCCTATATATTGGCCAAAAAAAAAGTTCGGATTTCGGGAGATTTAAGGAGCCATATCTCAGGAACCGTAAGTCATAGGGATTTGAACCCTCCATTCGATAGAGCATCAAAAACTATCTGAGAAAGTGATAGCATTTTTCGTGTCACTCTTACCGTTCCCTATATATTGGCCAAAAAAAAAGTTCGGATTTCGGGAGATTTAAGGAGCCATATCTCAGGAACCGTAAGTCATAGGGATTTGAACCCTCCATTCCATAGAGCATCAAAAACTATCTGAGAAAGTGATGGAATTTTTCGAGTTACTCTTACCGTTCCCTATATATTGGCCAGAAAAAGTTCGGATTTCGGGAGATTTAAGGAGCCATATCTCAGGAACCGTAAGTCATAGGGATTTGAACCCTCCATTCCATAGAGCATCAAAAACTATCTGAGAAAGTGATAGCATTTTTCGTGTCACTCTTACCGTTCCCTATATATTGGCCAAAAAAAAAGTTCGGATTTCGGGAGATTTAAGGAGCCATATCTCAGGAACCGTAAGTCATAGGGATTTGAACCCTCCATTCGATAGAGCATCAAAAACTATTTAAAAGAAGTGATGGGCTTTTTCGCGTCACTCTTACCGTTCCCGTGATATTGGCCAAAAAATGGCCGATTTCCGGAGATTTAAGAAGCCATATCTCGGGAACCATAAGTTATAGAGAGATATATTGATGTTGATCAATATCTAAGAGAATGGTGAATATTTTGGTACCAAATACTAACCAGTGTCCACTGTCCAACTGGCCACTGGTCAAACCAATGGCTAGTAGTTAATATCAGTACCAAAATGTTTACCATCCTCTTAGTATTGATTAACACCAATATCATCTCTCTATGACTTACCATTCCTGAGATATTGGCCAAGAAATAATTTCGATTTCGGGAGATTTAAGGAGTCATATCTCGGGAACAGTACGTCATAGAAAGATCATATTGGTGTTGATCAATTTCTAAGAGGATGGTGAACATTTTGGTACCAAATAGTAACCGGTGGCCACTGGCTAACTGGCCATCGTTCCTCAGATATTGGCCAAAATAGTTCGAATTTCGCGAGAGTTAAGGCGGAATATCTCGGGAACCGCAAGTCATAGAGAGATCATATTTTGCGTAAAACAGAAGGTGTGAATAAAAAGATTTAGTTTTACATGTACGAACAATCACAGTTATCCTTCCCGCTCCATCTTTCCATTCATTTTAAGTTCGTTCTGGCATTCTTGGAGCATTCTCAACTGGTTGTAATTAACTTTCGCCGAAATTATTTATTAATAAATTGGTGAACTATCAAGTAAGAATAACAACTACGCCACGACTTATCTTTCATGAATATGTGTATTTCTCCTTTCTTTTCTTTTTAATCAACGTAACAGAAAATCTACGGATATATCATTTAGGCTTTACGGCTGTCTAATGGTAAGAAAATATAGAAAAGGAAGGAGAAACATGTTTGAACTAGAAAAATGACGTTTATAAAAATGGGTGCACTACTTCGCTTCTTAGGAGGAAATAAATTAAATTCCAATGAGCAGACTATAGAACCTAAGAATGCTTCATGGAACGGTGCACAGGACAGGTAAGGCTCCATCAGTGACGACACCAGAAAGGGGCGAAGGGGACGGGCGTCCCATGGTGCGTACGTCTACCCCCTGAGACATGTTGTATTGTAATACAGACTATCCTTTTTGATATTTCAAAAAACTGCTGCCCCGCCCTCAAAAAAAGATGTCTGCCTTTCGAAGAAATTAAAACTAGAGTCGTCACTGGGCTCCACGTTGATGACTAGAGTTGTCACTGGACTTCGACAAACCAGAGATGGTATAGTTAACACCACTCTGCTTCTGCCTATACTACTCACATGTTCCCAGATACTCACGTTACAAAGATTGCGAGAAGCTTTGACTTGCATTTGAACGAGGGTAAAATGAAGGAAATAATTCTCCCTATCGAGGATCGATCTCGGACCACCCAGTTTATAGTAGACTACGGATGCTATCCAAGCTCTGGCACCAGAAGAAACATAAATTAACGCTCATGTTTAGGAATATGCAATGTGTCTATGCTATACCAACCACAATCATTCCACCAAGATAGACTTTGCATAAAAAAATGGGAAAAAAGAGAAAAAATTGTGCGAGAACTAGAATTATCCAACTAAGCGAAACCTAAAAGATTCAATCCAAAACAAATCCTGGTTTGGAATGGGTTCGAAAGAATCGATTCCGGAAAATGAACTAAACTTTCCATCACACAACAGCGGTCAAAAGTAAGCGGTGATGAGCAATATTTTAAGTGTGTTGCAAAATCTATTTCTAAAACTAAACCTCCCTGAAGCCTTAAGTTCGATACTATTCTTCGTTAAAAAAAAAAAAAAATATTTTGAGATTTGTGTAAAACATAAATAAGGAAATTCATTGATATTTTCAAGAAGCTATGAACAGTTCAGAAAAAAAAAAACGACTTTCATTAAAGTATCACTTCACCAATATTCGCTACAAACACTTGAAACACCATATAACATGGGAGGCAGCTAATTAAAAATTCCTAATAAATAAACAAAAAAAATAAATAAATAAATAAATAAATAAATAAAAATAAAAAAATCTAGATTTATTGTCGGATATTTTCATCATATAACAGTCTAAACGGAAACTTTGCAGTTGGTATATAGACACAATAAATCACTGACAAGGGACCATTCCGATTTGGTGAATTCAATTGTTGAAAATGATTGCTAGCACTGGATTCACCAAAAGAAACAGAGAAAAAGAGGGTGTTTATTGAGGGGAAGATAAATGAAGGCAAAGTGAGAAGATAGAACGTAGAAAATGTCTAGAAATGCCATGTTAATTGTAAAACGAGTATAGGGATTGAGGTTAAATGTTGGAATAGAAGAATGCATGTAGAGCTCCACTGAATAGGCGTAATGTGAACAGTGTTTTAACTGCCAATTGTATGTAACTTTTGAGAAACATCACCAGTGTTACAACCGGCAAGTTTTGTTGGAGGGGGTCATTAATATATCAGAACCATGAATGGGACAGGTGCCTTTGTGCAAGACACCACGCCAGCATTCATCCAGCGGAACTACTACTCATTCCGTTACATGTTGCAAATATTCTTCTTGATGTTCCAGGATTCGATTCTCTCTCTTTCTATCCCTCGTGCATACACATGCACATGAACCGTACTACAGGTCTCTAGTTTCTTACGTCACTTTTAAGACAGTATTGACACACTGTCATAGTGTGGAACGTCTCCTGTTACAGAGGTCTCAAACTATATTGACCACTATTGATTTCAATAGACGGCGTGCGCCAAGAGCCATATGTCACATAACCCACTCCCATATATTCTTCCTGCTCTAAGTCCAACATGGCGGCTTTTCAGATGTCTCCCATGATTCACATTACGCCTATTCAATGGAGCCTTACGTGAATTCCTCATATCCAAAGATCTGACCTCAATACCTCTACTCTTTCAAAATTAACATGGCATTTCTAGATATTTTCCACGTTATATCTTCGCACTTTGCCCTCATTTATCCCTTCGAACCGTGTATACGGTCTGCCACTAAACACCCTCTTTTTCTCTGTTTCTTTTGGTGCTGAATCCAGTGCTAGCAATCATTTTTAGCAATTGAATTCACCAAATCGGAGTGGTCCCCTGTGAGTCATGAATCGCGTTACTATTAAGAAAATCTAGAAATATGAATATGACGAAATTTTGCAAGAACAATTCGAAAACTGGATGTAGCGCAAATTTAGCCATTAAGATCATATATATCTGACATCGTGCGATTTCTTTCTTTGAAGCTTCTCAACTGAAAGAGAAGATCTCATATCTCACTACAGGAATTAAGAAGCGATCATACAACGATGTCATTAAAGAAAGAAAAAAATGAAGAGCAAAGGTAACCAGTATAGTCGTGGGAGACCTTTATCTGATATTGCGCTCTACGTTTAATCATAATGTGTATTTCAACTTCAAATATAGCACTTTTCAACTGAATAAATTTTATTAAATAAATAAATAAATTTCGTGCTTTTATTGGAACACTCGATAATAGTTAGTAAGCTCTTACTTTTGTCAATAGAGTTGGCAGTACTAAAGTTAATAGTTCTACTTTTACAACTAGGTAATGAACAATCAATGTGGCAGCTCTTTGAGGAAAGTTACATCGGTTAAAATTAAAATGTTACCGTTATAAGCTAAGAAAAGAACGCTCACCTGAGAATTTGAATATTATAGAAGTACTAATCTTTATAACTTATACACATTCATAAAGTTCTGCTATATAAGAATTAGAACATTACGTAATTAAGGTTTCTTCCCTTACCTTAAAGCAAGAGGTATTTTGGTATCAATTTCGACTCTCAATATGTTTCAAGGCTTTAAGAACCAAGGTTCACACTTACATCAACTAAATGAAGCAGCGTTACCTCCCTTACTCACTGAGTGAGAAAATCAGATATACACTATGGCGCTAAATTCGTTGTACAAAAACAGAGGAGTGATTCCTGAGAGCAAAACAAACAAAAAAGTTGCAATAAACATAGGGCGGAAACCCCATCGTTTACGTGTTATAGGCTGCCGAAAACATGAAAAAATGAATTCTAAGGGTCCATAGCTCCAAAACTATGGGATCTACTGCAGTCGGGTCAAGACTTCACTTAGGAACTAATATGTTCTCTATCCAAAAATACATGTTTTAAAATCCTAAGGTACTCATGTAACAATTTTTATGGAGGTAGTTGGAGATTACTTTATATCATCGGCCCGTAGTCCAACTCCCTCTATAAAAATTGTTGTGGAAGCACCTCAAGATTCTGAAACACGCATTTTTGGATAAGGCACATACTAGTTCCTAAGTGAAGTCTTGACCCGACCAAGGTAGGTCTCATAGTTTTGGAGCTATGGACCTTTAAAATTCATTTTTTCATGATTTCGGCAGATTATAACACGTAGACAATGGCGTTTTCGCCCTATGTTTATTGGAACGTTTTTTGTTTATTTTACTCTCAGGAATCACTCCTCTGCTTTTGTACAACGAATTTAGCGCCATACTGTATATATATATATATATCAAGTCCTTGAATTGCTAGCCCACATTCTTTCGACACGGAAGTGTAAGAATTAAAAGAAAAAATCTAATAGAACACAACAATTCGCAATTAAAGCTGCAATTTGGCACACTCCCATACACACAAAATACGTGTATGCATATATGTATATATCAAAATAAGACAAAAAGTATAGATTAATCTGGGTGCAGAAATCCGTCATTTCGGAGTTACAGGCTGCCGAAAACATGAAAAAATGAAATTTAAAGGTCCATAGCTCTAATACTATGGGACCTACCGTAGTCGGGTCAAGACTTTACTTAGGAACTTGTATGTACGGTATCCAAAAATATATGTTTCAGAATCCTGCGGTACTCACGCAACAATTTTTATAGAAGGAATTTGGCTACGAGCATATAATTTGCAGTACGCACTAACTACTTCTATAAAAATTGTTGCGAAGTATCGCAGGATTCTGAAACGTGGATATTTGGATAGGGCACATGCTAGTTCCGAAGTAAAGTCTCGACCCGACTATGCCAGATCCCATGATATGAGAAATATGGACCTTTAAAGTACATTTTTTCATGTTTTCGACAGCCTATAGCCCCGACATGAAACACTCTATATACATATAAATATATCCTTAGCTGTAACATAATTCCAACTTTCTTACATGTTTGACTAAAAAAGTGAACAATACAAATTCATCATCTTTAACAATGCAATTAGATTCGGTATATTATGTATAATTTCGTTACACAATGCTGTGAAACTAATAACAGGCCAACCCTGGTTCCACACAAAAATCAAAGGCCAAACTTAATGGAGATAGCAAACTAACAAGAGTCATAATAAATACACAGATATGTAATATCTAAATTATTTCAGAGGTATACAACTAACTTATCAAGTTTCACTATAGTATAAGAACAGTCAGTCAATATTGGCACAAAATTAAACAAATATTAAATAATTTGAACCACTTATATGTTTCTTAAAGAAAACATCTCATGTATAATACAGTGTACCTGCTCGGTGACTAGTTTGGTTTACCAGAGAGCATAATCAACTATTTCTTATCAGAGGCTAGCGAATAAAACTATAAAAGCCATTGTGGAGATTGAAACGCTGAGAATAAGTCATTTACAATAAAAGAACAAGGTATCTGTAATAATTCTGCTACCAATGACGTAAAATCAGTTATTTAGTACTCAAAGTTTAGCGTATTTGGGAGTAAAAAAGATTTTTGAACGGCCCCTAAAATCGACTTTTTTTTTTTTTTTTTTTTAACGGAATAAGCACGTTATACTGAGTTAAGTGATAGCTTGGGTTTAGCTACACTATATGTAATTCTCCAGACATAAAGTATGCAAGAAAATTTTTGCCTGAAATATGTTGGATCTTTTGATCTAAAAATAAGCATTACGTTGCAATACAACAAAATGTTTAACAAATCAGTTTACAATTTACCACCAAAAATTTACACCTAAATCGGTATTCTTACTATATTTACTAATACAAATCCAAATACTGCTCTTTGCTTAACAGCTCAAATTAATGTGGCAGCCTTAATGGGGTTTGAAGCGAAAACAGGGCATTAAAGTAAAAGGGTATCACTATAGTTTGTAAAAATGTGTACGGTTCCTTCCAAAATACCAAAAAATACAAATAATTTGTTTACTATTTTAAAATAATAGTAATACAAATACATCTAGAGAGTATTCAGTCACTTTTCACAACAGAGTGCCAGAGATTATCTAATCAAGTATCGAAGACTACAATAATAATAATATAAGACGACACAAACGTTTTCAATATTTAATCATAACTTGCTTAGGATTTTTTTTTTAAATTAGGAAACTAAAGTGAGTTGATACTCCTATCAGAAATTGTTTTACCTCAAACTAATTACTGAGAAAAATCTAACAAAGATTATGCGGTGTTATCCTCCATGTCGAGCTAATTAGGGAACCATTTCTAAAAATTCTGAGTGAGTGGGGACGGAAAAGTTAATTAGTCTGAATGCAGGAAGCTACCGTACATGTTCTCACGTTAAATTTCAACTTCAGCAACAACATACATTAATTAGAATACATATATAAACTTACTCCCTGGGTTGGAAATTGTACCTATATGTTCGATAGAACTTCAGTGGAAATATATATATATCGGGTTTCTAAAAATGGCGCCCACGACAACAGAGTACTATTATACAGGTCAAACTAAAGCAAAAATGCTATATAATGATATACCCTCCGGGGTCTCCTTCAGCCGCTATGGGGAGTAAAAAAATCATTATGTGGCAATATCGCAGATTAACTTGAAACCCTTAGTATTGCTCTACGAATCCATCAAGCAATTACGTCGATTGTTACAATAGATGGTGCTAGTGTCAACGTCTATCGACTTTAACTAACATCTAGCGAGAATTGATGTAATTATTTGGTGGACTTCTAGATCTACTCTTTGGTTCTTTAAAGCGTCACGGTGGATTAGTGGCCGAGCGCTTATGTCTGGTAAGTGGGAGTCCCTGGTTCGACCGCGGCCCAGTAAGTATGTGGTGGACAACATCGTGTCCCCGGATTTTCTCGGAGTTACTCTCGTTTCCTCCCACTTTCTCATTACACGATTTCTTCCATCATCATTAACTTGCTTTAATTATTGTCCCCCTTAACCTACAGATTAAACACGAGAGTGGCCAAAAGACTTTCTGAAGACAATCATGATACCGATGGCTAAGAAATCGAACTCAAAGAGATGTGAAGATTATAGAACTATTAGTCTCATATCTCATGCAGCTAAAATTCTGCTCCGAATACTGAACAGAAGGTTATATGGAAGAACAAACGAATAAGTTGAAGAGGAGCAGTTCGGGTTGAGATGAGGTAAGGGCACAAGAGATGCGATTGGATTATTAAGGGCGATCGGTGAAAGATTTATAGAAAAAGAGAAAGAGGTGTATATTGTATTTATTGATCTAGAAAAGGCTTTTGACCGCGTGAATTGGGAATTGTTGTTGGGAGTTCTAACGAAGATAGGGTTGGAATGGAAAGATAGAAGACTCATAAGGAACTTATACATGAACCAACAAGTAAGCGTTAGGATAGGGGAAGAATTGACGGAAGAGAGTGCAAATGGAAGGGGAGTGCAAATAGCAGGGGATGCTGCCTCTCGCCAACACTATTTAATCTCTATCTAGAAGAGATAGTGAAAAAGAGTTTACATGATGATGATGACATTTTAGTAGGAGGTAGAATGATTAGATGCATAAGATTTGCAGACGTTATGACGCTTGTTGTAGAATCTGAAAAGGAAATCTATAAAATGTTAGAAAACCTGAGGATGGGCTTTGAAGAATATGGGATAAAAATAAATGTTAGAAAGACAAAAGCCATGGTGATTCGAACGAAGGGGTCTGAGTGAAATATAAAAGTGGGAGAGGGAGAAAATAGAACAAGTGAATAGTTTTCGATATCTGGGTAGTATTCTTGGAAATGACATGAAGTGTTAACATGAAATAAAAGCAAGGATAGGAATGGCGAAAGAAGCCTTTAGGAGCAAGAAAAGTCTGTTTTGCGGGACCTTGAATAAAGAGTTGAGAAAAAGACTCATAGAATGCTTTGTGTGGAGTGTTGTACTGTATGGGGTGGAAACGTGGACATTATATAAAAGTGATGAAAATCGACTGGAAGCCTTCGAAATGGGTGTGGAGAAGAATGGAAAGAATTAGTTGAGTCGAGCGGAAAACGAATGAGTGTTAGAAATGGTGGGGAGAAAAGAACATTTTTTAGATATTATTAAGAAGAGAAAGAGAAACTGCCTAAGAAGAAATTGTATCATGAGAGACGTCCTAGAGAGTGTGGTGGCGGGGAAGAGAGGGAGGGGGCTAAGGAGACTACAATTAATGTGATATAAAAACAGAAAGATCATATGTGAAGATGAAGAGGTTAACGGAGGACCGTGGAGCATGGAAGCTTCTCAGCTGCTGCAAATGACCTGCCAGTAAGGGCAGAATAGCTATGATGATGATGATTAACCTACAGGACGTTAAACTGAAAGATTCGTTTCCTGGCAGGAGAGGTTCCGAAGTTTAACGCATTACAGTGATTCAGATTCCTCCTTAAATTGTAGGTTCACGTTTCATATAGCCTCTGTGGTGAAAAGAGATGTTAAACTCTAATCACCCACTCGAACTATGGCTGCCACGACACTGTTTGCATTTCCCTTCTTTCTCTCCCGAAAAATCATAAAACAATGGGACAAAAAAGCTATCTGTTTAATTCAAGAAGCATCCGTACGTCATTTCCTGACGTACGACCAAGCTCGTGCAAATGGCGCTATCGCAGTGCTAGCAGAAAGTTCGGATGAGTAGCCCATTCTGTGCTCAGCAAATATGGAGATTGGAACAACCAATGTGCAGGGGTACTGTCACACACTGAGAAGACTGAAATATGCTATCTGCAGGAAGTAGGCTGATCTCCTGACACATCCGACGTCATCTTTTGAACAATAATGCAGTACTATACCCGGTGACAGCAATGCAAAACCGTCTTACCAGCTTTAACTGGAAACGCCTTGCTCATCCGTCATACAGTCTCGATCTGGCGCCCATTGACTTCCATCTCGCTCCAGCACTGAAAAAGGCTGAGTGGAAAGCACTTGGAACCAATAACAAAGTGAAGAAATCCGTAAAGGTGTTTTCTTTCGTATACAGGACACGCATTTTTGTCAAGAGTGGTGTTTAAACCTTGTAAAGCGATTTGACAAATGAATTCACTTCATTGGTTCTCTGGAAAAATAAAATAAGCCTTTTTCTTTATTTTCGCAATATATATTTATCTTGCATGAACACCTCTCGTCACAGCCACCAGGGGAACTTATTTTCGACTTACTCTCGTATGTAAATTTCGCTCTGACGGATTCACAGGTGTCTACACTCACGAGCCCAGCATTCAGTCTTGAGCTAAATAACTGAGCGCGAGACCCAATGCAGTTAGTGATCCCACGTCTCACTAAGAAGCAAGAGCTAAGCTCGAATGCAAAATGGGCATCTCTGGAAGAAGGTCACCAAAAATAGCGTACATGACTCGTTTTCTCAAGTGGCATGAGCACTAGCAGAAGTGTATCAACATTTTGATGGTAGTGTTGTCTAAACTGTCGCATTTCAGTTACAATGAAATAAAATGAAATGAAATCTTTAAGTTTTACGTTCCATGGGTAGGCTAAACGAGACGGTGATGAGAGATGAATGAAATGGTGGAATGAAGGAAGTGGGAGGAAACGGGTGAACCCCGATAAAATACACGCACACGGTGTTTGTCCGCCACAAAACTCACTTGGCGCGAGCTGAATAGAACCAAGGACCCCAAGCACTAGACGTAGGCGCTCTACCACTGAGCCACTGCGGCCCCATTTAATTACAATGAAAATTTCTATAAAAATGTAGTTCATTTTTGATTGTACTGGGAAATTATTCTGTTTATGGTCCTTTAGAAGGAAGTGAAAAACAGAGGATAAAGAACTTAATGGCATTCTATAAGAACCAACCAGCCCACTTTGAAGACATGATATTGTTCATTGTAATTGTTTTTTTTTTTTTTTTTTTTTTACCCCCAAAAAAAGTGTAAAGAAAAGTCTTAATAACTTTTCTTCTATAAAAAGGCCTTTTTATATTTTCCACTGAGTTCTTTTCTTTCTCTATGTATTAGGTGAGATTTAGAAAACAAATTTTTTACTGCACAAAAAGACTTAACGGTATTAGCTTATACTACTACTTAAGACGAACACACTACATTTAAAGCACTATCTTTGGTTTTCGTTTCTGCAGGATGTGATTCGTTGGAACACGTCCACTTCGACACTAACTCATTCTCCAGTACAGGTAACTTTTTAAGGCAAATAACAACACAACAAGGATCTGGAGGTTTATCACACCCTTCTATTTTACACGATTCGCACTCGCAACCACAACTCGTGATATTTTTACAATCAATGCTGACACTAGATGTTGTACCAGCTTGTTCTTGCGACGCAGGTGTGTTGTTCCGAGCACAAGTATTAATTTTTCTCCCTGTATTATTATCCAATGCGGTTTTCTTTGTACTCGCTGCACAGCACTTTTTCGATTTCACTGAATTTTTTGAGGTAACATTTCCTTTATCTCGTCCTCTTAAACTATGGAACTCATTTTCACGAAAAGGCACGGAGCTTCCTTCACCAGAAGATTCAACATGCATATGTTGATAAAATACAGAAGGAATATGACTTTCTTCGACATTTTTGTTTGTGGTTGACTGTGAGCCCTTGTTTTCAGAAGCACAAAGGCCACAGCTCTCTTGCTGTGAGGGGCTACATTGACACGGGCTACATTTACAAATATCTGCACTTGCTGTTATATCCTTAAGCACATTACGATCTTTAGGAATATTTACACTTCGAGAATCAAACCTCGGACCTGGAAGACCTGCATCGACGTGGTTTTGTTGTTGTGAATATCTTACAGGAAGAGCAACCTCAGAAATACAATTATCTTGTTTACTGTTATCATCTGAACTTACTAGCATTACTGGTGCATAATTTGTTTCAGTGCCATTAACATTTAATACACTGACAAATTGGGTTACCTGTTGTTCGGGTACAGAACCTGAATTTGCCTGAATCCAATTCACGCCTCCTATTGGTGCAATATTAAAGCCCACACTGCTTTCATCTTCCTGCTCGTCAAACACAAGTGGTGCTTGGAGCTCCAGCAACACTGCTTGGGAAGCATTCACTGTAGTGGGGTCATCACTAGCTTCTGGGTTATCACTTACAAGGCCAATCACTGGGACGTCTGTGTTTGCATTCACATCTACAAAATTGTCGGCAGTAGTTAATATAGCCACGTTCCCTTCCAGTGACGGTGCCTGGCCATCGTCCTTGTTCAATGGTATGACAGCAGCAAAACCTATAAGAACAATATCAAAATGTGATAAATTATGCACAGACTCACCAATTCAAGTCTTCTTTTCTTAAGTTGATTGCTTATATTTCAGCAACTCAACATATGTTTCCTTCGTCGGAACAATTAAAAAGGATATTGCTTCTGTTTTAGATTAACAAGAGATGAAGGTGCATATATCCTCCTCAAGTGTAAAATATAGGTACTAATAGCGTGTATGGAGCACACTGTAATATTGATTATGCAATACCCTGAGTAATATTCCTCTCAATTGTACAGGTTTTGTCCGGAAAGTAGTAGGACTGACTTTTTCCCGCCAAAATGTGGTGAAGGAGGGGGATGTTACTGCGCTTGTTGGGTGGTGGGGTCTCAGCTACCAGCGCACCAGTCACTGGTCGTCTCCAAACCTTCACGGAGTGTAAATCGAGTTTAAGGTGAACCCCTTTCAAGGTGCCTTGTCATGTCCACAATGAATCGTTTTTTAGAGCAGCGTTACGCGGTGAGGTTTTGCGTCAAACTGGGTAAAACTGCGAGTGAGACCCATGGCATGATCAAGACTGCTTATGGGAGTGATGCCATGGGTCGATCAAGTCGATGAGCAAGTCGAAAATGAAATTGATGTTGATCATCTTTTTTGACTGCAAAGGAGTGGCTCACAGAGAGTTTCTACCCCCTGGTCAGACTGAATGCTTCATTCTACGTGGAAGTACTTGGAAAACTCAGAAAACGAGTCGCTCGCGTTCGTCCAGCAATCGCTGGGTCATGGAAGTTTCATCATGACAATGCCCCGAGCCACACCGCCTTAGTTGTCATGGACTTCCTGACCAAACATGGCATTACACAGCTTTCCCAGCCTAGCTTCCCTACAGCCCAGATGTCTCTCCTGCAAACTTTTTCCTCTTCCCCCGACTGAAAAGGTTCATGAAAGGACAGCATCATAGCTCGGTCCAGGCCATTCAAGAGGCCGTAACGAGGGAGCTGAAGAGCATTCCAGTTTATGCGTTCCAGGGAGACATCAGTGATTCGCAGAGTCGCTGGAAATGCTGTGTTGATGCAGAAGGGGCATATTTTGAAAACCATTTAGGCAATGTGTCAAAATAATGAATAATTATTTAAAAAAAAAAAAAAAACAACCGAAAAACCGTCCTATCACCTTCCGAACAAACCCTGTTTTATGTTTTTTTTTCAATGTTCCGAATGCACTATTCGCGTATTCTTACTCAAGGCAACAAGGTTCAATTCGTTATTTGTAGAGTATTAACACTGTTTCTGTATCTCAACAGTGGCATAGCCAAAAATATATTACACATTATATTTATTAATACCTCGAACACCGAAAGAAAGTATTTGAAGCGTATTACATAGGGATTAAAAATTCATTGCTGAATACTGATAAAGACAATATGGAGAAAGAACTAGAATATTATCATTACCAATTATATTAATAAAAAATAAACGTAAGGATTAGAAACTGTTTTATTACTGTTTACGATCTAGATGCAAAACAATGTTCAAAATTATTAAAATTTGGGTTTACATATGATCACAAATTGGAAGCAATGTTGACCTGGTCACATTTCACATATAGTAAATTGAAGCATTCGTCGGTTTGGTAGATGGATGTTGTTACTTTTAAGAAACAAGTAAAGTAAAGCTCCGATTTTCTACGGAATTGGGTGGCAAGAGCACCGTGGATACCCCTCCTCCAGAAAAAAAAAAAGGCTAAAAATGAAGTACCAAGACGAAATATACCAGTGAGAAGGCCTTTAGGGTTACAGTGCACAATAAACCTGCCAGTAATTTTTTTCTACCTTTGCACTGTAGGAGCTATTGTATTTTCCCGGTTGTTGGCTCGGATTTTTTTTTTTTTTAAAGGTGCGTAATTAACTCTCCAGTGATCGCCCACGGACTATTCACTCTGCAATGGGGGGGGGGCGGGGGGCGGTGGCTCAGTGGTAGAGCGTTCACCTCTGGTGCTTGGGGTCCCGGGTTCGATCCCAGCCCCCGCCAAGTGAACTTTGTGGTGGACAAACACCGTGTGCGTGGGTTTTCTCGGGGTTCTCCCGTTTCCTCCCACTTTCTTCATTCCACCATTTCATTCATTACTCATCATCACCGTCTCCTTTAGCCTAACCGGCATAACCGTGGGACGTAAAACTCAAAGATTTCATTTCATTTTTTTCACTCTGCAATGAATAATGAATGTAACTTATTACCACACAAATCACTCTTCCCAATTCCTATTTTTCATACCTTACAACAATCAGCTTCTTCTTATCAGAGTAGAACTGCATTTCGAAACGTGTACTATTGTTCGAAATATTGACTTTACATTGCAATTTGCTTTTATATTTTAGAATATATAGAATGTATAGTATTTATTTGCACGTGGAGTTTCAGTCTGCAGCTAGTACTTAATGAAAAATAATTGAACGCAACTGTAACAGGGTTAAAAATTTTTTTCGCAGAACTCGCGGATAATCGAGGCTTTACTGTATTCCGTAAACTAAAATACAAGTTTTACGAATAGCTAGTGCGCAATTCTTAAAAACTTGCAAATATAAAATCTAATTATGTACGAGGGCTATCCAGAAAGTAGATTACGTTTTCGTCTGTGTCCGCTAGGGGCGGGGCTAGCGCGGCCATCTTGGGGTCAGAGCGTTGCGCAGCTCAGTCGGCATCTAGCCGTGCTAGTGAGAGGTTCGTGCTGTGCTCCGTTAAGATACTGTGACGGTTTGAAATGTCTGCGTTAATTGAAAATCCCGCGAGCTGCGAGGTGCGTGCAGTAATAAGGTTTCTGACAGCAAAAAACTGTAAACCGATAGAAATCTATCGGCAGCTGTGTGAAGTGTATGGGGACAACATTATCACTGAAGGTGGAGTGCGACAGTGGGTCATAAGATTTAAAAATGGCCGAACCAATGTTCACGACGAAGATCGAAGTGGGAGACCCAGCAAAGTGACTGCCGAACTTGTCGAAAAAGTCGATGTTAAAGTCCGTGAAAATCGAAAGTTCACAATAACGGAACTTCCTTTGAGTTTTCCACAAATTTCGCGAAGTTTGTTGCACGAAATCATCAGCGAAAAGCTTGGTTACCACAAGTTTTGTGCAAGATGGATTCCAAAAATCTTGACAGAGGACCACAAAAATCAGCGAATGGCTGCAGCGTTGCACTTTTTGGACGCCTACAATAAGGATGGTGACTCTTTACTCGATCGCATCGTTACTGGTGACGAAACATGGGTGAAACACGTGAACTGTGAAACGAAATTGCAATCAATGCAGTGGGGGCACACAGGTTCTCCCCAAAAACCCAAGAAATGCATGCAAACAATGTCGACAAGGAAGATGATGGCGACTGATTTTTGGGACAGAAAAGGTGTGATTTTGGTGGACTTCCTGGAAAGAGGCACTACAATAAACGCTCAAAGGTATTGCCAAACTCTGCAAAACCTCAGAAGAGCAATTCAAAACAAGCGCAGAGGAATGTTGAGCTCTAAGATCTTGTTGATTCACGACAACGCCCGGCCCCACACGGCAAATGTCACGCGTGAAGTTCTTGAATCTTTTCAGTGGGAGTTGTTTCCTCATCCGCCGTACAGTCCCGACCTGGCACCGAGCGACTTCCACCTATTCCCAGCAATGAAGAAGTGGCTGGCTATGCAGCGTTTTGATGACGACGAACAGCTGCAAGAAGAGGTAACGAAGTGGTTGAAGTCGCAGGCGGCCGAATTTTTCGACGAAGGAATTTCCAAGCTCGTACATCGCTACGATAAATGCCTTAATTTGAATGGTGACTATGTCGAAAAGTAGTATTTGTGTGTGGCTTTCATCTGTATATAATAAAATTTGTTTCCTATACTTTGTTGATTTTTTATTCCAAAACGTAATCTACTTTCTGGATAGCCCTCGTATTAACATATCTACTGGGACAGGTAGACAAAAATACACGTATAGATAAACATACCGTGTAATATACGTATTTTTTCTTACACCACTGCTGAGATACAAGAAGAATGCGAAGACTCTATACAAATAACGATTTAAACCTTGTGGCCTTAAAAAAGAATGTCCGAAATGAAATGAAATGAAGCATTGGTGGAATGAGAATTATCTCTCTTCCCTTATAAAATGAAATCTTTCAGTTTAACGTCCAACATTTATACCCTTTAGGCTAAGGGAGACGGTGATTAGAGCAAGTGAATGATGATGGAAGAATTGGTGGGATGAAAAAGTGGGAGGAAACGGGAGTACCCCAAGAAAACCCATGGACACGCTGTTGTCCACCACAAACTTACTTGGCCTCGGACCAAACCAGACCCCTCACACACCAGAGGTCACTGCTCTACCACTGAGCTACCATACCCCGAAAGAATGGCCGAATAGCGCATTAGAATTATTGAAAGAAAAAAATAATACAATTGGAAGCAACATCATTCAGGTTAGTAGATATTTAACCCTCCGTGGTCACACTGGGGTTTGACAGACCCCAGAGAAATTACTCTTAGTTCTGATTTTCTTCCTGTTGTTTTTCGAAACCTTGCTCATCCATGTAAATTCAATTGGCAACACTGCCTGTTGTTATAGATGGTACGATGAGTATATCACAGAATTGTAAAAACAAAAAATAAAAGAAAAGAAAAGAAAAAAGAAAAATGCAAAAATGATATTTAAAACATTAAATAAGACAAAAAAAGTTTCTGGGGTCCATTGGACCCCAGTGTGACTTCCGTGTCACAGAAAATAAGTGTAACAACGGTGGCTTAATATTAAAAAATATCCTTATATAATAATATCAACAATGAGAAACTTACCACAATCAATTACACTTCTCTTCAAACGACAGTTTTTTTTTTCCTTTATCAGTTACATCATGGGGAAAAAAGTCTTGAATATGACAATCTTCTCTCACGAATAATTGAACAATATGTCATATTTATGTTCCTGTTTTGATAACCTGTAACAAACCTATTCCTTCTACTGACTCATTGGGAAATTTAATTGCGACCTCAACTATAAGGTTATTTGACACTGTCACGGAAAATCCAAAAGCCAATATATAAGTCTTCATAGATGTACTCCCATAATATACAATAAAGCAAAATAAAAGTATCAAAGACAAAACTTAAAAGAATAAATAACAGAATAGAAAACAAACAAAGATGCTTAAATAAAAACAGTTAAATAAATAAATAAATAAATAAATAAAAAACAAAAAGAGAAAAAGAAAAGCCTCAGAGAACGTTGCCTATTTAAATGACTCGAATACAAGATAAAATAGAAGCAAAAGGCCGCGTCATCCCCCAAAACTTGCTAGCCTTTCTAACAGTAGCTATATTCTTCAGCACATCTTTGTCTTACCTCTACTTTCAAGAGCTGTTTCCTGGAGCGATAAAAACTTGGCGTCTTGTCACATCACTTTCAGTATATTTATTGTATATAATATGTTTTGTTCAGTAAGTAATCAACACCAAACACTCACAAATCCACTAATGTTAAAATTACATATCTAAATATACATGATGTACATATATTGACAAATCCTTAGCAATCCTTTAAAATACTTGTACTGATGGATTCTATTTCTCTTTTAAGTTGGCTGATATTGGTTTTACCCTTTTTCGAGCTTTTTCGATCACCTTAAGTGCTTCAACTTTTCGCGACAGTTGAAATGAAATGAAATCTTTGAGTTTTACGTCCGTTAGCCCCATGGTTATGCCCGTTAGGCTAAAGGAGACGGTGATTATGAGAAATGAATGAAATGGTGGAATGAAGAAAGTGGGAGGAAACGGGAGAACCTCGAGAAAACCCACGCACACGGTGTTTGTTCGCGACAGTTGAATAAACTGGTTAGATGTGTACGTGGTTTCCGCGATGCGATGCGATTTGCATCGCCGCTGCTCGATGATGTCAGCTGAAGGACAATCTCAAGAGCAAATTTGGGTGCAAATAAGGCCGAATTTTCATACATGTGACAGAAGCGTGCTTTGCTTGCGATTTGGTAGCGTCTAAAGCCGTCCATAGATATTTTGGTAGTGAATTCTGACGCTTTATAGAACAAAATTTTCCAGTCTATACTTATATTTGTACAGATTAAAAAAAGAATCGTGACCCAAAAGTTAAATTTCACGACTTTTTCCTGACTTTCATGACCGTTTTCTGATTTCGTGGTTTTTTCATGACTTTCCTGACCGGATAGACACCCTGTACATGATTTGAGAATGATCCTACAATTAAAATGTCCTTCCCACAGGTATAGGCAGGCTAGTACGCGTGCCTTTGGTGCACGTAATCCCAGGTTTTTCTGGTGGGAAATATAGAACGCATTACTATGGTTTGCATTCCACCGTAAGGTGTAGGTTCATGTTTCATACAGCCTCTGTTTGAAAAAGGAAGCTAAACTTGAACAAACAGGTACACAAACAACCTACAATTAAAATTAAATATATTCTAACAACTTAGTTTTGAGAATACAATTTCTGTAAGCAGGATAATAATATTAATGGAGAGGTCCAACTGAAAATGTATTGGAATGGATATGTGAAGATGAGTTGACTACATCCTTCGAGCCTCAAATTTTAAACTGTACAGTAAGCCTTTATTCAAAGTATGCTTTACCAGAAGATATACATACACTCCCCCTAAGAATCTGTATTTTTATTGTAGACATTTGAGTCAAGGGATACCTAGCATGTGAAACGAAAAGGAGTCTTCAGCTCTACTAAGGAATACAAAAAATGATGGTTCTTTTAAATACTCTAGGGGAAACTTCATTGAGGAATAGAAAGAAGTTCTTTCCCTCAAATGTTCCAATGCTTCCACAAGTGCTATCAATGTTGTGTGACTCAGTGTTGTCTTTTGCTTTCCAGAGCACGCCTGAATATCTAAATTTAATCCCTGATTATCAGCGGCTTTAAAATGTACGACGAACTTGTCACATGATCTGACAGTTCACGAGAAATAGCAGAACAATTGTTCTTGACTCATTTATCACAATCATGGGGACCAGTTTCGTACAAATTTTTCTCATAATCAAATCCTCTGAAATGATTCGGTAGACATTTGATTTTTTTTTTAATGAGATCTTTAAGTTTTACGTTCTATGGTTATGCCGGCTAGGTGGAATGATGAAAGTGGAAGGAAACGGAAGAACCCCGAGAAAACCCACGCACACGGTGTTTGTCCACCACTCTAATTTTTTAGTTCTGCCATCACCCTCACAGTCAAACACTGGAACTCGTCCAGAACAGACTTTACACGACTCGCACTGTCGTTAATTTTGAAAGATGATGAGAGTTCTGAGCATTGTTGGTCCTTCCTTGAACGCCCAATGCTACCTGAACACTTGTGCTGATTACGAAGCCTCGTTGTTATATACTTATATAAATTTTTGTCAAGTACCGATATTCGATATTATGCTGCATTCATGTCTCTTACGCATCATTCACACTGCTAACGATCCGGACTTTGCAACAGTTCGAAGGCAAATGAATTGGATTTGACGTCCCAGTCAATTATCCTGCTCCATATCTCCCTCTCCTTCCTTTTCAAGCAGCGCGCCGAAATCATTATCATTACTTTTGGGACTAACCCCGTATACAAGTGATAAGCATTCTCTTCTCTCCGCTTCATAGTAGTCGGGTAAATCTATACAATATACTAAAACTAGCATTGATACTACACTCCATCCTTAGAGTGTAAAGTGAATCCTTACCTTCAAGTACACCATTGGAATTTTGTGGATCGACGGCATTCCTCAACACATGTACAGAGGTAAGTGGAATTCTTTCGTTATTATCCAAATGATGCACAGCCCCTCCGTTGCCATTTTCCTGATACTGAAAATAGAAATATGCTGTAGTATTCTTCAGGAGCTTTCATTACAATCACCTTCCTACATTAATTTTCCTAAACAATGCAAAAAATATATTACTGCTGTGGCATACTGCAGATGCAAAGTATCTTAAACTGGAGATAAGAAAAACAAAAGTACGACTTGACCTAACTACCTGTCCTTACCACATGGTCAGTACCCAACAGCTTTTAGAGATTTTCTATACGCTGTGCAACCTGGGAACTATCAAGCGTTCTTCCGTAAACATTACCATTAGGCATACAGCCATTGATCGTGTCTGCAATGAGAATATTGTGAATTGCTTTAATATATTAAATTGTTTGGACAAAAACTGTCTTACAATGAACATACTTAATTACTGTTCTGTTATATAACTAACTAACTCTATGGCCTATGATACCCGAAGGTTCAATGCTGCGTTCACAAAAGCTCTCCACTGACTTCTATCCTTAGCCAACTGGATCTAGTTTCTACTTTGTATTCCTATTTCTGCGAGATTCATCTTAATATTGTCCTCCCATCTGCATCCAGATCTTCCTAATCTGCAACCAGTCGTTTTCCGATTGGATTTCCAGTTAAAACTTTGAGAGCGTTCCTACTTTCTTCCATTCCCCACCATTCCCGTTCCTCTTGAGTCCGAATATTCATCTCAGAATCTTGTTTTCAAATGCTTTCAGTCTATGTTCTTCTCTCAGAGTAAGCAACCATGTTTCGCAACCATACAGAACAAAAGACATGATTATCGTTTTATTTATTTTATGCTTCAAATTCCTCGACAGAATTCGAGACAAGAGATTTTGAACTGAATAATAACACGAATTCCCCGCTTTTAGTTGGCATTTAAGTTCTTTGTCAATATGGTTTTCGTCTGTTAATATTGATCCTAGATATTTGAATGTACCTACTGTTTTATTATATATGAAAAGAAAAGTGAAATACAGTAGTGTAGTTTAATCTTCCCACACAAGCACAATAAAGAAGTTTCTTACTTGGTTGAGATGAAGCACGTAGTTGTTAAAACATGTAATATTCTTGGGTTGTGTGTGTTGAGTACCTGTCCTCTTCTTTATTCATTAATTTAGTGGGGATGTATTAGTTGGTAGGTTAGATTTTATTTTATTTATTTATTTATTTATTTATTTTTCCAGCAGAAGCAAGCCTACATGAGATGTGGACCTACAGCTTAGCGTGAAATCCAAATCACACAAACTCCTGCTGGGAATCGAACCCATATCTCCCGCATCGTGGGGAAGTATTATTCTCTTTCCGAACCCGACACAGAAATGGGAAATGGTGGAGACAACGACGAACTGTATTATTTATATCCTTTACTCAACATTGTTAGAAGTCAATTTGTCTAAGAGGCTTAGGTGAGCAGGTCATGCAGCCAGAATGGAAAAAATAAGGAACGCTTTCAACATTTTAACTAGAAACTCAACTGGAGAAAGACCATTACGAAGACAAAGGCGCATATGAGAGAACAATATTAAGATGAGAACCTCCAGGTTCCATACGCCATGAAGTTAGTTCTTTTCCAAGCCTAGTTAATCAAATTTCCGGCTTTGTCAAAATCAATTTACATTGTATATAGATTTAATACTATTTTTCCTTACTCATTAATGTTATTTCTTCTTTATGTGTTTCTATAAACAAGAACATACGCAAAAACTGTAGTCTAAGCTAAAGACCGCATACATCTTTTAACAACCGATCAGAAATTAAGAGAACTTGGCTATAAAATTTTCGTATAGAGCGTACAGTTCGGACCTAGTACAGTCAGACTAATATTTATCTCGATCTCTGTAAAACTCCCTGAATGACATTAAATTAATTTCAAAAGAGGCCTGTGAAAACCACATGTTACAATTTTTTCATCATAAACTACAGAAGATATATAGCGACGGAATTATGGTTTTGAAAGAAAAATAGCACGACATTGAACAAAATGACGCACGTGTGGTTTCATAATGTAATTTCCAAATTACATTAACTTTTCTAAGCCCGCCAGGGATTTGAACGAAACCGTAGACTTTCACGTTGGGGGTCCTGGTGACCTCCCTGATTACAACAGAGTCATGATTGATACATCGTTGAAAAGCGTATAGAATACAGATTACAATGAGTTTATATTTGTGCAATTCCCGCCCTATTCGTAGAAAAAGAAACAAACAAACAAAAAAGTCCTAAAATATATACAAAATAGAATTTGGAGGGCCCTGGCAACCCTTGCACTCATCCTATGCTGACTAAATGATGCTAACGTGTAGGCAACACATTTGTGACAATATTAAAAAATGGTAGCCACTGCTGCAATACAAAGTGAGATTAACATTCAGAACGAAATTCCTATAAAAACGCCCTGTATATCATTTTCGAAGGGCTGTTGCAGACCTTCACGTTGGTGGCCCTGGTGATCCCCTTGATCACCACAGTCATGATTGATACATCGTTGGAAAGCTTATGGAACACCGATTACAACGAGGTTTAATATTTGTGCAGAGCAATTCACTGAAAAGAAATCTTGTCTTATATGAAACCGTCCTGAAAATAAATGTAATTTACGTCAAAAAACTGAGACTCAAAAAATCTGCCAACTTTGCACCCCTTCTTCTCTCTCCATATAAACAGCAAGTACACATACAGAGTATTACCATGTAGTGGACTACTTCATTGCTTCACATACCATTTTTATGAAGAATGACCATGACTATTTTTATGACATACCATTTTAAGGAAGAATGGCCATAAAAACTCCTCCGTCGTGGTACCCTTCACATATTGGCGAAAAATTTCATACTTCAGGAACACTGATACCATTTTTTTAAAGCTTAATTAGGGGCTGAGCTATTAAGGTTCAAAGTCTTGTCGCATCAAATGTGTCAATGGATGTTTAAAGGTTAAATTTATTCTGAATTTTGACCTTCAAAGATTCAATACCTTTCAGACAATCCATCTGCTTTTCTTTTTTTGATCCCTTTTTTTTTTCATGATACTATTTTGTAAACTCAATCTTTTTCAGATACCCGGGTAAAAAATTTCGTTCTTATATTGCATAGAAAGAACTTAAGATGCAGACGTTATCAAAAATGTTTCAATGTTTTCAAAAGCACGTATAGAAACTCAAAATTATAGCAGCTGTTAAGAGTAATACTATTTGAGAAATAGAGTTAACGTCTCACGCACGCACCGAGGCTGAGGAAGCAATGAATGAAATGCTGGAATGAAGAAAGTGGGAGAAAACGGAATAAGCACAAGAAAACCACACACATGGTGTTTGTCCACCACAAAACCAATTTGGCGCGATAGTTCGTTAGGACACTAGTGCCATCTATAAGGCGATTCCATGAAATATTTTATGTCTGTATACCATTATCCTAATAGCTGCTGCCTTATCTGGGTTGCTTGTTTTTAAGTGCACTGTTTATACTTACCGGTACTGCAAAAAATTGATTTTCATATAAGGTTGTCTCTTCTTCTCTCTGATGCCGTCGAATATGCGATCTTAGACTGTGATTGGTAGCGAAACTTTTATGACAATTTGATTCGTAACAGGAGAACGGCCTCTCGCCTGTATGAGTCCTCCGGTGAGATGTTAAGTGGTGACTAGCAGTAAACGCCTTGTTACAACCTTCTTCTACACATCTGGATAAAGAGAAAAAAGAAAGACACTTATCATTTAAGGAAAATACTTGGAGTAAGAATACTTTAACCTTTGACTCTTTAAAAACGATTTCATTTAAAACTACGAATCATGTATAGGGTGGCCCATAATTATGTATATCATGTTTGACTGACTGTAATATTTGCAATTCAGAACAAAAGGTTTCGATATGGCAGCACTGAGTCGCCTGACAGTGCGGATAACGATCATTGGACTTAAAACCGTTAGTGTATGCCACATAGGATGGCCAGGCTGAACGAAACATTCCCGACCTGCTGGATCGGTCGACGTGGATCTATGGAATGGCCAACTCGATCTGATTTGAGCATTTGATTTTTTCTTATGGGGTGTTTTAAAGGACAAAATGTATCATCACAAAATCTATCAATTTGGCCAAACTACGGGAAACTATCAGAGAAGAGTTCCACAGGATACCAGTGTGGGTCTGTCGAGCTGCTTGTGACAACGTTGCTCTTCGTCTCCAGGCATGTATCGATTTGGATGGTTGCTCTTCGTCTCCAGGCATGTATCCATTTGGATGATTGCTCTTCGTCTCCAGGCATGTATCGATTTGGATGGTTGCTCTTCGTCTCCAGGCATGAATCGATTTGGATGCTTGCTCTTCGTTTCCAGACATGTATCGATTTGGATGGTTGCTCTTCGTCTCCAGGCATGAATCGATTTGGATGGTTGCTCTTCGTCTCCCGGCATGTATCGATTTGGACGATTGACCTTCGTCTCCAGGCATATATCGATTTGGATGGTTGATCGTCTCCAGGCATGTATCGATTTGGATGGTTGATCTTTGTCTCCAGGCATATATCGATTTGGATGGTTGATCTTCGTCTCCAGGCATGTATCGATTTGGATGATTGCTCTTCGTCTCCAGGCATGTATCAATTTGGATGGTTGCTCTTCGTCTCCTGGCATGTATCGATTTGGATGATTGCTCTTCGTCTTCAGGCATGTATCGATTTGGATGGTGCATTGGTGAACCATGCCATGGAGAACAGAGATTAAAATTCTTATAAGGAAAAAAATGAGAGTAATGTGTTTATGATCAAGTTATGTTGCTAGTTTCTTTACTGCAGTCTTTGTAACATCATACACATAACTATGGCCACCATATATTTGAATTAGTCATTTTGAAAAGGCCATATATCTACCAAAGTAAATTGTTGAGGAGAAAGAAAAAACTTTGGATTGCGAACTCGACGTGTACAATGGCATCGGTGATATTGAGGTAATAGTGTACGATATGTAGCAAAATGTAACCATACAATTGGTCTTTTCATAGGGGATGCGCGTTTCTTTGCGTATGTCTCGACTTTGCACTAAAATGAAAATGTGGTGGGGATGGACATATGGTCTTCTCGCAATGACTTGATTCATTTGTATGTACTTAGTTGAAGATATGTTTCTCTCGAGCGCTTCGTTGTTCGTTCTATTAAAGAATGTATACATAATCACTCCCCGACAATTACGAGATATACGTGACTTGGCCAAAGCTTCGACTAAATGTTTGGACGCTGGCACTTATATGAAAAGAAAAGATTTTGTCACTTCTCATACATGGGTTTGTTTCTCCGACCCAATTTGCGATATACGTATCTCCGCTGGTCTTTGTGGCTAGGTTTGGCAGGAGATAAGACTATCGACTTGATGTGTGTCGTATTAGACGAGGTGTTCGCATAGAACACTTGTGATATGTTTGAAGAAAAGTGTGACAATTTACCCTTCTTAGCACGTCTCACAATAACATATGTTTATTAGATTTCACAGAAGAATACATTTCTGAAACCGGGTACATCATTTTGATTTGCCCTGTATTATAGCGTTTTCAACTATTTAAATGTGCGTCTAAAAATAATTTTAAAATACCTGTATTCTCAAAATATTACAAACTGGGTTGTTATTTTTTAAAATTGTTGTGAGTATGAAGTTACGTTTGCAAGGTAATTTTCAAACAGTCTTTCAATCAGAACCAGGGTTGGCAGAAACCATGGTTTTTATTAAAAAAAAACAAAAAAAAAAAAGGTTATTTTGGTTTAAAACAGGTTTTTTGGGTTTAAACCAGGTTTTTATGGTTTAAATAATTTGTTCTATCATATATGGACAGAAATAAGTTTGTTTCGCCTTGATGTTATTATGCAACAACCGGGTTATGCTGGAAGGGGTCACATAAGCTTAAAGCGGGATAAAAACCGCTTCTCGAGTTACATCCGAGAGAAATTGTCCTCCATTTGAACTCGGAACCAGGACTAATTGGCCACAAATGCAATACGTCTGTCGACTCACTCACGAAGGAATACTGATAAAAAAAAATTAAAAACGTTGTACTGATCTTTACATGCTTCTTAATATAAATGTCAAGAGTCATTTCAGAACGATAAACAGTTGCACAAGTGAAACCATTACACAGAATTACATATGAACAATTTCAAAGTACTACGGAGTACAGAAGAACTAATTTAGTTCAAGATAGTTAACAACGACTTTTATTGGTCCAAATTAAAGAAATACACCGACTTAATTTACATATCAATAAGAAAAGTGAATAAAGATACGAATTATTTGAGTCCACTTTGGCTCAGACTCATTTATACATAAATAGATACCAAAGATAATTCTCATTTCACTAAATGCCTCTCGTGGGGTCTGTATGACCCCCCTCCCCCCCCACACACAAAGTACGGCATTTTCGATGTATTTTATCAATAGTAAACATTATTGAAACGAAACAATATTTTGAATTTTTCTTCGATTGCAATTACATAACAATAATAACAACTACAAAAAATCACAAAAGAAACATTTATAAACTTATATATATATATATATATAAAAAGTTGCTTTTGTAGTATAATCTTTTTGAGTAATGAATGGGGAATTTAGGTCTGAATATAATACGAATAATATATGGGAGTGAAACGTGACAACCCACCAATGTGTGTTTATCAAGATTTTACAAACACTTACACTTTTACGAACATTTTTTTGTCTTTTGGTTTAAACCAGTTGGTTTTTTTTAAAAAACCAGCTGGTTTAAACCACCTTGGTTTAAACCAGCCAACCCTGAACAGAACTGTTCTTACTGGCGAACACTTGGAAAACCTGTATAGGCTACGAATTTGAGAGGGAGAAAGAGAATAATATATATATATATATATATATATATATATATATATATATATATATATATATATATATGTAGACATAAGACAGCCCAGTACTTACTGCACTATAAAGTATTAGCCCATCTCAAGTATAATGCTGCATAAATGTGGATCCAAAGTTCATGATCTCATGTCTCTTGATATCATTTGAGTAGTAGCTGATTAGCCTTGCTCTTGTGTCTCTGATACCATTTCCAGAGTTCATACAAAATTACTTTTATCATTTTCCCTGACTTTCCCTGATTTCCAGGTGCAAGACCAACCATTTTCCCTGACCCGCGATATTTAATAAGATAATGGTATACTGATGATGAATGCCTGTAAAAGCTAAATAAAGACTCCGGCGAGTGATTCTCAACCTGTGCGCTGTAAAAGATCAGCAAATTATACAGTAGACACAGAGCCAGACAAAAGGCTAATAATAGTAGACAAGCAAACAAGTGTAAGCTAATGCTACACTATGCTATGTGAGCTAGTGAAAAAACTTTAAGACATCTTCAAATAATATTACACAATAACGTTAAATTTCTTAAAAAAAAAAAAAAAAAAAAAAAAAAAAAAAAAAAAAAAAAAAAAAAAATGGCCAGTCTTCTCCCCAATGAGCAGCTATAACTTAAGAATTTTTAAATAAATGTTAACAAATTGCTTCTATTAATTTCGAACGCACTTCTATTAATAAGACGCACTCCTAAAATTTTAGTAAACAAACGAAGAAACAATACTTTAATAGAATTTCTCAATATTTCTTCGAATTCAATAAAATAACAAACACTCCAAAATAATGTGTAAATGTATATGCAACTGTGACAATGCAGATTGTGAATTTTTTTCCCCCTCAAACGCAAAAATATTTGAAAATTTAATATAATGAAAGTTATGGGGAACGAACATTACAGCTGCCCATGCCAATTGCCTAGCCTCCATATTTTTGTACCGATTTTTTTGTTACTGCAATACATCCTAATTGTTATCACAATAAAACGTAAATTTATTATGTTATACATATTATACAGCACATTAAAAAAGTAACAAGAATTTTAGGAATGATCCAAAACATACATCAAAAGATTGCAATCTTTATCAATAATTAGTTTTGGATCAGGAGCTGCAAAATTTTTGAACGGTCCCTAAATCAAGTTTCCGTATTTTTTACGGAACAAGCATATCACACTGAGTTAAGTGATAGTTTGGGCTTGGCTACACTATATTTAGTTCTCCAGACATAAGACCTACAAGAATATTTTGATTGAATGAAATATATTGGATTTTTCGGATCAGGGACTACAAAATTTTTGAACGGACCCTAAATCGAGTTTTCTTAATTTTTACGGAATAAGCACATCATAATAAGTTAAGTGATAGTTTAAGTTTGGCTACACTATATTTAGTTATCCAGATATAAGACCTACATGAAAATTTTTGTCTGAAATATATTGGACCTTTTGATACAAAAAGAACTTAAATGATATTAAATAAGTAGGAACACCACTTAAAAGCTTTTAACAATAATAGCTATGATTACTTGTTTCAGTTACTTAGATTTACTGCTTTAAAATTTTGATCTCACTTTCAATTTCTTCTGATTTCAATCGTTGTTTTTCCTTAAGTCATCTCTCTCTTTTTTTTCTAGTTCTTTTAATTTAGCCAATTTCCTCCGTTTAAGTACTGCCTGAGATCTCTCATTTTCTCTTCTCTTCCAAAGCCGAATTGTACCTTGTTCCCGCAACTTTCACAGAAGTTAAAAGTTCTGGACATCTAATTCCATCTATAGACCAAACAATCTACCAGTTGTCATTACGCTACTAAAGAAGCCTCTTGCAAAATTTCTACCAATAAACTTTTGTTAATTGAAATACCAAACTCTATACCTGCATTTCCATGTAAAATAATCTATGTCATTTTCACAAGATTCCACAAGTGTTTGAATTCATTTTTGCCACTTAGAACTGATTTATAAAACTCATCAAGATTTGTTTTGGTTCCATCTGAATTATAATAAGACGCCAACATATTTTTAGACTACTGAAGAAACGATTCGAACTCTTTCTGAACTAGCTCTGCTTTATCATCGAGACGAAACGACTGATGGAGTATTTCCAAGCACTTCGTCATTTCCACTCAGTTTGTGCAAGAAAACCTCAGGATCAAGGCATGAAATGACACGAGTAAGAGGATATCTAAGAAGACATTTTGAGTATTTTTTCAGTAGTGCCTATCAAAAAATTTTGACAATCCCTGACGAAACTGCACTTGTCTACTTCCTTGACATCTTTAAGCTTCCCAATACTTTTTTTTCTTTCTTCCCCGAATCCTGTATCTACATTCTATGGAGCTTTCAGATTACTTTTAACTTCTAGAGCTTGCTCTCAGTCTTCTTCATTGGACATCGGCAAAAAAAACAGTCTATAGACTAAAACAGCGATGTCGTCATTTCCTCTTCATTACTATGGTGATCGCCATGTTTTTTTCTAAACAAATGCATGAAGCGATAGGAAAAGTACAAAGTATACTGTTAATAAAAGTACAGAGTTAATAATAGTTTTAGAATATTTTGAGACAAAGTAAAGTTGGCAGGAAAAGATATAGATTAAGAATATGGGTCCACTATTTAGAAAATTTAAAGTAACATATAAGGAACATTTTACTACAGGGGCGACATCTCTAGGTAATCTGATGAGATAGAAATTGCTTAGTGCCAGCGCCATTACCACGTAATGCGCAATGAACAAAATCAACTATATGCAATGTAAAAACCGTAAGATACAGACTGATGAGCTGTCGGCACAATGAAAATAGAACAAATATATGATTTCTTTACAAGGAAAAATGATTGTATATTTTGAAAATAATGTTAATTATATTGGCGCATTTAGATATTTTACACCCACCCTTTAAAATATGAGTGCATAGTTACAGTGGCTACAAAATAAAGAAACAATCAATCAATCAAAAAAAAAAAAAAAAAAAAAGACGAAGCTTATAACCATATACATTCTAAGAATTTTCAATCTGGACCAATTTCTGATCGGTTTACATGCATCGGATCTTTCCTTATTTTTTCTACTTACTTTAAAAATATATACTGACAGTACAAGAAGAAAACATCCAATTATGAATGGTTCAGCTTGCTCTAAACACTAATTCTGTACACCTACACGTTTGAAATGTAATGTGTGATACCGATAATACTAAATAAATATTTTTCAGAATTATTTAAATACAATATGCGATAATAAATAAGCTAAGTATATCTTGACAATTAATGTACCTTCCAAATGTATAAATCACAATATCTTTGATTCAGGGGAAACATTTCAGTTTCAACGTTTGTCATATTTTAACATATTATTTACCTAATCGCTTTTTTTTTTTTTTTTTCGTAGTTTCACTCATTGGAATCTTTTAAAACATGTACAAGTGTTTCTTTTACTTTAATGTTTGCAATCCAAAAGTTAACACATAACTGTTTTCGCTTTGTACTTAGGTTCTTAGGCCATGTTGTTTAGAAAATAAAACTACGATCACCATGGTAACGAAACGGATGTGACGTCACACTATTTCAGTCTATTACAGTGTGAAAAAGCATTGAGTGGCAGCAAATTACCCTCATTTACTTAATTGTACTTCTACACTATTATGTTCCTAACAGAAAGAAATGCCACTATTTATAACGTGAAGTGTAACAAATCAAAATATCTTCATAAATTACATTCTTAATATTAGAAATAATGTTATGTACAACCGTACATGAAGTAGTAACTACTTTACTTAGCAAGTTTACATACTATAAATAAAACTTCTAAAACTCTACGAAAATAATTTATTTGTAGTGCTTCTTTCAATAAATAATGACTGAATTATTGGCTTATCTTAACAAGTAGGTAAGACGGATAATAGTTTCATTTCCTGAGAAGAATCCCCAATTTTCCCCAATTTCTAGGTTAAGCACCATTTTTCCTGAGTTTTCCCTGACATTTGACCTTCGTTTCATTTTCCCTGACTTTTCCCTGTTTTCCAGATTTGTAAGAACCCTGCACTTCATTAGTAGCTAATAAGCCTTGGTCTTATGTCTCTGATAGTATCTCAGTACTTGATTAGCTTTGCTCTCGCTCTGATACCATTTCGGTACTAGTTGATTAACCTTGATCTCATGTCTCTGATAACATTTCACTAGTAACTGATTATCCTTGCTCTGCCTCTGATAACATTTTTTTAGTATCTGATTAGCTTTTTACCTCCCACACTCACTCGTATTTTACTTAACACTCTTCCACGACGTGTTGCTTAGATTCCTAGGAAATGTACAGTCTACAATAGACACTGTGCCAAATGAAGTTATGTCTACATTCTGCTTTAACAGTTCATGAACGTCTGCAAATCACACATAAAAGCAAGGATAGGTTATCGAGGTTCCATAGTTAGGCTCGGGCTGTCTGTTAGCTTATGCACCATTGGAATATTTCTTCATGGACAGCCTTGCACACAAAATACTGTGGATAAGGTTTTTGTATATGTATCTCATGGAACATTTTAATTCACTTGCCGATAACGTCTATGTACCTCATGCTTACACTTCATGTTTCCGTTGCAAAAGTAATGTTGTTATCACAATAATAAGGGCTAAATGAAGTGCGGCTTGCATTTTCAGTTTGCGAAAGAAAGTAACGGGCTATATAGAACAATTAAAACTAATGAACGCGTGGTCAGCATTCTGACGTCGCGTAATGTTAACATCAAAAATTCTATGTCCTCACTGCATATGGGGCTAAGACAAGTGCACGAAGGGCACGTTGCGAGCGTTACACGCGAAAACATCTCAATACATTTTTCTTTCTTTAAGAACAACCTGTTTCAAACTAAACGAAGCCCTGTTGGAAAGTTTAATTCTGTTATTACTATTGATATCTATATAAGAGTAAGACAATAATATTCCAAGCCTAATCACGATTTACAATACAATATGAAACAACGATTACTAATATTCATAACAATTCCCTCGAGACAAACAAAATTACATAGAATTTTGATTCTTATTACATACAAGAAAATAGTTTTAGTATTTACCTGTAAGGTCTTTCTCTCGTGTGGGTGCGTACATGCTTCTTAAGGTCACTGAAGGTTGTGAAAAACTTGAGGCAGCCTTCTTGGTCACAGTTGAACGTGTTTCCATTATGAAGTCGTTCGTGTGCGATCAGTCTACCAACAGAAGGAAAATATTCAGATTATTTTAGTCCCATTCGAGTGCTGTTTCTGGAAACAGGTTCTACTTCATTTACCTTGTTTACCTGCTCGGGCCACTAAGTTAATGACAAGTTTCTGTTCCGTGTAGTTCTGTAAATCTTTAGAATTTTTTAACATATATATATATATATATATTTTTACAGAATCACAAGCACGTGCAATTAGTTCTGAATTATATTGTACACGTGAATTATTTTGTTACAATGTTATACGTATCCTCATCCTTCTTGTAAACACAACTAAACACACTGAGTAAGTGATGAATAGCATCATCTTCATCGGATTTTTTTTTTCTTTCAGGTTTTGGTGTTTCCTCGGACCACATTATCATTCCACCAATATTATCATAACTATTCTCTTCTAATAATCATCCGCTCCTTTAGCCTAAGGGACATAATCATTTTCTTTCACTAACCATTTTCTCTTTTAGTCTAAAGGACATAATCGTAGAATGTTAAGGATTTCACTCTATTTTTTTTTTTCCCTGAGGAACTCATTAAAACATGCTGTTGGTCGGTGGTGGTGGAATTCATTTTTAAGATTTTGATACGGACAAGAAATTGACAGTTACACCCAGATACACTGTTAATGTCTTTTGCGACCAGAAATGCAGAAAGTTCCGGTTTGAACTTGTAAAGGAATATAAGGCCTAATTGTACGTTCTCCGTGGTGCATTGTCACATGACACTGTTCAACAACATACTGATTTCTGACTGACTGCTCATCCTAGCCTATTTTCTGAACATGAACACAGTTTGTGACATCACATATGTGACTTCAATCCTTCCATTGGCTTCATTACAGAAGGTGGTTTCACACCAGACATAAAAGTAGATACTTTAATCGCACAAAGGTAATACACTTGCTGTGTTTTCACACCTTTCTAACTTTCGAGCGACGAAAGGGAAGCGGAAAGTCTTGTGTAAGCGAAAAAAATCGAATACGAGATTTCAATTGATTTACATATTTCATTCAATCTGCATGTCAAAAAAGGTTTCCTTCTTGTTTGCTCGTAGTACCAGGGTTGCCAACTTTCCTTAAAGAAAAATCGGGACGCGACAGTTGGTGTTAGAGTGTTCCCTCCCCGCGGAGACAACTCCGCGTGCAGCGAGTCGTTGAAAACAATGTAAATAATCAATAATCAATAGCAATAATCAATGCAAAAACAATATTTTTAGCGCTGTATGGAATATAGTATAATCATAATCGATTGGATTATCAACTCAAAACAATTACGGAATAACTATAAATTAAAGACGAGCTGCTAACTACTTCTTCATGAGTCAAATTAAAACACAAATTTGTTAAATTTATTCTCTACATAAAATTGTGCTTGCAAAAGAATAAGTTATTCCTTTGTAAAAAGGTCCAGTAAATATTAGTTATGTTTGAAAATCGATAAATCGGGACAATATGCGTCCCGATGAGTGTCCGGTCGGGACACGGGACAAATAAGGCAGAAATCGGTACAGTACCGACAGAATCAGGACAGTTGGCAACCCTGCATAGTAATGTCACGGAATCGGAAACGTGAAACTCATCAAACTTCTATCCGTGACTGTACTTTTAGTTCCTTACTTTTTAAAATGACTGCAAAGGATAGCGGAAGAAAACTTTGGATATTTAAAAACTCATTTATGATTAACTTAAGAACTTTATCTGTAAAATCTGCTTTGTAATTCTGTCTTTGAACTTGTTTCCACGTACCGAAGTCAACTACCTTACACAATGTCATCGAGTAACATCATGCATTGACAAACATAATGATAGAAGAATATTTCTGTAAGTACATGTATCTACTATTTCACCACGAGTACAGTAAGTGCATGACGTCAGCACAAGTCGAAGAACAAAACGATTTGGATTCTCTTAAGTCGTAGCATTGCAACGTTTGAATAGAGAAAGAGGACGCCGTATACGACCTTGGAACAGCACTGTATTTAAGAATACTGCAGTGTGTTATCCATGGGACTTATGTCACATCGCACCGTGTGCGTGGGTTTTCTCGGGGTTCTCCCGTTTCCTCCCACTTTCTTCATTCCACCATTTCATTCATTACTCATTATCACCGTCTCCTTTAGCCTAACCGGCATAACCGTGGGACGTAAAACTCAAAATTTCATTTCATTTTTTATGTCACATCGATAAGTCTAAAGTATGTAGTCACTTCATATTTGTCAATGCATAGTCGTGATACGGTACTTGGAACACCTTAACAGACACGAATAAACATAAATTACGCCCAATAAAAACATTCTCCGAGAAAGTTAGTTATTGTTATGACTATGATACCTCCCGCGTACGTCCTTTAGTGTATTAATCATAGACAACTCTGCATAACCGCAATATTATAGGAAGTACGGAGAATAAGATGCATTTTTTAACAAGCATTTAATACGACATAATACAGCCATACACACAAACAATGAAAGTTCTATGCACCGGATCCCAAGGTATGGGTTCGATGTAATTTGTTACACAGAAATTAAATTTCGAAACTCCAGGACGATTGACCGTGTCAGTATTTTGTTATGGGTGAAAAATTTGAGTGATTTTAGATAGGGAGAATATACGTAAACACAGCTTAAAAAACTGTACGGCGAACGGACCCCAGGGTATGAATTTGATGTAATTTGTTACACAGAATCCAAATTTCGAAACCCTAGGACGACCGACCGTGTCAATTTTATTTTATGGGCAAGAAAAATATGTGTCCTCCCTTTCCAAAATCGATGAAGTTTTTCGCCCATTAAAAAAAAAAAAAAAAAAAAAAAAACTGACAGAACTTCTGACTTTTGTATTGCTGTCTTACGTGTATCCTCCCTATCCAAAATCACTCAAGTTACTCGCCCATAACAAAAAAACTGACAGAACTTTTGATTTTTGTATTGCTGTCTTACGTGTATTCTTCCTATACAAAATCGCTCAAGTTACTCGCCCAAACTGACAGACCTTTTGATTTTTGTATTGCTGTCTTACGTGTATTCTCCCTATCAAAAATCGCTCAAGTTACTCGCCCATAACAAAAAAACTGACAGAACTTTTGATTTTTGTATTGCTGTCTTACGTGTATTCTTCCTATACAAAATCGCTCAAGTTACTCGCAAATAACAAAAACTGACAGACCTTTTGATTTTTGTATTGCTGTCTTACGTGTATTCTCCCTATCCAAAATCGCTCAAGTTATTCGCCCGTAACAAAAAAGTGAGAGAACTTCTGATTTTTGTATTGCTGTCTTACGTGTATCCTCCCTATCCAAAATCACTCAAGTTACTCGCCCATAACAAAAGACTTGACACAATCGATCTTCCTGGGGTTTCGAAATTTAGATTCCGTGTAACAAAATACATCGAATTCATACCCTCGGGCCCAGTGCACAACCTTTTTTTCTTTCTTTCTACGTAATTACTTGTTTGTTCTTTGAAACAAATGGTAACAACAGGAAGGAGTGTATTTTGCCAAGAAATTTTAATAACAATAATTCAAGGAACATTATCACTTTCTTTACAATGGAGCGAAATGATAAAAATATGTAGTTCTACAAGCAGAAAATTTGAGTTGAGTTGATTTTGAGTTTAACGTCCCGTTCAGCAGCGAGGCTATATGAGACGTGGACCTACTAATTAACGTGGAATCCGAACAACATGAGCTCCCGCCGGGAATCGAACCCGGATCTCCCACGCCAAAGGCGCGTACGCTAACCGCTTAGCCACGGAGGAGCTCAAGCAGATAAATTTCTTAATAGAAAAACTCACATGATGAAGACAATTGTGCACCAAAAAGCAGTATCGAATGGCAATTTTTACCATTTGGACGCTAACTTAAGTACAACTTCACCTTTTATTTCCAAACTTTACGAATTTCCACTGGAAATGAAATTCATAGCTACAAACTTTCCCCCTTCCCTAAAAAAAAAAAAAAAAAAAAAAGTATAGAACTTGCTCATAAATTGATAAAAACAAAGAAGCAGTAATAGACGAGAAGAAAGCAGAAGAAAAAGATACTTACCTGTATCTAGTATTAAATGCTTTTTCACAGCCAGCATGTTTACATTCGAAAGGTTTTACTTTTGTGTGCACTCTGATATGGATTTTGAGACTATACGAAGTGAGAAACGCTTTTCCACAACCTGGCTCCGAGCATTTAAACCTGAACTCACCTACAAAATATAAATGGGTTTTAAGATACAACATGGATAATTTTACAATTCCGTTAAATAAAGGAAGGAAAAGTCTTTTACAATTATTTGGACCACATTATGCAGTTATTAAAAGAGTGCCCATAAAGAATACAAGTTTTGAAATTCCCCTCATTTCTCTTTTAGTTAGGTGGCAGCACTGAACGTTACTCGATTTTCATTTGTTTTCTTTGTGATTAGTAGTCATGGAACGCCGAATAGCGCATGATCGTCATCTGTTTTCTGTACGGATAGAAATGGAGAAGGAATAGCGTATTGCATGGCTTATAGCGGTCTGGTCTCTTGTAAATAGTTGAAAAGTGACCAAAAGAACACGAAAAAGTGACCATAAAGTGATCAAAAGCACACCAAAAAGTGACCAAACTCTCATCATGCCCCTTTTTTCCTTTGTGAATTTGTCCATCATCTCTCTGTTGTTTTGTTTCATCTTTTCTTCTTTACTTCTTTTTAAGCTTCCTCCTTTCTTAGGTTTTCTAAGTATGCTTTGTAGTTACGGTAAGCAGACTTAGCAGATGTAAAAAACTTCTGGGTAAGTGGAACCAGTTCTGGCCTATTTCCGAATTTCTTCATCCCAGACCAGTGTTGGGCAAAATCAATTGAAATCAATTGCAATTGATTTCAATTTGTAATTGACAATTAATTTCAATTGCAATTGAATTCAATCATAAAATTTGCAATTAAATTTTCGTCAATTGTCAATTGTTAATTGGTCACCAGGCAATTGAAATTTTTAATTGTTAATTGTCAATTGCAAAGGGTGCAATTGAAACATTCAATTGTTAATTGCAATTGACAATTGAAACTTGTAATTGTTAATTGTAATTGAAATCAGCAATTAAAACTGAAGATAAGAAGATGAGTGTATATTGTATTGTCCACTTGTTACTGTTTTACATATTTCAAATAAGGTACTTATAAGAAATGCTGGATACCTACCATCCCTTTCCCCCCTGGGAAGAAAGCCGTGAAACTAAGTATTTTTTAAATATATTATGTTTATGGTTCTATCCCCCTCGAAAGAACTCTATATGCCCGTCACGCATACAATAGGAATGAGCACGAGCGAGTTCGAGCGAGTTTTCTTTAAAACTCTACTCGACTCGAAGCAGGCATCTTTGAGTTCGACTCGAGATCTCGGCTCGAAAAATTTCCCCCAACTCGACTCGAATTCGGATCGAGTTTCCAGTCGAGTCGAGCCAATTCGAGCTAAATCCTTTGTGTAGTTCCAAGTACTACTATCTTCAAGTATCCTACATAGACAATATAATTATCAATGATACTACTATTACTACTATAACTAATTATTATTATAACACCGTGTACATGTATAAACATGGAATATAGGCGGTTTGTATCGGAATACTAAAAATTAGTTAACTGTCGATCTCGGTAGTCAAGAAATCTTCAGGAGGCAAGGACATCGGTTACGAGGTTCTTGGTTTGAGTTCAGGACGAGCAAGTATTCGGGCTCGAGCCAAAAATTGTTAGAAGTTATGGGACTCCAGCCAAACATGCTTAAAACTGCTCGACCCGGGTTTAGGGTTGTCAACGACTTAAGCGGCTCGCTCACAGCTCATTCACTTATCGAGCCGAACTGAGAAGTGAGCCGAGCCAACAGCTCATCCAACCGAGCCAGCTCGAGCCGAAGGCTCACACGAGCCGAACCGAACCGAGCTGATTGCTTACCCCAACCGAGCCGGTTCGAGCCATTGGCTTAGTTAAGCTAACTCGAACCCAGCCTATGGACTCGTTTCAACGGAGCTGGTTCGAGCCATTGGCTCCAATCGAGCCGAGTCGATAACTCGTCTTTACCGAGCCGGTTCAAGCTATTGGCTCAATTGAGCCCAGTCGATGGGTAATCCCAACCAAGCCAGCTCAAGCTGTACGCTCAGCTGAACCGAGCCGGGCCGGTTGACATCATCACTATTCCGGTTGGGCTTCTACTTTGGCTAAAAAATTGGACCGTGCAGTTCTCAGCCTTGATGGTAAGAACTACAAAAAATGATATGAAATCTTTAGTTTTACGTCCCACGCTTACGCCCGTTAGGCTAAAGGAGACGGTTATGATGGGAAATGAATGAAATGAAGAAAGTGGGAGGAAACGGGAGAACCCCGAGAAAATCCACGAGCACGGTGTTTGTCCACCACAAAGTCCAAACTGCGCGAGCTGGGATCGAACCAGGGACCTCAAGCACCGGAGGTGAACGCTCTACCACTGACCCACCGCGCCCCCTGGTAAGAACTACAGTATATACTTATATTGGTGTTCATGGCGTCATTAACTTGTTCCACTACCAACGAATTTCGAGGTACTTTGTTTTGCATCTTTTGTGTCGCTTTGTGCGCCTATTCCCACATTTTGTGCATCACCGGAAGTGGGTCAAAATGGGCCTACAAATATGGCGGAACAAATTATTGCTCTTCCGCCACCAATGAATTTCGAGTCGTTTCCTTCACATCGTTTTGTGCGTCTACTTTCGTTTTGTGCGTCATGGGAAGTGGGTTAAAATGAGTCCCCAAGGTGGGACGAAAATGACCAAGATTTCCGCCACTATTAAATCTCGAGGTCGTGCGTCACTGGAAGACGGTCAAAATGGGCCTCAAAGGTGGGACGAAATTGACCCACTGCTCCGCCACTACCGAATTTTGAGGTTCTTCCTTTCGCATCGACTAGTGAATGTGTCGTGCCGTTTCGTGCCCTTATTTCCACGTTTTGTGCGTCACCGGAAGTGGGTCAAATGGGCTTCCAAGATGGGACGAAAATGACCAAGAGTTCCGCTACTATCGAATTTCGAGGTCGTTAATTTCATACCTCGTACCCTTTTGTGCACCTATTTCGACGTTTTGTGCGTCACTGGAAGACGGTCAAAATGGCCTCGAAGGTGGGACGAAAATGACCCACTTCTCCGCCACTACCGAATTTCGAGTTCCTTCCTTTTGCATCGACTACTCGACTACTGAATTTTCGTGTTGTTTCGTGCCCCCATTTCCACATTTTGTGCGTTACCAGAAGTGGGTCAAAATGGGCTTCCAAAATGGGACGAAAATGACCCACTGTTCCGCCACTATCGAATTTCGAGGTCGTTAATTTCACATCGCGTACCCTTTTGTGCGCGTATTTCGACGTTTTGTGCGCCACTGGAAGACGGTCAAAATGGGTCTCGAATGTGGAACGAAAATAACCCACTGCTGCGACACTACCAAATTTCGTGGTCCTTCCTTTCGCATCGACTAGTGAATGTTTCGTGCCGTTTCGTGCCCTTATTTACACGTTTTGCGCGTCACCAGAAGTGTGTCAAACTGGGCCTCCAAAGTGTGACCAAAATGACCCATTGTTCCGACACTATTGAATTTTTAGGTCGTTTCTTTCGCATCGTTTAGTGCCTATTTTTTTAAAAAAAAGTTTTCTGTACCTACTTCCTCGTCTTGTGCGTCACCGGAACTGAGTTAAACAGGCCTTTAAAGTGGGAGTTAAATGGCTTGCTGTTCCGCCACTATCGAATTTCGGGGTCGGTTCTTTCGCATCGTTTAGTGCCTGTTTTGTACGTTTTGTGCGTCACCAGAAGTGTGTCAAAATGGGCCTCCAAAGTGTGACGAAAATGACTCACTCCTCCGCCACTACCGAATTTCGAGGTCCTTCCTTTCGCATTGATTAGTGCCTGTTTTGTTACGTTTGGTGCCCCTATTTCCACGTTTTGTTCGTCACCAGAAGTGTGTCAAGATGAGCCCCTAAGGTGTGACGAAAATGACCCACTGTTCCGACACTATCGAATTTCTAGATCGTTACTTTCGCATCGTTTAGTGCCCCGTTTTTTTTAAGTTTTCTGTGCCTATTTCTCGTCTTGTGCATCACCCAAGGTAAGTTAAACGGGGCTTTAAAGTGGGAGTTAAATGGCTCACTGTTCCGCCACTATCGAATTTCGGGGTTGGTTCTTTCGCATCGTTTAGTGTGTATTTTGTACCGTTCTGTTCGCCTACTTCCACGTTTTGAGCATCACCAGAAATGCGTCAAAATGGTCCATCAATGTGTGAGGGAATAGAGCCATTGTTCCGCCACTATCGAATTTGGAGGTCGTTTCTTTCGCATCGTATAGTGCGTGCTTTGTACTGTTTTGTGCTCCTATTTCCACTTTAGTGCGACAACGAAAATGGGTCAAAAGGGCCTACAAGTACAGCGGAATAACATAGTGCTGTTCCGTCACCATCGAATGTCGAGGTCGTTTTCTTCACATTTTTTACGCATGATTTGTGTCGCTTTGTGCATCAGTATGAGAGGGTCAAAATGGACCTTGAAAGTGGAATGGATATGTTCTTTTCTGCCATATTGGTAGGTCGTCTTTGACCCACTTTTGTTGGCCTACAAAACGTGAAAATATGCGCAGAAACGGTAAAAACATGCACTAAACAATGCGAAAAAGCCACCTTGAAATTCGATACTGGTGGGAGAGTGGATAATTTTTCTTCCCACTTTGAATGCCCATTTTGACCCACTACCATTGATTCACAAAACGTGGAAATAGGCTTACAAAACGGTAGAAAACACGCACAAGATGATGTGAAGGGAACGAGCTCGAAATCATTTCTGACGGAACAGCATTAACTTGTTCCGCCATATTTGTAGGATAACATTGACCCATTTCCGGTGACGCAGAAAACGAGGAAATAGGCGCACAAAACGACACAAAAAAATTCCATGTAATTAAGATAAATTTCCATTTAAGTTTGTAAGCTTAATTATATGGAAAATTTTATACATTTTTCCTTTACGTTGGTCTACTTTACGTTGATTTGGAACTTTTAAATTTTATTTAGTTTTCCACTGAAAAGTATCTATAATTCAACAAGGAAATAATTATTAATTATAATTATTATCTATATAATTGAATTCATTGTAATTTGTTCCATAACAAACACTTTACCATTTCGTACTAGTTGCTATGCCCGTTCTTCGCATGGATCAAATAAAATATCAATGTAAACGAACTGAACAACGGGAGAACAATTAAAAAACATTTCTAAAATTGGATATATTTTGTGTGAATATACAGGGTTTGTCCGGGAAGTAATAGGACTGATTTTATTCCGCCATGACTGTACTTCGGAGCGTGCGCGTACCGACTGGATCCGGTAGAGGGCGTTCCTAGCTAACGAACGAGCGGCTGGTCAGTTGTCTCCGAGCACACGGAGAGTCAGGACAGGCTTTCTCGCGCGACGTGTTTATGTGAGTGGTGGAAGCCGAAAATGCAGCGTTCGTTAGAGCAGAGGTACGCGATTAAATTCTGCATTAAACTCGGTAAATCTGCGACAGAGACATTTGATATGATCAAGCAGGCTTACCCAGATGATGCTTTAGCAAGAAGTTTTGTGTTTCGGTGGTACAAGGCCTTTTCGGAGGGCCGGGAAGAGGTCGCCCATGAAGACCGTTCTGGAAGACCTTCGACTTAGACAAACACCAACAATGTGTCTCGTGTGCGCGAAGTTTTGAACTCAGACCATCGACTAAGTATTCGTTTAATTGCCCAGATGTTAAATTTACCAAAAACTGTGGTTCATGAAATTGTGACGGAGCATTTGAACATGCGCAAGGTGTGCGCGAAGATTGTCCCAAAAGTGCTCACTGACGACCAGAAATTGCGGCGATTGGAATTGTGCCAAGAAAATTTGAACATGTGTGAAAGTGACCCCCAATTTTTGAATAACGTAATCACAGGTGATGAATCATGGATCTTTGAGTATGATCCCGAGACAAAGAGGCAATCTTCCGAGTGGCACACGCCGGCGTCTCCTCGCCCAAAAAAGGGAAGAATGAGCAAATCCAAAGTGAAAACGATGCTCATTGTCTTTTTTGACATCAAAGGCATCGTCCACCATGAATTTGTTCCTCCTGGACAAACCGTCAACGCCAAGTTTTACGTGGAAGTGCTCAAGAGACTCAAACGAAGGGTCAATCGGGTCCGACCAGACATCGGAGCCGACTGGAAGCTGCACCACGACAACGCCCCAGCTCACACCGCCTTCCTTGTGAACAGCTACCTGACCAAGGCCGGCATCCCAACGCTTCCGCAGCCGCCCTACAGCCCAGATGTGGCCCCCCGGACTTCTTTTTGTTTCCTCGCCTGAAACGCCCGATGAAAGGCAAGCATTTTGAGACGACAGAGAGGATCCAAGCAGCTTGCACCGCGGCTCTCAAGGCTATTCCGGAGAATGACTTCCGTGACGCCTTCAATGCTTGGAAATCGCGCTGGCAGCGCTGCATCGACGCAGAAGGAGCCTATTTTGAAAGTTTTTTAAAGAATTGTAACGATTGGTTCAATATATTTTTTTTTTTTAATCGACTCAGTCCTATTACTTTCCGGACAAACCCTGTATATCCAACAACGTACATGTGTTTTCATTGGGAAGGCCGATGGGGGCTGAAATTGAACGTATACACTATCGGGGGTGTCACTATACGTCTGAGCAACCCCAACAAATATGGATTCGACACAAATTCTAATACTTTTACATGTCCCGGTGAACCACCCCTCAGACCCCCTTGGTTCGTATTGTGAAAAAATCTCCTCTGGCCCCCACCAACTCCCAACCAATACCGCGAAAACTATGAATTTGACACTAACATCTGCCATTTTCTACTACTTTTTACATATGCCGGTAAAAGTCCCTTCCAATTTTTTTAAAAAAAACAATGCCTCTGGCCCACAGCCGATGGGGACTGTATTTGGAAGTCAACGCCTGTGGAAGTATCACCATTCATCTCAGCGACAGCGAAAACTATGGATTTGACACTAATATCGGTCACTTTTCATTATTTTTACATGTCTCGCAATTCCCCACCCCCGGTGACTCCCGGCCCGCATACAATGGTGGCTAAATTTGAAAATCATCGCTAATGAAAGTATCACCATTGATCTCAGCCACCGCCAAAACTACGGATTTGACATCGGTCATTGTGGATTATTTTTACATGTCTCGTGATCCCCTTTATAATGCCCTCTTTCTTTGCTGATGGGGGCTAAATATGAAAGTAAACGCGGTCTTGAGTTTCACCATTGAGCTCAGCTATCCCGAAAACTATGGATTTGACATTAATATCGGTCATTTTCGATTATTTTTACATGTCTGGGAATTCCCCCCTCTGGTGCCCCAAGGCCCGCATACAACGGTGGATGAATTTGAAAGTCATCGCTAATGGTAGTGTCGCCATTGATATCAGCAACCGCGAAAACCATGGATTTGACACTAATATCGGTCATTTTGGATTACTTTACGTTTCGGTACCCCCCCCCCCCTTCCCGTTGACTCACGGCCCGCAGCCGAATACGGTGAATTTGGAAGTTAATGCGATCGGAGTTTCACCACTGATCTCAGCGACCGCGATAACTATGAAATCGACACTGATATCGTTCTACTTTTACATGTCCCGATAAACGCCCCCCTGAGACCCCCTGGTTCGAATTTTGTTGAAAACGCTTTGCCTTGGTGTGGGACCTAGACCAAGGTATCTTTGACCAAAATTAGTAACTCTCGGTCGACTTTTCTGGTCCCCAGGCCGGTCCCGGTAAACGTCCCCTGGAGACCCCCTAGTAAGGAATTAAAAAAAAAAAACTCTTCGTCTTGTTCTGGGACCTAGACTAAGCTACCCGTGACCAAATTTTGAAAAGTTTCGGTCCACTCGTCTCGTCCACAGGCCGCACAAAGATAGACAGACAGACACACGAACAAACTCTATTTTATTTATATTAGAAAGGTCAGATCCGCCGTTATTGTATTAGTGCGGTGCTTGAGCGATTGATTGCAGAAATTCAAACTCCGATGAGTGATAATTTTATAGGCTTTAAGTTTAAACTCTTTAGTCAGTAGAGAAGAGGGCGTGAATCATGGGTCAGAGTTGATGACAATGGGTTTTGGTGGGTCTGTGGGTCACAGTGGGTAAGAGTGGTTTATGATGGGTGGTGGGTCAGAGTGGGTCTCGGTGGGTCGTGGGTCACGACGGGTGGTGAGTCAATTGGTCGTGGCTAAAGTTTTCATTGCCCCACGCCCTCTCTGAACTACAGTGTTGAATATTAATCAGTGAAAATCAATTGCAATTGATCAATCAATTGAAAGTAATTGCTGTGGAAATCAATTGCAATTGAATCAATTGCCAATTAATTTCAATTGCAACTGAATTACAGAATTCAATTGCAATTACTTTCCACTGCAATTACTTTCAATCAATTGATCAATTGCAATTGATTCTCCTTTTTCAATGGCCAACTGCAATTAACAATTAACCATTACTTATTTCAATTGTTAATTGCAATTAACAATTAAATTTACAGATCAATTGTTAATTGTTAATTCAATTGAAATTTACCCAACACTGTCCCAGACATTATATTTAACTTAGCATTGAGAGTTCTCAAAGCCATGAAATATTCAAATTCATCACCTACTCTTAAAAAGACCATACAAGAAGCATAACACAAGACGAACATGATGAACACAACAAAGAATAAAAGCTGAAGTGAGAATAAAGCTGACTGTTTCATATGTGGCAACAAGTACTGAAGCTTTCAGAAGAGTAATGAGTAACAAGTTTCTGGCTTTTTCAATTTATTTTTATATCTTGCTTAGAAAACTGCCAATGCGAAACATAAATCACATTACTTCCCCAAAAAGTAACTTTTAGTGACTGACCAACTTGAAAAAAGTAACTTTTAGGTTTTTTTTTTATTATTATTATTATTTTTATTAAAGGGATTCGCTATGAGCCCTGGTATTGTGTTAGCGAAAACTTCATTACAAACGTGGTGAATATTGTGAATTCCTACCCGTGTAGAAAACAAATGGCAGACATTTCATAATTTGTCTTCTTTATGGAACACCCTTTATATTAAATAAAAACGCAAAGAAAAAGACAGATGACGGCCCCATAACTAATCTGAAATACTAAAAGAAACGAACGGTTTTCTTAGCTAATGTATTCAATTAATATACGAGTCTATTATAATAACGGAACAAATATTGTCACCTATGGAGTTTGAGTCAGTCCTATCACTTATTGAATTTGTTGTAAGCGATGTTTTGACAAATAAAGGTCATCTCTGCAATATACCCAACTCTATGAGTTTCCATATTCCTTGGTATATGCAAAGCTTTTACCTGCAGTTTCTCTTACCCTCCTACACACTTTTCCATAATACACTAGAAAATGAGTTCTGAAACATCTTAAAATGGTACTGGAGAACCTGAATATACAAATAATGAATAGTATTTTTTTTTTTTTATTCTGTAAATACGAAGTACATTTATGACTATATATTGTGAGCAGTGATTATATTTAGCAACCACTATAAATAAAAAGCTCAGTACTCACAGCAGATCAAATATTCATCTTACAGTAAGAAGTACTTTCGAAAATTATTATCTCCATCCTCAGCTTAGCAGTTCAAAAAGAAAAATTTAAAAATGGGAAAGAAACGTGGATGGGTAAAAATGTCAGGTTAAAAGAAGTAAAAAAAAATATAATTTAAAAGGTGAAGTACACCAAGAAATATAAGCAAAAGGCTAGTACTTACTGCAAAAACCAACATGTAATTAATTCTAGGAAGCGCTTTCGGAAGGATTTTAAAAATGCGAAGTACAAATCTTTTTGTCGGACATAAACAGATATTGATGGTAACTCACTTGTCACTATTTTTTTTTTTTTAAATTACCTACAAGACGGTTGAAATAAGTATAAAAAGACTGGTCCACATCACATTTATGTCTCCTTTATCTAAATTGAGTATCGACCACAATAAAAAAAAAATGGTACTCACCGCAATGGCAATTAATATTAGTTCATTTCCGACAAGATGATTTGTACTTTACATTTTTAAAATCCTTTTAACAATTTTTTTGCCTATCCACCCCCCACCCCCATTTTAAAATCCTTCTCGAACTATGTCTTGGCTGAAGATGGAATAGGGTTTTCCGAAAGCGCTTCCTAGAATTACATATTAGTTTTTGCGGTAAGTACCAGCCTTTTGCTTATATTTCTTGGTGTACTTCACTTTTTTAAAATATATTTTTTTAAATTCTTTTAACTTGGCATTTTCACCCATCCACGTTTCTTTCCCATTTTTAAATTTTCCTTTTTCAACCGGTAAGCTGAAGTTGGAAACAACATTTCCGAAAGTACTTCTCGATGAATTTCGGTCTGTAGTGAATACTAAGCTTTTTGTTTATAGTTCTTTCTACACAATACATTTATTTGTTTAATTCCCTTTACGTGCTACCTTAGTAAGGATTCTAGTTTGACACTTACCTTTGTGAGTTTTCATGTGTGTGCGGAGATTGCCTGCCGTGCTATATGTTCGGGAACAACCATCATATTCACAGTGAAATCGTTTTACTTCCTTTTTGTTTGTCGTTGGATTTCGTGTTTCAATTGTCAACGTTGCATGAGATGGGTATTCAGGCATATTAGAGTTTCCAGGGTGAATTTGAACACGAATTTCATCCGAACTGATTGTGTGGTGAATGTACCTGCAAATTACAAAATTACGAATGTAAATTATGCAACATTTTACTTTCATCGATTTTTTAAATCTAAAAACATGAGGTACGACGGAATTAATTTTATAGCATTTATTCAAAGATGTAATTGACCATTTTTAATACTTATTTTCAAAGTAGATGAATGTAACACTACCTTGTTAATTGTGTTGAATTGATTTTAAGTTTAACGTCCCGTTCAGCAGTGAGGCTATACAGGGTGTTTCAAAAGAACACCGACAACGTTTCGGAGGTGATCCCTGACACTAAGATAAGACAAAAAGTATAGACCAACCTGGGTGCACAAATGCTGCCTTTCGGAGTTACAGGCTGCTGAAAACATGAAAAATATTAACTTCAAAGGCTCATAGCTACAAAACTATGCGACCTACCGTACGCGGGTCAAGAATTCACTTAGGAACTAGTACGTCCTCTATCCAAATATCCATGTTTCAGAATGCTGTGATACTTCCGCAACATTTTTTTCTAGAGGTAGTTAGTGAGTATTTCAACTTATACTCGTAGCCAAACTCCCTCTATAGAAATTGTTGCGTTAGTACCTTAGGATTCTTTAAAATGGACTTTTGTATAGGGCACATATTAGTTCCTTAGTGAAGTGTTGACCTTACTACAGTAGGTCTCACAATTTTGGAGCTATGGACCTTTAAAGTTTTTTTTTTTTTTTTTAATGTTTTCGGCAGCTTGTAACTCCGAAAGGAAGCATTTATGCACCCAGGGCGGTCTATGCTTTTTGTCTTATCTTGGTGTCAGGAATCACCTCCCAAACGCTGTCGGTGTTGTTTTAAAACACTCTGTATAAGACGGGACCTACTGATTTAACGTGGAATCCGAACCACATGAGCTCCCGCCAGGAATCGAACCCGGATCTCCCACGCCAAAGGAGCGTGCGTTAATTGTTAATTGTGTCATTTTTTTGTATCGTTCCTTTCTCGCCTTCCCATCTGGTTGAACCTTTTTTATTCCAACACCACCTTTCTTTTCGAATGAAGCCTCTTCTTTTTGTTTCTTCCAAAACTTTTCTTGCTGTTTCTCTGAGTACTTCAGATACTCTCCTTCCTTCATTTACAGTACTTGCGATGTAGTAATTCCCTTTCGCACTTTTCCAGCACGTGTTCCATCTACTTTCCACCACTTCATTCGAATAGAAACATTCTGCCTTCTTCCTATATTTTCCTTGATGTAGATATAGGCTTCGAAAGGCGGTGTTGCTCCGATAGGCTCTCACCTGGTATCACTTTGCAGTCCCTTGTATAACGTAAGCCTTTTCTCCTCTGCAAGATAAAGTCGATCTGAGACCTTGCGGTGCCACTCTTATATGTAATAAGGCGTTCGTTCTGCTTTCTTCTTATAGAAGAATTTCAGGATTGCAAAATCGTATGCTTCCTCCACTTGTAGTATGTTCTTACCTTCTCTATTTCCCTTTTCCAACCCATCTCCTCCATATATTCTTTGACATCCTGATTTTGTTCGTTCTATATGCCCATTTAGATCTGCGAAGATAAGGTTTAAATGTAATGTTATAATGTAAGAGAAATCTGCAGAATACTATCTAACTCCATCTGAAATTCTGCTTTGTCACATCACACCCACCTTGTGAGGCATTGGGGCTCACTATATTCAAGATTTCTCTTTCCTTTAGCACGAGCTAGATTACCTAAATCTGTCGCTGACACTTCATATCCATCAAGTTCTACATATTCTTATCCAAAACAATTTCAACGCCATTCTTTCTGTTGTTCCTCGTGTATATTATCTGGTATCCATTTCCTATTTCTTTTGATCTTAAACTCTTAAATTTATTCTCCTGGACGCATGCTATACTTACTATTCTTTTTGCTAGTGTCTCCGATAACCCATAACTCCTACCTGTCAAGGTTCCAACGTTCCACTGGAAAAGTGAGTGTAGTACTACATACACGTGGTACAGTCATCAGCAAACGTCTAAGTACTTACACTCAGGGTTGGCAAAAACAATGTTTTTATTGAAAAAACCAAAAAAACCATGTTTTTATTGAAAAAACCAAAGAAACAGGTTTTTTTTGGTTTAAATAATTTACTCTATGTATTTATATTAAATATGGACAGAAATTAGTTTGTTTCCCCTTGGTGTTATTATGCAACAAAATGGTGATGCTGGAAGGGGTCACATAAGCTTAAAGCGGAATCCAAATTACTTCTCGGCTTACATCAAAGAGAAATTGTCAATTTGAAAAAAAAAAAAAAAAAAAAAAAAAAAAACAGCTGATTTAAACCAAGGTTTAAACCAGCCAACCCTGCTTACACTATACATATTTTTTGTCAACATGTCAGAACACATAGGCTTTATGGAACATACTACATTTCTATTTGATATAGGAGCAAAGCCGCTTTCATAAGTTATGGTCGATGACTACAGTAGCGTAGCCAGGATGTATGTTTGGGGGGGAGGCAAGTGCTGTTATAGGTACACTCTGGTTGGAAACACGAGAAGGTAAGGATTCATTGTTTTCGTTGCGTGCGTAGTTTGCAACAGTTCACAATTGGAAGATATTAATTTTGCGCAGTAATACAATACAGATGAATACGTACCTAGGGAAGAGCAAAGAAAGCATGAAAATAGAAAATGTTTGTGATTAACAGTTAAGAGTGAACGACGGAAATGAAAGGAGTAATTCTACGTAAGTTATATTAAAATAACAAAAAATAAATAGTAATACAATGTTGAAAACAAGTTCCATATGGGTCTAATAGAGGGCCGCCATTTTTTAAAGATTAGCCTCGACCTGCTCTGTGGCCAGGGTGGAAAAAAATCATGATTTTTTTTTAAAAAATCATTTTTGATGATTTTTTTGATTTAAATCGATTTTTTTGATTTAAATCAAATCTTTCTCCTCGTATAATACAAGTCGCGAACTGAAGAAAAAGCATTACGAATTAGTATTAAATGCCAATTATGCCATTTAAGTGAAAGTATTGGGGTTGAATTTTGAATTAATCCCTAATCGTTAACCTATATCAATCCCAAACAATGTTTCTTAACAATTTTATTTTATTTATTTATTTTATTATTATTATTATTTTGTAAATTATAGATTTTCAGTCAAGCATCATCCCTATTTATCCTAGGATCACTGTTCATACCTTCTTCTCTTCGGAATAAAACAGCCTTTAAAACGGTAACATTCACATTTTCCCTATCATGTCCGTGAAGCGGAAAATTTTGAGAGAAGTCGGGATTATTTCTGATTTTTTTTTTTTAAATTTTGATCCCTTCTGGACTCACCAATGTTAACAAACAGATCTCAAAATCAACTGGGAAATACTAAGGGTGTACTAAATTTATGTACAAAATTTCAAGCTTCTATCTTGAATAGTAAGGGCGGGAAAAATATTTAACAATGAGCTACGAACATCCCCACAATACCCCAGATGACCCGGATGTAATATAAAAATTTCCTCAGACATCCCTATTTATCCTAGAATCATGATTTGTTCATTATTCTATTCAGAATAAAACAGTTTCAAACGGTACCATTCAAATATATCCATCCTGTAGGCTATCTGGGGCTAGAAAATCACGAAAAAAGGGATTTTCTGTTAAGAAATATCTTTTTTTTTTTTTAACTTTTTACCCCTCTGTACCGCCTCTGTTTAAAGGCAAGGATCTGAAACAAATCTGAAAAAATACTTAAGGGGTGCAGTGAATGAGTGTCCAAAATTTCAAACTTCTAAATGCAAAAGTATGCCCCCGAAAAATAATATCCCCAAATATCCCAGATTCCCGTATAAAACAGGATCTCAGGTAACAGTTTCCTGAGACATCCCTATTTATCCTAAGATCATGGTTCATACATCATTCTAGGGGCCGCGGTAGCTCAGTGGTTGAGCCTTCACCCCTGGTGCTTGGGGTCCCGGGTTCGATCCCAGCCACCGCCAAGTGGACTTTGTGGTGGACAAACACCGTATGCGTGAGTTTCCTCGGGGTTCTCCCGTTTCCTCCCATCTTCTTTCCACCATTTCATTCATTACTCATCATCACCGTCTCCTTTAGCCTAACCGGCATAATCGTGGGACGTAAAACTCAAAGATTTCATTTCACTTTCATACATCATTCTCTTCAGAATAGAACAACCTTTCAGATGGTACCATTCATTTGTCTCCATCTTAGGCGGCAAAATCGCGAAGAAAGCTATTTTTTGTTAAAAACAACCTTTACATTTTTGCCCTCCTAGACCCCCCCTGCTTCCGCGTAGAGATCTGAAATCATCTGAAAAATACTAAGGGTGCACTGAACGAGTGTGCAGAAGTTCAGTCTTTTGAATGCAAAATGTAGGCCCGCCAAAAAATAGTAAAAATAGGCACAACAAAAAATATTTTTTAAATTTATGACGTCATCACATCCTATGTCTCGACGCAGAGAGGCGTGAAAGCATATGTAACGTGTTCTACAATGCCTTCAGTCCTGAAAAAACGAAGTGAAAAGTTTTATTGGTACTTTTTTAATCGAATAATGGAGATTTTATCCTATCACCTAAAAATAGGTGATATAATTTAAAAGGTTAAGCGTTAAGGAAAAAGTACAGCAACGCTTGTCAAACTGTCACTTTCTTTTTTCACAAAAGTTACTGATATTTGACAGGGGCATATTTTTAAGGAAATTGTAACTGGCTTGCGGCATGAAATACATAAATTTTGCCTAAAGTTATAAAATCTAAAAAGAGGGGATAGGACAATTCTAAATACGCCCTATTATCTGAGAACAAATATATAGACGCGCACACAAAAGAATCTTAGTCTTAAATGTCGATGGTGATTTCCCCGTTGGAATAGTTAACGATTTACAATATAAACCCTATGTTACGAAGAGAAGAAACCTGGATTGCCCTGTTACCCGTTTAAAACGGGATTTTCCCTAATCATCCTCTGTATGACACTTGTTTTCATACTATGCTGTACATACTGTACATTTGAGTCTCATTGTATTATGATTATCATCTTTCATAATCGAAATAACAGAACAGAAATGGGACTTCACTTATTTTCACTTTAAATTACTTTGGAATTTGATTTAAATCAACGATTTTTATTTAAAAAATCAAGTGATTTAAATCAGACTGATTTAAATCAATCCACCCTGTCTGTGGCACAAAGAAATACTACCACAGAGAAAATAACAAGACAGAGGTGGAACGTGGACAGCCAAACGTCTACGCAATTTAGCAAGGGATCGCAGTAATCGAGCACCAGATGGCTCTGGCGGTCTTCTGAAATGCTTCATTATTGCACGAATTTCGGTTTTGTGGAGCTTAACTTTTATTTAATTATTTTCCTTATGAGGAAATGAAGTAGCAAGCTCTGCGGTGGAGAGCTGAAATATAAAAAAAATCATGTAACGTAAACGAGACTACCAGTCATCTGATGCTCAACTATTGCGAAACCTTTCTAAATCGTGTAGGTGTTTGGCCGCTTATGTTATACCTCTGCCTTGTTTAATTTCCCTGCGCTAGTACGAGCTGCTAACTTACAAAGGGTACCACAGAATGGTGCATTGGGATTAACTTTACAATGCCCACTCCAGATTATACATTCTCTCACACAAGAGAAATTACACACTATTAATTTTATGAAGATGGATCAAAACTTCTCTAACCTTAAGCTAACCCATTCTTATCCCTACCCTACTCTACTATACCCTTTCAAAGCGGCCCTACCTATCGATGCGCAGCTGGAGCGTGTATTGTGAAGATCACCCGAGCGTTGTTTACAGTATATGACAAAACTACGTTAAGAAGTGTGTGTGTAAAACTGAAATGACATCTTTGTGTTTTACGTTCCACGGAGACTTATAAAGTACATATTGTAACAACTACTGCTTACGATCGATTATATGGCCATATTCATCATATTAGTCACAAAGTATGGGGCCTGGGTAAACTGCTGTATAGCCGGACCAATTTTAGGAAATTTACCGGGTCAATTGGAGAACTTATTTAAGTTTGTGAGGAAGAAAGAGTAAAAGTCAGGTAAGGGGAATAGTAAAAGTTAAGAAAATTGTTGTACTTCCTGGTTTTTTTTGATGTTATAAGCGGCTCTGTATGTGGAGGCGGATGCACTATTTCGCGGAGAGGTACACTTGTTTTACTATACGGATTCATAGACTATAAAAGGGGCAAGATAAATTTGGGCAAGTCTTTAATTTGTCCTTTTCATATCGAGAACGGAACACAACTAATCCCTGCGGGGCTTCTAAAACGTTCCTACTAGTACTACTACTGCTACTTATATTATGGATCCGTATAGTAAAACTACACGCCAAATACCGTAATCTAACGTAACGTAATGTAATCCAACCAAATACAACCGAATGCAGTACATTTTGGTACTTTTTTCGATTTTCAAATTGGTCCGGCGATACAGCAGTAATACCTGGGGCCTGTATATATGCGTTAGCTCGTTACTCGGTGCAGTTCTACTATACGGATCCACAGAATGTACCGAAAAATTTAGGTAAGTCTTTAATTTGCCCTTTTTTCTTTTGTCGAGAACACAACCCAATCGAACCCCTGCGGAGCTTCTAACCCGTTCCTACTCCTACTGCTACTTCTACTACTACTTATACTATGGATCCGTATAGTAAAACTGCACACGTTACTCTTTGGGAATTACTATATTTTATATTTAAATCCAATAAATGATGAATCCCACATTCTTAATCTGTACCGTATATTTTTCTGAATTGAATAATACTCATGCATAGTCCTTTATAAATATTTTAGTACAAGGGTTTGACTTCCGGGGTAATATTATCAAACGAGTTCAATTAAACATAAAGTACTGAATGAAAATAAATCAAAGATTATAAGCTACCGAACCAAAATCTACAAACACAGAAAAACAACAAAACAGAACACTTAAACATCCATCCTATGTACCCTGCATTTTCATCTTGAAGCTGATCCATCTCGTCACAAGACCCCGATGACCTTTCCTCGTCCTGCCGTTGGGGATACATTGACACCTGATTCTGCTGAACTTGTACTGCTGCTACATCTAAACTCTCTTCGATGTACTCCTGGAAATCTGGAGTTATCAGTTCAAATGGAGATTTCGATCGTTTTTCCACTTGTACTTTGTACTTCATTATTTTCTGCACCTCTGCCATAGAATAATTGATAACAGTTATCAGATATTTTCACCAACATTCTTACATAAACAATATGTCTGCTGTTGCTTTCTATTTACTCGCCACCAGAGTTCGCATGTGTAGAATTTTCTCAAATGTTTCGCGTGCAGGTTTCTAAAACATAGATTTTATTACCTCATAGCTAAATTTAATTTAAAATACTGTGTCAAGAAGATGAAGTTTAGTGCATGTTGTACTATTTCAGGTCCACATGCATAATTTCATTATTTATATAGTTATTTCAGTATTGCTGGACAATAGTCTGTTATGCCGTTTAAAGACGATCCAAGAAAGCTTGAACAAGACCATTCAATACCTCAATTATACACGTTCAAAGGAGTATTGTTCAATACACTTGAACAAGAGTCTCAAATGGACTTGAAACAACTTTTACACGATCATAGAGGTATTGAATTTGTGGCAGTCCAAAACGAGTGACTATCCAGTGATACCGACCTGAAACATTATGAAAACTCATGTCGAGACGAAAAAAAAAAAACACTTGACATATAAATTTCCCACGTTACACTAATTACAAGTATGCTATAATATTAACAATCAAATTTCTCTGTGTTAGTAATTTTTTACAATATCTAAATGAATAAGCCGTAAATTTCGATCTTCTCAAGCTCATATATGCTGCTTTTTATCCTTTTCCAAGAAAATAAGGTAAAAAATTCCCACGATATTGGATTTTCCCCACAGGTTGGCATCACTGTGACTAACTATAAAAACAAATGAAAGCGAAACTGCGTACTGATTTAGTTCAGACCTACGCATGAAAAGCTATAATATTAGCATATCTTTCCTAGCTTTCTGCAGGCATTTGTAATTTAATAGATTATATTAAATAATTTAGAAAACGGGTCAATTGATTTTGCAGCAATCCCATCGAATTTTCACAAAGTATTTTGTCCCTTTTAAATTAAATGCGGGTTAGGTTAGGTGACGTTAAAAGAGTAAAGTGCTGCTTAGGTATAAAATCGTTCCCTATACTAAGCTTCTTTAAAAATCTGATTCTTCATATGGCGTGCTGATGATAGAAGCACACTAAAAAAGAAAAAAAAATCGAACTGTTTCCTAAAATTGTGTGTATCACAATGCAATGACTGCCTTTTGATATTGTTTATGCTGTGGCATCGAAGACTGAAGGAAAGGTTGAAAACACAGAAAACCAAACGAAGCAATGGTAGTATTTTTTCAACTACTGGACTTACCGTCCATATCTGCATCAGACTTTCTTCACAAATCTATCCCATATTTGGTACTGGTTAAGAATAGCCAGTCAAACTAATAGTAATTTTACTGTTAAAATGTGTGAGTGCATATGAAGGAGAATTGTCTGAGATACCGTAATAATTTCCACTGTCGGAACATGCCTGTATCATGTAGAAAAACAGTATTTTATGTTTAGAAGTTTAATACTACTAGTATCAAATCATTACAAGGGTTATAGTTGAGTTCAAATGAGTGAATACGATATCAAGAGTTTGTTGCACTATTCTCATTTATGCATGATTCTTATTTTTATGTTTCTTGCACTATAACCTCCGTCGATGATGTGCCTGCTCTCTACGGACGTACTCTCCGGTGGACCCCCTTCTATGCTCCTGCCCTGACTTTTAAATAGGATCCTCGATTTTAGTTTTTTTTTTTTTTTTTTTTTTTTTTTTGCACTGTCTTATATGTGGCATATGTTAGGATGCCCATTTGTATTTTACGGAAAAGCACTCGTAAAATTAATTTGCACGCATGAAAGCAACCTCTACATTAAGAAATAACTTCTGAAATACTACGTGTGGATTTCGTGATAAAATAATTAGATTACAATAGGATAACATGTAATCATTTTCAGGGTACTTCAGTTTGTGAGCATATTATCAATCTGTACGCAAGTATTTGATATTATCAGAGATTAATAACAGTACAAAACGTCTTACTAAATCAAGAAAAGTCATTTATATATTTTTTATTTAATACACTCTTCTTTCTTAGTCTACGTTCGGTATTCTTGTATCTTAAATTCCCAAATACTTTTCATTCCCTCAAAATTTAACAAAAGTTATGGGTATGCAAGCACTAACTAACTAACTCTATGGCCTATGGAACCTGGAGGTTCAATGCCGCGTTCACAAAAGCTCTCCACTGACTTCTATCCTTAGTTATCTGTATCCAGTTTCTACTTTGTATTCCAATCTCTGCGAGATCCATCTTAATATTGTCCTCCCATCTGCGCCTAGATCTTCCTAATGGCCGTTTTCCGATTGTTCTTCCCTGTTAAGACTTTGAAAGCGTTTCTACTGTCTTCCATTCTAGCTACATGACCCGCCCACCTAAGCCTCCTAGACTTGACGACCCTATCAATGTTTGGTAAACTGTATAAATTATGTAGTTCCTCGTTATGAAATTTCCGCCATTCCCCATTCCCGTTCCTCTTGGGTCCGAATATTCGTCTCAGGATCTTGTTCCCAAATACTTTCAGTCTATGTTCTTCTCACAGACTAAGCGACCATGTTTCTCAACCATACAGAAGAATAGGCATGATTATCGTTTTGTATATTTTAAGCTTCAGATTCCTCGACAGAATTCGCGACGTCAAGAGATTTTGAACCGAATAATAACACAAATTCCCTGCTTTTAGTCGACATTTAACTTCTTTGTGAATATGATTTTCCTCTGTTAATATTGATCCTAGATATTTGAAACTATCCACTTTATCAAAAGTATTGTTTAGTATGCAAGCATTATAACTATATAAATCGTGTATATTATCAACAAAAAATACTAACAATATCTTCCAGCGTAATTATTACCTTTTGTTTATTATATAATGCACACTTGGAACATCAGATAATTATGGAAAAGAGTACCGGTAATGAAAAGATATTTATTCAACAACTGCAGCTCTGTCTCACGACGCCATCATATTTGTTTCGTATTTTCCTGCGCTCAACTCGAGCGCTGATTGGCAATTGAATGCTCTTGAATTGGATTGTTTAGAACAGGACCGAAACGAAATGTCTTGAACGAAACTACCGTATTGAATTCAAGACAAAAATGACGTCAGGGCTGACGTCTTTTTCATCAAATATTCTTGAATGGTCTTGAACAACAGTCTTGTTCAAGCTTTCTTGGAATGTCTACAAGCAGTATTACAGGGATAAAAGTGAGGGGGATGCGAGAGGACGCCGATCCCCCACTTCCAAAAATATCTATTCCGTCCCTCCACTTCCTAAAAAATTACAATAGGCAAAGATAGGCACGGCTGACGGCGTGACGGCATCCTTTTCCCCACTTTTTCAGATCTACTTTACCTCTGGACTGTTATAAAAATATTAATTTTACGGTTAAAATGAGTGAGTGCATGTGAAAGAGGATTGTCTACGTCTCTGTGATATTAATTTCCACTGTCGGAGTATTTCCGCACAATGTAGGAAGCTCGTATTTTGTTTGTAAAAGCAATGTTACTAGTACCAAACTATTACAAAGGCTGTACTAGTATTAAAATGAGTGAGTACATACAAAAACAATTGTGTAACGTAATTAATTTCACTGGCATAATGCTTCTTCACAATGCAGAAAACTTGTATTTTATGTTTACAAGTACAGAGTGACTAATGTAAACCATTACAAGTGCTCTAACCTATGTGGCTGCACTATCCTCGTTTATGCACATACTCTCCGTTGCTGACGTGGTCCAACAAAGCTCTCTCGCACATCCCTCTTCCTGCTACGTTCTTGCCCTAACTCGGTTGGATAGCATTTTCGCTTTGTTGGGCCTAGCACATGTAGGCTTGTGTTTTTACACGATGACATACGTTCTGAAGCACATCATTTTGTACGCATATTATCAATCTGTACGCAATTATTTGGGCATGTGCCCGAGTACCAATTAGAATAAATAACGTCAGGGAACGAGTTCGTCGTTGCCACTGTAAATACCCGAACCAGTGGACATGCCCATTCTTCTTAAGATTGGGCTTAAATGTAATCTGGATTGGCACCCAACAGCTAAGTAACCTCGAAGTTAGTAATCTACGATGAACTCCGATTAATTCAACAATATTCGCTCATCTTAGACATCTAATTTTTCACCCCTTCTTACTCCCATACCGATGATGACTGAATTTGGAATTTGACTGTATCTGAAATATAACTACTCATTTAAGCGACCCCCAAAAACTATGGATTTGACATTATATTGGTTGTTTTCGGTCAGTTTCGGCTATCACTCCCCCTCCCAATCCAAAGGGTGCTAATGGGTGCTTAAATGGCATCGGAAGTGTCACTATTCATGTCATCTTCCCTGAAACAAACCAATAAACATTAATGTATACACTTTTGATTATTTTTACACACTACTCTTTCCCACACCCACTAGGGGCGTTAAAGGGTGTTACCCAGTTACTTGTTTTAATCATCAGTCTCTCTTAGCCGAAAAAGTACAATCGTGGGATACTAAACTGAAAAATCTTATTTCATTTCATTTCACTTCAACGACCCCAAAGACTATGGATTCGATATTAATATCTATCATGTTTATTTATTGTTATAAGTCACTCTTTCCACTCCTCCTAGGAGTGCTAATTGTTTCCTTCAGCCTAGCCGGCATAAGAATGCGACGTAAAAATCAAAATTTTATTTTTTCCCCCTAGGAGTGCTAGGGGCTCTTGCTCTCGGTGGAAGCTAAACTTGAAATGAAAAGGTACCGGAACTGTCACCAATCAACTAAAGTACGCCACGAATTATAGATTCGACACTAATATTAGTTGTTTAAATATTTTTATAAAGGTAATCAAGAAAGTTCTGTCGCTTTTTGTGGAGATCTGTATTCAATTAGTCCCTCACACTATGAGTTGAATGCGAATGTAGATAAGGCGAAGGTCAATTGTTGGTGTGAGTATATCCAACATACTACCTGCTTGTGGCAGTTCAGCTACACCGTGAACTTGCGTAAGGACAGAGTGAACACGGAACCTCCACAGAGCGTCATAAGGGCGTGTATGCATTAAAAGTTCAAACTGGGGTCAAACGCCACTGCAACGGGGCAGAAGATAGGCCAGGCCTTTGATGAGGATGTAGTTACTACGCGGACAGTGCAGCAATGGTTTAGCAAGTATTAGGACGGTGACGAAAAACTCGAAGGCTCACCACGTGCCTGAAGACCAACACACGTACAAACTGAAGATCTTCAGGCAGCAATTGAGCAGAATAATGGCTAGACATATGAGGAACTGTTATTACAATTCAGTGTGAGTGGAGAAACCATTCGGCAGCACCTCCGTCAACTTGGGAAGCATTACAAGTTGGGTCGATGAGTCGCATATGATTTGATTCTTGGCCGGGAAACAGCGTGAGCAGACACCTATGTTTCTTTGCTGTCTAATCTGAGGAAGGAGTCATTCATGGACAGGGTGTTGACATGTGATGAGAAGTGGGTCCTGTACGAAGCTCCACGGCGCCGTCGTCATTGGTTAGCATCCCACGAACCGTGCCGAAACCAGTACTGCACCAGAAGAAGGACTTCCTGTGCTTTTGGTGGACTTCTCGCGGCTTCGTGCATCGGGACTGCTACCAGGTGGTCAGAGCATCAATGCAACTGTGTACTGTCAGCAGTTGAGAAATGTTTAAGAAAAACTCAAAATTCTGGAGCCAGCACTCCTGAATCGCAAAGAGTTCTCCTGTTACAAGACAACGTTAAGCCCCACGTAGTTAGAATGACCCCGGTCACAATTCTGCACCTTGGATGGGAAACACTATTGCATCCTCCATACACCCCGGACATTGCACCGTCCGATTATCACCTGTTCCATTCCTTGGACAATCACCTTAGAGGACGCTAGTTGAAATCCCTAAAGGTGCAAAATGCACTTGATACTTTCTTTGCTTCACGGCAAACCAAGTTGTACCGGGATGGAATCCATGGCCTTCCAGAACGTTGCTAGAAGGTCGTCGATGCTGATCGGGACAATTTTTGATCTTGCAGGTACGTTTTAGGTGACATATCGATGTTCGAAGGTGGTGGGTGAAAAGCGACAGAACTTTCTTTGTTACCTTTTTTATCTGTCACCATTTCAACTCCCCCCCCAAATTCTAATGGAGGCTGAACCATGGACTTTAACGCCATCTAGAGTGTCATTATTTGTCTAAATGACCCCGACTAAACTTGGACTTAAACGGCATTGGAAGTGCCACAAATTAACTTTGCGACATTGGAAACTTTGATTCGACATTAATATCGATCGTTCTCGATTATTTTATACAGTCACAATTTCACCCCCCCCCCCCAGAGGGTGATAATGAGAGCTAAAATTTTAGGTGAACAGTGTCAGGAGTTCCACAGTTCATCTTAGTGATTCCGAAAACTATGGATTTGACATTAATATCGGTCGTTTTCTATAATTTTTATATGCCTCACACACCCCTAGATGTATCAAGGAAGTCCTACCCCTACAGTATTATTTTCTAGACTATAAGTAATATGTTTACCAACTTTGGTTAAAAATACTCCAGGCATTCCAGAGTTATGTTGGAACAAACACAAAAACACATATAAAGTGGCTCGAAAGAGTGTTAAGAATGAACGACTATTTACGATTGTTTAACGAGTAAATTAAGTTGAGATGATATATGTTATATATACGAACCATATGCATTTGCGTCCACGCTATCTTGCATCATTAGTTCACCAGTTGCGCCACCTATTCAATGTAGTTTGTTGGTTTCACTCTTATTCCCCGTTGAATAAAGTATTCGTACACAGTAGTTCTGTTCGCATTAAAGATATCTGCCACGCATTGTTAGGGAGATTATTCTGGTATTTGAAAAGGTTGCTGACCAGTGTTGCCACAGTCCTAGCCCTGGAGTGGGCTGAAAAATAGTACCAAATTGAAACAAAAAGGGCTGAATTCATTACTTTATACCAATTGTAATACATGGTTCTAAAAGAGCAAAGTTCTAGAACACTCATCCCCTCTTCCAAGAGTCTGAATAAAGAAAGTGCTCTTTTTAAAAATTACTTTAATAAAAACATCCAAATAGGAGGATCCCGAACAACCATGGAAGTATATGAAGCTTTTCTCATACGTAGGAAGTATAACAGAAGCCGCCGCAAATTAAAAGGGAAAACAGTTATCATCTTCAGTATGTATTGTAAGGAAACCAAAAGCGCCTTTATTTCAAAGTGACCAATAAACCTAAAGGGTATTATGGCTATATATGAAAAAATACATAAAACGAGGAACAAATCAATCATCTCCGAGTTCGCGTGTAAACAGTACGTTATAATAAAATATTAAAATATAAATTATCAGGATGCGTCCATCTAGCATCACTTGTTTTCCGGTATAGTTCGAATTACGAATTTCGCACACAAAGTTCATGGCGTTATGCGATGCAACGTCATAGAATAAATGTTCAACATCATTTTTTTAAAGAGTCCAACACACAGTATTAGTAACGTGAGATGTAGGAAAAGTCTTACTGACACTTTTGAAAATGTGTATTTATATTTGTTAAATAGTGCTGAATTGGGCAGAATTGTACCAACTTTTCCACAAAAGGGGCTGAAAATGCCAGCGTGGTACCAACGGGCCGATGAATGACAAAAAGGGCTGAATTTGGTACAATTGTACCAAGTGTGGCAACAGTGTTGCTGACAGAATTATCAACCTATTTCTCGGTCTCCGTTCACCAAAAAACATTTAGAAAAAGGTAGGAAGGGACACAAATAAAAAGAAACAAGGGAGGATGAAGAAAAAACTTTCATGAGGCTTCCCAGTAAGAATAAATCGGTGTGTGAAATGTTTGAAATCATGGAACGACTTCCCTCAATGGTGTAGTTGATATTAGGTAGGTTCAGCGTTACGCAATCAATTAAAAACGAACGTTAGGAGTGGTCGCCAGAAGAACCATCAAATAGATACAAGAACATAATAGTGCATACTATCAAAACTAATCCAAAGATAAGTGTCCCTCTTATTGCACGTGAGATGCAGAAACGACGAATAAAAGCATCATTGGCTACAGTGAGAAACGTGTTGAAAGCAGCATGCCATAATTGCCGTATCTCAAGAAACAAAACTTGGGCAATTAACAGTAATCGCAAGAACATCTAGAATGCGCTCTGAAGTGTTTAATAAAGCCCTTTGACATTTGAAAGAGAATTATTTTCATCGACGAGAGTTAAGTACAATTTGTTTGAGTCAAATGGGAGAAAAATTATGCGAAGAATGAGAGCCTAGATCAATTCCAAAAATCATACTCCTACACTAAAACATGCTGCAAGATCTGCAGGGCCGGATTTCCCAATAGGCCCAGTAGGCCCGGGCCTATGGGCGCAAGCTCTCAGGGGGCGCACGGCCGAGAGAAAAAATTCTAGTTTTACTTTAAAAGAGAGTTTTTGTGTCACGTTATCAAAATACTTCATGTAAGGTGTGTTTCTGAGATTAAAACTATTTTATAATGTATTAGAGAGATTTTTTTATTCATTTGCTCAAATGGCTAAATTGAACAAAACCAGTTATTCACCAATCTTTTGTTAATACATTAACGGTATTTTGTTAAGCCCAGAACCAAGTAAATTCCTCAAAAAACTTGCAATGATAAAATTGCATTGTGGAGTGGTGTTTAAGCAATTAACATATAGGCCTGATATAATTTTTAATAAATGTTTTTAGGAAAGTAACTTTAACCAGACTAGGGGGCGAAAAAAATTATTGGGCCTAGGGGCGCCAAAATGCCAAATCCGTCCCTGAAGATCTGTGCGTGTTTGTTTGGCGGACAATGAGTGCTGTTGGTGTTGGGAATTTGTGTTTTGTGGATAGAACGATGAACCAAAGGAACTATATGACTATTTTAGATAGCAAACTTCGTTAAAAAAAAAAAAAAAAAAAAAAAAAACTACAAAATTGGGTCCGAATAATGACTTTGTATTTTTGCACAATGAGGACCCAAAACATAGTACATATAATACTAGGATGTGTGTACTAATGATGTACTCAAACAAGTTCATACACACACACACACGTGCGCGCGCGCGCGTAGTGAGCAGACATCAATCCTATACAGAATTTCTGGGAAGTTTATGATCAAAATATTAAATACACGGTTATTTCTAATAAAGCAGTTTTCAAAAATGCTTCATTAGAAGAATGTGACCTCAAAATACAGGGAACTTAGTCGTTCTCATTTACAAAATACTTCAGGTAATTATATCTGCTAAAAGGAACCCTATAAAGATATTAATCAATTGAAAAATGATGATATTATTACTATTAGTTTCTTGAATAATGTCAGCTGTACGAATACTTTTTCTACGTATAATTTAAGAATTATTTTGGTTTTACTTTTTGTTACAGAGAGAGAAAAAAAAAATAGCTTTTAAATGTATTTATAGATGTATACACTAATACAGATAATTTCATCACCCAGTTTACATCCTTGATATGAATAGTACCATGGAAATTATACGAAACCTGGGACTGTACAAATACTTTTTCGAGTCACTGAATATAAAATAAATTGTAGGATTAGGAATTAGATTTCTGGGCTTTCGGCATCTATGGCCATGTTAGCCCGTCACTAGGAATAGGATTAGGAATTAGATTTCTGGGCTTTCGGCAACTATGGCCATGTTAGCCCGTCACTAGGATTAGGATTAGGAATTAGATTTCTGGGCTTTCGGCATCTATGGCCATGTTAGCCCGTCACTAGGATTAGGATTAGGATTTAGATTTCTGGGCTTTCGGCATCTATGGCCATGTTAGCCCGTCACTAGGAATAGGATTAGGAATTAGATTTCTGGGCTTTCGGCATCTATGGCCGTGTTAGCCCGTCACTAGGATTAGGATTAGGAATTAGATTTCTGGGCTCTCGGCCTGTATAGCCATGTTAGCCCGTCACTAGGATTAGGATTAGGATTTAGATTTCTGGGCTTTCAGCATCTATGGCCATGTTAGCCCGTCACTAGGATTAGGATTAGAAATTAGATTTCTGGGCTTTCAGTATCTATGGCCATGTTAACCCGTCACTAGGATTAGGATTAGGAATTACATTTCTGGGCTTTCGGCATCTATGGCCATGTTAACCCGTCACTAGGATTAGGATTAGGAATTAGATTTCTAGGCTTTCGGCATCTATGACCATGTTAACCCGTCACTAGGATTAGGATTAGGAATTAGATTTCTGGGCTTTCGGCATCTATGACCATGTTAACCCGTCACTAGGATTAGGATTAGGAATTAGATTTCTGGGCTTTCGGCATGTATGGACATGTTAACCCGTCACTAGGATTGGGATCAGGAATTATATTTCAGGGCTTTCAGTATCTATGGCCATGTTAGCCCGTCACTAGGATTAGGATTAGGAATTATATTTCAGGGCTTTCGGCATCTATGGCCATGTTAGCTCGTCACTAGGATTAGGATTAGGAATTATATTTCAGGGCTTTCGGCATCTATGGCCATGTTAGCCCATCACTAGGATTAGGATTAGGTATTATATTTCAGGGCTTTCAGCATCTATGGCCATGTTAGCCCGTCACTAGGATTAGGATTAGGAATTAGATTTCTGGTCTTTCGGCATCTATGGCCATGTTAGCCCATCACTAGGATTAGGATTAGGAATTATATTTCAGGGCTTTCGGCATCTATGGCCATGTTAGCTCGTCACTAGGATTAGGATTAGGAATTATATTTCAGGGCTTTCGGCATCTATGGCCATGTTAGCCCATCACTAGGATTAGGATTAGGTATTATATTTCAGGGCTTTCAGCATCTATGGCCATGTTAGCCCATCACTAGGATTAGGATTAGGAATTATATTTCAGGGCTTTCGGCATCTATGGCCATGTTAGCCCATCACTAGGATTAGGATTAGGAATTATATTTCAGGGCTTTCAGCATCTATGGCCATGTTAGCCCATCACGTATGAGGAATGACGTCCCTCGGCGATCACACTATCCAAGGAAAGGGAAGAAAGGAAGCGGCCTGGGACCTGTATGTTAGATACCATTCCTGCATTTGCCTAGTGTGAATGAGGGAAACCCAAAGAAAATTTACTCAGGATGGCTGGACTGAAAAACCTTTTACACTTTTTCGACCGAGTGTCCCCGCTGGGAATCGAATACGGGACCACTAGCACCAAAGACCAGAGTGTTAGCGACTACGCTACGTGGGCACATTTATGAATTGCAACCCGAAACAATAGGATTATGTCGAAATTCTGAAGGAAAGCATATACCAAGTCCTATTAAAATTGGTTGCTGTATAAGAATAGACAAAGGATTGATTGTAGAGACAGACAAAGGACAAATAGATAGACAGACAGATACACAAATGCTGTTGAGGCGAATGGTAGAAGCTCTCTAGGCTTACTTTAACAAGAGATATTAAGGAAAAGGGTAACTTCTGGAACATATTTACTTCTTAAAATTATATCAGAAAATGAATTTGTTAAAGGTCACTAGTTCATCTTGTTTTTAATAAAGTGAAATAAGGGGAGATCGTTTTGAAAAAAAAAATATACATTCCCCTTCAAGAAGATTACAAGTAGAATATATAGTTTCTAAACGTTATGTTATGGTATAAAAACGAGGAAAAAGAAACAGTTTTTCGTTCGTTCCTCCACTTGATATTTTCGGAGGTCACGCCAGAGGTCAAACAGGGGGAGATAGTGTTTAGTCGCGAGAAGAAACTTAAGTCTCGGTTCAGACGAGCAGAAAAGTCTGTTGCGGGCTCGGCGAGCCGGAAATACATTGATTCTTATCATATTCAGGGAAATTTCCCGCGGCGTAAGGAGATTTAGCAAAGAATTTTTTAAGGAGGAAAAAAAGGGAGATTTTACGAATATGACATAAAACGTACGGAAATTTCGCTTTTCAACGAATGTTATGTTACTAACGTAAGCACTGTGGCAGGATGATGAAAGATGGTGGTATTCTTTCCAGAATCCCAAACACAAAGTGACAAACTTTTTCTTCCACCAACCTTCCACCGTCTGGTTTGAGGATGTCATTATGCAAGATAGCACTGAAAAATTCAAAAGCACAAATATATGTTGTGAAAATATGAGCATAGTATATAATCCAGAGACACGCAGTAATGCTCTCTTTAAACAATTATATATACTCGTATATTAATAGTGAACGAAAATTAGAAAATTTTGTCTTAAAAAGGGAATTTTTAAGCATTTCTGAGGTAAATTTTAACTTGAGGACCTAGCATCACTGCACACGAGCAGCAGACTCTCCCGCGCGACTCTACTGCGGACCCACAGAGGGCAAAAATTGAGTTGCGGGGACTGCTGGCTCACAGCGAATCCGCACAGGTGTAGTGGATCGGCAAACCATTGCTGGCAATGAGTCAAGCCACACGAGCAGACTTTCCCGCGCCCGCAGAAATGGAACTCGAACTCAATGTAGAACTATTCATTAACGAAATACAAAAATATCACAAGATATGGTATTTAAAATGTGAAAATTATCGAGACAGAAATAAAAAGCGAGAGGTATGGAACAAGATGTGTGAGACCGTAGGCCTATGTGAGAAATTTAATGAAACAACAAAGAAGAAAAAAAACAGCATTATTATTACTTTATAATGTGAAAATCTAATATGTTGTGTTACTAGTGACATAGTAACACCTTAAAACTAGAGTCAAGATATCCTAATTAAGAAGTCTTAATTGTTTTGTTTTTTGTTTCTTTGGCTTTCTTTTTGCTTTGTTTTGTTTTCGTTTATCAATCCCTTGTCTGTGGTTGTCCCTGCTGTGGTGACCTTCCTTTCCCTTTTTTACTCCCTTTTTCATTTACTTATGAAATAAAGGATACGTATTATTTGATACCTCGCCGGTTTTGAATGCTCAAGGCACCGGCTGAGAGTTACGCGGCTGAGCGAATGTAATAATAATAATAATAATAATAATAATAATAATAATAATAATAATAATAATAATAATAATAATAATAATAATAATAATAATAATAATAATAATAATAAAAGTAATAATAATAATAATAATAATAATAATAATAATAATAGTAATAATAATAATAATAATAATAATAATAATAATAATAATAATAATAAAATTTCATGCAGTATTTACCTTTGATTTTCGTTTAGCATCCCTTTTCAGCAGCGAGGCTATGAAACTTTATTGCGATATTAATATATATATATATATATATATACAACAAATAGGTTTGGAAAACGACACTCCATTTTTAATGCAGTTCCTTGATGAGATTTCTTACATCACTCACTCCGGAGTGAAGGGACATTTGTAACACAGCATTATACTTTAGATCGAGGTCACGCATTATATAGCCTCTGTGCTGAAAAGGGACGCTGAAGTCCAAAAGCAACCATCAACATAATAGCATGACAGAAAAGAAAAAAAAACATCGTTTTTCGGCTGACAATTTGTCGTCCATTGTTAACGTATTAAATTTTAAAATTGTTAGATCAGGAATGCAAAAGCAAAAAAATTTTTCTAGCCCAAGAAAAAAGCTACTAGCCCACATTCCACAATAGAAATCGTTTACTTACCTTCGGTATGATATTAAATACTCGCCCGCATTCAACGGCGCCGAAATCTCTGTAAATTTGGGGGGGGGGCATTCAGATGCAGAAAGCATATATGAGGATTTTAAGACAAATTGCATTCAAATTATGCCAAATATTGTAAATTTACAAATAATATGAGGGGGCCCACATGAGCTTTGGGGGACTCGGGCCCCCTCGGCCCCCCAGGATCGGGGCCCTTGCCCGCATTATGAACAGGCAAGTGGTTATTTGCATCCCTGTATTAGATTTAACACGAACATTAGTTGAACATCATAGTACTCATGATTTAAAAAAAAAAAAAAAAAAACATGCTGGATGCGTAAGAAAAAAATGGTTCTCTTATAATTGATAATATTGTGCACATTGTTGCTATTTTAGAGATAGCAACTGAATGTTTCTTGACGTAAAGAACAACTTAAAATGTTGCTATGACACATTGCCTATGTAGCTTACAAAATAATTAGCCCATCTCTTTCTGTTTTCGTTTGCTGCATTGCCTCCTTGTAGTGTGCTACACATATTGGGGATTTTCTCAAATCCTTTTATAGTTATTTGTAAAATATTTGAACCACCTTCCTCCTGATAATCGCATTTCAATAAAAAAATGTACTTACAAAACTCCATTAGATAATCTATTTTAGGCATAAATTTTGAACTTCCCTATCCACTTAGATTGCAAATAAATAAGTGGATATTTTGATATTATATAAATGACCGCCCTTCCTCTTTTAAGAGTGGAATATACGACAGCCTTGAAACATGTCCCATTGTTTTACGTAAGAGTTCATATTCAATTTAAGAGACCCTCACACACGGCAGTGTGTGAATAAATAAAGGGAAATGTTACAATTATAGTCCCCTTTTCCCACCTTAGAAGTGGACTAAAGGGAAATTTCACTACTATAGAAAGGAATGAAATCTTTGAGTTTTACGTCCAGCGATTATGCCGGGTAGGCTAAAGGAAACGGTGAAGATGAGAATGAATGAAATGGTAGAATGAAGAAAGTGGGAGGAAACGGAAGAACCCGAGAAAACCCAAGCACACGGTGTTTGTCCACCACAAAGCCCACTTAAAGTCAGCTGGGATCGAACCAGGGACGCCACTCACCAGAGGTGAACGCACTACCACTGAGCTACCGCGACCCCACTACCATAGAAATCCCCCTTCTCCTCTTTAAGAGAAAATTTTTTAAAAACGCTGGAACCTGTGCTCCATTATTTTTATTTAGGGGTTTACATTCCGAATTTTTCATCTCTAACCGAAGTGAATACTTATATTCGGCTCTTTGGAAATAAATAAAGAGAAATTTTACTGTTACTGAATGTTTATGTGGGTGCATATCAATGGCGAGTCGTGTTAGCCTATCTGCTTTCAGGGAAGTCTCAATATTTGATTGATTTATTTTTAGTTAAAATCTTTAATGAACACTATCATAAAGGACTGTGTTGTGATAAAGTAAAATATACCAGCAGTAGAAGGATAAGTTGGGGCTGCCCTAGCTCAATTTATAATACAGCTTACTTAAACGCAAAAGAAACGGGTTCAAATTTGGGTTCAAACTAAAAATCTTGCGGCTACGGCGGGGTTTGTGTGGGTGCCGGAGCCTAGGAGCACCCACGTAGTCGGCGTGCATGCTTGGTAGAGAAAGTTTACTAGCAATAAAAGGGGCAACAGCTGACTCCTTATCGCCCCCACTGTTTAGAATTAAACTTGTGTGGCTCTGTTTGTTACTCACCAGCAGAGGAATGATGTTTTGACGACATCCTATTACAAAGACAAATTCTTACTATAAAGCCATTTGTTTGTGATTTCATTTATTTTGAAACAATTTCTAAGCGATATCTGCTTTAAATAAGATTCCTGGAAGAGCCGATCTTCCTGGTGACTATGTCGATAGCAATCGCGCCTTTGACATGGTAGGGCCAGGTTTGATTCCCGGCGGGAGTTTCAGTGGTTCGGATCACATGTTAAGATGCAAGTCCACATCCAGGGCCGTGCCGTGAGGGAGGGCGAGCGGGGTGACGGCCCAGGGCGCCGAAGTAAGGGGGCTAAAAATTCGGGAGAAAAAAGGAAAAATTGCTTGGAATGTATGTATGGAGGCGCCGCCGTATACTCTCGCCCCGGGCGCTGATTTTCCACGGCACGGCCCTGTTCACATCTCATATAAAAATGAAATCTTTGAGTTTAACATCCCGCGATTATGCCCTCTAAGCTAAGGATGACGATGATTAAGGAAAATGAATGATTATGGAAGAATTCGTGGAATGAAAAGTGGGAGGAAACGTTAGTAATTCGAGAAAACCCACAAACACGATGATGTCCACCACAAACTTGCTTGGCCAAGGATCGAAACAGGGACTCCATGCAGCAGACGTGAGCACTTTACCACTGAGCCACCTTGCACACTACGTCTCATATAGCCAGCTGCTGAACGGGACACTAAACTCATATCCATTCCAAGCCTTGGAACGCCATTTACAAACAGGTCACAACATTGAAAATGACACGATAAACTGAGGATAATTATTTCGAATCTAGAAGTTGTTTATCAATAGGTGAATTTGGTCTTCATATATGCAGTCGAAACCTCCCGCCCCGTAAAAAGATTTTTTCAGACGCCACTGACAAACAGGTCATGACATTGAGAAAGGCAGGATAAATGAATGGTTTTGATTACATATCTTCGAGCTATTCTCCCTTCTGTAGTGACTAGGGTACGAGCACATTCCTTCGGTCCACGAGGTTCCGGGTTCGATTCCGTGGAACAGCATTTGAACAACCACATCAAAACCACTTTAAACTTAGGTCTTGTTCTATATAACTTTGTTGGTGACCATGGACGTAAATACAAATCAATTGCTCTTTTCATTCTGGAACTTGAGTTTGAACTTCCGTATTTTGCGTCTTTATGCAACAACCAGGCTATGAAGGATGAGTTCTACCGTTAATGTGGACTCCGAAGTATAACCCGGACTTGAATTCGATGCATTTGGTGGGTGCACAGATTGTCAAGCAAGATTAACCCCTAAGTCGTTCCCTACCACGAGGTTTTCTTGGGTTTTTCTCATTCACACCAGGCAATGCTAGGGTGGTATCCAGTGGCGTATTTAGGGGGTGACTTCCGGGCTTAAGCCCCCCCCGAAATCTTACTTAGTATAGTAAAGTAAATGAAATATCTTGCAGAATTTTCACATTTCCAGGCAAAGCCCCTCCCGAAACAAAATCGTAAATACGCCACTGGTGGTACCTAACTTATAGGTCCCAGGCCGCTTCCTTCCTTCCTTCCCTTTCCTCGGATAGTGTGATCTTCGAAGGACGTCACCCCTCAAACGAGTTAACATGGCCATAGGTGCAGAAAGCCCAGAAATCTAAATCCTAACCCTTATCTCTCATCCAACATAATTGGAGAGCTGCGGTGGTTCAGTGGTGGAGCGTTCAACACTGTTAATGGGATCTCTGGTTCGATCCCAACTTGCGCCAAGTGGATTTTGTGGTAGACGAGCACCGCACGCGTGGGTTTTCTCCGGGTTTTTCCGTTTCCTCCCACTTTATTCATTCCAACATTTTATTCATTTCTAATCATCAGCCATCTCTTTTAGTCTAGCCGGCATAATCGTGAGACGTAAAACTGAAAGATTTCATTAGATTCTAGGTTCACGCTAACGGTACCAGGTTCATCGTTCTGGAAACTGAACTCACAATACAATTCAAACAGTGGTTTCACTCTTAAGCATACGCGGAGACTCTGAAAAAGTAACTTTAAAAAGGCGGTAAAATTTCTACCTGAGAGCATACATACTTCTTTTTATTTCTGGTGCTTTATCGTGTTAATGATCTTCTCATTGTGAATATATTTGTTTTCTTCCTTCTCTGCAATAAACATTATTTATAGCATCAAAATTATATATAATTTGTATACACGCAACTTAACGTGGAATACAAGAGCATTGAACCTGGATCTTCCGTTAAAGAATCGAGAACAAAACCATTTCGTCACTAGGAGCTTCATATATGCTGAAGGTAGCCTATTAGCAGTGGCGTATGTAGGGGAAGCTATCAAGCAACCAGAAATAAATTTGTTAGTTTTTCGCATTCCACATACAACAATCATTCTTCTTACCATTTCTAAGAATTTCATTGACTTCCATTTTCTTATGCTCTTTGTACAGAAATAATACTGTATTTGTCATATCTCATTCCATGTAAGAACCGCGTTCTTTTTTCTTTCGTCTATTCTACTTCTCTGTTTCTTTTCCTTAGTTGGGGCCGCGGTGGCTCGGTAAAGCGTTCACCTCATTGCATGTGGTCCTTGGTTCGATCCTTTATGATGGACAAACACCGTGTGCTTGGGTTTTCTCGGGATTCTCCAGTTTCCTCCCACTTTCTTCATTCCACCATTTTCTTCATTTCTCATCATCATCGTCTCATTTAGCCTAGCCGGCATAACTGTAGGACGTAAAACTTAAAAGTTTAAAGATGATGTCTTTTTCTTAGTTGTTACTTTCTTTCGTTTCTCCTATTATACTTTCAACAGTTGTTAGTTGTGATTCAAGTCGACCCTAGTCAGTAACGCCAGAACTAAGAGGAGCTGACAAGCGAAACTGGTGTTCTACACCAACTTACACGGATATCAACATAACGGGACTTTAGTTATTATAGGAAAGGAATATTTATATCGTTTACTTATAAACAAAAGGTAAATGTTTGAATAAAGAAAATCAAGAGGGAGGAATAAGTAGCCTGGGAAATTAGGTAGACTAAGAGGGTGCTTCTCTTTTCTTTTATGAATAGAATAAAAGGTTAGATTCACTACTAAATTTTTGTGTATATCATATCACATAAGATTCATCAGTCTGCAATTATTGCCATTAAAACTGCAATCAATATATTTTAATCTCGACTTGTCTCAATATTTTGTTTCAATTAAAAATGTACACAGATAAAACTGAATATTTCCATTTTTTTCTAAAATGAAATCAGAATATTCAACGTGTGTTTGCAGGAGAGTCATTTCAGATTTTCCTGGTTAGGGGGACGGTAAGGTCCTCCATCGACATACGAATTTCACGAGTTCTCCTAGTATATTAGTGGACAATCGATTAAAATATATTTAATTCTCAAATTCAAGTGGGCAATTGATCCCCTTCTTCCCCGTGTTGTGTATAGCCCCCCAAAACAAAATCCTAAATACGCCACTGCCTACTAGAAGTGACGTACGATTTGAATCATTCTGTATTTGTACATACTAACACTCAGTCATGAGTGATGACTCAGTTATTGGTGAATGTTTCAAGTACAGAAAGAACAACAAGAAAAAAACTAGTAATATCAACTAATCAATCGCTGAGCGTGCTTGAGTTTGAGTCGGAAGTTTTCACCTTGTAGAAGACTCATCAAAACTATTGACTAGCGGGAAACAGTGCTACCGCTCTGTGGAAGCAGCAGGAACTAGCCGAAGTTGCCATAGCAACCATCAGGTTTTGTACACATTTGCTCAGTATGGCGTTGGGGGACAGTGATGTGCAATGTGAGCGCTTCGATTCTTATCATATTCGTACGATCAGATAAGATAATGTGACATGACAGGAATTGTGAGTTGTAAGACTGTTCTTCTAGGCAATAAATAACAACGACAAGCTGGATCAGAGAAATATGGCGTCAATAATGCCTCCGACAACAAGTCCTACGTATACATTTGCTAGCCATCCTCGTGCCTTACTCACCAATCGGAAGAAGTACAGACATCCGCCAATTCCAAGGTAAGTGCACAGATGTTCTTATATCCGATAGTCCTTGCACTTGACATGTCGCCAAATGTTTAGTATACAGTGCGTAATTTTGAATAGAACACGCGGGTGAATTAGCCTTGCACTTGATTTTCATACACACGATCACCATGTCATGTGATTCAGTTGCATTGATGTCTTGTTAGATATTACGGATAAACTTTACAATGCCCTCTCCAGTTGATAGCCTTACGAAGACACGACAAATTACACCCGATAAATTTTAACAAAATGGATCCAAATTTCCCTAACTCTTAGGCAAACCCGACCCTACTTATCCCTACCATATACCCCTTTCAAGCGTTCCTGCTTATCGAAGCGCAGCTGGAGCATGTATTGTAAAGTTTACCCAATATTATTTCTAATAACGACAAATTAAATTACTATATGTAAATTTAATTTTAAATGCTTTATATTTAAAGTTCGTATATTGAAATTATATTACTCGAAGATACCATGCATTTATAGTATTGTCTAGAAGTAATAAAACAAATATTGACTCTGAACATTTCAATGAAATATGATCTTAATTTGCATTAGCAAGTACAACAATATTCTAAAAATGATTTTAGTTACCTAGGAATATTTGTTAAGGATTATGACAATTTTAAAGTGCATGAAGCTCATAATTCGCACACAAATACGAAGGATATGGATGGATAATCATCACGAAAGTAAATATAAATGGAATGAGATATGTATTTTATAATATTTGAAGTCAATATTTTAATTTCAAATATCAAGCAGTCATTTTATTCTCTGAATACCCCTAGTTCGAAATTGACCTTCAAATACATTTCAGTTAAGGTTGATGTTTGGAAGTCTAGATGTATACAAAGGGGCTTAGAATGGGCTCACATGCATTTAATTTTGTAGCATCCTACGAAAAATGAAGTCCTTTATCCTGGTCTAATAGCTAGCTCGCGAGTCTTCGGTGTACAGGGTCCCGGATTCGATACTCGAGCCTTGAAACTTGAGCGCGTTACGGTGTTTCTTTGGATACCAAGTCTCATACAGCCTCAGTGCTAAAAAAGGGACGCTAAACTAGCCAACGAATCAATCAAAATAATGAACAATACATATATAGTTTCAAACGGATTTAATGTTTTTACCTTTTCATTTGAAACGGTTAATTATAAATAGTTTGGCCACCTTAATCTATAGATCTGCCCACGTATATGATTTGAAAGCAAAATAATAAACGATTGTAACGTAAAGTTACAGGCCCGTATCCACGGGGGGCTAGGGTGGGCCGGCCCCCCTAAATTTTTACTGTTCCCCCTAAACTTTTCACGGTAGGCTTGCAAATGAACTATAATATGGTGATAAACTATAATATGGTTGGGTCGGGCCCCCCCTAACTTCTACCGGAGCCCCCCTACATTTTTGGGCTGGCTACCGGCCTGTAAAGTTAAGCTTCGGTTAAAAATCCAGTCACTATTATTATTATTATTATTATTATTATTATTATTATTATTATTATTATTATTATTATTATTATTATTATTATTATTATATTTATATTTTAAGTATTCACACACGGAGGTTTCGTGTATTGTTGATGCATGATGCATCCACCCAGAAGTCTTCCGATAAAACCTCATACTTGCATTCAGGCCTGTAGCTAGCCAAAAAATGTAGGGGGAAGGCGGTAGAAGTTAGGAGACCCGATCCAATTATATTATATTTGATTACCATGTTATAGTTCATTTGCAAGCCTACCGTGAAAATTTTAGTGGGGCAGTAAAAGTATATGATGCCCGGTCCCTCGTGCTCCCCCCCCCATGGATACGGGCCTGCCTGCATTCCTTTTTTCGATAATTAAAATATTAATTAGACTGAGTTATTTTTGACCAGCATGGGCGCAACAACAGGTTTCAAATTATTTATAATTTGACCACCATGGGTGCAATAATAATAATAATAATAATAATAATAGTAAATTGATTAATTTATCCATTTCTGGTATATTTTTCTAACAGAATATTTCGTGAGTGAACGAGAAAATTGACTGGTTTGTTGATCGCATGTTATAATTAAGTCCGTTTTCAATCACAAACAGATACTTTGATTGATGTTTGCAAAATTTGCGAGATGTGCAGAAAATATTATTTTTTGATAGAAAATGAAGTGAAGTTGTGAATAGTTGATGTCCGATAATCTTAAGTTAATGTCCTAAGATTTTCTAAACTAGAAGTACGTTGCCATCACCGAGAATCGAGTTGAGTTGAGTTGATTTTTAGTTAACGTCCCGTTCAGCAACGAGGCAATATGAAACGGGACCTACTGATTAACGTGGAATCCGAACCCCAGGAGCTCCTGCCGGGAATCGGACCTGGGTCTCCCACGCCATCATCGAGAATCGAAGACGTTATCAAACAGCCAAAAGAACCATGTCTTCCACGCCATAATCGAGAATCGAACACTTAAATGTTAAGTTGAGTGGGGATAATTTTTAGCATTAACTAGCTCAGTAATTCTCAACCAGGCCCGTATTTAGGTAAGTGCTATTCTGTGCTCGAGCACAGGGCGGCAAACTTTTGGATTTTTTAAAAAAAGATTCACAATAAACTAACATTTAAAACTTGCAACGCAAAGAGTCGTGCGCAAACGCGAGAAAATATGTTAATGTGTTTAATTCGCTCTAATTACAGTAGTTACTAATAAGCTAGCTTATCTGATTACTTTTAAAAAGTCATCCTCTCCCACTCCTACCCCAAGGGGCGAGGATGAAATTGAACATCATGAAAACTGATACCGTTAAACTCAGCGACCTGGAAAACTATGAATTCAACACTAATATCTGTCGTTTGCGATTACTTTTAAAATCTTTCCCTTTCCCTGTGGAGTGGAGTATGACCTTGAAGTTGAATTGGATTAAAACCGTCACTATTCACCTCAGCGACACGGAAAACTATGAATTGAAATCAAATATTGGTCATATTCGATTATTTTTAAAATGCTCGTATGTTGTTCTTATGGAGAATTTGCACCCCCGTACCTCAGCTCAGGTGTAACCTAGGGACCTGGAACAGGTCATTTGACCATTTCTCTGAGAGCTTTAAAATATCTTAAAAATTTATGTTTCTATCCATTATGGTTCTCGAGTTGGTGTTACAGACAGACAGCTTATCGTATTAGTAACATAGATGCTATTAAACCATTTCTGACGGTGAATAATCTAAACAATTATTTTTTTTTTATCAGTTATCACCAATAATTATTGGAGCATCACAAAGACGTCCATCAATGAATGTCAGCCAATCCCAGCTTCAAAATCACGTCCCCATTCGATCTCTATACGCTACTATGTCTCTCTCTCTGTGGACTCGGGTGTCGATCCCCTTCCACTTCCTGTGGGTCGGTATCGGTGACGGCTTGTTTCCTTGTTTGAGATACAAGTTTGTGGGGGGGGACGGCAAATTATTCAGAGCACAGGGGGCGCACAATATATAAATACGGGCCTGTTCTCAACCGATGTGTCGCGACACACTGCTTTGTCACGCACTTCCCTAAGGTGTGTGGCGTATTTTTACAATTTAAAAATCATGAAGAATTTAATAATAATTAGTTAAACTCGAGACAGACTGTACCAGTCAACACCTCCAGCGGTAGCAATAATACTCAGTGCTATATAGAATCATTATAAAAATAATTCGTTTCACTATCATAATAGATATTATTATTATTATTATTATTATTTATAATAAAAATATCAAACAAATATGTCGCTATGTCCTGGACGGTCAGTAAAGTATGCCATCAGTCAGAAAAGGTTGTGAACCACTGGAGTTGCAGGCGCGCATACAGAAATTTTTGTTGGTAGGGGTCCAAATTTTTTCGGGGGTCCAATTTTTTTGGAAGGAGGGGTCCAATACTATCAGACACTACGTCTATGTATAGTATTAAACTGGTGTCATTCTACGCTCGAAAAGTATTGCTTCTACGTATGTTCTCAAAAAAAAAAAAAAAAAAAAAAAAACAACTAGATTGTTTTTATAAGAAAAGAAAATGTGCAGATGAAATGGAAGATTAAATGTATACTACACCAGTCTCTGCTAAACAATATAGTTTTAATAAGAAAGTGTATAAATGGATGTCGAATTACGAAGTTTTTAAGGTTGAGAGTCGGTGGACTCCCCCCCCCCCCTCGTGGGTGCACTCCTGACTAGCTGTAATTCTCGTTCTTCTAATGGTTTATGGAATATAATAAAAGTATATTTGAAGTGTGCTTAACTCTTTTAGGATCCGTATTTGAATTTATAACAACCCAGCTCAATCCGAGTGATAATTACAGTTGAGTTGATTTTGAGTTTAACGTCCTGTTCAGCAGCGAGGCTATATGAGACATGGACCTACTGATTAACGTGGAATCCGAACCACATGAGCTCCTGCCAGGAATCGAACCCGGGTCTCCCATGCGAAAGGCGTGTACGCTAATCGCTTAGCCACGATGAAACTCGAGTGATAACTACAGTATGTTCACAAATTCATTTCAAACGCAGCCAGTGTTCTTTGCCAAAAAGTTTCTCAAAAACCCACTTCTCTTTAACAATTACGTAATAGACATGGTTGATCTCTATGTGTAGGTTTTTGTTATTAAATTCGTTGTTGTATGGTAGTTCATGTTTAGTGTCCCTTTGTATTAATGTGTTTATGTAAATCGTGGCTCAGCAGGTGACTATAGGATCCGATAAGTGAAATGAAATGGAATCTCTGAGTTTTATGTCCCACGCTTATGCCGGTTAGTCTAAATGAGACGGTAATGATGAGAAATGAATGCAATGGTGGAATGAAGAAAGTGGGAGGAAACGGGAGAACCCCGAGAAAACCACAAAGTCCACACGGCGCGAGCTGGGATTGAACCAAGGACCCTAAGTACCGGAGGTGAACGCTCTACCACTGAGCCACCTCGCCCCCTTATCCATTATTTGATACACGTATGTTTACTTGATCAATTGATTATAGTGTAATGCCCTTTCCGTACTGAGGTTACATGAAGAAGAACGTATTGGTTAAAAGGGGATTTTAAACTAATACTCGGATTTTCGTTCTAGGCAGATATCACAAGTGGAGATCAAACCAGGTACGACATGCGCAGAAAGCATTTATTAATCATTTGGCTACAAATAGTATCAAGTAAAAGTTCGCACTGGGTGCTACTTCCATTAAGTGTTGGGGCTGCAGTGTTTGAGCGCTTACCTGTGGTGTGTAGGGTTCTTGGTTCGATCTCAGCTCGTGGCAAGAGCGCTTTGTATTGCTTGTGAGATCTTAATCTGGTCTTCTATGTAGCAACTAGCAAGCTCTAGAATGAGTAGTGCATCCCACAGATTAGTCGCAACTAACTTTATAAACAAGAGTGTTCATCTCCCCAAAGGGTTTAAGCGAAACTTCATATTTACTATTAACTTCCCCAAATTCCTCTTTCCCATCGAGATTTACAATTATGTCCTCAAATATGCCTTTTCTCCTTTATATTTATCATTTACAGTTAGATTGTATCATTTTCAATAAAAGAATCAGCGGTTTAGTTGAACCGGAACGAACCAGAATGTTGTTACGGAAAATATTTGTCTTAGATATACTGTAATTCAGAACAAATTAGCTCGTAAGCCGTGTATATTATTATTGGTGTGTAAGCCGTTCTTGTAAACATTTTCTCCAGCCAAATTGCTGGAAAGCAGGCGCTAGGAATGCGCACGAGACGAGTCGAGACAGGATTTTCGTGACAAAATTCGAGTCGAGACACGGCTCTTCCAATAGAGAAATATACATTTTTCGAGTCGAGACATCACTTTTACAGCACATTTTCGAGACGAGACAGCCACAAATCTTGTCTCGTGCGCATCCTTAGCAGGCGGCAGCCAGAAATTTTTGTTGGTCCAATATTGCAAGCTACTACGTCTATGGAGTATTGAACGAGTTTAATTCTGTATCCGAAAAGACGATAAGTAATTGTAAAATACTTCCACCTATATTTTCAGGGGAAAAAGTGATAGAACTAGATTGTTTTTATAAGAGAAAGAGTACAGATGAAATGTAAGATAAAATTTTCATGTTACATCAATCATTTCCTTGTTAAACAAGTAGAGTTTTATTATAGTATTATAGTATACTTTATACTTCCACCTATATTTCCAGAAGAAATAATAGAACTAGATTGTTTTTATAAGAGAAAGAGTACAGATGAAGTGTAAGATCAAATTTTCATGCTACACCAATCATTTCCTTGTTAAACAAGTAGAGTTTTATTATAGTATTATAGTATACTTTATACTTCCACCTATATTTCCAGAAGAAATAATAGAACTAGATTGTTTTTATAAGAGAAAGAGTACAGATGAAATGTAAGATCAAATTTTCATGCTACATCAATCATTTCCTTGTTAAACAAGTAGAGTTTTATTATAGTATTATAGTATACTTTATACTTCCACCTATATTTCCAGAAGAAATAATAGAACTAGATTGTTTTTATAAGAGAAAGAGTACACATGATGTGTAAGATCAAATCTTCATGTTACATCAATAATTTCCCTGTTAAACAAATATAGTTGTATTGCGAAAGTGTTCAAATGTTAAGTTGAATTAGGAAGTTTTCGGAGGGGGTGGAGGGGTTTAGGGGCGATGGCAGGGGTGTAGCCAAGGGGGGGACCCATCGGGGCCGCCCCCCCTCCAAATGGTTTCCTGGCGCCCCCAAATGACCAGCTTTTAAAACATCATAGTAAAATTATCTCGCTTCATTCATTTCAAAGTAACAAAGTTCATTGACAATTAATAACTTATGGTAAAATAGTAAGGAGAAATGTTTTTTTTTTTTTTTCATACCGATCGAAAAATAGTATAGTATCTCTTCCTTATACCAATCGAAAAATAGGATACTTTTTTTTTTTGTGACAGCAGTTTACACAATTTACTGCGATTTATATTTGACAGTTTGAAGACAAACGTTTTAACAAGGTACCACAAATACAGCCAAAGGTATTAAACTGATTTGTAAGTACAGTATATTTTTATATGCTTTAACAAGTGTTTTAAAAGACATAGAGGATGGAAAATTTGGCAAGAAACAATGCTTTTATTCAATTTGGATTTCATTCGCTCTCTCTTTTATTTCTATTCAGTGTAACAAAATAATTATGTTTTTTAGTCACGAATAATAAATATTTTTGTCAGGAAACCGTAAAGAAATTAAGTGAAATTTCAAAGAAAATCAATCTTGTGTAGATAGGTTTTGTATACAAGGTCTTAAATTTAAATATAAAGGTAACCAAGAAAAGTTTTGTTGCTTTTTCACCTACCACCTTCGAACATCGATACGTCACCTAACCTGGAAGATCAAAAATAGTCCCCATCAGCATCGACGACCTTCTGAAAACGTTCTGGAAGGCCATGGAATCCATCGCGGTAGAACTTGGGCCGTGAAACGAAGAAAGTATCAGGTGCATTTTGGACTTTTACTAGGGATTGGCGTCCTCTAAGGTGATTGTTCAAAGAATGGAACAGGTGATAATCGGACGGTGCAATACCCGGGGAATATAGTGGTTGCAATATTGTTTCCCATTCCAGGCGGAGAATGGTGTCCTGAGTCATCCTAGCCACGTGGGACTTAGCGTTGTCCCGTAAACGAGGACGCATTTGCAATTCAGAAGCGATGGCTCCCGAGTTTTGAGTTTTTGTTGAGCACAGCTCAACTGATGACACTACACAGTTGCATTGATACTCTGACCAGCTGGTAGCAGTTCCCGATGCACGATGCACCAAACACACAGAAGGACCTTCTTCTGGTACAATGCTGGTTTCGGCTGTTTTGAAATCGTTTCATGGGGTGCTAACCAATGATGACGGCGCCGTGGAGCTTCGTATAGGACACACTTTTTATCACATGTCAACGCCCTGTCCAGAAATGGCTCCGAAACAGTAAATAAACACAGGGACTACCGCATTGCCTTCTGGCCCGGAGTCAAAATATGTGAGACCCATTGACCCAACTTGTAGTGCTTCACAAGTTGATGGATGTGCTGCCGAATGGTTTCTCCACACACTGAATTGTAGTCCCAGTTCCTCTTTGTACATGAGTTGGTCTTCTGGCACGTGGTGTTTTCGGGTGTTTCGTCATCGTCCTTAAACTTGTTAAACCATCGCTGCAATGTCCGCGTCGTCACGACACCTCACCAAAGGCCTGTCTGTCCCGCTACAGCGGCGTTTGACCTCCATTTGAACTCGTTCAGCATACATGCTCTTATGACGCTTTGTGGATGTCCCATGTTCCCTCTGTCTTTACGCAAGTTCACGGTGTGTCTGAATTGCCACAACCAGGTAGTATGTTGGATATACCCACACCAACAACTGACGTTCGCCTTATCTCCACTCGCATTCAACTCACGGTGTGAGGTCCAATTGAACACAGACTTGCACGAAAAGGGACAGAACTTTCTTGGTTACCTTTATAGTTATGCCCAAAAGTATAGCGTTTGGTCCCGGGCAGTAGTTCTTGATTAAGCATAATAAAAACTATCTTGAATATAATTTATGAATAATAATAATAATAATAATAATAATAATAATAATAATAATAATAATAATAATAATAATAATAATAATAATAATAATAATAATAATAATAATAAGCTACAATAGAGTTTTTAGTTTTCCAGAAGAAAACCAAAATTTTTCTTTCTTTCAGACCTCAAAAACACTAGCGGCAACACTTTTTTTTTTGTTTTGTACATTGTAGCTGCCCCCCTCAAAACGACGGCCCCCCTACACAAACCTGCTGGCTACACCCCTGGGCGGTGGACCCATTCATAGGTACGTTGCTGAAAAGATTGTCTATTCAAGCAAGGGAGCCGATTTCTCTGTAAATTTGGGGGGCCCATTCAGATGCAGAAGGTATATATATATATATATATATATATATCAGGCTTTTAAGACAAATTGCACTCAAATTATGCCAAAAATTGTATATTCATAAATACAATAAGGGGGCCCACATGAGCTTTGAGGGGCGGGCCCCCAGGATAGGCGCCCTTGCATTCAAATAATCTCATAGCCACAAACTGTGCCGTGGAACCCTTTTATAGACATCCCTGGTGCTAGGATGAAAATTTCCCTTCGAACTGCAAAGTTAATTCTACTCACTGAAAGAAGTGAGACCATCATTCGCGAAAACGAGTGAAAAAAATCATTGAAGAAAAAGAGAAACCCTTTTTCAAATATTACAACATTAGTAAATCTGCATAATGATATTTCAACCAACACGCCATCTTTCCGTTTCGTCGATCACGGATTTTTTTTTTTCTTTTTAAATTTCTTACTTTTCAAAACGAACACCATTTTTCAAAACAATAACAAATAAAGATTTGTATACACTGTATTAAATTTTACGAATTGGATTTACCTGAAATGAATTATAATTCAGCAGTCTTCAATTGCGAGCTATCAATAATTAGAATTTATAAGCTATTTACATTAATGAAATATGTATTGAGTTTATAGAAATCGCCACGCGTTATTATTGATTGGGCTTAAGAATACAGCTTTCGAGAAATGGAATATTTTTTTTATTACTTACAAAGCAGAGCTTGAATTATCCTAAAGTTATTCAGAGTAATTCAGATTTTATGGTGAATCTCTCACGGACTGTGAAGTTTCTAGGACAAAAAGGGCTCTCTTCTGTTTTCATCACGCCAATTGTATGAAGAAAAAGAGGTCAATAACAGGCGTCTGATCTTGCCACAAAAGTTAGGACAGTTGTGTATCACGATTCCATTTCACCCTCAACTTACGTTTTAATTTTAGTATCAATAATGTTTTTTGTTCACGAATATCGTTAAGCTTTATAATAAAGAAGAAAATATTTAAATTCCCATACACTATATGCATTCCACTCTTTGTTTGTCGGGGGCGCGGTGGCTCAGTGGTAGAGCGTTCACCTCTGATGCTTGGGGTCCCGGGTTCGATCCCAGCCCCCGCCAAATTAACTTTGTGGTGGACAAACACCGTACTCGTGGGTTTTCTCGGGGTTCTCCCGTTTCCTCCCACTTTATTCATTCCACCATTTCACTCATCTCTCATTATCACCGTCTCCTTTAGCCTAGCCGGCATAATCGTGCGACGTAAAACTCAAAGATTTTTCTTTGTTTGTCCGTGTTCAAGAGATTATGTAACCCGAGAAGAAATTACGAATAGCGGGTTGTATAAAGTGTCAGGAGTTTAATAAATTATTCGTAAAGTACATATACACCCTCCATTCCAAAAGAAACCGAAAGTTTTAAAAAAACAAAAAAGCAATGTACATTTTGGAACAAATCATTTTTATTAATCAATGTATTCCCCTTCTGCATCGATACACATATTTGCACGCTCCAACAAGTTGTCAAACGACTTCTCCATGTCCTTTATTGGAATGGTCTTTAGGACGGCGGTCGTCGCCTTCTCAATGGCATCAATCGATGCGTGCCACTTTCCTTTCATCGCCAAATGCAGTTTCGGGAACAGATAGAAATCGCACGGAGCGAGATCTGGTGAATAGGGCGGATGATGCAACCGAATAAAGTGATTTTTGACCAAAAATTCAGTTACAAATCGCGAACGATGTGATGGTGCATTATCGTCCAAAAGAGTCCAACTGCCGATTTCGCGATATTCGGGCCGAATACGACGAATTCTTGTCAGCAAACGCTTCATGACGCCCAAGTAAAACTCTCCAGTGACTGTCTGGCCGGGCTGAACAAATTCTTTGTGGATAATTCCTTTTGAATCGTAAAAACAAATCAGCATCACCTTAACTTTTGACTTCACCAAGCGACTTTTTTTGGGTGTTCCTTCATCCGGCGCTCTCCATTCAGCACTTTGCCGCTTTGTTTCGGGCTCATATTCAAAACACCACGTCTCGTCACCAGTTACAATCGATTTCAAGAAGTTTCGATCCTGCCGAGCACTTTTAACGATGTCTTTGCAATGCGCAATTCGATCAACTTTTTGGTCTTCGGAGAGTTTGTGTGGTACAAACCGCGAATTAACCTTCTTAAGGCCCAAAACTTCGGTCAAAATGCGGTATGCGGTTGTTTGAGGAATGCCTAATTCCATTTCAATAACTTTCACCGACGATTGTTTGTTATGTTTGATGAATTCACGCACTTTTTCGATGTTTTCTTCCGATAATCCGGTTCTGGGACGGCCTGATCTTTCGTCATCATCCAGCGTCTCTCTACCCGATTTGAATCGCCTGAACCACTCGTAAACTTGCGTACGGGATAGACACTCATCACCATATGCATTTTGTAGCATTTGGTGCGTTTCACTAAAAGTTTTACCCAGTTTAACACAAAACTCAATTGCAGCTCGTTGTTTGAAACTCATTTTCCGACCGATGTACACAACACACTGACAGTTGAAACGCAATAACTTTGTTGCCGTGCATCCAAATGTCATGACATTTATACCAGTTGTCAATGAGGGACTACGCCATCTACCGGTAAAATATTACAACAGATGGCACTAGTGATACTATTTGTTTTCAAAAGTTCGGTTTCTTTTGGAATGGAGGGTGTAATTGTCTGTGATCAAGAGTCTCAGGTGTTTATTCAATTATCCATACATTACATATAATTATCTGATGTATTTGTCTGTGATCAAAATGTTATGCAATCCGAAATAAAATTATGAATAGCGATTTGTATACCGTCTCAGGCGCTTATTCAATTATCCTATAGTCCATATAATTCTCTGTTGTGTTTTTCTGCCTTAAATTTGACTTGATATTTAGTTCAGCGTCCCTTTCAGCAGCGAGGGTATATGAGACGTGGATCTATAGTTTAACATGGGATGCGAACCATATGAGCTCCCACAGGAAATCCCGAACCCCGCTTTCTTACGACAAAGGTGCGTGCGCTAACCACATAGTCACGAGCGGGCTTTGTTCGTCTGTGGTCAATGATCTCAGGTGTTTATTCAATTATCCGTTTCTCTAATGGGTTTGTGTGGTCCGGAAGTTATGCAATCTGAAAGGCAATCATGAATAGCGGGTTGTATAAAGTCTCAGGAGTCTAATCAATTATTATCTATACAGAGTACATATAATTTTCTGTTGTGTTTGTCTGTGGTCAAAAAAATGAAATGAAATGAAATTTTTGAGTTTTACGTCCCACGGTTATGCCGGCTAGGTTAAAGAGACGGTGATGATGAGTAATGAATATAATGGTGGGATGAAGAATAGTGGGAGGAAACAGGAGAACGCCAAGAAAATCCACGGACACGGTGTTTGTCCACCACAAAGTTCACTTGGCGGGAGCAGGGTTTGAACCCGAGACCCCATGCACCAGAAGTGAACGCTCAACCACAGAGCCACCGCGGCCCTACTCTGTGGTCAAGAGTCTCAAGTGTTTATTCAACTATCATATACTCTGTACTATATATAATTCACTGATGTGTTTAGCTATGGTCAAGATGTAGTGTTTTGATGTGATCTCTCCCCTGTATTTACCTAGAAGTTATCATGAGGGAGGTGCTAGAGGATATGGTGGCAGGAAAGAGAGGGAGGGGCGAAGGAGTCTATAGTTGATGGACGATATCAAAACAGGAAAATCGAACGTGAAGACGAAGAGAATAGCGGAATATAGGAAGCATGGAAGCTTCTCTGTTGTGCCAATAATGGTGGAATATGTATGATGATGATGATGATGATTTGCCTACCAATGATGTGGATTAATGTAGCAGACAGATATACATACAAAAACATTCAGTTCTATATGTAAGATAGCCTAGAGTTGTATTAAATATACTTACAATGCTTCCTACTAAGATCTCGTGCCAGCGACGCAACTAGGCTAAAAGTCGCCTGGGGCAAGAAGTTACCTTAGCGCCCTTGCAATTAACCAAACCAAAACGATCCCCGACTATACCTGGTACTGGCATCACACAGTAATTCTTCTATTCCGTTTTTTCTTCAAGTGGTAAAGCTTGATTTCAGAACTGTAGTACATAATTGAATTTGTACTACAAGATAAACACCAAATTATTAGTATTTGATTGCCAAATGATCTGAGAGTAGCTGGCTCGACATGTTATTATAGTCTTATCAATATAATTGCAAATCACAGTTTTTTTGAATAATATCGGGATGTGCATATGTGTAGAATCAATCAACAATCTCTTGGTTTAGAATATAATAGTTATGACAAACAGTCAAGCTGTTGTCTCGAGTATTATACTCGGACATTTTTCAAAGCTCTTAAATCGATGTAAGTTAAACGAAAACACAAAAAACTGGAACTAAAATTTATCTTTGTGGGCTCTTTTGGCTGCAAAAATTTTACAATGTCCTCAAAAGATAGCTTTGAAGCTAACTTATGCTCTATGGATATGATCCTAAGGTTGGAGAGTCGTTGTTGTCCCGTTAAGTTTCTAAGATATTTTTTTATGACTTTTAGTTTGCTAACTCCTTTCCTTGCCTTATAGTGAAAATACATATTTGTCCAGTTTTGCGCCCCCAATCCGGTGCCCACCTTAGTCATGTCACTGGCATGTGCCTATGTGGATAGTGTACACGTGGAAGATCCGACTTCGATTTCCGACGGGCTTTCATGTGGTTCGAATCTTACGTTAAACTGTAAGTCCATGTTTCGTATAGCCTTGCCGCTGAAAGGGACGCTAAACTCAAATCAACAATCAATTCTACTAAGTATTTTACTTTAGTTCACGCTGCTTTTTTTTTTTTTTTTTTTTTTTTTCAGAATGTTCAAGGTCTTGTAACATAGAGTTCAGGTGCTCGTGAACACGATCAATTAGATATACTCTCACGAAGACAGCTAATATACATAGGAATATGTGGAGATACACATAACAATTATAAACTTATATATGTGGAGATAAGAATAGATAGAGGTTTCGAAACATAGTTTTCTTTGAACCTGCGATAAAGATCGGGGGCAAGTTTTGGTTTAATCAAAAAAATGTAGGTCATTCATGATGTGTTGCATGTTGCTCATCATCCGAAAGGATTGCTCCTTGTGTAGCCAGAGTTTATTTATTCCCTCCTCCTTTCTACAGTCGATTGTCTGTTGTGTTTGGCGGTCAATGAAACAGTCGATTGTGGAGTAATGACGTCAGTGTTTTGGGACTCTTCACGGGATTCATTTCATAAAGAAACTCGGGTACAAACACGAGGCTTATAAAAACATACATTAATACTATTTTTATATCTATTAAAGTTATATGAATTTGTTTTAATCGAAGGGCAGTAGTTTTCAATGAAGAATTACAATATAGTATATATATATATATATATATATATATATATATATATATATATATATATATATATATATATATATATATATATATATATATATATATATAGGGTGTTCAAAAATGGCGCCCACGGACAACAGAGCACTATTCTACAGGCCAAAATAAAGCGAAACTGTAATATGATGGAATGTCCTCTGGGGCCTCCTTCAACCGCTATGGAAAATCAATATGGCAACATTGCATATTAACTTGGAACCATTAGTATTGCTCTACAAATCCATGCTCGAATGCGACACGACAAATTTGTCCAGTCTCGTGGACAACACTAGTTCACCCAAATCTTAGATCTCAAGCACTAATTTAGTGTTAGATGATTCTTATAATAAAAACTATCAATTGGTAAATGATCGTACCAGGGGCGGATTCAGGTCGGACTTCTGTGTGTGTGTGGGGGGGGGGGTTGTACTACTGCTACTTAGAGCTACTTTTAAGAGCTCCAAACTCTGAGATGAGTTATATATATATATATATATATATATATATATATATATATATATATATATATATATATATATATATAATAAGAAAGTTTCCTCTTCTGGGTGGCGATCGCCCCCCTGGATCCGCCACTGGATCGTACGAACGTAACGAAGAGTAATTATCAACGTTTAATGATACACAAGTTATTACACTATATAGCCCAGTAATAAGTATGGTTTAAATGTTATTATATCATACTCTTCGTGAACCTAATTTAAAAAACAAATAGAGGGCATAAATTTTAAACGTGAACTTACAAAGAGACAAGAAACGAAAAAAGAATTCCGATAATCGAGTCAAGACGAGGCGAGACGAATTTTTCGACCCTCGAAAAGAAACGAGAAGTTGTCCAAAATTCACGAGACGAGGTAGAAAAACCTTATCTTTTGTCTCGTCTCGTGCGAAACACTACTATTGACCTTTTGTTAAATAAGAAGAGCTGTTTTTTTTTTTTTTTGTGCTGATTATGGTTTTAAACAGACATCTAAAAATAAAGTGTTGAACTATATAGGTAACTTATATGTATATATAATATTATGGAAATCATAGTAGATAAATTAATGTGCAGTCAGACAAAAGTTCTTTCTGTTTCGTAAAATTTTTTGGTGGAATAACGGTGCAACGTACATAGTTTCACCGAGTTTCAAGGGTGAAACGTACAGAAAATTTCATTCTTTGTAATTTATTGAAAATTGTACTCAAATTGTCCTTCCATGCTGAAGTTATTTACGAAACTAATTTCATGAAGCGGAAAGAAGTTTTGTCACTGACTGTACTTTGGAGTATATAGTTACTGTTTCAAATTATCGTTCCCCTTAAAAATAAATCATGGCATAAAATGTGGAAAATGTAATTGAATTTGACATTACGCAAAAATGAGGGAAAGCGACTGGAAGCTTTCAAAATGTGGGTGTGGAGAAGAATAGAGAGAATTAGTTGGGTCGAGAGAAAAACGAATGAGAAGGTATTAGATATGGTGGGTGAAAAAAGATCAATTTTAGATATTACTGTATTAAGAAGAGGAAGAGAAATTGGTTGGGACATTACCTAAGAAGGAACTATATCATGAGGAACGTGCTAGAGCAGTGCTATTCAACCGGGGCTACGCGAAGATGTTTCTGGAGGTGCATAATCCTAAAATAAGCATATTTTCAATATTTATTGAATTAGCATAGTTCGAGATATTTTTTTCTTTCCAATGGTTTCTCTGCGTTAAAAATGAAGCACGTAAATGGCTTGAATCCAGAATCAGCTCTGATTCTCGTACGTTTGAAGATTCGACCAAGAATCGAGGAGCTGGCGTCCCGAAAACAAGGTCAGTCATCTCATTAACAGGTTAGTTCTAACGTTACTTTTAGTTTTTGAATTTTTAACGTTGTCCTCAGTGTGCGAGTTATCAAGGAGGATAAGGGAAGAATCCCCCTCAGTAGAACTGGATGTCTCTCATATGTTTTGAAATTCCCATGTTAACTGTTTTCGAATATGCATTTTATCCCCCTGTAGATAGTCTTTTGATTGGCACACTGATTGTCCTTTTTTGGATCTCTATTTGTTCCCCTTTTTAATCAACAGAACATGTGCATTAACTTTAATAAGTTAATTTCGATTTAATTTCTTTTAAACTGCTTCAGGAGCAGACAATTGAATGGCGAACTGTGTCTAGGGGTATGCGAGAAAATAAAGGTTGAATAGCACTGTGCTAGAGGATATGGTTGTAGGAAAACGAGGAAGGCGGCGAAGGAGACTCCAATTGATGGACGATATCAAAACAGAAAAAATGTACGTGAAGAGAAAGAGGTTAGCGGAAGCCCGTGGAGCATGGAAGCTTCTCAGTTGCGGCAAGTGACCTGCCAGTAAGGGCAGAAAACCTATGATGATAATACATAAAAAATGGAATTTAGTATTTCAAAATACATGAAGACATAATTTATATTACGGAGACAGTTTTCTAGTTAAGCATTCATGTTGCATGTTATAAGTCCATGACCTCTTGTGACAGATCTAATTAAAAAGGACTGCTCATATTTTTCCGTATTCTCTTTCAAAATCGAACTCTTGCTATGTGATTTCGCTATTCAAAGACACTAATTGGAAAGTGTTTAATCAGCTTACTTTAATTATCTCTTTCTTGTTTTGTAAGTTACGTAGAATGCTTTGAGTGAGAAACGTATATTGAAGAGTTTCATGCTAAAAATATACACAAGTACTGTATCTAGTAAGAATAGTATATGCTCACTCTTTACGGATTCCACTAAAATACGGATTTTTAGTAAGAGTTGCCGGGTGTTTTCTTTTCATTTTGGTAAATAAAACATTTATCCCTAGGAATCCCAAGGATGTAGCTCTTCGAACCCACAAGGAGGCTTTTGTTGAAAACTTAAAAAAAAAAAAAATCAGTCAGTTGTACATTTTAGTTATTTGTTAGTTGTAGTTACTTAGAGAATTTGCAATAGTGTACTTTGAATGGATGTTGACCGTTTGAGTAGCAGTGTGCTCGAACTCGGTTGGACTTTATCTATCCCTCTCGTCCCGTCGTAATTAGCGAAGATAGAAACATTTTCACTGTAAAAGTGGTGCTGACACAAATTCAATCCACTAAGTCGTTAGGAGAAATAGGTGTTCTAAGTTCCAGACAACCAAGGGAATTTTCCCAGAAAGCTCTAGACAAACTGAATGGACAGGAAGCCTTAAACCTCCAGGCAAGCTAGGAGGCTTGGGTTAGGTTAGAACTCTCAGAGCTCCAGGCAAGCTAAGAGACTTGGGTTAGGATAGAACTCTCAGAGTTCCAGGCAAGCTAGAAGGCTTCGGTTAGGTTACAACTCTCAGAGCTCAGGTAAGCTAAGCAACTTGGGTTAGGATAGAACTCTCAGAGCTGCAGACGAGCTTAAAGACTTGGGTTAGGATAGAACCCTCAGAGCTCCAGGCAAGCTAAGAGACTTAGGTTAGGTTAGGAACCCTCAGAGCTCCAGGTAAGCTAAGAGAGGAGAGTTGACCAGCGGAAACTGATGTCGATTGAGGTGATGCATGGAATTTTATACTTTCCACCGAGCAGTGATGACGCTGGTGTTTCTCTTGCATCACATGACTAAGTGGTGACGATGATTCCTGTTATCTGCTTCATATAATAAATTGTAGTAGAAGAGCACGAGGTTTTGTTTATAAATAAAAGGCACATGTTGGTATCTACAAATACAGACCACGTGTAGGATATTCAATAATTTTGAAAATTACATCATAAAAGAAAACAAACTTTCCTTAACGATGGTTTAATTGATAGCTCGTGTGACTGGTGTGCGAGGTATCGAGTTCGATTCCCGGTGCGAGAGCAACGAAAGCAGTACAGTAGTTTAGATCCCACTTGAAACTGTAGTTCTTGACCTATATAACTTCACTACTGACCTAGAACATAAGTACACACTAATCAATGTGAAATAAAACAATATCTCTCTATAGGTAATACAGTTTCAAATTAGATTAAAAAAATAAAAACTTTACTGAAAATTTGAAACGTTCCAAATGTATTAAAAACTAATTGTTCACACAATTTATTATTTTTTTTTCTGTGGAGACATGTTACTCTTTTGATCATATGGTGTGCTTATATTAATCGTATTTACCGGGAATAGAATAGTTCCGTAGCATTTGAAGTGAGATCAGTAGTTTCAAACAGTTTTAACAACAGTCCTTCACTCAAGTTACTATCGTGCAAGGAGAAACTCTAGTTAATGATTTGTAAAACTGGCTTAGAGGATGAAGTTCAACAGAATGGCGTGAAAGGTATTTAAGTGTCTGATAATATAGACTGTTAACATATGAGGTAGTCTAAAAAGTGTTAAGCCTTTTGCACACGAAATGATGTAAATGTTTCAAATCCCAAAATATATGAGACGCGCCTGACGTCATTTGGCAGCTGACGGTTGAAGCTATAAGATATGCTACATTGACTTGATCTCTAGTCTTCTGTTGCAAGCGCTGCTATCGGCAGAAGGAATTCCACTCGCTTTCTCTCGCTTAGCAACAACTGAACCCTTATTGGCTCAACGCGTGGGTGTGTGAGGGTGTGAGCGTTAGTTCGCATTTTTGCCACGGCTCAAGACATTTTAGCAGCACAATAGTAGATCTGCGAAAATTGCTTTGATTCTTATAATCAGACGAAACGTATTGCGCTACACAAAACGGTGCTACTATACATGTAGGAGCAAATGCTGTGCAGGTGTTTGGAGACATGTGTGTGTTGTCAGCCAAAGTATGGTTCAGTCACTTTTGTTCTGGAAAATTTCGATGTCCAACATGCTCATCGCAGTAAGCGATCAATCACAGCAAAAGTGGATTGATAATATGGGAAAAGTCGAGCAAGACTAGCACGTGAGCAGTTATGACATCACCAATGACTTAACAGTGTTAAACCATTTGGGTAAAGCGGGTTACAAAAGGAAGTTTGACGTGACGTGCCACACGATCTGACTCAAAAACATCTACTCGATCTAATTTGCGAATCTCTACTGAAACGCAACGAACTCGACCCACTTCTGGGTCCGTGGTGGCTCAGTGATAGAGCGTTCATCTCTGGTGCTTGGGGTCCCGGGTTCGATCCAAGTCCCCGCCAAGTGAACTTTGTGGTGGACAAACACGGGTTTTCTCGGGGTTCTCCCGTTTCCTTCCACTTTCTTCATTCCACTATTTGATCATTACTCATAATCACCGTCTCTAGCCTAACCGGCATAAGCGTGGGACGTAAAACTCAAAAGATTTCATTTTCGAGCCATTTCTGAAGCGGTTGAACGCGAGTGAATTGAATAACCTACGGCAACAATGTACGAAGAAGATCGTGGTCGAAGCGAGGAAAGCTCTACAGTCTGTGACAAAGTCCGCACTGACGCCAAGAAAGGTTATGCTGTGCGTTTGCTGGGCAACGTGCATCACGAGCTACTGCCACCGGATCTTTGCTGTCTACAATTAGCGCGAGTGGACCTAGCAATTTAAAAGAAACTACCGGAACTGATCAACAACAAGGGTGATCACACTGACAAATGCCAGACTGCGTACATTTTTAACGACCCGTTAGAAGTTGTAAGAACTTGAGTGGGAGATTTTAATGCGTCAACCATATCTATAACCCAGAAGTCTGTGAAAACCACTTTCCACACTTTTTTTTTTTTTTTTTACGAGAAACAACCGAAGTTCTAGAGCGATTGAATTATGATGTCGCTAGAAAAGTAGGAGAAGGTCACCGAACAAAATGTTATGTGTGTGGTTTCATATATTATTTTCAAAAAGCGATAGATGTACTTTCAATTTTGACCTCCAAGATCTCAATACTTTGTAAACAACTTGATGTTTAAAACGCATGTATTATTCGCGAAATAAAAAGCGATAAGGCACTAAGGCAGCAGTTAAAGAGGATAGTTACACAATTACTGTGTTCATGTTTCATAGTAGAACGGCCAACTTCCCACATTAATTTCATTTACATAAGAATATAATCATCATCATCATAGGCATTCTGCCCTTACTGGCAGGTCACTTGCAGCAGCTGAGAAGCTTCAATGCTCCACGGTCCTCCGCTAACCTCTACGTCTTTACGTATGATCTTTCTGTTTTTATATCATCCATTAATTGTAGTCTCCTTCGCCCTCTGCCTCTCTTTCCCGCCACCATATCCTCTAGGACGTCCCTCATAATACAATCTCTTCTTAGGCAATGTCTCAACCAGTTTCTCTTCCTCTTCTTAACAATATCTAAAAGTGTTCTTTTCTCCCCCGCCATTTCTAACACCCTCTCATTCGTTTCGCACTCGATTCAACTAATTCTTTCCATTCTTCTCCACACCCACATTTCGAAGGCTTCCAGTCGTTTTTCATTACTTTTACGTAATGTCCACGTTTCCGCCCCATACAGTACAACACTCCACACGAAGCATTTTATGAGTCTTTTTCTCAACTCTCTATTCACGATCCCACAAAATAGACTTTTCTTCCTTCTAAAGGCATTTTTTACCATTCCTATCCTAGCTTTTATTTCACGTTCACATATAAGAATATAAAGGGAGAGAATTTCAAGCAATAAAATAAAATATGTTTACTATTTCAGTGATTGATTTCCGAGCATGAGGTACAGCTTCGATTCCCAGTAAGGGTAGATGTATCGGATACAAATCCAAATAGTATTTATTATATAGTAGGTTCTCTCTCATGTAAACTCCATACTGAATAAATGCGTTTAAAAAATCAATCCGCTAATTCGCCTTTCAAATGTCATTATTCTCTTTTATTTAAGTAAGACAGTGTTAGCATATACTTGATCTAACTAATATTTCTGACTCACCCTCTGTAATGTAATTATTTACCCAATAGTTTATTCTGTTCTAAAACAAAATCATATTGTTAAAATAAATAAACACCCTGAAATAAAAGCTAAATTACTTAATATTTATTAGATAATTGACCTTGTAACTTAAACTGGCTATACAGTCAATACTTAAAGTGCGTAAGTTCTTGCCAATCTGTCCGGACATAGGCTGATTAGTTCCTTTCTTCAGTAGCTTAAGAGTATATAAAAATTTAGAGTTCAGAAGAAAAAAACTGAAGCAATACATTAAAAATTTAAATTACGAAAACTACATACACAAGAACTGAGCAATTATGACTTCATTATACAGATATTCACTTACACACATCAATTAATATTCCTTCCATCTAAAGCCACTCTGACTTCTTATAATGTCAGAAAACCAGATCCTTGATAGAGGGAAAAGGTAAATGGAAAATTGTCAATCTGGAGTGAGGGGATAGATAATATCTAAGCTTGTCATACCGTATTTAGCATTTGGATTACCAATACAAGTGTACTGAAGCTGGATAGTTAGTGCAGCATTATTCAGATATTCACTTGCTACATTAATTTGTATCCTTCCAATATAACGCTTTTGACATTTTACTATAGAGAAACCAGATCCTTACATTATATTAGTAATTGATATTTAATTTTAAGAGAAATTATCTTTGCGAATGGGGGCTATTTCTCTGATTAAAGTTCAACCACATGTTTATTAGTTGTTCATTGTTCCAAAGGATGGTAATTTTTACGTGGAAATAATACTCTAAATCCAAGAGGAGGGCGACATTGGATGAAAATAGCCCATGTGGCGTTCTGTGTGACTGTGGAATCATGGTAAAGAATAAAAGAATGATTACAAAAGAGTGATTAGTCGAGGAACAATATACACTAAAAAATAATTTCTTAAATTTGAGAAACACTTTCTTATCTGTGCACTGAGACAATATTATCTTAGAAATAAGATTTGGCAATTTTCATTCATAAGGAAAGTAACAGTATTGTTTCCTCGTACCACTTTATACAGCCTCATCTACTTTTCTTCATTTCTCGTTAATGAGAGTTTCAAACTCTTGTTTCTAAGTAAAGATATTCTCGGTGCACAGATAAGAAACGGTTTCTCAGATTTAAGAAAGTATTTTTAACAGTGTACGGAGCAGAAACATGGCCAATAAAGATTGAGTGTTACCGAAAGGAGAATGCTGCTTTGGATGTGTGGAATAAGAAGAGGAGACTGACTGAGAAATGAGAGAGAGTAAGGAGAATAACTAAGGTTATAGAGATATCTAACAAGGGAGGGTCATGAAGTTGCTCCGCTGAGATCCGAACGAGACAATTGTGTTTGCATTTGATGTTATAACTAAACGAATCCCAAAGTTATACGTGCCACCGGGCGGAATATCGTGAGTTACAACATATTTTGTAATATAAAAGCTATAAAAAATTACCTGTTAGAATAGTTTGAACCGAGTCATTTGTTCGGAAATGGTTAGGTAAGTGGAAAACTCGGCCAACACGAATCCCATCATTTTTAAGGGCACACCTTTTGAGGTATAAAAGTATGCCCCACGTTGTCCTGCAGGGTCCCAGAAGGGATCCAACTCAAAATTTTCAAATGGCAAGGGAGTGGCAATGAAAGAAAAGGAATGGGGAAAGAGATAAAGGAAGTTCAAGAAGGAAATAGATGGGCATGATTAAGAATAATTTCAGGAAGAAAGATGTAACAGGAGAAGAATTTATGGACAGGGTTTTATAGAGGAGACCAATCAGAAACGTCTATTCCATATAAATGGAAAACGAAAAAGTTGTCTTCGTCAGTCTTCTTCAAAGAATATACCGTTTAGAGTATGAAGCTTAGTATATAAGCTTGTCATACCGTATTTAGCATTTGGTCCAGTCGGGTTTTTGTAATTCGTTAACATATACAGGTTGTTTCAAAACAATTTTGATAACGTTTGTGAGGTGATTCCTGACACCAAGATAAGACAAAAAGTATAGACCAATCTGGGTGCACAAATGCCTCCTTTCGGAGTTACAGGCTGCCGAAAACATGAAAAAATGAACTTTAAACGTTCATAGCTCCAATACTATGGGATCTACCGTAGTCGGGTCAAGACTTCACTTATGAACTAGTATGTGCCCTATCCAAATATCCATGTTTTAGAATCTTGCGGTACTTCTGCAACAGTTTTTATAGAGGTAGTTCGTGAGTACTTCAAATTATATACCCCTAGCCAAATTATATGCCCAGATATATATACTGCAAAAAAAAAAAAAAAAAAAAAAAAAAACTACTTTTAGACAGTAGAACACTTTACGCATTCCCGACAGTATTTGATCATCTCCAGACGATACATATTCACCCTTTTAGATACAGTTGTCCAAGTATGTCCCAGATGTATGTACAAAATGTGCAAAATCTATGTCATCACTTTGTTTTCGAACTGTTTGCCAATAAGAAGTGTTATAGAAGATACTGTTTTCAGAGAATTAATGCAGAAAATACGCGAAGCACACTTTATAAACACTATTTCATCAATTTCTCCCTCAACATCTGTACTAAAAGTGTTTAAATGGTGTTGTTTTATTGTTTACACAATAAATATATAAATGAAACTCATTATGTTTGTGACTGTGCACCGCTTGAAACATCCGACCGATCTCAATCAAATTTTCAACATAGATTAGGTTCTGACCTGGTATGGTTTCTATCATTTCACTTTATTATAATTCTTGAATCACATGACCGATCTCGATTAAATTTGCAACACAGATGAGGTTCGAGCCACAGATGGCTTTTATCATTTCACTTTGACGGTGCAACTTATGGAAGGGGGAGAGGGCAATATTTAAAAATGATCGAAAAATGACCGTTATTGTCGAAATCATAGTTTTCGGTGTCGCTGAGATAAACTGTGACTCTTCCCTAACAGCACAATCACATAGCAGGCATATGCCTATCATGTTCCCTCAGGTACATGGGAATGTGTCCAGTATGTGCCTTATGTACCTCTGAGAGAGAAATCACATGGATGGCAAGTGATAGTCACATTCTATGTACGCCCCTAAGCACATGCCTGACATGTGCCTGGGGAACGTGCCTTATGTTCTCCATGCCGTAAGCGTCAATGAACTACAAAATTAGTCCCCCAAAATATGTTAAATCGCCTATATGCGTAATATGTTTACATTAAGGTGAGTCTAAAAAACACTTCAAACAAGTAAAAAAAAAAAAAAAAAAAAAAAAAAAAAAAAAAAAAAAGCGTACCCCAGGGTGGGCGCGAATCGCCAACCTTTGGATTACTAGCCGTGTGCTCTACCGAGTTGGCCATGGAGGCGATGAAGATAATGTCGCTTGTAGAGGGATAAATTGTTGAGGTCTTTTAAATTTGGCTAATCAGAGTGCTCCTTTAACCGCGTATATTCGACGATAACCGTTTGGGATCAGATAAAATTACTCGCCATGTAATTTTATAACAAAATGGCGAGTGTCTATTTACTTTATTTCATGGCTTTTCCATATTCACTTTCAAATGATCGGCGACAGTTGCCATCTAATGAAGTTGATGCGCTTGTTGCTTAGTACACAATCGCTTAGAAAAAGAAGCAACAAATACATCAAATGTGGGAGATGAATTTAGGACACATAAATGTAACATGCTTAGCACATCTTGTGCTGTTAGAGTATCTGAAACAGTATGTATCTAAAGGACGTACCTAGAACATGACAGATATATGTCCCAAAAGACGACATAAAAACAAATGGCTGTTGCAGTGCGAAACTGAGCCAGGTATTTATTAGTGCTATATTTGCGGTACACAGTTGAAAATATCAATTAGGTGTAACAAGTACCTAAAACTGTAGGTAGCTGAACTACATACTTAGCACAAGATTATCATATGTACCAACTGTTGGGTACCTAAAAAGTAGCTGGGACACCTAAATGGCACATGCCTAGCACATTCTGTGCTGTTAGGGTTCCAATGCCGTTTAAATTCAAATTCAGCCCCGCAACTTGGTTGGAGGAGGAGTAGGAAGATAACCGATATTACCGAATATATAAAAATAATTGAAGATAACCGATATTATTACCGAATTCATAGTTTTCGGCAGGGTGCGAAATCCTGGGGGGAATTTCTCCCCACTAAAAATGTTATGCTTGCATTTCCCCCTCACCAAAATCTGTAGGGGGGACACCAATATTAGACTAGAGGGGGAGATGGAAAGCAAATGCCTACGAATATCCACCAAAGCTAAAGAAGATGGTCATGATGAGATGGTTGATAATAGTGGATTAAGAAAGTGAAACGAAACGGGAGGACCCCTAGGAAACCTCCACACATAGTGTTTGCATACCAAAAGTAGAATTTGGCGTGAGCTAGATAAAGCCAGGGATCTCACTCACCTGAAGTGAGCCCTCTACCACTGACGCAATGCGGCTTTACATTGTGCTTTCAAGTATTTACATTGAAATCATATCTGTTATTTATAATAACATATTCTTGCTAATAATACAATACAGATACATAGGTGACCGGATATCTGAGCGACCAAACTGAAACACTAAAAACTTAGCGAAAAAATGGGAATTTCATAAATAATAATAAAAACTATACTTTGACTCTACAGTTCGTGGGGATCTATGGCTGGCCAGGTGGAGCGCTTCTGCTTCGTAGGTTTAATGCTTGGTTAGCACATCGGTTCTCAGCCGCTATTATTTCTGACTTCTAGATCTCATTCCGCTATTTTCGTGAATGCAGTCTTCAATATGATGATAAACACAACGGAACTATGATCCAACAGGAGTCTAACCCTGGACCATACGCACCGAAGTGTATATTAAATGTAGTAGATACGTGTATCAATATAGGTTAAATGAATATAGAACATTATTAAAGTATTTTAAATTAAAATGACCACTAGTTTGGAGATTTATTATTAGTAGTATTACTATTACTACTCCTACTACTACGGTGCTAATAATAATAATAATAATAATAATAATAATAATAATAATAATAATAATAATAATAATAATAATAATAATAATAATGAGTAGCCTATTTCAACTTTTTGGAACAGCTACTTCATGTGTAAAGCACAGTCAGGCATTAATGTGGACTGCTGAACCTCTTAGCCCCACCCCACTATTTTGAAACGTTTTTGCGTCCTGGTTTTCGGGGTCTCTGAGATTAACAGTGACACTTCCGATGCCGTTTATATCCAAATTCAGCCCCGCAACTTGGGCAAGAGGGAAGAGGAATCGAAAATGACTGATATTAGTGTTGAAACCATAGTTTTCGGGGTCGTTGAGATTAACATTAATAATTTCGATGCCGTTTAAATCCAAATACCACCCCATTATGTCCAAAATGAAACGTGTTCTCGCCCTGCAAAGAACGAATATCTTGCTACTTTATTATAATTTCTTTAAAAGTTAAAAATAAATATGTTAATTTCAAAGATCCGTAAATTGCTTTGTGTCAATTTCGTAAACATAACTGGTAAATCTTTTAAAATATCTCATGTTGATTAGATAGTCGGTAAACAGGTGAAAGAACTTTGGTTCAATTTCCTGTGGAATTATGGGTAGCGTGCGACATGTCATCTGCGTGAGACAATCTGAACGTGTTTTACATTGATTCTTTTTAAAAACCCTCTGCCCTACTCACGCACACATGCTTGTACGTACACATTTGGGAGTGACACCATGTCATTTGGTGGGTGTTGCTATATTTGTTTGATATATCTTGTTCAAAGGCATTTCGTTAGACCTTCGTTGTATGTACAGCTTTGTTTTTTTCTTCCGCATTCGGTTATATTTCGACTTTGAATTCCTTGATGTTTAGATGCTAAGAGTCTTCATCCCGGCGAAATTAAAATACCGCTAATTTTACAGTAATTTTGTGATATCTTCAAATAGGTAAAAGATAATTTAAATATGGAACAAGAGCGCCCTAGACAATATTATTTTGCGTCAGGTACCGTTATCACAAGTCACCTAGTGGCTTTCCGTTTTCAGCTGTTTAGAAACGCGAAAATAAATGCCGATTTTCAAAATGCCTCGAAATCGAAACGGATAAGTGAGTCGTGATAATGGTTTCTTATGTAAAATAATATTGTCTAGGGCGCTCTTGTTCCACATTTCGATTATATTTTATCTATTTGAATATATCACATAATTACTGTAAAATTAGCGGTATTTTAATTTCGCCGGGATGAAGACTCTTAATGCAGCCAAGGTAGATTTGAAGCCTAGGAACCTTAACAGGCCCGTATCTACGGGGGTGTAGGGGGCCAGGTCCTCCTAAACTTTTCACGGTAGGCTTGCAAATGAACTATAATATAATGATGAACTATAATATGCTAGGATCGGGCCCCCCTAACTTCAGCTGCCCCACCTACATTTTTGGGCGAACCTTAATATTGATTTTTACTTACCTTAATTTATTTTTACACTGTAAACATAACTATGATAACAGTGTTTAAACATTACGAGCGCTCTTAAAGATGTAGTTAGCAATGGCAGATCTAGTCCGGGGCTGGGGGGCCTAAGTCCCCAGTTTTTGAACGACAAAAATAATAGAAGCTCTTTTTATTATTTTTATATTTTTGAAAGTTTATAGTAAGCCCTTTATTCTTTATTGGAAAATTTTTGAAACATTAGATATAGTTACAGTTGTATTTTTTCTGTTATGCAATGTGTAAAACAATGCTTGAGGTCCACAATGTCAACGCCCAACCTAGCCATAATATCCATTGAAAGAGAGTGAAGTTTGTAATAAGCGTTGCCTTTTATTCTTTATTGGAAAATCTTTGAAACATTAGATATAGTTTCAGTTGCAGTTTTTCTGTTATGCAATGTGTAAAACAATGCTTGAGGTCCACAATGTCAACGCCCAACCTAGCCATAATATCCATTGAAAGAGAGTGAAGTTTGTAATAAGCGTTGCCTTTTATTCTTTATTGGAAAATCTTTGAAACATTAGATATAGTTTCAGTTGCAGTTTTTCTGTTATGCAATGTGTAAAACAATGCTTGAGGTCCACAATGTCAACGCCCAACCTAGCCATAATATCCATTGAAAGAGAGTGAAGTTTGTAATAAGCGTTGCCTTTTATTCTTTATTGGAAAATCTTTGAAACATTAGATATAGTTTCAGTTGCAGTTTTTCTGTTATGCAATGTGTAAAACAATGCTTGAGGTCCACAATGTCAACGCCCAACCTAGCCATAATATCCATTGAAAGAGAGTGAAGTTTGTAATAAGCGTTGCCTTTTATTCTTTATTGGAAAATCTTTGAAACATTAGATATAGTTTCAGTTGCAGTTTTTCTGTTATGCAATGTGTAAAACAATGCTTGAGGTCCACAATGTCAACGCCCAACCTAGCCATAATATCCATTGAAAGAGAGTGAAGTTTGTAATAAGCGTTGCCTTTTATTCTTTATTGGAAAATCTTTGAAACATTAGATATAGTTTCAGTTGCAGTTTTTCTGTTATGCAATGTGTAAAACAATGCTTGAGGTCCACAATGTCAACGCCCAACCTAGCCATAATATCCATTGAAAGAGAGTGAAGTTTGTAATAAGCGTTGCCTTTTATTCTTTATTGGAAAATCTTTGAAACATTAGATATAGTTTCAGTTGCAGTTTTTCTGTTATGCAATGTGTAAAACAATGCTTGAGGTCCACAATGTCAACGCCCAACCTAGCCATAATATCCATTGAAAGAGAGTGAAGTTTGTAATAAGCGTTGCCTTTTATTCTTTATTGGAAAATCTTTGAAACATTAGATATAGTTTCAGTTGCAGTTTTTCTGTTATGCAATGTGTAAAACAATGCTTGAGGTCCACAATGTCAACGCCCAACCTAGCCATAATATCCATTGAAAGAGAGTGAAGTTTGTAATAAGCGTTGCCTTTTATTCTTTATTGGAAAATCTTTGAAACATTAGATATAGTTTCAGTTGCAGTTTTTCTGTTATGCAATGTGTAAAACAATGCTTGAGGTCCACAATGTCAACGCCCAACCTAGCCATAATATCCATTGAAAGAGAGTGAAGTTTGTAATAAGCGTTGCCTTTTATTCTTTATTGGAAAATCTTTGAAACATTAGATATAGTTTCAGTTGCAGTTTTTCTGTTATGCAATGTGTAAAACAATGCTTGAGGTCCACAATGTCAACGCCCAACCTAGCCATAATATCCATTGAAAGAGAGTGAAGTTTGTAATAAGCGTTGCCTTTTATTCTTTATTGGAAAATCTTTGAAACATTAGATATAGTTTCAGTTGCAGTTTTTCTGTTATGCAATGTGTAAAACAATGCTTGAGGTCCACAATGTCAACGCCCAACCTAGCCATAATATCCATTGAAAGAGAGTGAAGTTTGTAATAAGCGTTGCCTTTTATTCTTTATTGGAAAATCTTTGAAACATTAGATATAGTTTCAGTTGCAGTTTTTCTGTTATGCAATGTGTAAAACAATGCTTGAGGTCCACAATGTCAACGCCCAACCTAGCCATAATATCCATTGAAAGAGAGTGAAGTTTGTAATAAGCGTTGCCTTTTATTCTTTATTGGAAAATCTTTGAAACATTAGATATAGTTTCAGTTGCAGTTTTTCTGTTATGCAATGTGTAAAACAATGCTTGAGGTCCACAATGTCAACGCCCAACCTAGCCATAATATCCATTGAAAGAGAGTGAAGTTTGTAATAAGCGTTGCCTTTTATTCTTTATTGGAAAATCTTTGAAACATTAGATATAGTTTCAGTTGCAGTTTTTCTGTTATGCAATGTGTAAAACAATGCTTGAGGTCCACAATGTCAACGCCCAACCTAGCCATAATATCCATTGAAAGAGAGTGAAGTTTGTAATAAGCGTTGCCTTTTATTCTTTATTGGAAAATCTTTGAAACATTAGATATAGTTTCAGTTGCAGTTTTTCTGTTATGCAATGTGTAAAACAATGCTTGAGGTCCACAATGTCAACGCCCAACCTAGGCATAATATCCATTGAAAGAGAGTGAAGTTTGTAATAAGCGTTGCCCTTTATTCTTTATTGGAAAATTTTTGAAACATTAGATATAGTTTCAGTTGTATTTTTTCTGTTATGCAATGTGTAAAACAATGCTTGAGGTCCACAATGTCAACGCCCAACCTAGCCATAATATCCATTGAAAGAGAGTGAAGTTTGTAATAAGCGTTGCCCTTTATTCTTTATTGGAAAATTTTTGAAACATTAGATATAGTTTCAGTTGTATTTTTTCTGTTATGCAATGTGTAAAACAATGCTTGAGGTCCACAATGTCAACGTTCAGCCTAGCCATAATATCCATCAACAGAGAGTGAAGTTTATAATAAGCGTTGCCTTTTATTCTTTATTGGAAGATCTTTGAAACATTAGATATAGTTTCAGTTGTATTTTTTCTGTTATGCAATGTGTAAAACAATGCTTGAGGTCCACAATGTCAACGTTCAGCCTAGCCATAATATCCATCAACAGAGAGTGAAGTTTATAATAAGCGTTGCCTTTTATTCTTTATTGGAAGATCTTTGAAACATTAGATATAGTTTCAGTTGGAGTTTTTCTGTAATGCAATGTGTAAAACAATGCTTGAGGTCCACAATGTCAACGTTCAGCCTAGCCATAATATCCATCAACAGAGAGTGAAGTTTATAATAAGCGTTGCCTTTTATTCTTTATTGGAAGATCTTTGAAACATTAGATATAGTTTCAGTTGCAGTTTTTCTGTTATGCAATGTGTAAAACAATACTTGAGGTCCACAATGTCAACGTTCAGCCTAGCCATAATATCCATCAACAGAGAGTTAAGTTTATAATAAGCGTTGCCTTTTATTCTTTATTGGAAGATCTTTGAAACATTAGATATAGTTTCAGTTGCAGTTTTTCTGTTATGCAATGTGTAAAACAATGCTTGAGGTCCACAATGTCAACGTTCAGCCTAGCCATAATATCCATCAACAGAGAGTTAAGTTTATAATAAGCGTTGCCTTTTATTCTTTATTGGAAGATCTTTGAAACATTAGATATAGTTTCAGTTGGAGTTTTTCTGTAATGCAATGTGTAAAACAATGCTTGAGGTCCACAATGTCAACGTTCAGCCTAGCCATAATATCCATCAACAGAGAGTGAAGTTTATAATAAGCGTTGCCTTTTATTCTTTATTGGAAGATCTTTGAAACATTAGATATAGTTTCAGTTGCAGTTTTTCTGTTATGCAATGTGTAAAACAATACTTGAGGTCCACAATGTCAACGTTCAGCCTAGCCATAATATCCATCAACAGAGAGTTAAGTTTATAATAAGCGTTGCCTTTTATTCTTTATTGGAAGATCTTTGAAACATTAGATATAGTTTCAGTTGTATTTTTTCTGTTATGCAATGTGTAAAACAATGCTTGAGGTCCACAATGTCAACGTTCAGCCTAGCCATAATATCCATCAACAGAGAGTGAAGTTTATAATAAGCGTTGCCTTTTATTCTTTATTGGAAGATCTTTGAAACATTAGATATAGTTTCAGTTGTATTTTTTCTGTTATGCAATGTGTAAAACAATACTTGAGGTCCACAATGTCAACGTTCAGCCTAGCCATAATATCCATCAACAGAGAGTGAAGTTTATAATAAGCGTTGCCTTTTATTCTTTATTGGAAGATCTTTGAAACATTAGATATAGTTTCAGTTGGAGTTTTTCTGTAATGCAATGTGTAAAACAATGCTTGAGGTCCACAATGTCAACGTTCAGCCTAGCCATAATATCCATCAACAGAGAGTGAAGTTTATAATAAGCGTTGCCTTTTATTCTTTATTGGAAGATCTTTGAAACATTAGATATAGTTTCAGTTGCAGTTTTTCTGTTATGCAATGTGTAAAACAATACTTGAGGTCCACAATGTCAACGTTCAGCCTAGCCATAATATCCATCAACAGAGAGTGAAGTTTATAATAAGCGTTGCCTTTTATTCTTTATTGGAAGATCTTTGAAACATTAGATATAGTTTCAGTTGCAGTTTTTCTGTTATGCAATGTGTAAAACAATACTTGAGGTCCACAATGTCAACGTTCAGCCTAGCCATAATATCCATCAACAGAGAGTTAAGTTTATAATAAGCGTTGCCTTTTATTCTTTATTGGAAGATCTTTGAAACATTAGATATAGTTTCAGTTGCAGTTTTTCTGTTATGCAATGTGTAAAACAATGCTTGAGGTCCACAATGTCAACGTTCAGCCTAGCCATAATATCCATCAACAGAGAGTGAAGTTTATAATAAGCGTTGCCTTTTATTCTTTATTGGAAGATCTTTGAAACATTAGATATAGTTTCAGTTGCAGTTTTTCTGTTATGCAATGTGTAAAACAATACTTGAGGTCCACAATGTCAACGTTCAGCCTAGCCATAATATCCATCAACAGAGAGTTAAGTTTATAATAAGCGTTGCCTTTTATTCTTTATTGGAAGATCTTTGAAACATTAGATATAGTTTCAGTTGCAGTTTTTCTGTTATGCAATGTGTAAAACAATACTTGAGGTCCACAATGTAAACGTTCAGCCTAGCCATAATATCCATCAACAGAGAGTTAAGTTTATAATAAGCGTTGCCTTTTATTCTTTATTGGAAGATCTTTGAAACATTAGATATAGTTTCAGTTGCAGTTTTTCTGTTATGCAATGTGTAAAACAATACTTGAGGTCCACAATGTCAACGTTCAGCCTAGCCATAATATCCATCAACAGAGAGTGAAGTTTATAATAAGCGTTGCCTTTTATTCTTTATTGGAAGATCTTTGAAACATTAGATATAGTTTCAGTTGCAGTTTTTCTGTTATGCAATGTGTAAAACAATGCTTGAGGTCCACAATGTCAACGTTCAGCCTAGCCATAATATCCATCAACAGAGAGTTAAGTTTATAATAAGCGTTGCCTTTTATTCTTTATTGGAAGATCTTTGAAACATTAGATATAGTTTCAGTTGCAGTTTTTCTGTTATGCAATGTGTAAAACAATGCTTGAGGTCCACAATGTCAACGTTCAGCCTAGCCATAATATCCATCAACAGAGAGTTAAGTTTATAATAAGCGTTGCCTTTTATTCTTTATTGGAAGATCTTTGAAACATTAGATATAGTTTCAGTTGCAGTTTTTCTGTTATGCAATGTGTAAAACAATACTTGAGGTCCACAATGTCAACGTTCAGCCTAGCCATAATATCCATCAACAGAGAGTTAAGTTTATAATAAGCGTTGCCTTTTATTCTTTATTGGAAGATCTTTGAAACATTAGATATAGTTTCAGTTGCAGTTTTTCTGTTATGCAATGTGTAAAACAATACTTGAGGTCCACAATGTCAACGTTCAGCCTAGCCATAATATCCATCAACAGAGAGTTAAGTTTATAATAAGCGTTGCCTTTTATTCTTTATTGGAAGATCTTTGAAACATTAGATATAGTTTCAGTTGCAGTTTTTCTGTTATGCAATGTGTAAAACAATACTTGAGGTCCACAATGTCAACGTTCAGCCTAGCCATAATATCCATCAACAGAGAGTTAAGTTTATAATAAGCGTTGCCTTTTATTCTTTATTGGAAGATCTTTGAAACATTAGATATAGTTTCAGTTGCAGTTTTTCTGTTATGCAATGTGTAAAACAATACTTGAGGTCCACAATGTCAACGTTCAGCCTAGCCATAATATCCATCAACAGAGAGTTAAGTTTATAATAAGCGTTGCCTTTTATTCTTTATTGGAAGATCTTTGAAACATTAGATATAGTTTCAGTTGCAGTTTTTCTGTTATGCAATGTGTAAAACAATACTTGAGGTCCACAATGTCAACGTTCAGCCTAGCCATAATATCCATCAACAGAGAGTTAAGTTTATAATAAGCGTTGCCTTTTATTCTTTATTGGAAGATCTTTGAAACATTAGATATAGTTTCAGTTGCAGTTTTTCTGTTATGCAATGTGTAAAACAATACTTGAGGTCCACAATGTCAACGTTCAGCCTAGCCATAATATCCATCAACAGAGAGTGAAGTTTATAATAAGCGTTGCCTTTTATTCTTTATTGGAAGATCTTTGAAACATTAGATATAGTTTCAGTTGCAGTTTTTCTGTTATGCAATGTGTAAAACAATACTTGAGGTTCACAATGTCAACGTTCAGCCTAGCCATAATATCCATCAACAGAGAGTTAAGTTTATAATAAGCGTTGCCTTTTATTCTTTATTGGAAGATCTTTGAAACATTAGATATAGTTTCAGTTGCAGTTTTTCTGTTATGCAATGTGTAAAACAATACTTGAGGTCCACAATGTCAACGTTCAGCCTAGCCATAATATCCATCAACAGAGAGTTAAGTTTATAATAAGCGTTGCCTTTTATTCTTTATTGGAAGATCTTTGAAACATTAGATATAGTTTCAGTTGCAGTTTTTCTGTTATGCAATGTGTAAAACAATACTTGAGGTCCACAATGTCAACGTTCAGCCTAGCCATAATATCCATCAACAGAGAGTTAAGTTTATAATAAGCGTTGCCTTTTATTCTTTATTGGAAGATCTTTGAAACATTAGATATAGTTTCAGTTGCAGTTTTTCTGTTATGCAATGTGTAAAACAATACTTGAGGTCCACAATGTCAACGTTCAGCCTAGCCATAATATCCATCAACAGAGAGTTAAGTTTATAATAAGCGTTGCCTTTTATTCTTTATTGGAAGATCTTTGAAACATTAGATATAGTTTCAGTTGCAGTTTTTCTGTTATGCAATGTGTAAAACAATACTTGAGGTCCACAATGTCAACGTTCAGCCTAGCCATAATATCCATCAACAGAGAGTTAAGTTTATAATAAGCGTTGCCTTTTATTCTTTATTGGAAGATCTTTGAAACATTAGATATAGTTTCAGTTGCAGTTTTTCTGTTATGCAATGTGTAAAACAATACTTGAGGTCCACAATGTCAACGTTCAGCCTAGCCATAATATCCATCAACAGAGAGTTAAGTTTATAATAAGCGTTGCCTTTTATTCTTTATTGGAAGATCTTTGAAACATTAGATATAGTTTCAGTTGCAGTTTTTCTGTTATGCAATGTGTAAAACAATACTTGAGGTCCACAATGTCAACGTTCAGCCTAGCCATAATATCCATCAACAGAGAGTTAAGTTTATAATAAGCGTTGCCTCTTATTCTTTATTGGAAGATCTTTGAAACATTAGATATAGTTTCAGTTGCAGTTTTTCTGTTATGCAATGTGTAAAACAATACTTGAGGTCCACAATGTCAACGTTCAGCCTAGCCATAATATCCATCAACAGAGAGTTAAGTTTATAATAAGCGTTGCCTTTTATTCTTTATTGGAAGATCTTTGAAACATTAGATATAGTTTCAGTTGCAGTTTTTCTGTTATGCAATGTGTAAAACAATACTTGAGGTCCACAATGTCAACGTTCAGCCTAGCCATAATATCCATCGGGAGAGAGTGAAGTTTATAATAAGCGTTGCCTTTTATTCTTTATTGGAAGATCTTTGAAACATTAGATATAGTTTCAGTTGCAGTTTTTCTGTTATGCAATGTGTAAAACAATACTTGAGGTCCACAATGTCAACGTTCAGCCTAGCCATAATATCCATCAACAGAGAGTGAAGTTTATAATAAGCGTTGCCTTTTATTCTTTATTGGAAGATCTTTGAAACATTAGATATAGTTTCAGTTGCAGTTTTTCTGTTATGCAATGTGTAAAACAATACTTGAGGTCCACAATGTCAACGTTCAGCCTAGCCATAATATCCATCAACAGAGAGTTAAGTTTATAATAAGCGTTGCCTTTTATTCTTTATTGGAAGATCTTTGAAACATTAGATATAGTTTCAGTTGCAGTTTTTCTGTTATGCAATGTGTAAAACAATACTTGAGGTCCACAATGTCAACGTTCAGCCTAGCCATAATATCCATCAACAGAGAGTTAAGTTTATAATAAGCGTTGCCTTTTATTCTTTATTGGAAGATCTTTGAAACATTAGATATAGTTTCAGTTGCAGTTTTTCTGTTATGCAATGTGTAAAACAATACTTGAGGTCCACAATGTCAACGTTCAGCCTAGCCATAATATCCATCAACAGAGAGTTAAGTTTATAATAAGCGTTGCCTTTTATTCTTTATTGGAAGATCTTTGAAACATTAGATATAGTTTCAGTTGCAGTTTTTCTGTTATGCAATGTGTAAAACAATACTTGAGGTCCACAATGTCAACGTTCAGCCTAGCCATAATATCCATCAACAGAGAGTTAAGTTTATAATAAGCGTTGCCTTTTATTCTTTATTGGAAGATCTTTGAAACATTAGATATAGTTTCAGTCAGTTTTTCTGTTATGCAATGTGTAAAACAATACTTGAGGTCCACAATGTCAACGTTCAGCCTAGCCATAATATCCATCAACAGAGAGTTAAGTTTATAATAAGCGTTGCCTTTTATTCTTTATTGGAAGATCTTTGAAATATTAGATATAGTTTCAGTTGGAGTTTTTCTGTTATGCAATGTGTAAAACAATACTTGAGGTCCACAATGTCAAACTCCAACCTAGCCATAATATTCATCAGGAGAGAGAGAAGTTTATAATAAGCGTTGCCTTTTATTCTTTATTGGAAAATCTTTGAAACATTAGATATAGTTTCAGTTGCAGTTTTTCTGTTATGCAATGTGTAAAACAATACTTGAGGTCCACAATGTCAACGCCCAACCTAGCCATAATATCCATCAACAGAGAGTTAAGTTTATAATAAGCGTTGCCTTTTATTCTTTATTGGAAGATGTTTGAAACATTAGATATAGTTTCAGTTGGAGTTTTTCTGTAATGCAATGTGTAAAACAATACTTGAGGTCCACAATGTCAACGTCCAACCTAGCCATAATATTCATCAGGAGAGAGAGAAGTTTATAATAAGCGTTGCCTTTTATTCTTTATTGGAAAATCTTTGAAACATTAGATATAGTTTCAGTTGCAGTTTTTCTGTTATGCAATGTGTAAAACAATACTTGAGGTCCACAATGTCAACGCCCAACCTAGTCATAATATTCATCAGGGGAGAGTGAAGTTTATAATAAGCGTTGCCTTTTATTCTTTATTGGAAAATCTTTGAAACATTAGATATAGTTTCAGTTGGAGTTTTTCTGTTATGCAATGTGTAAAACAATACTTGAGGTCCACAATGTCAACGCCCAACCTAGCCCTAATATCCATCAACAGAGAGTTAAGTTTATAATAAGCGTTGCCTTTTATTCTTTATTGGAAGATCTTTGAAACATTAGATATAGTTTCAGTTGGAGTTTTTCTGTTATGCAATGTGTAAAACAATACTTGAGGTCCACAATGTCAACGCCCAACCTAGCCATAATATCCATCAACAGAGAGTTAAGTTTATAATAAGCGTTGCCTTTTATTCTTTATTGGAAAATCTTTGAAACATTAGATATAGTTTCAGTTGCAGTTTTTCTGTTATGCAATGTGTAAAACAATACTTGAGGTCCACAATCTCAACGCCCAACCTAGCCATAATATCCATCGGGAGAGAGTGAAGTTTATAATAAGCGTTGCCTTTTATTCTTTATTGGAAGATCTTTGAAACATTAGATATATCTTCAGTTGGAGTTTTTCTGTAATGCAATGTGTAAAACAATACTTGAGGTCCACAATGTCAACGTCCAACCTAGTCATAATATTCATCAGGGGAGAGTGAAGTTTATAATAAGCGTTGCCTTTTATTCTTTATTGGAAAATCTTTGAAACATTAGATATAGTTTCAGTTGTATTTTTTCTGTTATGCAATGTGTAAAACAATACTTGAGGTCCACAATGTCAACGTTCAGCCTAGCCATAATATCCATCAACAGAGAGTTAAGTTTATAATAAGCGTTGCCTTTTATTCTTTATTGGAAGATCTTTGAAACATTAGATATAGTTTCAGTTGGAGTTTTTCTGTAATGCAATGTGTAAAACAATACTTGAGGTCCACAATGTCAACGTCCAACCTAGTCATAATATTCATCAGGGGAGAGTGAAGTTTATAATAAGCGTTGCCTTTTATTCTTTATTGGAAAATCTTTGAAACATTAGATATAGTTTCAGTTGCAGTTTTTCTGTTATGCAATGTGTAAAACAATACTTGAGGTCCACAATGTCAACGTCCAACCTAGCCATAATATTCATCAGCAGAGAGTTAAGTTTATAATAAGCGTTACCTTTTATTCTTTATTGGAAAATCTTTGAAACATTAGATATAGTTTCAGTTGTAGTTTTTCTGTTATGTAATGTGTAAAACAATACTTGAGGTCCACAATGTCAACGCCCAACCTAGCCATAATATCCATCAACAGAGAGTTAAGTTTATAATAAGCGTTGCCTTTTATTCCTTATTGGAAGATCTTTGAAACATTAGATATAGTTTCAGTTGGAGTTTTTCTGTAATGCAATGTGTAAAACAATACTTGAGGTCCACAATGTCAACGTCCAACCTAGTCATAATATTCATCAGGGGAGAGTGAAGTTTATAATAAGCGTTGCCTTTTATTCTTTATTGGAAAATCTTTCAAACATTAGATATAGTTTCAGTTGTATTTTTTCTGTTATGCAATGTGTAAAACAATACTTGAGGTCCACAATGTCAACGCCCAACCTAGCCATAATATCCATCGGGAGAGAGTGAAGTTTATAATAAGCGTTGCCTTTTATTCTTTATTGGAAGATCTTTGAAACATTAGATATAGTTTCAGTTGCAGTTTTTCTGTTATGCAATGTGTAAAACAATATTTGAGGTCCACAATGTCAACGTTCAGCCTAGCCATAATATCCATCAACAGAGAGTTAAGTTTATAATAAGCGTTGCCTTTTATTCTTTATTGGAAGATCTTTGAAACATTAGATATAGTTTCAGTTGCAGTTTTTCTGTTATGCAATGTGTAAAACAATACTTGAGGTCCACAATGTCAACGTTCAGCCTAGCCATAATATCCATCAACAGAGAGTTAAGTTTATAATAAGCGTTGCCTTTTATTCTTTATTGGAAGATCTTTGAAACATTAGATATAGTTTCAGTTGCAGTTTTTCTGTTATGCAATGTGTAAAACAATACTTGAGGTCCACAATGTCAATGTTCAGCCTAGCCATAATATCCATCAACAGAGAGTTAAGTTTATAATAAGCGTTGCTTTTTATTCTTTATTGGAAGATCTTTGAAACATTAGATATAGTTTCAGTTGCAGTTTTTCTGTTATGCAATGTGTAAAACAATACTTGAGGTCCACAATGTCAACGTTCAGCCTAGCCATAATATCCATCAACAGAGAGTTAAGTTTATAATAAGCGTTGCCTTTTATTCTTTATTGGAAGATCTTTGAAACATTAGATATAGTTTCAGTTGGAGTTTTTCTGTTATGCAATGTGTAAAACAATACTTGAGGTCCACAATGTCAACGTCCAACCTAGCCATAATATTCATCAGGAGAGAGAGAAGTTTATAATAAGCGTTGCCTTTTATTCTTTATTGGAAAATCTTTGAAACATTAGATATAGTTTCAGTTGCAGTTTTTCTGTTATGCAATGTGTAAAACAATACTTGAGGTCCACAATGTCAACGCCCAACCTAGCCATAATATCCATCAACAGAGAGTTAAGTTTATAATAAGCGTTGCCTTTTATTCTTTATTGGAAGATCTTTGAAACATTAGATATAGTTTCAGTTGGAGTTTTTCTGTAATGCAATGTGTAAAACAATACTTGAGGTCCACAATGTCAACGTCCAACCTAGCCATAATATTCATCAGGAGAGAGAGAAGTTTATAATAAGCGTTGCCTTTTATTCTTTATTGGAAAATCTTTGAAACATTAGATATAGTTTCAGTTGCAGTTTTTCTGTTATGCAATGTGTAAAACAATACTTGAGGTCCACAATGTCAACGCCCAACCTAGCCATAATATCCATCGGGAGAGAGTGAAGTTTATAATAAGCGTTGCCTTTTATTCTTTATTGGAAGATCTTTGAAACATTAGATATAGTTTCAGTTGCAGTTTTTCTGTTATGCAATGTGTAAAACAATACTTGAGGTCCACAATGTCAACGTTCAGCCTAGCCATAATATCCATCAACAGAGAGTTAAGTTTATAATAAGCGTTGCCTTTTATTCTTTATTGGAAGATCTTTGAAACATTAGATATAGTTTCAGTTGCAGTTTTTCTGTTATGCAATGTGTAAAACAATACTTGAGGTCCACAATGTCAACGTTCAGCCTAGCCATAATATCCATCAACAGAGAGTTAAGTTTATAATAAGCGTTGCCTTTTATTCTTTATTGGAAGATCTTTGAAACATTAGATATAGTTTCAGTTGCAGTTTTTCTGTTATGCAATGTGTAAAACAATACTTGAGGTCCACAATGTCAACGTTCAGCCTAGCCATAATATCCATCAACAGAGAGTGAAGTTTATAATAAGCGTTGCCTTTTATTCTTTATTGGAAGATCTTTGAAACATTAGATATAGTTTCAGTTGCAGTTTTTCTGTTATGCAATGTGTAAAACAATACTTGAGGTCCACAATGTCAATGTTCAGCCTAGCCATAATATCCATCAACAGAGAGTTAAGTTTATAATAAGCGTTGCTTTTTATTCTTTATTGGAAGATCTTTGAAACATTAGATATAGTTTCAGTTGCAGTTTTTCTGTTATGCAATGTGTAAAACAATACTTGAGGTCCACAATGTCAACGTTCAGCCTAGCCATAATATCCATCAACAGAGAGTTAAGTTTATAATAAGCGTTGCCTTTTATTCTTTATTGGAAGATCTTTGAAACATTAGATATAGTTTCAGTTGGAGTTTTTCTGTTATGCAATGTGTAAAACAATACTTGAGGTCCACAATGTCAACGTCCAACCTAGCCATAATATTCATCAGGAGAGAGAGAAGTTTATAATAAGCGTTGCCTTTTATTCTTTATTGGAAAATCTTTGAAACATTAGATATAGTTTCAGTTGCAGTTTTTCTGTTATGCAATGTGTAAAACAATACTTGAGGTCCACAATGTCAACGCCCAACCTAGCCATAATATCCATCAACAGAGAGTTAAGTTTATAATAAGCGTTGCCTTTTATTCTTTATTGGAAGATCTTTGAAACATTAGATATAGTTTCAGTTGGAGTTTTTCTGTAATGCAATGTGTAAAACAATACTTGAGGTCCACAATGTCAACGTCCAACCTAGCCATAATATTCATCAGGAGAGAGAGAAGTTTATAATAAGCGTTGCCTTTTATTCTTTATTGGAAAATCTTTGAAACATTAGATATAGTTTCAGTTGCAGTTTTTCTGTTATGCAATGTGTAAAACAATACTTGAGGTCCACAATGTCAACGTCCAACCTAGTCATAATATTCATCAGGGGAGAGTGAAGTTTATAATAAGCGTTGCCTTTTATTCTTTATTGGAAAATCTTTGAAACATTAGATATAGTTTCAGTTGGAGTTTTTCTGTTATGCAATGTGTAAAACAATACTTGAGGTCCACAATGTCAACGCCCAACCTAGCCATAATATCCATCAACAGAGAGTTAAGTTTATAATAAGCGTTGCCTTTTATTCTTTATTGGAAAATCTTTGAAACATTAGATATAGTTTCAGTTGCAGTTTTTCTGTTATGCAATGTGTAAAACAATACTTGAGGTCCACAATGTCAACGCCCAACCTAGCCATAATATCCATCGGGAGAGAGTGAAGTTTATAATAAGCGTTGCCTTTTATTCTTTATTGGAAGATCTTTGAAGCATTAGATATAGTTTCAGTTGGAGTTTTTCTGTAATGCAATGTGTAAAACAATACTTGAGGTCCACAATGTCAACGTCCAACCTAGTCATAATATTCATCAGGGGAGAGTGAAGTTTATAATAAGCGTTGCCTTTTATTCTTTATTGGAAGATCTTTGAAACATTAGATATAGTTTCAGTCAGTTTTTCTGTTATGCAATGTGTAAAACAATACTTGAGGTCCACAATGTCAACGTTCAGCCTAGCCATAATATCCATCAACAGAGAGTTAAGTTTATAATAAGCGTTGCCTTTTATTCTTTATTGGAAGATCTTTGAAACATTAGATATAGTTTCAGTTGGAGTTTTTCTGTTATGCAATGTGTAAAACAATACTTGAGGTCCACAATGTCAAACTCCAACCTAGCCATAATATTCATCAGGAGAGAGAGAAGTTTATAATAAGCGTTGCCTTTTATTCTTTATTGGAAAATCTTTGAAACATTAGATATAGTTTCAGTTGCAGTTTTTCTGTTATGCAATGTGTAAAACAATACTTGAGGTCCACAATGTCAACGCCCAACCTAGCCATAATATCCATCAACAGAGAGTTAAGTTTATAATAAGCGTTGCCTTTTATTCTTTATTGGAAGATGTTTGAAACATTAGATATAGTTTCAGTTGGAGTTTTTCTGTAATGCAATGTGTAAAACAATACTTGAGGTCCACAATGTCAACGTCCAACCTAGCCATAATATTCATCAGGAGAGAGAGAAGTTTATAATAAGCGTTGCCTTTTATTCTTTATTGGAAAATCTTTGAAACATTAGATATAGTTTCAGTTGCAGTTTTTCTGTTATGCAATGTGTAAAACAATACTTGAGGTCCACAATGTCAACGCCCAACCTAGTCATAATATTCATCAGGGGAGAGTGAAGTTTATAATAAGCGTTGCCTTTTATTCTTTATTGGAAAATCTTTGAAACATTAGATATAGTTTCAGTTGGAGTTTTTCTGTTATGCAATGTGTAAAACAATACTTGAGGTCCACAATGTCAACGCCCAACCTAGCCCTAATATCCATCAACAGAGAGTTAAGTTTATAATAAGCGTTGCCTTTTATTCTTTATTGGAAGATCTTTGAAACATTAGATATAGTTTCAGTTGGAGTTTTTCTGTTATGCAATGTGTAAAACAATACTTGAGGTCCACAATGTCAACGCCCAACCTAGCCATAATATCCATCAACAGAGAGTTAAGTTTATAATAAGCGTTGCCTTTTATTCTTTATTGGAAAATCTTTGAAACATTAGATATAGTTTCAGTTGCAGTTTTTCTGTTATGCAATGTGTAAAACAATGCTTGAGGTCCACAATGTCAACGCCCAACCTAGCCATAATATCCATCGGGAGAGAGTGAAGTTTATAATAAGCGTTGCCTTTTATTCTTTATTGGAAGATCTTTGAAACATTAGATATAGTTTCAGTTGGAGTTTTTCTGTAATGCAATGTGTAAAACAATACTTGAGGTCCACAATGTCAACGTCCAACCTAGTCATAATATTCATCAGGGGAGAGTGAAGTTTATAATAAGCGTTGCCTTTTATTCTTTATTGGAAAATCTTTGAAACATTAGATATAGTTTCAGTTGTATTTTTTCTGTTATGCAATGTGTAAAACAATACTTGAGGTCCACAATGTCAACGTTCAGCCTAGCCATAATATCCATCAACAGAGAGTTAAGTTTATAATAAGCGTTGCCTTTTATTCTTTATTGGAAGATCTTTGAAACATTAGATATAGTTTCAGTTGGAGTTTTTCTGTAATGCAATGTGTAAAACAATACTTGAGGTCCACAATGTCAACGTCCAACCTAGTCATAATATTCATCAGGGGAGAGTGAAGTTTATAATAAGCGTTGCCTTTTATTCTTTATTGGAAAATCTTTGAAACATTAGATATAGTTTCAGTTGCAGTTTTTCTGTTATGCAATGTGTAAAACAATACTTGAGGTCCACAATGTCAACGTCCAACCTAGCCATAATATTCATCAGCAGAGAGTTAAGTTTATAATAAGCGTTACCTTTTATTCTTTATTGGAAAATCTTTGAAACATTAGATATAGTTTCAGTTGTAGTGTTTCTGTTATGTAATGTGTAAAACAATACTTGAGGTCCACAATGTCAACGCCCAACCTAGCCATAATATCCATCAACAGAGAGTTAAGTTTATAATAAGCGTTGCCTTTTATTCCTTATTGGAAGATCTTTGAAACATTAGATATAGTTTCAGTTGGAGTTTTTCTGTAATGCAATGTGTAAAACAATACTTGAGGTCCACAATGTCAACGTCCAACCTAGTCATAATATTCATCAGGGGAGAGTGAAGTTTATAATAAGCGTTGCCTTTTATTCTTTATTGGAAAATCTTTCAAACATTAGATATAGTTTCAGTTGTATTTTTTCTGTTATGCAATGTGTAAAACAATACTTGAGGTCCACAATGTCAACGCCCAACCTAGCCATAATATCCATCGGGAGAGAGTGAAGTTTATAATAAGCGTTGCCTTTTATTCTTTATTGGAAGATCTTTGAAACATTAGATATAGTTTCGTTTGCAGTTTTTCTGTTATGCAATGTGTAAAACAATACTTGAGGTCCACAATGTCAACGTTCAGCCTAGCCATAATATCCATCAACAGAGAGTTAAGTTTATAATAAGCGTTGCCTTTTATTCTTTATTGGAAGATCTTTGAAACATTAGATATAGTTTCAGTTGCAGTTTTTCTGTTATGCAATGTGTAAAACAATACTTGAGGTCCACAATGTCAACGTTCAGCCTAGCCATAATATCCATCAACAGAGAGTTAAGTTTATAATAAGCGTTGCCTTTTATTCTTTATTGGAAGATCTTTGAAACATTAGATATAGTTTCAGTTGCAGTTTTTCTGTTATGCAATGTGTAAAACAATACTTGAGGTCCACAATGTCAACGTTCAGCCTAGCCATAATATCCATCAACAGAGAGTGAAGTTTATAATAAGCGTTGCCTTTTATTCTTTATTGGAAGATCTTTGAAACATTAGATATAGTTTCAGTTGCAGTTTTTCTGTTATGCAATGTGTAAAACAATACTTGAGGTCCACAATGTCAATGTTCAGCCTAGCCATAATATCCATCAACAGAGAGTTAAGTTTATAATAAGCGTTGCCTTTTATTCTTTATTGGAAGATCTTTGAAACATTAGATATAGTTTCAGTTGCAGTTTTTCTGTTATGCAATGTGTAAAACAATACTTGAGGTCCACAATGTCAACGTTCAGCCTAGCCATAATATCCATCAACAGAGAGTTAAGTTTATAATAAGCGTTGCCTTTTATTCTTTATTGGAAGATCTTTGAAACATTAGATATAGTTTCAGTTGGAGTTTTTCTGTTATGCAATGTGTAAAACAATACTTGAGGTCCACAATGTCAACGTCCAACCTAGCCATAATATTCATCAGGAGAGAGAGAAGTTTATAATAAGCGTTGCCTTTTATTCTTTATTGGAAAATCTTTGAAACATTAGATATAGTTTCAGTTGCAGTTTTTCTGTTATGCAATGTGTAAAACAATACTTGAGGTCCACAATGTCAACGCCCAACCTAGCCATAATATCCATCAACAGAGAGTTAAGTTTATAATAAGCGTTGCCTTTTATTCTTTATTGGAAGATCTTTGAAACATTAGATATAGTTTCAGTTGGAGTTTTTCTGTAATGCAATGTGTAAAACAATACTTGAGGTGCACAATGTCAACGTCCAACCTAGCCATAATATTCATCAGGAGAGAGAGAAGTTTATAATAAGCGTTGCCTTTTATTCTTTATTGGAAAATCTTTGAAACATTAGATATAGTTTCAGTTGCAGTTTTTCTGTTATGCAATGTGTAAAACAATACTTGAGGTCCACAATGTCAACGCCCAACCTAGTCATAATATTCATCAGGGGAGAGTGAAGTTTATAATAAGCGTTGCCTTTTATTCTTTATTGGAAGATCTTTGAAACATTAGATATAGTTTCAGTTGGAGTTTTTCTGTAATGCAATGTGTAAAACAATACTTGAGGTCCACAATGTCAACGTCCAACCTAGTCATAATATTCATCAGGGGAGAGTGAAGTTTATAATAAGCGTTGCCTTTTATTCTTTATTGGAAAATCTTTGAAACATTAGATATAGTTTCAGTTGGAGTTTTTCTGTTATGCAATGTGTAAAACAATACTTGAGGTCCACAATGTCAACGCCCAACCTAGCCATAATATCCATCAACAGAGAGTTAAGTTTATAATAAGCGTTGCCTTTTATTCTTTATTGGAAAATCTTTGAAACATTAGATATAGTTTCAGTTGCAGTTTTTCTGTTATGCAATGTGTAAAACAATACTTGAGGTCCACAATGTCAACGCCCAACCTAGCCATAATATCCATCGGGAGAGAGTGAAGTTTATAATAAGCGTTGCCTTTTATTCTTTATTGGAAGATCTTTGAAACATTAGATATAGTTTCAGTTGGAGTTTTTCTGTAATGCAATGTGTAAAACAATACTTGAGGTCCACAATGTCAACGTCCAACCTAGTCATAATATTCATCAGGGGAGAGTGAAGTTTATAATAAGCGTTGCCTTTTATTCTTTATTGGAAAATCTTTGAAACATTAGATATAGTTTCAGTTGTATTTTTTCTGTTATGCAATGTGTAAAACAATACTTGAGGTCCACAATGTCAACGTTCAGCCTAGCCATAATATCCATCAACAGAGAGTTAAGTTTATAATAAGCGTTGCCTTTTATTCTTTATTGGAAGATCTTTGAAACATTAGATATAGTTTCAGTTGGAGTTTTTCTGTAATGCAATGTGTAAAACAATACTTGAGGTCCACAATGTCAACGTCCAACCTAGTCATAATATTCATCAGGGGAGAGTGAAGTTTATAATAAGCGTTGCCTTTTATTCTTTATTGGAAAATCTTTGAAACATTAGATATAGTTTCAGTTGCAGTTTTTCTGTTATGCAATGTGTAAAACAATACTTGAGGTCCACAATGTCAACGTCCAACCTAGCCATAATATTCATCAGCAGAGAGTTAAGTTTATAATAAGCGTTACCTTTTATTCTTTATTGGAAAATCTTTGAAACATTAGATATAGTTTCAGTTGTAGTTTTTCTGTTATGTAATGTGTAAAACAATACTTGAGGTCCACAATGTCAACGCCCAACCTAGCCATAATATCCATCAACAGAGAGTTAAGTTTATAATAAGCGTTGCCTTTTATTCCTTATTGGAAGATCTTTGAAACATTAGATATAGTTTCAGTTGGAGTTTTTCTGTAATGCAATGTGTAAAACAATACTTGAGGTCCACAATGTCAACGTCCAACCTAGTCATAATATTCATCAGGGGAGAGTGAAGTTTATAATAAGCGTTGCCTTTTATTCTTTATTGGAAAATCTTTCAAACATTAGATATAGTTTCAGTTGTATTTTTTCTGTTATGCAATGTGTAAAACAATACTTGAGGTCCACAATGTCAACGCCCAACCTAGCCATAATATCCATCGGGAGAGAGTGAAGTTTATAATAAGCGTTGCCTTTTATTCTTTATTGGAAGATCTTTGAAACATTAGATATAGTTTCAGTTGCAGTTTTTCTGTTATGCAATGTGTAAAATAATACTTGAGGTCCACAATGTCAACGTCCAACCTAGCCATAATATCCATCAACAGAGAGTTAAGTTTATAATAAGCGTTGCCTTTTATTCTTTATTGGAAGATCTTTGAAACATTAGATATAGTTTCAGTTGGAGTTTTTTTGTAATGCAATGTGTAAAACAATACTTGAGGTCCACAATGTCAACGTCCAACCTAGCCATAATATCCATCAACAGAGAGTTAAGTTTATAATAAGCGTTGCCTTTTATTCTTTATTGGAAGATCTTTGAAACATTAGATATAGTTTCAGTTGGAGTTTTTCTGTAATGCAATGTGTAAAACAATACTTGAGGTCCACAATGTCAACGTCCAACCTAGCCATAATATTCATCGGGAGAGAGTGAAGTTTATAATAAGCGTTGCCTTTTATTCTTTATTGGAAGATCTTTGAAACATTAGATATAGTTTCAGTTGCAGTTTTTCTGTTATGCAATGTGTAAAACAATACTTGAGGTCCACAATGTCAACGTCCAACCTAGCCATAATATTCGTCGGGAGAGAGTGAAGTTTGTAATAAGCGTTGCCTTTTATTCTTTATTGGAAAATCTTTGAAACATTAGATATAGTTTCTGTTGCAGTTTTTCTGTTACGCAATGTGTAAAACAATACTTGAGGTCCACAATGTCAACGTCCAACCTAGCCATAATATTCATCAGGAGAGAGTGAAGTTTATAATAAGCGTTACCTTTTATTCTTTATTGGAAAATCTTTGAAACATTAGATATAGTTTCAGTTGCAGTTTTTCTGTTATGCAATGTGTAAAACAATACTTGAGGTCCACAATGTCAACGCCCAACCTAGCCATAATATCCATCGGGAGAGAGTGAAGTTTATAATAAGCGTTGCCTTTTATTCTTTATTGGAAAATCTTCAAAAAAATATTAGATATAGTTTCAGTTGCAGTTTTTCTGTTATGCAATGTGTAAAACAACACTTGAGGTCCACAATGTCAACATCCAACCTAGATATAATATCCGTCGGGAGAGAGTGAAGTTTATAATAAGCGTTGCCTTTTATTCTTTATTGGAAAATCTTTGAAACATTAGATATAGTTTCAGTTGGAGTTTTTCTGTAATGCAATGTGTAAAACAATGCTTGAGGTCCACAATGTCAACGCCCAACCTAGCCATAATATCCATTGAAAGAGAGTGAAGTTTGTAATAAGCGTTGCCTTTTATTCTTTATTGGAAAATCTTTGAAACATTAGATATAGTTTCAGTTGCAGTTTTTCTGTTATGCAATGTGTAAAACAATGCTTGAGGTCCACAATGTCAACGCCCAACCTAGCCATAATATCCATTGAAAGAGAGTGAAGTTTGTAATAAGCGTTGCCTTTTATTCTTTATTGGAAAATCTTTGAAACATTAGATATAGTTTCAGTTGCAGTTTTTCTGTTATGCAATGTGTAAAACAATGCTTGAGGTTCACAATGTCAACGCCCAACCTAGCCATAATATCCATTGAAAGAGAGTGAAGTTTGTAATAAGCGTTGCCTTTTATTCTTTATTGGAAAATCTTTGAAACATTAGATATAGTTTCAGTTGCAGTTTTTCTGTTATGCAATGTGTAAAACAACACTTGAGGTCCACAATGTCAACATCCAACCTAGATATAATATCCGTCGGGAGAGAGTGAAGTTTATAATAAGCGTTGCCTTTTATTCTTTATTGGAAAATCTTTGAAACATTAGATATAGTTTCAGTTGGAGTTTTTCTGTAATGCAATGTGTAAAACAATGCTTGAGGTCCACAATGTCAACGCCCAACCTAGCCATAATATCCATTGAAAGAGAGTGAAGTTTGTAATAAGCGTTGCCTTTTATTCTTTATTGGAAAATCTTTGAAACATTAGATATAGTTTCAGTTGCAGTTTTTCTGTTATGCAATGTGTAAAACAATGCTTGAGGTCCACAATGTCAACGCCCAACCTAGCCATAATATCCATTGAAAGAGAGTGAAGTTTGTAATAAGCGTTGCCTTTTATTCTTTATTGGAAAATCTTTGAAACATTAGATATAGTTTCAGTTGCAGTTTTTCTGTTATGCAATGTGTAAAACAATGCTTGAGGTTCACAATGTCAACGCCCAACCTAGCCATAATATCCATTGAAAGAGAGTGAAGTTTGTAATAAGCGTTGCCTTTTATTCTTTATTGGAAAATCTTTGAAACATTAGATATAGTTTCAGTTGCAGTTTTTCTGTTATGCAATGTGTAAAACAATGCTTGAGGTCCACAATGTCAACGCCCAACCTAGCCATAATATCCATCAGGAGAGAGTGAAGTTTATAATAAGCGTTGCCTTTTATTCTTTATTGGAAAATCTTTGAAACATTAGATATAGTTTCAGTTGCAGTTTTTCTGTTATGCAATGTGTAAAACAATGCTTGAGGTCCACAATGTCAACGCCCAACCTAGCCATAATATCCATTGAAAGAGAGTGAAGTTTGTAATAAGCGTTGCCTTTTATTCTTTATTGGAAAATCTTTGAAACATTAGATATAGTTTCAGTTGCAGTTTTTCTGTTATGCAATGTGTAAAACAATGCTTGAGGTCCACAATGTCAACGCCCAACCTAGCCATAATATCCATTGAAAGAGAGTGAAGTTTGTAATAAGCGTTGCCTTTTATTCTTTATTGGAAAATCTTTGAAACATTAGATATAGTTTCAGTTGCAGTTTTTCTGTTATGCAATGTGTAAAACAATGCTTGAGGTCCACAATGTCAACGCCCAACCTAGCCATAATATCCATTGAAAGAGAGTGAAGTTTGTAATAAGCGTTGCCTTTTATTCTTTATTGGAAAATCTTTGAAACATTAGATATAGTTTCAGTTGCAGTTTTTCTGTTATGCAATGTGTAAAACAATGCTTGAGGTCCACAATGTCAACGCCCAACCTAGCCATAATATCCATTGAAAGAGAGTGAAGTTTGTAATAAGCGTTGCCTTTTATTCTTTATTGGAAAATCTTTGAAACATTAGATATAGTTTCAGTTGCAGTTTTTCTGTTATGCAATGTGTAAAACAATGCTTGAGGTCCACAATGTCAACGCCCAACCTAGCCATAATATCCATTGAAAGAGAGTGAAGTTTGTAATAAGCGTTGCCTTTTATTCTTTATTGGAAAATCTTTGAAACATTAGATATAGTTTCAGTTGCAGTTTTTCTGTTATGCAATGTGTAAAACAATGCTTGAGGTCCACAATGTCAACGTCCAACCTAGCCATAATATTCATTAGGAGAGAGTGAAGTTTATAATAAGCGTTACCTTTTATTCTTTATTGGAAAATCTTTGAAACATTAGATATAGTTTCAGTTGCAGTTTTTCTGTTATGCAATGTGTAAAACAATACTTGAGGTCCACAATGTCAACGCCCAACCTAGCCATAATATCCATCGGGAGAGAGTGAAGTTTATAATAAGCGTTGCCTTTTATTCTTTATTGGAAAATCTTTAAAAAATATTAGATATAGTTTCAGTTGCAGTTTTTCTGTTATGCAATGTGTAAAACAACACTTGAGGTCCACAATGTCAACATCCAACCTAGATATAATATCCGTCGGGAGAGAGTGAAGTTTATAATAAGCGTTGCCTTTTATTCTTTATTGGAAAATCTTTGAAACATTAGATATAGTTTCAGTTGGAGTTTTTCTGTAATGCAATGTGTAAAACAATGCTTGAGGTCCACAATGTCAACGCCCAACCTAGCCATAATATCCATTGAAAGAGAGTGAAGTTTATAATAAGCGTTGCCTTTTATTCTTTATTGGAAAATCTTTGAAACATTAGATATAGTTTCAGTTGCAGTTTTTCTGTTATGCAATGTGTAAAACAATGCTTGAGGTCCACAATGTCAACGCCCAACCTAGCCATAATATCCATTGAAAGAGAGTGAAGTTTGTAATAAGCGTTGCCTTTTATTCTTTATTGGAAAATCTTTGAAACATTAGATATAGTTTCAGTTGCAGTTTTTCTGTTATGCAATGTGTAAAACAATGCTTGAGGTTCACAATGTCAACGCCCAACCTAGCCATAATATCCATTGAAAGAGAGTGAAGTTTGTAATAAGCGTTGCCTTTTATTCTTTATTGGAAAATCTTTGAAACATTAGATATAGTTTCAGTTGCAGTTTTTCTGTTATGCAATGTGTAAAACAATGCTTGAGGTCCACAATGTCAACGCCCAACCTAGCCATAATATCCATTGAAAGAGAGTGAAGTTTGTAATAAGCGTTGCCTTTTATTCTTTATTGGAAAATCTTTGAAACATTAGATATAGTTTCAGTTGCAGTTTTTCTGTTATGCAATGTGTAAAACAATGCTTGAGGTCCACAATGTCAACGCCCAACCTAGCCATAATATCCATTGAAAGAGAGTGAAGTTTGTAATAAGCGTTGCCTTTTATTCTTTATTGGAAAATCTTTGAAACATTAGATATAGTTTCAGTTGCAGTTTTTCTGTTATGCAATGTGTAAAACAATGCTTGAGGTCCACAATGTCAACGCCCAACCTAGCCATAATATCCATTGAAAGAGAGTGAAGTTTGTAATAAGCGTTGCCTTTTATTCTTTATTGGAAAATCTTTGAAACATTAGATATAGTTTCAGTTGCAGTTTTTCTGTTATGCAATGTGTAAAACAATGCTTGAGGTCCACAATGTCAACGCCCAACCTAGCCATAATATCCATTGAAAGAGAGTGAAGTTTGTAATAAGCGTTGCCTTTTATTCTTTATTGGAAAATCTTTGAAACATTAGATATAGTTTCAGTTGCAGTTTTTCTGTTATGCAATGTGTAAAACAATGCTTGAGGTCCACAATGTCAACGCCCAACCTAGCCATAATATCCATTGAAAGAGAGTGAAGTTTGTAATAAGCGTTGCCTTTTATTCTTTATTGGAAAATCTTTGAAACATTAGATATAGTTTCAGTTGCAGTTTTTCTGTTATGCAATGTGTAAAACAATACTTGAGGTCCACAATGTCAACGCCCAACCTAGCCATAATATCCATTGAAAGAGAGTGAAGTTTGTAATAAGCGTTGCCTTTTATTCTTTATTGGAAAATCTTTGAAACATTAGATATAGTTTCAGTTGCAGTTTTTCTGTTATGCAATGTGTAAAACAATGCTTGAGGTCCACAATGTCAACGCCCAACCTAGCCATAATATCCATTGAAAGAGAGTGAAGTTTGTAATAAGCGTTGCCTTTTATTCTTTATTGGAAAATCTTTGAAACATTAGATATAGTTTCAGTTGCAGTTTTTCTGTTATGCAATGTGTAAAACAATGCTTGAGGTCCAAAATGTCAACGCCCAACCTAGCCATAATATCCATTGAAAGAGAGTGAAGTTTGTAATAAGCGTTGCCTTTTATTCTTTATTGGAAAATCTTTGAAACATTAGATATAGTTTCAGTTGCAGTTTTTCTGTTATGCAATGTGTAAAACAATGCTTGAGGTCCACAATGTCAACGCCCAACCTAGCCATAATATCCATTGAAAGAGAGTGAAGTTTGTAATAAGCGTTGCCTTTTATTCTTTATTGGAAAATCTTTGAAACATTAGATATAGTTTCAGTTGCAGTTTTTCTGTTATGCAATGTGTAAAACAATGCTTGAGGTCCACAATGTCAACGCCCAACCTAGCCATAATATCCATTGAAAGAGAGTGAAGTTTGTAATAAGCGTTGCCTTTTATTCTTTATTGGAAAATCTTTGAAACATTAGATATAGCTTCAGTTGCAGTTTTTCTGTTATGCAATGTGTAAAACAATACTTGAGGTCCACAATGTCAACGTCCAACCTAGCCATAATATCCATCAGGAGAGAGTGAAGTTTATAATAAGCGTTGCCTTTTATTCTTTATTGGAAAATCTTTGAAACATTAGATATAGTTTCAGTTGTAGTTTTTCTGTTATGCAATGTGTAAAATAATACTTTAGGTCCACAATGTCAACGTCCAACCTAGCCATAATATCCATCAACAGAGAGTTAAGTTTATAATAAGCGTTGCCTTTTATTCTTTATTGGAAGATCTTTGAAACATTAGATATAGTTTCAGTTGGAGTTTTTCTGTAATGCAATGTGTAAAACAATACTTGAGGTCCACAATGTCAACGTCCAACCTAGCCATAATATTCATCGGGAGAGAGTGAAGTTTATAATAAGCGTTGCCTTTTATTCTTTATTGGAAGATCTTTGAAACATTAGATATAGTTTCAGTTGCAGTTTTTCTGTTATGCAATGTGTAAAACAATACTTGAGGTCCACAATGTCAACGTCCAACCTAGCCATAATATTCATCGGGAGAGAGTGAAGTTTGTAATAAGCGTTGCCTTTTATTCTTTATTGGAAAATCTTTGAAACATTAGATATAGTTTCAGTTGCAGTTTTTCTGTTATGCAATGTGTAAAACAATACTTGAGGTCCACAATGTCAACGTCCAACCTAGCCATAATATTCATCAGGAGAGAGTGAAGTTTATAATAAGCGTTACCTTTTATTCTTTATTGGAAAATCTTTGAAACATTAGATATAGTTTCAGTTGCAGTTTTTCTGTTATGCAATGTGTAAAACAATACTTGAGGTCCACAATGTCAACGCCCAACCTAGCCATAATATCCATCGGGAGAGAGTGAAGTTTATAATAAGCGTTGCCTTTTATTCTTTATTGGAAAATCTTTAAAAAATATTAGATATAGTTTCAGTTGCAGTTTTTCTGTTATGCAATGTGTAAAACAACACTTGAGGTCCACAATGTCAACATCCAACTTAGATATAATATCCGTCGGGAGAGAGTGAAGTTTATAATAAGCGCTGCCTTTTATTCTTTATTGGAAAATCTTTGAAACATTAGATATAGTTTCAGTTGGAGTTTTTCTGTAATGCAATGTGTAAAACAATGCTTGAGGTCCACAATGTCAACGCCCAACCTAGCCATAATATCCATTGAAAGAGAGTGAAGTTTGTAATAAGCGTTGCCTTTTATTCTTTATTGGAAAATCTTTGAAACATTAGATATAGTTTCAGTTGCAGTTTTTCTGTTATGCAATGTGTAAAACAATGCTTGAGGTCCACAATGTCAACGCCCAACCTAGCCATAATATCCATTGAAAGAGAGTGAAGTTTGTAATAAGCGTTGCCTTTTATTCTTTATTGGAAAATCTTTGAAACATTAGATATAGTTTCAGTTGCAGTTTTTCTGTTATGCAATGTGTAAAACAATGCTTGAGGTCCACAATGTCAACGCCCAACCTAGCCATAATATCCATTGAAAGAGAGTGAAGTTTGTAATAAGCGTTGCCTTTTATTCTTTATTGGAAAATCTTTGAAACATTAGATATAGTTTCAGTTGCAGTTTTCCTGTTATGCAATGTGTAAAACAATGCTTGAGGTCCACAATGTCAACGCCCAACCTAGCCATAATATCCATTGAAAGAGAGTGAAGTTTGTAATAAGCGTTGCCTTTTATTCTTTATTGGAAAATCTTTGAAACATTAGATATAGTTTCAGTTGCAGTTTTTCTGTTATGCAATGTGTAAAACAATGCTTGAGGTCCACAATGTCAACGCCCAACCTAGCCATAATATCCATTGAAAGAGAGTGAAGTTTGTAATAAGCGTTGCCTTTTATTCTTTATTGGAAAATCTTTGAAACATTAGATATAGTTTCAGTTGCAGTTTTTCTGTTATGCAATGTGTAAAACAATGCTTGAGGTCCACAATGTCAACGCCCAACCTAGCCATAATATCCATTGAAAGAGAGTGAAGTTTGTAATAAGCGTTGCCTTTTATTCTTTATTGGAAAATCTTTGAAACATTAGATATAGTTTCAGTTGCAGTTTTTCTGTTATGCAATGTGTAAAACAATGCTTGAGGTCCACAATGTCAACGCCCAACCTAGCCATAATATCCATTGAAAGAGAGTGAAGTTTGTAATAAGCGTTGCCTTTTATTCTTTATTGGAAAATCTTTGAAACATTAGATATAGTTTCAGTTGCAGTTTTTCTGTTATGCAATGTGTAAAACAATGCTTGAGGTCCACAATGTCAACGCCCAACCTAGCCATAATATCCATTGAAAGAGAGTGAAGTTTGTAATAAGCGTTGCCTTTTATTCTTTATTGGAAAATCTTTGAAACATTAGATATAGTTTCAGTTGTAGTTTTTCTGTTATGCAATGTGTAAAACAATACTTGAGGTCCACAATGTCAACGTCCAACCTAGTCATAATATCCATCGGGAGAGAGTGAAGTTTATAATAAGCGTTGCCTTTTATTCTTTATTGGAAAATCTTTAAAAAATATTAGATATAGTTTCAGTTGCAGTTTTTCTGTTATGCAATGTGTGAAACAACACTTGAGGTCCACAATGTCAACATCCAACCTAGATATAATATCCGTCGGGAGAGAGTGAAGTTTATAATAAGCGTTGCCTTTTATTCTTTATTGGAAAATCTTTGAAACATTAGATATAGTTTCAGTTGGAGTTTTTCTGTAATGCAATGTGTAAAACAATGCTTGAGGTCCACAATGTCAACGCCCAACCTAGCCATAATATCCATTGAAAGAGAGTGAAGTTTATAATAAGCGTTGCCTTTTATTCTTTATTGGAAAATCTTTGAAACATTAGATATAGTTTCAGTTGCAGTTTTTCTGTTATGCAATGTGTAAAACAATGCTTGAGGTCCACAATGTCAACGCCCAACCTAGCCATAATATCCATTGAAAGAGAGTGAAGTTTGTAATAAGCGTTGCCTTTTATTCTTTATTGGAAAATCTTTGAAACATTAGATATAGTTTCAGTTGCAGTTTTTCTGTTATGCAATGTGTAAAACAATGCTTGAGGTTCACAATGTCAACGCCCAACCTAGCCATAATATCCATTGAAAGAGAGTGAAGTTTGTAATAAGCGTTGCCTTTTATTCTTTATTGGAAAATCTTTGAAACATTAGATATAGTTTCAGTTGCAGTTTTTCTGTTATGCAATGTGTAAAACAATGCTTGAGGTCCACAATGTCAACGCCCAACCTAGCCATAATATCCATTGAAAGAGAGTGAAGTTTGTAATAAGCGTTGCCTTTTATTCTTTATTGGAAAATCTTTGAAACATTAGATATAGTTTCAGTTGCAGTTTTTCTGTTATGCAATGTGTAAAACAATGCTTGAGGTCCACAATGTCAACGCCCAACCTAGCCATAATATCCATTGAAAGAGAGTGAAGTTTGTAATAAGCGTTGCCTTTTATTCTTTATTGGAAAATCTTTGAAACATTAGATATAGTTTCAGTTGCAGTTTTTCTGTTATGCAATGTGTAAAACAATGCTTGAGGTCCACAATGTCAACGCCCAACCTAGCCATAATATCCATTGAAAGAGAGTGAAGTTTGTAATAAGCGTTGCCTTTTATTCTTTATTGGAAAATCTTTGAAACATTAGATATAGTTTCAGTTGCAGTTTTTCTGTTATGCAATGTGTAAAACAATGCTTGAGGTCCACAATGTCAACGCCCAACCTAGCCATAATATCCATTGAAAGAGAGTGAAGTTTGTAATAAGCGTTGCCTTTTATTCTTTATTGGAAAATCTTTGAAACATTAGATATAGTTTCAGTTGCAGTTTTTCTGTTATGCAATGTGTAAAACAATGCTTGAGGTCCACAATGTCAACGCCCAACCTAGCCATAATATCCATTGAAAGAGAGTGAAGTTTGTAATAAGCGTTGCCTTTTATTCTTTATTGGAAAATCTTTGAAACATTAGATATAGTTTCAGTTGCAGTTTTTCTGTTATGCAATGTGTAAAACAATACTTGAGGTCCACAATGTCAACGCCCAACCTAGCCATAATATCCATTGAAAGAGAGTGAAGTTTGTAATAAGCGTTGCCTTTTATTCTTTATTGGAAAATCTTTGAAACATTAGATATAGTTTCAGTTGCAGTTTTTCTGTTATGCAATGTGTAAAACAATGCTTGAGGTCCACAATGTCAACGCCCAACCTAGCCATAATATCCATTGAAAGAGAGTGAAGTTTGTAATAAGCGTTGCCTTTTATTCTTTATTGGAAAATCTTTGAAACATTAGATATAGTTTCAGTTGCAGTTTTTCTGTTATGCAATGTGTAAAACAATGCTTGAGGTCCAAAATGTCAACGCCCAACCTAGCCATAATATCCATTGAAAGAGAGTGAAGTTTGTAATAAGCGTTGCCTTTTATTCTTTATTGGAAAATCTTTGAAACATTAGATATAGTTTCAGTTGCAGTTTTTCTGTTATGCAATGTGTAAAACAATGCTTGAGGTCCACAATGTCAACGCCCAACCTAGCCATAATATCCATTGAAAGAGAGTGAAGTTTGTAATAAGCGTTGCCTTTTATTCTTTATTGGAAAATCTTTGAAACATTAGATATAGTTTCAGTTGCAGTTTTTCTGTTATGCAATGTGTAAAACAATGCTTGAGGTCCACAATGTCAACGCCCAACCTAGCCATAATATCCATTGAAAGAGAGTGAAGTTTGTAATAAGCGTTGCCTTTTATTCTTTATTGGAAAATCTTTGAAACATTAGATATAGCTTCAGTTGCAGTTTTTCTGTTATGCAATGTGTAAAACAATACTTGAGGTCCACAATGTCAACGTCCAACCTAGCCATAATATCCATCAGGAGAGAGTGAAGTTTATAATAAGCGTTGCCTTTTATTCTTTATTGGAAAATCTTTGAAACATTAGATATAGTTTCAGTTGTAGTTTTTCTGTTATGCAATGTGTAAAATAATACTTTAGGTCCACAATGTCAACGTCCAACCTAGCCATAATATCCATCAACAGAGAGTTAAGTTTATAATAAGCGTTGCCTTTTATTCTTTATTGGAAGATCTTTGAAACATTAGATATAGTTTCAGTTGGAGTTTTTCTGTAATGCAATGTGTAAAACAATACTTGAGGTCCACAATGTCAACGTCCAACCTAGCCATAATATTCATCGGGAGAGAGTGAAGTTTATAATAAGCGTTGCCTTTTATTCTTTATTGGAAGATCTTTGAAACATTAGATATAGTTTCAGTTGCAGTTTTTCTGTTATGCAATGTGTAAAACAATACTTGAGGTCCACAATGTCAACGTCCAACCTAGCCATAATATTCATCGGGAGAGAGTGAAGTTTGTAATAAGCGTTGCCTTTTATTCTTTATTGGAAAATCTTTGAAACATTAGATATAGTTTCAGTTGCAGTTTTTCTGTTATGCAATGTGTAAAACAATACTTGAGGTCCACAATGTCAACGTCCAACCTAGCCATAATATTCATCAGGAGAGAGTGAAGTTTATAATAAGCGTTACCTTTTATTCTTTATTGGAAAATCTTTGAAACATTAGATATAGTTTCAGTTGCAGTTTTTCTGTTATGCAATGTGTAAAACAATACTTGAGGTCCACAATGTCAACGCCCAACCTAGCCATAATATCCATCGGGAGAGAGTGAAGTTTATAATAAGCGTTGCCTTTTTATTCTTTATTGGAAAATCTTTAAAAAATATTAGATATAGTTTCAGTTGCAGTTTTTCTGTTATGCAATGTGTAAAACAACACTTGAGGTCCACAATGTCAACATCCAACCTAGATATAATATCCGTCGGGAGAGAGTGAAGTTTATAATAAGCGCTGCCTTTTATTCTTTATTGGAAAATCTTTGAAACATTAGATATAGTTTCAGTTGCAGTTTTTCTGTTATGCAATGTGTAAAACAATGCTTGAGGTCCACAATGTCAACGCCCAACCTAGCCATAATATCCATTGAAAGAGAGTGAAGTTTGTAATAAGCGTTGCCTTTTATTCTTTATTGGAAAATCTTTGAAACATTAGATATAGTTTCAGTTGCAGTTTTTCTGTTATGCAATGTGTAAAACAATGCTTGAGGTCCACAATGTCAACGCCCAACCTAGCCATAATATCCATTGAAAGAGAGTGAAGTTTGTAATAAGCGTTGCCTTTTATTCTTTATTGGAAAATCTTTGAAACATTAGATATAGTTTCAGTTGCAGTTTTTCTGTTATGCAATGTGTAAAACAATGCTTGAGGTCCACAATGTCAACGCCCAACCTAGCCATAATATGCATTGAAAGAGAGTGAAGTTTGTAATAAGCGTTGCCTTTTATTCTTTATTGGAAAATCTTTGAAACATTAGATATAGTTTCAGTTGCAGTTTTTCTGTTATGCAATGTGTAAAACAATGCTTGAGGTCCACAATGTCAACGCCCAACCTAGCCATAATATCCATTGAAAGAGAGTGAAGTTTGTAATAAGCGTTGCCTTTTATTCTTTATTGGAAAATCTTTGAAACATTAGATATAGTTTCAGTTGTAGTTTTTCTGTTATGCAATGTGTAAAACAATACTTGAGGTCCACAATGTCAACGTCCAACCTAGTCATAATATCCATCAGGAGAGAGTGAAGTTTATAATAAGCGTTGCCTTTTATTCTTTATTGGAAGATCTTTGAAACATTAGATATAGTTTCAGTTGTAGTTTTTCTGTTATGCAATGTGTAAAACAATACTTGAGGTCCACAATGTCAACATCCAACCTAGCATAATATCCATCAGGAGAGAGTGAAGTTTATAATAAGCGTTGCCTTTTATTCTTTATTGGAAGATCTTTGAAACATTAGATATAGTTTCAGTTGTAGTTTTTCTGTTATGCAATGTGTAAAACAATACTTGAGGTCCACAATGTCAACATCCAACCTAGCATAATATCCATCAGGAGAGAGTGAAGTTTATAATAAGCGTTGCCTTTTATTCTTTATTGGAAAATCTTTGAAACATTAGATATAGTTTCAGTTGCAGTTTTTCTGTTATGCAATGTGTAAAACAATACTTGAGGTCCACAATGTCAACATCCAACCTAGATATAATATCCATCAGGAGAGAGTGAAGTTTATAATAAGCGTTGCCTTTTATTCTTTATTGGAAAATCTTTGAAACATTAGATATAGTTTCAGTTGTAGTTTTTCTGTTATGAAATGTGTAAAACAATACTTGAGGTCCACAATGTCAACATCCAACCTAGCATTATATCCATCGGGAGAGAGTGAAGTTTATAATAAGCGTTGCCTTTTATTCTTTATTGGAAAATCTTTGAAACATTAGATATAGTATGCAATGTGTAAAACAATGCTTGAGGTCCACAATGTCAACGCCCAACCTAGCCATAATATCCATTGAAAGAGAGTGAAGTTTGTAATAAGCGTTGCCTTTTATTCTTTATTGGAAAATCTTTGAAACATTAGATATAGTTTCAGTTGCAGTTTTTCTGTTATGCAATGTGTAAAACAATGCTTGAGGTCCACAATGTCAACGCCCAACCTAGCCATAATATCCATTGAAAGAGAGTGAAGTTTGTAATAAGCGTTGCCTTTTATTCTTTATTGGAAAATCTTTGAAACATTAGATATAGTTTCAGTTGTAGTTTATCTGTTATGCAATGTGTAAAACAATACTTGAGGTCCACAATGTCAACATCCAACCTAGATATAATATCCATCAGGAGAGAGTGAAGTTTATAATAAGCGTTGCCTTTTATTCTTTATTGGAAAATCTTTGAAACATTAGATATAGTTTCAGTTGTAGTTTTTCTGTTATGCAATGTGTAAAACAATACTTGAGGTCCACAATGTCAACATCCAACCTAGCATTATATCCATCGGGAGAGAGTGAAGTTTATAATAAGCGTTGCCTTTTATTCTTTATTGGAAAATCTTTGAAACATTAGATATAGTTTCAGTTGTAGTTTTTCTGTTATGCAATGTGTAAAACAATACTTGAGGTCCACAATGTCAACGTCCAACCTAGTCATAATATCCATCAGGAGAGAGTGAAGTTTATAATAAGCGTTGCCTTTTATTCTTTATTGGAAGATCTTTGAAACATTAGATATAGTTTCAGTTGTAGTTTTTCTGTTATGCAATGTGTAAAACAATACTTGAGGTCCACAATGTCAACATCCAACCTAGCATAATATCCATCAGGAGAGAGTGAAGTTTATAATAAGCGTTGCCTTTTATTCTTTATTGGAAGATCTTTGAAACATTAGATATAGTTTCAGTTGTAGTTTTTCTGTTATGCAATGTGTAAAACAATACTTGAGGTCCACAATGTCAACATCCAACCTAGCATAATATCCATCAGGAGAGAGTGAAGTTTATAATAAGCGTTGCCTTTTATTCTTTATTGGAAAATCTTTGAAACATTAGATATAGTTTCAGTTGCAGTTTTTCTGTTATGCAATGTGTAAAACAATACTTGAGGTCCACAATGTCAACATCCAACCTAGCATAATATTCATCGGGAGAGAGTGAAGTTTATAATAAGCGTTGCCTTTTATTCTTTATTGGAAGATCTTTGAAACATTAGATGTAGTTTCAGTTGTAGTTTTCATGTTATGCAATGTGTAAAACAATGCTTGAGGTCCACAATGTCAACGTTCAGCCTAGCCATAATATTCATCGGGAGAGAATTAAGTTGGACCCATGAAAAATTATAAACTCATGATATACCTATCATAGTCTGGGGATTGGCTGCCCCACTTTTTTACCTTCTAGATCCACCACTGGTTGCTAGTTACTGTAATTGCAGGTATAATCTACGTTTATGCAGGCCCGTATTTATATATTGTGCACCCCTGTGCTTTAAATAATTTGGCCACCCTACAAATTTATAGTTCAAACAAGGAACCAAGCTGTGATTTTGCAAACATACCAGCTCTGCTTGAGTAGCAGTTCACGTATGACAAGTTACAAAAGTTACAACGTAATTTTAAATGGCCTAATTTTCTCAATGATGAAAATGAAATGAAATCTTTGAGTTTACGTCCCACGGTTATGCCGGTTAAGCTAAAGGAGACGGTGATGATGAATAATGAGTGAAATGGTGGAATGAAGAAAGTGGGAGGAAACGGGAGAACCCCGAGAAAACCCACGCACACGGTGTTTGTCCACCACAAAGTTCACTTGGCGGGGGCTGGGATCGAACCCGGGACCCCAAGCACCAGAGGTGAACTCTCTACCACTGAGCCACCTCGGCCCCAATTTTCTCAATGATGATTATGATGTAGTGTTCTGCCCGAAGGTAGGTGTTTGACCTGAAGGTCCCTGGGCAAGGTGAACCCATGGTAGTTTGCCATTGCCTTCCATTTCATGATGATGACGCACTAAGGATGGGACCTATAGTCTAACTTGGGATCCGAACCACTTGTTCCCCCACCGGTAATCGAACCCTGGATCCCTTGATTACAAGGGAAAGAGCTTAACCACTCATCCACTAGGGGAAACATTCTTTCAATACTGGCATGTAATTGAAGGGCCCTCTGCAATAACAAGGTAAGTCGAGTTACCTCGATTCCTGGTACAACATAGATAAAGAAGGCGTGTGGACTTACTTTCCTTTTCCGTCACCTTTAGTGCATATTCGAAGCGTCTGTTGCAAGAAAAATACTATTCATCTTTACAAGATCTTTCCCCAAAGTAATCAAGAACAATTTTTAAAATATATATTTTATTTATTACAGATCTAAATACAAATCACTAAAATTCTTAAAAATAGCACTCTTGTCCATCGACACACCAGCGTTTCTACCATTACCGGTACACCCATAGGAGATCGGAGACGGAAACTCCTTCAAATAGAGCGTCAAAGCTGCTTTGAGCTCCTCCACCGTTCTAAAATGATACCTCTTCAAGCTCCTCTTGATTTTTGGAAACCAAACAGTCCGACGGTGACAGATCCGGGCTGTACGGTGGGTGGAACAGCATTGCTACGTTGTGCTTAGCAAGAAACTCCCTTACGAGAGGTGAAGTAGGCTATAATGTATTGTCATGATGCAGCACCCAAGTCTCCCCGATCATCTTCCTGATGCGTTGCACCTTTTGCGCACCGGGTTGAGGACCTTTACGTACTAGTAGTTGTTGACTGTTCGGCAGGCACAAATTCAGTGTGCGTTACATAATTTACATCGAAATGGAGAATGAGCATTACTTTCACCTTCGATTTCTCATGCAAAATTTATTCGGGCAAGGAGAGGCCTTTGTGTGCCACTCTGAGCTACGTCTTTTTGATTCGAGATCGTATTGGAAGACTCACATCTCGCTACCAGTTACCACATTGTCTAAAAACTGAGGCTCACTTTCACAACGTTCACACACACGAAATGAATTCACACGAAATGAATCCACGGTTTTTTGTTCATTAAACAACAGATTAGGAATTTTCTTAGCACATACACCTTCCTTATGTGCCAATCCTCAGTCAGAATTCGATAAACAACGGATTTCGATTGATTAGACGTGTCCGCTATCATCCTGACATAAGGCCTCAATCCAACTTTAACACTTCCGTTAGTTTTTACATGTTTTAAATAGTATATGCTGTTGACGGACGTTCAGCACGATGCCCTCCCGGAACACCTCGCAGAACTTTGCTTTCGACACGGCCTCGCACCGAAGGCTTCCTTTATCATGCGAAACGTTTCAAAACCCATTTTTTTAAATTTGATTCAAAATTTAATCGTGTAACGTTATTTCTTTAAACGCTGCAACTTTGCTCTCGACGCGACTAATATACTGACCTTTACGCCGACCATAGGGGGCGCGATGGCTCAGTGGTAGAGCGTTCACCTCCGGTGCTTGGGATCCCTGGTTCGATCCCAGGTCGCGCCGTGTGGACTTTGTGGTGGACAAACACCGTGCTCGTGGGTTTTCTCGGGGTTCTCCCGTTTCCTCCCACTTTCTTCATTCCACCATTTCACTCATCTCTCATTATCACCGTCTCCTTTAGCCTAATCGGCATAACCGTGGGACGTAAAACTTAAAGATTTCATTTCATTTTTTACGTCGACCATGACCGCAAGCGAATTAGCCGTTTAGCATTTGATTATGTAGCTGAGATGTTCAGTACAGCTATCCCACCAAAAAGGCGGATCTATAACCCTTGTGTCTGGCTAGAAAAAAATCTTTCTCTATACTTCTGACACACACTCCTCTAAACTAGACTTTATCCTTAAGACAGTATAATATTTAACAATTTGTACCGCCAGTCCACGTGAAGCAAACTATCGTTAACAAATCGTAACCATATTTGTATTTGAGAATTAATATTTGTGTAATCGCATGATCACAATTTTAATCTAGAACGTATTGTGAGTCAAAGCCTTGGGGTGAACAACAACAACAACGACTACTACTAGTAATAATAATAATAATAATAATAATAATAATAATAATAATAATAATAATAATAATAATAATAATAATAATAATAATTATTATTATTATTATTATTATTATAACCGACTATAGTAACCGCGACGACTCGTGAAGCCTGGGCTCTACACCAATCATAGAACGGCTTTCCCTCGCGTGTGATGCATCGGAAGAATTCGGTACGATTTGTGGAGCTGGCTTCCGAACGCACACTTGAGAAAGAGTGAAACAGCACAAGTGCACAAACAATGTTGCCAAGCTTAAAGGACATGGCAAACAAGCGAAAAAAGCACTTAGAAAATTATAACAATTATTCGAATTAAACAATAATAACTAACTAACTAACTAACTCTGTGGCCTATGAAACCCGGAGGTTTAATGCCGCGTTCACAAAAGGTCTCCACTGACTTCTATCCTTAGCCAATTGGATCCAGAAGAGCAAAAATACAAAACAACAATAACTACAAAACAAAACTTAGCGACAATCCAACAACACTGTGCCCTCGAGAGATGTTCTCCGTATAGCGCTAGAGAAGATACTGGCAAAATTTTATGAATAGGGGTTGACGACCGCGACACACCCTCGTGTTTATTGGGTGGTGAAATAGGTAAATCGAGGTCAAGCTTCACGACTCCTCACAGTCACTTTAGCCAATAGTAGTGACACACTGATTATAAGATGCAGAAATCGTCCATTTAACTGGTAGTCGACCAATGGGGTTATTCGTGAATGTTCTCGTTTCGTTTTCGAGACGAGATGAGAAATTTCTCACTTCGTGGGCAACACTAAGTTTTAGAGTGGTTGGATGAACTCCAGAGCCGCACTGGAACGAAGGTAGAGCGAAAAATGATTCTTACCTCACCCAGGAGTTGGGTTGATCACGAAACGAGACGAGATAAAATTTTCTTTACGAGGTACGATACGGGACAGACCATTTGAATACGAGGATCATCCAGAAAATAAAGACTAGTTATACAAAATGAAAAATAAAATACTTTTTTTTTTTTTTTTTTTTTTTGGAAAAAGCAATTTGTTATATACGCAAAGCTTCCATTACTCCTCTACATAATCCCCACCTTCATTTAAACATTTGACCTATCTGTTTACGAGCTTCAGAATTCACATGTTAAGCCAGGTGATCACTGCATTCTCCAAATCTTCAGCACTTCCCAAACTTTTACCACCCAGAAACTCTTTCAAATTAGAAAAAAGGTGGAAATCGCAATAACGTTTTGCATTGATCGTAGTGCCTTTTGACATGAAATTCTCCAAAACAACACCTTTACAATGTTAAAAGACAGTTGCTATGACCTTTCGTGGTGAGAGAGTCTATTTGAATTTTCTCCGGTTTTTTTTTTTTTTTTTTTTAGGGTGGTAAAGAAAAATGATGGCACTCAAGTGATTGGGGCTTGCTCTCTGGGGCAATGTGAGACACTCAGGTCTCCTCACCAGTCACAATCCAATCAAAAAACGCGTCTCAATCTGTGTGATATCGCATCAACAATGTGATGGCAGTGAACACCTGGCATAATGAACTGGCGGTAGCAGAGTATAACCTGGGAATTCTGGAGCTCATGAACAAATACGTCAAATGTTTAATATAATTTTTTTTTCATTTTGTATAACTAACTAAGCGGTCTTTGCGGTCTTTATTTTCTGAACGAGCCTCGTAGAACGAGATGATACAGCTTCATAGCTAATCCTACCAGGAGTAGAACCACGGCCGTTAAGTTGGTATGTAGCAGTGTTACCTTTCTATGCAGGTATTTACTTGAGCAAAATAATTAACCTTCCCCCGACGTAAAGACACGCTGATTCCTTACAATGTCGAGATGCCAAATTTCTTAAAGAGAGGCTTAACATAATATACTTAGCTAATTGATTTTCATTCACAATACGCGAATCATTGCATGTTTCTAAACAGTAAAAACGTTGCGAATATCGTGAATGCGGAACATAAACTCCAGAAATAAAACTCAAATGGCATTCTTTCGTTGAAAGACGTGTCCTGCAATTCATTTTCTCCTGGCGAAAAGTCAAGTCTTTTTCCCAGTGTTTCTTAAGTAAATGTTTAACAGTTTTAGAAACAAATTCTGTTTTTATTTACTTTCTAACCGGCTTCTATGTTAGTATTTCTTAAAACTTCCCATTAAATACAAGTTTAAAATTGTCTTGTTTTCATCGCTAAATAATATGCTTTTATACCTAGGTATAAATAAAACTCATTTTCACCATTACGCTATTATCAGTACAGTACAGTATATGAATAACGTGTAAACAAGTACTTCATTAAGATCTTTCAAGTGTCTTTCGTGCGCGGTCTTGGTTCAATTCCCATGGGAGAGCATTAAGAGTCTAATCACTGCGAAATTAAAATATCGCTAATTTTCCAGTAATTATGTAATATCTTCAAATAGATAAAAGATAATTGAAAAGTGGAACAAGAGCTCACAAGACAATATTATTTTACATGAGATACCATTATCACGACTTACTTATCTGTTTTAGATTTCCAACCATTAGGAAATTGGCATTTATTTTCGCGTTTATAAATGTCTGCAAACGGAAAACTACTAGGTGACTAGGATATCTAACAACAACAATAACAATGGAAAGGATTTGGAAAGGTATCGGCCAGGGCTCGTTTAGTATTTACCATCCCGGCATTTGCCTGGTAGGATTGAGGAAAACCCTGGAAAACCCCAGTCAGGATGGTCGGCAGCGGGAATCGAACCCGCGACCTCCCGAATGCGAAGCCAACGCTCTACCACTTGAGCTACTTCGCTCGGTAGCTCTTCGCTACAACGTTCTTCTGATTCTGAATAAGCACCCTCAATTTGTCTGGTAAGCTTCAACATCATGACCTGTTTTACAGTGGCATCACTATACTACGGCCGCTGTATCTCTGGCTCTGACAGATATGCGAAAAAGAAAGCGAGGGTTGATACTACATTAACACACCCCCATAAGGTCCAATGAGTGACCGAGCTCTCACCGCTCTGGCATGGAAACCAGACGTTGTTGCCGCTCCGTATTCTTCCTTTTGTTTGTGCATAGTTTCACTTTTTGTTTCACTTTCAGTGAAAAGTGCTTTGAGATCGTGTTTGGTTATTGCAACTTTTTTTCTTTTCTTTGTGTGTGTTTGGGTGTGCTGTTAAGGAGTGTTGTTATTATTTGGTGACAATGGCTAGTTCTTCAGAACCGAAGCCAAACAAAATAGTGTATAAAGGACAAATTGGCAACATTGTTTTGTCCACATGCAGAACTGTCAGAGCCAGAGACATAGCGGCCGTAGTATAGGAATATATTTTTTGGGGATGGCTGAGTAGAGTTTTTTTGTTGTTTTGCCGTAAGAGGCTGACTCTCTAATTGAATGTTTCCATAACAGCGCCCTCGACTGGAACGTCACGAAATTAGCTGCCAAATCTACTGTTAAGATTTACCTTGCTATTAAAACATAAATATAAAAGTACATCAACTATAATTCGATGATAAATTTACATACAGAGCAATATATTTTCAAGTTCTGCCCAAAAGGTATCGTAACTGATCGTTTCTAGCCAAGGGAGAGGATGGAGAAGTTCTTCATGAGCAGAGACGTAAGTGGGAATGTCAGGTATATGATGCGATGAGTGACATCTGAGCCTTGCGGAGTGTAAATCGCGTCCGGAGTGAACACTTGTTTTGTGGCGTTGTCAAGAATTAAGGTGCACGATTGAACAGCGATATGCAATCAAGCTTTGTGTACAACTGAAAGATTAAGGGTCCACCAAGTCCGGAGGGAGATAGCCTATACTGGAATTCTCCACCACGATAATGCGCCGAGTCACACGTTGCTACGTGAAAGAGCGTTTTTGGTGAAATACAACATGGCAGCGCTGCCTCAACCTCCCTATAGATCAAAGCTGGCTCCACCGACATCTTTTTCTTCTCTTGAATGAAATAGAGCTCGAAAGGACACATGGGACGGCGGAAGAGTCGTACCCGAAGGAGATTCCGGTTGCAGACTTTCAGGAGGGGGCATACCAAGCGTAGCAGAAGCGCTGAGAACAGTTTATTGATACAAAGGAATTTTCTTTTGATGAATTGTAATCCATTGTACTTATTTATATCTGTAGTCCCGATGCATTTTGAACTGACCCTGTATATCCCATGTACCTGTTGTTTATATTACTTATTTAGTGTTAAAGAAGGAACATCGGAAATTTCAGCATTTGCTAATGAGGCTTGTTAGCTGAGCGAATAAATATTAGGCCGGACGGACTTCAAGATGTCGCTAAGGAAAAGATTTTTTGTATTTTAAAGTCTTGATATACCATGGTTATAATTCTCTAGCTTTATAAGATATTCAAAAGGAAGTACACTAGCTTTATATTCAATTAAATTTGAACCAGATGAATGGCAAAAAAAAGACACATTTTGATTTAGGCTTAAAGTATCCCATTAATATTGGATAGAACATAAACAAACCATGACAATACATGGTGTTCAATATATACATATCGAAAGTCCGTTCGTATTGATTTTGTTTTCTGCGAAGTTTCTTCTAACGGACTGAACTAACCATTAATTTCACAAACACTTTATTTCTTAACATAAATATATTGGAAAACATGCATTATTTATACCTTTAGATTTGAGATATGATTTAAAAATAATCGGCAGCCAAAAGTTTATAAAGACAGAAAAAGGACCGATAGTATTTCCTGTCTTAAATACTTTTCGTATCTGTTTCCTGCCGGAAATGTTGTAAGTGACTCGTTGAAAAACCGTTCAATAATATCCTCCTCCACCACACCACCCCCGTCACATGAATTACGTACATGGATTGCCAACGAACGCCTACAACGCATAAATCACATTTGTCTCCAAAGGGCAATGAACTTGACAAACGTTTGATCAATTTAAAAAGAAAAAAAAAAACTTTTATTCATACATTCTAAAATTAACTCTTCCGATATCCTGCATAATTCTGGGTTCGTTTTTCCACGTGGGCTTTTTTCGTTTAGTAGAAACATACGTAAGAAGATTTTGCATGCTTCTCATTAATATGAGATAACATACACGTAAAAAAAATGAATGAAAGAAAAAACTCGCCAGAATTCTTCAATTGGTTTACAAAATTAATTAGCAGCATTTCTCGATTTCACTTCCGTAATTTTGGTTTTTTTGACGAGTTTCAGTCGAGCATAAAAAAAGTCTCGAACTTCCTCTCCCCCTACCAAGTTGAGTTGCATTAATGCAATATCTAAGGAATTGCATGACAAGTTTCTTCATGTCATGTGAACAGGAAGTAGTTATTACATTGTAATTTTTCAAGAGGACAACCTGTTCCCTTTCATTTATCAATAGCTATCCGTCTTTTTGAATTTAGCTTTCAGTTTCTTAACAAGCTTATAGAAATTTAAATATTCGAGTTCTGTACAAAGGAAGCACTTTTTGACAAGAATTACACACACATTATACGGGCGAGCAGTTTCCCATCCCTGAATTTTCGAAGTAAGTTCATTTCTTCGAAATGCATGTCGAAACATATTAGGCCAGCTTACTCACACATTTAACTTTAAAACTATAGTTTCATTTAGTTTAATATAGAAGTCTTTCGTGGCTAAGCGGTTAGCGTACGCGCCTTTGGCGTGGGAGACCTGGATTCGATTTCCGGCGGGAGCTCATGTAGTTCGGCTTCCACGTTAATCAATAGGTCCACGTCTCCTATAGTTTCGCTACTGAACTGGACGTTAAACTCAAAATCAACTCAACTATAGTTTAATACTTATATGAATGCCTTTCCCGTTAGTCTAGTGGCTAGCGCATGCCTTTGGTGCATGTGGTCCTGGGTTCGATTCACGATGGGAGACCACAAAAATTTAATTTCACAATCATTTACTTTCATTAACGATCCTCTCCTTTAACCTAAATGATACCCACACAGCACATATACGTATATCATATGTATAATGTACATAACATCTAGCCGTTGTATACGTATATTATCTGTAAAAATTCGGTATAGATTACGTATATTATACGTATATCAGTAGTTTAGATGTACGCCTTCGTGACGTATATTATACATAATCGTGGGACGTTAAACTAAAATTTTATTTCATTTCAGTACCTATATTAAATACTATAGTTCTATAGCTAGGTAGTGTACCGAGCTGTTCAAACAAATACAGGGTGTTTCAAAATGAATGGGGTTTTAAGGCTTTGTAGTATTTATTACATTTAACGTACAATTATAAACAATACATCAAATAAAAGAGCAACTCAAACAGACTTTGCTACAAGTGTTCAATGTGAACACCATTCGTCACTCGGCACACATCGAGACGATAGGCGAGAAAGGCCCATAAACTTTCCACCGGGATGTGGCACAAAACACATTCAATTTAGGGGAATCTCATTGCCACTGTACCATCTCGTGGGGATTTCCTGACCCTCAGATGCGAACATTATGAGTGTTCACATCGCCACTTAGGTGAAATGTCGATTCATCACTGAAGACGACACGATTCACAAAATCTTCATCGTCATGCATCAACATTTCATTTGTAAAGTTGGCACGTAAACCGTAATCTGTAGGCTTTAGAGCTTGTAGCAACTACAAACGATAAGAACGTAGTTGTAAGCGTCTCCTTAAAATTCTTCACACAGACGGTTGCACTGTAACTACAAATTCAGTCTTTGCAAAATGTGAAACACAGAAAGCTTTTTGCTCATTTGTCGCCATCTTTGCTACTAGCGCTTTCTAACGGCAGACAGAGGAAACAATGCGTGCGCATTACGGTGGCTCAAAAATTAGGGAAAAATACAAGTGTTTATTTTTTTTCGAATTTCACTTGCGGCACCCCTAACATTTATTACGCCACTGAAAATAGATACACAGGTAAAATTCCAGATTTTTATAACAATTTTTAATGATTTCGCAAGCCGATTGAAATTTTGAGTGCTATTGCTATATACACATTGTTATACATGTGTAACAGCAATATGTGTAACAAAATGTGTAACAAAATGTGTAACAATATACAGGGTGGGCCAAAAGTAGATATACAGTCCCGTCCGGTATTTTATATAATTTCTTATTGTTATCAAGGAAGTAGACCTAGTTTCTTTATTATTTAACGTCTTTTTACTTATAACTTAAGCCTGGTACAGTCGAAGCAAATAAATCCATAAAGTAGAATGTTCTGCTTGATCAATACAGAGGTGTATACCTACTTTTGGGCCACCCTGTATATTGTTATACATTTTGTTACACACATTGCTATATACATATTACACAATTACCCATAAAAACACAGTATTGCTGATTATATTTGCATTTTTAAAACTTTGTAAGTTTACTTGTTCACTCTGTTTTACACTTCACTTTGACGTATTGAGTTTACTTAAGGTATTCTTTGAACAGTCTGGATATTGCCTCTGTGTTCCGCAACAACATGAAGTAAGTACTGTTTCTGCTCCTCTCGTCGTTTGTGATAATACCGTTATACTCTTGTATGAGGGCAACTCCAAGTTCTGCATGGTCATTAAATACTTGGAAGGTCATTAACTATTTATTTATTTATTTATTGTATATTGAACACAACAAGTGTATATCCATTGACAGTGTTCAGTAGTATACATAAATGATTAGTACATTACCTAATGTTTGTTCTACACGCTAAACTATGTAGTCAAAGTATTTTTTTATGTGTACATCAAATATATCTATTATAGGTCATGTTATTTGGACACTATTATATATTGTGCACATTCTCGTAATAGGCGATATAGGGTCTACTTGATGCATTAGTACGCTGGGGTGGTTCATGAAATGTTTGTAGCCGTGAGCGCATTTTCCTGTTCGGAACCTGAAGGGAACTATTGCATAACCAGCTAAGTAGTCAGTGTAGGATTTACTGTATATGTCTCCGGATTTTGGATAAGAAATGTTGTTTGAATACTAAGACGTTCAAAAAAAAAAAAAAAAAACTACGTCATGTGATTCCTTACGAAATTCTCGATCTTGACATTCTGTAGTGAAACAGAGCATCTCGAGGTATTTGCAGGCGTTTTGGAGGCTTATCATTGCTGATATCTGTATTCAAGTTTTTTTTTTTTTTTTTTAACCATTTCTTGCTTTGCTTCTTTGGACAGTTCATCATCGAAGAACGAATGACAAGCTAATGAGTTCTTCGCTCAAGTATCAGAAATAACCACGATTTTTTTCTTGAGCTTTGTAAACGATTGGATTGTCTGTTTCATATCTAAGAAGGTTTTTTGAGGAATTCGAGATCATTTCGAGAAGGAGTTCGATGAAGAATTCGAGGAGTAGATGTAGCAACTGGTGATAGCAATCACGCTTTTTTGTCACATAAAATTTAACAAGGAACGTACTCAAAGTAATCAACCCTTTTTCTTTTTAATTAGTAAGGTTGAATGGGTCTGTTATTTTGAATGCGTACAGTGCCTTTGCTATACACCTGTCTCCCATATTTTTGATTAGTCTAAGAGCATCCGCATGTGCTTCTTATGAATTGGAATACGAACTCTTTCCCAAAATTGTACGAGGGGGAACCCAAAAGAAACCGGATTGAAAGAGCGCTGCCGTTCCTAGGCGTAGTAGAGAGTTCTCCTGCTAGGTGGGTCTAGTAGAGACCTTCCCAGATCAGTTGGTCAAGCGGCTCACACAGGATCAAATCATTCGTCTGAATTTGAGCCAGGACTTGAAAAATCAGATTAAAATAGGGATGCGCACGAGATGAGTCGAGAGGATTTTCCTGACAAAATTCGAGTCGAGACACGGCTCTTCCAATAGAAAAATATACATTTTTCGAGTCGAGACATTACTTTCACAGCACATTTTCGAGACGAGACACCACAAATCTTGTCTCGCATCCCTAATTGAAAGTGATCCAAACTTTTTGACCAACATGATGAGAATTAAACAAAATATAAAAGGAAAATATTTTGATGGTGTAGAGGCTGTAAAAAGAACTTCGCAGAACGCATTGGACGATATAAAAGTTCCAGAGTTCCAGAGTGCTTCAAACAGTGGGAAAGAAGATGGAAGAAATGAATCGCATTTAATGGAGACTGAAAGAATTTTGTAAATAATGTAATAAATTATTGTTTTAGAACGAAATTCCGGTTTCTTTTGGGTCCTCCTTCATATAGTTTCTCGTATAACATCTCTAGCACCACCATGGATTTTTTTCTTGGTTAGATGATGGTAAAAAATACACACACAACATCGCGATTCGATTGTAGTTTATTTAGTTCCGGTCAGATTTTCCTTGTTCCTAGTAAATAAAGTCTATTTTTTTTTTTTTTTTTAAGTAGCTTTTGCCATGACAGTAAGTAAGTATACGGTATACCAACTTTATCATATCATAAACTCACTATCACACCACAGTCTAAGTCAAAACTGCACCACCACTCTTCTAGATTTTGTTTGGTAAACAAATGCTAACAATCAGCCGCTACAATTCGGTATTATCAGGTTACTGCCACGTAATGTTTCACCGACTGCGGTGTTTCTCCGCCACCGGAAAACAAATGAAGTGCGAGTGCAACTTACCAATTGAAACGGAACCAAGTTAACTTTTCGCTCAACTTGTACGATAACGTAGGTGCTATGATAAATACAAAATGCAATGGATGCATTAAAGGGAATGAAATACCAATGTAACATGATAAGAGAGGCTTTGTTGATCATTGTTGGAACATTTCCTATAATAGCGTAGTTGATTTGTAATAAATAATGGCATGAAACCGATATAGAAGAACAAACGCACAAAAGCAGAGTGTATCATATTGTCAACACAGAGACTATAAAGCACTAATTTTGTTAAACTTAAAGTCGATTGAGCAACCTCTAAATATTGAGCTGTTGATTTGAAATGTTGTATATATTATTTATTTTTAAGGGAGTTAGTATGGCAGAGTGAGATGTCTTGCTATTATACGAAGCGCATCCAGAAAGTAAGTTTCCCACGCGTCCCATAGCTAGGAAACCGTATGTTGCACGAAGGGACTGCGTGTACGTGAGAGAGTAAGGTCCTAACATGGCACATGCGCCAGCGGAACTTCCCTAGTTTTCTCAGTAGTGTTGCAACCTAGAACAGAAATAGTGGGCATTTCAAAAGTGGCGTTCTTTATGGGACACCCATTATCGACTATGCCTTCTGTGTTCTTATTTGCCTGTCGCCGTTGTGTATTATCAACGACAGGTTATACAGGGTGTTTCAAAACAACACCAACAACGTTTGGGAGGTGATTCCTGACACCAAGATAAGACAAAAAGTATAGACCAACCTGGGTGCACAAATGCTTCCTTTCGGAGTTATAGGCTACCGAAAACATGAAAAAAAATGAACTTTAAAGACCCATAGCTCCCAAACTATGGAACATACCGTAGTCGGGTCAAGACTTCACTTAGGAAATAATATGTGCACTATCCAAAAATCCATGTTTCACAATCCAACAATTTTTATGGAAGGAGTTTGGCTACGGGCATATAAATTGAAGTACACCAACTACCTCTAAGGTAGTTGGTCCCATAGTCCCATAGTTTTGGAGCTATGGGCATTTAAAGTTAATTTTTTTTCCTGTTTTCGGCAGCCGATAACTCCGAAAGGAAGCATTTGTGCACCCAGGTTGATCTATACTTTTTGTCTTATCACCTCCCAAACGTTGTCGGTGTTGTTTTGAAACACCCTATATATCTGCTCCGTTTCTTCTCTGTGTTGTTTACTGAAAAGAGAAGCACAAAATTCTGATGTCATAGATTATTTACTTGCAAATGGCTTTGTCCGAACGATACAAATGAACTCCAAATCAGCACAGTGCCATGCCGTGGAAAATCAGCGCCTGGGGCGAGAGCATACAACCCCCTCCCCGCAGACAAATAAGTGAGGTCCAGAGACAAGCCGCGAAGCGCTACCATGATGGCGTGAAGAGTAGGAAAATTTTCAAAACTAAACCCTACTTTCTTCTTGATTTTGAGCACTTTTTATTACTTTTTTTCCTTCCATTTTATGTACGGTATGTGCACATGCATTTTCCTAACATGAGTAACATTATAGGACCAGTTCCTAAAGCAGAAAGAGGATTTAAGTATATACTGGTAATGTTCCAAGTAATTTTTCTTCTCTTTTTTCTTTTCCTCGCGAATTTTGTGCCCCCTTACTTTGGCGCCCGGAGCCGTTGCCCCACTCGCCGCCCGTAAGGTACGACACTGAATTAGCAGTACCTCTTCATTTTATGTGTGATTCATTTAAAGATCTAAGCTTATTCGTGTCTAAGCGGTAAGTGTACGCGCCTTTGGTGTGTGGAGACCCGGGTTTGATTCCCGGCGGGAGCTTATGTGGTTCGGATTCCACGTTAATCAGTAGGTCCTGTCTCATATAGCTTCGCTGCTAAAAGGGGCGTTAAACTCAATATCAACTCAACTCGTTTAAAGATCTGTGTGAGGCTCACAAGGGAGTTGATTTGAACTCTTTGACTTGGAAACAATGACAACTGTCACCGATGATCTCTGGCTCAAAAACAATCCATTTGTTAGCTGTCTCTGAGTAATCAACATTAATTAAGAACACCTGTTTTGTATAAAGCAGCTTAATTTAGTTTCTGCATTTCTCATTGATCATTTGGGCTTCAAAGATGATGTATTGAGGTTGTCTCGTAGTTATAAAGCGTAGTATTGACAATTTATCTCGCTTGTGCTTGTTGATGTAGCCTACTTTGGTAAGAAGGAATAGTACACATAACAACCATGTTTCATATTTTCTTTACAAAATAAAAAAAGTCAATATATATGAAGACTCATGCGCTACATACATAGACGTGTTCTACTTCTATTGCTCTGACGTTTCTGAAAGATTACGTAGTGACGGAAAAAGAATGTGGAGGTAGGACGCGGATAGAGCTTTTGATGTTTCAGTTTTCCCCAGAGACTAAAACAGTTTCTACGGTAGTGACTTATATATATATATATATATATATATATATATATATATATATATATATATATATATATATATATATATATATATATATATATATTGTCTTTTTGAATATTTTGTATGATTTGTGAGGTATTCATATTACAGAGTGTCCCACAAAGAGGTTAACAATGTTTCTTTAAGTCACAAATATGTTCAAAACATTACCAATGATGTTCTAATATGAAACATGTTCAAAATGTCTTTCATTGACAGCAATACATTGTCGGCAATGCTGTGGAACAGACCGATAAACATGTGATATTGTTTCCATTGGAATGGATTCAGAGGCAGTCTCAACCGCCTCTCTCATGGCATTCAGCGTACGTGGTTTTGTGGCTTAGACAATGTTCTTTAGTGTTCCCCACAAAAAGAAGTCTAATGGCATTAGATCAGATCTGGGTAATACTCGACACTTCCTCGTTGGCCTATCCATATCTCAAAAAATGTTGCATCCAGGAATTGCCGCTTGTCTCGGTGGTAATGTGGCAGTGTACCGTCTTGTTTGAAAAAAGAAACAATCTTCATCTGAATACAGTTGATCAACAGATGCCATGATGGTTTCCTGTAACATATTAAAGCACTCTACATTTATTTTTTTAAAGAATGGCCCAACAAGTCCTCTCACTGATATACCATATCACACTGTGTGATAACCGAGAAAGGTTAACACTTGTTCTTCCATAACATGGGGATTATTTCTTGTCTAGTACACACACTATGGCGATTAATGGTTTCATTAAATTGAAAAGCCACCTTACACACCAGTTATTATGTAGCATGGTGTGTTTCCATGTCCTGTGCGTTACTGCAATGATAAGGAAATAATGCCTCCACGTAAATCGTGTATTTTTTTTTGTTTAGAAGTAAAGAAATTGTATATAAAAATCAGAAAGTAAAAATCAGGGACAGATTCGGGAGAGGGGGGAAGGACTTCCTAGACACTTTGTCTCCTTCCGCCAAGATATAGACAGTCGAAAAAGTAACAAATTTAAACGTCAAAAAGAATTTTAAAATATTATATGCACACAGAGAAAAATCCGTTCTCCGGACAGCGGTATATTGTACAAATAAATGGTATCCTGTTGCTTACTATAGAAATCAGTACGGAGCATACGTTATCCGTATGCTACATAGGCACTGCCCTTAGATGTTACATCATGCCGTTGCAGGATGTCTGACATCTAACAGTTTTCCGTATATCACATGCATATACTTATGTTACCTTCGTCAGCTATATGTTATATACGTCCATTTGTATGTGAAACCCTGACCGCCTACATTGTTTCATACAGAAAGTACGTATAGATGGAACGCTTATACGGAAAGTATTATAAAACATACGTTTTTAGTTATACGTCTGCTGTACGTTAAGTCCAAAAACTACATGAATTACGCATGTAACCTACCTTTTTAAGTACGCCGCCTACATTTTTTTCTCAGTGCACACAAATTCATTTTCGAAATATGTAGGGATAACGAAATCTCCAGTATATATATGAGAGTTTTAAGACAAATTGCATTCAAACTATGCCAAATATTGTATATTCATAAATACAATAGGGGGGGGGCACATGAGCTTTGGGGGGACCCGCCCCCCAGGATCGGCGCCCTTGATGACGAATAAATCACCGAATCTTAGAAAAAGTGATTAACAACATGCTGAAAATTGGAAAAATATGCACTTTAAAATTATTAATATTAATATTAATATTAATATTAATATTAATATTAATAATATTATTATTATTGTGTTTGAGAATGCAGTATAATATTGTATTTGATGGCATTGTGCTGCGATACCAGAAAAAAATATGACATTTCATAAACTACTGACCCGTAGCAGATTGGCTGCCATGAGACAAAATTGGGTCTTAAGTACTGTCATTCGTGAGGCCGTGATATGCACTTTTGTGTTTCACTTCACCAGCTGTTTCAAACCGCGATACCCATATATGGGTTTCACTTGTCATTCGTTAACATGGTAAAACAATAATCTTTTGGCTCCAGAATGTTAGGCGGTACTCGTAGCCTGGCTCTAGAAAGCAACCGGCGCTTATAACAATGGCGTGAAAATGGACTACCATGTTGATTCATTTTCGCGAATTTTTATTACTTGGCCCCACAGAGTGTTACACAGGTCAAGTCTTGGCAGTCAACCTGCTAGTAATAAATGTCTTAACCACACTTAAATTACCATTTAACGTTATGTTCAATTTAACGAATATTGGAGAAACTAATCGTTAATTCTGTCCACAAGAAGGGTTTCTCCTTTGAGCTATTGTCGACTTCAACTATTATATATTCAATTATTGTCGCCGAGCAGTGTATTTCTTGGAAAATGGTGAGGAACGCAAACAGACTTTACGCACGAATGTTAGTTCAGGATGATTAATTTTTTATGTTGAAACAATGAATGACTGGGAGCATATCAAAGGAGAGGATAATGACCTTTGCTATCACAACACGCATGAATTTCTGTTTGTTCAAGATACAAATTTAAAGACAGTACTAAACATTGATCACCCTGCATTGATCACCCTGATGCACTTCTTCCTATATATACCCAATTGAAATTCAAATCATTCCCATGATGCAACGAAAGTGATATCAGTGACCTTGCCGACTGCAGTCGTAACTAATCGCATCGTCGTAACCAATCGCATAGTTTCTGCTACCCAAGGATGTTATAAAATAGAGGATCTACCCATACAACAAAATCGTGAAGCCATACGTCACAGTTCCGCCACACCTACTATGCCCTCTCCGCGCCATTAAGATCGCAATGTTTCGAGCCAACAAACATGGCGGAAACGAGAGTAGCCAATCAGACGTACCAACTCAGACGATGCTCAGTTGTTTTTCGGCTTCACTGAGTCCATAGGATGAAGATACGTATGAGCAGATCCTCTATTTTATAACATCCTTGGTGCTACCCGAACTGCTTTGAGTGGTGGTTCTACAGTCTCCAGTCACGTGATTTAGTTTCAGCTGGAAGAGCAGCTGTTCAACGATCAAGCAGTTGGTTAAATAACGTAATTGTAATAACACCAAAAACTACACAACTTCCTCCTGACTACATGTTTAGCCTTTGTAGCGAGAGGGGAGGTTCGATTCCCGATGAGAGTTCATGTTGTTCGGATTTTACGTTAATCTGTAAGTCCACCTTTCATATAGCGTGACTTCTGAAAGAAACGCTAAACTCCCAATAAAATCAATGCAAAAGTATACTTTTATTTAACTTACTCTTTTCTTCCTAAGATTAATACATCACTGAATGTAGGGGCGCACCCACTGGGGGGAAGTCTACCGCGTCAGAACCTCCTCAAAATTTTCAAACTCAACATAATCTTACATTTGTAAACTTTTTCAATAAAACTGTACTTGTTTAACAGGAAAATGACTGATGTAACATGAAAATTTGATCTTATACATCATATGTACTCTTTCTCTTATAAAAACAATCTAGTTCTATCATCTTTTCTTGAAAATATAGATGGAAGTATAAACTATACTATAATACTATAGGGCCGCGGTGGCTCAGTGGTAGAGCGTTCACCTCTGGTGCTTGGGGTCCCGAGTTCGATCTCGGCCCCCGCCAAGTGGATTTTGTGGTGGACAAACATCGTGTGCGTGGGTTTTCTTGGGGCTCTCCCGTTTCCTCCCACTTTCTTTATTTCACAATTTCATTCATTACTCATCATCACCGTTTCCTTTAGCCTAACCGGCATAACCATGGGACGTAAAACTCAAAGATTTCATTTCATTTTTTTTATAATACTATAATAAAACTATACTTGTTTAACAGGGAAATGATTGATGTAGCATGAAAATTTGATCTTACACTTCATCTGTACTCTTTCTCTTATAAAAACAATCTAGTTCTATCATCTTTTCTGAAAATATAGGTGGAAGTATAAACTATACTTGTTTAACAGGGAAATGATTGATGTAGCATGAAAATTTGATCTCATACATCATACCTGTATGTACTCTTTTTCTTATAAAAACAACCTAGCTGTATCATTTTTCTGTCACAATATAGGTGGAGGTAGAGGAAAATATAGGCGGAGGTTTAAAAAAAAAAGTTCCATTGGTTTACTATCTTTAACATATCTTACACATACATTAAGTTATACAATGACACTAATATCAATAATGCTTTCGCAGGGTGTTTCTCGGCTATAATGCTGAATTTCTCAGCTGAATGCAATTCTGCAATGATAACATCCGTTTCTGCTTCCCTACAACACGATAAAAGTTCATTTTGCATTCCAGGTGACCGATAGGTTATATTTGCTGAGGCTCTATATATATTTTAGGAAGAGACCAAATGTAGAGAATTGTAGGTGTAAATTGAAGTTAGAAGCAGGCGCACAACCAGAAATGTTTGTTAGGAGGAGTCCAAGTTTAGGGGGGTGGTCAATATCACAAGCCAGTATGTAGTATTGAATGGGTAATATCCTGCACCCGTAAGGATGATAAGTAATTGTAAAATACTTTCACCTATATTTTAAGGAAAAAAAAAACTGATAGAACTGGCTTGTTTCTATAACAGAAAGAGTACAGATGAAGTGTAAGATTAAATTTCATGCTACATCAGTCAATTCCTTGTTAAACAAGTATAGTTTTATTGAGAAAGTGTACAAATGTATGTTGAGTTAGGGACTAGGGATGGCCAGAAGCGGTTCCTGGCGGAACCAGTTTTCAGCTCTGAAGGAATCCGGTTCTAGAATATCCGGTTTCGGATTCAGGTCTGGAATCGGTTCTTCGGATCCAGGTCTGGAACCGGTTCTTAAGATCGGTTCTGGAACCGGGCTTTCGGATCCAGGTCTGGGACCGGTTCCTAAGATCCGGATCTGAAACCGGCTTTTCGGATCTAGCTCTGGAACCGGTTCCAGAACTTTGTGGCCAAACTAAACCGAGCTACTGGCAGGCTGTGAACAGTGTGCTAGATGAAATGGTGGAAGCGACAGACAGGCGCCCAGGCTGCGGCCGCTTGTCTCATTTGCCTAAACAAACTGTGTAACTGGCAAACTCATTGACTAAACATGTAAATTGGCAAACTCATTCGGCTAAACACTCACTGGTGGATCAAAATTTTTTCTGGGGGCACAAGCGGGTCTGGGCGAGGAGGGCACAAGCGGGTCTGGGCGAGGAGGGCACAAGCGCGTGGTCCCCTTTGCAGTGTTTTGAAGGTGAACTTTGTGCCTCATTTACGGGTCTTTGGGGGCTTTCGGATCCAAGTGTGGAATCGGTTCCTAAGATCCGGTTCTGGAACCAGGTTTTCAGATCCAGGTCTGGAACCAGTTCCTCAGATCTGGGTCTGGAACCGGGTTTTCGGATCCACGTCTGGAACCGGTTCTAGAACCGGTTCTTCAATAACCGGTTCCTCACGAAATCGGTTCCGACGAAACCGAAACTTTGTGGTCATCCCTATTAGAGACCCGTTGGAGCTCTCCTGGGTGCATCCCTGGATGCTAAGGTGCTTCATATCTATCAGAACGAGGAGAGTCATCAGAAAAGGTTAAATGTACGAAATACTATCCACAATCGACGCAAGTCAATAAGGTTGAACACACCCTTGCGACGGAAGCAGAACATCTGAAGATGGACCAATCACGTGTACAACATTGTCACAATGTGTTACGGAAATGCGTATTTTCTAAAGAGGTTGGCAATGAACAGGAAAAGAAAAGAAACGAAAACAGAAAATACTTGTTTTTGCTTTGGGTACAAATATGTCGCCCGTATGCGAAAGAGACGCAGATTCATCTCAATGTACGAAGGTGAAAGAACACGCAGGAAGGTTGGAAACGCCGTTCGTATAGACAGCCAGTGAGACAGTACTGTGCAGTGGGTTGCATATATCACGTAATGGGAACTACGATGAGATGGATGTTCGAAACGAAAATGTGTGTAGACAGTAGTAACACAGAAACAAAGATGTTACTATTACTGTTAGGTTGTACGCGTATTTTCATAATGATATAATGTTGATACTCATGCGTGGTGCTTATATTACTGTTGCTGTTTATCTTACGTATAGGGACCACCTGCTATTACATTCGACTGTGCTGTGCATTTTTGTTCCCATTACGCGATATATGCAACCCACTGCGCAGTACTGTCTCGCTGGTTGTCTATGCGAACGATGTTTGCATTCTTCCTGCGTGTTCTTTCATCTTCGTGCATATTGAGATGAATCTGCATTTCTTTCGCAAACGGGCGACGTATGCATCCAAAGCAAAAACAATTATTTTCAGTTTTCGTTTCTTCTTTCTTCCCGCTCATTGCCAGCCCTTCGCTCATTTTCGTAACTCATTGTGACAATGTTGTACACGTGATTGGCCCATTTTCGGATGTTTTCCTTCCTTCGCATGGGTCTGTTTTACCTCATTGCCTTGCGTCGACTATGGGTAGTATTTCGTACATTTAACCTTTTCCTATATCTCTTCTCGTTCTCGCTATATTCCACATAATTTCACGTTGACACCATTTTTATGCCCCTATTTGACGCTTTCAATGCGTTTGTTGTTGGCCGATATATATAAAAAATACATGTCGCTTCTTTTTCGATGTTATCTATGTCTGTGCAATCTTATCAAAATCAATGTGTTACACCGGGGTACCCTGCCTTGTAAGAAAATGTTTTCCTTGTCGCTCGCTATTCTCTGCGTCTTCGTAAACTCACCCTGCAGGCTACTGCAGTTCTCTCACACGAGACCAAAGTTTGATCATGAATTTTCATGTAATTTCAAATTGGAAGAGGTCAAAACTCCCACTATTTTCCTTGGTGAGCGTGTAATCGGTGCATAAGTGAGGAGACAGCAACGGATTTTAATCTATTCTCCGAGTCTAAAACAAAAATACGAATATTTTGTTACTTTTTAAAGAGTACAATACGGACATAGACAGGGACGCCAGCAGGATTTTTTCCAAGAGGGGAGAGAGAAAACCGACATACAAACACAGTCACGAATACATAAACTCTTTGATGCACTCTTTTTTTATAATACATCATATAAAACAACAGCTATTTATCCATATAGGCCTATAGTTATTGTGAGGAAGTACCAGAAACTAAGATTGTAAGGAGGATATTTCCGAAGTTTCATCTGTTATAGAAGAGTGAGGAGTGTATGGTAGTTTTAATACATGGAGTTGGCAATGTGCACAGTTTCAGCCACCTGCCACTTACGGCACTAAGTTGTATGTAAACACTAATGCCGGCTCGTTTGAAAAACTGGCCTCGGGAAGAAATCCGCTCAGCTATTCGATTTCTGAGGGTGAAACATTTACCTGCAGCTGAAATTCACCGGCAACTGGTAGAAGTTTACGAAGAGACTGTAATGTCTCGTCAGCATATCGCAGAATGTCGAAAGTTTGCGACTGGTAGAGGAAACGTCACCGATGAGGAGCGCAGTGGCCAACGGCATCAACAGATTTGAACATAGCTCACGTGGAGGAGCTGCAGCTGATTCAGGACAACAGAAGGATCACGTTACGGTATCTGATGGCAGAATTGGGAATGTCGTTCGGAAGTGTTCGTCACGTTGTGCACATCGCTTCACTTCAGATGAGGAGGTGAAACACGTCGTGACAACTTTGCTGAATACGCTAGAACGGGATTTTTACCAGGAGATGATCTTCAAACTCATTCTACGATGGGGCAAGTGCCCCAACCGAAATGGAGACTATGTCGAAAAAAACTGACGAGGTAGGTACCGGCAGACTATTGACTGTATTTTGTGCATATAGTGGTGTTACTCTAATTTTGTAACAACCGGTTCTATGGCTTGAAAATTCCACTCGTTTGCTCGTCAGTAGCCAGTACTTTTTGACATTTTGGCGAGTAAAATCCGATCAATCGAAAACGTGATTTCAAAACTAAATATCAGATGTCAGTCTTTCTTTATATTTGTAAGAGACATGCCAATAAACAAAATAAAAAAATGAATTGGTATGTTTGCTGTGTCGCAAAGTGAATTTTGTTCATTTGTATAAACACTGTGACTGCAAAATGGGCTGGTGGTAGGTTTTTTGGCTGGCTGGGATGCCACAAGTGACAAGTAAAAGACCTACACAGCATCCTAATACAAGGTAGTGTGGCGAAATTAGGTAGCACTGCGAGTATCTTGGAAACGAATTATGCAAGATAAATGATTGTCAGAAACTATTGGGCAGACCTTAATCTAGCAATGGATCGACTATTCTTGATTATGGTATGTATGCGTTTCAAACATAAATAACACGCACCACTACACTCATGTGAACCCTGTTCTCATTCTTGATATCTGAGCATTTGCGATTAAGAAATAAATGCTTATACCTTGTTCTGAGACATTACCCGCCTTATGCAAAGTCGTTTCGACGTGTGATTAGCATCATACTAAAACACTGACTACTGCAGGAGACTTATGTTAGTCAAACTCTTTAGTATAGCACTAATCGCGCTTCAAAACGACTCTGCATAAGGCCTTACATGTTTAACCCTGCAGGTATAAAAATTTCTAAAATTAAAGATAGTTAAACTAAAATTTATTGTTCCTGGGTATAACTGGGTAAAAATTTACTATTATGTGTGGGTCTAAAAATGGTTCTGCGAACTGGAAATATTTTAGCAGCCGTTTCTGGCGAACCGGTGCTAACCGGCTTAATATTACCACTGGGAGTATAACAGGGGCGGATCCAGGGAGAGAACTTTCTTATTTTATATATATAAATAAAACCCATCCCAAAGTTTGGAGCCCTTAAAAGTAACAGTATGACGACCCCCCCCCAGAAGTCGGTCCTGGATCCGCCCCTGGTGTATCAAATAATATATAAACGTTTAACTGCAGGCTTTGTAACCTCACTTTCTGATCACTTCTTCTACTATGGTATATGAATAATGAAATGTACATGTCTTGACATGCAAGGGCGCCGATTTCTCGGTAAATTTGGGGGGCCCACCCAGATGCAGAAGGGATATATGAGAATTTTAAGACAAATTGCATTCAAATTATACCAAATATTGTATATTCATAAATACAATGTGAGGGGACCCACATGAGCTTTGGGAAGGGGGGGCTGGCCCCTCGAAATAGTGAAATATCCTATTTTCCTATACAGACCTTTGGTTTCTGAGTTACATTCCTCAAAGTTGGAATTTGGCTTAGTCTAATCTTTGTTAAAAAAAACAAAACGAAAGAAAGCAAACAAATTGCTATTTAGAACAAGAATTGGGGGAAATTGACGGATGAAACTTATTAATCGTTAAAGTTATACGTTTAGTAAACACGATGTGTATTTTAACAAACATTTATTGTAATAAATGAAGGATGATCTTTTTTCGCAATCAGGATTTTAATTACTTGTAGTAAGAATCTCTCTACTGACTAAGCATAAAAATATTTGCAGGTAGCTATGGCTTTCTGACGACAGCCTTTTCCGAGGAATGTTAAAAATAGCTCTTACTGAGAGTTCAATACAGGTACTGGCGCTGCTGTAATCTTGAACAATGCTGCCATCTAGTGCTGGCAATGGATATTTCTTGCAGACAAGAAATACCGAAACCTTTCCCGTTGGAACATTGTTACGTAGCGTTAAGAAGTGGGTTTCTCAACCTACTGTACTCGTACTAACAAGAAGCTGTTGGTGGGACTTATAACTTACGGTCAGTGCTCGAAGTGGGGACAAGGTTATGGCATACCTGCTCCTCAGGAGAATTATTATCAGCATATTAATACCAAGGGCGCCGATCCTGGAGGGGCCAAGGGGACCCGGGCCCCCCAAAGCTCATGTGGCCTCCTATGGTATTTTTGAATGTACAATATTTGGCATAATTTGAGTGCAATTTGTCTTAAAATCTTCATATACATATACCTTCTGCATCTGAATGGGCCTCCCCAAATTTACAAAAAAATCGGCGCCCTTGATTACTACTTCTGATTACTTTTTACGCGTTCACTATTATATGCTAATTTTTCCGTGATAACAAAAAAAAAAGTATTGTGCAATCACGCGTCCCTCTCCCCTTAGTACAATGATATCAAAAACGATTCAGTTAACATATAATATGCTGCATTTGTGGTCTCGATACCAAGACGTCTTTTTATACAATTTATTACCAAAAAAAAAAAAAAAAAAGTATTGTGCAATCACATTCAAAAACTAACGTCACAGAAGCTCTCTCTACGATTGAGCCATCGCAGTCCCTACAAATTACTTACATGTTTCATTCAGTATTCTTCACCTTTCTGAGCTCTGCAGGGGCACGGTGGTTCAGTGGTGGAGCGGTTACTTCTGGTATATGGGCTTCCTGGTTCGATTCCCGGTTAAATAAGTTTGTTGTGGAGAACATTGTGTCTATGAGTTTTCTCGGCTACTCCCGTTTCCTTTCACCCTCTCATTCCACCAATTCTTCCATCATCATTTACTTCCTTTAATTATCTGCCTCCCTTACCCTAAAGGGCATCACATGCAACGTTAAACTGAACAATTTTTTAAAGCTTTTTGTGTGTAACATTACTTGGACAAATATTTTTACTTTCAATCACTGTACTTTTGAAATTATGAAAAATCTGTTTTTCCTGTTTTAACACCTGTCCCACCGTTTCAGTTTTTTTTTTTTTTTTGGTGGCCATGAACTTTACAATGACTTTTTGCTGACATTTTGACCGACCGACATTTTGCACAGGGTAATTTTAAGAGTTGAGACTTGTTCCTTCTTCTTCTATTTCGCAACATCTTTCCAACGATATGCTATTTGACCCCTCTTGCTATTTAAAAATTTTGAGTTGGACCCCACCTGGGGCCTTGCAGCTAGCCCTGGGATAACACTTTTTGGTTTCATACGTTGTACTTTTAAAATAGTCCTACATGTGTTTTGGTATCTGGCTTACTGTTTGCGATTTCTAGAGGTGGCAACGGACTTTTTGGACACCCTGTAGATTAATATATCTCGCAGAGTATGTGCATTCGGAAATTTGTTATTACAAATAGGCGTCATTAGTGCATTCAATTGGTGTGTAACCCACAAGGGCGCCGATCCTGGGGGACCGAGGGGGCCCGGACCCACAAAGCTCATGTGGGCCCCCGTGTTGTATTTATGAATATACAATATTTTGCATAATTTCAATGCAATTTGTCTTAAAATACTCATATATATACCTTCTGTATCTGAATGCCCCCCCCCAATTTACAAAGAAATCGGCGCCCTGGGTAACCCATCTTCCACTCCGATATATAATCTCCCTCTCTTCTCTTGTTAGATGTGACTAGTTCCTTACTTCCTCTGGGTGTACCAACATTTTCCGGTGTTGATCTAGCAACATGAAGTAATTAGGAAGCAACCTGAATTAAGATATATTGAACTGAGGTCCTGAGCAGTATTGTAAAATTTCCGGAAATTTTGAACCACCAAAAAAATCCCTTTTTTCCGAAAAAAAAAAGTAACTAACTAACTAACTAACTCTATGGCTTATGAAACCCGAAGGTTCAATGCCGCGTTCACAAAAGCTCTCCAGTGACTTCTATCGTTAGCTAACTGCATCCAGTTTCTACTTTGTATTCCAATCTCTGCGAGATCCATCTTAATATTGTCCTCCCATCTGCGCCTAGGTCTTCCTAATGTTCGTTTTCCGATTGGTCTTCCAGTCAAGACTTTGAAAGCGTTTCTACTTTCTTCCATTCTAGCTACATGACCCGCCCACCTAAGCCTCCTAGACTTGACGACCCTAACAACGTTGGGTAAACCATATAAATTATGTAGTTCCTCGTTATGAAGTTTCCGCCATTCCCCATTCCCGTTCCTCTTGGGTCCGAATATTCGTCTCAGGATCTTGTTCTCAAATACTTTCAGTCTATGTTCTTCCCTCAGAGTAAGTGACCATGTTTCGCAACCATACAGAATAACAGGCATGATTATCGTTCTGTATATTTTAAGCTTCAAATTCCTCGACAGAATTCGCGACGACAAGAGATTTTGAACCGAATAGTAACACGAATTCCCTGTTTTTAGTCGACATTTAATTTCTCCGTGAATATGATTTTCCTCTGTTAATACTGATCCTAGATATTTGAAACTATCCACTTTATCAAAAGTATTATTTAATATTTTAACGCATCCATAATTTGCTGTATTCCGGTCCCGACACACTTCCATGTATTTAGTTTTCTCTGCATTTACTTCTGAACCCATGTGCCTGCAAGCGTTTAATAAGGAAAGAAAAAGTAACATTTGGGAAAAAAATACTTTTTGCTTGTACTAGGATATCAATTCTGTCAATATATATTACCTTTAATGAACTTAAAATTTTAATATTTCCTAACTTTAAACACAACTATTATCATGGATGCAGTGTTCCTAGGCAATAGTAATGGAATTCAATGGTCAAAGGTAGATCTAGATTCAACTTCCAAATCTTTGGGTAAATCTACTATACTCACTCATTACAAGATTTCCAAAATTATTAGGAGTAAAGGTCGTGAATGCTGTTAAGTTTAATGGAGAGCACGGTGGTCCAGTGGTAAAGCGCTTACCTCTGGTACGTGGAGTTTCTAATTCGATTCCTAGCCAAGTTAGTTTGTGGTGGACAACATCTTGTCCGTGGGCTTTTTCGGTTACTACCGTTTTGTCCCACCTTCTCATTCCACCAATTCTCCCATCATCATTCACATGCCTTAATCATCCGTTTCTATCAGCCTAAAGGGCAAGGGCGCCGATCCTGGGGGGGCCGGGCTTCCCCAAAACTTATATGGGCCCCTGCATTGTATTTATGAATATACAATATTTGGCATAATTTGAATGCAATTTGTCTTAAAATCTTCATATATATGTCTTCTGCATCTGAATGGACCCCCCCAAATTTACAGAGAAATCGGTGCCCTTGCTAAAGGGTATAAACGTGGGACGTGAAACTAATATTGTTTAATTTCATTTCATTTTTTGAAAGCAACTACGAAGCATACTTCAGTTTCTTGTTTTACTATTACTAGCTGCAACGCCTGTTCTTCGCATGGGGAGAGCAGTATTATAGAAAATATTTGAAAATACTCGCTTCCCGCTTATGACACGTATTTCAATGGAACTGTAATGGTAAATGTATAGAAGATACTCTACTTGTAGCATACATTTTGAAAGATACTTCCCCTAGGATACGCCCTTTAATAAAATTGATATGATTCAAAAGACCTGGCTTGAGGCGGGTACTATGTTGTAAAAGTCATTTCACGCAGATCAGTCATTTTTGCGACTCCGAAAACCATCAAATCAACACTAATGCAAATAATTTCTTGCATTTTAGTTTTCACATCTTACCACCCCTCTGAAGATGAGTTTGAACCTGGATTTAAACGGTATCGATACTGTCACTATTCATCTCAGCGACCTCGAAAACTATGGGCTCGACACCAATATCGATCATTTTCGATCATTTTTATGTGTCATTCCCTTCCACTCCTCCATAGGTATGCTAGGGGCCCGCCCTTCAGTGAGGGCTGAAGTTGAATTTAAAGGGTATAGGAACTGACACCAATATTCTTAGAAACCCCGAAGAAGATGAATTCGACACCAATATTGGTCGTTTTCGGTTATTATTACATTTCACCATCTCCCCACAAGTACTAGTGGCAGATGAACTTGGAGTTGATCGGCATCGACAGTGACACTATTCATTTCAGCGACCCCGAAAACTATGAATTTGACACAAAGATCAATTCTTTCTGATCATTTTTGTATGCCACCCCTCATATATCCCCATACGTGTGTTATAAGGATCTTACTTCCACAGTACTCCTTTCCAGGCTGTAAGTGCTCCAAGTTTGGTTAAAATTGCACCCGGTGTTCTAGAGTTACGATGAACATACATATATACGAAGTGCACACCAAACGTACGTACCCTCGTTTCGTTGTAATTTCCAAGAACAAGGAAATTCATGGAATTAACCTGTGTCTATTTGTCAACACACTCTCCCTCTTTATTGATACACAGTTTCCAAACCTCTGTCAATTATGTGTAACACATGGCATAGTCATCTTTGGGGGGGGTTCACATATCGGAAAATAACACTTTCAACTATTGGCCAAATTACATCCACGAGGAGAATCTTTGATATTTGGGAACAACCAGAAGTCACTCGGGGCTAAATCTCGTGAATAGTGTGGAGGTAAAAGTTCAATACCGTGGTCAGCCAATAACAAGGTCATAACATTAGCATAGTGCTGCTGAGCATTGTTCTTGTGGAGGATGAAATTGTCATCTCCATTTGTGGTCGTTTCTCAGTCAATTTTGGCAAAAAATTGTGTATCCAAAAGTGTACGAAAACACTCGTCCGCGATTGTATGACTTTGCAACAGAGTGTGGCAGTATCAATCTCTGGAAATTCCAGAAGATAACACATAGCATCTTCTCATTGGATGCCACCTGACGAAATTTGGGGATGGGTGAATCTGTGTGTTTCCATTACATTGACTGCCTTTTTGTTTCTGGGTTGAATAATGGAATCTGTGAATCATCCATTGTCACAAAACTTTGCAAGAAATTGCGTCCTTTTCTTTCGAAGCGTGTGAAATTTGCAACACTTGATAGAATTTTTGATTCTTTTTTTCTTTAATCGCCATTAAGCGTTCGTGGAACCCAGCGAGATGAAATTTTCCTTAGGCCCAGTTCGTTTATAATTATTCATTCTATTGTTCCCATTGTTAGCCCCAGTGTATCACAAATATCTTGCATGGTGATACATCTATCTTCGATTATGACATTTTTAACACGGGCAATGTTAGCATCAGTCGATTCTGCTTTTGCTGCAAGTATACTATCACCACACACACACACACACACTCGAATTGGCGATAAATAGCGGCTGCACAACGTCCACCTACAGTGAGGAACTGCACAATTACCCGTTCCACTTCAACCGAAAATCCCATATCATCGGGCAGTATCAGAAACACATGTTACTTGTTCAAGCACAGTAATTCAACTGCTGCCACCTAGTAAACAAAACTTGTACTGTACTGGTTAGAGACGAAGGATGAGGGTCTCCGATACCGCAGTTGCTTTCCTGAAATAACAAAAAAATTTTTACTTTAGTAGAAAACGGCACGTACTTATAGTGTGCACCTCGTATATAAATAGTGTTTGAAAACAACATCGACAACGTTTGGGAGGTGATTCCAGACACCAAGATAAGACAAAAAGTATAGACCAACCTGGATGTAAAAATGCTTCCTTCCGGAGTTACAGGCTGCCGGAAACATGATAAAATGAATTTTAAAGGTCCCTTGCTCCAAAACTATGGGATCTACCGTAGTCTGGTCAAGACTTCACTGAGAAAGTACTATCCAAATATCCATGTGTCAGAATACTGCGATACTTCCACAACAATTTTTATAAAAGTAGTTGGTGAGTACTTAAAATTATATGCCCGTAGAAAAAGTGCCTCCCTAAAAATTATTTTTGGATAGCACACATATTAGTTCCAAAGTGAAGTCTTGACCCGACTACTGTAGTTCCCATTGTTCTAGAGCTGTGGACGTTTAAACTTCATTTTTTCATGTTTTCGGCAGCCTATAACTCCGAAAGGAACCATTTGTGCACAGAGGTTGATCTATATTTTTCATCTTATCTTGGTGTCACCTTTCAAACGTTGTCGGTGTTGTTTTGAAATATTCTGTATGTACGAGGGCTGCTATATATATTTCTGGCCTAATAATGAAAATACGAATATTTATCAACGAAAATGGTTTTATTGTTTTTCAAAATATTCTCCATCAAGATTTATACACTTTTGCATGCGCTCAAACCAATTTTCGAAGCACTTTTTCCACTCCGATTGAGACACCTCCAAAACATGGTTTTTGAATGCTTCAACAGCATTTTCTGGCGACGAAAATCGTTGACCACGCATTTTTTTCTTGATGTGTGGGAATAAAAAGAAGTCATTGGGTGCCAAGTCAGGGCTGTACGGCGGATGACCCATCACTTCGACGTTTTGGCCGGTCAAAAATGCGCTGGTTTGAGCCGATGTGTGAGAGCTCGCATTGTCATGGTGCACAATGATTCGTCTTCTCTTGTTCATTTTTCGAATTTCTCCGAAGACTTCAGGCAAACAAATGGTGGTGTACCACTCAGAATTGACCGTCCTACGTTGCTCAAGCGGAACAGTCGCCACATGACCAGTTATGCCGAAGAAACAGGCGACCATTTGCTTCGAAGTGCTTCTTCCACGAACAACTTTCGTTGGATTTGGCTCGTCTTGGAAGACCCACACGGTCGATTGCTGTTTTGTTTCGGGCTCATACGCATAGATCCATGATTCGTCACCTGTGACGATCTTATAAACGTCTTTTGAAGCACCGCGATCGTATTTTTTCAGCATTTCTTTACACCAATCCACACGAGCTTTCTTTTGAGCGATTGTCAAATTGTGCGGGATCCAACGAGAACAAACCTTTTTTACGGCCAGGTGTTCATGCAATATCGAATGTATGCTGGTGGAAGAAATGCCTAGGCATGCCTCTATCTCACGGTAAGTCACATGACGGTCTTGCATTATCAGTTCACGTACGGCATCGATGTTTTCTGGCACAACGGCTGTTTTTGGACGACCTTCACGGAATTCGTCTTTGAGCGAGCGTCGGCCACGATTGAATTCGTTGTACCAGTTTTTCACAGTGCTATAGGATGGTGCTTCGTCGCCATACAAAGATTTAAGTTCATCGATGCACTCTTGTCGTGATAATCCACGTCGAAAGTTGTGAAAAATGATCGCACGAAAATGTTCACGAGTTAATTCCATTTTTTTGCCAAGTTGATTTCTTCAAGTACCTGTAAAAGAAAAAAAAATTGTCGTAAGTCAAAAAGTTCTGAGTACATTTATGCTACAAAATGTCAAACTTTCCAATGGAAATGTCAGATTGCACCTGGCAACACTTAGTGTTGCCTAGGCCAGAAATATATATAGCAACCCTCGTATAAAGATTTACTCTTATAATCTTTCAATTCCTACGCTCTCCCTGCTGGTGTAGTGACTAGTGTATAATCCTTTGGTACACGGTTCCTGGTTCGAATCCTGCTGGGAGAACGCAAAAGACTTTGCAACCATTCACTTTCATTAATCATTTAGCTTAAAGGCTTAACCGTGGGTCGTTAATCTAGAATTTAATTTTATTCTTTTAAATTCCTACCAGATTCGATGGGAGAGCTCTTCCATGGCTAAGCGGTTAGCGCACACATCTTTTACGTGGGAGACCCGGGTTCGATTCCCGGCGGGAGCTCATGTGGTTCGGATTCCACGTTAATCAGTAGGCCCACGTTTCATATAGCCTCGCTGCTGAACGGGACGTTAAACCTCAAAAAATCAATCAAATCAGATTCGATGGGGACATGAACGCAGAGATATAACTAAGGTATTACCTCTCCCAAGTTTTCCTGAACAATTTAAGAATCAACAGTTTAATTTCCTAAATTAGAACCACCGTAATAAAACTTTGAAGTTAATAAGTTTCATGAAAGATTATTTGGAGGTTGGCGTCTGCGTGTGAGAGAAACAAGATAAAAATCTTCTTTTCTCAGTTTGATGGATAAGCACTTCTCCTTGTGAATATTGATTTGACGATGGATAACATATAAATAAGTATTGATTCTCTTTGGCCCTGAGTATCAATGCCACGTATCATATTTACATGTATCATCATTAGTAGGGACTTTCTTTTCAAACAAATGTGTAACATATTACCTAAGGCTATAAAAAGATCAGCTTGTTGTTTTCTGTATCCTAACGCACATCAGCCCAAAAATCAAGGCAATTTTCTTCGTTTTATAAGATATTCGTATCGTCTAAGAAGTCATTAAAGAGTATGACAAACAAATCATAATTTATTACTTTTAAAAAATGAATAAAACATATGTTGTACTCAGAGCGCAAAGAAGGGCCTAGAAAGATTCGGTGTAAGAACGCTGGGTGTAGGAAAATTCGGTGCACAGAAAACCCGGTGTGCGGAAAGTTAGGTGTAAGGTGGATTCGGTGTAATACGTATTGCATATTACCACTTACGAACGATAAATTGCTAATATTATGAGAACGAAAATGCCGTAAAATGCACCGAATAAAATGTTATTACGTATTTTAAGAAAAGAAAATTTATTTCTTGCATTGGGTGCGATATCTCTTACATGTCTTTTGTGGGGATTACTATAATTAGCATTCATCAATCTGACTCTTTTTACCAGAAATGAAACAATCACAATTATAAGCTCAGAGAATAGTTATTGGAACATAGTTTATACAAACAACTAAAAACACCTTCCATATAGTATACCATAGAACATATATACGTATATAAGATGCAAATATATATTCGTCAAAAAAAGTCTTAGTGCGATGGGCAATACAAAATGAGATGGTTTTATCAGATCATAATTGTGGAAATAGTATTAGGATAGACTAATAATAGGAAGAAAGGCTAAAATAATAAATGTATAATAAATAAAAATGTACGATGAAAAGAAAGACAAAAATCTGTATGGCTATGATAATAAAACGTGATCAATAATAAATAAATTCTTTTGGCTCCCGACGAGTACTTCTTGCTGTAGGTCGACCAATATAGTTGTCCTCAAAGCAATCAAGAATCAGAGTCAATATATCAGGAAGTTGTGTCGATAAAGCCTCGAAAGCAGAAACAAAATGTTCTACAGGTGCTAAAGCTGGAATCATTCTACACCGCAGAGAAAATTCAGAATGAATACTATATAGTTCCTGTAACCTTTCGCTTAAGCCCTCCTTTAAACGCACTGCGCTAAATGGAAATAACAAACTTGCACTCTACATTCAAAGGTTTTTTTTGAAAAGCGGAAATTTGCCGCAGTTTCCAAATCAAGCATTGCAGAATGAGGCTCAGCAGATGAACACTTTTCCTTCACCACTTCGAGAACTTTATGTAAGCTTGTTCGACTTCTTAGTAATGCACACACCACAGGAAGCACTGAGTTACGATACAGAGCCTGTGTGGTAAAGAGTTGTAACATAACGGAGGTACCACTTTAAATGTTCCATCGGCTTACCACTTACGAGATTTTGCAATCCGTATGGCTTTCCACGTAACATTTTCCACACCGAGTTTTTGCAATCCGTATGGCTTTCCACGTAACATTTCCCACACTGAGTTTTCCGTACACTAAATTTTCCATGCACCGAATTTTCTTACACCAAGTTTTCCTACACCGAGATTTCTCGCACCGAATCTTCCTGCTCCTCACAAAAGAATCAAGCACATTTACCAAAATTGTTGGAAAAAGATAGAAAGTTTGTGCGGTATGCTTCAGCACATGGGTAAGTTATCATTGTGTATCTTTTTTCCCTTCACATTCTAAGATTTATTTACGATATCTCAACATGAATATTTAAAGCTTTCAAAGGAGCATCAGTTAAAGATCTTAAAGATGAAATATGTCGAAAATAACCAAAAGTTGACCTAATTCCCTTATGCACTGGCCATAGAACCACGAGTGCACAAACAAGAGGCTATGTACACTCATAATATAAAAGATATACCAACATAGCGCGTATGTATCAAGTTTTTTTTTTTTTTTTGCTAGTGAGCTGATTTTTCATTACAAAAGCACCATAAACTACCATAGTACTAAGATAAAATATTGCGTTAACTCACATGCTTACACTTCGTTATAAATGGTGGGCACGGTGGCTCAGTGGTCGAGTGCTCACCTCTGGTATATGAGGTCCCTGGTTCGTTTCCCTGTCAAGTAAATTTGTGGTGGACAACATCGTGTCCGTGATTTTTCTCAGGGTATTCTTGTTTCCTCCCACTTTGTCATTCCACCAATTCTTCCATCATCATTCACTTGCTTTAATCATCATCTGCCTTAACCTAAAGGGTATAATCGTGGGACGTTAAACTGGAAAATTTCATTCCATTTCTTGTCGTTATAAATTCCAAAATGGAATAAATAACATATCAGAAATGAAAATTCACTTTATGAAAGGGAAGGGAACCTAATGAAGCCAAGACTAACATATTCGACGAGGCATGTTCTATGTATTGCTCTTGCTGGTCGTAAATTCTGTCAATTTCACGTTAAAATATAACTTCAAAATATAACTTACAAATGAACATGCTACTTTTTTTTTTTTTTTTTTTAACATGGTAGACATTGATAACATTACCACTAATTAGTTTGCTTTTATGGTTGAACCATATCTTCCTGATCATAATTTCGTAATTTTTAAAGTATTTTTGTACTTTGGTTACAAAATACAGGATGTTTATTTCAAACCAACATTGCCATAAAATAGGTCTTATGTGTAGCTACTGAGCAGCATTCCCCTATTATGGTCAAATATCGTAAGAATACTCTCAGTAATTAGCAACAGTTTCGTTGAAATATTTTCCTACAGAACAAGTAACCACAAATAAAAAATAAAATATTGAAAAAGAAAAAGAACTTTCCCGGAACGTAGGAGATAAAGCTTTTGATTGTCCCTTGTTGACGAAGATTAGAATTATCTAAAGAAGCAATCCGCAAATCATGTATGTGAATATTGTATGAAAGCAATAATGCCAATTAAATGATTCCTGAAGTTATAATTCGTGCGGATAATACAATAGAATGCGATGTTACTTGAGAGCAACATTGACAAATAAAGAGTTAATTAGCTTTCATACTGTCGGGGTATTCTATAGAAAGAAAGTTAACGGCCGTGTTCTCTATTGATACTCAGGACAATCATTGTCAGATTATACAACATGGACAATTGTGCATAAGTCGAATTGAAGAAACATATTTTAAACTTGAAGAAATATGGTACACACACAAATTCAAGTATTTTCTGATTAATTAACTGTTTGTACTCGTGCATATATTGTGGTTATAGCCTGGGCAGGATTGGGTAAGTACTCGTAAAAAATGTTTTCCACATGATGCGTAAAAGTGTAACATTCGTGTAGTAAAATACATAAAGTACATAACAAACTACAGGTAGAATGAAGTCTACATTTTAAAATAAAACTTTTTTTGCGCTTTGACACAAAGGAAGGTGTTTTAAAATGGTTCTTTCAAAATTTGTATGGAATCTCACTGGATTTTACGATTTTGAAATTGATATATTGTTTTCGTAAAATCTCTTTCTCTGTATGAATAATAAATAAACATTATGATTTGCGAACACGGTTATGTTTTAAAATACATTTCATAATGCTTTTACACATTAAATCCTCTGTTGTCGACAAAAGTTTAGAGCCAAAGACACCTCGACGAAATGGGGGACGATTGTGCAATGCAGAAAAATAGCTTGTGTTTGATCTTCATGCACCTAGGTGGTCGTAGCGTCTGACAGTTTTCTGCAATTACAAAAAGGGACTCATGCGGTTCGGTTAAACTGTAGGTCCACGTCTCATATAGCCCCCCTGCAGAATGGTACGCAAAACTCAACAAAATCAACTCAAATCCATCTCTACTCTAATCTTTCTAATTAATTCTTAAGTATTAGAAGTATTTCCTATTTCTTATTATTATAGACGTATTATTTTGGAGGACTCTCTCAGAGCTCCAGGGAGGCGCAGTGCCCTCCAAAAATATACCTGGAAGGAACACTGTACACATGATACTGTACAATGCTACTTGTTGGATTGCGTATCACTATCCATGAGAGGAGTTGAATGTGCTTTCCTCGGTTACAAAAAGGAAGCGATTCAACAAATACTCAATTTGTTTAGAACTACAACTAAAAGAGAACTTGTGACGTCTTTTGAAGTTGAAAAGCCCATCAAATGAAGCCATAAATAATGGTCTCAGATCCTTTTTAGAAAGACAGCCAACAAAGCTCTTCTTCCAAGCACTGAAATCAATCATTTCGGTGAATACAATTAGATGCCATCATTTTGTGTAAAAAGAAACGACTTGTTGAGTTTCACAGTTTCACATTGTTCATTTTCTTTTAAAAATTCCATTAAAAAGAGAAAAATCGCTTTCTGAGGATAGAATGATAAATAATGCTATTTATCCATTAATATTTCACTTACACATTAACCATTGATATTTCAGTAGTAGCACCTTTTGCCTATTTGTGTTGTAACACCGCTCAAGCCAAAATTGCAGATGGTAAATTTTTCTTTCTTTCTTTTTCCTCTTTTTAAGAAAAAACTGCTGATTAAAATAGCATTAGTCCTTAAACTAAGGCTCTTATGTGCTTACACCATTTTGATCTTTCACCCTATTCATTTGAAATGAAATGAAATCTTTGAGTTTTACGTCCCACGGTTATGCCGGTTAGGCTAAAGGGGAAGGTGATGATGAGTTGAATTGATTTTAGTTTAGCGTTCCTTTCAACAGCGAGGCTATATGAGACGTGGACCTACTGATTAACGTGGAATCCGAACCACGCGAGCTCCCGCCGGGAATCGAACCCGGGTCTCCCACGCCAAAGGCGCGTACGCTAAGCCACGGTGATGATGAGTAACGAATGAAATGGTGGAATGAAGAAAGTGGGAGGAAACGGGAGAACCCCTAGAAAACCCACGCACACGGTGTTTGTTCACCACAAAGTTCACTTGGCGGGGGCTGGAATCGAACCCGGGACCTCAAGCACCAGAGGTGAATGCTCTACCACTGAGCCACCGCCTTATATAAAAAGTGGGGGGCACGGTGGCTCTATGGTAGAGAACTTACCTCTTCTGTGTGGAGTCCCCGGTTCGATCCCGACAAAGTAAGTTTATGGTGGACAAGATCGTGTCCGTGGGTTTTCCCGGGGTACTTCTGTTTCATGCGATATTCTCATTCTACCAATTTTTCCATCATCATTCACTTGTCTTAATCATCGTCTCCCTTAACCTAAAGGGCATTATCGAAAGATGTTAAACTCAAAGATTTCATTTGTTACGTGGAAGGTATTCTTTCTTTTTAATGAACAGAGCTTTCAACAGATTCATTCTAATATTTCTTCTTCCAGGCTATTTAAAAGTCTCTTTCTATTTGAATGTGAATCTGTACTGTTTATAAACTACTGATTTTGAATCGACAAACTGCCTCTACAGTTTAATACCTGAAAGCTCAGGTAGCGATGTTTATTAGCACTACGTAGGCAAGTGATAACACAGGTAGCAACATCCATTAGCACAACGTAGGCACACGATAACACAGGTAGTAACATCTGTTAGAACCACGTAGGCAAGTGATAACACAGGTATCGAAATCTATTAGCATCACATAGGCAAGCGATAACAGGCAGCGACATATATTAGCACAACGTAGGCAAGCGAAATCACAGGTAGCAACATCAATTAGTACAACGTAGGCGAACGATAACAGGTATCAACATCTATTAGCACCATGTAGTCAAGCGATAACACCACAGATAGTGATATCTATTAACACAGCATAGACAAGCGATAAATCAGGTAGTGTCATCAATTAGCACCACGTAGGCAAACGATAACCCAGGTAGCGACACTTATTAGCACCACGTAGGCAAACGATAACCCAGGTAGCGACACTTATTAGCACCACGTAGACAAGTGATAACACATAGCGACACCTTGTAGGTAAGCAAAAACGAAATGAAATAACGAGATATTTTTAGAATCGATTAGCGTTCTAAGAATACGTATCATCTTCTTTCTTAACCCTTTATTGAAACCGCAAATGACAGAAATCAACCAATTAAGGTTTTAAATTTATCACTATAGACTACAAACGGAATAGATAGCGAGAAGTGGTCTTCTGTACTTAATTAAAGGTCTCAAGGATATGTTGTGCCTCTGCTCTAATTTCTCTACTAAAATCAGAATTAGTAGAAATTTAGTACCACTTCTGGTTTCAATATTAATTGACAAATATTGCACCATAGAAACCAAACTTATTGACGTGATGTACACGTGACATTCTTACTTGTTAACACCTCAATTAATTTTAGTCTCTTTCGTCGCCTCTGTTTCTTTCTTCGGAAGATATCCTCTGCTTTTGGGTTAAAATTGTCCATAATGAGGGGAGAATTTATTCCCTCCGCTTTTCAAAAGTATGTTTCATATATTTTTTGTAAAAAAAAAAAAAAGAACAATACTTAAATTTTATGCAATGATGTATATATTTTCTTTAACGTCCCCATTTGTCCGCACTACTTGGTTGAAATCGGTCAAAAATAAAGTGTAAAATTTGTATTTCGCGATTTTTTTTTTAAAGTTTTACAACAAATATCCTAATCTTCCAATTGTTCGAAACGCAGTATGTGCTTTGTTTAAACTGCGGTTGTTGCTTCTATTGTTTGGGGTAAAATTTGAGGTAAGAGGTAAATTCACTGCAACTTTTACTTTTAAACATATTTAACGACACTTGTTCTTAAATTACCGGATTTTCATAAATCATGGTGTGTGCTTTGTTTGAGTTTATTGTAAAATTAGAGGTATACGGTAAATCTACCACATGTTTTAAAAATATTCATTTAAATTACACCTATCCTAAAATTACCCGATTTGTCTAAATCACTAGCTGAACCAGCGGTGTCTGCAGAGTGCATTATTCACATATGAGCATGAATCTCCTTGTCATTTCTCACGTCATCTGTACATGTCCCTTTACAAACACAAGTAGAAGAAGTCTTGATAAAAAGCAAGGGGTGCCATAAAGGAGATATTTTTTCGATTGTTTTTTTTCAATATCTCGCAACATTTGGAAGATTTGAGCTTACTTTCGGTTGGAGTTTGTAATCCATGTGTGATCAGTGTTTTCTTTCTTTTTGCATGCAGTATGTGATAACCAAATAGATTACACACACAATGAATTATAATGTCAGTAAAACACTCCAAACAATAAAGATTTATCACTCCAAAAAATAAAGACTGGAGAAATGTTATCCTTCGTTTTTCATTATCATTTGGCCATGAAACAAACACCTGAGAGATATACTAACCCCGTATACAAATGTGTTTTGTTGGAATGTATAAGTCGTAATATATTATGCTTTTTAAAACTATTCAATACTTCCAGTGTATCCCTAAAAACGTAAAGAAATAACGGCCATTTTTTAAATATTCAATTAGAACTGCACAATTTATAGAAAATTTGCAATCGATCAGCGAAAAAGGCATCTTTCTAGAGCCTATGGTTCCCGAGAACTTATTGTCGAAAGGCCTGGCCACAAACATATAAACTTTTCTTGACCACAAACTCATAAACTTAGTTTTGTAATGTATAGGTGGTGTGTGCTTTGTTTGAGTGTGGAGTAAAATTAGAGGTATGGAGTAAATCCACTACCATATTTAACAATACCTATAATAAAATTATCCATTTTTCTTAAATCATGTTGTGTACTTTGTTTCAAGCTTCCCAAGCGAACCCATCGCTTGGGGTTGGAATTGGAATGAATTAGGGGTAAAGTGGTAAATTCATCTTATCTTGATAAAACCATGTTTAACTGTATATTCCTTCCAGGAAGCATGGTGTGTATATTTTTTTTAAAGACACATTCGTTACGGTTAACATCAGTCAAGGTTAAGGGAATGAACTTGCTCCAACTTTAAAACAGTGGTGGATCTAGCAGTTAAAATCTGGGGGGGGGGCAGTCCGAACCCAGACTATGATAGCTATCCCATAAGTTTACTGTAAACTTTCAAAAATGTATAAACAATAGCTTAAATTATTTTTCTCACTCAAAAAACTGGGGGGCCCTATGCCCTCTTGGCCCCGGGCTAGAGATACGACACTGCTTTAAAATCATATTTCAGGGTAACTTTCGAAATTAGACACACATATTTCGTTGAAAGCTTCGTGCAATTTGTTGCAGGCTTACTTCCAACAGTTGAACCGGCTCAGAGCGTTCCTTAAAAAAAAAAAAAAAAAAAAAAAATCTTAGTTCACTTTTACAATCCATGGCGCCACTAGCTGAAATCCAATATTTTATTTTTATTTAAAAAGTGTACAGCTAACCTTCTTTTAAGTTAATTACATGGTAGGTAAGTGGTTTCTTATAACTGAATAATATTTGATGCAAATTATCAAACATGCGAAGAATTTGTATTCTCTTTACCCGTCAGAGTTTTGTAGCATGTTGTTAAGCTGTGGTATATTAAATATATAGACTTTTTCCTTTCAGAAAAAAAAGTGTTTTAGTTTTTTCGTTTACGTTTAGCGAATCAGATAAGAAAAAAAATCCACTAGCATTATATAGCGTTTAGTTTTTGATTTATATTAACTGAAAAAGCTAATAGCTATTTATTGTATGCTGAGCGTGTATATATGTTTGTGCATGTTTTTTTTCCTTTCTTTTTACTGATTTTGAGATTAACATGTTAAAAAACTGAAATAAAAAAGTAGGTTCTTCATTGCTCTACTGTGATAGCGCCCATGAATATAAAACGGACAAAAAAGCCTTAGAAGTTGTAATATAAAAAGATAATGATCAGTCTGCGTTTGAGTCATAGTGTATGATCTGATCTTAGTAAATATTTTATACTTGCACATTGAATAGAATTTTATTCCAAAAACCAAGATTCGTAACTCCTTGTCACTAAACGATAAAGTGTTCTCGTCTTTAGTACCAGAGATTCTGGTTGGATTACCTGTGGAAATGCGTGTTCAAATATCACTTTAGATTGTATGTTCCATATGGTTCACATGTTAAAAAGAACAGACGATAAACTCTAAATGACAAACACGAAGAAATACATATTAAAGGTCAACCATCTGTTTTAAATGGAGCGCATATCACACATAATGGCCTGTGAACACGGGCGTCATACCGCTCCGTACAATGCCGTTATTTGCTGTCCCTTTTTCTCCAGAAAAAATACATCTTAAAAGCCACGATTTTAAATATGCTACCCCATAATAACCAACGAATGGGAGGGAAAGAGCACCCCCACTCAGAAAAGCCTAAGCACTACAAATACAATCTCATTGTCTTTGTTTTTTCTTTAAATAATAATTTATTAACTAACTAACTAACTCTATGGCCTATGGAACCCGGAGGTTCAGTGCCGCGTTCACAAAAGCAGCTCTCCACTGACTTCTATCCTTAGCTAATTGCATCCAGTTTCTACTTTGTATTCCTATCTCTGCGAGATCCATCTTATTATTATTCTCCCATCTGCGCCTAGGTCTTCCTAATGGTCGTTTTCCTATGGGTCTTCCAGTCAAGACTTTGAAAGCGTTTCTACTTTCTTCCATTCTAGCTATATGACCTGCCCACCTAAGCCTCCTAGACTTGACGACCCTAACAATGTTGGGTAAACCGTATAAACTATGTAGTTCCTCGTTATGAAGCTTCCGCCATTCCCCATTTTCGTTCCTCTTGGGTCCGAATATTCTTCTCAGGATCCTGTTCTCAAATACTTTCAGTCTATGTTCTTCCCTCAGAGTAAGCGACCATATTTCGCAACCATACAGAACAACAGGCATGATTATCGTTTTATGTATTTTAAGCTTCAAATTCTTCGACAGAATTCGCGACAACAAGAGATTTTGAACCGAATAGTAACACGAATTCCCTGCTTTTAGTCGACATTTAATTTCTTCATGAATATGATTTTCGTCTGTTAATATTGATCCTAAATATTTGAAAGTATCCACTTTATCAAAAGTATTATTTAATATGTTAACGCCTCCACAATTTGTCGTATTACGATCCCGACGCACTTCCATGTATTTAGTTTTCTCTGCATTTACTTCTAAACCCATGTCCCTGCAAGCCTTTAACAAGATCTCTGCATTTATTTCTACTATTGTCCTATCATCCCCTATTAAATTTACATCATCAGCATATGCCATAACCTGGTGAATACCGTTCAACTCTAGGCCCTGGTTGCTATCATAATAATTTATTACGATAATAAAAAATAAAGTAAACACACCGGCAAAAGAAAGATGGTGATTTTTTTTTGTTATAGAATTCAATATGGAGCTTCAATCTCAATATATCAGTTTGTAATTCCAGTGCAACTAGCTTTTTTTAGCTTTATTTCTTGATTTTCTTTCTACATCTGTTAGAATTTTAAAAAATAAGAACTTGTTTCCACCTTCAATGATAAGGAACTTGTTTGTGACAAAGACAAGGCTAGTTTTCATATCAAAACTTTGATAAGTAACTAAATGAGACAGGTGTTCGCTACTTTTCGAGATTTGAGTTCTTGTATTCGACTACAATCAAGCAATTCATGCTGGGATTTGTTTGACCATTTGCTTTAGCACAGTTCATACGACCATAAACTAATGCGACCTAAACATGATTTACGAATGTAGTATTAAAATAAATGTCACTTTAGTAAATTTAACTCTTATCATCATGAAGTGTGTTTCCAACAAGAAACATTTACTTTAAATAATGTAGTTATAGTATAAGAGATTTTGCCGCCCCTCGAAACTTCCTATCCCGTACAAATGCATCATTGTACTTTTGGAAGAGTTATCCCTGGTGAGAAGAGCAAGGGCGATTGCTCTTATGAATTTGAGAAGTACATTTTCTTTAAAGTCACTTGTGTACTAATAAACAAGTAAGAGTGTCACTTGTATACCACGTGAAGAAGTTTGGTTTCTATGGCGTGATATTTTCTTAATTAATAAAGCAGAAGTTCGGCAATGGCGTCGCCAGTAGCCACCACAATTCTTCGCCGATGGCATTGAAAAACTTGTTTCGCGTTGGCGCAAGAGTGTTGCCCGTAATGTGGACTATGTCGAAGAATAATGCCACCATTTGTAGCTGACATTGCAAGCTTTCTACTGATACCTGTATCGATGCTATCTGTCAAACAGAAATACAGGTATCACCTTGGTGGCATTTTTTTCTGGAACACTCTCTATTACCGTTTCTACAGAAGTTGTTTCCGATCTATGATGACGAAATTATACATCTTGTGCAGCACCACCAAGCGGGAAGAGAAGGAAGCTACCAGCCGTGTGGGCACCTTGGACCATTGGCTTTTCGTGACAGGTCTGCATATCGAGAAATGCCGCCGAAAATAAGTGTTTATTGGGACGGCTATATAACACCTTTTCAACGTGAATTACAGTTATAATGCCATTATCAAACTGTGCAAGGAACGTAGCTTTACTGTGTTGAAAAATGGCATAACGCACAGTGGCATAACTAAAGGCTTGGGGGCCCTCCCGCAGACACCGTGCAGCGGGGCCCCTTCTCTACATCCCACTTCACAATTTGAGAGGCCCCTGATGGCTTGAGACCCCCCGCAATGCGGGGTCTGCGGGGCCCTTATTTACGCCCCTGATAACACAGGTGTTGAAAGGGACAGGTAAGGTGAAGCGTGGGATGATTCCTGCGGATCAGAAGTAGGCCACCCCCGGCCCGCCACTAGCCGCACACGAGCTGGAATTCGATACGTCGGGGCTCTGGTCACTAGGAAGAATCCACCTACACATAGGAATATCTCGAACTGGCTACAGACTTCACTAAAGACAGTGTACACCATCATTCACCGCTATTTAAGGTTGGTGAAGCGACAGAAGGGGTGTGTTCATAAGCTCTTGCCCAAACACATCCAGGAATGTCGCAAAAATTGTCGAAAGCTGTTATAAGCGGTACCTGACCGGTGAAAAGTGGAAATTTGTTGTAACACTGGACGAGGTAGATGCTTATCTGGATGACTGTCACAAGCCAAATGCATTTTTTTTTTTTTTTTTTTTTTTTTTAGCGATCAACAGGTTCGTGGGACTTTCAAAGATTGTTCACTGAATGCAAGGAAAGTTTTGGCACATGTTTCATTATCATTGATGGATACTCGTATAGAACATGCTGACCATAGATCGTGTAGTCAAAAATACGAAGATGAATTCGGAATATTATCAGGCTAACGTTCTGACACTCATTTATCGCCATGACATTCCCCATCTCTACGGGAGGGACCAGAATCGTGTGTGGGTGCATCAAGACAAGGTGTCAAGTCACGCATCTCATTCAGCCCTCCTTTTTCTCCAACAAATGGCAGCAGAAACTGGAATGCGTGCCATTCCATTCACAGACATTTCAGTGAAGTTTCCTGATGTGTCATCGATAGACTTTTGTGCCTTTGACTTCCTGAAACGAGCCTTGTCTAAGAGGAGACCCCGCACCGTTGAAGGGCTATGGAAAGCCTGCCAGGAGAACTGGTTGCGTCTTGAGATGACTACACTGCGTGTCAGTTTCTTACAGTAAAAATTTTGCTGTCGGGTAATTGCCCAGATGCAGGGCCACCAAATAGAACACTCTTGATGGTGGCGACATGGTTTCTCTTAAGGTAAGTGCAATTTGAAATCGTCACCATAGATCAGAAACAACTTCTGTACTATATAATGATCAAATTTAAAACTGGAAGTGCCACTTAAGGTTTTAGAGAAGTTGTTTCTGATCTATGGTACCTATTCTTATAACGTTAAATCAACGGATTTGTATCACTTCTGGTTTCAGAATGAAATTAGTTTTCCTGTAGTTTAACGTCAGACGGTTATACCCTTTAGGCTGAAGGAGGTGGACAATTGATGAAAGTGAATAACGGTGAAACTACTCTCCCACTAGGAATCAAACTCGAGACCACGCGAACAAAGGAACACGCGCTAGCTGCTAGACCAGCATGAGAAGTACTTCTGGCTTTATTAAGGAATTAAAAGTGGATATGAAAAGTATCTTAGGACGCTTACTCGAATCCAGGGAAACGATTCTATCTATCGCATTTTGTGCTGTAAGGGACCGGATTTTAAGGTGCAAAAATGTAGGAAAAAGGAAACAAAAGGGACTGAAAAATCATTCAAAAAAGTGAAAAAAAAGGTGTTAACAGGATATCTTTATGTAGTAATATAGTATACAGTTACGTGAACATTCTTTATTCATTACACTAGCAAATATTGTTAAAATCTTGGCTTTAAACATTGGACATTAATTGCAAAATTGTTTTATTTTATCCCAAACTTGTACAACATCCAACATTCTTGTAATGAAATTGTGGTTAAAACCAACTCGGTATTTTAAAAAAAGAAAACTTTAATTTAGCAATATTGTGGCTTGAGAAACCATTATATACTACTAGGTTTTCAGAAACTGATTGTACTCGATTATGCTCAACATTTCTATGTTTTTGAATTTTAGTTTCTGTCGCTTGGGGCTCAGGAGATCCTTGTATGTGGAGAAACTTCACTTGACATCAACGGAAATCAGTGGTACATATCTTGTAAGCACATGGACAGGAAGTTCAGTTGACATTGCAAAGGTTTCTATGTCAGGATTGTTTCACAAATTCAGTTTAAATTTATCCCTATCAAATCCGTTAGGATTTCGTATAAATCTATGGAATGTTATGTGTAAACTAGGTTGAAAATAAAACATATTGTTCTGTCCATTAAAAAAGAAAAGGAGAGAGAGAGAGAGAGAGAGAGAGAGAGAGACAAGGGACAATAAAGGTACTGAAGGTTAAAAGAAGTAAAAAAAAGGAAATTTTATGAATCTAGCAAAAAAAAAAGTGCAACATTCATTAAAAAGGTGCAACAAAGTGCGTTCATTTCAGTTCATTTTATGCCCGGAAATACATATTTTGAACTTTGGTTCTTATAACAACTTCATTTTTAGAAAAGGTGCTGCACCTTAAAATCCGCTCTTTAGTGATCAACGTTAAAAGGTTAAAACCGGAAATGAATGCTGTCTACCACTTCTGGTGGATGACTCATCTCCTGAACGAAATCGATTTCCAACTGATAACCGTATAAATCCTGACCAAAATTGATAATAATCCCAAGGGTGGATAACTTGACTAGATGTGCAATATTTTCAATTCGTTGTCTGTTTTCGTTCCTAGTTCGTAACCAACTCCTGCACACGGCCAAGGACGTTATTAGTCAGTGTAATTTTTAAAATGGTATGCTCTGAATAACTTATTCGCTGTAAAATTCTGCATTTTGGTACTGTAATTACAATTACCAATGGAATAACGTTATTCAACATACCTACCTATTTATTACCTGTTATAATCCGGGTTTTGTCTCTCAGACGGACGAAGACCCTCACGCACAAATAGTGTGAATATATAAAGAAATTTTAATAAACCCACTTCATACCTATCCCTAGCATAGTTGATGCTAACAAAGTACATTCGCGAAGTGTCCCCTCGGGATTCATGTAAAATTGATTCAAATGCAAAGTTCTCTGCGGCCCAATGTGTATAGTACTAACTTTAGCGGTCCATACAGGTAATTTGGACATTTATGGGCCTTCGTATATCTGGAACTCAATCATACACTACTATAACACTCGGACACAAAATTGCTTTTAGTTTCTTTAGTTGTAACTGGACATGAATGCGAATATATGCAAAACAAATTAGATCAAGTACTGCTTTTCTGATACATGTTACCCACTCCGGCCGCCATCTTGGATTCTCCATATTGGATTGAACTTTCGGTTTTCAAATAGGAATAGGTGCAAGTGATACTGTACAATTTTCATGTACACTTCATGTGCAATTTTCTCGGAAATTCACTGGTATAGTGAATTTTACCGTAGCTTGTACCGTTTGCAATGCATTGCATGTTAAATCCCACCAGGCATTTCGCAATTAGACATCGCAGAGTGATAACAGTTACGCTTACGTTTTTGATGTTGACAGATCAAAACATTTTCTAACTGGAAAAATACTGTAGGTAAAAACAAACTCTTTACAACATTGGTGTCATAATCTTACCACATTTCCGTAATTGATTGTTATTACTTTCGTGTTGTACCGGTACTATGACAAGGAAGTATTGTATTAAGGTTAAAATGCCTAATGTAAATCCAGATACGACCAGATTTAAGTGAAGACCTACCATTTCTGTATGGACATCTGTGGTTCTGTATGTATGTACGTTCAGAGAATATTTTCTCAACCATAAATCACGGAAAAGATTACGTATACACGGAGCCCTGCACAACTTTCTGTTTGGTTCAATATTCGTGAAGTGCCTGACATTTAACAGACAATACCTTGCAAACGGTACAAGCTACGGAAAAACTCAGTACATCAATGAATTTCCAAGAAAATTGTACATAAATTTGATGTACCACTTGCACCTATTCCCATTTGAAAAACCCAAAGTTGAATCCAATATGGTGGATCCAAGATGGCGTCCGGGGTGGGTAACATGTGTCAGAGAAGCAGTACTTGATCCAATTTGTTTTGCATATGCCCACATTCATGTCATCTAAAGATACTAAAATCAATTTTGTGTCCAAGCGTTATAGTAAAGATTGAAGTCCGGCTATATGAAGGCCCATAAACATCCAAATTACTGGTATGGGCTGCTAAAATTAGTACAATACACATGGGCCGCACAGAACCTTGAATTTAAATCAATTTTATAAGAATCAAGTTTGGAGAATAACAACATCAGTAAAACATATTTCAATAGATTTCATATTATTTTTAAAATGTTTATCAGAAACACTAATTTCAATTGACACATAGGCCTACTACAGAAAGATAGTGCGCAAATCTACTTTCAGGGTTGTTGCGCACCCCTGGCGACGTACCTGTTTATGAACTATTTATTAAACTAACCAAACTTCCAAACCTGTTGATACTTACTGGAAATTGCAATGAAGAGCCGTCTCAAATCAATAAATAACTTTTCTTCATGTTAAATGATTCATTCATATGTATGAGTAACCAGGGCAAGAGCGAACGCCGGGGCAAGAGTGAAAATACTATTTACGGAGAAGTGGCAACGTCGGTAAATAAGTGAATGTTGAAAACTGGTTCGGCATGACACATGCCAGAACAGAAAAGGAGGGGAGCTGTGTGCGTGAAGTGTGAAGAGCAGCAAAATGGAAAGTTTGCTGCAGAAGGAAAGAAGTGAAAGATTCGTAGATGCGTGTCACAGTATGTAACGTAGTTTCAGTTGAAGGAACAGGACTCGAAATATTTCCTGGAAAAGCTGTATCGGTTCACAGTTCTTATCAGTAGTGCGCAAGAAAAAAAAAGTGCTCAGACTTGAGATGGCAGGCAATGATTGGAAGATGCCTGAGGCGGGGCAAGAGTGTACGGGGCAAGTGTGAACGTTCATTGTTGCCCCTTGTGCTATAGTTGTGTAAAGAAAATATAGGCCAACATGTAACATTGAGTAAAAGACATTTGCAGAGGTAAGACAGAAGTTGGCGGCCATAGACTACTAACAAAACGTTTGCATTAACGTTTAGAATTTCACAGCCTGAGTTGTTGAGCACATGCCATGTCGCACGAAAATGTCAACAGGCAATGTTGCGCGGAAACACAAGAAGCTAGGAACAGCCAATAAGCAATTTGCAACAAAGTCATGCACTCAGCAACAAAGCAGCATTCATCAGTCAAATGTACCTGTACCGGAGGACATGGATACGCCAATTGTGTGGGTGATTGTGTTTCAGATACCCCAAACGATGAAATATAGATTTCCTGTATCATATGCAACGAATGGTCTCACGAACAATGTTCCAATTTTGATCAAAGAAAGTCTGTGTAAGTGTGTGACCACTGTGTACGTATGTAGCACCGCACGTAACATTTTTGTGCTTCGTGATGGATGTTGACAAACAGATTTCTCCTATTTTCATATTTTGTAATTATAAAATGTATGATATAGTATTGTAACTTTTTTTTTGCAGTTCCATTTGACACTAATCTCTTTGGAATTTTATACCTTTCTTTAGTTCCATGTAAGCAGTACATATACATCTATAATTCAACTTGTTTCTTGCCGTTTATGTTTATGCTTCTATGTTTTCATTCGACTGTACACTGTTGCTCCAACCGTTGTTTACTCTTACCCCACCACATGGGGCAAGAGTAGAAAAGTTTTCCTTCTTCAAAACTGTTATATCTCTGTATCCTCTGCTTGCTTTGTCGCAATTAAACTGTATATGTTACTAGAGATAACAGGCTTTCACATCAAAGCCATATTGCGTCTTTCGCTGTCACCATTGCGCCGCAATTCTTTAATTTACAAAACATGTTCACTCTTGCCCTGGTTGCCCATATCTACAAACATTGTGCGCAGTCCGATGACGTTTGAAGCTTCATTGTGCATCTCTGACATTGTATATGGTGACATTGTATATGGCGACTATATATGGCATAAACTAAGTGAATGTGTGAAATCCAAGATGGCCGACTATTTATTCAAAATGGCGGAAAACCCGCAACTGGATTTTTTGGAATTTTTTGCAGGGTAATGAGACCGGTACGTAGAACATATTCCAATAGGTTTCATCTTTTCATTTTAAATGTCTACCTGAAACGCTAATTTCACTGGACATTATTGCACAACTTTCTGGATGCCATGTAGATCGCGTAACTCCGTTACGAGAAGTAAGGGGGCAACGGTAGTTCAATGGTAGAACGTTCATCTTTGGTGCAGGGTCCCTAGTTTGAATGCAGCTCGTATTAAGTAGATTTTGTGGTGAGGTACGCACCCAGAAACTTTTGTTGGGATGGGTCCAAGCTTTGTGAGGGACAGGTCCAATACTATACGCCACTACGTCTATGTAGTATTGAATGGGTATTATTCTGTATCCGAAAAGATGATAAGTAATTGTAAAAGACTTCCACCTATATTTTCAAAAAAAAAAAGTGTTAGAACTTGATTTCTTTTATATATAAGAGAAAGGGTACACCTTGGCATATTTCTTCCTCGTTGGCATCAACACAGTCGCATTACTAGGTGAAAGTCAGATGGTGCGAGGGTGTTTCCTCTCGATGTTTCTCCCATTGTGTGCTTGTTTCAATGGAGGCACAACCAACCCCTGTTTCCATGTCAAATTTTGCAGATGACCCCCGTTGAAGATATTCACGATACGCCACTGGTGTCGCTACTATTTTTTTTTATTGTATTCTACACATACGATTTGGTAGTTCAATTGTTTGTTTGACGGATCTATGTGCATTATTAGCTGAGATAAAGGCTTGCTACGGGTAGTCAGATACAAGTCTGCAACAACGCCTCTAACGGTTAAATGGGAAAGGATATGACAGAGTTTGTCCTCTAAAAATTGCATGACATTTAATGTCTTTTCGAACGATTCCAACAGTTATACCGCTTTCCATTGAAAATTTTGAAGTTGCCCCCCGTTGGAGGTATTCACGAGACGCCACTGGTCTCGCTACTATTTTTGTTGCGTTCTACACATACTATTTGGTAATGCATTTTTTTTTTGAAGGCTCTACGTGCAGTATTAGCTGCGATATAGGCCTGGTACGTTCTTATTGAATCACCCGGTATGAGAAAGGATACAAAAGTGTAAAAACAAATTTTTATCCTACATCAATTATGTCCCTGTTAAACAAGTAGAGTTTTGTTGAGAAAGTGTACGAATATAAGTTCAGTTAGGATTTTTGGGGGGGGGGGGTTCGAACCTGGTAGACCCCTCGTGGGTGGGCCCCTGGAGATGGACGCGCGTCCTTAGAGCGCAAAAGTTCTAAGTCCATTTTTTTCGAAATTAAGTTTTTTATACTTATGGATGGCGCAGGATGTGCTATTTCACATGGCGATAAGAAAGCACACGAAATCGTTATTATTTACACGAAATAATGAATGAAATATTGTCCGATGCCATATGTCCTCCTATATCCTATGTCCACTAGTTTTGCTGTCCTGTAAAATTTCAAAAACTGGACATAGAACCTTTGCGCTCTAAGGACGCGCACAATGTGTGTGAGTTCTACTGGATTCTCTCGTTTCCTCCCTCTTTCTTGCAACATTTCATCTATTTCTCTTCATCGCCGTATTCTTTAGCTTACACGGCATAATCGTGAGACGTAAAACTGAAAGATTTGTAGTTTCTGTTAAGAAATGGTCTGTGATTCGATCTCAGACCGTGTTATCTTGTGATGGACAATACCATGTCTGTGAGTACTTTTCTGAGCATGTATGTCTTTTTGCGTTTCCTTATGACACTTATGACATTTCTTATTCACTTACATCTACTACACTGAGAAAAATCCGTTATCCGGACAGCAGTATATTGTACAAATGTACGGAATCCATATATTTACTACGAAAATCGGTACGGAGCATACGTTACCCATATTATGCATACGCATTGTCTTTTTCCCGCTTAAATGTTACATCATACCTCTACAGGATGTCTGACATCTACCACTCTTCCGTATATTACATACGTCAGCTATATGTTACATACATGTGTATGTGAGATACTTACCGCCTATAAACAGTCTTTTCTTTCGTATGGAAAGAACATATATTCGGAATACGTATACGGAAAGTACGTGTAAAACTTATGTTCACAGTTGCACGTTTGTTGCAGGATGTTACATAAAGTTATACGTTAAGAGTCTTCATCCCGGCGAAATTAAAATACCGCTAATTTTACAGTAATTCTGTGACATCTTCAAATAGATAAAAGATAATTGAAATATGGAACAAGAGCGCCCTAGACAATATTATTTTGCGTGAGGTACCGTTATCACAAGCCACCTAGTGACTTTCCGTTTTCAGCTGTTTAGAAACGCGAAAATAAATGCCGATTTTCAAAATGGCTCGAAATCGAAAGCAGATAAGTGAGTCGTGATAACGGTTTCTCATGTAAAATAATATTGTCTAGGGCGCTCTTGTCCCACATTTCGATTATCTTTTATCTATTTGAAGATATGACATAATTACTGTAAAATTAGCGGTATTTTAATTTCGCCGGGATGAAGACTCGTAAGTCCGAAAACTACAGAATTTACACATGTAACATACGATTTTCCGTAAGCCACATACGTTTTCTTTTTTTTATAACCGAAGGAGCACAACATGGAGTGTTAAAATTAAAGACTTTACTTCATTTCGGTTTTTCGCTGAAAAATTAGATAAATAAAAATATTTTTAAAAATATTTCCGGTGTTTCTGCTACTACATACGAGTACTGTATGAAAGTTTTATTTTATTGTTGCGTGCTGTTATCCTGGGATGAAAATCGATATATATGTGTACTACGTGTATTAGTGTCTTATAAGCTGAATCAATTCAAATTCTTGCACTGACCTGTTTTCCATTTCGTTCTATATCGATCTTGCAACACTGATTAGATTGGTTCATACTAAATTGAATCACTATTTTTTGTTTTAAACGTTAAAAAAAAAGTATTTACTTTATCTATTTGCTACATTTTTCGACAAAAATTAAGGTATTTTGTTTAGAGTTCCAAACTGCCAAACTATGTTACGTATGAGGTCTTTCGCAATGTCCGTCTCTCGACAGATATTGGAACAAAATAAGACAGAGAATATCTTTTTATGTGGATGTGTTGACGATATACCGTACACAGGAAGTCGGAAAAATAACGAATCTTTTTAGATTAGAAAAAATAATATTTTACCAACTATAGTTTTTTTACTTTGAATACATGTGGAGATAGATATATAGTCATGTAATGATAGTTTTGTTTTCGTGTTGCTATGACAACTAAAAAGGGATATCCATGTAGATTTGAGAATAAAAGGTAGTTGTGATATGTTCGCTAATTCTTGTAATTATGTGTATAAATTAAGGTGACTTATTATTCGAACTGTGGGCAATAAATGTAAGAGAAAGAAAAAACGAAATTACGGTAAACTATAATAGTGAACGTTACATTATTTTAGATGGTGTTTTCCGTCCAGGAAATACCTTGAGATTTGTTTGAAGTAAAATTAGCAATCTCATAAATAACCGCCAACAGGAGTATACTTTATTAAGAAGTAAAAGGAAAATTTATCGGAACCTTAAAATGGATATACCCAGGGTCGAAAGTATTAATGATGAAGTTGGTGATATTGAAACACAAGGATCTGATACAACAATGAATGTGGCTGACCTTATAAAACACTTAGGTCAATCTTTGTCACAGCAAATGAATACTAAATTTGAGCAACTGACACAACAAATGGGTACTAAGTTTGAACAAAAGTTTCAACAGATGGATGCTAAGTTTCAGCAAATGTATAGCAAATTTGAACAAATTACACAGTCCATGGCACAGCAAATGGATAATAAATCGCAGCAAATAAACACTAAACTAGAACGAACAGACTATAGGAGGGATCAAATTCTGCACAGATTTACAATCGTACAAAATTCGGTGGAAGTGATCGAAACTCAAGTTAATGAGCATAGTAATGAGATTAGAGAATTACAAGAAAAAATAAATACTATCAAGGAAAAAATTAGCACCGAAAATGGTAATCCTGATCCGATCATCAACATAAACCATGTTCCAAATGAACCCAGACTAGCTATAGATGAAACGATACACCTGAAGGCTATTCTGAGAGGGATGATAGTGCCTCTAGTATCGGGAAAGAAGAGAGAAGACCGCATTCATCACAGCGCAGGAAAACCAAATACGTAAAGTATAAAAATTTAAAACAGTATAATAATAGTCACCATTTTAGATTTAGCGAAATAAGATCTTTAACCAAATTTAGTGGAAGGTCGGAAGACATACCAGCAAGCACATTTTTGGAAAAATTCAAGAAGAATGCGACTTAATTGGTATAGACAAATCCAAATTTCTTAAAATTTTGCCACAGGTTTTACTATCACCTTGTTCTGTTTGGTTCAAAGCGATCAGGGGGAGTTTACGTAATTATTTAGATTTCAAAAACGCTCTACTTTCAAATTTTGAAAATGATTTTATGTTGGCAAATCGAGACGCTTTGGTTCGAAACAGACGTTATGAACCAAAAATGGATAGGAGTCTTACTGATTTTGTGATTTCCGTCTATAATGAGTTGAAATTAATTAATCCATACCAACAGGAATCACGAGTTATAGCATCGATCCGGATATTGTTACCTTTTAGGTTGCAGCAAATACTGATTTCTGCACAATGTATTAATTTCAATCATCTAATTATGATAGTGCAAAATTTTGAAAATCAATCAATGATACAAGGTAATACTAATCGAAACCAAGCTAATAATAACCGAAACCAAGCCAATCATATTCCGATCCGAAATATCAATGTGGGGAAAGAGTGTAATCCTAATGTAAGAAGTAATTATATATTTAATTATACCGGTAATAGAACCGAACCCAATTTCAGAAGAAACAGAAATACTAATCGCACAACATTTAGAAATCAGGCAAACAGTATATCTAATTTTTCTCGAAATGGGTTTCGTAGTAATTTCATAGGTGACAGAAATTCTCCAAATAGAAACCAAAGAACCGGAGGAATTTATAATATACAGAACAGTATTCAAGATTGTGCGATTCAATGCAACCTAATTGAATCTTTTGGTAATGTAATTTGAGTTAAAATATGGCGTCCGTCAAAATATACCAAAGGTAAATGAATACACTTAATTAAAACGTTAGTTCCTTTAGAAATTTTATCTAAGACTAACATAGATAATGTCGAGTTTCCAGATTGATTTTTAATATAATAATTTCTTTATTTGTATTATTCCTGGTTAAGATATTGATCAATTCTCGTTTTGTTTCACTTTGAGTATTATGATTTCTTTGTAATTCGCTTAAATTATTATCAATATTTGTGCTTTCAGTCTCTTATAATCATCTTAATTATGCCCAAATGGAAGAAATAAGTTATGTAGTATTTCAATATACTTTAATTTAATTTGTCAATGAGCTCGAATGATATCGAGTTAAAGAACCATTTTAGGACCTAAATAATTAGCAAAAGGATCGCATTTTGAATAAGTCCTCTTCGTCGATAATTTTATAGAATTCAAATGGAATTGGTTATTAAATGAATGTAAGAATATTATTAAGACAAAATGAAATTAATGTATTATAACTTGTATATATGAGGGCTATTCGGAAAGTAAGGTAACCAAGTATGTAAGATATGTAACGGTCCACGATTCTTTCTTCAATTGTAACCAATTTAAGAAGTTCTAATTGGGAATCATATATACAACGATATTTTATATCTGATATTTATAAATTACTTCCATTTTTAATTGTAGCTATTTTGGGCAACGGTGCTTAATAGTGCACAATCTGTTATGAAGAAAAAGAAAAAATGTAGATATATGTGGAGATAGATATATAGTCATGTAATGATAGTCTTGTTTTCGTGTTGCTATGATAATTAAAAAAATGTAGATTTAAGAATAAAAGGTAGTTGTGATATGTTCGCTAATTCTTGTAATTATGTGCATGAATTAAGGTAACTTATCTTATTATTCGAACTGTGGGCAATAAATGTAACAGAAAGAAAAAAATTACGGTAAACTATAAAAGTGAACGTTACATAACATTGTCATTAAATGTTCCTTCCATGGCCAATTTTAATTTTGGAAATAGGAAATAGTCACACGGTGATAAATCAGGTGAATACGGAAGATGTGAAAGCACACAGATTTGTTTTTTTAACCAAAAAGTTACAAACTGCAACGGTTCTTTTTGGTCGTCAGTTAAGGGTGCGGAACAAATCAAGTGCAGACATTTCGTTTCTTTAAATTCTTTATCAAAATCTCGTGAATGATCCCTTTCATATTTAATTTCTCCACCCTCCATTTCGTAGTCGAATTCGCATCGTGGGCGATCATTTCAAGCACTTGTTCCTCCAACTCATCCCGATTTTTGTTTTCCGGTTTACCTGGCTTTGGGTCGTCTTCCAAGAACTCACAACCGTCCCAGAATAGCATATACCATTCAAACACACGTGTACGAGATAAGCATTCAACACCGTACACTTGTTTCATTATTTCCAATGTTTGTGTAAATGTTTTACCTAGTTTGAAACAAACTTTAATATTGGCTCTTTGCTCCATCCTGCTTTGGTGACGAGATAACACCAGATACGTTCACTTTTCTTGCTGTGACTTGACACTCAGTTAATCGGTTCTAATGATTGTGGTCTCGTTTTGTTGAGCAGGCATGTTTCTTCAATAGATGGCGCTAGTGGTTATCAGTAAAGAAAAAATCCGTTACTTTTCCGACACACTGTGTACTTATTTATCAAATGTGAAAAGAATCGTGTGAGCTATTTCCGAATAAAAGAAAAACGCGGCAAAACCTAAATTTTACTTATTATTTTTTTTTTCTGGAGAGATCTTCCGAGAAACTTGGCTTACACTATACTGTAGAAGTACGAATAAAATATTAATTTTCATCAAAATAGTCACCCCAACTAGTAAAAACAACATTAATATTTTCTCGTGATCAACCAATGATTCTATACTGTAGGGTTATCAATAAAACATTTATGTACAAAATGTATACGAAATAGTTTCAACTATTTTTGAGAAAATCACAATGCTAAATTTTTACTCTTCAGTAGACTACCACAGAGACATAAAATACATTACTTTCTGACAAGAAATAATATGCTATTATTTATGTGTTCAATAACATTTTTTTTTTGTAACAGCAAGAAGCACTAAATGCCTTGTTCTGTAACGATAAAAGATATCAAGTGCGTTATTCTATGGCGGCAAGAGATACCAATGAGTTGCTCTATAACGAAAAGATAGAAGGTGAGTTACTTTATAACGGCAAGATATAGCAAGCACATTTCATCTATAACAGCAAAATATATCAAGAGCGTTTCTTTATGTTTGTAAAAGATAACTAAGTTTTTTTTTATCTATAACGGCAAGAGATATTAAGTGTGTTGCTTTAAAAATGCAAAAGATATATCAAGTGCGGGAAAAGGTACCAAGTGCATCCTGCATATAACGAAAAAGTTATCAAGTGCGTTATTCTATGAGAACAAGGCATACAAACCCGTTCTTTTATAACGGAAAGATAACAGATGATTTATTTTAGAACGGTAAATCATTAAAAAAAAAGAACGTATTGTCCTATGACAGGAAAAGTATTAAGTGTGTTGCTTCATAATGATAAGATATATTAACTTCATGGCTCCATAACAACAAAAGATAATGAAGTTTTATTGCTCTCGAATAGCAAGAGATACCAAGAGTCTTCCTCTGTGAGATAAAATATAAAACACATTATTCTATGGCGCAAAATACACCACTACATTATTCTATAACGGCAAGAGATGTAAAGAGCACTTCTCTATAACGGGAAAACTTTTATCAAGTGTGTTTCACTTTAATGATAAGAAATATTTTTATGCTCTATAACGGTGAGAGATGTAAAGAGTGCTTCTCTATAACGGCAAACCTTTTATCAAGCGTGTTTTACTATAATGATAAGAAACATTTTTATACTCTATAACGGCAAGAGATGTAGAGTACTTCTCTATAACGGGAAACCTTTTATCAAGTGTGCCGGTGCTGTGTCATCAGTTATAGCTCAGAATACGCAATAAATAGATGCAACCAAATGGGGATGGAACTGATGCACAACACGGTACTTAACTGTAAAATTGTGGTTGAATTTAAATAAAATTCAAATGCTTCCAATTTAGAAAATGACTAGTTGGGGGAAAGGGTGAGAGAAAGAGAAAGGTTGTAATTAAAGAATAGGAATGAGCACTAGCCTGATGGATCCATCGAGACTGGCGTCGTCCTGGTCATCTGGAATGATGAATATCTGGAGAAGTCTGGATTAGCTGAAGACAGTCAACATCTGAATCTTAATCCTTTTGGTCTGCAAGGGGCGTCGATAAGCGTCTTACGATAATGTCCTTCTACATCTTCATTCTACTACTCTGTTGACAAACTTAAAGGTGTCTGCGGCGATGAACCGTCAGAATGGTACTCTTTGTCTTGTGGAGTCGGTGGTTCTCCAATGGTGGGATCCGCTTCTCTCCGATGATCCTGCACCTATGCCAATCGTGTATTGAATACCCCTTGTTCTGTTCTTCGTGGTTTTGACCAATTCAAGAATGATGACCTAATCGGGAAGTATCAGGCTGTGCTCGAAGGTATGCGGAAAGGAAAGAAGGAAGCTAGTCGAGTTTATTTAACAAATGTGCATTTACAACACGTGTCTGAGAATGTACACTTCTAAACAAAGTTTTCTTTCAAAGTTTTCAAAAGTTCATGTTTCTTTATATCAAATACACAGTCAATTCATTTCCAATAGACAGATACTTCACACCCCCTCCTCGAAATCAAAATACACGAAAATTTTAATTTTCCGTAGTAGAAAAAGAAAAAATAAAAATATTGAAGAAAGTCCAAAAAAAAAAAAAAATGTTCGTTAAAGGTAAGAGAGTTCTTTGTGTAACATATTGTTTGTTTTGAATTAATCCTTGACCACAAACTGCAAAATGCTGAGTGTGCGTTCCTGAGACAGTTCATATAGTTTACTAGGTAACCTGAAGATATGACGACAGCGTCTCTGGGAAAATGGAAAATAAGAAAAAGAAAAATAAACATTAGTGCTTGCATAATATCATTGTGAGTGACATGTGTTAGTTTGGAGTTCCGTTAAGTGCTCAGGGAAGGGAAATGAAAGGTAGGAATAATACTAAATTTAATTATCACTAACACAGATTATCAAAACTTAGATACGTATAATAAAAAAAATTATAATCAAATAAATAAATATTTCATAATCCAATGTAGACCTCTATATATATATATGTTCCTCTAATGCAGAAAAAAAATAACTTCAATATCAAACGTGACTAATACGCGAAAAGAAAAAACGGTGTAATACTATCTAGCTAACCAAAGATAGTAAAGTTAGACTGCACAAGAAGGGTACTGATTTCAGTTTGAGAAAAATAAGCTTTAAGTTATTTAGGCTTAAAGCGTCCGTAGACTGGAAAAGAATTCCAAGATATGGTTATAGCCCCATATACTGGCTGTAATCAAACTATATGAAATCAGCACGAGAGAACTATTCACCACATATAACCTACAACCCTAACTAACATATAAATTCTTCTTATCTTCATCTTCTTTCTTCTTAAATATTGTCCTCTTCGGGCATCGAATGCTGAACATCAATCATGGCATCGAATCTTAGACATCTGAAGGGATGGAGCATGGTTCTTGCAGTCTTGACTTCAATCTTCTTACATCTTCTTAATATATCGATCGAAATATCTATCCATACGCGTGTCGTTGATTTTCTTCATTCTTCACATACTCACATTTGAAAAAAAATAAATAAATAAAAGAAAGTTCTGTAGTGATACGCTGTCCAATCAAACGAAATGGTACAATTCTTGAAGACACCAACATGTTCCAAAATTCGAAGTTTTCCAAATTTTCGAAGTGTTCTAAGTGTTCGAAGTTTTCCACCGGTGGATTTGGATGCACAATTCAAAACCAAGATAAACTAACTTCTAAGCGTGGCCAGTGCTAAAAGAGAGTTCATCATCCATCTACAAGGTGTTCCTATGCTCAACCTAATCTTCAAGAAAAGTAGTCCACATACAAGTTACGTGCGGACAGACGGACTAACAGATTCTTCATCAATGGGAAAATATATGGGGAGTAATCGCTGATAAATGTCCCAATTCTCTCTATCATAAACACAAAATACGACACGGTTTACGTCATCAAGATGTTCTTCTAAAAATATTCTTGTTGTAGCTAAGGCAATTTTGGCAGCTTCTAACTTCGGAAACTTAAATGCTCCAGTTGAAATGTTAGGTAATACAATTGTAGATAGGTCATTCTCCAACATTACTTTAAAACAATTTTTGTACGTCTCTCGTAAAATCTTCTTGTCTGAATTCCGTGGTCCACATGTCATAATTACATAATTAGCAGGTAAACGATAACCATTGGCAATCTTCGCTTCTCCTGGCTTCAATGATGATATGGTCAAACATTCTTCTAAAAATTCAGATCCAGCTGCGTCTTGAATGGCTTTATCTGCACCACCTAAAGGAGTTAAGGTTTCATTCGTTGGATTTACTAAGGCATCTGCTTTTATATCCACTATGTTACCTTTATAAATACTAATCTTCTGATTGATGGCAGTATTACAGGCAAATTTCGGTTTTTCTTCTGTAGAATTCTTCCCTATAGTTGCCCACGTTGGTAGATTTTCGGCAATTACAACATCCTTAATATGAAGAGAAGGGATGAAAACTTCTTCTTCTAAACATTGTTTCCTGGGGTTGAAAATCTCTTCAGTTGGTGGTCCTTGATGGTCTTCGCGTCTCGTCTTCTTCTTTTTCATCGTATGGTCTTCCGTGCAGACGTTGATAGGCATCTCTTCGTCAGAGTCTTCAAGGTGGTCTTCCTCTTCCGGGTTTTCCTTCTCATAAAACTTCTTCAATCTCTGAACTGCTATGCTGTCTATCTTGTAAGATCTTCGGGCGGTCTTATACTTAACAAAATATGAATTTGGATTTTCTACACGTTCAATTATGCCTGGACCAATAAACTTTCCGCTAAATGCTTTGGCGTGACCTTTCTTTCTTGTGGTGTCTAATATCCAAACTTTTTCTCCTTCTTTAAAAGCAGGTTTCGTATGTCTCTTGTCAAAAAATTTTGTCGCCGTTTTATGACGTTTGTAAAGATTTTCTTGCGCTTTATCTCTAATCTCTTGTAGTTGCTGTAAACGAATGGCATTATCCTCGTATTGACACGGGGTATTTAAAATTGCCTGATGAAGTAACCTAGGTTTGAAACCAAAAAGACATTCAAATGGTGAAATTTGAGACGATAAGTTCTTGGTGACGTTAAGCGAAAAAACTATGGGCTGTAATAAGTCAATCCATTCTCCTAAATCCTTGTCACATAAAGCTGATTTCAATCGTTGTTCTATGTTTCTAATACTAATTTCACAAACACCATTACTATAATGCCCATGTACATTTACAAAACGCATGTTAGCACCAATCATAGCACAATAGACAGATACTTCACACAAGTGTGTTTCACTATAATGATAAGAAACATTTTTATGCTGTATAACTGCAAGAGATGTAAAGAGTACTTCTCTATAACGGGAAACCTTTTATCAAGTGTGTTTCACTATAATGATAAGAAACATTTTTATGCTCTATAACGGCAAGATATGTAAAGTGTGCTTCTCTATAACGGGGAACTTTTTATCAAGTGTGTTTCATTATAATAATAAGAAACACCATGTATATGCTTTATAATGGCAAGAGATATCAAGCAAGGTGCCCTATGAAAGCAAGAATAAAGAGTCCGTTGCTCTATAACGGTCAAAGTCTCTGTTTTTCTTTTCTGGGAAAATCGAAATTGAAACCAAAATAAACTGCACATCAATCCTGTTTGCTATATATATAGAAAAATACGAAATAAAGAGCGAAGTACACTATCTTGACAGATCATATTGAAAAGTTTTATTTATTTTTTCTCAATGTAATAGGAAGAAGTGGGAGGGAAGAGACTACTCTTTAAACAACCTGTGGAAAGAGGCTGCGGTTTCAAGTGTCACGCTAGGCGAAAGCTCAAAACGCGGTGCAATAACCTTCTTTCTGGCTTTTCGCGTCATGAACAAAAAGCTTGAAAGGTCGGTCGGCTCAGATGAAACGCGAGATTAAAAATCCTCTTTTTGGAAAATATAACCTTCGGCCAGAAATTACTCACAACTGCATAATGCAATCACAAACGAAACGCTTGCACGAAACCTATTGCAACTGGAAGTGAGAATCTTCTTCAGGAACATGAGAATCTATCTATAGATAAGATCCACTGCACGCGAATTCAGTATTCGTAATTACGACACAGAGGTAGTTAGTGGAAATAACGAAGTGTTACTTACACATCAACATGTGAGTTCAGCTTTGAAATTTTGTGTGGATATTTGTTAGCTGCATTTGTCATGGTAGTCATTGAGGAATCTAAAACGAAAAAGCATCATCATCATAATAAGCAGGAGCGTATTTTATGGGGGGCTATCGGCTCAAGCCCCTCCCAAATAAATTTGTTAGCTTTTCGCATTCCACGTACAACAATAATCCTTCTTACTATTTCTAAGAATTTCATTGACTTTCCATTTTCTTATGGTTCTTGTTCAGAAATAAATCTGTATTTGTCAAATTTCATTCCATGCAAAAAACACGTTCTTTTTTTCGTCCATTCTACTCTTCTGTTTCTTTTTTTTACTTGTTATTTTCTTTCGTTTCTCTTATCATAATTTCGACCATTGTTAGTTGTGATTCAAGGGGGTCGCCCGTAGTCAGTAACATCAAAACTAGGAGGAGCTGAGAAGCGAAATTGATGTTCCACACTAACTTGTACGGATATCAACATAATGGGACTTTAGTTATTGTAGCAAATGAATATTTACATCGTTTAATTATAAAGAAAGGTCAATGTTTGAATTTAATGAAAATCAGGAGGAAGGAATAAGTAGCCCAGGAAATTAGGAAGACCAAGAGGATGCTTCCTTTTCCTTCTATGAATACAATAAAAGATTAGATTCACTGCTAAAATTTTGTGTGTATCATTTCACATGATGAGATAAGATTCACCAGTCTGCAATTCTTGCCATTAAAACTACAATCAGTATATTTCAGCATCCTCAGCATTTTCTTTCAGATAAAAACGTACACATATAAAACTGAACATTTATTTTTTTTAAATAAAATGAAATCAGTTAAGTTAAAATGGGATTACAAATATTCAACGTGTGTCTGCAGGAGTGTCATTTCAGATTTGAGATTTGAGATCCTCTACAAACATGCGAGTGTCACGTTTTTTCCTAGTATATTAGTAGACAATCGATTAAAATATATTTAATTCTCAAACTCAGGTGGGTAATTGCCCTCCGTGCTTCTCCGTGTTGTGCATAGCCCCCGAAACAAAATTTTAAATACACCACTGATCATAATTATTGACGTTACTTACGATTAGCATTATTACAATGGACAGGTAACTTGTCGAGAATATGCATAAGAATTAGCATCTTTAATATCATGCATTGACTACTGTATAGTCTTCTTCTTCACTTTCCTATATTACTTTCTACCATATCTTGTGTCACATACCCAATGAAGTTCAAGATACAAATAGTAATTACATGCGTCACTAAATTGCTCGCATGTCAATATTATGAGATATTATATAGGAATAATTTGTTAAATTCTTTGTATTCATCAATAAATAATTAGCCTCAAAGACTTACTTATAATTATTATTTACTATTTACACAACATACCTATGCTTTAACTGACGATCCATTCTTCTTAACATACAGACCGATTCTGCATTATCTCCTACTTTAAATTACACAATCTTCATTTATTCCAAACATAAACATACCCAAAAACAACAAACTTAATTCCTTTTTTTATTAAGCAGCATCTCATTTTGGCAAAACCTTTACCGCCAACAAAATATATTTGACCATACGAACACCCAATAAGATGATATCTTCTCAACGTCTTGACCAGTTCATTTTTATCTTTTTTACTAAGGTGATTATTTTTCTTCTCTATTCCAATACTTACAATTACCTTTTTCCATGCCTCCTATCTCTGACAACAAAACAATTTCATCTCGAATAATATCCTAAGCACTTTCTTTTCCCCCTCTTTAACTATTTTCAGTATTGTTCTTCTCTCCTCCAACACTTACCTTCTACTGTACCATCTATCACATCCATAATAACATAATTTCTTCTCAAATAATATTCTACTCACTTTCTTTTCCCCTCTTTAACTACTTTCAGTATTGTTGGTCTCTCCTCCAACACTTACCTTCTACTGTACCATCTATCATATCCATAATAACACAATTTCTTCTCCAGTATTTAACTATCTCCAGTATTGTTCTCTCCTCCAACACTTATTCTTATCTTCTACTATACCTTTTATCACATCTATAATAACACAATTTCTTCTCAAATAATGTTCTAACCATTTTCTTTTCCTCTTTTAACTATCTCTAGTATCGTTCTTCTCTCCTCCAACACTTTACCTTCTATCACATCCATAATAACATGGAGCTCTCTCGTGACTAAGCGGTTAGCGTACGCACCTTTGGCGTGGGAGACCCGGGTTCGATTGCCGGTGGAAGCTCATGTGGTTCGGATTCCACGTTAATCAGTAGGTTCACGTCTCATATAACCTCCCTGCTGAACGGGACGCTAAACTAAAATCAACTCATCTCAACATCCATAATAACAATTTCTTCTCAAATAGTATTCTAACCATTTTCTTTTCCTCTTTTAACTATCTGCACTCTACAGCCTCACTCAAAGTGTTCCCCATATATATGACGAAAGATCATGTGTTCTAGAATACATTAACAGCCTCACTCATAGTATTCCTCTTTTATCATGTTTTTTGACGTCTCATTAATTATGCGCTTACAGAATCCAAACAAAATGACACAGCAGTCATAGCTCGTCTAATGTCGAAGAGAAATGGAGGTATCGAAGCAGATTGTTCGCGTGTGTTCGTTATATGACTTAAAAGTTGGCCTATCAGCTGTCGCATCAAGTCCCCACACATATTAGGCATTTGGGGAGAATGCAGTGAACTAACGCACAGCCAGACATTGATTCCAGAAATTCCGTTTGGGAGATGTGATCCTTTCGGATGAACCTCACAGTGGACGACCACATGTGTTGAATGATGAGGCCCTGAAAGCAACCATGGAAGAGGACAGTGGTCTAACGTGTGATGAACTTATGCATAGGTTCCATCTTTCAGCTGAAATAGTCAGACTGCACCTGCATGGGATGGGGAAGTCACACCAATTAAGGAAGTGGGTACCTTACACGTCGGCAGCCAACAAGGAACAGTGACTGACAATCTGTTTGTCCTTGCTCACTCGGCAGCTGAACATACCCATCTTCGATCGCTTGCTCACTGGTGACGAATAGTGGGTCCTCTATGATACTTCTAAGCGTACTAGACATTGATTGTTGTCACGTGACACTGTTCCTCACACCTCAAGATATGTCTGAACCTCTTGAGAGGCTATGATTTCAGTATGGTGGAATTATCGGCAAATGATGCATTACAAGGTTTTTGCGCCTGATCAGACCATCACTACTGACCTCTACTCTCAGCAGTTGCAAGGAGTGCACTGTGCATTGCAGTTCAAGGAGTTAGCATTGGTGAATCGCAAGGGTTTACTATTCCTGTACGATAATGGCAAGTGATATGTGGCAAAGAGGACCCGGAAGACCCTTCAGCAACATGGTTAGGAGACACCATACCATTCATCATGTTCACCGGATCTTGCACCATCAGATTATCACCTATTTCATTGCCTCGACAACCATCTCCGTGGGAGACCCTTCACAAATAATGGGGACCTGCGGAACGCACACAAGGACTTCTTTGCATCCACGACCGTCGAGTTTTACTACTAGGGTATTGTGCAGCTGGAGGAACGTTTGCAAAAGATGTTGGATGTTGAAGGAGATTACTTCGAAACATAAAGGTACGTGCCGCTCACTGTATTGCTCTTTGTTTATCACTGCTCTAGGATGGCAAGAACTTTTTTGGTTACGTGGTATATGACTAGAGATCATGTGTGCTAAAATTACAGTAACAGCCTCACACATAGTATTCCCCATGCATATGAAGAAGGATCATTGTGCTGGCATTACAGTAACAGCCTCACACATAATATACCCCTTAAATATGACGAAAGATCATTTGTGCTAGAATTAAAGTAACAACCTCATACATAGTATTCTCCATGTACAGGGTGGTCGAAAAGTGTGGAAACACCCAAATGAAATCCAAACCGTTCAAAATTGGGAAAAAAGTGATGACAACAGACGAGGAAGGAAATCTTTTGAGACATGGCACCATCGACCGCCATCTTGAAATGGCCGGAACTTTTTTAAATGGGAACCCTATAGTGTGATACATCAAATAGGACTGAAATGTTTCCAGTAATCCAGTGGTGAAATGTTTTTGACTCTACGACCAACTGTTGTGAAATTTTAACCGATTTTCCACACTTACATGGATATAACACTGCGGGAAATGTGTGGCCCACTGACCAATGTTGCAGCAATTGTTCAATATGTCGTCCCTTCTCAGCAATCGTGAAATGTATCTGCTACTGCCAGTCATCCATTAACCTGCCTAGCATGTCCTCAGGAATGCTGGAAACACAAGTCAATAATCCTGCGTTAAAGATGGTTAATGTCCCTGATCTTGGTAGCATATACAATGGATTTCACGTAACATCACAGAAAAATCCAATAGAGTGAGGTGTCTGAGGAACGCGGTGGCCATTCCACAGGTCCTCGTCAGTCTATCCATCTCTGTGGAAATTGCTCATCGAGGTTTTCACGAGTACATAATCCGAAATGAAGTAGTGCAATGTCATGTTGATAGAACAAAGGAAAAAGCCATCCTGTAATGTGACGGACTGCAGGATCTCCTCCTCAAGCATGTTACGGAGGTAATTGCATTTAAATTGCCCTCAATAAAGAATGAGCCCACTAGACGGGTATCCCGACACCGCAGCACACCATCACTTTATCAGAGCCAACGACCCGATAATCGTCGTACCAGCGTGGATTGTTCTCAAACCAATATCGATGATTTTGCTTGTTTACCTCGCCCGACACAAAATAATTTACCTCGTCCGAGAACAACACGTCATATGTGATCGAGGATTCTGTCTGATTTGTTCCGTTGCCAACTCTCCGAATTCGACTCGGCGGTCTGGATCACCCTCAGTTAGATGCTGGAACAGCTGTATCTTGTATGGGTGCGACTTATGCACAGATACGATTCGCAGAATGAACGTACGGGATACACCACATTCTTCGGGTACTGCCGGTGGGACTTTTCGCGAATGATGCTAAAACAGCAATGGATGTCTCTTCGTCCGTCGCTGTGCGAGGCCTGCCTAATTTTGGTTTGATTTCCACCGATCCAGTTTCCTTAAATTTCGCTATAAATTTCCACACTGCACTTTGGGAAATGAGCTCCCGCTCTGAGTGACGAACGTTGAAATCGTATGCGATCTGTCTGATGCTGCGCTCTCCTCAAGTCAACACGATCCCTTTCCACTCAACCCTTGTTAGTACCATTCCGTGTTACGTCACCTGAAACAAAAAGAAATCGGTTAAAATTTTTCAATGGTTGATGGTGGAACCAAAAACATTTCACCACTGGATTCCTGGAAAATTTTCAGCCCTATTTAATGTATCACACGATAGCGTTCCCATTTAAAAATGTCTCGCCATTTCAAGATGGCGGCCGATGGTGCCATATGTCTCAAAAGATTTCCTCCCCCTTGTTTGCTATCATCACTTTTCCTTTTTTCCAAGTCTGAACGGTTTGGATTTTATTTGGGCACTTCCATACTTTTGCACCACCCTGTATATGACGAAAGATCATGTTTGCTAGAATTACATTAACAGCCTCACACATAATATTTGCTATGTATAGGACGAAAGATCATGCGTGCTAGAATTATATTAGCATATTATTCCACATGTGTATGACGTTTTACCTTCAGGCGAACATAGACAATTAAGTAGATGGTCGCAGTGATTTTATTTACCTTCATCATGAAGGGAGAGAGAGAGAGAGAGAGAGAGTGAAAAAAGTATATGGCACTTATTTCATAAAGAGAACAAAACAGACTAAAATACTTATTTATTTCTTGAAGTTTGGCGTTTTTAACCCGTTGCGGAACATGTATTGTTTAATTCCCATAGAAATAAGTGAAAGTGAGTAATATTTATTTTAACCACTTCTGGTTTGAATAGATACAACAAGCTCAAGATCCTAGAACGACACGCCCTGCGTATTGCACATCGTATAAAGCTACCCAGCCCTACACAGATCTGTATGCTCGCATTTCCTTTCCTCACATCCTGTACCACATTGAAAAGCTTCGACTTTCCTACATCACCAATAGACTGGCTCAGAAACATCCTCTTTTCCTTGATATTCTACACAGTGATATCGATTATGCTCCACAACATCCTGTTCGGCACCCGCCACTCTCCCTCCTCTTTACTTTATACCGCTATTCACTCCCACCAAATCATCCAGATCAAGACATCGCAGCTGCCTTTGCCATTCATTCAAATTCGCACTACATCTTCCCATCATACGCACAGTAATCCATCACTTCTAACAGGGCTCATTGTGTCTCTCATCATGATCCTGAGCAGCCCCAGGATCGGAAGATAACATGCATTCGTCTAACTAACCCTTCCCTTTACTGTGTTGTGGCGTTCAGTGCACCTCACTCTCATCTCCATCTCATCATCCATCCTAATGATTATGGCTAAAGGCCATAATGCCTACTATGGTACTCTAATAGTATATAATTTATGATCAATAAAGTTAATAGAAATTATTAAATCACTTAGACCATCCCTGCTGCCTCCTTTCCATATTAATATTCCTTCTCTTCCCGAGAAAAGGGCGTAACCCTTGTAAGGGGCTGGCATGCCTTCAGCATGCTAGCATTGTAAAAAAAAAAAAAAAGTTTGAATAGAGTGTTAGCTGAGAGATGGAACCAATTCTTGGGACGCTGAATCAATTAAAAAAAAACATCTCGACATTTCTTACCGCTTTTCCTCTATGAAAATCAGTATTGAAACCGGAAGTAGTAGCGAATTTTAACCACTTCCGGTTTTCGTATAGTATTCGGGGTAGTTATGGTACGTTGCCTTGATACGCTGAATCGTGTGCAAAAGAACACTTCTCGTTATCTATTTATTACCATTTCCGTTCTAAGGCGATAAACGTTGAAACCGGAAATGGCTGAGTTGAACCATTTGTGGCTTGAATAGAGAGTGAACGAATGAGATGGACCCTATCCTTGGGACGCTACATCGACTGCCAAAAATAGCATCTCGATATCTCTTCACGTTTCGGCTCTGATACCTAGCGACAAACGGACGGACGAACGGACTTATGGACATAGCCGTTCTATACTACTTCGGACACTTATGCATAGCATATTTTGGAAGTCTAATAATAGGAAAGTAATTAGTGAGGAAGAAGTATTAGGTGTAAGAAAGAACACACAAATGAAAATGACAAAGTGTTTATAGTATTGAAGAATGAATTTGGAAAAGCACCTTGAACAGCACAACGTTTTTAAATTAGGGAGTTATTTTTAAGTTACCCTGTATTTTTTGTTAGAAACTCCTTTAGATATGTTAGATTGCGATATGTTCATGCGGAAAAGCTGAGTTCAATTTATCAACGAACTTTGAAAGTTCATTACTGAATTTTTTTATGTCTGTGTGTGTGTGTGTCTGTTAGTTGCGAATTTTTCAATTTGAGCCCCCCCATTCGATAGAGTATCAAAAATTATCTCAAAGAAGTGATGGAATTTTTCGCGTCACTCTTACCGTTCCCGAGATATTAGCCAAAAAAGTTCCAATTTCGGGAGATTTAAGGAGCCATATCTCGAGAACCATAAGTCATAGTGAGATGATATTGGTGTTAATCAATACCAATATCGATTCAATACTAACACGAATTACATTAAAATTTTTATTAATATAATTATCTTTAGCTATTGAATTTAATCAAATAAATTTAATACAATTTCATGTAAATTTCGAAAAAAAATTCTTTAAAGTTGTTTCTGGCGAACCTACTATACTTGTATAATATAGTATATTAGTATGAACGTAGTAGGGGAAACCGGGGCTGGTTGACGGACTGCATATACAGTACTCCTTCGTTAATTAACATAATGAGCTGTTGCTGCTGTCATAAAAGAGCGACCTATGGATGCAACTGCCAACTTCATGTGGAGTTTGTATCTTGCAAATAATGGCGTCTACTAGATGAAGAGTGTTTTTTGTCAGTCTGAAGTATTTTTTTTTAGTTCTCCGTTACAGCATCACAGAATCGTCAGTACTTGAAGTACAGTGGTAAGTAATATAGCATTAGTTAGATCTGAAATTTGTTTTTATGGATATTCAAACAATAAAACGTAAATGCCAAACAATTGCTGAATAATTACGACTTTGTTGCACAACATGGGCTTGGGGTTAGTTAGCAAATGCGCCAACCAACCCCATGTGGAATTTTATTTTATTTTACTTTTATTGTAACATTGTTTGTTTTATTGTTATGTTGTTTACAGTTCTATCAATCTTTTACTTCAATGTTATAGAATAGCAGACAAAATTGATTAAACTAGACCACGAATAGAAAGTTGTCAAATAAAAAAAAAAATGTATCAAAATTATGATACCGTTAGGAACAAAATCTGTTATAGGTGGATTCACCTTGTACTAACGGTGCTAAATATGCATTGAACTATGTAAGTTACGTTCTGCAGAAATTAAATATACGCTACTGAATTAACAGTACGTTTGTACGTTTCAATCTCTATAAGCCCGTATGGAGAATGGTTGTTTTAATTTCAAACAATGGAGTGCAAATCCGGATTTCCGAGTTCGTATACATTGTGTAACTGACTGACGTTATTCATTTATATATTTTTTTTACTTGGGCAGTCACGAAACATGGGCTCCTATTTGCGCTAAGAACACGAAACATTTGCCAGGAAGATAATAAGCCAAGCGTGAGCTTCATCTCGATAACAGAACAGGTCTTTCCCCTGACTCAAAAGAGGAAGCCTGATAAGACGTATTAAAATGGAGGATTTTTAGCATGTTCTACAGGAGGAAGCAGTGTATAAAAGAGATCTGAAGGTCAACATGCCTCGTCGTGTAATATTAACTACTTTGGCTTTTTATCATCTATCACTGCAGAAGCTGTTATGCGCTCGAGGTATTTGAAATTCACGGCCTTGTTAACATACAGAACACTGCGTTTGTTTTTTAAGACGGATGATTTTACTTGTATGCAGTAGAATTGTTATATGATTACTTAAGGTCATCATATAAGTTGCAGTTCTATAATTCTCTGAAAGGTTTTTCCATGGCTCTTAGAATTTCTGTACCTAAGTACTACTTCAAACTACTTTCTTTTAAAATATGTAATTATAACTATTACAATTGTACCTAGGTAGAACTAATGATACCACATGCACTGTACAAACAAGCGAACAGAAATGTTTGTGGTTGAAAAATTGAAATCTTTCAGTTTAACGTCCGACGATTATGCCTTAACTAAAGGAGATGATAATTAAGGCAAGTGAATGATGATAGAAAAATTGGTGGAATAAGAATGTTGGAGAAAATGGCAGTACCTCGAGAAAACCACGATGTTGTCCATCACAAATTTGCTTGGACAGGGATCGAATCACGGACCCTAAGCACCAAAAGGTAAGCGGTCTACCACTGGGCCACCGTGCCTCCTGTTTGTGGTTGGAGTATTTCACCATATTACCGTCGATCGATATCAATCTCAACCAATAGGAATTATCCTTGAGGCTCGAAGGAAACATAGGATTATGCCATACTCTACGAAAATCGGAAAATCATGTTTGAAACGAAAGTTACCCTGAAGAATTTTCTCAAAGTTTGGGAGTGACTTCACCTACTGGCCTAGTACTGATTTCAACCTAAAACCATAGACCCTAGACCTCATTGATGAATTTCAAGGAAAGGACCCGCAATGTTTTATCAAAATCAGATATCTTCATGAAACTTATCGTGGAACCTATTTTTTCCATCCCAATTTTTCTTTCACTCGCATACTTCACAGTTGTTATATATTTTACATAGGAAAGTGGTTGCTGAATTACTTGTAAGTATCCTGTAGTTTGAAAAGCCTAAAACATAAGGTCACAAGCGTTTTTTTTTTTGTAACTTTTAAGTAAATTGGAAAAGAAAAATTAGCATTCTCATGCAGAGCAACGCTACATACCGAGGAAACCTTCACTGCCAAGTGGAGGTGCATTTCCGAACTTCAACTACCTACATACTATTCTGTGGACTGATCCCAGCCCATTCCATCTAATAACTCAGTTTCAATGGAGATGACACCATTATCTTCCACTGAGCTGCTCAAATATTAGCATACCTGATGATTTTCTTATCTACAGGTTACTGGAAATAAAATGTGATCATAATCTTGCAGTATCTATGTTGCGGTATCATAATCACTTACACGTCTTCTCCGTGCCGTTTTGCTAGACACAAGTACAACCCTGCGAATTCGATGTAGATCATTCTTCACATCAAAGTCCATAACTCTTCGTGACACAAAAAGAGTACAACCTACGTTATTTATTAGCTAGAGCCCGTAGACGAGGAAATGCGTCGGATAGGCTTCAACAAAAGAGCATGCGAACAGATACTACAAATACATATCGCTCGGATTCCGACATCGAAGTGGAGCAGGTAAAAAGGTCGGACGAAGTCCGACATAGAATCGATAAAGGGTTAAGGTAAGGTTGAGTCACTCTTTTCTTCTTTGCCAATTTCATATTCAAACGATACGATGTCTTGAAGGAAACAAACGCAGCGTTGAAACAAAATAGTTTAATAATGTAAAATTGTTTCGTTACCAATTATGTATATCCGCAATTTTTGAATATGCGGATGATTTTACTTCTCATTTTCTCCCTGATGCTTCACGGAAGTTACCTCCAAGCAATGAAGCTTAATTTCTAATTATCAAAGAAATCACACTATAAATTTCAAGAAAATCCTATAATTTTTTACGAAATTTACCGTGAAACAGATGCAGACCCACCAAAAAATGAATGCTGAATCAAATGGTAGAAACTCCACTACGCATGATTCAATTTAACTTGTTTGAAACCGTTCTATTCCTATCTTCATTAATATATACAAGAATGTATGTGCAAGTCTTTCATCAGATTTTCCCATAGAAAGGATTCACATAAAGCTTCCAAATTTTGTATAGAAATAGTTTTTTTACAAGATCTTATCGCGTACGAAGCCGTTTTTCAGATTTTGGACTCGACGGGATTGTAGGGATCATACTTTATAGAAATTCAAGAAGTATAGAGTATCTCAGAAACTCTTCAAGTTAGACAAACCGCAACACTCTACTGTGTACAGGGTAGAAACCGGCACTTCTGCTAGAAAACGATTATTTTCATATCAGAAAATGTCTATCAAAGTTAACGTGCATTCTTTTTTTCCCGAAGATTTTCTGCTCTCCAAAGTTTCTTAAATGGCACATGTTATTTTATAACATTTTTTTCTTTTTATAAAATTACTGAAATTTTCATTTAAAAAAATCTTCCATTTCTGATTTTTTTTCAAATAACACAGTTCTTTTTTGAACATTCTCTATCTATTTTTCCTTTTCACAAATATGATTCAAATATAATTTAATCTTAGGATCTTTTTAAACTTAAAATCTAGTTTTTTATGAAGTTTGTTCTATGACATATTTCTTCTATTCTAATTCCGTACTGGGGTTGCAGTGGCTCAGTGGTAGAGCGATCAACTCTGGTGTATGAAGTCCCTGGTTCAATCCCAGCTCAAGCCAAATGCATTTTGTGATGGACAAACACCATGTCCTTGGGTTTTCTCGGGGTTCTCCCGTTTTCTCCCACTTTTTTCAATTCACCATTTCATTCATTTCTCATAATCACAGTCTTCTCTAGTCTAGAAGTAATCGTGGGACGTAAAACTTAAAGAGCTCTCGAATTACATATTATTTTATCAAGCATTATTCAAGATCCTGTATTGCTTCTCAAACAATCTTATTTACGTTTAAGTCTATGTAAATCTTATATTTCTATTTCTAAATTTTAAATGGCAAAATTTGAATAACTTGAATATTAGGGGTAAAATTAACGATGTGACGGGGGAAAAACTGTGAATTTTCTAAAAGGTATTGAGCTTCTGAGGTCAAAATTGGAAAGACGTTTATTGTTTATTTGAAAGTAACAGCATAAAACCATGCTGCTATCACTTTGTTTGACGATTTTTTTTTTTTTTTTTGCCATTTTTGGTAACCTCATATACCGTCGCTGTAGAACTACTGTAGCTTCTTCTCAAAATAGTGATATGTGGTCTTCACAGGTGTTTTAAAAGTAACTTAACAGCCTCCAGGTAATTCTGCTGTCTTACACGAATTATAATTTGACTGTGCAAGGTTCGGGATATACGGTGGATGCATACTGCTGTTATCTGATATATAGAAATGAAACTAACTCTTATCTTGGCCAGTAAAGGACTAAGAAATAAATAAGTGTGTATAGGTTGATACACACCGCAACTGATTGCATTTCTGTATAGCACATAACAGTACTAATTGTTGTAATGTTTCTTTCAGCATGTACACTCATGTCCAAAATTATTGTCGCATGTCTATAAAGATGTTGTTCTAGGAATATAATTTGATACCGAATTCGCCTCGTATTTCTTAAAATGTTAGTATGTGTATAACAGGCTAAGACGTATGTAGCAAATTTCATGTCAAAAGAGCAGTAAATAAAAAAAAATAAAACGAAAATAAAACTTTTTTGTCCATTTAGCAACATATTATTTTACTCATTCTAATTTTCATATGTATAATTCTTTTCCTATGAAATTTACCACAAATATACATTTCCCGATCATACACATACTGTCAGTATTAAAAATACCCTGCAAAATCATTATCAAATTACATTCTTACAAGAAGACAGTTATAGATATGCGACAATCATTTTGGACATGAGTGTACCTTGCTGGAAAGAAGAGATAAAATGTTCAAAAGGCTGTTCCATGGCATACACCTAGCGTTAAATGCGTTTCCACTCCACTAATATATACCACAAACACAACTCACAGTATCAAACCAGAGCAAACTAGTCACACGAATTTAGACCAAATACATTGTTTAATTCGAGGTCTCTGTTGGTTCTCAATGCATGATTTAAGCTAGAAAATTGATTTCTCGAAACGCCACTGAAAGTTAAGTGATTACATTGAAAACGCCGTTACTGGTCTGAGTAGATCAAATAAAACTTGAAAAGGTAGATTTCAAGTATTTGGGAAGTATTTTGACGAGAGACGCTTACTACACCAAAGAGATCAGGTCAAGAATTGCCATAGCCAAAGAAACATTCAACAAGAAAAGATCACTCTTAACGTTTAGTAGGTTTAATATTGGACTCAGAGAGAAGTTGGCCAAGTGCTATATTTGAAGTATTGGAATTTATGGTTCAGAGACTTGGACATTACGGAAGTTAAAGAAGAAAAATTTAGAGAGCTTCGAAATGTGATGTTGAAGGAAGATTGAGAAGATAAAATGGGCAGAGAGAGCAACAAACGAAGATGTTTTAAAACGAATAAAAGAGATGAAGACACTTCTAGCTAACATCTTTCGTAGAAAAAACAATTGGACTGAACACGTATTGCGAAGAAATTGTCTTGTTCATGCCGCCATGCAAGGAAAGATGGAAGAAAAGAGAGGAATAGAAAGAACAGAACTGATCAATGATCTAAAAAATAGAACTTATTGGGAGTTAGAAAAGGAAGCTGAAGATCGAGAAACGTAGAAGAAGAATTTCTAGTAGGGATACGCACGAGTCGAGTCGAGTCAAGATTTAAGCCTGTATCGACTCGAAAATGTTTCTGTCTCGACTCGAATTCAAGACGAGACGTCTCAAAATTCGAGTCGAGACAAATATACGAGTCAAAATATACACAACACATCAGCCAGAACATTATGACTACCTACCTAATTGTCAGTATGTCCACCTTTAGCACGAATAACAACGACGACGCGTCTTGGCATGGACGCAATAATCCTTGGTATGTCGCTGGGGAGAGTTGGCACCACATGTTCACACACAGGTTACCTAATTCCCGTAAATTCCGGGGAGAAGGCGATGCGCTCTGGCATCACGTTCAATCACATGACAGATGTGTTCAATTGGGTTTAGATCCGGCGAGTTGGGAGGCCAGCACATCACTTGGTACTCGCCCTGTGTTCCTCGAACCACTCCATCACACTCCTGGCCTTGTGACATGGTGCATTATCTTGTCTAAAAATGCCATTACCGTTGGGAAATATGGTCGTCATGAAGGAGTGTACTTAGCCTGCGAGCAGTGTGCGATACGCCTCGGCCGTCGTGGTACCTTGCTCGAGCTTTACTAGACAGATGGATACCCACGTGAATGTTTCCCAGAGCATAATTAAGCCCACGCCAGCTTGTCTCCTTCCCGCAGTACAGGTATGAAGGAGCTATTCCCTTGAAATACGACGGATTTGCACACTTCCATCGTCATGATGAAGAAGATATCGGAATTCATCAGAAAATGCAACGCTCTGCCACTACGCCAAGGCCCAGTGGCGATGGTTACGTGTTCATTTCAGTTATAGTTGCCGATTTTCGTGATGTTAACATTCCCACATGAATGGGTCGTCGGCTGCGGAGGCCCATCGTTAGGAGTGTTCGGTGCACTATGTCTTCAGACACACTTATACTTTGCCCAGCATAATTCCGCCACAGTTCGCTGCCTGCCCTGTTTTACTACTCTACCCAGCTCACGACGTCCGACATCTGTAATGAGGTGGAGGGCGCCCAACCCCTCGACGTTTGGACGTCGTTTAACGCTGGTTTCGCCACTTATTGAAGACACTCACCACAGCACTCCTCGACCACCCGTCAAGTCCTGCAGTTTCCGAAATTCTCGTGCCTAGTCTCCGGGTCATTACAACCTGCCCTTGGTCAAACTCAGATAGCGCACTTTCCCCTTTCTACACACGGCCTGTACTCTCACTGATACTACATGCACCGTACGTGTGTCTGACTAGCAGGCATTCCTCGTCAGGTGACGCTGCTATCGTCTGGACAGGTTTATATCGATAGTAGGTAGGCGGTCATAATGTTCTGGCTGATCGGTGTATAATAAATAAATTTAAAATGTAGGAAATTTTCGACATTCTAATTAACTTGCAGGAATAATAAATGCTGGAATTTGTTTCAAGGCTGTTTCTGAGTGAATAATTTCTTTAAAATAATATTAAAAATTATAGAAAGATTTTCGAGACATTCGAGTCGAGAATTACGTTTGTCTCGACTCGTCTCGAATTTTACAGTGTCTCGACTCGAATTCGAGTCGAGATTCGAGACATGTATCGACTCGTGTGCATCCCTAATTTCTAGGCTCAAACTTTTAAAAAAGTATATCAGTTTCAGAATCTGCCAAAAAGGTGAATACTTAATAATAATAATAATAATAATAATAATAATAATAATAATAATAATAATAATAATAATAATAATAATTGAAAACAATAGTGGAAATCAAGTGTATTGATTTCGAATCTGAAGACCATTTATTGATAGCTCTTTTATTCATCAAGACACAGAGTGTTAAGATGGACTGAAACCGAGAATGTAAAGATCTTTGCTTACGAAGCCGCTAAAAATGTGCCATTTTTATTGCTACTTCGTACTTATTTTTCTTTTTTTAAGCTAAAATAAATTCGTAAGCAGAATGCGTCTCCATTACTGCAGTATAACATCAAAGTAAAGTGTCGCATTGAATTTAAATTCTTTAAAAATGGCGGCTTAAAGCTTGTACAGATACCATACGTAAAAGGTCATGTTAGCGTTGTTTAGTAAAAAGACATCAAGTCTTTCGCAAGGTTAACGTAACAAGGGAGGCTTATCTCTAGAGTTATGCAGTACTTAAGAAGTTTAATGTTGTTTTCTTTCTAGGAATACCTGGACACTAGCATGCAAATGTAAATTGAATTCCAATTAATTATACGATTCATCATATCTATGATACTTTACTCTCACTGTCAGTAATTCGCCAATTAAATGTGCTGAATTCTAAATGACTATAAAGCAATTGCGTTACGGCTAAAGTAAATTTTTATGTTGGAATATCTTGCTTACGTGTAAATAATTTTAGCTTACAAAAGGTTAATGAGGTATGCTCTTAAGAAAAGCCGAACAAAGCGTATTTCGCAAACTATCCGGTGCATTATAATCTAAATACAGAAGGTGGTTGCTTCTGTATGTGGTGATGGCGTGTACAGCTATGCAAATGGCTGTCCGGTTGCATATGCCTTTTTTAAGATCGAACAGGGTCACAGTCAAATGTATATAACGCCTAGAAGAAATAAATGCAAAAAAAGATTCCGTGGAAGAAAAAGAATCATTTCCATGTTCTGACCTTCTAATTTTTTTCCCCTCACACGCAATAGCTGCATGAAAGCAGTTTAAATCACAGACAGCATCTCTCTTTCCTTTCCCTCTTCATAATATAATATCTTTCCATATACCTTTATGAATTTTCCATGCAAAATAGAGGCTTATCTTCCATTCTGATGACAGCAGAAAGATAATGAAGAAGTCGATTCAATTTTCGGAGAAATTTACATTTGGGAAAAAGGTTTAAGTTTCTAAGAATTTGTTTCCAAGGTGTAAATTATGTTCAAAAGTAAATTTAGGGTACTGTTTAAAATTTGAATGCTATAAAAAAACATTTTGTTTTTTACTTGTATCTAATTCTTAAGCAGTAAAAACATTAGTTGAACTGTTTTCTGAATACACTTTGCAAAACAAAATACACCTTCGATTACTTTCTTCTTCATCTTGGATCTACAATCTTTCGACTGATTTGACGCACCTCTCCATTCTTTTATATCTTTAGCCAGAGTTTTCATTTCATTACAGTCTTTAAGAAGTTTGGTTTATCAAAATTTCCTTATTGAGTGATCGTTAGCGAATCTTGCACTATTCAACTCGATTGGCATTTCTGTGTTCGTCCGTCCATCCGTTCCACGATAACTCTTGTAACCTCCTCAGACCTGAAGGTGAATTTTGGTAGCTGGAGCTACCGTTGCCTATGACCTGAAGGCGTTTCCTAAGAAGTCTGCTCAACACTGATGCTAGGAATCCTCCCCAGGTGCCAAAGGCATCTCACCTAACCTTGAACGAATCGTTTGTAAAAATTTCAACAAAATATTTGTAGGTGGCAGCACGTTATCGAGAATGCAGAACACCAAGTCGAGGTAAGTTGTCAATTATAGATGTGTTTCTTAATTTCTTTTGAAAGACAAAGTACTCGTGTTACTAACTTTTATTACATGATTGCTAGAAGTAAGTGGCATCCAGGTGAGATGCCTTTTGGGCTGGATAGATCAGGTCTGAGGAGGGTAACATATCCGATTTTGATAAAAAATGATATTGTTAAAATAACTCAATTTGTTTACCACTGTCAGTGTATTATTTCAACACCAAACCTTTAAGCTTCCCTGACATATCATAAATATCTAGCAACTTTCCTTATCTAGTATTCCTTATTTTTTGCTATAAGCAAAGTTTTTAAAGAAGTATATTTGATATTATATTAAGTAACGTACAACATGTGATATTTTCTATATTCCCTCGCAAAGATAGTTTTGTGCATATGCGTTTTCTGATATTTACATGAGTAGAACTTCTGCCATCTGTTGTTCCAATGAACACTCGTTATTTGCATTGTAATAACTTCTGTGCACATGGAACTGGGTTTGATTTCCGATGGTGATGCTTACTTCACATAGACCTCTGATTAAAGATTAAGATCCTACGTACTTTAAGCAGTAAGCATAGCCTTCTGTAACCTCAATACTGAAATGTACCGTTAACTTTCAATTATTTGAAATTAACAAGTAACTTCTATTACAAGGTTATATGTTAAATATTATAACTTTTGTATATTATCAGCTATAAATCGGATCTAATTAAAAGATCAATTTTTGATCGATAATGCTTTAAAACTTAAACTTTTTTTTTGCTACATCATAAGTATCGTTAATTCTGCAACAAATCCTTCTCTTTTACTGAATTTGGTAGGTGTTCTGCTGCACTTCCATGATGGCAATCTTTTGCACGCAACGTAATTCATCATCGTCGTCGCGACTAGAGTTTTCTAACTTTGGTTGTGTTAGGGTTCGCTTTTGGTAATGAAAAGATTATGTTCTTCTCACACGAATGCTTTGTCTTGCAAGATAACGCCAAGATCTCTATTATTTCGTATTCATATGGTCAGTTATGGTGGAACCACATGCTCTATAATTAAAACAAAAGATTTCTCGAAGAAACTTTAGTGTAGAATAGTGTTGCAAAAATTCGAATATTCAAACAGCGAACTCTCGAGAGTTGAAAACGAACATTCAAAAATTCAAATTACAGCAAAAAAATATATATATATTAATATAACGAATTTTCGAATAATTGTCTGTACAGTCAGCGGCAAAAATTCTTTCCGTTTGTTGAAATCAGTTTCGTAAATAAATTCAGAATGGAAGGACAATTTGAGTACAGTTTTCAGTAAATTAAAAAGAATAGAATTTTCTGTACGTTCCAGCAATGCCACCATTATTCCCAAAATAAATTTTACCAACGAAAAGAACTTTGTCGCTGATTGTACAATTTTAACAGTAATAGTGCAGGTTAATCAGAAACGTTACTGTAAAAGGAGAAAATTGGATGGGTCAACGGCTCATAGAAACAATATAGTGGAAAGTAAACTCCTAACTTTAGAGGGAATTTGAACACGGACAATAGCATCTTCTAAGGACAGATACACACCGATATTACAACCTTGAGAGATCCTGGTGGAGCTGTAAAGAAAATGTACAAGATGCTAATGCCAAATTGAGAAGTCTCCACCATCATTAATATGGAAAGTATCTGCAAAGCTATTATCAAATACACATTTACCAAAGTAGGATTCAGATACGTAGGAGTATGGTGCACAGAAGATAGTGTGAATTGAACATTCGCATAGAAGATGGTGCGAATTGAGGTATGTAGGGAACTTCAAGTCTATTAGTAGAAGAATGGGATATCCAACTTCCATCATTATAAGTATTGAGACTTGGTTTTTCCATTATGACTCGGAAAGCAAACAAGCCAGCTCAGTGTGGAAATCAGCTGATTTCTTCGATGGCAAAGAAGGCGAAGGTTGTACGATTGGCAGGACAAGTTATGGTTATTTCGTTCTTGGACTCCCGTGGAATAGAAGTCAGTTTTGGACGTTCTTGCTGGACATATCCAATGAAAACGACCGGAGCCGCATCATTCTAGTTCACGCCTTCACTACAACAATGTACACCTTCGCGTGTATTTCTTAACATTTGACCCACAGAAAAATTGAATGTTTTTTTCCTATTCTCCATAATCACTGTGAGTTTTTTTTTAAATCTTTCCCTGCCTGAAAAAATAGCTAAGAGAGAGAACGTTTCGAATCTTCAGAAGCCGTCGTGAAGAAGGTTGAGGTTCTTTTGAAGATCTCAAAGGACGGTTTCCAGCACGTATTCCAGGACTGGCAGACACGTTGGACAAAGTGCACTCAACTCAACAGAGGCTACTTTGAAAAAGAACATATCAATTTGGATCCAGCGTAGCCAATTTGGATCCATAAGTAAAAAACAAAACAAAAAAAGAACTTTTCAGTATTTTTTGACTAGCAGTAGTATTACACTCGCCAAATAACAGAATTCCTGCAGCTCTCCTACCAGATGGTCTGCTCTTTTGATCTTCATTTTTTGGTGCTGTTTCTTTTCTTGTGCATTTCACAACTTTTGTTTGTTCTTGTTCATGAGCTGTAATCCTCGGAAGTGAGATGCTTTAAATCAAGGATGCAAATAACCACTCGCCCACTCACCCACTCACCCGGGGTGACTAATTCAACAGTGCGGGCGAGTATTTAATATCATACCGAAGTTAAGTAAATTATTTCTATTGTGAGATGTGTGCTAGTAGGTTTTTTCTTGGGGAGTAAAATTTTGTTGCTTATTTTCATCCGTGTTTTACATGCATGAAAAGAACAATGAATATCTTCAACTCTTTAACTTCGTGCAACCATAGGTGCCGACTTGAAGAAAATATTGGAGTCAGGGGGAAGACAATAAATAAATATATTATCATACTCAGCCGTAGCCCCCCCCCCCTCCCCAGATCTCGGTTCGCTGCATTCGCTCTGCTGCGAAATTCACGACCTAAGTCAAATTTGCTTAAAGGCATTACAACAGATTTAAGTTCAAAATTTGGGAGCTTCACTGCAAGTTTGCACACTACATTGATCTTGACTTATTAGTGCTGGCAGAGTGTCGGTTGAAGCTTCAGTGCTCTATTAAACATAGTTTTGATAATGGCGTTTTCTATCGAATACGAAGTGTGTTCCTAATATTGAATTAAAGGCACGACGAAGTTTAAGACAGAAATTCTTGCTCCTCTTTGTTAATTTTTTCCTCGACTGAATTATATTGGGAGGGGCAAGGACCCCACCCTTAAATATTGGGGGCCAAAAGTGTCCTGCCCTCCAAAGTCGGTGCCTATGCGTGCAACTATCTAAATTGGAGTATCAATTATTTAGACGTCATGCGAATTGTAGAAAAGGAAATGGAAAAACTCCATTGAGAACAAGAGACAATTTATTCACTCTCGTATTTTTGAACCAAAATCTCTTCCCTCAATACTTAGATAAACTTCAATCAGATTGGCTAATCATCAACCAATAGCTTACGGTCGTTTAGCTCTAATTTTACAAACAAAATGCATTGGATTATTATGTACCAAGAAGTTCTATTCGAATTAAGTTATCCACTACGAACCTATTGCAGAAGAAACTGAATATTTATTTGAAGACGGTTTCTACGGAGAACTGTGAAGTGCTTTCGACCTATTTCCAAAGTACGACATGACATTGATTATATAGGTGTTTTAACGGGGTGATAGGGGAAAGAATAAGTGTTTGGATCAAACAATCGATAAAAAAAAGAGTTTACACGAGGTAAGTAACGACAACAGAGTAAGACGGACACAGCTATACTTGAGTTTGTAGAAGTAATTTTTCCTTTTTAAGGAAAGAATGAAAGGATACGTGAATCAATTAATAAATACTGTATCAAGTATTTTATCGATTTCCACAATGAATTAGGACCCCTGTTCAAGGGCGTCAATTCTGGGGGGCCCGGGCCTCCCCAAAGCTGATGTGGACCCCCCTACTGTACTTATGAATATACACTATTTGGCATAATTTGAATGCAATTTGTCTTAAAATCCTCATATATAAACCTTCTGCATCTGAATGGGCCCCTCCCCTAGATTTGCAGAGAAATCGGCCTGTAATCCTTGAGTCTTGTTATAAACTAACTAGGTAACTAACTGTATGATCTATGGGATCTAGAGGATCAATGTTGCATTCACAAAAGCTCTTCTTTGACTCCTGTCCTTAGCCAACTAGATCCAGTTTTTACTTTGTATTCCTATTTCTGTGAGATCCATCTTAATATTGTCTTCCTATCTGCGCCTACGCCTTCCTAATAATCGTTTTCCGATTAGACTTTAAGTTAAAACCTTGAAAGCGTTCTTCTTTCTTCCATTCTGGCTACATATCCTGCTCACCTGAGCCTCCTAGACTTGATGATCTTAACAACGTTCGGTAAACAATATAAATAATGTAGTTCCTCTACAAGCATATGCTACGACATTTAAAGAAATATTTGATTTTGCAGTTTTTTGAAACATGTTCGTTGCCATTAGGTGCAGTTTTCACTTTCTTGGAGCACATCAAAATACAACAATACTTAGAATCACTCCAAACGCCAGTTAAACAAAATAATCCTAAAACATAGAGTTATGTTGAGTTCACTAAATTTAATTGTATGTACACTCGTATACCACTAACACACCACTTCACTCATATATTGCACTACAAAACAATGGAAAAGATAGAAGTTTTTTCTTATTACGCTTTTCCCCCTCACTTTACATAGAAGTCATTTTAGGAACTGTCAATTTTTGTGCAATTAAAATATAACTTGTGAAAGACTTTTTTTTTCTTTCCCGAAATGCTTTCTGAATTAGTTTCAAAGCGGCTGACTAACATATCGAGCCCCTGTAAGAAGTGAAAGTATGCTGAAATTGTTGTGCTCCAATAGGTTAATTTTAGGTTATTTTCTGTGGCAATTAAAACGCAATTCCTGTAGTTTTCTTTACTCCACGGGAAGACAACCAATACATACTCACGGAACGGCAAATATACGCCACCATTTTTTCTATGAACCAGTAAAATAGATACAAAAACTTTACTTTTCTAAATGAAACTATATACATTAATGGGTTACTTCAAAAAAGTGCGGGGGCAACTGCCCCCCTTTGCCCCCCCCTAATCGCCGCCCATGCTTTCAGTGTGCGTTCTTCCCTCCGAGTAAGTGACCATGTTTTGCAACCATACATGATTATTGTTTTATATATTTTAAGCTTGAAATTGTTCCACAGAATTCGCGACGACAAAAGATTTTTGAACTGAATAATACTCTTTTTTTATAAAATAGGTTTATTAGCCTAATGCCTTTATCTCAAAAAGCTAAATCATGATCAATCAAGTGCAGTCCCTAGTTCGATGCGTTGCCAAGTACGGCAAGTTAATGGTCGTCAACATTCTGTCCGTCGGTTCTCTCGGGATAACTCCTGTTTCCTTCTACAATCCCATTCCTTCAATTCTTCCATTATCATCCATTTGCCTTAGTCATCGGTCTCCCTTAACTAAAAGGGCATAAACGTGGGACATTAAACTGTAAGATTTGTTTATGATGAAGTAAATCCCCAGTAGCCCAACCATAATCGGAGATACAGTTAGGTCGAATAAATAACAAATAAGTCTCTGCATTCTCTGTTTTATTTTCCGTCTTACTTGTGTATCCTGTACTGTATTTGATAATTTTGTTATCCAGTCATATTCAACTGATCGTTGTATGACGTTGGGGCAGGCTTTTATGATCGCAGAAACGATAGAAATGAAAGGTGGAGTAAATAAAAGGAACGACGAATTAGACCAATGGTCACTAAACTTAAGAAGCTTCTCAGCTACCCTACTGTTTGTAAATCCTACTGTGAGCTACCATCCAAAAGACCTACCAGCTGCTTTTTTCAAATCTTATATTTGTTTATTGCGTTTAAAGCGGAGGAAACAAGGTTAACCAACCGGAGCGTTAACGCGATCTACTGAAAATGTTGCCACGAGCTACTAGTAGCTTGCGATCGACAGTTTGGTGATCACTGGGTTAGAAAAATGGAATATAATAGACGTAGACAAGGTACAAAGTCGTGAATCCACGCGTAATGTATCTATAAAATAATCTATGTTAATATTTGTCTGTCACTACTGTTTTCTATCGACGCTTTCTTTGCTCCTTTCTGTCTCTGTGCGGCTCTGAGAGAATGTAAGCAGCGTACAGTGACAACACAGAGCATTCCGTTGGAAGTGACTGCTTTTTTAATTAAATTACCACAATATATCGTTATATAGCTACAAAATACGTTTACACATATATTTGTTATACAGGGTGGCCCAAAAGCAGGTATACAGTACCGTACTGATCAGCTCATTGCATTTTATATAATTTCTTATTGTTATCCATCAGGTAGATTTAGTTTTTTTATTATTTGTTCTCAATGTGTTTTTACTTACATCTTAAGCTCGGAAGAGCCAAAACAAATAAACCCATAAAAGAGAATGTTATACTTGATCAATGCAGGGGTGTATACCTACTTTTGGACCACCCTGTATTACGTTTCGCAAACCTTACATTTATTGTAACAGATGTACACTAATCAGGGTTTGAAAAAAAAACTTTTTTTTTTTAAAAAAAAGACCCACCTGGGCCCATATGGGTTTTTCGGGTATTTTCGGGTTTTATTGGTTTTTTCGGGTTTAATTGGGTTTTATCGAAATATTTCAATGTCTTTGGGGTAAAAGTGTTAAAATGTGATTTACATTTCAAGATTATCATTGTCATAACTTGCAATAATTTTCTATTCACTGCTGTTTTGAATAAATGGCCGCCATTTTGAAACTTTACGTTGGATCGCCGCCAAAATATATACAGCTAATTTAGAGTATCTCGTGCTTCTACTCTAAAAATTTCAACTTAAAAGACCAAAAATTGTGCTTTGTAGCGTGTATACCCGTTATTTTTTTAAAAAAGGTTACCATTTTGAAATTTTAAGTTGGTATGCCGCCAAAATCTATACAGAAAATTTATTGTGTCTCGTGCTTGTATTCTGAAAATTTACACTTAAAAGACCGGAAGTGGTACCCTGTAGCATGTGTGTTACAAGCAGACGAACGAACAAATGCAGATTGAATCATCCCAGAAGTCTCAGTGACGTTTGCCAAATATGAACACCAAATATATTAATTTAACAGCGTAAAATAAATGGTTTTATTGTTGAAGTTCACTTTCGATACTTTGTGCGTTCAATTACGAGAATTTCCCAAGGACTTGTTGCAAGAGAGATCTTTTTAGAAAATTAATTTAAAACAATTAACAAAGATATAATTCATATTTTATAAAATAAATGTTTCAGAATGTCTTAAATGAAATTAAATATCTTCCAACGTAAAATGAATAGTTTTATTGTTGGAGTATTCAGTTCCGATGCTTTGTGCTTTCAATTGGGGGAATTTCCCGAGCACTTCTTTCGGAACGTGTTTTTTTCTGCTCCCTGGAAAATGCAGCTTCCTTTACTGTACATCGAAACTTCCATTAGTACGGAACAGCGTTGCCAGACTCACAGCTCGGAATTATTCCAAAACCTGATCGAAATTATGTTAGATTCGGTCAAATTATGCTAGATCCTCATAATTACTAATTCAAGAGTTTTAAAAGAAAGAGAAAAAACGAAGTTGAGATACGATAACGTAACTTAAAATACGCAGAGCGCAAGAATGCGTGGATAGAACTCAATACTTCACGCAACAAAGCTTTAACTCAACTAAACTAGTGCAGTCGTTGCCAGACTCAATGACGTAGATATCGTATAAATGAATGCAAAGTGTTTGTTTACATATTTTGAAAGAAAATTACCTCGCAGCATATGCGGAGTTGAGAATTGTCTGCTGCGGAGAGGGGGGAAACTTTTGGTCGGTCTCGGACCTTTCATTTCAGGAATAAAGATGGTCATGAAGTCAGAAATAAAGATGGTGAAATTGTCAAAAAGTTCGGGAGAGAATGGCCCCCATAGCTCCGCCCATGCCTCGCAGTTAAAGGATTAGAAAACCCTGGGTGGAACCACAAAAAAAAAAAGAAAAAGAAAAAAAATGCCCAAAGCCGTTTCTAACTTACTTCGGAAAACAAGACTGCTTGTATGGTTTACCGAGTGTATGAATCAATGGAAGAAGATACATTTCTCCCCTTCTTTTTCTTCCCACGACCAACTTCTTTCTCATCTCCAGGTTTTACGGCTTTTTGATAAACTTGCTGAAATTATGCTAGATTTGGGCAGGATGCTAAAAGCAAGATGCTAGATGCTAAAGACATGCAAATTATGCTAGATCTAGCATCATCATGCTAGATCTGGCAACGCTGGTACGGAAGTTCGAATTCAGCACTTGAAATAGTAAGCGTTAGGTAGTTTTCTGAACTCTGAGCATTGAGCTTCTTAAATTTAAGGAATTTTTACGCTTTTGTTGGAGTTAGGGATGCGCACGAGACGAGTCGAGACAGCATTTTCCTGACAAAATTCAAGTCGAGACACGGTTCTTTCAATAGAGAAATATACATTTTTCTAGTCGAGACATCACTTTTACAGGAAATTTTCGAGACGAGACAGCCACAAATCTTGTCTCGTGCGCATCCCTAGTTGGAGTTGATTCTACAGAATACTTATTTGAAGAGTACCTACAAATAACTGAACTAAAGTGTTGTTGGAAAATTAAATTTTAATGAAGAATACTTGTATTACCATCAAAGGTAAGAAATAATACTAATAATTTTACTAATGCACTACATGTTTAGTGGTAGTACCGGCACCTATGCTTTAAACGCGTCAAACGTACGAGAGATAACGTTCCTCGGCGTCGGCGAGTACACTATTCACGGAAAGTATTTTATAAAATATAAAATTGCATTTTTTTCTTCAAATAGGCTATAAGCATAATCCATATATTAATTTGTTAATTATCTCAAGTTAAGGTAAGGTTTTTTATTCATTCAGTGCCTTGAGAACTTTATAAAGGTCTTATGTTGAATGTTGTTGTATACCTTAACGTAAAAGCATTGAAGTCGCCCAAAGAAATTTCAAAATATGACAAAAATCACTTTTAATGTGATCACCTTGGTTGTACCAATAATATATTAACAAAAAGCTCAAAAACCCAGATGGGTTCAACCCGAAAAACCCCGGTGGGTTTTTTCGGGCTGGGCCCACTTGGGCAAACCCTGACACTAGTTCTAAGTCAATCAGTTATAACCAGTCCTGTAGTCCTATACTTTTCACAGGGTATGCTTTGTTTTGTGAACATCTATGATCGACATAAAAAAAAAAAACATATATGGCGATACAGATGACATTTTTTTTAACTGAACAATGTACAATGCATGTATTAATAATTTCATTGAAATATAAAGGCTGCTAAACCGTTTTGTTAGTTTAAGAGCATTTATACTATTTTCTTGATAATATTCCTTAGATAAATCACTCTATTAATAAAATAAACTACGCAAGAAACGAGTCCACTGCGAGAAGGAACAGAGAAAATTGAGCGCGATGTACCAGAAGGAATTAAGAAAATTGTATCCATATTTAGGAGATACCGAAGGCTAGTGGTTAGAACGTTGGATTCACATCCGCATGGTCCCGGGTTTCGTTCCCGGCTGGTGCATTCCAATTTTCAGCGACGACCCAGCATCGTGAGGCAAACTGGGGAGCCACGTGAATAAAAGACGTGACGGCTACTAGGTCCAGAAAGCTCTTCATACGCTTGTTAGAGACAGAGCAAGGCAGCACGCTCACTACGTGTTCGTTGCTCGGCTAGAAGTAGTTCAGTCGGTCGCTAACAGATGGCGTTGCAGTGGCTCATACCCACAAAACGTTTGTTACGACAAGTGTTTTGGTATTCAAATTTAATTCCTTCCTTATAAAACACTAGGAGTAAGAATCCGTGGATCACCACCCGGAAGTCAATACATATTTTAGATCATTTCCTTAATTACTGCGCAATGAAACGTTACATATTATAAATATTGTACTGTAAGATAGAGTTATGTTTCAGCTACAACACAAGATACTGATTCATTTGATTGTGTCTTCTGATATCGAAAAAGATAACAAATAAAAGAAAATATTTGATTAGTTTTACAATGAGCCCACAAGATGGCACTCGCTGTTAGATCTTGCTAGAAGTGCTCAGTTTTATGAAATGTTTATTTGTATGTGTAAAGTATTTTAAAGTGACGATCTTATTACGAAATAGATATATTATTTGACCGTTTTTCGTGTTATATTTCTCATTTTATTTAAATATAAATTTACATTTAAGGAAATGGATTTTGATAAGAAACTTGAGCTGAACGCCATAATGCGTTGTTGCCAAATTTGAATGTTTACTGTGGTAGTCATAATAAAATTACTGGATTCTAGCGTTGCAGTTTGAGAAGCGGAACCTAGCTGTGAATTTCGGCAAAGGTCGAAAACTAATTTCTCTAGTAATTATCTAAGCAGAATTCCATCATTACTTCCTTTATTATTTGGCGTCAGTAACATCCGACACTATCTGACAACGCTGCACTATTCAAGCAGCGTTTAGCATAGCACCGAGAACACCTAGTGATCCACCTTAATTCTCAACCTAAACGAAAAGAGACAGGATGACGAATGTCTTTATTCCATTGTCCGGATATTTATCCTCTGCCGTTATGTAATCACGCAGTGCAAACAAGCAGTGTGGGATGCATACAGAGTAGGTGTTCTTAGAAATAACCAGAGAACAGCAACGTTAACTTGTTCCCCCACTTTTAAAATTTACTCAGAAAAGAATGTCTAAGTTTTGTATTAGTTTTGTACCGTTTTGTACCATCAATAAAAAGTTTTGTACCACGTGAATTAACCAGTAATGGACGATTCAAAGTGGGGGAACAAGTTAACGCCTGTTCCCCCACCATAACGAATTTTCCCGAAAATAGTGTCAAAGTTTTGTACAAGTTTTGTACCGTTTTGTACCACCAATAAGTTTTGTACTACATCCATTAGCCAGTAATGGACGATTCAAAGTGGGGAACAAGTTAACGCCTGTTCCCCCACCATAACGAATTTTCCCGAAAATAGTGTCAAAGTTTTGTACAAGTTTTGTACCGTTTTGTACCACCAATAAAAAGTTTTGTACCACATCCATTAGCCAGTAATGGACGATTTAATGTCTGGGCCCAGCGTTAACTTGTTCGTTCACCATAACGAATTTTCCTGAAAATAGTGTCAAAGTTTTGTACAAGTTTTGTACCGTTTTGTACCACCAATAAAAAGTTTTGTACCACATCCATTAGCCATTAATGGACGATTGAATGTCTGAAACCACTATTAGCTTCGGTTTCTACCATCAAAAGAATTGTCGGTTTGTAATGGATAATACAAAGCGGAGCATTTTTTAAAAATATACCGTAATGATTTTTTGCAAATAATATCAAAGCTTTTAGTAGTGTGTATCATTTTGTAACACCGATAATTATGTCGTACCACATCCGTTACACAGTTGTGGAAATTTAAATTTGAATCTCGATAGCTTTTGAATTTAAGTGAAGGAAATTTAATCGGAATGCCAAAATTTTGTACTTTTTACAATTCTGTATCATCACTTATATTTATGAACACTGCGATTTATTCTTATACTTGTATGTAGATTTTTGGGTATAATGATAAATAAAATTTGAACAAGTAGTTACAAATATACATATTTATTATCAGACACTCTAAACTTATATTTTTAGAATCAATCGCCTGTATTTATCTGTATTTCCTTTCTTTTCACCCATCTATTAGCAACTAGACACAAAATACACGTCCAGATCATTATAACAGAAGCGTCATGAACACAGCAAATTGTTGTTTTAACCTTTAAATAATTATTTAGCCATTAAGATACATTAAACGTAAGGCAGTAACAAATGTCAGATGTATATACCCTTCGTAGCAGTATTTACTAGAAGGATACTTCAAATTGTATTTTTAAAGTCAACTACTGCCAGTTCACTATATTATCTTTATTTTTCTACATATACAGTAGAGCATCGATTATCCGAAGTAATTGGGGGACATGGGTGTTCGGAAAACTGGTTTGTTCGGATAATCGAACTGTACATGTTTATTTGCCATGCGCGGAGGGGCACGCCTCAACTCTAAACTGGCGCAGCTGTTGCTGTGAACACCTTTCATACTGCCGCTACTTCTACAGCCAGTGCCAAACCGACAGAAGTGTGCTGATTGTTGAAACACAGCGACTGGCAGCTTGGCCGGTCAGCAGCGCCTTATGAAGGCCCCATTAGAAGCAATGTTCCACCAGCGGTGTCTCAGTGCGGCGACTACTGTGGGAAACTTGGTTTGGGAGTGAGGGGGATGATGGACGGTAGGGTGGGAGAGTAACAGGTGCGAGCGAGTGCACAGTTCGGTTAAGCGGTTGTTCGGTTGACCGACGTTCGGATAATCGACGCTCTACTGTATTGACACTTTCACATTATGTACACTTCCAAATCAGTAAACCTATTGAGTAGTATCAATGAACATAATGATAGTCCCGAGAACAGATAATTGTTATCCTATTTTTGGCAAAATTTTTTAAGCAATTAAATACATTAAACTGGAAACTGTAAGAAATTCCAGAGATATTATTTCTTAACAGGTTCTTTCAATTTTTAATTTTCGAGTCAATGACCGCCAATTTAGTATATTACTTTTTTTGCTGTACCAGGCCGAAAGTGTGGCCACACCAGGAAGTGTGGCCGAAAGTGGTTTAAAAGTCACGTCCTGCTTAGAACCGAAAGTCGGATCAAAAACAGACTCCACGATTAAATTCAGGTTCCTGAATATCGGATCTTTTGGAAGTAGAAGTGTTACCGAAAGTCATTTCCGCATTATAACAGTACCCGCTAAATTCTTGAAATCCAATAGGGCGCCAAAATTTTGTACTTAGCCACAAAATTCTATTTGTTTGTTTTTAAAAACTTAAGACTGGGGAAGATCCATTAACTTGTTATCCAATTCTAATCGTCCATTACTGCCTAATGGACGTGGTACAAACTTTATACTGTACAACGACTCACCAAAGGTAGTCGTCAACCCTGGTTCGGCTAATAATATGAGTAAATCTTTAGTGGCAGTAATCGTTTACACCTTAAAATATCTTCCGTAATTATGTTCACTAGTATTATCACCTTTTCTATTGAAATTACAAGTCCATGATAAGTATTAGATAATTTATTCATTGATTCTCTTTTAACGTATATTCACACAAAATGACTTGCAATCAAAACATGTTCATTAAGTATCTATAAACAACTACATAGCAACCAACTATACAATAATAATGTATGTTTCTTACATATATTAAAACATTCTTCTTTTGTTATTTTTAGTTAACACTATATCAGGTATAGTGCTTGTGTAGAAGCACTTTCTGCCCAAGATACAGGTAATTATCGACCGATACAAAGTATCTCGTTGTATAAAAATGTCGCCCGATAATGGGACTAGATATAAAAGTTACAAGGTAGCTTGACTTTTATATTTAAGAACTACTGGTCCGTTTATAATGATGGGATAAGAATAGTGCTATTCTTTACATTTTGATCGCACCTCATATATCATTTTGTGCAATTATTTTATATAGATACATTTATATTAAAACATTCATCATTCCATTGTCATTTACCTTTGACAAAAAAGTTTCAACGCAAATCAATATAATAAAAATAGCCTTTGTGTTTAGTCAATTATGAATCGACTTATAATTCTTCACATCAACAAGACAGAATTAAAAAAAATCACTTGGAAATTATCATTGGTTAATGAGAATTAAAGAAAATTAAATTAAGTAAAAATCAAAAATTAAATTTAACCTACGTTCGGACGAGTGAAAGGAAGAAAATAAATTTATTTTTACACAAACGGAAGACACTCTTTTTTTTTCTTTTAGTCTCCTTCATTCTTATTAATTTGAGCAAGAATGTCAGGTGCAACTAATCTTTTCACTAGACGCATCCATTTTTCTCTTGTATACTGGGTAGGTCTCCAAACTTTCAACTCATCTATATTACGAAGTCCAATTGACGTACCCGTTTTAGCGTTCAACAATTCAAAAACTTTAGGGTTTATTTCCTTGAAACATAAATAAGGACCTGAGAAAATGTCGCAAAATTTATAAATCTTCTTTAACAACGCATTACTTTGTGGATGTTGTTTAACAAAAACTAAGTCATTGATCTTGATCCGATATTTTCCTTCTTGTAAAGACTCTAATTGAGAATTACGCTTCAAAAATTTGTTGTGTCTTCGAATTTTTACCATATTCATTAAACTCGAAGAATCTACGATTGTCGAATCTTCTAACTTGACATTAAAATGTTGTTCCACAGGGAAAATCAAATCCGAACCGTTATGTACGTTAGCAGGAGACACGCCCAAAGTGTCTGATATCGAATGATTCAAAAGATACGTGATTTGATTGACATGCTTAATCCATTCGGCATGCTTATCTTTGCAAAAGTGTCGAAACAACATACCAAAATTACGATGCACATTTTCTACAACAGAGCTGCTAGGATGGTACGGAGTTACGAAATGAATTTTAATGTTAGCCTTGTTCATTGCTTTAATAAACACATCACTTTTGAACTGTGAACCATTATCACATAATATGTGTTCGATAGGGCCACAATGTGGAATGTATACGTTCAAGATTTTATTTATGATAGCAGTGGACGTTGCTCTACGCAGAGGATAAGCTACTACATAGCGCGAAAAGATATCCATAGTAGTAAGTAGATAAGTCTCTCCGGTAGCTGCTCGTGGTAACGGTCCATATAGATCGATAGATAAGAACGAACGTGGTCTCTCTGGCGTTATTGAGAGCATAGGTTTTTGTACAGCCTGGTAGTTATGTTTGATTCGCATACATTCAATACAGTCCTTGATATGATTTTTGATTTGAGCTCTCATTCCTCTCCAATAAAAAGATTTATTAATCAAGGCACATACTTTTACATAACCAAAATGACCGAAATCGTCATGATAAGCTTTTAATATGCGGGTTGTCAACGTAGGTGGAATGCAAATTTTGTTTCTAGACTTGAATTTAAAATCTTTAATAAGTAGAATTCCGTTGGATAATTTAAATCTGGAATTCCATTGTTTGGGACAATTACACTCCATACTGCATGAAGACAAATGTTTCATGATTTGGTTATATTCATGATGATTCAGTTGATGTTCTCTTAGATCTTCCATTGAAATGGTGGCTATTTCATCCTGTAAAACCTTAAATTCGTTGATGGACAAGATATGTTGTTCTTCTCCAGGAAACAGACGTGATAAGGTATCTACGGGTCCATTATCTACCCCTTTAATGTGTTGTACTTCAAAGTCATAAGATTGTAGCTCTAACGACCAATGAAGTAGTCTGTTATTATATCCCTGTATGCTGTTGAGGTATCGTAATGAATTATGGTCGGTAAGTACTATGAAATGGCATCCACTGAGATATGGAGCAAATTTTTGTATCGCAAAACGTACGGCCAAAAGTTCGATTTCTGTCGTTGTGTATCCTTTCTCAGCTTTCTTTAAAGTACGGCTAGCGCAATGGATAACGGGCGGTTCCTTGATGGTTGGATTTGGTTGCCAGAGTACTGCAGAAATTCCAAGTTGAGAACCGTCACACTGGACATAGAAAGGAACGTCATATCGAGGGTGATTCAAATGGATGTTTCGCTTTACGCTCTCCTTCAACTTATTAAAACTATGTTCTTGAATCGGACCCCATTGCCATGGTACTCCTTTCTTTATAATCATAAATAAAGGTTGGGCTATCTCAGCAAATCGCGGGATGGCTTTGCGAAACCAGTTGAAGAGCCCTAATACTTGCCGTGTCTGTTTCACATTTAATGGCGCAGGCAGATCCTCTATGGCTTGTACTTTAGATTGATTGAACTGTAAACCAGATGCATCAATTTGGTAGTCAAGGAATTCTATAGAATTTTGTAGAAATTTGGATTTCTGTAGGTTGATAGTAAGACCCGAACTTTCCAATCTATCTAAAACTATATCTAGGTACTTCAAGTATTCATGCGGATTTTTTCCCATTATCAAGATGTCATCAGCGTAAGTTATCACGTTGCTGCGTAAGTCTTGACCTAAGACTTTATTTAAGCAGGAAGCTAACGCCGCACTACCATTGATAAGCCCAAAGACTACACGGTTGTACTCATATAAGTGACCTTCAAAACTAAATGCCGTGTACGGTTTCGAATCCTCATGCAATTCGACCTGATTATAAGCCAGTACTAGATCTAAATTTCCGAATACTGCATTCCCTTGTAAAGAGGCTAATATTTCTTCCACTGGGGGGATACCTCACTTGTTCTAAATCAATATGACAATTCGTGCGTCTCAAATCCAAAACCACACGTAGAGAACCATTTTTCTTAGGAACTACATGTAATGGATTAAGGTGAATGCTTCGTGAAGGCCTAATGATCCCATTTCTTAACATGTCTGTAATTTGCTGACGTACATTTTCCCTGTATCGGTAGGGAATTATATAGGGCTTAGTCACAATAGGTTTGTCTGTTTTAACCTTAAAAGAATAAACAAAATCCTTACAACACCCAGGACGTTCTGAAAAGACATTTTTATGTTTATACAAAATATCCTTAAAGTGAGTTTTTACTGTATCATCTATAAAATCAAGACTACTTTCAAGTGACTTAACACACTCAGAAAACAATACATCATCTTTTGAATTCATCAAATTTTGTGTGACTTGCGTTAGTTGATCATTTAATTTATCACTTTCTGAACTTACAGAAACATTATTCAATACATTAGGAACATTATTATATTGACAAGCAATATCATCAGATTTAGGAATAAGTTTCTGAACGATTTCCTGAGGTATGCCGGGTATAGTTAATGTTTGCTTTCTGAAATCGAGCATGACACGCAATTGAGACAATATATCTAAACCAATAATTAGTTTTTCATTCAGTTCCTTTATCACTAGAATAGGAATTGACATTTCAAAATCTTGAATAGCTATTGTCACACGAGTAATTCCGGCTACTCTCTTTTTATGTTTACCAGTAAAATCGACTATAATGAGATTCTCAGCCTTTTGTAATTTAGAATTCGAATAATCACTAGTAATTGCTTTCCATGACGAATATGATAATAACGAGGCGTTTGCGCCTGTATCCAATAAAGCTTCTGTGCTTAACCCATTTATTTTGACAGGTATTTTAGCTGTACTGTATGATTTTAAAAATACAAAGTTTTCTTCAACACCAAAACCATCATTGACATTATCATCTTTGAACCAACAACGATTTACTACAGGCATAAATTGATACTGACATCTATTGACTGCTATTTCCGAATCATTATTTACAGATACGTTATGTAAAAGGTCGTTCTCATCATTAACATGAACACGTAAATTTAAAGATAAATGTTCATAAGAATCAATAGCTGATATGGGTTTGACATTATCGCATAAATTTGAAAATAAATGTTCATGAGAATCTATAGCTGATATGGGTTTAACCCCTACCACATCAGCTGCAGTTAGTTTAAATTCATACTCGTATATGGTTCCAATAAAGTACATTGTACCGCACAATCATGATTATGTCCTGCATTGTTATTCTGTACAGGAATTGTGTCAATATCTTGATTTTGATACGAAGTGCCATCTCTTGAATTACGATTACGTCTATCTATGTAGTTTACTGTATTTCTGGAATTTCGCCATGTATTTCGTCTATTTTTGAATCTACTTTGATTATATGGTCTGACATAAGGATTGTCACGATTAATTAGGTTAGGTGGATTCCCAACATATCTTTGCCTATTTTGATCGTTCTGATTGTTTAAATTTGCTCGATTTAGGTTATGTTCCGTATTGTTCACATTACGGATATTTAGATTACGAACAGGTACAAGGTGATCTGAATTGTTTTTAATTTTACCTACTCCCGCTTGATGATTCAGTGCCTGGTATTGAGTTTCATAACATTGGACAAGCATTAATAAGTGATTAAAACTCATGCACTGCGTAGAAAACAGGATCTGTTGTAATTTAAACGGTAGTAGATTTCGAATAGATGCAATCACTCTAGATTCCGATTGCAACGGATTTACGACTTTTAATTCGTTATACGTATTTACAACAAAATCAACAACAGATTTGTGCAAACGAGGATTAAAAGGTTGGTTTCTAATTGTGGCATCTCTGTTTGCAAGTAAAAAGTCGTTTTCGTAATTTGCAATCAGCGCGGCTTTGAATTCCTCATATGAATTGACATGATCTCGTACTGCTTTAAACCATAAAGAACATGGTGGGAGTAATAAATGAGGGATTAGTTTCATATATTGCGATTTATCTATACACATTATACTGCATTCATCCTGAAATTTTTCTAGGAAAGAAGTAGCATTTTCATTACATTTACCACTAAACTTACTCATAGCACGTATTTCGCTCATCTTTACACTTAACTTTACATTTCTTCCACCATTTCGTGTTCGCGTTGAGTGACAATTTCTACCTACTGCGTTATGCGTAGTTCCATCATCTCTTTTCCGCTCATCTGTATTAGTTGGATGAATTCTTTCCAAAATAATGTCCTCATCGGATGGATTACTTGAAGAAGAGATAACGTAAGACCCACGTTGATCTGCTGTGGGTGAATGCGAGGGCATCTCTTGTGAACAAGGGAACTCCAAACGATCATTAACCATGTTGTTGTGGTATGCGTTGTCCTTAATCTGTAACGTCCTAATTTCCTCTTGTAAGGTAGATATCAATTGAGTATTGGCACGTATTTGGTTAGAATTATCTGTGACCTGAATCTTTTGCTGATGAACAGAAGATTCTATTACTTCCAAATCCTTTTTTACACAATTGACTTCTTGGATTACATGGTTGTAATTATCCTGGCAATCTTCAGATAATCTTTTTAGCTTTTCATCAAACTGTAATGTGATGTCTCTCACAGCCTGGATAACAGATTGTTTCGTCTCTTCTGATTTTTGATCTATTTGCTCTAATCTTGTACTCAATTCTTCTGACTTTTGATCTATGTGCTCTAATCTTTTACTCAATTCTTCTGACTTTTGCTGGACCGTTTGTTTTAATTCGTTAGACATCAGAGTTAAATTTTGTTCCAGTCGTTGTTCTTGTCGCTGTAATGCTAGTAAAATTTTGTCTTCTAATGTCAACATTTCGGGTGTAATGGGAGCCATATTTTGCTCGTTGTTACCACTGTCAACAGTTTCATTTTCTACTATCTCACCGATCATAATTTTTCTTGTGATTACTCTGCCACTTCTGAGAATAGTTGAGTTCGTATTCATGAACCTTCTTACAGATGTAAATTCACCCTTACTTTAGACTTCGGGATATGAATTTACAAGAATCCCGGGCGGAAACACCAAAAATTTTACAACGACTCACCAAAGGTAGTCGTCAACCCTGGTTCGGCTAATAATATGAGTAAATCTTTAGTGGCAGTAATCGTTTACACCTTAAAATATCTTCCGTAATTATGTTCACTAGTATTATCACCTTTTCTATTGAAATTACAAGTCCATGATAAGTATTAGATAATTTATTCATTGATTCTCTTTTAACGTATATTCACACAAAATGACTTGCAATCAAAACATGTTCATTAAGTATCTATAAACAACTACATAGCAACCAACTATACAATAATAATGTATGTTTCTTACATATATTAAAACATTCTTCTTTTGTTATTTTTAGTTAACACTATATCAGGTATAGTGCTTGTGTAGAAGCACTTTCTGCCCAAGATACAGGTAATTATCGACCGATACAAAGTATCTCGTTGTAACTGGTGATAAAAAGAGGTACAAAACTAGAAAAAACATTTTAAAAAATTGGTTAATATGGGGAAACTGTTAACGGTGGGTTCGGAAATTAAATCGTCCATTACTGGCTAATGGACGTGGCACAAACTTTATACTGGTGGTAAAAAGAGGTACAAAACTAGAAAAAACATTAAATTGGAAAAATTGGTTAATATGGGGAAACTGTTAACGGTGGGTTCGGAAATTAAACCGTCCATTATTGGCTAATGGACGTGGCACAAAACAAGTAGCAAACTTTGACACTATTTTCGGGAGTAATCGTTGAGGTTGGTGAACGGGCGTTAACTTGTTCCCCCAATTTGAATCATCCATTACTCGATAATCGACTTGGTACAAAACTTTCTATTGATGGTACAAAATGATAAAAAAAAGCTAGTACAAAATTTTGACACTATTTATAGGAAAATTCGTTGATATTCAAGAAAAGGCGTTCACTTGTTACCTTTTCAAATAATCCATTACTCCTTAATGGACGCGGTACAAAACTTTTAATTTGTGGTACAAAACAACTACGAGACTTTAACACTATTTTCGGGAAAAATTCGTAAGGTAAGGATTAATTGATAAGCATATGAATTCGTCCATTACTTGCTAACGGCCGTCGTATGAGACATTGTATTGGTGAAAAAAAAATTGTACAAACTAGTAAAAACCTTTGACACTATTTTCGGGTAAATTCGTTATGGTAAGGGAACAAGTTAACGCAGGGCCCAGACATTAAATCGTCCATTATTGGCTAATGGATGTGGTACAAAACTTTTTATTGGTGGTACAAACTGGTAGGCCCTACAAAACTAGTACAAAACTGACACTATTTTCGAGAAAATTCGTTATGGTGGGGGAACAGGCGTTAACTTGTTCCCCCACTTTGAAACAGTTCTATTGTTAAAGGTTCAGATATCCATTTCAACAATCAAGCCATTTCAACAATGAAGAAAACTAAATTAAAAAATTGGTACGGATTGTTACCTTTAATAGGTTATGAAGTTCCTTTTCTAAAAATTTGAAGTCTCTAGGTTGAAATTTGTAAGAGAAATTGTAAATTTTCGTGAAAGGTAAAAAATATATGCGAAAGATACGAAGACTGTAGTGTCATTTATTGGCAAAACTTATCCCTTTAAACCAACCTTAAATATTACTAACAACAATACGAAACATAAAATTGGACCATGGGCACCCGTACGATGTGGACCACCACAAAACTTGCTTGACCGGGAATCGAAGCAAGGACCCGAGGCACCAGAAGTAAGATGGGCAGGTTATAAAAAAAATGTTAAAGGAAATATCTTCATAACAAAAATCAAGTTTCAGGGGAGAGAATTGGCTCAGTTGTAGAGCGGTTACCTCAGGTTCATTGGATTTCTGGTTCGATCATCAGCGAAGTACATTTGTGGTGGATAGCATCGTGTCCGTCGGTTTTGTCGTGGTACTCCCGTTTCCTCCCACACTCTCATTCCACCAATTCACTTGCGTCAAACATTCGTCTCTCTTAGCCTAAATGGCATAATCGTGGGACGTTAAACTGAAAGATTTCATTTCATTCAAAAGTCAAGTCTCTATTCAGCCTCATTATGTCATTCAGATAAACTCTTCCTGTTATGTATTGTTTAAAAAGTAAAGAACAAATCATTCCACTTTTTCATTTTTCATTTTGCGGCCCAGTTAAAACAAACTCGCGTAACGCCATTTGGCCACTATTGGAGTATTTGATTAATTGTCTGAAATTTAATTTCCATTTTCAACACCAAAGCTATATGATACTATATCGGTTTTCTCGGGATACTCCCGTTTAATTTCCATTTTCAACACCAAAGCTATATGAGACTGTATCTTCCGTTTAAAGTGGAATCCGTTTAATTTCCATTTTCTCGGGATACTCCCGTTTAATTTCCATTTTCAACACCAAAGCTATATGAGACTATATCGGTTTTCTCGGGATACTCCCGTTTAATTTCCATTTTCAACACCAAAGCTATATGAGACTGCATCTTCCGTTTAAAGTGGAATCCGTTTAATTTCCATTTTCTCGGGATACTCCCGTTTAATTTCCATTTTCAACACCAAAGCTATATGAGACTATATCGGTTTTCTCGGGATACTCCCGTTTAATTTCCATTTTCAACACCAAAGCTATATGAGACTGCATCTTCCGTTTAAAGTCGAATCCGAATTATTTCCGCATGCAACGCATATACCTCCACGGGTATCGAACTTGGACCTTATGCATACAAAACCCCTGTATTAGCTTATTTGCCAAAGATGATAGTCTGTAGCGGTGCTTTAAACGCATTTGTATTTAATAAGTATGCGATATGCGTACAGTTGATTACAAAAAGTATTTAATCCATCATTAATTGGATAGTAAAAGGACAATAAAACACTCATGTAAATATATAAATAAATATTGCTCAACCAGCTTTTGTGAATTTATTTGTTATGTATTTAATAAAAATTCTAGATACAAAAATGACTATGAAATGAAATATTTCAGTTTTACGTCCCATGATTATGCTCTTTATGCTAAGGGAGTCGATGAAAAAGTAAGTGAATGATTATGGAAGAATTGGTGGAATGAGAAAGTAGGAGGAAACGGGAATACCCCTGAACACGATGCTGTAAACCACGAACTTACTTGGCCGGAGATTGAACCAAGGACTCCACGTCCCATAGATAAGCGTTCTACCACTCAGCCACCGTGACTCCAAATTCTAGATACAGTTGCTGAAACAACCCTGTACTGGAAAGGGGCTGGGAGTCCCTGGTTTTGATCCCAGCTCGCACCAAGTGGACTTCGGGTTGACAAACATGGTGGGCGTGGGTTTTCTCGGGACCCTCCTGTTGATGGGCGGCGATTAGGGGGGCAAAGGGGGGGGTAGTTGCCCCCACTTTTTTGTAACCAATTAATGTACATAGTTTCATTTGGAAATGTAAGCTTTTTGTATGTATTACTGGTTCAAAAAAAAATGGTGCCATATAACATTCACCGTTGCGTGAGTACGTGATGGTTATCCTCCCGTAGAGTTAAGAAAGCTGCAGAAATTGCGTTTTAATTGCCACGGAAAATAACCCCAAGATTAACCTATTGGAACACAAGAATTCCAGCATACTTTCACTTCTTACAAGGATTCAATATATTACTCAGCCGCTTTGAATTTTAAGATGTTCGTGAGCAAGGAATGAAATCTCTTCTTACACCTTTGTTGTTTAAGAGTACAAAGGGCTAGTATCTACTTGCGTTGCTCTTGTCAATTTACTTAATAAAATATGAAATACGATATACGGTATTTTAACCAAAAATATAGTATCCTATTAGTTATAAAACCTTCCGTCAAGTCTTGCCCCCCCACTTTTAACGTCCAATCGCCGCCACTGCTCCTGTTCCCTCTAACTTTCTTCATTTCTCATCATCACCGTCTCCTTTAGCCTAACCGGCATAACGTTCGAAAGTAAAAGTGAAAGGTTTCATGTTTTTACTGGAAGATCAAACATTAGTGGTAAAGCGATCATCTCTGCTACGAGAGGTCCCTAGTTTGATCCTAGGTCACACGAGTTTTTAATAGATAATATCGTGTCTTGTCCTTGGGTTTTCTCGGGGTGTTACAATTTCCTCCTGCACCCTCACTTCCCCAGTCATTTCAGAATTATTCACTCATTAGACAAACCAATCTTCTTTATCCTAAAATGCATAATTTGTTACACAATACTCGAAATTTCATGTATTTTTTTCAATTCTATAAAGGAACCAATTATAACAAAAGATCAGAAAGTATTTTTCCTTTAAGTTGTATTAAGCCAGAATCCATATACTTAAAAACCAATAATATCATCATTTACCTAATAAGACTAAATAATCGGCATAAAATCTATTCAGAATGATAGTACTGGGTCTCGAATCTGCGACCTTTGCACTGTGAGGAGAGAACTTCAGCAGCTTTTCTACTCCCGGTGTTGGTCTAGTGTTGTCAATCAAGTTGCAGATTTCCCGAACGAAGGAGGGAAGCAGAAAAGCGACAAATACTGGGAGTTTACGCTGACCAGTATTATATAGTAGAACATGCGCAATCTGACCAGCAGAACACTTAAAAGTGGGCTGAAAGCAGTGACGACGCCAGCTTTAAGTTCTTAGGGGGGCAAAGGAGGGGCAGATATATTTTCAGGGGGGCGGCTATTTGCCATACCAAAAATGACATATTTATTATGTTTGACTTATTTTACATTACATTGTATAATTTCGTTGCTGTTTTCATATTAGATCTATATGATTATAAATTAAACTTATTTAAAGTAAAATTTGTAACTAACAAATAAGTAACGTCTGCACATGAAATATTTTTCAATGAAACTTTTGAAGCCTAAATATACACTGAATTACTTTCGCGTATGCTACAAGTAACACATTCGTCTAGTACTATATCTTCTCTCTCTCTCTCTGTCTGTCTCTGTCTCTCTCTCTCTCTCTCTCTCTCTCTCTCTCTCTCTCTCTCTCTCTATATATATATATATATATATATATATATATATATATATATAGAGAGAGAGAGAGAGAGAGAGAATTTACGAGGAGCTGCTGAAAATGTCGTAGTCCAATCCAGAAGGAGTGTAGGTACTAGGTAGAAAAATGAAACCGTAGTTTAGAAAAACATCTCTCTGTATGTACAAATACAAATTTTTCATATTAATAATGAAATTCTTATTGTTTATCAGGCCTCTGAAGTGATTATGTGTGCCCAAACAGATAATTTCACGAACATCCAGATCCTAACTGTTATAACATTTTTGTTCCACCAAGGAAAGTCACCGAAGTAAATTAATTAGGAAATCAGTGAAACACCACGGGATCTTCCTCCGTTATGTACAGTGGTGAAGGAAGTAGCTTAGTATAAACATGGCGATTTCTCAACAAATTATGCTTTACATCCAGGATGATTGAAAGCAATGACTCTTCCCGAAATCATGGATGCAATTTGTGACATTATTCTTGAAAATTGCAGCATTTCAGCCAGTAGTGGATATAGCCCGAGGCCGAAGGGCCTAGGCCATCCTAGTTTTTGAGTGACAAAAATAGTTTAAGCTATTATGTATATAGTTTTTAAAGTGTATAGTAAACTCACGATATACTTATTATAGTCTGAGGTCTGACTGCACCCCGCTTTCTCAGTTTTTACCTTCTCAGCAAAACTTGTGTCAGAGATTCTGAGCATTTCTTTGGAACTCTTCGGTAGCATAATTCAGAATGACTTGGGTATGCTCAAGCTCTCGACATAATGGGTTCCCAAAAAATCTGTCAGGAGAATAAAATAATGACGGCATTAAGAGAAATCTTCTTCCAATTTGACCGTAATGCTGATCAATTTCGCTCACGAATAGTAACCGTAGATGAAATATGGCTGTACCACTATGATCCTGAGTCAAAGCGTCGAAATAACAGTCAATGGAGTAGTAGCACTCATTTCTCCATTGCCCCAAGAAGTTCAAAACACAGAAGAAGGTTGAGAAACTTTTTGCAACATTGTTCTGGGATAAGTATGGAGTGGTACTCATAGACTATCTCCGCAACGGTCAGATATTTAATCCAGAATCTCTACATTACTTACAAAACTGAAAGAAAAATTCAAAGCTCAACGCCGCGGAAAATGAAAAGAAAGGAATTTTGTTCCTTCAGGAGAATACACTTGTCCATAGAGCCCCTGTGGACACAACTGATATTGCATAATCTAGGATTTCAATATCTAGATCATCATTCTTATTCCGCAGATTTAACTCCATGTAACTATTACGTGTACTTATTTCCCAAACTTAAATAACACTTGAAAGGACGCCATTTTGGATCTGATAGGGGTAGTACTACGAACAGTGGTGCAAGGAAATCTTCAGATTTTTTAACTTTTCTGCAATAACTGGAGCAGTGTACAAGGTAGTATATTGACTCTCGGTGGAAGTTTAGAAGAAGTAAAACTTCACCATTCCACGTGCACCCCTTCTGGGGTGGGCTACGAATTTTTCAGCGTTCCTAGTCAATACGGTAGACGTCACGTCAGTACTTTGAAACAAAATAAGTAAGAGAGCACTAGTATAAACCAATTACTAACTAAAGATCAGCACTGTGACAATACGTTTTATTGGGAATCAATTTAATTCCATAAATTTATTATTATCATTTGCAGGAAGGGAAAACACAACTCTTTTTATCCCCTTCAAAAAATTAAGCCCTGGTAGTTGCAAACTAAGCTGTTATATAAGCACATCCTCTGAATATTGAAAGCTGAGAATAATGTTTTAGAAAAAAGAAGTATAGAACCTTTAAATAAAACAAAATATGAAACTGAAAACTTCAAACCTGGATAAATACAAACACGTTACGTAACTGGTTTTACCTTTCTTTTGTTTCCAATCGAAGTTGATCCAATAAGAAGAAAACAAGTCGACCAAATCTACTATTGTTCGCTAGGCACAATAATTAAAAATCATAAGAAAGAAGTATAACTAAAATTTACCTCAAAAGGCGCTAAATTAGAAAACATACCTAGACGCTCAAAGAAGAAAGCTTGAGGACTAATCTACCACATAGTAAATGCATAGAAAGTAGACTACAATTTGACAATGAGATTGGTTATGATCAGTGGCGTATTTAGGGGGGTGGCTTCCAGGCTTAAGCCCCCCCGAAATCTTACTTAGTATAGTAAAGTAAATGAAATAACTTGCAAATTTTCACATTTCCAGGCAAAGCCCCCCCCCCCCCGAAAGTGAGCAAAGCCCCTCCCGAAACAAAATCGTAAATACGCCACTGGTTATGATACTGATATAAAATACTACATGTAGAATGTTTAAAGATTGTAGAAGTCTGGGGGGGGCAGTCTAGGTGGCAGTCAGGGGGGCAGAAGTAGCTACTAGGGGGGCGCTCGCCCCCCTTGCCCCCCCTCTGGCGTCGTCACTGGCTGAAAGTGGCATAATGTAGTATTTATTACTATGTAATTAATGGTTAAGAACATACTTGTAAAATTACTACATTAATGACCCCAATACTTGAGAGAAATTTTCTTCCCAAGCATTCTCCCTACTCTTTCCTTTCTTCAGAATCAATCGATCGTATTTAAGCAAGCACTCTTGAGAGAGCCGTGAGTGTAAGTCATACAAAATTCTCCTTTAGGAACTTCCATCATGAGCCTTGTAGGCGGAATATATTGTGTCCCGCGCGTGCGCTTGGCAAATGGTCAGTGTGGCGCGCACCATGGTCTCCTTATAATATGTTCATAAACGTTGCGTTGTGAGCCGGTCGACAGAAAAAGAGGGAAGGATCAAGCATTCCATTCGAGACGTGCGTGAGTTCACCAGCCACGAAAGGGGGTTATAGACTACAATTTTATGAAACCAATATTTTTGCACTAGACTCGATGGTCATTGAACAAACTGAATGTGAACAAGTGGGATGAAGTGCAGATTTTACTTAATTGTATGAAGTGGTGCAAGAAATGTAAAATATTTTATGGATAGTTAGCTGTGATAAGTTTAGTGCCTGTGCTGGTGTTATTAAATGTGTATGTGTGTGTGTGTGTGTTGGACAGCAATTTTCATGTGTCTTCCCTCATGTCTATCACACCCCTTAAGACTATTATGCACTGTTAATAAAACATTCAACAATTAAAGTAGAGGTGCATTGTTGAACGTAATTTCGAGTGTGGTGTTAATAACTGACTGTTAGTGGTAAAAAGTAGTGACTCATTAACAAGAGTGCAGTGGCTCCTTTAAGGTGGGTCTTGGTGGTGACGCCGGGGGTGGCACACCCTCGCATCCGCGCCACCCCTCTGCCATGTTCGTTACAGAGCCCCTGGCTCCTGGCGCTAGCCTGGGCATGTCAGCCCTCGCCGCCACTGATTTGACCTATTCAGAGCCAGAGCTTACTTTTACGACAACCACAATTCGAGCAACAAGGGCCAGAAACAGGGCCAATGGAGGGTCCCACCAAGACCTACTAAGACCACCCCCAGCACAAGGAGCACCCGCATTCAACAGAGACTTCTCAACTTGTTCCGATACCAAAATCCATAGACTAAAGCAACAAGGAAGACCAAGAATTGTGAAGGTGTCTTCACGAGGTTCTGATCCTGCGCCCGGTCCGTTCCCAGCACCTCCCAACACGGGGTCAAGCATCGTTAACCACAAAAAACCTTTTATTACGACTGTTCGGAAGGGCGAATTTCTCGACCCTCCGCCGGAAATTGCTTCCTTGCTTGGGTTCATCCCTCGCGATGAGTCCAAAGTAGTTGTGTACACATATTCCAGCCGTCCTCGAGTTGTGAACCAAAGACATCGAGCACGATGTGAGGCTTCCAAAGGCAACTCCAAGCTAGGAAAGGACAAAAACGGTAGCGATACAACGTAAGTATATAGTTTGTTCATAAAATTCAGTCTATATACATTACGTTATGCTGTTACCTGTAACCTTTTAAGCAGAAGTTTCTCTCAATCTTTACGCCAATATAATTTAACAACATTTTTTTTTCTATTTTAACATCTAACTGAGCGGGCTTAGGTGAACAGAAATCATCTTGTTGTGCAGTTGGATCAAATGGTAGGCCTATTGGAATTTCATGGCCGAGTAGTCTGAGATTTTCTTCAATCAACTCTGGTCAATACCTTTTTATATTGGTTCTTTCCACTATAAAAATGAAATGACGTTTCTAGTTTAACATCCCACGCATTTGCCCTGTGTGCTAAAGGAAATGGATGATTAATAACCGTGAATAATTGTAAAAGAATTGTTGGAGTCAAAAAGTGTGAGAACCTTGAGAAATCCCACGGATACAATGTTGTGCAGAAATTCACTTGGTCTGAGACGATAATGAAATGAAATATTTAGTTTAACGTCCCACGATTATGCACCCAGCCTAAGTGATATGGTAATGATGAGAAATGAATGAAATGGTGGAATGGAGAAAGTGGGAGGGAACGGGAAACTCCGAAAATCCCACGCACACGGTGTTTGTCTACCACAAAACTCTCTTGGTGTGAGTTGGGATTGAACCAGGGACTCCACTCACCAGAGATAAACGCTGCCCCTGGTCTGAGATCGAATCAGGGACTCCTTGCACAAGAGGTGAGCGCTTCACCACTGAACCACTATGGTTCCCTTTCCCAACATAAAGTGTGGATTTGTATCTGCATTTGTAATTGTATTAATATATAATTTTGTAAATTAAATAATACAGTGATATCGAAACGCCAATCCTTGGATCGAGGTAGCTCTGAACAATTGTTTTACTAGTCAAGCTGGTCTTGTCGACAATCTATAAGCAGAACATATTCTTCAAGTAAGTGGGTAACGTGCTTGCTTCCTATGTGCATTACCCACGTATGTCACAATATCTTGAAGTTCTGTAAATAGTACCAAAACACACTGTAAAAATTAGTTTAGGTATTATTATTTTTATAATACTCCATATCATTATCCTAGACTTACTAAACTCTGGGTAGAACAAAAACACCTAAACGTATTACAAAAATTAGCTTAGAGCTCTGTTATTTTTCCAGTAGAGGTAGTTGGGGTAACTGAGGACACATTTTGCGACGTTCAACTTTCAACTATTGTACCAGTAATAGTTTTCGGATTATCAAGCTGAAAGTATGGTCATATTAACTTTGGTTTGTACACTTGATAAGCATAGGGTCTATTTTGAAGCAATGTAAATACTTGTTCCACAATAAAATGTTTATTTAAACTCAGTTACTGTCCCCACTTACCCCAAAAAGCGGGGTAAGTTGGGACAACCCTGTTCCCTCCCATATGTTAATATGGGAAATAAAGAAGGGAAAGTGGGGACAGAGTACCTGTTGTCTACTGCTGATAGGTCCAAGTTTCATATTTCTGCTGCAGTTCTAGCCAGAGATACAACATTTTGAAAATGGTACTGTGTCAAATGTAGAAAAAAAAAAAAAAAGAAGTAGTATCAATATTTCAAAAATGTTTTATTTTGTTCCGAAACCTCTGATATTAGAAATATTTGCTGGACATCATTTACTTATCCCAGAAACATTTAAATAATGAAAAATATGTAATTACAGTTTGCCCTGAGGCTTGATATTTGTTATGGGAAAAGTGGAGACAAACAAAATAAGCTTTTGTTTAGTACATAAATAAAAGAGCTCCTGATGAGGTACGTCTCAGGACTAAAGACCAACCAAATACTGAATACTAACAAATCTACTGAATACTGACTAACAGTTCTAAAAAAAAAAGGCTAAAAAAGAATAAATATAGCCTATGTAGCCTATGTAGATTCATAGGTCGTTGCCTGAAAAGGGATGACTATTACTGGGGATTGTAAGGCATCTAATACAAATCTACTTATAGTTTATAGGATACTAATAGAGTCTACACAAAACACTGACTGCATGAACTAGAATTGTAGCCTACAGTTTTGCCTTAAAGAAACGATAGTGTTTACCAATATCAGGTACAATAGAAAACCTAATTGCGAAAGGCACCACACTGTTAAACTTAACAGGACCAAAGAAAATAGCCCCTTTTGTGTACAATATGTACATCTTCTCGAAGTGGAAACGAGATTGCATGCCAATTCGTTCAAGGAACTTCATTTCATACGCATTTTTGCTGACTTTGACTCTGCCAATAGACCAATTTTTCACGTAATTAGCTGCATAATACTCATTTTGTTCCACGTGCTCCAAGCCATGCATTGCACTGTCTTCATCATCTTCGATGTATTGTCGCAAATACCTGCATCTGTGTCCGTGCACCCACTTACCGTACAGGTATAAAATTTGTGTCCCCACTTACCCCACTGTACAAAAATGCGGGGTAAGTGGGAACACCTTAATTGTACATATACTGACAAACATAACACAATACATTCAATTTTTATAAGTACTTTATCGTCTCTTCTTAACTGTACAATGTTTTCCCCAGGTGCTTCTGTGCCCAGCCACAGAAAATCCTGGGGCTATTGCAAAGCACCTAAACGTATTGTAAAAATCAGCTTACCGTTATATTTTTGCAACACATTTTACAAATCTCATTTCTTTAAGCCAAAATAAATTCTGAAGAATTGTAAAAAATATTGAACGTATTGTACAAATTAGCTTATGGCATTGTTATCTTAACAATACCCCAGGATATTATATTTCGTATGTATGTTCCAGTTATATTAAACCCTACAGCAGTACAAAAACACGAAAATGTATATAACTACTAGATTAGGTTTTATTATTTTTGTAACACTTCTTATGATACCTATTTATTGATTCTAGCCATACTAAATTTTACAGTAGTTTTTAAATACCAAAAAGCATTTTAAAAATATTTTGTATTTTTATTTTTACAATACGTGTTACAGAAACCAATTTCGTTATCCCAGACATAATGAATTCTGGAGTGTTACACAGTACCAAAATGTATCACAAAAACCGTTTCTTACAAAAAGTTTTAGAAAAAACTGATATCGTTCCAGGCAGAATAGATCTTGGGTATTAACAAAAATACCAAACATATTGTAAACATTAACTTAAAATATTCTTATTTTTACAATACCCAAGGGTACAATGACCGGTTTTGTTGTTTCACCTCTTCTAAATCCTGAAATAATACAGAAACATCAAAACGTACTGTATAAATTATATTTTACAATGATTGTCAGGTACTACTGAATCTTATGGTATTGCTTAAGTAGGAGAATGCAGTGTAAAAATTAGCTAACGGTTTTGTTAGTGTTACAGGTTTCACAAAAACTACTTAGGTATACGCGTTTCCTCAGCCATACTATATCCTGAAGTATTGCGAAAATTGCAAAAATAATAACAATACTGTATTTGCTTACAAATTCGTTATTTTTAAAATACTTTTCGTACTTTTCCGCAATCAGAATTTAGTATGACTGGAAGAAACAATTGAGTATTGTTATAGTGATCCGACGACTCGTGAAGCCTGGCTTCTACACGAATCATAAAACTGCTTTTCCTCACGTGTGATGCATCGGAAGAATTCGGTACAGTTCGTAGTACTATCTTCCGAATTCACACTTTAGAAAAAATGAAACAACGAAAGTGCACCAACAACGTTGTTAAAGTTAGAGAACATGACAAACGAACCTTAAAAAAAAACAGTACTTGAAGAATTATAACATGAACATTAACAATTATTCGTGTTAAATAGTAACAATAATAATAACAAAATATAAAATAACCACAATAACAATAACGGAAAAAACAGCGGAAATCTGGCAACACTGCACTCTCAGGAGATGTTCTCCGTATAGTGCGAGAAAAGACACAAGCAAAATTTCATGGGTGAGGTTGACATCGAGACAAATCCTCGTGTTCTATTGGACGGTGAAATTGGTCAATCTAGGTCAAGCTTCACGACTCATTGCGATCACTACAATTATATATTAATTCCTATTTTAAATATGCTTCGATTGGATTAATCCGCTCCAGGTCTTAGATATTGAGGCTATAAATTTTGACTTTTTAAGTCCTTACCTGTGTTGTGGTTGTTTTTATTTAACTTTGAAAGCTTGCGACCAGGATAAGGATAAGCATTGGATCGGCATATTGAATTTTGACCAGGGGTTTGAGCTTGAAAAGTTTGTCTCTGGAATTCGTGTCAAACCTGTTAATGATAGAGGAGAAGCAACTCCGATTGGAAATCGCATGGAACATGCTGGACTCCTCAGAAAGTAACCATAACTTTCTGAACCCTGGGTATGAGACGTGGGTATGTAAGGTATGACTCCGAAGAAAAGAGACAATTACTACAACAGAAACATGCATCATGTCCGAGGCCATAAAAGCATTGTGATGTGAAGGTGATGCCAACCGTTTGTTTTGACTCCCGTGAATGGTGAATCACGAGTACCTATTACAAGTAACAACTATTACAAGAAATATTGGCAGGAAGAGGCCTTCGTGATGATATACGACGTAAACGAACGGACTTGTGGTCAACAAAACCTCAGCAGATTCTTACGATAATGACCTCTCCCATGCTTCCACAAGATACTACCAAAAGTTTTTCAAACAATGACAGGGCTGCTGAGGTAAGTATGCACATCTCCAAGACTATTTTAAAGCAGATTTGATATTCCTACTTGTGGAGGGGACTCCCTAGCTATAAACAGTAGGAACCTACCGGCACCTACATTGTCGGCGCCGGAGAGTTAAGGTAAGTTCACAATCCCTCTTGGTGCCAGCAGTACCGCAGTCCTGGTTCTGGAAAATACTGCATCCTACGGTATGACCACAACACAGCAGAGTCCAGCCCATTTCTGGAAACTCTTCTAAACCAATGGAGGCTACAGTCTCTGGTCTGTCTACCTCAGAACAGGGCTGAGGTAGTACCTACTATTTGGGAGTGCCGTGCAGAACGCTCATTTGCAAATAGTATGAATCCCTCATCCTCCTACAAGAATAATTCATCGATAGAGAATATTTATTTGGATTCTCAGTACCGCTTTACTATACAAGGAGAGTAATGCGTTGGCAGAGAATATTTGCTTGGATTCTCTGTACCGCTTTACTATACAAGGAAGAGTAATGCGTTGGCAAAGAATATTTGCTTGGATTCTCTGTACCGACCCACTCCACAAGGAAGAGTAATGCGTTGGCAAAGAATATTTGTTTGGATTCTCTGTACCGACCCACTCCACAAGGAAGAATAATGCGTTGGCAAAGAATATTTGCTTGGATTCTCTGTACCGACCCACTCCACAAGGAAGAGTAATGCGTTGGCAGAGAATATTTGCTTGAATTCTCTGTACCGACCCACTCCACAAGGAAGAGTAATGCGTTGGCAAAGAATATTTGCTTGGATTCTCTGTACCGACCCACTCCACAAGGAAGAGTGTTGCATCGACAGAGAATACTTGCTTGGATTCTCTGTCCTGCCTTGCTCTACAAGGAAGAGTAATGCATCAGGGAATATTTATTTGGATTGTCTATACTACCTTACTCTACAAGAAAAACTAATGCTTCAACATGAAATATTTATTTTGATTCTGTGTACTGTGTTACTCTACAAGGAAGAGTAATGCATCGACAGGGAATCGACAGCAGCGGAAAAAACTTCTAGGCACATGATTCGGCATTGGCAACACCCAGTTCTCATAGCTTCACAACATGAAACGGGACTCACTTGTTTTTATTATTATGTATTAACCACCGACTTACTTTTTGGTCTTATCTAATTGCTCGTCTCTCAAATGAACAGCGTATTTGATTCATAATAGATTCAAAATGTAACATACTCAAGCAATTTATTTGGTCACCTATTCTCTAGGTATCTCCGTATGTTATCATAGAATAATCTACAGTCTTAGGAGTTAATACTTGAGGGCACAGACTTCATCCAAACAATCAGCGCGAGTGTTTTTGGTGTAGATAGTCCAGGTTTGGTTCTTGGTGGAAGCTGAAGAGTTTGGGAAACACTTAGGAGCCATTTGAATTGAAAAGTAGTGATCTTTGACTTGAAAGTCTGCTGTAACATTGATGGAAGATGAATGTTACTCTTCACTGGTATTGATGCCATATAGTGCTATTATCTTGATTTATAAAACTGCCAATGAATCGAAACTTATAGAGTATGCATAGCTCAAAACACCTTCTTGCCCTGACCTAATCATAGTGTGAAAAGAGTTTATTTTATTACATGAATTCCATAATGAGGGACAAATATAAGATGTGATTGAAAATAAGGTGAATAATTTTTTTTAGCAGCAATTGTTGACGCTATAACCCTTTGATGCAATTTGTCCGATTGCCTGATCTCTTGAAACAGGTACCGTCAACTTGAAACACATTTTGACTTGTCAGTCAGCGTCCAGAGCCGCTAGAGTGAGATTGGTTTTACCATGTCTGTGGCGCATCATGGATTCCGAACAACGGTGAACATTAAGTTCTGTTTCAAGTTGTAAAATAGTTCCAAAAACCTCACGAAATTTCAAAATCAGTGTATGGCGACGAAGCGGTAACGTTGGAGACTGTTCACAAGTGGTATTCAAAAGCGGCAAGAAGTCGGTTAAAAACGAGCAAAGTGCAAACAGGGGCACAAATGATTTGGTCAAAAAGGCAAATGACTATTCAAGAGCTTTCCGAAGAACTAAACATCTTGTATGGGTCCGTGAAAGCATTTTAACCGCCGATTAAATGGGAAAATGGCTTCCTTCTCCACCACAAAAACGCGGCGTGCCATACTTTGCTTTTGATTCGTGACTTTTTGGCCGAAAAAAAAAATATTGCTGTCTGTCGACGTTAGCTGTGCTCTCCAGATATAGCACCATATGACTTCTGGCTCTTCCGAAAAATTAAAACCGTTCTTAAAGGAAAACATTTGGATACCATTCCTGATATTTAGAGATCCACGCCAGAGCGGCTGAACGCCCTTCCAAAAGAAGTCTTCCAGAAATGCTTCCAGTTTATTCAACGTTGGGATAAGTGCATTGCTAGCCAAGGACAGTACTTTGAAGAGGATTCCAATTAAGCTAATTACTTTGTTTTTTTAATAAAATTATTCACTGTATTTTTTTAATCACACCTCGTATCAATCAAGTCAACTGAGTCGTTTAGGAACATTGAGTAATCGAAATAACGAGAGAGAATATAATAGAAAACAAGATGAGTTTTAGATAACGCCACTTTTTTATTATTTACTTAGCACATTGGTGTTACAACACTTTCGTGTGTTTTGCTTCCGCTTCCGGTGTTCAATGAACGCTCAATATCTGTTAGCTTGGAAAGAAAATGTATAGTTAAAGCAGGTAAAACTAAACAAGTAAACATTGATCGTAATTTTTCGTTGTATATCTTTCTTCACCTAATGATTTCTTTATATATTTTTTTCTCAAAATGAACGTTTTCCAAAATACTCATCCTACAACATTATTTGTACCCTATGAACGAAATCTCTCTCTCTCTCTGTATATATATATATATATATATATATATATATATATATATATATATATATATATATATATAGAAGATAGATAGATAGATAGATAGATAGATGGATAGATAAATAGATAGATATAGATATATAAAATGAAAGTAACTATGTTTGTTACTTAATAACTTGAACCACACGACCGATCTCGATCAAATTTTCAACATTGATGAGGTTCAGACCTGGGATGGTTTCTATCACTTCACTTTGATGTGCAACTTGGGGGAGGGGAGTCAGGAGATATATATATAAAAATGATCGAAAATTACCTATATTAGCGTCGAATCCATAGTTTTCAGACTCACTCAGATGAACAGTGACACTTCCGATGCAGTTTAAATCCAAATTCAGCCCCATAACTTGGGGGAAGAGGAGATATATAAAAATGTTCGATATCAGAGAGCGCTTTAGTAATATTAGAAAGTGATTGACTAATAGGACATATTACTGATTTTTCTAATTTTTAACAAAGCGAAACGGGTAATTGACAATAGTTTTAATTAAATTCTTAATTATACGTAATTACATCCATTTCTTGATATCCGAATCAGAGCAAGAGAGCAACAATAAAACAAAATAATCTTATTCCCTTAGCAGGAAGATACAAATAACGTAATTATGAGGGGAAAAATCAATTTTTAGTTCTGTTATTGGTTGTATAATGCTTTCCCTGTTGTAGACTTACCACGTAATGATGTACATATTTTCTGACGTAGTATCACGAAAAGCACCTGCGTATGAGAACAGTTTTAGTGATATTGAAACGTGAATTTGTAGTCGATAACATTTATTACACACGTTATTATTTTCCTTATTGTTAGTTTATAAGTATCCTGTGAATAAGGCAACACGCAATGAAGGAGAACAAACACAGAAAGTAACATTTCAAGGCGCATTTTTAGTTCGATCAATAAATAGATTGATCCTATTTTTTTTGGTATATAACTTTGATTGTAGAATTTACTCATATCATTAAACTGCTACGGTTATTAAATTGATATATACAGTGAAAACTGTCTAAGCCGGTAATTCGAAGTTGAAGATGTTTACTTACTCAAGTGGACAACTTACAAAGTTGAGTACTTAGCAATATTTCCTTTCATTTATTTTATTTTCTTATGGAAGACACGAGAAGTTGTACAATCCAATTATAGTGATTATAACAACATCCAGTTGTCAAATAATCAATATTTAAGTGTATACCATGTACAGTCAGCGACAAAAGTTCTTTCGCCTTAATGATGTTAGTTTCGTAAATAACTTCAGAATGGAAGGATAATTTGTGTAAAGTTTTCGGTAAATTCAAAACGAATATAATTTTGTGTACATTCCAGTCATACCACCGTTATTCCCAAAATAAATTTTACCAAGCGAAAAGAAGTTTTGTCTCAGACTGTATGAACAATTCTGTATATTATTACACACACATCTGCTCTAATTGTTTCGTATACTGTTAACATTGACATCCAATTCAGTCCTGGCTTTAATTAAATTGTAAGTTGCAACTACGTTCCTTCCCACATAGCACACTACGTCCCTGGGATGTCCCATTTTGATCCCAATTATCCCATTCGGTTCCCGGGATTATCGGGACAATGAGAAGACATCCCATGGACGTCTTGAAGGATTCCCATGTAGGATGTCCACGGGACGTCCCAGATGGGACAGGAGGTCCGAGGGAAAACCAATAGACATCCCTTCGTGGTCCCGTTGAATATCCTGTATCCCGGAATATTAGCGGACATCTGGAGCTCCTGCGGAAATCCTGTGGATGTCCCGGAAGCACATTCGGATATCCCGGGATGTCCCGTCGTGCGTTGCGGGCTCAGTCTCGGAAATCCCATGGACATACTTGTGCTATGTGGGTTACTTTCGACTTTCTTATAACGTTCGTGCGATGGTGACTCAGTGGTAAAGTCCTTACCTCTAGTGCGTGGATCTTTGGTTCGATCCCGGCTAAGTAAGTTTGTGGTGGACAACATCGTGTCCTTGCGTTTTCTGGAGAGTACTCCCGTTTCCTTCCACATTCGCATTCCACCAATTCTTCCATGATCATGATTCACTTGCCTTAAACACCTGGCTTCCTTAACTTAAAGGGCATAACCGTTGGACGTTAAGTTTAAAAGATTTAAGTTCATTTCAATATAACATTTCGTGCAGCGTCTATCACAATGAAATAAAGTGAATATTTTTCGGATTAATTTATATTTGTTCGAATATGAATTTTTTTATATAGCTCAACGGTTGAGCGTTCACCTCTGGTGCATGGGGTCCTTGGTTCGATCCCAGCTCGTGCCAAGTGAGTTTTGTGGTGGACAAACACCGTGTGCGTGAGTTTTCTCAGGATTCTCCCGTTTCCTCCTACTTTCTTCATCCCACCATTTCATTCATTTCTTATCATCACCGTCTCCTTTAGCCTAGCCGGCATAATCGTGGGACGTAAAACAAAGATTTCATTTCATTTCATTTTCTTTACATATAATAAATTGCCTTCGCTTCCTCAATTACGATTCAAATATCCAATTAACTGTACGGACAAATTAAATAGACGAGATTCCTGTGTTGATCTTTGTGATTTATTCTATCAAATGCTTTCGCAAAATCTATATAAATGTGACATCGAGTTGATCACCTTATCTCATGTTTGCTATACACGATTACTTGACCATGCTCAAAAGAGATGTTCGCACCAACCACTTTCTGAAGTCCACTGTATTCTTATCTATATGGCCTCTCCAAAACTGTGTCCGATTTTTTAAAAACAAGACTGTATCTCTATGATTCTACATTGTGTTACCACACTAAGAAGGTAGCCAGGTTAGAGAGGGATGAACAATTCTTTTGCACAACTCAAGATTTCTTTTACTTCATCAAACACAAAAGGTAAGATTTCTTTTACATATTGATTTCAAGGTTTTTGATACATTTTTAAAACTATTGATATTGAATAATTCACGTCTTGAAAATCTATTGAGAACCCATAGTTGTTACTAAGAACTGTTTCTGTTTAAATATGAGTGGAAAAAAAACCTTGAAAAATCTATTGTATTTGATAGCCGTATTGATTGCAGGAAACTTCTGACTGGATATTTTAGATCGTTGACCATTCACTCGCACGAAACTATCGAATTGGTTTCTTTTAATAGCTTCTGTTTTTCATAAAGAAAAAAAAAAAAAAGAGGCGATGATGATTTGTTAAGGGAACCCTTTTCTAGTGGCTCAATAATTATTTTAAGGAAATCATAAGAGGAAAATTTAACAGCTGAAGTAGAATTTACTTGCAATTCGTGTGGATCTCTTAGTGTATTTTTAGCTTTGCATTAAGGAAATTTTATTTTCACGTAATAAGCAGGAAGCACATTTTTCCTTTTGAATGTCTAATTTGATCCATTACTCAATTATTCAATACATAAAATTTGATGAAATCTTTATATTATTCATTTCACACAACTGCAATACAAGTTTAGAATGTTTGTAGTAATTAGCATAACATAGTAGGGTATACAGAAAGGAAAAAAAGGTATGTGGCGTACGTAAAAATGTAGGATACATGCGTAAATCCTGTATTTTTGGATTTAACATTCGACTATAGAAAACATACTGCAGCAAACTTTTAACTGAAAACGTATACTTTATAATACTTTCCCTTTAAGTGTTCTATCTATACATACTTTCCGTATGAAACAAATAAATGTATATAGGCAGTCCGGATGTCAGATACAGATGGACGTATATAACATACAGTTGACGTAAGTTATATACGTATACGTACGTAATATAGTGAAGATTGTTAGATGTCAGACATCCTGCAGCGGTATGACGTAACATCTAAGCGGAGAAAAGACGGTACTATGTAGCATATGAATCAAGTATTCTCTGCACAGATTTCCGTAGTAAACATATGGATTCCATATATTAATACAATATACCGCTGTCCGAACAAGGGATTCTTCTCAGTATCTATTTATCTATCTATCTATCTATCTATCTATCTATCTATCTATCTATATATATATATATATATATATATATATATATATATATATATATATACAGGGGCGGATTTAAGGGGGTTGCAAAGGTGCACGTGCACTCCCCTTTGTTGTAAATATACACTACCTAAAGTGAGAAGGTAGCAGAGAGTTTTGCAAAATCAATAGTTTAAGTCAATTTTCTGAACGTTGAAGGAAAGGAATTCATTGAGAGCAGACACTTAGCATTTCCAAAGGAATTTCTCATTCACATCACAGATGCCTAAAGGCATTTTAAAAGCTCAAATTTAATTCAAATGTACTGGTAATTATTGGTGTACCCCCTCAGAGAATCCTGGATCCGGCTGTATATATATTTTCATTGGACAATGCTTAAAACATTCCCAAGATGATAAGGAATTTAGGAGAGGTTAATATCTTTGATACTTTTAGATATGTGTGTTAAGTGCTATTTTGGGTATTAGTGCATTTTTGTTCAATTGCTGCGTAAGGTCGTTTCGATCGGATTTCCTATATGAATCGTTTCATACCAGAATAGTCAGAAATGTTTATACATTTTCCAATTCTTAAGAAACCTACAGAAGAAGGTTCACTTTCGGTAAAACTTCAGAGTCGGAGTTTAGCGATATTCAGATATTTGTGGAATATAAGGTATGTTTTCAAAATAACGTCTTTTGGTCAAGTGTTTTCTGTAGATAGAGGTAACTTTGGTTCTAACGAAGGTGGAGTAATTTTAAAAAGAGAGAAAAGGAAAGAAAAAAGTACTGGAAGGGTAGTTAGAAAGAAGATATGATTTATTCAAATTTTTACAACTTTGTGTATAATATTCTAAGCTAAACGTGAACACTCACAAATTTTCCTGTTTGAATCGGTCAAAAACTTTGAATTTGGAGCTTCATAATATTTAATGAAAATAATTGCGAGTTGACTCTCAGACAGGTGGAAGATCAGACAGAACCTCTGAAATTGACATACAGCCCCAACTTTACGTCCCATAGTTTTGCCGTATAGGCTAAAGGAGAGAGTGATTATGAGAAATAAATAAAATGGTGGAATTAAGAAAGTGGGAGGAAACGGGAAACCCCGAGGAAATCCACGCACACGGTGTTTGTCCATCACAAAGTCCACTTAACTCGAACTGTATCAAACCAGGGACCCCAGACACCAGAGGTGAGCGCTTCACCACGGAGCCACCGCGGCCCCTCCCTTTCCTGGAGAAAAGCCAAACGATCTACTTTGTCCTGCAAACTGTGTTTGGAACAGATACTCAACACTTGGTTTGAGACGTGTTTTACTACGTGTAAGAGAGCTGACAGAGTTGTACACCACCCCTCGCACCATCAGTACGAGACCATCCTCTAGTAATTTCATTCTTTATTTAAGATCTATTATTTTTCGACACAGTTCAATGCGACACTATTTATAGGGAATTGTGCGTTTTACTAAAACAGGAACATGCAGAAAACTACAGATCTTTAGTTTGTGTAGTTTTATTGAAAAAAATTAAAGTGACAACTAATAGTAATAGTCTATTAATGTGGAGAGGCAAAATGAAAAAAGTTTACTTTTACTATTGCCGCTTTTTAAATAAAAAAAGTTTACTTTTTGAAATTTACTTAGGTATCTTGTATTGGAACATATCTTGTAACAGATCTGAAAGAGAAGATATGTGTCAAGATAATTTCAACTCTCATCAAGAGTATGAATATCTCCTTTATGTAAGTAAAAAGCGCAACCGTAAGTTAAGTCTAGCTGAAAGAGTAACTCCAGTGACTCCCTACTTTCTTTATCGGTGAGTACCAGGGTTGATATGGATATGTAGAGAACCGATAGGCTCTGTAAGTCACGAATAAGTTGGTCTCGATGTCACAAAGTGAGGTATGTTCGAACAGGAGTCCAAAATCGATCGACGGTCCCAACAGTGTTGTGGTCACTTCTCTTGTCAACGTGCATCACTGGAGAGCCTTCCAGTGGAGATCTTTGGGTCTATCTTCATCTCGTGACTGCTGCGTAATTCTATACCGCACACTAACCATGAAAGCACAGAGATCCAGCAGGATCCTAACAAGAAATGACGAGAACCGGACCAGAAGCACCGATTGTTTAGTTGTGGGGGACGCGTATCTCCGGTAACTGACGGCCCACCGGGAAATCGAACGTGGTATTACACGACCGAAAGCGTTTGCGACTACACTATGCGGGGTTACTACACAATTTGTTCAAGCAGAATAAAAGGGTATTAAGTACTATTACCAACGAAGGATACACCTTTTAACGTAATCAAATTCGTTCTCCTCCATTTTGATCTATGGATTGATAAACAATATCTCATATTTGCACTATACTATAACAAATTAAGAACTAAAATTTTACCGTTAATTATAATTTTAGGCTATATCTCAATATTATTGATCAAGTGCTATACCTAGGTATATGAAGCATTGGACTTTATGGTTCAGAGACTTGGACATTACGGAAGTTAGAGAAAAAATATTTAAAGAACTTCGAAATGTGGTGTTGCACTGAGAAAAAAATGTAGGTGGCCTACTTAAAAAGGTAGGTTACATGCGTAATTCCTGTAGTTTTTGGACAACGTACAACAGACGTATAACTGAAAACGCATGTTTTATAATACTTTCCGTATAAGTGTCCCATCTATACGTACTTTCCGTATGAAACAATATAGGCGGTCAGGATCTCACATACAAATGGACGTATATAACATGTAGCTGACGAATGTAACATAAGTATATGCATGTGATATACGGAAAACTGTTAGATGTCAGACCTCCTGCAACATGATGTAACATCTAAGGGCAGTGCATATGTAGCGCATGGATAACGTATGCTCCATACTGATTTCTGTAGTAAGCAAGAGGAATCTGCAGAAGGATTTTTCTCAGTGTGGAGGAAAATGGAGAAGATAAAATTGACAGAGAGAATAACAAAGGAAGATGTTTTAAAACCGATGAGAAAGAAGAGGACGCTTTCGTGGGAAGGCCAATTGGATTGAACATATCTTGCGAAGAAATTGTCCTCTTCATACCGCTGTAGAAGAAAAGATGGAAGGAAAGCGAGGAATAGGAAGAAGAAGAACAGAAGTGATCGATGATTTGAAAAAAAATAGAAGAAAATATTAGGAGTTAAAACAGGAAGCTGAAGATCGAGAAACGTGGAAGAATTATTTTCAGGCCCAAACCTACAATAATAATAATAATAATAATAATAATAATAATAATAATAATAATAATAATAATAATAATAATAATAATAATAATAATAATAATAATAATCTCATTAACCGTACTGCCGTCTTACTAATGCCGCCGCAATTGACAGTGGTATGACTTAATATCAGTTTCATATTGATACTCCGTACAACACCAAGTTTAGACTTTTTAAAAAAACAGTTTTTTCCGATTTTCTCTAAACCTACGCATTAGGATTTATACACACTCATATTGTTTTGTTGACTTATTGATTCGGATAGGTATTATTATCTTTGGACTTCTTTTTCGTTACCTTAATAATAATAATATAAAATTTCCTGATAGTTACGAAGTTTGTTAGGTTGTAAAAATTTAAGTTAGTTTGATTGATTTGAAATTTATCGTTCCCTTCAGTACCAAGGCTATATAAAAAGTGGAGCTACAGTTTAGCGTCAAATATTTATAATATAACCTCCCGTCTGGAATGGAACTCAGGTCTCTCGCGCCGAAAGCCATATAACCTCGAGAGAGTTAATTGATGTTGTAATGCAAAATTTATGATCAAAAAATACAATGAATGATTTTTTTTAGCAGCAACTGTTGACGCTACAACCATTTAATGTAATTTGTCCGATAGCCTGATCCGTTAAGACAAGCAGCGTCAAGTTGGAACATGTTCTGACTTGTCAGTCAGCGTCCAGACCAGCTAGTGTGAGGTTGTGTTTACCCTGTCTGTCGCGCATCAACAACGCGTGAACATTAAGTTATTTCAAGTTTAAAAAAAAGTGACAAAGAAACTTAAGAAATGTTTAAATTGGTGTATGGCGATAATGCTGTAACTCTGAAGACTATTTGCAAGTGGTATGAGCGATTTACAAGTGGAAATGAGTCGGTAGAAGAGGAGCAACGTTCGGGACGTTCATTAACCTAAAAAAAAAATAAAAAATAAAAAAAATAAAAAAACAGAAGAAAACGTGCAAAAAAGTGGCAAAAATTAATCGTTCAAATAGGCGAATAAAGTACTCGAGAGTTTTCCAAAGAACTAAACATCTTATACGGGTCCTTACAAAGCCATTTTAATCACAAATTTGGAAATGAGAAGAGTGAGTGCGAAATTCGTTTCCCAACTTTTTTGACGACTGACGAATAGGAATTTTTGGCCGAAAAAAGTTCCTGCCTGTCCACATCCACCGTACTCTCCACATTTATATAGCATGAGGGATTTCTGGCTTTTCCGAAAAATTAAAACCGTCCTTAAAGAAATATTCCTGACATTGAGAAGGCCACGAGAGAGCAGCTGAACGTCCTTCCAAACGAAGCCTTCCAGAAATGCTTCAAGTCATGAATTCAACGTTGGGATAAGTGTATTGCTAGACAATGATAGTAATTTGATGGAGATTAAATCAAATTCATTGTAAGCTTATTACTTTTTTTCTAATAAAAGTATTTACCGTATTTTTTGATCACACCTTGCACATCAATAAGTGTTACTATACGAATGCATCAAGAAAGTTGATACTTCCACAATTTCTTCAATTGTAATTAAGCTTATTTATAATTTTTGTATTTACTTTTTTAAAAAATGCACTTGGAAACTGAATATAAATTTGAAATGCGTTAATGGTGTTTGTCATACTCTGAATACCTCGTGTGTACGGTAACTGACAGAAGAAGAACTGTCGTCGAATTGACAGCTTGCTTGATGGAGCTTTATAGGACACAGTAAGAAAAATCGATGTTTCTTTTATTTTGTCTGGGTTTTATTCGATATTGGAATTCTGCTTCCTTTGTTTTCTTTCTAGAACACAATACGACAGACTAGCCAGTTGCACGGTGATGTTGCTGTGTATAGTAATCTTTTTGTTAAATTTTACGTGTACTTATTAATAGCAAAAAAATGTAAACTTGTTGGTTTTCTGATTTTAAGCACAACTCACATCATAAATTAAAAGTTTTCTTCTTTTTTCTATTGGCTGCAGGTTATAGAGTGGAATCTGTCTTAAGGTTGATGCTTTTCTGTTTTCGTTATTTTTCTTTAGTTTCATCAGGATTTTGCTGAGCTTACGTCTCTGAGTATATCACAATATCTGACTTAGGGGTGTACCCACGGGGGGGTCTACTGGGTCCGGACCTCCCAAAAATTTCCTAAACTCAACATAGATTTTTACACTCTCTCAATAAAAGTATACTTGTTTAACAGGGAAATGATTGATGTAAAATAAAAATTTGATCTTACACTTCATCTGTATTGTTTCTCTTATAAAAACAATCTAATTCTACCACTTTTTCCCCTGAAAATATAGTTGGAAGTATTTTACAATTACTTGTCTTTTCGGGTGCAGAATAACACCCATTCAATACTACATAGAAATAGTGGCTTCTTTGGCTTGTAGAATTGGACCCCTCCCAATAAAAATTTCTGGTTGCACACCTGATCTGACTGACTTCCACAAAATTGATTCTTTTCATAGTCAAGTTTCCAGTGCAAAATGCCCACTGTAACGGAAACTGTGAATGATAATTTCTAAAGGAGCTGTCATATGATAGATTAAAGTATGACATGTGAAACTGAATATTGCGAGACCCATTTAATTAATTGTGTATCAATACAGTATGATAATAAAGTGAAATGAAATGTGTAGTTTCAGTTTATTCTTTTTTTGTAATTATTTTTTTTAAAATATCGTTCGGTTTTTGACATGAACATCGTGTGTTAGTACATGAAGGCATAGTGTACAGTCATAGTCAAATGAAACATGAATATAAATGTAAACCACTGCAGTAAAATCCTCCAAAAATTAATTGTGGCACGTCATTTAAGAGGAATGAAATATTTCAAAACAATTTCTCACAACTGGCTTTAGTAATTATGACATATCTGAAGAAATGTTTGAACGTTTGGTGTGTTTCCTTTATGTACTTGTAAGTATCATACTTTGCATAGCATTGTCTTTTTGCGTTTAGTTGGCTGCCGCGCACTCTGACAAGAAAGTGCAGAAATGTCTCAGCCTTCACATCAAATTCATTACCAACAAGGACAATCCACCTAATATTGCTCATACCAGAAGAATTGAAGGGTTCTGGTTAGTTTGTTGGACTAGGTACTCTCTTCTGAAGACAGAAGGCAATGTTTTCGAAGGCTGAAGGTTTTATGAAAGGGTCGCTCCTGAAATTAGACAATGTATATCGAAGAAAACCAAAAGAAACCTTCGGTTGCTTGAATAAAATGAAATGAAATCTTCGGAGTTTTACGTCTCACGATTATGCCGGTTAGGCTAAAGGAGACGGTGATTATGAGAAATGAATGAAATAGTGGAATGAAGAAAGTGGGAAGAAACGGGAGAACCCCGAGAAAACCCATGAGCACGGTGTTTGTCCACACAAAGTTCACTTGGCGGGAGCAGGGTTTGAACCCGGGACCCATGCACCAGAGATGGACGCTCTACCAGTGAGCCACCGCGGCCCTCTGGTTACTTGAATATAGAGATGTTAGTAGATCTATGATCTTGTTTCTAATAACCAATAGTATGATACTTTGCTACTCTATTTTTCACTTTTCATTTATATCCTGCACTCTGTTACTGAATAACGAATTACATTTGTCTTTATTTCCTGTTTATCTTTTAGTTGAACATCTTAGTAGGTATAGACTTGTTCACCATACATTGCAATAGCTGAATGCTTTCAATTTCATAATGTCGTCAACAGTCAATGACCAGGATACTTTCTTCTGATTCGTACTAGTAGTGCTACGTGATTGGTACAGAGTTGCCAACCTCAGGAAACAAAATTATCGATTTTCGTCTTTGAAATTATCGTATATTACAAAAAAGTATCGTATATTCGTTATATACGTGATAATTTTAGAAACAAGTATAATGTTACTAATAATTAGTGATAATATATATTTAAAAAAACATCTAATAAACTCCGGTTTCGAACTCCAAATCGGCGTCACTGTCGCCATCACTTTTTAAGATGCTTATTAACACTACTCTGAACAATAACAATATTTCCATCCACTCATCAACGTAATTAAATTTAAAGAATGGATACAGAGTTTGCTAGTTACCAATTCTCAAATAGTTATTGATTTATTTTAGCGGGATTTATTGATTTATTTTAAAAACCTCTAATGTGTGTGTGTGTGTGTGTTTTAAAATTATTTAATGAATATCTATAATTTATTTGTGCATTCAAAAACTGCAAAATGTGCGTTCTAAAATTATCAAATATTCACCTATTATCACAAGAATGTTATCGTATATAGGTTTAAATTATTAAGGCTAGAATTATCGTATATCACGACAAATTATCGTATGATTGGCAAGCCTGAATTGGTGGCAGGTTCTTACGCCAACCTGACTTTAGATGTGGCAACAGCTAATTGCTGTCAATGGCGTGTCATCAGCATAAAAATTATCTCAGTGATGTCGTATTCTTCTTAGTAATCCTGTTGAGCGATTGGTGGCTCTTTTTATTTATAGGTATACTTATAGGTATACTTACACGTAATCGGAAATCTAAAAGGTATAAAGATATGTTGTTGTTATTCTTCGTTCATAGATTCGCCGAAGACAAATATAAATAGGTTTCACTGTATTTTGTTCAAGATTTCTGTTCAGAAACCCAAATTAGAAACTGGCATAATTTCTAAGTAGTTGGAAGATTCAAGAAGAGTTTTACATACATTTATATTTGCTTTTGAAGTTGGAGAAAATAGAGTAACAGGTTAACTGTGTATTGGTTTTCAGTGTCTGTTATTACCCTTTCCTTCTCATTTGTATGTGTATTGTGCTGTCACATAAATTTCGTTATGTACACATGCTGGGATAATAAAACACGCCAAATAGCAGACGTTAAAGTGTTATTTTTTGTTTCCGTAAAAAGAAAAATGCAGGTAATGTAAAAATGTTTCCAATGATTTTTATGTGTGTTTATCTTGCTTTGTGTTTCAACATAAGATAAATAGTCAATTATATAGTGGAAATTTTCCGCAATGAAATAACTTTATTTTCTAGTTGAAAATTTCCATTTTGGCTACCATCTCATGAATTAGACACCAACCTCTCACGTATAATATTCTCTGTATGCATACAAATCCTGATGACTGGCCGAGCAAATCCCAGATCAAATGTCTTAACCTTTAAACGCTCATTGACGTAACTGCTGGGTCAAGGCTTTAAATCTAAATAGCTGAGCCCCTAATTAAGTTAGGAGAATAATTTTAGTATCATGAAGATTTCCCCCCAATATGCATTTTACGGTTAAGGGGGAGGGGAAATTCCTGTTTTTTAATATATTTTTTTTGCATCAGGAGTTTAAGTGGGCCATTCTCCCCCTAGGGGGCACACTCATAAAAGTTGGTATGTGAAGCAATGAAGTAGTCCACTACGTCGTAATACCTGTATGTGTACTTCTTACTTATATGGGGGAGGAAGGGGTAAAGTTTTTGATTCTTAGGTTTTTCACGTAAATTACATATATTTTCAGGACGGTTCCATATAAGACAATAGAATATTTCTTTTCACTGTACATAATGTGTACAGCAAAAATGATGTGCATATAACGTGATACTCTGGTAGGGGGCGGGGCGAATGTCAAATATAATGAATTTTTCTTCTACGCATAACATTTTTTTGAGAATATTTCCTGCATAAAACAAATTCATTACGCTTTCCGTTTTAGTAAAACACAAACATTCTATTTTCTTTGACACACACGTACACACGCAATAATTTCTTATAGAAAGAAAAGAATAGCTAACATCATTTTTATCCCTACATTTTTGTCTACAAGCTAAGTTAAAAAATAGAATGCCAGCGACGGCGTCATTGTTTACTGGAGTTCAAGTGGTTATTGAAAAATGGAAAAGATAAAAGAGCTTTTGTTGCCGAGGGTGAAGTACGAATGACAAAGCATAAGTACAGATAATTAGGACGGTCATCAGGACCGCCAACGTGAAGGTATAGGAATTTCATTCTGAATTTTTATCTCGCTTTGTAATCCAGCAAGAACGTAATTTTGTCAGTGTAGTGTGACTGCAAGGATTGCCAAGGCCATCCCCCAAATTCTATTTTTTTCATATTTTAGGACTTTTTGTTTCTTCTGCTTCGAACAGGGCGGGAATTGCCTAAAAGGTTACCTCATCATGATTCTGTGATAATTAGGGGAGTCACCAAGGCCTCCAACGGAGAGACTACGATTTCGTTCAAATCCCTGACGGGCGGAGAAAGGTTAAGCTAGGCTCTTGAAATTTGAACGATACATATGATTTGTGACATATGGTACCACTAAGCAAAAGTTTTTGGACATTTGAGTAGAAGAAGGGATAATAGTTTAAATTATTTTGATATCATATATAGGAGAATATTAAAAAGTTGTAGATACAGTTGTAATGGAACTAAAAGTCAGAAGAAGTAGGAAGAGAGAAAACATGAAAGAAACATGAGAAGATATTCATAAGACTGTCTCTAGACAGACCTGTAATACAATTTACAATAGTACTTCGATATTATAATTTGTGTATATGTATGTGTGTTAATGTGATTGTATGTATTGTATTTGAAAACTTAATAATATTGGGCACAGTGGCTCAGTGCTAAAGCTCTTACTTCTGGTGCGTGATGCCCCTGGTTCGACTCCCAGCCGAGTAAGAGGAGGGCAACATCGTGTCGTGAGTTTTCTCGAGGTATTTCCATTTCCGCCCCCATTTTTATTCCACCAACCCTTCCATCACCATTCACTTGGCTTAATCATGCGTCTCCCTTAGTCTAAAGGGCATAACCCCCGTGGAGCGTTAAACTAAAAGATTTCATTTCATTTCATTTTTCATGAAACGTGTGTTTCAGCGGTTTCTAATACTTGATTTATTAGGGAATAAAAGGATTTGTCTAATTTATTAGAATGCCCGTACGAGATGTTTGAATTTCATACGATATTTCGAGTTTAGACGAATTCTTGTACTCGAAGCTGAAGGGAATAGGTAAAAGTTCGAGTTATCGAGGTTTTTGAGTAATCGAGATTCGAGTTATCAAGATGGCCAGAACAAAAATTCGAGATATTGAGGTTTCGCATGAAAAGTGAGTATATAATCTCTATATCTCGACGTTTTATTCATTTAACCTGTATAACTCGAAGTTCTGAAAGTTCTGTAAGTAAAAATTAAATACTAGACATAAGTAAGAAATTATAATACACAATAGCAGCAAAGACAGGACTAACAACAGTGACAATTATGTAAAAGCATAGAGATATAGGTTCAAGTTATCGATAGAAATTATCGCATCAAGTTATCGCATCAAGTTATCGCATCGCATCAAGTTATCGCATCAAGAGAAATTCGACTTATAGAGATAAATTTTGACTTGTAGACGTTTGCACATACGAAATTTCGAGTTACAGAATCTTTTGAATATGATTAAGAAATCCTTAAAATTCGACTCATCGACGTATTTTTTTAAAAAATCGACTTAAAGGAGTTATTTTAACATTGAGTGTAATGGAAAGTTGAAGAGAATGTGAAAATTGGAGTTATCGAGGTCCAACTGTATACAAGACGCACAAGAAGAAGCGAAAAACATTACCCTCAGCAAGTACGTACGCAGGGGCTGGGTTCTAACGATTCGGACTCCTTTCCCCAAGAAATTTCAACTTTGTTGTAAATTTAGTCTAAATTTTAGGGGTAATTTTAGAAATCTAATATAAGTCATTTCATTTATTTTAATCCACTGGTTTAGAATGAAGACATAATAATAGATAAATTCCTCGTCGTTTCCAGATGAAATATACTATTCAAAATTTGTGTAAATGAGTAAGATATTCGAAATCCGTATATTAAAACGCTACTATACCGGGCACACAAAAAATCATGTGGAGTTAGGTCCGGAGAGCGTGGAGGCCATGATAGGAATTGCTGATCATTATCCCCACCATGACGGTTTCTTCAGTAAGTGTAGGCCGACCACTTGATTTCCTCTTACAGAGGCATCCTGAATGTATAAACTGTGCATATCATCAGCGAATGGAGTTAGCAGTTGGTGAATCTTTGTTGAACTACGTTTGAAAGTGTTGTGACACACTGATGTGAATGAAATTCGAGTGCAATATAATCTTTCTCTGTGTTTGTCGCCATCTTGAATAAATAGTCACTGCTGCGCTCTCGTGGCAGAAATCAGACCGAACCTGCAACACACAAACACAATTTTTTGAGTTTTTTTTATATATGTTTGCAAAGTTTTGCGAAAATGTGTCAAATAACAAAGCTACAGCGAATTTAAAAAATCGGGTCAATCGCTTGTCATAACTCTACTTGAAGAGGAAAAGATATATTACATCATATCAGTATTATTAAGATTCGATGCATCAGCAAGGAAAACATTAATTGATTTCATCTTAAATTTATACTCATGATCGTTCATTATGCTCATCCATGAATAGAAATCTGCTGCCAATAATTATAATTCATTCAACTAAAACTTGACTGTATGGCTGTATGACACTTTTAACTAGGGATCGATTCCAGTATTTCTTGATTCCGATTCCGATTCCAATTCTGAAATTTTACTCACGATTCTCGATTCCGGACTCGATACCGATTCTGGGTAAAACAAGTAATAAAAACACTATTAGCCTATTGCAAAAGAATAAAAACTCTTTCAAAATTATGGAAAATTGAAATTGAAATGATCAAAACCTGCAAATATGCAATTAGAATGAAAAGACAAGTACCGGTATTATGTCTTGAAAAATCTTAAAAACTATTTGAAAAATCTTAACAATCTTAAAAACATTGTTTTATTTGCATTGTATTTCAAATTTCTTTTAAGAGAAGCAAACATTTGAACTCTCTCTACGATCTAAATAACCAATTATGAATATTTGTCGTCCAAATAAAACAATGCTGACCGTTCGATTTAGGTTAAGTGGTTTGAACCGATTCGCCGTCGGTGATTTTTGTCGTCTGTCCGAAATAATTTACGTAGCTTTTCATTGCAGAAGGTAGTCATTTATGGTTTGTTTATACTTTAAACAGATCATTTGCACATTTCTTAGTGCTTTCGTAACAAACCATCATAAAAATACATGATTTTGAGAGTTTTTACTTTTTCGTCGGAATCGAACGGAATCGGCATCGAACCCGGTAGCACAAAGAATCGAGAATCGACGATTCCTCGATACCGCCGGTATCGAAGGTATCGAAGAATCGAGAATCGGAATCGCCCATTCCTACTTTTAAACGCTTTGTTTCTTTAATAACCTGGAAAGCCATTACTTTTTCTGTACGGACAATTATCCGGCCCCGTGCTCCTATACAACCAACAATTTCATCATGAATTTTGGGTTGCATAACGGACAAGGCGTTTTATTTTCTAATGTAAGATCCGTGCAAAGTTAGTTCTTGATCCCGTAGTTTAGATCTAAATAGCCAATTCGTGGCGTCAGACTACGCCCTTTACGATCAGAACAGCTACACAGAGAAACAATAAGAGCAAAGGTAGGGAGAGGACAATTTACAAAAAGGTTGTAAAGAGTTACTGGCAGCGTATGAGAAGTCATGTTTGTACGAATTGTGTGCCGTAATGAAATGAAATCTTTCAGTGTTTTGTCGCACGGTTATTCCGTGTAGCTTAAAGGAAACGGTCATGATGAGAAATGAATGAAATAGTGCAATGACGAAAGTTGAAGAAAAGGGGAAAACCCGGAGAAAACCTACGCATAGGCGTTTGTCCATCACAAAGCCCACTTGGCGAAAATAGGATAAAACCAGAGACTCCAGGGAATAGAGGTGAACAGTCTACCACTGAGCCAATGCGGCTCCTTCGTGTGCCTGCGAAGTCTTGTTTGCCTGATACTATTGAGTTTGCTAATCCTTTAGTTTCTCAGTTCCTTCGTATGGTTTAAAAATATGGGAAATCCAAATTAAGACGTCCCAAAATCCCTTGCTGTAAGCTACAGAAAATTAATTAAGTGAATTGTGGCGAAAAGAACCAGAATAAAAAATCCAGAAAAGAAAATTTCGTCTATGTAATGTATCCTGTGTTAAATCGATCCAATTATAATCATTACAGTAATTATAATATTTCCAGAAGATTAAACTTCATTAGTATTATCATCTCATCTTTCCATGGCTTATTTAAAGGTAATTTTTCAAGAGATTTTGATTTACGCACGTTTTTCATCTTTCCGTAACATATTATTACAGTATTTCCACTTTCTTTCTCTACTTAAGGACACTGTTGCCTTTAATTGAATATCACACAGTCGTTACAACTCAAGACCCCTTATCACTTCACATTCCGTTATCAGCTGCGGAGTTCTTGTTGTGGTGAGACCAGAATTGTCAACCTCCAGATAACAAAATTATTGATTTTCGTTTTTTTAAATTATCTACGTTACAAAAATTATCGTATATTCGTTGTGCACGTGATAATGTAAAAACAAGTATAATATTAGAAATAATATATAATACCTTTATGTAGTAACCCCCAGTTTCAAATTTCAAATTGGGGTCACTGACCTCACAACTTTTTTTAAATCCTTATTAATACTACTTTGAACAATAACAATATTTCCACGCCCTCTCTAAACCTAAATTTAAAGAATAGATGCAGGGTTGCCATTTGCCAATTCTCGAATAGTTATTTTTGTGGTAATAACTGTTAAAAACCTCAGTGTGTGTGTTTCAGGCCCGTAGCCAGCTCAAAAATGTAGGGGGGACGGCTGAAGTTAGGGGGCCCGATCCAACCATATTATAGTTCATTTGCAAGCCCACCGTAAAATTTTTAGAGGTGCCAGCAAAAATTTAGGGGGGCCCGGCACCCCTATAACTCCCTGGATACGGGCCTGGTGTGTTTTGTAATTATTTAGTGCATATCTAGAATTTATTTGCACATTCAAAACTTACTAAAAGTGTGCGTTCTAAAATGATCGCATATTCACGTATTATCGCAAGGACATTATCATATATAGCATTAAGATATAAATTATCGTATATCACGTTAAATTGTCGTATAGTCGGCAAGCCTGGCTGAGACAACCCTGTGATGAGAGAACAGCGTTTTCCACTATTTTTATCCAATCTATGTATATTTCGTTCAGTCTTGAATCCTTGCATTCCAGCTCTACTTTGTTTATAACTCTTACCACATCCTGTTTATGAAAATGTCAACTAACGTGACGTAAACATTTAATGAGTTGAATTTTTCGCCTTTAAATATTGGGTCACTGTACAATTGTAGAATTTTCATGCGTACTCATTGTCTCTAATACAGAATTCATTGAAAGAGCGCCGTCGCGTAAGTGGAGCAGTTAGCACGGAAGTTACACGTATTATGTACTGAATCAATGGTCTTTGTCCGTTGTAATGAGTCATGAGAAAATAGGACAACACACACACTGTGCGCGTTAATGACTATTTTTATTATCCTTACTCAATAGACAACCTGCAGCACATAAAATAGAAAACATTCTTTGCATGGAAAGTAAAAAGATTCACTACTCTTTACAAAATGACACGCCTGGAAGTTACTAGTTACCACCAGGGATGCTCCCGTTTGGTTCAGAGAGAAAATATAAAGGATATTTTATTGTGACAAAAATGAATCTTTTCTTTTTTATCTTATATGAAATTACTTTTTGATAAAAAAATATATATAAGGACAGGAAACTGGAGCAACAATGGTCATTGACATATTTTATTGTTTTTTTCATACGTTATTTTGTTAGAAAACAAATACATGGAAGTTAGTCAGGATCGTAATATTGCGAGTCATGGATGCGTTAAAATATCAAATAATACCTTCCACAGAGTGAATACTTTCAAATATTTAGGTTCAATATTAACAGACCAAAACTATATTCACGAAAAAATTAAATGCCGATTAAAACCAGGAAATTCGTGTTACTGTTCAGTTCAAAATCTTTTTTTTTTATCGTGAATTCTGTCGAGGAATTTAAAAATTAAAATATATACAGAGATTGCGTCCGCTCTGTGGTGACTAAATTACACACTTTGTACAGCACCACCAAGCGAGAAGAAACTGAAGCTGCCAGTCTATGGGCAAATTGGACCATCGACTGTGCGTGACAGGTGTGGTAAATACATATCGGGTCAAATGCCGCCAAAAGTAAGTGCTTATTGGGAGGACTACATAACTGCTCTTTCAGACCTGAACTACAGTTACAGTACAATTATCAAACTGTGCAACGAACGTAGATTCACTGTATCCAAAAATGGTATATCACGAGTGTTGCAAGGGAGCGAGTAAGGCGAAGCGTGAGATGATTCATGTGGAGCAGAAACAGTCCAACCCCCGACCTGCCACTAGCTGCACTCGAGATGGAATTCGGGAAGTCGGGGCTCTGATTACCAGGGAGAATCCATCCACACAGAGTAGTATCACGAACCGGCTACAAACATCACTGAAGACAGTGCACGCCATCATTCACCGCGATTTGAGGTAGGTAAAGTAACGGAATGGGCGTGTTCAAAAGCTCTTGCCAAAATTCATTCAAGAACGTCGCATCAACTATCGAAAGCTGCATGAGTGGAACCTGGCCGGTGAAAAGTGGAAGTTTGTTGTAACACTGGAATAGGCATATGTTTATCTGGATGACTGTCATAAGCCAAGTGCATATTTTAAAGATCAACAGGTACGAGAGACTTTCAAAGACGGTTCAGTGATGCAAGGAAAGTTTTGGCAAATATTTCGTTGATCATTCCTGGATACTCGTACCAGGGCAAGCTGACCATTCACCTGTAGCCAAAAATATGAAAGGAGATTCGGAATATTATCAGGCTAACATCCTGACACCCGTTTATCATCATAACATTTCCCATCTCTATCGGGAAGACAAAAATCGTGTGTGGGTGCATCAAGACAAGGTGTCAAGTTACATTTCTCGCTCAACTCGCCTCTTCCCCCAACAAATGGCAACAGAAACTGGAATTCGTTCCATGCCATTTATAGACATTTCAGTGAAGTTTCCTGATGTGTCACCGATGGATTGTTGTGCCTGCGGCCTGCTGAAACAAGCCTTGTCTTACAGAAGACCCTGCACCGTTGAAGGGCTATGGAAAGCCTGTCAGGAAGAGTAGTTGCGGCTTGACACGGCTACACTGCATGCCAGTCTCTTACAATGAAACTTCGCTGTCGGGCAATTGCCCAGATGCAGGGCCACCACTCTCATGATGGGACATGGTTTCTCTTAAAGTAAGTGCAGTTTGAAATTGTCACCATAGATCGAAAAAAGCTTCTCTAAAACGATAGTCATGTCTGTTGTGCTGTATGGTTGCACTACCTGGTCACTTACTCTGAGGGAAGAACGTAGACTGAAAGTATTTAAGAATAAAATCCTAAGACGAATATTCGGACCCAAGAAGAATGGAAATGGTGAATGGCGGAAACCTCATAACAAGGAATTGCATAATTTATATCGTTTACCAAACATTGTTAGGGTCATCATGTGTATGAGGCTCAGGTGGCAGGTCATTTAGCCAGAATGGAAGAAAGTAGGAATCATCTAGAAGTTTTTACTGGAAATCCAATTGGAAAATTATCATTAGGAAGACCTAGGTGCAGATGAAAGGATAATGTTAAGATGGATCTGGCAGTAATAGGAATGCAAAGTAGGAACTGAATCCAGTTGGCTAAAGACAGAAGTCAATAGAAAGCTTCTGTGGACACGGCGTTGAACCTCCGGATACCATAGGCGATACAGTTAGTTAGTTTTTAGTTATTTTGTTCTAAAAATTTTTATGTATTGTGTTTTCTTGTCACAATCATAAGTAAATGTACATGGTGATTTTTTCAACTTTGTAATCGTGCATATCTTGTAATAACTCTATGAACTAAATTCCCTAGCGCGAATGGGAACACGGTGGCTCAGTGTTTGAGCGCTCATTTCTGATGTGAGGGGTCCTTGGTTTAATGCCAGATCATGTGAGTTTGTGGTGGAGAATATCGTGTCCGTAGTTTTCTTACGGTTTTCCCATTACCTTCGACGTCATAATTCCACCAATTCTTTCATAATCATTTACTTTCAGTAATCATCACTCCCCTTTAGTTTACAGAGCATAAACTTGGGTCATTAAATTGATTTTTTTTTTCTTTTCATGTTTTCTCCCTCGCAAGGAGCTGAGGCGGAATTATTGCAACCAGCAGGTGACTTTAACTGGAGGGATAGGTTCTCTGCACTGCACGGGTTTCATCGTCATCCCTAGTTATTTCACCAGAGTTCTCTACTTCTTTAATTCCAGTAGTGCCTCAATAGCCCTTACGACGCTAGGCAAACGCCGTACTACCAACATTATCTTGATTTCCCCACGATCATTCATCTAAGCGTTCCTAGACTACACTGATCTTACAAATATTAATAGGATACAGGATATAAGCTATAATAACTCCCTAGAAATCAAATTATCTATATTAGCAGAGTTTTTGAACACCGTTTAAAGTTTCTTCATGTCACAGCAAGTTGATGACTTCACATTTTTTGTAAGACAGTTAACTCAGAATTTGGATAAGAATGCTTATTTGAATCAAGGATGAAGTGTAATGATAACTATAGACAGCTCGTAACATAGACATCTTGCCCCTGGAAACTAACACCTTGGCAGGGGCGCGCCCACGGGTGGTCCATCGTGTCAGGACTTCCCTTTCCCAAAACTTCCTAACACATATTTGTACTTTTTTTTTAGTAAAATGGTTCTATTTTAACACAGAAGTGATTGGTGTAACATGAAAATTTTAACACTTCATCTATATTCTTTCCTTTATAAAAACAATCTAGTTCTATATTTTTTGAAAATATAGATGGAAGTATTTTATTTAATACAATTACTTATCGCCTTTTTGGACGTTCAGAATGCCCGTTCAGTATTGTATAGATGGAGTTACTTGAAGTATTGGAGCCTCCCCCTGAAACCCTGAACCTCTCCCAAAAAAAATCTTGTTGCAGGTCTGACGCCAATACTGCACTACAGCTGAACAATTTTGAACTTGCGGAATGAAGTTTGGATTCATTTTAACATCTTTTATCTCATCATTCTTCATTAATTTCATCTCTAAGCAATAGGCTTTGTTCGTATTCTGAAAGAAAGCAGACACTAAGCTTGGAGAAATTCCATTAAATTTTACTAAAGTTACCAAAGAACAGAGAGATACGCACAAATGCGTGTTAAGAGTCCCTATCACTGCGAAATTAAAATACCGCTAATTTTACATTAATTATATGATATCTTCAAATAGATAAACGATGATCGAGAAGTTGATCAAGACCTCCCTAGACGATATTATTTTGCGTAAGGTACCGTTATCACGAGTCACCTAGTAGCTTTCCTCTTGCAGTTATTTAGAAACGCGAAAATAAATGCCGATTTTCAATATGGCTGGAAATCGAAAGCAGATAAATGAGTCATGATAACGGTATCTGACGCAAAATAATATTGTCTAGGGAGGTCTTGTTCCACTTTTCGATTATCTTTTATCTATTTGAAGATATCGCATAATTACTGTAAAATTAGCGGTATTTTAATTTCGTAGTGATGAGGCCTCTTAAATCGAATGGTAGAAGTTCGCTTATACTTACTTTGATTAAGAGCGTAAAACTTGAGGTTTACTCCTTTGATCAATACCAGGAGGAAAATAATGGTTTTTCATATAGTATTACTACATTTCTCTTATTTCAAAAAAATAGAATATATTCTTCATCGTATCATTAGTGTGTTTTTCTTGTTTCTTGATGATACCCTTGTTTAATTTGCTGGAAATTAGAGTGGATCGTATTTCTATTAATTTTTAAACCACCATAACTGTTACTACTGTTGCTACTAATATAACAGCATCTACTACTACTACGTCTACTTTCTCAAACAACATTCATGAGAGCTTCTTCTTCCATTTGTGTGAGGAGTAAAATGTAAATATCTTTCGGAAACAGGGTTGCCAGCTTTTGAAAATTAAAATACTGGACATTTTCCTAGAGTAGCTGTACTCTTAAGATTGTAACCTTAAAGTGGTTACTTCACATAAAATTGAGCGATTCGGAGTTCGAATTTAATTACTTTAGTTACTTTTGAAGCATTTAACAGACTTACTTATTCCAGTTTTGGTTATCTGCACATGTAATTTTTGTAGTCTACCATCAATAATACATCGTATTTAAATCAGAAAAGCAAATATAAAAGGCAGTATGTAGGCATTATGGCATGCACAAAATATACTTGAAAAACAAGTCTTCACTGGGGCTGGTAATGTTTCATAATGCCTCCATACTTTTACTGCATCTGGATGCATTATTTAAATGGAAGATGTTTATTGAGGATGAACCAGTGCTAAATGCACTCTTGAAAATGTACTTTTGTTGACATATAACAATTTTGATAAGTTCAGCAAATTTCCTTTCCTAAAACTCTTCAGCAAATTCCACGCACGACAGGACGATATCAAAGCAAATTATAAGCTCTGATTTAAGGGTCTTCACTACAGATAAAATTAAACTACCGCTAATTTTTGAGTTTTTCTGTAATATCTTCAAAACTAATAAAAATATTCGAAAAGCAGAAATGTAGTGAACTAGACAATACGATTTTGCATGTGATACCTTTACCATAATTCACCTATCCGGTTTTGGTATACCGCTATTTACAGAACGCGCAAACAAATGCTAAATCTTTCTACAGTTGCAAATCGAAAGGAGATGGATGAGTTGTGATGAAGGTATCACATGCAAAATCGTATTATCTAGTTCACAACGTTTCTGCTTTTCGAGTATTTTTTTGTTTGTTTTGAAGATATTACAGGAAAACTCTGAAATTAGTGGTAGTTTAATTTCTCTGTAGTGACGATCCCTTTCGTCACTCCAAAACAATCTGAATAGAACGGAGAATAATAAGAGGAAAAGTTACTATACTTTTAAGTTCGGTTTTGAGATCGTATCGGACAAGGAGGTCAAAACCGAACTGTCCGGTAAAATACCTGATGATTGTAAACCATATTCGAAAATATGATCATGTTTCTTACTGTATATATTGCGTAGGATCTTAACAAAAATGAAATCTTCCAGTTTTTCATCCTGTGCATATGCTCTGTAGCCAATAGGACACAGGTAATAAATGGAAGGGAATGATTATCAAGTCCATCTATATAATAACACATATGAGTTTGTATGTTACCTCATTACTCAACAATTATTCAACCAATTAAAATGATACTTACAAGCAACGTACAGAACAAGGCAGGATCAGATCCGACTCAAACTTCGTCCAGAGGACACATAATAGAAATAGGTAGGTCGTGTTTTTGATCACCAATCCAAAGTGATATCTCCTACACTGCGGAGCGAGCTGTCGAATTGCTGTTTCATAAGAGATAGTCCTTTGTAGTTTATGTAATCTCCAAACGAGCGATCCTATCGCGGGTTGCAACTGTGGTTTTCACTGTTTCAAACGGAATCCCAATATCTTCGAAATGCATAATCTGTCAAGGCGGATGCTCTTCCATGCACAGACACTGTTGCAGTTACTTGTCGCGTACCACTGTCGTGGGATCTTGCCCTATTATTCTGTCCGTCGAATACACATTTGTTTTGCCCGAGTCTTCCACACTTCGTCTCGTCCACACATTACACATATGGTTTTCGCGGTTACATTATTGGTTTTTCTTTTGCATTTTATCTTACATTGATATATTACACACCCCGCTTCTCATTTCAATACCTTACGCTATATCCGAGATCGCGGCTTTTAATATGGCCGCCAAGTCAGTGTTATAGCATATCAAATATCTTGATATCATCCTGGTGCTGCCCATCCTTTCCGTTTTCGACTTAAATTGGTATCTTGCGACGTTTATCTTATATCATATTGTCGCGTGGTGCGTTATGTTCCGGAGCATATCTCTCGTGTTTCTGGATGGGGGCAGCTCCAATTTTCTCTTCTTTTCTATTATGTGTCCTCTGGACGAAGTTTGAGTCGGATCTGATTCTGCCTTGTTCTGTACGTTGCTTGTTAGTATCAATGGTAAAAGTGAGGGGGAAACGTGGAGGGACGTCGTTACCACACTTCCAAAAATATCTATGGCGTCCTTCCATTTCCTACAAAAATTACAATATACAAGGATACGCATAGGCACGGCGTGACGTCACGTGGCCCCCTACCTTTTCAAATACAGTTTTACCCTTGCTTGGTATGATTATCAACCTTAAGCCTCTCAAGAATCTATTACATTACATTGATAACTTTTTTCATGGCAGTGAGGAGAGTAGGAATTGGGGGTGTTATGTAAAAATAAACGAAAAGGCCGATATTAATGTCCAACCCGCAGTTTTCTGGGTCACTGAAAAGATTAGTGACACGCCGATTAAGCCTAAACTTATATCCCTTCATTATGGGGTGAGAAATATGGGTTGGAAGAGTGGACATGCAAAAATAATCGAAAAATTACCTACACTAGTGTCCAATCCTCAGTTTTCGGGGGCTCTAAGATGAATAGTGAAACTGTAGATGCCGTTTAAATCAATAATCATCACATACTGAAATTTAGAGTAGAGGTGGGGGCGAGAAGGGGTAACATGTAAAAATAATCTAAAACGAACGATATTAGTGTCTAATGCACACTTTTCGGGGTCGCTAAGATGAATAGTGATACTCCTGGATGCCATTTTAATCCGTAATTATCCAATATTGACATGGAAGTTGAAGGTGGAGTTGGGAATGTGTTACATGTAAAAATAATCTGAAACAGCCGATATTTGTGTCTGATTCATAGTTTTCGGGGTCGCTGAGATGAATAGTGATACTACAAATACCATACTCATCCCACGTTGATATCGAGCGCGAAGGTGAGGGTGGGAAACGGTAATATGTAAAAATAATCTAAAACAAACGATATTAGTGTCTAATGTTTTCCCTGAAGTGACCAGTAATACTTCCGAGGCCGTTTAAAGTTCAAATTCAGCCTTAGTTGGTATGAGCGTGAAAAAGGGGTAAGAGGAAGGGGTGGAAAGGGGTTGTCATCACATATTTTGTCATTGTATTTACATTGAAATGGGTATCTTAAAAGAGAACGGTTCAATTTTTTTGGATAATCCTTTTCTTCCCGTGCGAAGAAGGGCATTTTGGCTAGTAACTGCTAAAATTAAAATGTAGAAGGAAAAGAGGGAACCATTATGGACCCATGGACATGAAGCTGTTCAACACAAACGCACATGACCTGAGATGGAAACAGATCCCTCGCGCCAGAGGTGAACGCTCTACCACTGAGCCACCATAGTTTAGGCAGTTTGTTCAATAATCTAGAAAGTGACCTAAATAAAATTGTCTGTCTGTGTCCAAAAGGTTATACAACCCGAGAGAAATGTACGAATAACTGGTTGCATAATGTCTCAGGCGTATGCTCAATTATCCGTTCACTTATCTAGGGTCACTAAGAACTAGTATTAAAATTTATATATTATACATTTATAATTTATAATTATCTATTTTGTTTGTAGTAAAAATGTTCCGCAACCTGAAAGGAAATTATGACTAGCGGGTTGTATATGTTCCCAGAATATTCAAATATAGGGTTAAGATTAGGAACTAGGTGTCTCGGCTTTCGGCATCTATGGCCACGTTAGCCCGTCACACATATGAGGGATGACGTTCCTCGGCGATTACACTGTCCGGTGGATTGGAGATGGAAAAAGGAATGGGGAAGGAAGGAAGCGACCTGGGACTATTTTGTTAGGTACCATCCCGGTATTTGCCTGGTGTGAATCAGGAAAACCTGACTCAGGGTGGCTGGCCTAAAAAAGCTGTTACAACTTTTCGACCGAGTGTCCCCACCGGAAATTGAACCTGGGACTGCTCGCACCAAAAGCAAGAGTGTTAGCGTATACGCTACGCGGGGCCACTACTCAAATATACAAATATTTTTGCATTTTCTAAAATTAAAAACTTGAACTTTTATAACAGATTGCCAATTTCGTGTTCGAACTATTAAACCGAACTGTTTCCTCGTACTTTTCAACCCGTGGCAACTTCTGGTAACTCGTGCAAAACACAGCTTCGACTAATACACGTTAAAACTTTATACGATTCTTTAGAAAACCATATCAATTTCCAAAGTCTTAGCTTGGAGAAGACCTTTCCCCACTCTGAGAGAGAATCCTGTGAATTTTATTGCAGCTCTGACACTGGAAATTTCCATATAGTTGATTTAGAGCAGCTATTCCTGTAAGTAGATCGAAGATGTCATGACAAATACGTGATGTTAAATTTAAAATATGCACCGGATCAATATTCTTCTTCGAAATCCATTAGACGATGTAGGTCGTCTGCTGTGGGATTGGTCCAGCAGATTCAAATAATTAATACTGTTTGAAAAATGAACACGTTTTTCGTTCCAGCTTCTTGGGAAGAAATCGAAAAGTCCTAAGAAATAATACGACGTAATAACAAGTGTGGGTAAAAATAACTACCCAACACTTATGAGTGTATTTACATGGTACTCCGAAATGATGGTTTTGTGATTTTTTTTTTCAAGTTTACTCTGTTCATCATCATATGAATGAAAAATTGATTTTTTAAATGAAGTTGCTATTAAAACAGCATAAGAAAGGAAAATGCGAAGTAATCTACGAAAGTGTAGGATAGAACATTGGTCTATGAAAATTCAACAAATTGACACTAGGAATCAGACGGCAATTTTGAGATTAGATCTCCCTTCCTAGGAAACTTGCAAGTATACACTGAAGAAAATGGTATTATATCAATTTCCTGGGATCGTGGTGGGTCAGAAAAGAACTTACTTTTAGTACATGGCAACCCTGATTCGATCCCAGCTCGCGCTAAGTGAGCTTTGTGGTGGACAAATATCGTATATCTGAAATTTCTCAGAGGTACCCTGTTTCCTTCTACTTACTTCATTCCAACGTTACATTTGTTATCGTCTAGACCATCTCCTTTCGCGTCGAAGCACAATTATGAGACGTTAAACTAAAATGAAGTCAGTTTGAAATCTATTTCATAAGGATTCTTGTGCTTTTATGACATACTCCCGATTTTGTTTGTATGACATTACCAGGAGTCGAACTCACTGTTCTGAAAAGAATGGGTTTAGAATTATCACCGTGGTCTATAATTTTAACAGACATCGTCAGTTCATTATACTGCTTAGAGAAATACCCAAATGATTTTTGATTTAATTCAGTATGTAATATTATGTCTGCTACACTAAAGTAGACCATGATAAATCAAAGTGAATGATTGTGAAATAATTGGTGGAAAGAGAATGTGGAAGGAAACGGGAGAACACTGAAGAAATCCCTGAACAAAATTTTATCCACAACATACTCACATGTTCTGAGTTTGTGATTAAACACAACGGGCCTTATGCAGAGTCATTCTGACGTGTAATTAGTGCCATACTAAAGAGTTCGATTAACATATGTTTACTGCTGTAGTCAGGCCTTTAGTATGACGCTAATCACACATCAAAACGACTCTGCATAAGGCCGAACGTGTCCAGGGTTTCCCCTAAGTTCTTCCATTTCCCTATGAAGATGATTTTCATGATGTCTGAGTCTTATCTCACTCACTTTCAAGGTCCATATCTCACATTGATTAAATTTTAACAGTCAAAAGTTTTTCGACTTCAAACTTGGGTAACTGCAAAGTGGAAAAGTTTTCCAGATACATATTTAGAAAGGCTAAAAACTCTCCATGTAGAATGAGAGATCTTGAAGTGCATAACAACTTAGATTTCTAATTCGCAATGTGAACGTAAGTGGAGAATTTTGTTACTGGCTCCTTCTGGAATCTGTTAATTACTAATATTCATTAAGTCATTAATTAACATCTAGTGGTCAACATGAGCTAGTGATTAGCGATCTCACTTCCCAGTCTTGAGAATCCGATGGTCAGTCTGGGGGCGCGATGGCTCAGTGGTAGAGCGTTCACCTCCGGTGCTTGGGGTCGCTGGTTCGATCCTAGTTTGCGCCGTGTGGACTTTGTGATGGACAAACACCGTGCTCGTGGGTTTTCTTGGGGTTCTCTCGTTTCCTCCCACTTTCTTCACTCCACCATTTCATTCATTTCTCATCATCACCGTCTCCTTTAGCCTAACCGGCATAACCGTGGGACGTAAAACTTAAAGATTTCATTATTTCATTTTCATTTCCGATGGTCAGTCAATCTGAATCAAGTGTTTGGAGTTCTTTTTAGTTTCATCAGTAAACGCCCAGACGAAAATTTTAAATATGTCGCCATTCCTCATCTTTTCGTATTTTGTTAATTGATGATGACTGACTTAAATTAGCAGTTATCGTGTTGGGAACAACTGATGAGCGGATCTCAAAAATTCCTATTTTGAATTAACACCGGTACCGTGTATGACTTTGCGAGATCTGGTCACTGTTAGAATCATAAGCAAAAAAGACTTCACTCCTGAGACACTGAGTTTATGAGTAGACAGATCTCAATGAGTAGGCAGATCTCAATGCAAAAGCAAATTTTGTAACACACATATATAATTTAAATATTGCGGACCCAGTTCGATTAAAATTACTTTAATAACCACCAGAACTTACGACGATAATTATTTCAATAAATTAAACTATTTTTGTCCCTTTAAACTTTGTATTTCCTTAAATACTTATTCATTTCGCACAAATTAAAAACACAGTACAATCACTTATAGCTTCCTCACTTATTATATCTTTAACAGCATAAATAAAACAAGTTTAAACAAGTCTGACCACAACATTTGTTATCATAAGCAGTGTTCGTAGTTTGAGGGAAATTTCCCTAATCTAGGGAAATGTAGGTAAATGTAGCAAAAAGGGAAAGAGGGAATTTTTTGATAAAACCATGAAAATTCAGGGAAATTCTCGCGCTGACTGGTTGAGCAATATAAATGCTTAAATATTTGTTTGTTCTTGAAAAGTGAACCAATACAATACCAATAGTTTTGTGTGTGTGTTCAAAGTAGCATAATTCGCACACATTGATAGTTGAAAGTATTTGTGTCAATTTTTTTTGTAAAAAAAAGTGGAGGAAAAAGTGAGAAAAACTAAGCATAAACTAAATAAATAAAACAAACGTGGTTTGCACTTCCTAAATAACTTTATATAGCCTGTGTTTGTATAGCTAAATAACTTTATTACATAATTTCTGTCATAGGAATTGGACACTGAACAAACTAGGGAAATTTTGATAAGAAAAGGGAAAATTTTGTGTTAGTTGAGGGAAATTTTCTTACGGAAACCTACAAATATTGATCATAAGGAGCAGGACTATGGTCCCTGTTGCCCCATAACTAAATATACATAAACGTTTGTCGTTGCAATTTGGCGCTTCACGAAAAGATAACATGAAGTGAAGTGAAGTAATGGAATTTGAGATACGCCAGCAAAAGTATATATGATATGGCAAAATTATGAATTCTACAAAAGTGGGTTTAAATGTGACAGATAGTCTCATTACATAAAACAATATTACATATTTTACTACAATGTGATGAGCAAGCGATAAGCTGATCTCATAATAATAGTAATGGCCATACGATGGAAAGTTCGTTGGAAATTTTAAGAAAATAACTATAAAGTATGGCTCAAGTTTGTAGAGTTCTTTGACTCCGCAAGTTCTAACCTGAGACATTAACCCACTTCTTTGGTAAAGTAATGGATAAATCTGATTCTTCAGAGAATTCTGTCAACTATCGTACTACAGCTCGTATCAGTTAATCTTTAAAAAGTTTTCTTACCGTAGCACAGCAAGATTAAATCGATTTTCGTGTGTTCTTTGTTCAGGCGTTTCTCAATATCAACAAGAATATCAGGAGTTGCTGCGTCATTAATTCTACAGCGCAAATTATTGAAACACTTTCTGAGACTGTACTTATAAGTTGTCAAAGAAGACGGGGAAAAAGAGAGTGGTAAACGTTGAAACAGGAGGTTTATGGTAACAACGTAATCGATTTAAACTTATGTTTTCAGTTTTTTAATATTAGATTTACACTTATATCAGTATTTTTTTAATAAGTGGGTTTCACATTGTGGAACTACAGTAGACTTTCAAGCTACAGGGGTTCAATATTCGAACCGGAAGTGATAGATTCATCTGTTCCGGTGTCCGTAAGCGGATAAGGAGGAAGATGGAACTTACGCCTAGGGTACTGAATCTACGAGATGCATTCAAGTTATAACACGCCCATTTTTCCTCATAACTAGTAACAGAAACGTACTGTTTATTTTAAAATACGTGAGCACTCGTTGTCAATCCTTGACGGAAATGGCAAAACCATATGCACACAGAACTCTAGCGGCAACGTTGAGAGTGATGACTCGATACTCGTCGTTTTCTCCATTTGTGTGGTGTGACACCGTTTGAAATTCATCGCCAGTTGATTGAGACAAGTGATGATCGTGTCATGAATGTGTCTAATGTGCGTTCTTGGGTGCGACACTTCAAAGAAGGCAGAACGTCATGTGGGAACAAACCAAGATAATCTCGACCTGGCACAAACCGGTCTAACGACATGATCAAAGCAGCGGAGAAAGTTGTTTTGCAAGATCGCCGAATGAGTGTGGAACATATCGTCTCCAAAGATGGCATTTTTGTAGGATTTGTGCATACAATCCTGCATAAAAACCTGAAAATGCGAAAAATGTCCTCCAGGTGAGTGCTACGAATGCTAACAGACGATCACAAGGCTGCACAAGTGCCATGTTGTCAGGGAATGTTGACACGTCATGATGGCATGAATGGGACTTTCCTGCAAATGGAGAAAACGAATAATTACACTCTGTTCTCGTAATGAAAACGTCACCATTTTACGAGTATGGTATCAGAAACAGTCATCACTCTCATCACTGCCGCTAGAGTTCAGTGTGAAGTATGATGGTGCCATGTCTATCAAGCATTGATAACGAGTGCTTGCATATTTTAAAGCAAGCGGCACGTTTCTATCTGTTGCTAATCCTGAGGGAAAAAATTGGAAGCAATATAACTTGACGCACCTCGTATATCAGAAACCAATTTCTCTCTATTTCTGATCGCATTTACTCTATGAAAATCGATTGCTAAAACCGGAAGCGACAGATTTCTACAGTTTCCGGTTTCAATAGAATGATTAAAACCGGAACCGAATATATTCTAGAAAAAGAAAGTTCATATAAGAAAGGCCGTTTCACGGCATCTATTATCGCTTTCGCCGTATGCGGATTAGTAATGTTGAAACCGGAATATGTAGTAAATTTCTACCACTTCCGGTTTCAGTGGATGGTTAAAGCGTGCCCATTCAATCTGTCCTTGGAATGCTGGAATGCTGAATCCATATACAGTTTATTGGTTTCTCTTTGTCCGTTTTCTGGCTTTTTGGAAAGGAATTTGCTACCTTTAACTTCAGCCAGCTCTCCATGTTGCTGGTTCAACATCAGAAAATGTGAATATTCCCACCGACTATGCACCAGCACTCACGCACACCGGAGTCTAACCCGCTAACAATTCGGCTAAGCAAGTATTCAATAATATTTTAAAAGTTAAACATCCACTTGTTTTTTTTTAATGAAGTATCTTCGCATTCACAGATGGTAAACTAATAGCTCAAAAGGATGAAGAGCTCAAAACATACAATTAAGTTGCTGTGAATTTATGTAGGACTACAAATAGAGCTGCTGGGAAGTGTTTTCTGAATACGACTGTACAGTTTTTATTTCATATGATAGTTTTTTTTTTTTTTTAAGTAACGTAACATCGGGATCACAAATGGAACATATTACATGTAAGCACAATCCATTTTTGATATCAGTGTACTAAGAAGGGCTAGGGAGGTTCCACATCATGAGTTGGACTTTGTCGGGACTTGATCATAGCGTGTAATTCGATACCTTGCGGAGTCGGGATACTCTTGGAACCAAAAGGGTTATGTGAGCTCTCCTTAAATGTCGGTGTCTTCCATGGATATTCAGGTAGTCCAATTAGCTAGGGCTCTCTCTACACCAGTAATACAATATAACGGTAAGGTGGAGGCTTTGGTCCTCTGCGTTAATTAGTGCCTTCATACCCTTCCTTTGAAAGAATTTATAGTTGAATCTTGGCAATTAAAACGGAACATCCACTGCCAGATTTATTTGCGGATCACACTGAAGTACTAGCTACTTATTCTACCATGGAGGGCCCGCAGTAGGTGCTCATTTCTTGTGCGTGTGGTCTCTGGTTCGATACTAGCTCGTGCTAAGTGGACTTAATAGGAATAATCACCATGTGCATAAGTTTTCTTGGGGTTGTCCCATTTCCTTCCATTTTCTTTATTCCACCATTCCACTCATTGCCATAATCAGCGTCTCCCTTATCCTCGGTGCATAAACGTGGAACGTTAAACAAGAAATTCCAAATTTCATCCCATCACAGAAGAACAAATGCTATACTACACGAAATATCCCAGGTTCAATCCTAGACCATATAAGTTGTTGCTGGCCAGCACTATGTCTCAGATTCAATCCTAGATCATGTAAGTTTCTGCTGGGCAGCATTATGCCTCAGGTTCAATCCTAGACCATATAAGGTTGTGCTGGGCAGCACTATGTCGCAGGTTCAATCCTAGAACATATAAGTTGTTGCTGGCCAGCACTATGTCTCAGATTCAATCCTAGACCATATAAGTTGTTGCTGGCCAGCACTATGTCTCAGATTCAATCCTAGATCATGTAAGTTTCTGCTGGGCAGCATTATGCCTCAGGTTCAATCCTAGACCATATAAGGTTGTGCTGGGCAGCACTATGTCGCAGGTTCAATCCTAGACCATATAAGTTGTTGCTGGCCAGCACTATGTCTCAGATTCAATCCTAGATCATGTAAGTTTCTGCTGGGCAGCATTATGCCTCAGGTTCAATCCTAGACCATATAAGGTTGTGCTGGGCAGCACTATGTCGCAGGTTCAATCCTAGAACATATAAGTTGTTGCTGGCCAGCACTATGTCTCAGATTCAATCCTAGAACATATAAGTTGTTGCTGGCCAGCACTATGTCTCAGATTCAATCCTAGACCATATAAGTTGTTGCTGGCCAGCACTATGTCTCAGATTCAATCCTAGATCATGTAAGTTTCTGCTGGGCAGCATTATTGCTCAGGTTCAATCTTAGATCATAAAAGTTTGTGCTGGGCAGCATTATGCCTCAGGTTCAATCATAGACCATATAAGGTTGTGCTGGGCAGCACTATGTCTCAGGTTCAATCCTAGACCATATACGTTTCTGCTGGGCAGCATTATGGCTCAGGTTCAATCCTAGACCATATAAGGTTGTGCTGGGCACCATTATGTCCGTAAGTTTCTCGGGCTTCTGTGCTTTTTCACTTGTTTCATTCTATCATTTATTTGAGCATTATTCATTTCTATTTATAATTCATCTCCTTTAGTCTAAAGGGAACACGATAAGATGTTAAACTCAAGATTTTGCTTCATTTTGAAAACTATTTTATTGTCAAGCAATACCCTTAGACCCTATTATCTTCTTTTTCTCTTTTTAATTATCCTCATATTACTGTCTTCCCATATTGTTGTCTAACACAACATTGAATTTAGTTATGATTTTATGATTTTCGTTGTTCTCCATTCTCAAATTTTAAAAACTTTTAATAAATGTCCATAATTTGCCACGCACTAATGACGAGAACTATCAGATAAGTTGTTAAAGTAATTTGCAAGAAAGAAAATTAATTTCATGTATTCAGAATTTTTCCTATATATATAAAGTCTGTCAGTGTGTAAACGTGAAATAAAAGCAAGGATAGGAATGGCGCAAGAAGCCCTTAGAAGGAAGAAAAGTTTATTTTGTGGACCATGAACAAAGAGTTGAGAAAAAGGCTCATAAAATGCTTCGTGTGTAGTATTGTACTGTATAGGTCAGAATCATGGATATTACACAAAAATGAAGAAAAACGACTGGAATTTTCCGGAATGTGGGTGTTGAGAAGACTTGAGAACATTAAGTGTGTCGAGCGGGAAACGAATGAGAGAGTTTAGGAAGGGAGGGAGAGAAAAGAACGATTTTAGATATTATTAAGAGGCCTCATCCCGGCGAAATTAAAATACCGCTAATTTTACAGTAATTATGTGATATCTTCAAATAGATAAAAAGGTAATTGAAATGAGAAACAAGAGCGCCCTAGACAATATTATTTTGCTTGAGGAACCGTTATCACAAGTCACCTAGTGGCTTTCCGTTTACAGCCGTTTAGAAACGCGAAAATAAATGCCCATTTTCAAAATGTCTCGAAATCGAAAGCAAATAAGTGAGTTGTGATAACGATATCCCATGTAAAATGATATTGTCTAGGGCGCTCTTGTTCCACATTTCTATTATCTTTTATCTATTTGAAGACATCACATAATTGCTGTAAAATTAGCGGTATTTTAATTTCGCCCGGACGAGGCCTCTTAAGAACAGGAAGAGAAACTGGTTGGAATATTGGCTACGAAGGAACTCGATCATGAGGGACGTGCTGGACAATATGATTGGAGGAAAAAGAGGGAGGGGTGAAGAAGACTACAATTAATGGATGATATTTAAACAGAAAAATAGTACGTGAAAGCGAAAAGATTAGCTGAAGATCGTGGAGCATGGAAGCTTCTCAGTTGCAGCAAGAGACATGACCTGCCAATAATGGCAGAATACCTATGATGATGATGATGATATAAAGTTTGTAAGTTATTTGGTGAACACAAGTACTAGAGAACTTCATTATTAGCCTAGAAAAACATAGCGTGTCGTCCGTCGTCAGAAAAGACGTTTGCATATGTAAGGATGATTATTGAGGTTAAGGAAAGGAGAAATGAAAGACTCTTTGCATATTGCAAGAACTTGTCTCCAAGTAGTCTTTCAATCTGACTCCTGTTAAGCCATAATGTCCAGCCAGACGACACACTTAATCATCATGTATGGAAGATCTTGTTAGTTATAGTTCTATGCAACCAAGGAACATCAGTATCAGACCACCGTCATATCTGAGGATTTCTAAGACATTCCTGGTCATTACTGTTTTATCTGTGTGCATATTTATTCCATACCTTTGTTTCCACGTAAGCTGAATGGTTATTGTGGGAGGTCCTGGGTTTGGTTCTTAGTGGGGAGACAGATTTTTCGATATTGACCTGTTATCGTAAGTCAATTTTGCAGCTACTTAAATTCTGAGTTAGCGAACTCAAGTTTAGAAAGCGGGAAATAATACAATGAGAGTTGATGTGCTGACCACACATCAACAAATATAATTTTGACAGTACATAAAACTTCGTTAGCAACTTTTCGTATAATTATTTATTTTAGTTATTATTTGCAGCATTGTTCATGTATATGTAGTGCTGTTTATGAAAACTGCAACACCCGGAGACACGGATGAAATGAAATGAAATTTACGCCATGAATTCGTTACATAACTATAAGGACATGATTACAACCCCAGAACTAGGTCTATAGTACCTCTACTATTGATAAATCAATACGACATGAACAATCTGTATTCTGCAATCAAAGCCTATATATATATATATATATATATATATATATATATTTGGTAGGGATATCGCAGACAATTTTTAAAAGAATAGATTCCCGTATACGCCCGATTACATCTCTGCCTGGTACAGAAAGAAATAGGAGTTAGGTATATTCCGAAGAAATCTCCTGAGGCGCTGATTGTATGTCAGTCCACAAAGCATCAACACTTTCTTGCCAACCAACCACCGTGACCATGACCAACAAGGTATTGCAACTATATACCACACATATTCAATGGACCACATATCAGGCGACCGTGCAGGCCAGAGAAGCAGCGGTGCTCATCGTTCCTCTAAAAAGGTTTGCATGTTCCAGGATACACTTGAGATCGGCAATTATCCAGCTGAAATATGTCGTGCGAGGTTGCTTAAATAAAGTAGATAATCTTAGCTTGAAGAATTCCTTTGTTGTAGCTGTGACTGCTGAGGTTGCCGTCGATGTGTAGAGGCCAAAATAGCAGCGTCTTACAACAGTACAACTATCTATCATCCCCTATGACGCACGGGGTAGAATTTCTGAAAACTCTGTCTTGCTTACAGTCTAGCATAAAGAAAATTTGTAAAACAAAAATAGTTTCTTGGACGAAACGGTTTTGGAGATGTGGTAAAGAGGAAGAAGTACCATTTAATACCTTTCTCTTTATCTTCTCCCAGGTGTTAAATTTCACAAAACTCCGTTTTACATGTAACTAGGGCAACCACTTTCAACTGTCTTTTATGTCTGGCGTAGCAGTGTACTACTGTATTGCGGTCAGAAGGGGAAACAAAGATAACAGATGCAGCAAATGAGGAGAAATAATGAGATAAGAAAACGTAATAAAAATAAGTATCGTCATTGTAGATATAGTCATAAATCCACGAATGACGTATCGAAAATACCAGCTATAACGCCGTTGATCTTTGTTGCCAGTTAACACTGTTTGCAGTCAACCTCAGTAAAAGCGGGAATTCAAAACAAAAGGACAAAGGAATAATTTATCATTTTTTGTTCTTTTCTTTTTCCTTTGCGCTTTAAAAGTCTCTAATCTATTGTGAATTTATTGATAACCGATTGAGCCTGTGTATATGAAGACAAGCTCACAGTTCAACCTTTTTCTTTCTGTTATTGAGTTCCGTTTCAAAACATTCTATTTTACCTCAAGTTCTGTGTTTATGTACTGTATGTGTGCATACTCTTCGCCTTGTGGAGATTTATGTTAAACTTTTACTGTTTAGTCCTTGTTCTCTCTATATGTTTGTTGACAGAGACACGAAACTGTGACGTCATAGGGCACCCAGTTGGAAATGACTAGTCTAATGTATAACGAAATCATTTTTACAGAATTTCAATTTGTTTCGCCTAAGTTTTTCAGTGGTCTTCTAATGACTGAATCATTAATAAAAGTGTGGAGAAAGTTGAAAGCTGTTTTGTTAGTCCCTTTCCCATTATATCAGCAATGCAGCATGGGTAGGAAACGGATTGGAGATATTTTACGTTTCGCTCACATAACAATGTCCACACTCACGTGCCATTTCTACGTTCCCTTGCGTTTCGTTCGAGCAGCGTCCTGAACTGTCATTTCAACTGCCTTTCCAGCCGGGAGCCCAAGTGATTAGTGCGATTGGAAAGGTTCCAATATGCTAGATTGAAAAACCACCTATTTCCAACACATTTCCAACTTTTTCGTATCTTTACTGAAGACGCCCACTGATATGTAAGCGTCCGGGTTCGATTCTTGTTTTGTGCACTGAGAAAAATCCGCTATCTGGACGGTGGTATGTTATGCAAATATACGGAATCCGTATGATTACCACGGAAATCTATACGGAGCAAACGTTTTGCATATGCTACATAGGTACTACCTTTTCCCACTTAGATGTTACACTATGCCGCTGCAGAATATCTGACATCTAACAGCTTTCCGTATATTACATACATTAGCTATATGAATATACGTCCATTTGTATGTGGGATCCCTACCGCTAATATATAGTTCTTTCTTTCATACGGAAAGTACATATATACGGAACACATATACGAAAAGTATGTATAAAACGTACGTTTTCAAAAATGAAATGAAATCTTTGAGTTTAACGTCCCACGATTATGGCCTTTTAAGCTAAGGGAGACGATGACTAAAGCAAGTGAATGATGATTGTAGAATTGGTGGAATGAGATAGTGAAAGGAAACGAGAATACCCCGAGAAAACCCACGGACACGATGTTGTCCACCACAAACTTACTTAACCGAGAATCGAACTACGGACCGCACGCAGCATAGATAAGCACTTTACCACTGAGCCACCGTCATAAGTTTTCAGAGACACGTTTTCTGCAGAATATTACATACGGTTGTACTTTTAAGTCCAAAACTACAGAATTTACGCATGTAACATACTTTTTACGTATACCAAGTATGTTTTTTTCTCAGTGTGGTGGAGGAACACCAGGCGCGCGCACGTGTGTGTGTGTTTTGTCGGGGTTCTCCCGTTTTCTCTCATTTCACAATTTCATTTGTTCTCATAATAATGGTCTCCTAGAGCCTACACAGCATAGTCGTGGGACATAAAACGAATTAATTTGTTTCTTTTTACTCATAATGGAATTGATCTCTGACATCTGGTGTATGAATCACTGTTGCATTTCCCACAACATAAGAAACGAGAGAAAAATCCTGTTCTGACACATGTTTTGTAAAATAAATTTCAGTCGTAATAACATTTGCATTACACCTCGTATTTTGTCTCAGAAAATTCTTGGGAATTCAAAACACAAGGACAAAAGAGAAACTTATCAATTTTTAATTTTATTTTTCTTCTTCCTTTGTGCTTTAAAAGACTCTAATCGATTATGGATTTATTGATAACTGTTTGAGTCTGTGTATGTGAAGAAAAGTATTCAATTTAAACAAATATTTTTGTCCGCTGTTCAACTTTTTTTCTATCATCGACTTCCCTTTCAAAACATCCTATTCTGCCTCAAGTTGTGTGTGTGTGTATGTGTGTGTGTGCATATTCTTCGCCTTGCGGACATTTATTTTAAACTTAAAAAAAAAAACGAAAATTATGTTTTATCTTCGTGTTTTCCTTTATCTTCAATGGATAGAGGAAAGTGTTCCTGTTTTAGAGTTTGACGTCATTCCACCGTTTCCTTAATAATAATCAACGAAACTCTGAAGCTGTAGAGTCGTGATATATATCCAGCGGCCTCTGAAACACGAAGTCTTATGCAAATGAGACAGGAAAAAGGGGGGTGGAGTCCGAGGTTTTTGAATTCCCCAAAAATAGTGGCGGGTGTTCTTTCAACTGGAAGAAAAATGTATTTAATGTCTGATATTGTCCGATAACAAACAATGAATGACCTCAACCGAAGGTCACTGACTTTGATATGCACCATCCATTAGAGGTGCATACAATAATGTTTGAATATTTATTACATGCAATTACATGAATATTTATTGTATGCAAGGGCTAACAAACCATACTCTCGAGTTATCTAAGATTATTATAGACTAGTGATATTGTCTAGACTAGTGCTCGAAAGATCATTGTTTTAATGGAAGTTTCATCGTCTTATTCCAGAGTTTCTCAACCTGGAGGTTGAGAACTTCTAAGGTAATCGTGAGATGAATAATGGAATCCTAAAGAAAAAATGAAATGAAATCTTTCAGTTTAACGTCCCACTATTATACCTTTAGGCTAAGGGAGACGAATGGTTAAGGCAAGTGAATGGTGAAAAAAATAATTGGTGGAATGAGAAGATGGGAGGAAACGGGAGAACCCCAAGAAAACCCATTGATACGATATTGTCCATCACAAAATTTCTTGCGCGGGGGGGGGGGCGAACCAGAAACCACGCACCCAAACACTAAGCCACCGAGTTTCCAGGCTCGAAAAGGAGATGGAAAGGATGTTTTATGACATCTTCATTTGTCTTTAATGTAACTTTATTTTTATGTAACATCTTAATGTAACTTTAACATGTCTTATTTTGATTATTTAAAAAAAATCTAAATTGGCAAACTTATTCCCAATTCGTAAGTATGAGCAATACATAAAAACCGCGTTGGAACCAAACTCGCATTGTAGAAGGTATTCGTGTATCTCACAAACCTCGTTCTGTAACGGTTTCCGTCAACACAATGCAAAATTGGCCTTTGTCATAATTGCTTATTATAAGATTTGTGTTGCTGAATTGAGTTGAGTTTGTGTTTAATGTCCCGTTCGGCAGCGAGGCTGTGTGAGACGTGGACCTACTGATTAACGTGGAATCCGAACTACATGAGCTCCCGCCGGGAATTGAACCCGGGTCCCCACGGCAAATTTTGTGTTGCATTGCATTCCGCAAAATTTGAGAAGAGCCGTATGGAATGAGGCTTTCCTTCACTAAAACAATTCCTAAAATGAAGAAGAAGGACTCTCCTCGTCCCTTAAGAAAACGCGATAACCAGAGTTGGTTTCGTTTGTAGGATTGTATCAGTTGGTTTCTGAAAGTTCCAAGAATTGCTCTTTATTCAGCTAATGTACTTCATTTCTCCTCAAAGGAACTTTTCTGTGAAACGCAAGATTGAGGATTGTCTTAAGGTATAAAAAGCTTTTCCCATCCGAACCTTTATTTTACATAAATACATGGGCGATCGTCAATTCCGGTGGTGCACCGAACACTCGTTCCAGGATTGATACTTCACTTGATATTCCACTTGATACTTCATTAGCATTATATACTTGGCCACTCTTCGTTGATATTACAAGTATCCCATTTGAATAAAATATGTTTATAGTGAACTCGTCATCTCGAAGCAATTAATAATACATTTTAAAATCAAATCTGGTGGTTGTTGTCAGGGCCGGCTCTTGCCGCCTCGTTTAATGCCATCATTTACCGCCCACTTTCTCCAGAAGGAACAAATCTTAAAAGACATGATTTTAAGAGTCTTCATCCCGGCGAAATTAAAATACCGCTAATTTTACAGTAATTATGTGATATCTTCAAATAGATGAAAGATAATTGAAATATGGAACAAGAGCGCCCTAGACAAGGTTTTGCGTGAGGTACCGTTATCACAAGTCACCTAGTGGCTTTCCGTTTTCAGGTGTTTAGAAACGCGAAATTAAATGCCAATTTTCAAAATGGCTCGAAATCAAAAGCAGATAAGTGAGTCGTGATAACGGTTTTTCATGTAAAATAACATTGTCTAGGGCGCTCTTGTTCCATATTTCAATTATCTTTTATCTATTTGAAGATATCACATAATTACTGTAAAATTAGCGGTACTTTAATTTCGCCGGGATGAAGACTCTTAAGTATGCTACCCAATCATGAACAACGAAGAGGAAGGAAAGAGCACTCCCACTCAGAAAGGCCTAAACACTACAAATACAATCTCGTTGTGTCTGCTTTTTTAAAAAATAATATTATATTATGTTAGTGAAAGATAAAGCAAATACACCTGCAGAGGAAAGATGGTAATCCTTTTTATATAATTAATACCGAGCTTCAATCTCAATATATCAGTTTACAACTCCAATGCAACTAGCTCTTTTATCTTTATTTGTTCATTTTCCTTCTGCATCTGTTATATTTAAAAAAAAAAAAAAAAAAAACTTGTTTCCATCTTCAGTGATAAGGAACTTGTTTGTGACAAAGACCAGACTAGTTTTCATATGAAAATTGCGATAACTAACTAAATGGAACAGGTGTTCGCTATTGTTCAAGAATTGATTTCTTTTATTTGACAACAATCAAGCAATTCATGCTGGAATTTGTTTGACCATTTGATTTTGCACTGTTCATGTGACCTTAAACTAATGCGACTAAAACATGATTTATGAATGTAGTATTGAAATAAGATATCAGCTTAGTAAATGTAACTACCATAATCATAAAGTCTGTTTCCAACAAGAAATATGTATTTTAGATAATACAGTTACGAGAGATTTTGCTCCCCTCGAAACTTGCCGCTCCCGTGCGAATGTACACTCATGTCCAAAATTATTGTCGCATGTCTATAAATATGTTGTAGGAATATAATTTGATAACGAATTCTCCTGGTATTTCTTATAATGTTAGTATTTGTATTATCTGCAAAGGCATGTATGTGGCAAATTTCAGGTCAAAAAAGCAATAAATAAGAACAATAAGACGAAAATAAAACTTTCTTGTCCATTTAGCAACATTTTGTTTTACTCATTCTAATTTTCGTATTTATAATTGTTCTCCTGTGAAATTTACCACAAATAGACATTTCCCAATTATACACATAGTGTTAATGTTAAAAGTACCCTGTAAATCATTATCAAATTATATTCTTACAAGAAGACAGTTATAGATATGCGACAATCATTTTGGACAAGAGTGTACTTGTTTCATATATGGTAGAGACAGCCCTGGTCGATGTTAAGGAGGTGGGAAGATAATTGGCTTAAAAAGTTATTCAGAGATACATCTACAAATTTGGACATTTTTCTTAGTCACGGAAACTAAGTGCTAGAGCGCTAGTGCAAGGAGTCCCTGATTCGATCCCAAGCAATGCGAATCTATGGAAGTCATTATGTTGTCCACGAGTGTACTCATAACTCTCCGTTTTCTTCCACATTGTCATTGCACAATTATTATATAACAATTCACTTTCAACAATCGTCTGTCTTCTTTATTGAAGGAAATAATCGTGGGACGTGAAAATGTAAATATAATTTCATTTCATTTGTACCTTTCTCAACCTATATTTCAGTGGCGGATCTAGAAGATAAAAACTGGGGGGACAACCAGAAGCCAAGTATATCATGAGTTTACTATAAACCGTTTTTATAAAAACCGGAAACCGGTTTCTAGAAAAACCGAAACCGGAAAAACCAACATTTTGGTTTTCTCCGAAAACCGGTTCGGTTTTCACCGAAACTGGTTTCAGTGAAAACTTTTGGAAAACATAAAACTATTTCTATGGAAACGGAATTGGTTTCCGGAGAACAACGAAACACTATTCTGGTAAGAAATAGAACAAATTTTTGAAAAAAAAAAACAACCGGTTTTGAAGAAAACCGAAACAGGTTCCGGTGAAAAACCGAACCGGTTTTTTGGAATTTTTCCAAAACCGGTTTCGGTTTTCCTAAAAACCGAAAAAACCTGTTTTTGTGCCCACCACTATATATATATATATATATATAATCACGTCGTCCCCCGTGCCTATCTTTGGCCATTGTAATATTTTTAGAAAGTGGGAGAAGTCATAGATACTGTTAGAAGTGGGGAAACGACATCCGCCCGCGTTCGCCGTCACTTTTACTTATATATATAATAGCTTAAAATGGTTTTGTGAGTCAAAAACTGCTTGCCAAATCCCATCCCGAACCCGGGCTACATCCGCCTCTGCTATATGCTACATGTTGATATCATACTTCAGGTGGTTAAAAATAATTGTCCACAGCGCGGATTATTTAGCATCCATTTATTATTTTCTTACGTGTAGAAATGCAATTAAGAGTCCCCTTGCTTATTTTATTGTTTCGATTTGACATTTATCGAAGTGGTACTGCGCAGAAAATCTTCATTCGTTCATCTGGAAATTTCCTCTTTCAGAAGCTGTGCAGGGACCAAGGTCTTTCTCCTAAGTAGTCTGACTCAGCTTTCATGGCTTTTGTAAAAGAATTTTATAGCTTCTGTAGGCTTTCCAGGTGTCCTTCTCATCTGTGATCCTTCTTCAAAGAAATAAAAATAATTACTTCCTCTCTCTCTCTCTTTGTTGAAGTCTTTGTGACCTGCTTTTATTATTTACGACCTCGTGAAGGCCAACAGCGTGACAGGAAATCGATGAGTGACCGGAAGTGCGTGTAGCTCAGATCATTACAGATTCTCACTTCGCAACAATAAAGCTTGGGTTTTTATATTACTACACTCTCACAAGATGTCCGTTTTTATCAGTTAAGGGAAAGAAGATTCAAGGAAGGGCTATAAACAGTTTTGAGGAAAGCTGCTGTTACTACTAGTACTATACTACTACAAAAAGAAAAAAGAACGCTAAATGGAGTTTACTCAAAGAGGCATCAGTAATTAAAGAGAATCGTAATGGAAAAGAGTCATTTTCTTGTCTGTAGTGCTTTCCTTGGGGTTTAATGTCCGAAATGTTACAATACTCACATATACCATGATGTCTATTAGAGATGAATGCAAAAGTTCTTCTACAGTCTTCTTCTTGTTGTTCACTTCAACCATAGGTTGGTGGACAACATGGACATTTTAAATCTTTTCTCTCGCTGTTTTATACTTTGATAAGGTTTCTTCTTCGTAACTGCATTTAGATATCCTATCCTTGGTCTTCCTCTTCCTGGTTTTCCTTCTGCCTTTCCTTATATCAGCACAGTGATCTAATCGGAGTGTCGAATAAGATGACCAAGCATGCTGTTTCTTCTTTTTCCTTTTATCTTCATGATCTGCCGTCCTTCATTAGCTTCCTTTAGTACGTCTTCATTCCTTTTCGTTTTGGTCCATGATATGCGCAGCATTCTGCGCCAACACCACATTTCAAATGCTTCCAGCTTGGATATTTCAGTTTTTCTTAATGTCCACGTCTCTGATCCGTACAGCGCCACGCTCCATACCAGATTCTTAATAAATCGTTTACGAATGTCCAGCGACACATTTCTTGATGTTAGTAGTCCTCTTTTCCTATTGAATGCTTGTTTAGCCTGCGCTATTCTGGAACTTACGTCTTCTTCACTTCTTCCGTCCGAGGATATTAGACTTCCTAAATGGCGGAAAGTCCTAACGTCTTCGATTTTCTCTCCATTTAGCAATACGTTTGCCCCTTCCTGTCCTGCTCTTGTGCACTTTATCACTTTCGTTTTCTTCTTATTTATCTTCATTTTGCATGTTTTCTCCAGTTGGTCGTTCAAGTTTGGAAGTGCATCCTGCAAACGTTCATCGCTCTCTGCTATCAATGCCATGTCAGTAGCAAACCTTATTGTGCTGAAAACCTGATCGTTTACTTTTAAGCCTTTCTAATTTTTCTCAAAGAATTCTTTCATAGCCTCTTCAACATAGACGTTGAACAGGAGAGGTGAAAGTCCAAACCCTTGCCTCACTCCTTTACTTATTCTTGCTTCCTTCTGATCCCTTCCTATAACAGCTGACTGGTTCCTATAAAGTTGGTGTATTATTCTTCTGTCTCTGTAGTCCACTTTCAGATTCTTCAACGCTCTGAACATTATGTTCCAATCTACGTTGTCAAAAACTTTCTCTATATCTACAAATGCTTTCACAATTGGCTGTTTATTCTGATGTGCTGTTCCATGATCAACCGTAGACTCCGTTTTGCTTCCCTTGTTTCCCTTTTCCACCTGAATCCAATTGCCGTTCTTCGATTTTCACTTCTGTTCGTTGTGCGATAATTTTGCACAGTATTTTTGATGCATGAGAAAGCAAACTTAGTGTTCTGTGTCCTTCCCATTTCCGTGCGCCTTTTCTCTTCGGAATAGGTACCAATATGCTTTTCTCGAAGTCTCTTGATATTTTTCCCGAGATGCACATTTCATTAACTAACTAACTCTATGGTCTATGGAACCCGGAGGTTCAATGCCACATTCACAAAAGCTCTCCACTGACTTCTATCCTTAATCAACTAAATCCAGTTTCTACTTTGTATTCCTATTTCTGCGAGATCCATCTTAATATTGTTCTTCCATCTGCGACTAGGTCTTCCTGATGGTCGTTTTCCGATTGGTCTTCCAGTCAAGACTTTGAAAGTGTTTCTACTTTCTTCCATCCTAGCTACACGACCTGCCCACCTAAGCCTCCTAGACTTGATGACCCTAACAATGTTTCGTAAACCGTATAAATTATGTAGTTCCTCGTTATGAAGTTTCCGCCATTCCGTATGTCCCTTCCTCTTGGGTCCGAATATTCGTCTCAGGATCTTATTCTCAAATACTTTTAGTCTATGTTCTTCCCTAAGAGTAAGCGACCATGTTTCGCAACCTTACAGAACAACAAGCATGATTATCGATTTATATACTTTAAGCTTCAAATTTCTTGACAGAATTCGCGGCGACAAGAGATTTTGAACTGAATAATAATAGGAATTCCCTGTTTTTAATCGGCATTTAATTTCTTCGTGAATATAATTTTCGTCTGTTAATATTGATCCTAGATATTTGAAAGTATCCATTTTATCAAAAGTATTATTTAATATTTTAACGCATCCATAATTTGCCGTATTACGGTCCCGACGCACTTCAATGTATGTAGTTTTCTCAGCATTTACTTCTAAACCCATGTCCCTCCAAGAGTTTAATAAGACCTCTGCATTTCTTTCTATTGTTCTTTTATCATTCCCTATTAGGTTAACATCATCAGCATACGCCATAACCTGGTGAACACCGTTTAACTCTAGGCTTTGATTGCTATCTTTGATTTTCCTTATAGCGTATTCCAGGACATAGTTGAATAATAATTGCGACATCTCATCTCCTTGTTTCAGGCCATTCTCGACATGAAAGCTCGTGGACAAAAATTTTCCTACCCGGACTTTACTTTGGGATTCATTTAAACATACCTTAACTAATTAACTTTTTCGGTATTCCAAATTCTGTAAGAGCATTGTACAATGTTTGTCTCCTAACCGAGTCGTAAGCCTTTCTAAAATCAATAAATAGTTAATGTACCAGGGTATTGTATTCCCACTTCTTTTCGAGTATTTGGCGAATGGTAAATATTTGGTCAATAGTTGATCGATTTCGTCTAAATCCGCATTGATAATCTCCAATAATTTCATCTGAGTATGGGGTTAATCTTGCTAATAGAATGTTTGAAAGGACTTTATAGGATGTTGACAGAAGATAGTTTCTTCTTTGTTGCTATTCCGAGATTCTTAATCACTTCCGTTGGTATTTGACCTAGTCCTGGGGCTTTACCATGTTGCATTTTCTCCAAAGCATTATCAAATTCGCACTGGGAAATTGATGGTTCTAATTCATTTTCATCGACGTCTTCTTCCTTGTCTATCTCTTCTTCGTTCACTCTATCTCCTTTGTAGAGTTCTTCAATGTATTCCTTCCATCTTCTTGTTATCTAGTCCTCTTCTGTTAGCGTTTTCCCGTCCTTGTCTATGATAAAGTCTGTGTGATTCTTTCTCTCATCGAACTGTTTTCTAACCTTTCTATATGCCGTTTCTGTATTACCTTTGACTATATTTTCCTCAATTTCTTTGCATAAATTGTTTATCCAGTTTTCTCTGACCTTCTTTACTTCTCTGTTGATGTGATTTCTGCACTTTCTGTATTCCTCTTCTTTTGTTTGTTATCTTGAACTGTCTTCATTTCTCCATCATTTCCAATATTTCTGCTGTTATCCAGGGTTTATATTGGGTTCTCGTTTCTCTTCCTATGTGCTCGTCGGCAGCTTTTGTAATCCCTGCTTTCATGGCTTTCCATTTCGAGTCGATGTCATCACCTGCTAAATCTTCCTTATACGTCTCTTTGCCTGTCGCATTTGCAAATTCCTTTTTCATGTTTTCATCTCTTCTTAGCTTGATTGTATTCCTCTTTTGTTTGGTGCTACCACTCGTTTCCTCTTTAGTCGGTGTTCGTTCTTCATCAAAACTAAATTATGGTTTGAGTCAACGTCTGCTCCTGGGTAATTCTTACTGTTCTTCACTTGATTTCTAAATGTTTGTCGGACCAGTATATAACCTATTTGGTATCTTTCGTTGTCCACTGGTCTTGTCCATGCGTATTTTCTTCTTAATGGTTGCTCGAAAAGAGTGTTCGTTACCGTCAGATTATGGCTTTTGCAGAACTCAACTAATCGTGTACCTCTCGCATTATTTTCTCCTATGCCGAAATTCCCAGTTACAGCCTCTTTTTTGCCTTCGCCGACTATTGCGTCCCAGCCACCCATGATGATTAAATTGTCCTGGTCTTCAACTTTCATCAATACTTCTTCTATTTGTTCATATGCTTCTTCCATTTCTTCATCTGTGTAGCATGATGAAGGCGTATATACTTGAATTATCGTCATATTCCTCAGTTCTGATGGTATCTCAACATTACTATCCTTTCATTGTATCTCCAGCTGCCTATAACTTTCTGTCCTATCTTCTTATTCAAGACAAAACCGACTCCTGCTGTACCGTTTACTGCTCCTGAGTAAATCATTCTGAAGTCTTCGCTCCACATGTCTCCTCCATCAGGCCACCCAAGTTCGCTGATTCCCAAGATATCTATCTTCATGTGTTCCATTTCTTTCTTCAGGTTTTCCACACTGTAGCAGCGTTCGCACATTCCAGGTTCCTATCCTGCAGAGGTTTCGTTTTATGATGACCGAGGAGGCCCTGCTGTGTTTCCCTCCACTGCCGGGGACGACCCTCTGTGAAACAATAGTGTCGTATTCCCTAATATTACATTCTCTTATTTCTGTTTCCCTGTTGTTTTCTAGGGACTGAGTAAAGTGGTGGTGTCCCAGGTCCATCTACCTCGCAGTGTAACAGCCATAGAGGACATCCTGTCCCTGCCTGTTTTTGCCCACATCTGAGCCTTGCCAATGTCAATTATCTTCAGCCTCAGTGTGGTAATGGTAGAGCTGCTGCCCACTACCATAATATCTCTCTTCGTCTACCCCTAAAGACTTGTCCGGCATGGAAAGCCCTCTGATAGCGAAGCTATCTCCGGCATGGAGTACCTAAAACTCGTCACTCGATAACCCAACAGTCCGGATAATTCGGCCACACCCTGACAGGACGAAAAAAACCGCGCGCAGACCCATTCAAGGTCATTACCCGCGTGCATATGTCCTCTCTTCTGTGCAGTATGTATTCATTAATTTTCATTTCCATGTATAGTAAGGCTTTATGACTTCATAAAGCACATACCTTTCCTTTGTTTAAGTGTATTTGGACAGTTTATTCTCTGTTGTATTCTGAAGGAACCAATACATATAAGTACAGTACGGTACTTTCTGAGGAAACACTCGTAGGACTACTTATTGTTTTTGAACCCCATTCCCGATAACCAGGCATTTTCACAAACTCGGCTATCCTTCGGTTCACGTTAGACTGGCTTTTACTGACTCTACTGTACTGCATACCGTTTTAGTCTTTCAAATTAGGAGGCACGGTAGTTTAGTGGTAAAGCACTTACCTGTGGTGCGTCAGATCCTTGGTTCGATTCTTGATCAAGTAAGTTTGTAATGGACAACATCGTGTCCGTGAGTTTTCTCGTACTAGTCCTTCTTCCTCTCACTTTCTCATTTCGCCAATTTTTCAATCACCATTCACTTGCTTTAATTATAATGGCATAAAAGTGGGATGTTAAACTGAAATATTTTATTTTTCTATCATTATTATTCAAAATTTTGGGTTCGAATCAACGGGACTCTAATATATTAGTAAGTGAATAGAAAGCGTTTATTTCCAGTGATTTTCTGTTATAGTGTGAAAATGCTCATATTTGTAATTAATATTGTAAACGTTCTACAGCCTTACGCATGCTCTTACTACAAACACGTGTTATTGTGTTCAAACCGAAACAACAGCAGACGATGAAAGGAGACTGCGAGGAAGACACGAAGAGGATTCGGATAAAATACGAAGACGGCCGACCTTCCTTCATGGACTTCCCCTTCAAGAAGTTGTCTATAAAAGAGGGCCTCAATAGGACAAAAGCTGATCAATCATCTACCAATTACTTTCTTCCGGGGACATTATGGGTTATGAAGAGTTCCTTTAAAAACCCATTTCCTGAGGCTGCTATGAGCAAAGGAGATATCCTTTAATCACCATTGTTCTAAGGTTGCCATGAGCTATAAACAAATCCTTTAATTGTCTCCCGATGCTGCTATGAGCAAAGGGGACATCCTCTAATCACCTAGGGGGCCACGGTGGCTCAGTGGTAGAGCGTTCACCTCTGGTGCTTGGGGTCCCGGGTTCGATCCCAGCCCCCGCCAAGTGAACTTTGTGGTGGACAAACACCGTGTGCGTGGGTTTTCTCGGGGCTCTCCCGTTTCCTCCCACTTTCTTCATTCCACCCTTTCATTCATTACTCATCATCACCCCCTCCTTTAGCCTCACCGGCATAACCGTAGGACGTAAAACTCAAAGTTTTCATTTCATTTTTCTAATCACCTACTTCTGAGATTGCAGGGAGCAAAAGAGTGATCGACACCATCCAAAGGCAAACTGAACCTTTTCCAAAGCCACTCCTGTACGCATAGGACTCATTTTAATTCTGGAAATATTTTTTTTTTTAATTTACAAAGAAACTTTGTAAACTATTTATAAAACTTTATCTTTGTAATGAAAGGTGAAAGGTTTAAATCCTGGGCTTTGTTTATTTAGACTCTACCGAACAGAACATTGCAATATACAGAGACTCGGAAAAGTATTCGTACGGTTATTATTTTTGAACAGTGAATTCGTGTTTACGATTATTTTGTGAGCAGAGAAGATACAGATAATATATAGCATATGAACAAACTCTAGACATTACGTCTACACTATCTGGCATCCTGGATTTATTTTGTTTGCAGTAAACAAGCGCGTCAAGCACTGTTAGTGGGACCATTCTTGCTGTCATACAGTAAAATAAACAGGTTGCTGCTAAAGATAACTAATTTCTTGATTTTTATTCATTTAAAAAGTATTGTAAAAAGCGAGATGGGGCACAAAGGGAAAGAAACAACAGAGGGCAAAAGAAAAACATTAACAGGCTTCATAATCAAAAGAAAATCGTTTCTGAAATATCTAAAGAAACGTGACGACCTCGTCCAACAGTTCAATCGATATTAGATAGAAATCGTTGCCAAGTCAGTAAAAAACAAACTTAGGACTGATTACCTCACCCAAGAGTATTATCAAGTAGAAAAAAGAGCATCATATCGAAAGGAATCCTGAAGGAAGTGCCTTTCACATTGGAAACGAGCTGCAGAGACGAGGAGTAAACGCTTTAGTGTATACAGTGAGAAATATGTCGAAAATAGCTATGAATACGTGTCTAACGAAAGAACAAACAAACAAACAAAGAAACGGTGAATGACAGAAATTGCAAGAAGCTTCTAGAATTCGACCTGAAGCAAGTGATTAAGTCTAATGACTTTTGGAACCAAATGACTTTCACCAATGATAGTAAGTACAAGTTACTTGGTTCAGATTAACAAGAACCGCGTGAATGAAAAAAAAAATAAATAAATACGGAGTTGGGCCTCAAAAATCTTATTCTAACAGTAAACATGTGGTGCATCTGTCTGTATCTTTGGAGGGCATTAAGTGCTGGTGGAGTTAGGAAGTTGTGCTTCGTAAAAGGAATATGAACTACTCTAAGAATGGATCTCAAAGAAAAAATTCATATTTATGCGGGATAATGATCCAAAGTAAAGGGTGATTTGTTTAAAACACACCGATTTCATTTGGGTCTAGAATTTCTAACTGAGGTCTGATTTTCATGCGGTTTGTGGCAAATAATCAGGGAAAGATGGGAGAATTTACGGAACTATGTTTACTAGTTTAAATTCATCCCGGGTAATATCGGCCACACCTCAAGAAGAACAGCAAATATTCGCCCGTGTACCTTACAACTGGAATGAGGTGCGGTGTGATGTGGAGGTTTGAGTTTTCTCCGTTAGAAGACAACCTCGCCAAGGTCAACAGGAAACTCGGTTGTTGTATTGGGAATTTGTAGCGCTGTACAGTTGTGTGCTATTGTTTTCTTCTGATCAGGATACAGTGAGAATGGTGTACTCTTGGGAGCAAATTGTGTTTATCGTTAAAAGTTTTTGGAGAACGGAATCTGTTGTTGCTATCAAAGGTCATTTAGAAACAAGTTTGCCTCACGTTCTGCCCCAGACAAAAATACAATATTGTCGCTAGTTAATAAATTGGAAGAAACAAGATTGCTTCTGAATGAATCAGGAAAGCATCTTATCTCACAGGCGGGTGTTGTGGATGTCAGTTATAAACTTAGATCGCCAAGAAATCTTTACGTCGCCCAAGAAATAATTTTTACGTTTATGGGTGTTACCACTAACAATTTGTATTCTCAGTAACACTTAATTTATATTCTGCAATTCCACTTCAAAACTCCAAAACTTCGTTTCAATTGTAAGGTACATTGGCGAATAATTGCTGTTTTTCTAGAGTCTTGGCCGATGTTACTCGCGATGAATTTAAACTAGTAAACTTACTCCCATAAATCTCCCATTCTTCCTTGGTCATTTGCCACAAACCGCATGAAAATCGGACTTCAGTTCAGAAATTCTAGACCCAAATGAAATCCATGAATTAAAAAAAAAAAAAAAAAAGAATCATCCTGTGTATTGCACATAATACCAATATGTGGGTGCTAACGAATGTAACCAAACAACTTAACATACATCTGCAATCATTAGATATCAAATCTATAGAGCATTTATGGGGACTACTTTGACAAAAAAAAAAAAAAAAAAAAAAAAAGATGTCTTATTCCTAACAAAGTAGATTTAAAAAGTGCACTGTTCAAAGAATGGAATAACATTTAAAATAGAATTCCAGTGAATTTGGCTTCTTCCATTCCGAAATGGCTTCAATTTGATAAAAGGAACCCCACGAAGTATTAATTAACTTAAAAGAGATTATATCATTATTATTTTAATGTCAACAATACAAATACTTTTGGAAGCATAATTTTATAATTATTTTATTTTATATTTGGAGCAAAAGGTCCAATATATTTCAGGCAAAAATTTTCTTATAGGCCTTGTATTTGTAGAACTACATATAGTGCAGTCAAACCCAAACTATCACTTAACTCAGTATGATGTACTTATTCCGTAAAAAAAGAAATACAAAAACTCCATTTAGGGGCCGTTCAAATATTTTGCGGCCGCTGATCGACAAACTAATTCTTGTCCAAGATCGCAATCTTTTGATCCATTTTTTTCATCATTCCTAAAATTGTTATTTTTTGTTAAGAGAGAAAATAGCTTTTAATTTTAAAAATACCGAAGTTAATATTTTCATAGATGAGTAAACTAATATATGTAATTTAATTAACCACTTTATACATCCTCGATATGAACGGTATCACTAAAAATGTACGAAATCTGGTACTGTACGACTACTTTTTCGATTCACTGTATACTCTGTTCTGTGCTATTGCTATTTTAAGTTGCGTTCTGAGATAGATATCACTGTGTGTAAAGTGCATTCACTTATTGATAGCGTAACCCTAGGAACGTAATGTTTCGTTTTTTAACAAAAACAGACTCATGTATACGTTGGTTGGATGTTTTATTAGGTATGTCGGTGCATGATCGGGTAGCTGTATTGGTTGCGCATGTTTGCTTCTGGATATCTCTTTGCCATCTATATTTTGCTTCCAACTCCTCACGAACGCGGAAGACATGACTGGCCTAATTTTCTTCCGAAATTGCAAGACCTGTCAACCCTTTAGTCCTTGCAATAGTCAATAACGTCACACTGGACACATAAACGATAAAAAAAAAAGAAAAAGAAAGAAACTTGAAAACAAACGAGAGAATAGTTAACGTCACCGCTTTGAATCGAAATGGCAGCGGGACTTCACGAAAGTAAACAGTTAGAAACTACAATTACGCTCTAATGACATTGCAAATACGTTAATACCCTATTCATCTATTTTTAGCTCTCTATTATGTAACTTCTTACTTTTGTTTTCATTTTAGCATGTGCATAGTCAACTCAGACTATCAATTTATAATTGCAGTTGATTGTTAAGTCCACGGCAGGAACGCACCCATGGGGGTACGCCCACTGGGTCCGTAACCCCCTCCAAAAAAAAATACTTTCTAATTCAACATACATTTCTACAATTTCTCAATAACACCAGAGCCGGCTCTACCATTTGTATTATATATCACGTGTATTTGTACGGAGCGGTAAGTTTCGAGGGGCGTCGAAATCTGTCATAACTATATTGTTTAAAATAAATATTTCTTGTTGAAAACAGACTTCATGATTATGATAGTTAAATTTACGAAGCTGGCCTTCTATTTTGAATACTACATTCATAAATCATGTTTACGTCGCATTACTTTAAGGTCACATGGACAGTGCTACGGCAAATGGTCAAACAAATCCTAGCATGGATTGCTTGATTGTTGTCAAATACAAGAACTCCATCTTTGAACAGTAGCGAACACCTATTCCATTTCATTACTTATCACAAGTTTGATATAAAAATTAGTCTTGTCTTTGTCACAAATAATTTCAAGGTGAAACAAGTTATTTCTTTAAATAAAATAATAGATGTAGAAGGAAAATCAAGAAATAAAGATCAAAGAGCTAGTTGCACTGGAATTGCAAACAAATACAGTGAAACCTGTCTATGTTGGCCACCATCGGTTCCATTGAAAAGAGGTCAACTTAGACATATGGTCAACTAACTTAGACATATGGTATCTGCAAAATGATATTACATCTACTAGTAATGCGCATGCACCTTTGGTGGGTTCGATTCCCTTTGGGAAATCATATAAAATTTAATTCCACAAATATTCATTTTCAGTAATCATTCGTCCTTTAGCCTAAAGGCCATAATTGTGCGACGTTAAACTAAAATGGTTCTTTCTTTCTTTTATCATGAACTAATAATAGAAAAACATGAAATATGTAAATTTTACGTCCCACGATTATGTTGGCTAGGCTAAAGGAGACGCTGATGATGAGAAATGAGTGAAATGATGGAATGAAGAAAGTGGGAGGAAAGGGAGAACCTTGAGAAAAGCCACGCACACGGTGTTTGTCCACCACAAAGCTCACTTGGCGCGAGCTGGGATCGAACCAAAGACCCCATGCATCAGAGATGAACGCGCTACCACTGAGCTATCGTGGCCCCCAACTAGTAATAGAGTGAGGGCGTATTGTGACTCAGTGTAGAGCACTTATCTTTGGTGCTACGGGTCACCGGTACCGGAGTTTATAGTGGACAACATCATGAGCAGGGCTTTTTTCGGGATTCTTCCGTGTCCCCTCACATTGTCATTCAATCAGTTCTTCCATTATCATTCACTTCCAATAATTAATTGTGTCCTTTAGCCTAATGAGGAAAATCGTGGGACGTAAAACTAGAAATTTCATTTTTTTTTCCCAAACAGTAGTAATAGTTTTCAATACTTTTCCTGTAACATAGAAATTTGAATGTCCAACTGTTATGACGTCATTAGCTGCGTGTCCAAATGTCTAGTTTTTAAAGATTTGGAATTAGTTATTAGTTTCTCGAATAACGTTTTTTTTTCTATTCCTACTTACTCAGTTCAGACGTATTTAGAATCAGTTATTAGTTTCTTGAGCAACGTTTTCTTACACTACCTGGCTCAGTTCAGACTTCAGACGTGTTTGGAGTCAGTTATTAGTTTCTTGAGAAACGTTTTCTTACACTACCTGGCTCAGTTCAGACTTCAGACGTGTTTGGAGTCAGTTATTAGTTTCTTGAGAAACGTTTTCTTATATTACCTGGCTCAGTTCAGACGTGTTTGGAATCAGTTATTAGTTTCTCGAATAACGTTTTCTTAGACTACCTGGCTCAGTTCAGACGTGTTTGGAATCAGTTATTAGTTAGTTGAGTAACGTTTTCTTAGGCTACTGGCTCACTTCAGAGTGTTTACAATCGGTTATTAGTTTCTTAAGTAACGTTTTCGTAAACTATCTGGCTCCGTTCAGACGTGTTTTTGTAATTTTCATTGTCTTAAGATATTCACTAAATTGAAAAAGCAGGGTTGATGTTAGTGAAGAACCTTAATACACAGAAACACTAAAGAACTTAGAATATGGCATAGGAAAACGAATGGTTTATTGTGTTTGATGTTGTATCTGATGAAGCCAAAGTGGAGCGAAACTGTTACACGTTAATACGTTTTACAGCAAATGTATTATTTTGCTCAGGGAGTAGTTTAAATCGCATTTAAGTCTATTAAGAACAGAGCTTGTACAGTGAGCAACATAAATCTTTCCGTTTTCAACGATAACATTTATGGATATTTAGTTATATAGCAACTAGGACAATAGTCCGGTACCTTATTATAACAAATCTTGTGGGAAGTGTTCGTAGTTTGAGGGAAATTTCTCTAATCTAGGGAAATTTCGTAGGTAAATTTAGCTAAGAGGGAAAATGAGAATTTTTCGATAAAACGATGAAAAACCAGTTAAATTCTCACGCTGACTTATTGACCAATATAAATGCTTAAATTTTTCTTTGTTTTTCGGAAATAAACTATTACAGTAGCAATAGTTTGTGTATTCGTATTTGCTCAAAGTAGCAAGACTTGCATTCATTGTTGACTGGGTATATTTGTGTGCAGTTTTTGTTAAAAAAAAAGTGAAGGATAAAGTTTTAAAAAAATAGAAACTAAAGCAAAAGAATAAAACAGCTGTGGTTGGCTCTTCCTTTAATATACCTAAATTAATCTTACCACATAACATCTACTGTAGGAAAAGGATAATCAAGAACCTAGACAAAAATTTGATTAAAAAGGGAAAACTTTTGGGTAATTTGAGGGAAATTTTCTTGCTGAAACTTACGAACACTGCTTGTGGCCACACTTGTTTAGACTTGTTTTATTTATGCTGTTAAAAATATAATGAGTAAGGAAGTCATAGTTGATTGAAGTATATTTTTAATTTCTGCAAATTAATCTATATATATAAAAGAGAACGCACAAATCCTTTGTTACCTCATCACGCTAATACGGCTGAACCAATTTCTTTTATTTTTGGGGGGTTATTAGGATTTGGACCCTAGATGGTTTTTATCATATCACTTTAATTTTTAATTTCCAGTGTCTTGAGATAATTGACCATTCAAGTGTCCATAACGTACAAATCCTTTGTTAGTTCATCATAGGTAAAAATAAACGTATTTATATGCAACCCGCATGACCGTGTCACTCGGCGGGTTAACATAAATGACAGGCGATATAATGTTAACATTTACTGCAATCTACTATGGTTTTTATCATATCACTTGAAAGCGAAAACTTCCGGGGTGACCGCAGCGAAGCGGGGCGGGTTAACATAAATGACAGGCGATATAATGTTAACATTTAATGCAATCTTCTATGGTTTTTATCATATCACTTGAAAGCAAAAAAGTAAAAATTATCTAAGTAACAAAGTTTATTGCGTTCCGGGGTGACCGCAGCGAAGCGGGGTGAACGCTGCTAGTGATAAATATTAAGGAAGTACGAAGTTGAAAAGGAACAAAAATGTTTTAATTTATTGAAATAACCATCGTGATAAGTTTTGGTGATTATTAAAGTAATTTTAATAGAAGTGGGACGTCATATTTAATTATAGACGTATGTGTGTTACACATTTGATTAAATTAATTCCGTAAATAACTTCAAAATGGAAGGACGATTTGAGTACAGTTTTCAGTAAATTAAATGAGAATGATATTTTCTGTACGTTCCAGCTATATCACCGTTATACTTCCCAGCCATACCGCCGTTATTTCCAAAATAAATTTTACCAAACGGAAAGAACTTTTGTTACTTACTGTACAATGGAAACTTTACTTTATGATATTGCATTAAAAGAAAATGCAACAGTAATTCCCCCAAGCAAAAATTGTGCTTCTCTATTGCTGTGACTGTTCGTGGCTAAGCAGTTAGCGTACGCGCCTTTGGCGTTGGAGACCCGGGTTCAATTCCCGGCGGCGGAGTCCACGTTAATCAGTATGTCCCATCTCATATAGGCTCGCTGCTGAAATTGATGTTATACTCAAAATGAACTCAATGGGGTCCCGGGTTCGATCCCAGTCCCCGCCAAGTGAACTTTGTGGTGGACAAATACCGTGTGCGTGGGTTTTCTCGGGGTTCTCCCGTTTCCTCCCACTTTCTTCATTCCACTATTTCATTCATTACTCATCATCACCGCCTCCTTTAGCCTAACCGGCATAACCGTGGGACGTAAAACTCAAAGATTTTCAAAATCAACTCAAGTCTATTGCTGTGACTCCTTCGTTACTATAACAAACAGTTACCTGTCTCTTTCGTCTCGATCCCACATACATAACTCATCTTTGAATTCAATGATACATTAATTTGTATATTATAAAAAAACAAGTGTAGAATTTCAGCCTATGGACATCCCGAAAGTGATAGATTTCAAGAAAACGATAAGAACCAGGGTTGCCAACTTTTAAGAAAAAATCTGTGTTGGAGCAAGCCCGTATCTAGGGGACGGGCCCCTCTAAATTTTGGCTGCCCCCTAAAATTTTCACGGTAGGCTGGCAAATGAACTATAATAGGGTGATGAACTATAATATGGTTGGATCGGGCCCCCTTAACTTCAGCCCCCCCCCCCATACATTTTTGGGCTGGCTACAGGCCTGTGTTGGAGTGCCCCTTCCCCGGCGGAGACGACTCCGCGTACAGCGAATAATTGAAAACAATGTAAATAATCAGCTGAATAACAAGAACCTGAATGAATGCAGCACCTTATTTTTTTTATTTACCCACCCACTGGTCATCACTATGTAAGCAATATATGCAACAAAGTCAACCCAAAACAACTGCAATTTATTTAATATAAACAAAGTTTAGAGATGAAACTGAGTGCATAACATTGTTAAAGAACTACTGACAAAAAGTATTACTCAACTTCAGTCTTATTCTTTGGCCATCATACAACAAATTCAAACCAAAACAATTGTAATTAATTTAACATAAACAACGTTTTAAAAAAACTATATAGAATGTTTGGTTTTTATCACAAACAAATTAGTTGTAGTTAGCGAGGCAGCCACCGGCTGAAGTGAGCGCTAGTTACTATTCGTAGTTTGAGGGAAATTTCCCTAATCTAGGGAAATTTCATAAGTAAATTTAGCAAAAAGGATAAAGGGATTTTTTTCGATAAAACGTGAAAATTTAGGGAAATTCTCGCACTGACTGATTAACCAATATAAGTGCTTAATTTTTCCTTTGTTCTGAGAAATACACCAATACAATAACAATAGTTTGTTGAGTTGATTTTGAGTTTAACGTCCCGTTCAGCAGCGAGGCTATATGAGACGTGGACCTACTGATTAACGTGGAATCCGAACCACATGTGCTCCCGCCGGGAGGAATAGTTTTTGTGTATGTACGTGTGTGTGTGTGTGTCTAGGTGTTTGTGTATTTGTGATTTCAAAGTAGTATAATTTCAATCCATTGTTGGTTGGGTGTATTTGTGAATATATTTTTGTGAAAGAAAAACTAAAAAGTAGAAGTAAAAAGCAAATGAATAAAACAAATGTGGTTGGCACTTCCTTTCATCTAGCTAAATTAATCTTATCACATAACTTCTGTCATAGGAATTGGACATTCAACAAACTAGGGAAATTTTGATAAGAAAAGGGAAAAATTTTGTGTCAGTCGAGGGAAATTTCCTTAAGGGAACCTACGAACACTGGCGCTAGTGTTACTACCATTGCGGTAGCACTAGCTTTTATGTAGAGGTTCAAAAAAAAAAAAAAATTAGCGCTGCATGGAATATACTATCATCATAATGGCTGGATTATCAACTCAAAACAATTAAGGAATAACTATAAATTAAAGACGAACTGCTATTTTTTCATGGGTCAAATTAGAACACAAATTTGTTAAATTGTTTCTACATAAAATTGTGCGTCTAAAAGAAAAATGAAATGAAATGAAATCTTTGATTTTTACGTCACACGCTTATGCCGGTTAGGCTAAAGGAGACGGTAATGATGAGTAATGAATGAAATGGTGGAATGAAGAAAGTGGGAGGAAATGGGAGAACCCAGAGAAAACCCACGCACACGGTGTTTGTCCACCACATGTGCGTCTAAAAGAATAAGTTGTTCCTTTGTAAAAAGGCCCAATAAAATATTAATTAACTTTGAAAATCGATAAGTCGGGACAATATGCATCCCGACCGGACACTCGTCGGGACGCATATTGTCCCGATTTATCGAGTTTCAAAGTTAATTAATATTTTATTGGGCCTTTTTACAAAGGAATAATTTATTCTTTTACACAAACACAGCTTTATCTATAGAAACAAATTTGACAAATTTGTATTTTGTTTATGTTAAATAAATTTACAGTTGTTTGGTTTGAATTTTTTGTATGATGATAGCCAAAGAATAGAACTTGATTTTAATAATATTTTTGTGAATAATTCCTTAACAATGTTTTGCGTTTATTTGTGATTTAAAAAATCTGTATAGTTTTCTCTCTAAACTTTGTTTATATTAAATAAATTGCAGCTGTTTTGGTTTGAATTTGTTGCATATATTGCTTATACCCAGGGATGTGCAGTGGGTGGGAAAATTTTAAAAAAAAGTGTCGCATGCATTCAGGTTCGTATTATTCAGCTGATTATTTGCATTGTTTTCAATGACTCGTCGTACGTCTAATCGTCTCCGGGGCAGGGGGAAGAGGCTCCTACACCGATTGTCCCGTCTCGATTTTTCCTTAAGAAAAGTTGGCAACCCTGGTCCCGACAGAATCAGGACGGTTGGCAACCCTAATAAGAACCGAGATTAACCTGTCGATGGACTCAATATTTTTCAGCATTTTTGCTGTAATATCTTTCAACAGATAGAGAGACAGGTTTAGTCCTTCCAACGATAATCCATGTATATTTAGTTATAGGACAACAAAGACGATAGTCTGGTACCTTATGATAACAAATCTTGTGTTCAGACTTGTTTAAACTTGTTTTGTTTATGCTGTTAAAGAAATAATAAGTGAGAAAGTTATAGTTGATTGAAATGCAGTGTTGCCAGATCTACTGATTTTGCAGGAGATCTGCTTTTTCTACGTTCTACTGATCTACTGCGAAAGAAAGTGAAAAGTGAACGATCTCCTGCTTTTTCCTTATTTCGAGAAGTTGAAGAAATATATTATTATTATTATTATTATTATTATTATTATTATTATTATTATTATTATTATTATTATTATTATTATTATTGAATTTTCAATGTTTTCTCACATAAAAAGATGAAATTTCTCTGTTATAGTACACAAAGCTCTGTAGAACATATAGTTATAGAGCTTTACTGTATATAATATGAATCCAAAGAATACAACTGTACGTCATCTTTTATATTCTGACTTTCTGTAAGATTTACAAGTAAGTGTTGTTTAGATTGGGACTTGGGTTGGAAGAGTGGCTTAGATCATTTCTCCACGATCGTCAGCAAGAAATCGTCTTACGCCACGATCACGTGTGACTGTACCATATAGCTACGTTATCGCTACGTGCATGAAAAGGCATTTTCCCACTCGACTTTGCTCTTTACTAAGTTTTACTTCACACACGTATGTATCAAATAATATTAATATAAATCGGGACTTTCCTTTTTATTTGCTCAACGTAGTTAATCGGAAATGAATTCTGGACTGCTTGTTTTGACTACTGCCCTCTTAATAATGGCAAATTTTATTGCCCTCCCCTCCGGATTTACATTCAAACGCCACCACTGTAAGTGTCTACTGCTTTCTCCTGTTTTTTATCTTCGAATCTCCTGCTTTTCCAACTGATTGATCTGGCAACAGTGTTGAAGTGTATTTTTCATATCTGCAAAATGAATGATAAGTATTAAGGAAACACAGTGTAAAGGAACAAAAAAAAGTTTAATTTATTGAAATAATTATCGTAGTAAGTTTTGGTGGTTATTAAATTAATTTTAATCAACCTGGGACCGCAATATTTAATTGTATATGTGTGTTTCATCCTTCTATAAGACTCACACTTTTCAATGCTTATGCATAGCATTAGTCGCTAGTCTAAAAGACACACCTGTATTGCTGCCACAAAACCGGTTTGTAGATATTAAAAATTGTTACGTGACTAACGGAGTTTAAAAAAAAAAATTAGCGTTTGCAACTTTAGAATAACCCCCTTAAGTGCTTTCTAGCGTTCGGGAATTGATGTGGTTGCCAGTGGAAAATCAATTTATGCAAAACGTCTTGACCCTAGATATGTCAATACCGTACGTAAACATTTCTGAATGATTCACGAAACTGGTTCTACAACTGTCCCAAGTAGGCCACCACAAAAAGTTACAAGATGTCTGCACAGTTTATGAAAGACGTTATTAGGTTTACAATGAACTTCTGTTTCTCAAGGTCTCTGCCTATTTATTGTATTATTAATGAATGTAATGACCTAATGAAAGAGAAAGTTCTTGTCTCAAGTACTAACACAAGAGCACTTATCTGTCTCTTCAAGCATTTCGTAAGTGGAGCAAACTCTTTACGATATGTATATAGAAAACATATATAATTCTGAGGAAGACTCAGAAAATAACCCTTCTTTGTTTGCTTTACGTGTATCATTTAATATCAACTTTCAGTAGAAACTATTTGAAATGTAGACCTTCAGTTTAACGTCGAATCTGAACTCATACTTCCTACCGAATATCGAATCTAACTCCCGTGCTAAAGACTCCACGAGAGTGGCCCATGAGTCAGTGAACCCACGATGCATCTGTGACTGGTATCATAATGCTCGTTCTATGAGTGAAGCATGTGAAGTACGTCGGCTAGCCGCTGACAATAGTTGAGAGCCAATTCCTAGACTCAGTGCATCGTGGGTTCGAGTCCCGCTCAAGAGCAAGGCGCTTTTAACTGTTTTCCGTGTTCCTGTCCCTGTCGTTCCGATAAGTTGAAGACTAGAACAAATGCGGGGTTCCAGATCAGAGTGGACGAGACAAAATTTTCGTGAGGGGATGAAAGACAAAGCAGAGGTCTTCTAATATAAGCTCATATACTTTCCAAAACGAGGCATCATTTCAAGACGGTGCAGCTTCAAATCTTGTCTCGTTGACAACCATAATGACTAGAGAAAATACACTCAGATATAGTATTTAAAAATACAGTAAAACCACGATCATCCAGGAAATGGCGTAGCAAGGGCACCGCGGATACCCCCCCCAAAAAAAAGACTTAAAATAAGGTGCAAATACGAGAAACATGCAGTATTTCAACATAGAAACTGTTTTCTTATTTGTATTGTTCGGGTTATGAAGGTCAGTGACCAATGAATGTGAAAACCATGACCAAAACAAAAGAGGAAGAGTCTGTTACTCATCCACAAATTCCGAAAAAAAAAACGATAGGATTACGATGCAAGATAAATCTGTCAGTAATTTTGGACCTTCGCGCTGTAGGACCTATTGTATTTTCTCGGTTGTTGGCTTGGATTACTTTTCTAAGTTCATAATTTTAAAGAAATCGCTACACTTTCGAATAATCGTGTCTTTACTGTAAATGGTTCAAAATGACAAAAACGAAATCTGAGATGCATTCGGTGCTGCAGTTTTTTTTTTTTTTTAAATGGAAAGTGATGAAATCCTGTTTCGATCCAATCTTAGTTTGTGGTAAACAACATCAAATTCTCTTTAGGTTCTCCTGCTTTCTCACATCATTTCTTCTACCACCTCTTTTTATGTTCATTTACTTTATTTTTTTCTTTAGATTACAAGGCATAATTGTGAGACTCGAAACTAAAAATGTATCTTTTTTTCATTTGTCTTTATCTTCCAGCAACTATGTCTTTCTATCTCTATAATATAAAGGACATTATTCTCAATTCTGATTTTTTCATTTCGGAAACTCCAAACAACAGGTTTTACAAATTCACATTTTTAATTTATTTATCTTCTAAGAAGTTGAATTTTTTATTATCTTGAGAATCAAGGTTGTTTATTTCTTAAAAGCTCTCCACTTCCTGCAGAGTTGCCAGGTTCAAAATCGATAAATAACACTTATAAACAAAGGACCAAAACATTCCATCAACTTTCTCAGTCTTCATTCCGTACACGTGTTGTTAAAAAAGTAATGTGAATGGGCCGTGAAGATTTAATTTCTCCTTTCTAAAAGTGAAGGAAGCAACTATTAGCAGTTAGATTCTGAGAAAAAAAATGGAATATCAAGGACATCATTTTATACAACAGATCGCAAGGATAAAACTTTTCTTTCCACGTGGCGTTAAGAATTGGCATGCTAGGGGTGATTGCAATCAGATGATAACAGCTACTTGACCTTGGTAAGTTGCAACTGGTGAGAACTCAGCAAAAACAGAAAGCGGGATACGCAATAACTCGCAAATCCCGATCAGTGTTTGCAGGTTTTCTTAAGAAAATTTCTCTCGTCTGACACAAAATTTTCCCTTTTCTTATAAAATTTTCCCTAGTTTGTTGAATGTCCAATTCCTATAACAGAAGTTATATGATAAGATTAATTTCTCTATATTAAAGGAAGTGCCAACCACATTTGTTTTATTCATTTGCTTTTTGCTTCTATTTCTTTTACTTTTTCCTTCACTTTCTTTCTTTTTAATACTCAAAATACACCCAGCCAAGATTGGGCACAAATTACCCTACTTTGAACACACAGGCAAATTTTTGCTATTGTACTGGTCCATTTCTAAAGAACAAAGAAAAGTTTAAACATTTATATTGGTCAACAAGTCGGCGCGAGAATTTACCTGCATTTTCACATTTTATCGAAAAAATCTTGTTTTTTTTTTTCCTTTTTTGCCAAATTTATCTACGAAATTTTGCTAGGTTAGGGAAATTTCTCTCAAGCTAGTAACACTGATCCCGATTAACCGATTTCTAGGTTAAGAAAATGGTTAAGAAAAGCCTTTGCTCGTGAGAAGCTTTTATTTAAAAGCACCAACAATGAATACATATTTGTTTGGGCCTAATACAGTGAAACCTCTGAATAACAGACACCAATGGGACATGAATTTTTGTCCATTACTGAGAGTTATCCGTTACAGAGAGATTACAGAAATTTAATTTCTCACAACGGTAGTTGTATGCAGTAATATACAGTAAATAAATTATGTACGAGCGTAAATATGTAAAATTCAATATGGAAATATTCTATTTGAATTACTGGGAGGGATGAAGGAGAAATTCATCTCTGCTAAATAATATTACTGCTAGGGGGATGTGCTAATATATTCGTATACAAGGGTAGTAAACTCATTAGCAAGTGTACTCTCAGAATCCTCAGTACGGTTACGGAAGAAACATGTGTATGTGTAGGGGGGGCGGTGTCTGTGTATGTTTGTGTACTGGCGCGGTATCTCCGTTGGCGGAATAGATAAAAAGGCAAATTATTGGGAGTGCATATGTTTATTGACCCAGCCCCAATCATAAAGAATATTCTCTTAGAGAAAGTGAAAAAGGAAACCGGAAAAAATTCCAACCTAGACTTGTTCCAGTATCATAAGTAAAAGAAAAATGTTGCTTTTCCAAGAAACAAACAAACAAAAAAAAAAAAAAAAGGTAAGAGACTGTTTGTTGAAAATGTTATTGTAAAACAATGTTCGTTTTGTTATCTATGAAACTGTCGGGAAAGATGCAATGCCCAGAAGGTAAACGACTAAATTTGTTAGGTAAGGGAAGATCTTTCACATAGAATTCTTGGTCATACGAATGACCTTACATGAGTGTTTTTGCTTATTGAAGATTTTCTAGGATCTCCAGCAGAAAGCAGTTTATTGCGGGCAGAAAAAAAGAATTTCATGTTCGGCTTGAAACTGCTTTCTTTGATGGTTCGCCAGGTCTTAATAGATACACTTGTGGGGAAAAGACTTTTCTGTCTACTGTATATTTCGCAAAACCGAGAATTCCTGTCCGTTATGAAGAGGTTATTAAAACGTTTGGGGAGAAAAAGGACTGTCCACGTCCGTATCTGAGAGTGTCCGTAAAAAAAGGGTTTTGTTCCATAAAAAACATATATTTTTGCCGGGACAAAAGAAATTTGTCCGTATTATAGAGGTGTCCGTTATTGAGAAGTGTCCGTTAAGGGAGGTTTCACTGTAGTTGTTTATTAAAGAGTAACTTCAGTGTTAATTTGTTAAATTTACTCATCCACTACCCCATCCTCATTCTCATCTTTGGAGCTCTTACACATATACTTGCCGATTTACCGCAGTGTGGCACCTCATTTCTTGTACATAATCAGTGATGATTTTCAGGGAGTGTTCCATAAAGGAAGTTCCTCTCCGTTCCTAAGAAATCCCCCGAGGCATTTCTCCAATCGTGCTCAACGTAAAATACCAGTGTTAACGCAGTACTACTTTCACTCCTGTTTCCTCGTAATCCCTTTCCCCGGGGCAAATCTTCTCAAATCATCACTGCACACAATCACCCCCATCAGGAAGTCGCGGTCGGCAAGGGAGATTGCCACCGTCGACGGTGGCAGGCCGCTGGTAGGCAGCCGGCACACATCCGCGGCGGCACGACGATCTACTTATTCAAAGTTGCCGACCTTTTTCCGAGGCGGCAAGCGGTCGAAAATAGTAAAATAAAATGCCCTTTGCTGACTGTTGCCGACCGTCAGAGTCAGCAAAACAGTCGGAAAGGGCTCTTTCTGACCCTCTGCCGACTCCTTATGTCGGTCTCTTTTCGTTGGCGGCGCCGGCTCATTTACTGCGCCTTTACGGCAGTTTGCCGACTGCTCGGTAAGGCATCTTTCCGACGACGGCGCCGGCGCATTTAATGCTCATTTCCTACTGTTTGCCGACTGCTCGGCAAGGCAACTATTCGTCGCGGTCGAAAATCGCGCGGAAAGACGCCAATGTTCGGCGCCGGCAATCCGACCACGGCATCTGGTCGGCATGAACAAATTGTCCAACTGTAGACGGCAGGATCCTGATGGGGACAGCCCAGTTTGATCGTTACGTACGACCCTCTAGAGCTATTTCTGTGGTGGTGATTGATCCAGTATCTTAAAATTTTACACTGAGTTGGTTTCCTATAGTCTGCCTTTTCGAAATTGACCCTTATTTTTTATTATTATTATTTTTTATACATATTTAAAGGACAACAAAACATAAAACACAGACAATCCCACTATTTAGTCTATAGTATTTTCAATTTAAGTCTTATTTTTGTCCTTCATGTTGATATAAATAACCAAACAATTAACGTGTGCCCTGGATGCGCATGATCAGACGTTGGACTCCATTTTGGTGTTAATGACCAAATTAGCTGATTAGTAGAGGGCTAATTCAACGGGCCCTTGTTCGATCCCAGGCCTCTGAGTTTGTGTTGAATAATATGAAGTCTGGATTTTCTTGGGGGTTCTCCCGTTTAGTTCCATATTCTTGTTCCATCAATCGTTTCATAATTATTAACTTTTATAAATAACCTGTTTTATTTAGGCTATAGGACATAATGGTAAGACGTTAAATTAAAAATTTAACTTCATCTTCTCCTTTCGGGGACACAAGTTTCGATGTTTTCCAGTATAGTGAGGCTGTTGGGGAGCTACATGAATCAAACGATAATGAATTCCTATATTTAGAAGAAAACGCATGTGGCTTACGTAAAAACGTAGGTTACATGTTTAAATCATGTAGTTTTTTGACTTAACGTACAACCATCTCACATAGGTCTACAGATGGACGTATATAACATATATCTAATGTATGTAACATATGTATACATATACCCTATGTAATATACGAAAGACTGTTAGATATCAGACATCCTGCAATGGCATGATGTAACATCTAAGCAGAAAAGATCAGTAGTATGTAGCATATGAATAAAATATGCTCCGTATAGATTTCCGTAGTAAAGTTATGGATTCCGTATATTTGTACAATAGACTGCTGTTCGGGTGACAGATTTTCATCAGTGTGTCTACAAAGCCCGGAATCGACAATGATTGAAGCCAATCTGCTGACTGCACTAATCTGAAAGCAGTCCGGCTGGCCATAACGCTTACAGATTGTTAGTCCAGGGGCTCAGATATAATTAGGAAACATGAAAAGTAAATGTCATTTCTAATATCGTATGTTATTCTGTCACTATGTTCTACCATTCTACGTTAGTTCCTGTACTTACTTGCTAAGACTAGGCAAATTACCAATATTATATTACGGAATCTCTGAATAACGTGCAGGTTTATAATATGTTCGTGTGAGTTTTTTTTTCCCTTTCTTGTTAGTATTGAGCAAATAGATTACAGTATTAATACCGTGTCAGTCACATGCGTGCTATTGTGACGTACGTATAATATATTGATCGCTTCCATTACCGCATTCCTAGACCACAATTACTGTTGTTCCAAACGTACTATGTAAAGAAATTATAAAACAATTGCCGTAGCAGGAAATAATTAAGCAGCGAACATTGTAGGCAAAAAGTTCATTTTGAATAAAAAATATTATTTTTAAACATCTTTTCCAAATTTCATAGATCAACTAGTCTTTTTCTCAATAGATTTGTGAATGTACGTTTATGTTAGATATAGTTATACAAGATATCCCTATTTTTAAAAAAAAAATTTTTAGATATTCCTTATTTCTTAATGGTTTGCGTTTTACCTTTGGTGATAGAGACCGGAGTTCGATTCAATAGGGAGTCATTTTGTTGGAAATTAAATGAAATCTATGAATGACGGTCCCACGGTTATACAGTAGAATACTGAAAACGTGGAATAATGTGGACCGAAGGGTGACCGAGGTTGTGAAAATGCCGGATTATCGGGAATAGGGTTAAAAAAGAATAGAAACGCAGGGGCGTAAATAAGGGCCCCGCAGACCCCGCATTGCAGGGGAAGCCCAAGCCATCAGGGGGCTCCCAACTCGTGAAGTGGGACGTAGAGAAGGGGCCCCACTCCTCGCTGTCTGGGGTTGGCCCCCAAGCGCTTTCAGTTGCTCCACTGTAGGAACGAGTATTTCCTCAGAAAATACATTACTGTACTTGTGTGTATTGGTAGCTTGAGAATACAACAGAGAATAAATTGCCTAATTACCCTTAAACAAAGGAAAAGTACGTATTTTATGAAGGCATAGAGTCTTTACTACGCGTATATATCAAAATGAAAATTAATGAATACACACTGTACAGTAATTTATCTGATAAGACATACTTCAGAAAAATACTTTATGAAGGCATAAAGCTGTGTCTATAATAAAAATTAACTAGTCGACTTTGCGAAACTAACTTCAACGAGTCTGCGCGGTTTTTTTCTGCCAAAATGTGGCCGAGTTATCCTGACTGCCGAGTTATTGAGAGCCGAGTTATTCCGATGCCGAGTTATTGAGAGACGAGGTATCCGACTGCCGAATTATCCCGACTGCCGAGTTATTGAGAGCCGAGTTATCCCGACTGCCGAGTTATTGAGAGCCGAATTATCCCGACTGCCGAGTTATTGAGAGCCGAGTTATCCCGACTACCGAGTTATTTAGAGCCGAATTACCCCGACTGCCGAGTTATTGAGAGCCGAGTTATCCCGACTGCCGAGTTATTGAAAGCCGAGTTTTAGGGACTCTACTGTACGTACTCTGTAAGCTAAATAGACGAGTACTTAACGAAAATTAATACTTATGAAAGCCTTCATAGAATGAAAATGTGAGAGGAGACGGGAGATTTCAGAGCAAACCCACGAACACGTTGTTCATGATAAATCCAACTAATCTAAAGCAACCAGGGAACCTTAGCACCAACATTCTAGAGCACCAGCACTCTAGAGCACCAACACTCTAGAGTACCAACACTCTAGAGCACCAGCACTCTAGAGCACCAACACTAAATACTCAGGCTAAAAATTTTGAAGCTATGTGTAGGAAAATCACTTAGTTATTTGGTTGACCTTCAGTTTGCAAGATTTTTTTTTGAAACGATGTTATAAGTTGTCGCTCGGGGTATTGTAACTTGGTACTTGGGGGATGTTGTAAGCTGTCATTTACAAGTTGTAATTTAATATTTGGGAATTGTAACTTATCGGAAGGACTTCTCTTGAAATAAGTAAATTTTAAGTATTTCATCTCAATATCAATCAGGTGTAGTTTAACGTTTGAACCTCAGAACCGTGAAATTCCGATTTCGAATTTCGAGACCAGTGACCTTGACATGATATTTCTGAACTTTTCCTTAGTCTTGTTAGGTGGATGGAGGGGCGGTAATGCGTAATTTCTAGCCGACTTTCAAATTTTGATTGTTTACACTTGCACTCTTCTGCAAGCATACTAGAGGCACTGAGATCTAAGTTGCTTAGGAATTGCTTGAAAAAAATAGCTTATACTTTCAATACATAGAACAAAAAAAGAACTTTTCTGCAAAATTAAATGGGATTTGATCAGAGAGACATTATATGTGAGGATGGCTTAAGGTAAAATGAGCTTAAGGATTGTGTCAATTGCTCAAGATTCAAATCAGTCAAGAGTTAGGAAGTGTATTTTACCAACTTGTTCGCTCTTACTATATCGGCAACGTTAGTTTTCAGTCAGTTGATTACAGAAGGAAACATTAAATTTTACTGAAGCTTGTATTATTCTTCTGCTACAAATTTTTATTTCTCTCTACTTACAGACCCGATGGCGATGCACCGTACGGTAATATTATGTTCGACAGGCGGGTTGTCAGGGGGAGTACGTTCGCCCAAGGACCCATGCCCACGGTAAGTTTTCAAATTTTGTATGTTATGTATAAATAAAGGGAATTGTTTCAATTAGGAACTTGAACATTTTGTTATATAATGTTGATTAATTAATTGATACACTGAAAGTGGATCGAAAGATAAGCATACTATATTTGTGTGCTTAGTTTTTATATTAAATTGATATAATTGTCAATATTTACACACACAAACACTTAATATAAAACCGTATACAGTACAGTTTCTGGAGTATAACACATCTAATTTCCATTAAACCGGTCTTTGAACTTGTAAACATGTTATGTTAAGTTGATATACCTAATTGTGAACAGATTAGAGATGGGCAAAACCGGTTTTTATAAAACCGGAAACAGGTTTCTAAAAAAACGAAACTCGAAAAAACGACATTTCGATTTTATCCAAAACTTTGTTCGGTTTTTCACCGAAACCGGTGTCGGTTTTCTCCAAAAAACTCCAGTTTCGGTGAAAACTTTTGGAAAACACATAAAACTATTTCTGTTGAAACGGATTAAGTTTCTGGAGAACAACGAAACACTATTGTGGTCAGAAATAGAACAAATTTGAAAAAAAAAAAAACGAAACCGAATCCGGTGAAAAACCGAACCGGTTTTGAAGAAAACCGAAACTGGTTTCGGTGAAAAACCGAACCGATTTTTGGAGAAAACCGAAACCGTTTTTTTTTTATGAAAACCGAAAAACCTGTTTTTGTGCCCACCACTAGAACAGATACACATATTTAATACAAAACAGCATACACTGCAACTTTAGATAATTAACAGTATCATCAGGCACAAGAATACCTCTCTTAACATTGCCTTTGAAGGCCTTGAGAAAGATTCTCGTGTATGATGAATATCCTGTTCCGTGTATCGAAAGCTATATTGTGTGCTGCTTTTATTAGGTGTGTGTACGCACATGTTCACAATGAGGTATAACAACATAATATGTTCATAAGTTCAAAGACCGGTTTAATGGATTTTTTTTTTACAACAAGTGATTTAAGACAGATGATTCTTCTTATATCTGGGTTTCTATCGCCAGCTAAAGTCCTGAATAAACGAAGAAACAGAGAAGTTTTTCACTTGCCATAGTAGAGAAACGCAAGTCCCTGAAACGAAGAAAGAAACTATATTCTAAATATTTGAAACGTAATTAATTTAATATTATATCAAAAGGATTGTCTAACAAAGTTTATTAGGACCACGTAGTGATACTCATAAGACTAGATTGTTAACCCGTCCGTTACTCCACATGATAACTCTAGAATGAACGCGAATATTAGTCTAACTAGGGATGACTCCAACGTTGAGCCTTAAATTTTGGGGATAACCCATATATTTTCTGAAAGAGTTTGTGAGGCAGGTTCCAAAACAGGTTGTCTGGAAGTGACCCCACCCCTTCAGGGTTGGAAATATATAGAACAACTTGACCTATATGTCCTATATATTAAAGTGCTCCGCATGACTAGTAGATTAAGAACATAATATGTATTACCCAATTATATCCTATTATCAACGTAATAAACCCAGAAAATGATTATTTCACTAAAAATATCTTATATTGGTGAATCTCACTATCATGCCGTAGACACTGTGAGTTATATGGCCCTCACACCTTAAAAACAAAAGCTATCTTGCCAGGACCTTGAGTGTGATTTACATGACTTTCACATATAGCCAAAAACTAAAGCCAAGCTCCAGCAAACAACATCTAGCCGGAGCCTTCTTCCTTCTCATTACCCGGGCGTGTCTTGGCTAGAGAGCTTAAACCCTGAAAAGGGTGATCAATCGGGTTTATATAGCTACAAAGAAAGAGCTATTCGGATCGAGCAAATAAGATCAAATTATCACCACGACTAGTTCTCCTTAATTAGTAACTCAAAATCTATCGAACGTTTTTATACCGTGTGACCTATCAAACAACTCGTCTAGATGAGCAGGTGACGAATATGTAATGAAGGTACTGATCTGACAACGTATATAGGTGAAATCGTGGAAAATATAGAAATTGAAATACGTACACCGAATGTGTCATATCTAGCCATAACAATGAGTCACATTAGTCGCGATATCAAATGACTTACTGTTGACTGGATATTATGGATATACTTTTCTTAATTTTATAGGTTCACTAATATAGAATTTATAGTGAAATAATAACGTTTTGGTTTTATTCATTAATATAGGATATAATTAAGTAGTGCATATTATATTCAACTAGTCATGCGCAGTACTTTGATGTAGGACATATAGATCAAGTTATTCTATATATTTCCAACCCTGAAAAAATGGGGTCATTTTCGGGCAAGGAATTGAAACCTGTTTTGGAACTTGCTGGACAAATCTTTTCAGAGATTTTCCCCAGGTTCAAGGTTCAACTTTGGTTCATCCCTGGTAAGTTTGACAATAAAAAGAGTAAGATGTCTTGAATCACCAGAAATAAAATAAAACGTTATTGCAGTTGATAAAAAAATAATTTCTTAACAATATACTCGTATGACATCCACAAAATTTGTGTTCATAAATTTTCAAATGTACTGAATTTATAAATTTCCAAATGTACTGAATTTATAAATTTCCAAATGTACTGAATTTATAAATTTCCAAATGTACTGAATTTATAAATTTTCAAATGTACTGAATTTATAAATTTCCAAATGTACTGAATTTATAAATTTCCAAGTTGCTTTTTCGTAACTCATCAATCGCGTTTCCACTTTCCACTTATTAAATTTTAGAAGTAACTTGTAATTATGAAAAATAATTAAAGTTAACGGGAAATGAATTAGACATGTTATGGAATTGAAGGTACGTATCTGTGTGACTATTACAATCTGATAAAGCATGATAGCTTTTTAAACTTTTGTGTGGTGCAATAAGAAACAACTATTAATATTTAAACTTCTGGATTGGTGTGGTTGCTACATATATACATTTTTCTTGCTTCGGTTTGCTTTTTCCTTCATTCATATGCACTGCCTTTTTCATAGAAGTGGTTTTCTAAAGTGATTCCAATCAAAGATTTAATGCGAGAAAGGTATGTTCTTATTAACAGCTATTATAATTACAACCTAGTATATAATACATACATTTTCTTATTAATAACTGAGTACTCATAGGTAATGCGCCAATGTTACGGAATATGTTACACCAGATTAAATTTTAGCACAAATCCGATTAAATTGTAGGGGCTGCTGTGGCTGAGTGGTAGAGCGTTCACCTCTGGTGCATAGAGTCCCTGGTTCGATCCCAGCTCGCAGCAAGTGGACTTTGTGGTGAACAAACACCGTATGTGGGAGTTTTCTCGGGGTTCTTCCCTTTCCTATCACTTTATTCATCCCACCATTTCATTCATTTCTCACCATCACCGTCTCCTTTACCGTAGCCGCTATAAGCGTGGGACGTAAAACTGAAAGATTCAATTTCATTTCCTTTTTTCTTCATGTTGAATTATATTTGCGTTCTTTTGTCAACAGTGAGGTTGTATATGATCAACTCTTCGTTTAAGGTGGAAATCTGAATCACTGTAGCAGGTTCAGTGCTCTCCCATCGGGAATCGAACTCAAGATTCAGTGCACCCTAAACACACCGTTAGCCACGACCAGAGAAAAGGGCAACATAAATTTTAAATACTAGTAAATGCATTTTTTTAGTTTAACGTCCCACAATTATATCCTTTAGGCTAAAGGAAATGAATGCTTGATGGAAAAGAATGACTTCAAAAATTAAATTTTTGAGCTCTCCCACCGAGAATTGAACCAGAGACTACATGCATTAAAGTCACACGTGCTAGACCTAGACCAGAGGAAAGGGCTTGGTATACTTCCAATATAAATAAAGAAAATTTAGTTTTTATTGTAATATTGTTCAGATACACTAGAAATTATTAGACATAATGTACTTAAAAGCAAAAATAACTGACTTGACCTTAAAATTGGTTAAACGTTTGAGCTTTATAAAGTTTTCCTGCATCTATTTACGACGTTTTAGTAAATAGTAACACATATCATTATAAATTTGAGTAGATTATCATTATAATTTTTTTCAAACTTTCCTTTTAAAATATTTATTTCTGAGGAGGTATTTAATTACTATTTTGTATATTTTTACCCTGACAAAGTGGAAAAAAAAGTGACAAAGTGTGCTATGATTAAAACTACTGTGTTACTGTGAATAGTTTAAAAACTGCTTGCATATTCTTGGAAAACCAGTGAATATCAAAATGTCCGGTCTGAATTTTAAATCATGTGGGGAAAGATTTCGATGAAGTATTGGCTGTATTTTTGCGTCTTTTTTTCTTTGATTATATAGACATTACGTACCCTTAGTCAATTGATGATAGTTTTTCGTATCAAAAACTGTACACAGAGCAGTAACAATACCTTTCTCAATTAGAATAGATTTTATTCTTATTGCATTTAAACGTAAGCTACAAAAAATAGTGTGTAGGCAGTGATATTCAGCGACGTAACTAGGGGGACAAACGGGACTTGTGCCTTGGGCGCCGCATTGGGAGGGCGCAAAATTGAGCAAATATTTGGGGGAGCGTTTTGATTTGGTCGGTCAGGAGGGCGCTAAGGCGAGTTCTTGCCCCAGGCGACAACTAGCGTATTTACGTCGCTGGTGATATTCGATGCTGCAAACTCCAATGAACATACGTATATTCGCCATACGCCCTTCACACACTATGGAATTTTCATGTTAAATTCAATGCAATATGGATATCTATGGACAGCACTTAACGCAAATAGTTTGCTAAAATAGATGAACTGGGACACCACAGAACAACGTTGAAACACATTACATTAAATGATTCCATAGTGTATGAAAGACTACGTGTTTTTAAAGAACTTTATATAACTTTATATAATTAGTATTACTTCGATAAGTTTATTGGTGTTCCATATACATTTTGATAAATTCGTTTATGGCATTTCTAGTTTTTACTTACGTAATATATTCCTTGTTATTAAGTTCAAAGTTATTACTCTCCCATTTCTTGAGAAATGGTGGTTTGTACTTAAGAGCCTGACATACCAAAAATAATACAAAATTTACCACTTTTGTTTTGCTTGTTTATTCATAGGTGAAAGAAGATAATGAAATGCAACTTACCACAATCATAGGTTGTGTTATTCTACAACAGGAAATATGAACCTGAAGAATTTTTAATGTTGCCATTCATAGAAATTTCAGTGTTGCCAAAATAATTCTCCCAAACTCTAAGTTAAGGCAGCGACTAAAGGAACGAACTCAACTGCATTTGATTACGTGTCATGTTGTTTTGGTATCCTGTGAACTACTTTCTAAATAACATTATTATTTAATTGTAATAACTATGTGTTAAAATTATTTTTTTTACAAACTAAATACAACTATTATTTAAAAAGCAGTTCACAGGATTTGAAGACAACATGATACGTAATCAATCAAATGCAGTTAAGTTCGTTCTTCTAGTCGCTGCCTTAGATTTTGGGGGAATTGTTATTCTGGCAACACTGTAACTTCTACGAATGGCAACATTGAACATTCTTCAGATTCAAATTTTCTGTTGTAGAATAACATTATCTATGATTGTGGCAAGTAACATTTGATTATCTCCTTTCATTAATGAATAAACAAGCAAAAGGAAAAAATTGTAAATTTTGTATTATTATTAGTATGATAGGCTCTTAACAGCATTGTCACAAAGTTAAATTAAAAAAATATATATCGTTATGGGATCTTGCTTTATCTTGTGAATGTTAATTGAGTTGGACTAGATCAGAGTGTAAATAGTTGTAAAGTAATATATAAAGGATTTGATTACAAATGTTTGTTGGGTAAAAAATACGAATTATAATATATATCAAGGACAATATACTAGGTGCATCAGAAGTCCGGAGCCATAGCTCTTATGAGAACCTTTCCATTATGAGTAAAGATTCGAGAAAATGGAAATTCACGTATTTAGTTTTTAATCTAAAACAGAAATTTTCGAATCACGTCAGACGTTTAGGCACCTTATATTAAATGAAAAAGCAACGCTGTTCCCGTGAGCCCTTACCATACCAACAATACAGTATTGTTGAGAAAGTGATTGAGTGTAGTTTAGGCTCCCTCACACAACTTCGCTCTCCATAGGAAATGGCGTGTTTCTTCCAGGTCTAATCATTCTCTATCTTCTTTGTAACGTAGTTTTCAGTACACTTCAGTTTTCTCGTACCATTTACGTCACTTTCTCATTTTGTGTCTTATCTATTTTCAACATTCTGTACATATTTCAAAAGATTCCATTTTCCGTTTTTCTTCTCCTAGAGTCTCTTGCCTCCCACCTATGCAACGCCACACTCCATACACATGGTTTCATTGGCCTTGCCATTCAGTCCAGTTTAGATATTTCCGCTCAGATGCTAGTGTTTCTCTTCGAGCTTCTTCTGAGCTACTCTAGACTTTAAATTTTGTTTGCACCTGTTATTAGTGTTTGTTAGTGTCTCTAACAAGGGGACACATTAGTCTAGTGGTTATAGCGTTGGACTTACATCTGCGTGCTTCCGGGTTGGATTCCCTCGGTGCTTCCCAAGGATGTTATAAAATAGAGGATCTGCCCATACAACAAAATCGTGAAGCCTTAGGTCACAGCTTCGCCACACCTACTCTGCCCACTCCTCGCCACTAAGATTGCAATGTTTCGAGCCAACAATCATGGCGGAAACGAGAGTAGTCAATCATACGTGCCGGCTCATACGATGCGCGATTGTTTTTCGGTTTCATTGAGTTCATATGATGAGGATACGTACGGGCAGATCCTCTATTTTATAACATCCTTCGCGCTTCCCAATTTTCGGCATCTACCCAGCGTCGTGATGCAAACTGGGGAGTCGCGTGAATGAAAAAACATGACAGCCATTAGATCTAGAAAGCTTCTGATTCGCCTGTTACAGACAGGGCGTCACAACGCGCTGACCACATGTTCGTTGCTAAGCTAGACGTAGTTCGGCCAGTCGCTAACAGATGGCGTTGGAGTGTCTCATACCCACAGAAACGTTTGTTACACCAAGTGATTTGTTCGATAGTTAGTTAGTTTTAGTTTCTCCAACAGAACTCTAACAAAACTCTTCCCCCATTCATGGTTCTTATTGTTTCGTTTCTTTTGTGCCTCATAACGTTTGTTTTGCTCTTGTTAATCTTCATGTTGAATTTACTGCTAAACATCTCTTGCATTTCATGGATACCTGTCAACAAACAGCACAATAACTAACTAACTAACTAACTCTATGGCCTATGGAATCCGGAGGTTCAATGCCGCGTTCACAAAAGCTCTCCACTGACTAGCTAATTGGATCCAGTTTCTACTTTGTACTCCAATCTCTGCGAGATTCATCTTAATATAGTCCTCCCACCTGCGTCTAGGTCTTCCTAATGGTCGTTTTCCGATTGGTCTTTTAGTCAAGACTTCGAAAGCGTTTCTACTTTCTTCCATTCTAGCTACATGACCTGCCCACCTAAGCCTCCTAGACTTGACGACCCTAACAATGTTGGGTAAACCGTATAAATTATGTAGTTCCTCGTCATGAAGTTTCCGCCATTCCTCAATCTCGTTCCTCTTGAGTCCGAATATTCAATATGATTTACAATATAAGTATACGAAAGCGGTTGTTAAGTTCGTGGCCTAAGATACTTAGCCATGATTCTTGTACTTATTAACGGTAGCACTGATTTGCGGTACCCTCTAGTAGTATAAATATCACCTCTTTTCAATAATAATCTTATTAAGCTTCTATATGTGGAAAGACAAACATCGTCATATGAGCCAAATCCGAAAATTCTGCCAATTTTGAGCACGGCGCCGTGATAAAATACCTCGAGAACAAAGAAAAATCGCCTAAAGGAATTTTTGAAAACATGTCATCAACCCTAAAGGATTCTGGACCTTTATATACTGTAGTCACAAATGAGCTCGAATGTTTGAACAAGAGCGAGAGAGCTGTGAAGGTGACTTCCCCCTCAGGGCATCCTGCAGTAGTGATCACTGAAGAAAACATGGCAAAAGTCGAAAAATTAGTTCTAACCGACCGAAGAATAAAATTATGGCAGATAGTGGAAGAGTTGCAGATTAGTAAAGAGTGGGTCGGAGAAATTTTCCACAAACACTTAAACATTAAAATAATAATAAATAAATAAATAAATAACGCTGGGTTCCGAAAATGCTCCCGCCACTCGACAAACAACGATGACTAGAGAGTTGTAAAGACTTTTTGGAATTAGCCGGAGTCAATCTCGACGAAATTTGCACCCGAATCGTAACTATAGATATGACTTGGATTCACCAATATGATCCGGAGTCGAAACAGAAGTCTATATAGTGGACTAGAAAAAGGAGAAAGGTGACCAAAGAAATTCAAGGTGGAAAACTCGAATTCGAAATTTATAGCGATTGTTATTTAGGACAGCGGAGATGATTTGCTGATCGATTATCTGCGAAAGGAGCCTGCGATGTATTATGCAAATTTCTTGGTTCAAGTTCGTGAGGCAGTTTTCCAGGAGCGACTTCGGGAACTCAGACACTGAGAGCTGTTTTTGAAGGATAATGCGCCGATTCACACGGCGCGAGTTTTGAGGTAGGGCTTAAATGATACATTTTACAGATAGACCACCCACCCTACAGCCAAGATCTGGCTCCGAGCGACTATTTTCTTTATTCCTGACTCAAACAGGAGTTATAACTCTGGAGATTTGAATACGAGAATGAAATTAAGGCGTCTGTAGCAAGCCATCATGAAACCAGAAAAAGAAAGTATATATTTTCGGCATTATTAAAGTATTTTATGCCCGATGTGAGAAATGCATTTCATTCAAGGGATATTATATTCAGAAATATTTCTCCTTCATTGCAAATTATGTTGTATTTAATGCCTGAGGTCACAAACTAATCACTCGTGGGTGTCCTTCATTTCTTTTATTGCTTCTTCAATGTAAAAGTTAAAGAAAATAGGTGAGTAGGAATACTTTGACCTGACACGTTTCTAAACTGTTGTTCGCTTCATCTCTCCCTCATTGTACTTCAATTATTTTCCTTCTTAGTACAGGTTATACGATTGTTCATTCTCTGTACGTGTAGTTTATTCCAGATTCCTTCAGAATATTGAACATTGTTCCGTTCTACATAATCAAATGCTTTTTGCGAGTTTACAAAGCTACGTAAGTTTTCCCAACTAGAATTATTTTTTTTTCTTTCAGTCTTCTGTAAGTATTACTTCCTGTGTTCCAGTATATTTTCTGAAACCGAATTGTTCCTATGCTAATATTTCATCCATCTTGGCGTACAATCTTCTATGTACATATGTGTTATTTTCAGGGCCGGATTAAGGGGGTGCTTAGGGGGCTATAGCCCCGAGTCTCCACATGGACAGGGGCCTCCACTCTGATCAAAATCTCAACTGGTTATCTAAAAAGAATCATGAAGATACAATCATCATCATAAAATAAAACATGACCAAAAAATATCAAACATATTCCCTTAACTTTCCTATCTTTCACAAAGTGAAGTCAGCAGGGACCACATATTTTTTCTAGCCCCTGGCCTCCAGATAATTATTTTTATCAGTCTTTGAAGGACTTGTCAGCAAACTTATTATTCTGTGACTTGCAATTCTCGGCACATATTGTTTTAGTATTGCCACTATCTCTTTTGGCTGTCTGGGAATACCTCCCGTTCTTTATAAATGTTAATTATTCATACAACCTTTCCTAAACTGTTTGCGTCGCACTTTGTGATTTTTCCTGGTTTCTCATCTATAGCTGAGGCTTTTCCATGTTTTAGGTGTTGTATTGAGTAGTTTGTCCTATTCTGAATTCAGTAAGAAGTCTCCTCTTCACTCTTTTTCTATGTTTTCCAGTTCCTCTAATTGTTTATCACTTCCATAAAGCCTTTTTAAAGATTCCTGCCATGTCTTCACTTTTTCTTCGGCTTCAGTCATGAGTCTTCCTTCTTTCTCTTTTAGCATTTTATGTCTGTCTTCAGTCCTTGTAATTGCTTTAAATCAGTACATCTACTTTCTGTGTTTATGTAGCCTCTTCTATTTTGCATTTTTGGATCAAAAGATCTAATATATTTCAATCAAAATCTTATATCTACAGAACTACATATAGTGTAGCCAAACCCAAACTATCACTTAACTCAGTATGATGTGTTTATTCAAAAAAAAAAAAAACGAAAACTCGGTTTAGGGGTGTCCAAAAACTAATTATTGGCCAAGATAACAATCTTTTGATCCACTTTTGATTTTCCTAAAATTCTTGTTGTTGTCTGCTTTTAGCAAGTCAGAATTTTCGATTATTCGTTTATGTTTACCACTACATATTATCAATTTCTTCCGAAAAAAGCTCATATTTTAGTTGTCTTAAGAAAACATATGTTCAATACTTTATCAAAGACAGAATATACAATATAATATCAATCAACAATAATGCCTTTTTATGGCTAGAGCATTATGTTTGAGAGTACATGACCATAAGCTTAGATCTCCTGTAAATATAATGTTGTTTCAAACCTGTTAAGTAGCTCTGATTCTGTTTTTACAGATGTTTTTGATCCATCTTATACAGAATCTAAAAGCAATCACAACTAAGCAAAGAGCCAAAGTGTCTGTATTCTTCAGGGGAGTAGGAAGCAAGGAATTATACAAACTTACTTCTGTGTTGTGTAAATTCGAACAAAACACTTAAATGTTATGTATCACGTGCAATTGCCTGCTGTTAGAAGATGAACATTGTATAACAAACATAGTTTGTTACATATTCAATGTTTGTTCAGATGTTTTTCTAGCTAAATGCCATTTGACACCCACCAAAATGTTCACTTTTTTCTCTTGTTTCCTGTAGCAACAACCGAAATGGAATCCTTACTTCGGCTACGCCAAATTGTTGTCTCAGGTCAGTGGTGAGTTTGAAACAGTGTGGCACTCTACTTCACTTAATTAAATAAAAGCATGTGTTAATTTTATTGTCATTTCCTCACACACTGCTGACACTGAGAATAATAACGAATTTATTTATTTATTTATTTATTGTTTCACTATGACACAGCACCATGCTGTTTTGTTATGATCTATAAAGCACCTTTCACAATGTGATTCTCTGTGTGTGTGTCCTAATAGTATGCTTCTGAGTACGATGTCTAACATATTAATCCCGACATCTATATTGATAGTCTTTTATGGAGCTGCATAAGCAACAGATGGCCTGTTTCGAAGAAAACAAATTCGCCTATGACAGAGTAGAACATTTATCGGTAGATTAACAAAATTTACCAGCAGTGTAACACGTGTTTATCAAGAGATATCTAATGTGCTTCTCATACAATACACATATATTTAAAATATGTCAAATGCACCTCAGGTGTTTATCGTATGCACCACAGGTAGAACACGTTTTATCAGAGATACCAACAGTAAAATTTATGTTTATAAATAGATGATAATGTAAGAGTCAGATAAGTAGAAAGACAATTTTAATTTAGTTATTAACAAATACAAATTGTGATTAATATAGTAAGCTCATAAACTTCAACACCCTGGTGTTTTATTTATTAATGATATTTTGATATTGATCACTTATATTCAAATCCATCGTACTTGGAAACATAATTTGACACGAATAACACTGTTCAACAGAAGGACATGTTATATAATACGTTATTTGATCATTGTTAAGGGTGTTGATTGGGCTTTAGCATATTCTGCCATTAAGGAAAAGGTATAGTAAAATTAAATAATACTATTTACGTAAGGGTTTCAGTAAAACTTAAGGATATTTGTTATACGTAAATACGACACATTTGTACTTGATTCAACCAAAAGTTCTAATACAATTTTGCCTCGTCCGTATTGTTATGAACCTGATGTTAACAGACAGTGCAGTTGTAATATAAGTAATGGTTGGTTAACATCTCAATGTACTCCGTATCTTCCATCAGGACTTTCTCTTTTTGTGCATGAGGGAAATTTAATTTAATGGTGGCTCTCAGATCATGTACTGTAGTGTATCATAGTGTCGAAATAAGCATTTTACTGATATACAAAAGCTATTTTTAAAAATAAGGCCCGATTGTCAATAGAAACAAAACTATTAAAGATGGTGTCATACGTTTTTGGTTGTTTCATCTGTATACATTAAGCTATTTTTCTACATAGTTACCATGTTTGTTTAAACATTTATCGTAGCGTTGGACAAAATTTTGTATGGCCACATCGTAGAAATCACCGACCTGTGACCGAAGCAAACCTTGACCGTTCTTTTCACTTCATTATCGGTGTCAAACTGCTGACTGGCGAGAAACTGCCTGAGATAGATGACAATCTGTCGGCACAAGGTTTGGGCTGTACGGTGGTTGCTCCAGTAGCTTACCGGTGTGTGCTCCAGTTGTTCCCATACAAACGATGAGTTTGAGCAGCAGAATGAGGGCGTGTATTATCATACAGCAACAAAACACCAGATGATAGTATGCCGTGGGGTTTATTCCGTATAACATGTCGAAGCTTTCTTAAGGTCATGCAATACGCTGCAGAATTGATGGTTGTTCCTCGTGACATAAACTCGATCCCATTTATGGTGATCCCAGAATATGGTAGCCAAAATCTTGCCTGTAGATATTGTCTCTTTGGCTTTCACTTTGATTGGAGATGTGTGTTGCCATTCCATTGATTTACATTTCGATGGTGGAGTTATATGGAAAACCCATGTTTCGTCCCCTGTGAAAATGTGGTTCAACAGTTGATCTCCTTTCTCATTGTGTCGGGTCAAAAAGGTCAAGGTACAAGCCAGCACCGTCTTTTTCTGTTCCTCAATAAGCACTTGGGAACCCATCGCGCGCAGTTTTCGGAACTTTAAGGTTTCAGAAACGATTTTGAACAGCACCAACCGTGAAACATGTGGAAATTCAAGTGACGACGTGGAAATCGGGAAACGTTGGTTTTTCATGAATTTTTGTGCCAACTGAAAGTATCAACTCATCAACGACTACAGAAGGTAAGCTCGATCGCTGTCCATTATGAGCATATAACGACTCACCAAGGGTAGTCGTCAACCTGGTTCGATCGATGATATAAAGAACTTGAGTGGTAGTAACTGTTTTCATGTAAAAATATTTTTTATAATTATGTATATAATACTATTCTCACCTTCTCTATCAGAATTATAAAGTAGATGAACGGTTTTAAATGGTTTATTAGTTGATACACTTTTAATGTATTTGTCATTCACACTGTCGTGCACACACACCAGAATTAGGTATCCATAAACAATTACATAGCAACGAACTATCTATTACTCTCTAATATCTTACAGATAATTAAAAACCTTCTTCTTTTGTTATTATTAAATTAACATTCTATAAGGTATAGTGCTTATGTATGAGCACTTTCTACCCAAGGTACAGGTAATTATTAACCTATCCAATATTTCGTTATATAAAAATGTCGCCCGACGATGGGACTGAATATAAAAGTCATAAACGAACTTGGCTTTTATCTTCAAGAATCACTGGTCCGTTTACAATAGAAATCTTACATTACATATGTCCTTTACATTTTGATCGCCCCTCGTATATCTTCATTACATTTCATATATATATATATATATTTATAACAAATCTTTCATTTCATTACTACTTATATTTTATTACATTAATTATATTCATTTATTAAACGTCGTCGCTTAATATATAATTTTTGAAGGGTACGAAGTCAAAATCGTAAGAATCAATTACGTTTTAATACATGAGTCACCGTGATGCAGGGCGCATTATATATATTAATTATTTCAGATGATATTTCAAAATAAACATTGGATCTATAAGGCATCAGAATAATGAAGAATCTTATCCAAGATAGTCGTTGAATAATTAGCTTAAAAGAATGAATCTTATACTTAACATAATCTCTGACAATTAAGTTTTCAACACAAGTCAATCTAATATAAATAATCTTTGCTTTTGATCAATTATGAACCGAATTATAATTCCTCATATTGTCTGTATACCGAAGTTATAAGAATTGTTTTCATTATTGATATTAACACATAAACTTAAAAATAAAAATTCACAAGAATATATAACTGATATGGGTTTAACCCTAACTTCATTAACTAGAATCAATTTAAATTTGTACTAGCATATGATTCTAATAAGGTACATTGTACGGCACAATCTTGATTAGGTTCCACCATATGTTGTCCATGTATTGCATCGTGATTCTGATTTTGATACGAAGTGCCATCTCTTGAACAGCGATTATGTCTATCCACGTAATTTGTCGTATTCCTGGAATTTCGCCATATCTTTCGATTGTTTTTATGTCTACTTTGACTATATGGTCTAACATAAGGATTGCCACAATTAATTAGGTTAGGTGTATTCCCTACATAGTTCTGCCTATTTTGCTCGTTTGGATTACTAGAATTTACTCGGCTTCGGTTGTATTCCGTATCGTTCATACTACGGATATCTAGATTCCTAACAGGTACAAAATGATCTGAATTATTCTTACTTTTACTCACACCTGCTTGTTGATTCAAAGCATGGTATTGAGTTTCATAACATTGAACGAGCATTAACAAATGGTTGAAATTCATACACTGTGTAGAAAACAAGATTTGTTGTAACTTAAATGGGAGCAAATTTCGAATGGATGCTATTATTCTAGATTCCGACTGCAATGGATTAACAACTTTTAATTCGTTGTAGATATTTACAACAAACTCGACAACAGATTTGTGTAAACGAGGATTGAAATGTTGATTTCTAATCGTGGCATCTCTATTTGCAAGCAAAAAATCATTTTCATAATTGGCGATCAGCGCTGCCTTGAATTCCTCATATGTATTGATGTGATCACGTATTGCCTTAAACCATAAGGAACATGATGGGAGTAATAAATGAGGGATTAGCTTCATATATTGTGATCTATCTATACACATTATATTGCATTCGTCCTGAAATTTTTCCAGGAACGAAGTAGCATTCTCATTACATTTACCACTGAATTTACTCATGGCACGTATTTCACTCATCTTAACGCTTAACTTTACCTTCCTTTTATCGTTCCGAGTACTTATTGGGTGACAATTCCTATCCATGACGTGATGTGTTGTTGTACCGTCTCTTATCCGTCCATCAGTACTCTTCGGATGAATTTCCTCCAAAATAAGGTCCTCATCAGATGTGGGTGGAGGCGAGGTCATCTCTGGTGAATGGGGAAACTCCAAATGATCACTGACCGTATTATTGTGGTGTGCGTTGTCCTTGACCTGTAGCTTCCTCATTTCCTCCTGTAGAGTAGCTATCAGTTGTGTATTTGCACGTATGTTGTTTGAATTATTGGTGACCTGAACCTTTTGCTGACGAACAGAAGATTCCATTACTTCTAAATCCTTTTTTACACCACTGATTTCTTGTATAATGTGGTCGTGATTATCCTGACAATCCTCAGATATTCTATTTAACTTTTCCTCGAACTGTGAGGTGATGTCATCCATCGCCTGGATAATTGATTGTTTCGTTTCATCTGACTTCTGTTCCATTCGTTTACTTAATTCCTCATATCGCTTGTTGGATTCTTCAGACTTCTGTTCTATCGTCTGTTTCAATTCCTCGTATTGCTTGTTGTTTTCTTCGGACTTCTGTTCTATCTTCTGTTCTATCGTCTGCTTCAATTCCTCGTATTGCTTGTTGTTTTCTTCGGACTTCTGTTCTATCGTCTGTTTCAATTCTTCGTATTGTTTGTTGGATATATGAACCAAATTTTGTTCCAGTCGCTTCATGGCTTCCGAATCGTCTTTACGATATTGTTCTTGCCGCTGTAAGGCTAACAAGATTCGGTCTTCTAGTGTCATTCCTGGTGTTACACTATGTTCACCGTTGTCACTATCATTGGGTTCATTCTCCATAGCGTTACCGTTCATTTTTCTTATTATTATTCTACCACTTCTCAGTCTTGTGAAATTTGTATTCATTAACTTTATTACAAAAGTAAATTCACCCTTACTTTGCTTCGGGTAGTGAATTTACAAGAAATCCCGGGTGAGGTAAACCAAAATTTTTATAACGACTCACCAAGGGTAGTCGTCAACCTGGTTCGATCGATGATATAAAGAACTTGAGTGGTAGTAACTGTTTTCATGTAAAAATATTTTTTTATAATTATGTATATAATACTATTCTCACCTTCTCTATCAGAATTATAAAGTAGATGAACGGTTTTAAATGGTTTATTAGTTGATACACTTTTAATGTATTTGTCATTCACACTGTCGTGCACATACACCAGAATTAGGTATCCATAAACAATTACATAGCAACGAACTATCTATTACTCTCTAATATCTTACAGATATTAAAAACTTTCTTCTTTTGTTATTATTAAATTAACATTCTATAAGGTATAGTGCTTATGTATGAGCACTTTCTACCCAAGGTACAGGTAATTATTAACCTATCCAATATTTCGTTATAAGCATTGTCCCGCCCGTCCTTGAACGATCTTACTCATTTACGCCTCGTGGTGTCATTCGTTGCATTTGGGCCGTACACCTCACATATCTGGCGATGAATTTCCACTGCCGATACGTTCCTTGGTGTCAAAATTCGAATTACAGACCTTAATTCACACTTTGCGGGATGCTCAATTTGACGAAACATTTCAGTTGCCTACACTGACGCTAAGACTGCAACTCTTGTCACTTCATGTCCACGGCATGCGGGGAGACAGCGCGCGTGCGCATTTTAACAGAAACAATGAACCTAGCCAATAGCTGTAGTAAAAACAACGGTTGAGGATTGACTTCAGTCACAGGTCGGTGAATTTTATAACGTGAGCATACAAAAACTTGTCGAACGCTATGATAAATGTGTAAACAAACATGGTAACTATGAAAAAAATAGCTTAATGTGTCTAAAGGTAAAAATAAAAAATGTATGGCACTATCTTTACTAGTTTTGACAATCGTGCCTTATTTAAAAATAGCCCACGTATATACGTACCAATATGAGATTAAAATATTTCTGTAATCGTGTAGTGGTAGTAGGCTCCTCCGGTTTTATTTTTCTTTTAAAAATACTCGTCAAGTTTATCACCAAACGGAATATTCCACCATCCCTAGAGAGCATCGCATCGTATTAGTGAACAAAATGGCATCGTTTAGTGCGTGTCAGAAAACGGAGTTGTGTTTCTGATTTCCTACATGCAAGTGTCCTGTAATCGTATAGAGAAATCCAGACAACAATATGGACATGAACCACCTGACTTCAGTCCATTGTTCGGTGTTATAAACAACTGCTGAAATGGGCTTTGTACTAAGGCAGACGCGTATCCAGAAATTTTTGTTGGGAGTGGTCCAAAGCTTGCGGCACCAAAAGACTAAGTAATTGTTAAGTATTGTCACCTATATTCTCAGAGAAAAATTATAGATTTAGATTGTTTTTAGTATACGAAAAACAAGAACAAAAGACCAAATCTTTAGACTAGAAGTGTACATCAATAATTTCTCTGTTAACACTTTGAGTGCTGGACTCTGAAGTGCTGGCTTTCCCAAGAATGCTGGGCTTTTTTGCAGCATTTTAAAAACATATATCGCAAAATCTAGAAAAGCTAAAATAATAGATAGAACATGCACTGTTTGCAAGTTAAGAGCATGATCTTTATTCTTATATATAATATTCTGTATTCCAACCACAAAATCATTACAAATCACAAATAACGTTTACACATAGTACAAGGAAAATAAATGCGAATATGAGAATTATTATCTCAAGGTTACTTACCTGACATATTTGATATTTCCGTTGCTACATAGTCGCACAATCGTCGAATAACTCTCCTTAAAACAAATTACCATCACTGTTGCTCAATTCCGCGTATAAATTGAAATGTATTGAATCGTCCAATAGGTTCTTTCTCGCCATTTTGACATTCAAACAATAAGCACATGGGGGTTTATGAACCCTGGCGGTAACAAAATTAGGATCTTCACGCCATCTGTTGACGAAATTCGGAAATAGAAACTCCAAGGGATATTTTAAAACTGCTAATTCCTTATAATAAACGAGCAAACCCATTGAAATATGTTGGAATCACATCACGTATAAATACACAATCCACAGTCTACAAAAGATCAGCTACTCCGTAAAAATACGGAGTTAGCACTCAAAGTGTTAAATAAGTATGGTTTTATTAAGAAAGTGTATATATGTATGTCGAGTTACGAAATTCTTTAGGGGGCGTCCGGACACGGTGGATGTCGTGTGGCTGCGCCTCTGCATTAAGGGGAAAAAACAGTGTCAGAGAACCACTAAATGAAAACAATTGGAAGAAGTTCTAGAAGCTTTTTTAAAACGTAGTCCACGGAGTTTAAAAGTTTACAGTTTATTGTTTATGTGAGGTATAACAGTTTGAAAAACTCAGGCGTAATGATGGACCTCACAGGAAAGAGTTCACCATTGAAATGTTATTGCCTGTTCATGAAGAGAATGAATTCCTGATTTTTTTTTTTAATTTTGTGGCAAAGCCACTTCCATTCATCATGTAAAAGTAAATAGGCACAAGGGAAATTCTCTATACGGTGTACATATGTATGTCGGGTTACGGTGTATGAATGGAGCAGTGTCAGATTAGATGTGTGGTGTGCATTGACTCAATATGTGTTCAGACCCTTTTTCTTTGATTAGGAATATACTTGAAAATGCTGGAATAAATGCTATACCCTATACACCAGATAAACACACGTTCTATAACACCTCCTCGAACGTTATGTTTGGAATGTCATAAATTCTCTCGTTAACAGAACTTAACTGTAATGGGGAGGCCCAATTCAATGGCCTCCAAGCTCGCTTGATTTGAACTCGAAACTTTTTCTGTGGGACTGTGTGAAGACTCTTCTATACTGGGCATCAATGTAAGGGTTGGATGCTCCTCAGCAAACAGTAATCGCTGAATGTGAAATCTGTGACTCTTTAAATGTTGCAGAACACATACAGGCAACAATGGAGCTATGGGGGGCTGGGGAGCATTGTCCTCCAACTTTTTGACAAAAAATAAAAATGCTACCAATAAGATGGCCACCGTCCAAGACCTGTCAAAATTTGCGAAACTGTACGGTCCGACCGATGAAAGGGTATGTCCCACCCCTAGCAGACAATTCCTAACTCCATGCATGGAGGGTGGTTATGTACCACGTTGAAGTTACTCGAACAACCAAACTAACGCTTGTGGAGATCTGGTGAGGTGAGTAAAGTATTTGTGGTAAAACTTGATGAGTTTTTCTTTTTAAAAAATTGAAACCGGACAATCCTTTCACTATTTGTTGCCAATATATGTCAATTTCTTACGGTAGATACTTATGCGGATCCCTGCAGTGTATATGCCCTTTTAATTATTTTTATAACACTGAAAAATATAGTTGAAAAATATGCTTGAAAGTCCAATCAATATGTTTAATGTTGGCATGTGTTTAAGTGTGGAAGCCTTAGAGGTTCGATGTAAGTGTGCGGTTTGTATTTTGTGAGATTTAAGTATTTTAATATCAAGTTCACATTTATACCAAGGCATAACACAGTAGAAGTACTGCATCAAGAAGAATTTGGAGATTAGTGATGGTATCTTCGAATAATAATATTAACATGTTGCCCCTAGAATAGTAACAACTTATGCATCAATAATTAGTTTTGGTTAGTTGATTTGGAAGTTTAGTGTCCGGTTCAGCACCAAGGCTATATAAGACGTAGATCTACAGCGTTCCGTGGAATCCGAACTATACATGAGCCCCTATTGCGAATCGAACACTGGTCTTTCACGCCAGAAGTTACGAGGGAGTTCTTTGATTATTTTTTGATACGAAGACGTTAACAATGTGAAAGTATTACCATAAGGTTGCAGAATGAAGTTAAATTTACATCGAAGTTGCACCATCCGGTCGTGACGTAATGCGACGTGGTATTAGTCTACTTCTCACACACAATTGAAGGGTAAGGGGAAAAAAAGAAAGGAATGTCACAAAATTGCATTTTCGGGAAAACTGCGATTTAATATTGAAAACCGCGTAAGAAGAATAGGGTTAGTTACATCTTTTGCCCCTTTTTACATGAACATTTTTACATCTACGTATGCATGGCATATACAGCCAAATAGTATCAAGAGTCATCAACAGATAGGACGAAGCACCTGAAAAAGCACATACATGGACATTTCTTGTTTTTTCCCCTTACCCTTCAATTGTATTTATTTTTTTAAAAAAATGATTTACTACGCTACGAAACATAGCTCAGGAAGCGTCAGCGAGCGAAGGGTATTACAAGACCTCCAGGGCTATTTTTATTACATCTTTATCACAATTTACTGACCACGTGACATTGCGCCACGACCAAGTGATGCAACTTCAATGTAAATCTAACCTCACCCTAAGTTGCAGACCTGACACTGAAATACCACGCCACCTGGTAATAAGTTTTTAATATAATGTCATCTATGGAAGACATAATCCGCTTTATGCAGAGTCGTTTTGACATAAGATTAGTGACATACTAAGGGCCCGACTACTGCAGGAAACATATGTTAGTCGATATCTTTAGTATGGCACTAATCACGCGTCACAACGACTCTGCATAAGGCCCAATGTATCGATATCAAGTTTGTAGCTGCGTCATTCAGTGATGCCAACTTGTGTGAAAAATTACATTTTATGAGATTTTTTACATTACTTTTTTTGAATCGGGATAAAGGGAATTTTCGTCAAAATTGGCAGCAGATATGGGATTTTTATTTCATCGACGCCAACAAAATTCTCTATGAGCAAAAAGTAGGCTAATGACACTTGAATAAGCGTGAAATCAGAGCTAATTGTCAAATGTTCTCATTTTGGAAAGTGTGTGTTAGTGTGGAAGTAACTTATGCAGGAACTCGTGACTTTCAAAAAACAATTGTCAAAGAACGTAAATTGTGCTCTGGAGTTTTAAAATAAATAATGAAGTAAATAAAGCATCAAACAAGCAACAGTCAATTTCCAAAATGTCCCACACGAAATAACTGGAGAATGAAGTTTGTGTATTTTCATTCTACTTAGTAAAAAAATATAGCACAAAAAAGTGATGAACATACTAAATTCTGCCAATAAAATGTACTTATTTTCATTAAATTTTCAACAATTTTCTTTTAAATTAAGAATAAATACTTAATCATCAACTATTTGTTAAATTTAGAAGATCGGAATTTACGAATAATTCAGTCACTTATTGAAGAAACTAACTAACTCTATGGCCTATGGAACCCGGAGGTTCAATGCCGCATTCACAAAAGCTCTCCACTGACTTCTATCCTTAGCTAACTGCATCCAGTTTCTACTTTGTATTCCTCTTTCTGAGAGATCCATTTTAATATTGTCCTCTCATCTGCGCCTAGGTCTTCCTAACGGTCGTTTTCCAATTGGTCTTCTAGTCAAGACTTTAAAAGCGTTCCTACTTTCTTCCATTCTGGCTACATGACCTGCCCAAATGAGCCTCCTCGATTTGATGACTCTAACAATGTTTGGTAAACCGCATAAATTATGTACTTCTTCGTTATGAAGTTTCCGCCATTCCCCATTCCCGTTCCTCTTGGGTCCTAATATTCGCCTCAGCATCTTATTCCAAAATACTTTCAGTATACGTTCTTTCCCCAGAGTAAGTGACCATGTTTCGCAACCGTACAGCACAACATGCATGATTATCGTTTTATATATTTCAATCTTCAAATTCCTCGACAAATATTGAAGAAATAGTAGTTTCAATTTTAATATTTTATAAATTTTGAAACTTTTGTAATTTGTAAAGCACTTGGGAAATTTAAGAGCAAAAATGGAATTTCAGGCTTTCGAGATGGGATTTTATAAAATTCAAAGTTGGCACCACTGGCGTCAGCTCACTGGAGGCAATCATTTGAATCAGTCACAGTAAATTGAACTCACATGCTGAATGACAAAGCTCCAGTCCATATGGATGTTGTTCCGAGGCTGCAGTGCTAAACCTGGGCTATACAATGGATGTTGAATGTCCTTGAAGCCATAATCTTTCACTCCAGCCTTAGCAATAACAACTGAGTGGACTTAAACGTTGTGATGCGATATCCAAGCCCAGCCCAGTGACTGATTCAATGAAACGAACCTCTAACGAACTGAAACAGATAGACAGTTAAAACTAATACATTACTTCTTCCTGGATGCCATGAACGGCTCATCAGCAGTGACGCGATATTTCAGTGCCAGGCCGGAAGCTTTTGGGAATACCCTCGCACATAAGGCTCAGTATTGCTTACATTAAAATTGAGATTTCGCTGTATCCACACTCAGTGATTGTTGAGAAAAGTTCATAGAACATACGGTACTAACAAAAAAAAGTAAATAAATAAATAATTGGACATATTGATGCATACATCCGTACTATTCTGGAGGCCAGATACATACATTGTGCAAGGTAGTATATTATGGTAGAGTGCAATATGAATTTCATTTCTAATGCATGACTTAATCATCATACTAATATTAATTTTATTTTTAGACTCAACATTTCAGATAATTTTCTAATAAAAACAGCTTGATAAGTGCCTGCTATGAAATGCTAATAAACTAAGCTCGTCCATATTTATGTAATCCTAAAGTAATGCGTGAACAACACCCAAAATACCACAGGTCACAGAGCATGAATATGGAAATGTTTCTCTTTAGGAAAAGATAAGCCAACATTGTCTTAAGCTATATAAAGATTATAGGCTGAGCTACAGCCTAGTTCTTTTTCAAATATTCATTTTTCATGTCTTGGTTTGTGTTTTAAGCATTGCTTTCTTATTGTGCTTATTTGCTAAAGCAGTGGTTCTCAACCTAATTCCTATCACGACCCTCATTTTATCACATCCTCTTGCCAGCGATCTCTTATAATTTCTGGTTTGTAATAAGCTTGTTGTGGGATTTTTAATATACCTATTGCGGAGATCTCACGATATCCATCTATTTCTATAATAGTAGAATCCATTTCTAGTATATGGCGGATACAGTAAGTGGATTAAGCGAATGGATTAAAACCGAATTTGGTCAGTTCATTCATATTACAAATATCGAATCCGATCCGTCATACTGTTTCAAAATGGAGTCCGTTTGAACATTTTAAAAGACGACCCGCTCGGTAGAGTAATACTCCCGGAAGTACGTTTTCCGCGCGCTACTCTAGCCAGCTGTTTTACGCGCTATCCAAGCAAGTTGTTTTAAGTTGGTCACAAAATTTGTATCATGAAGTACAAGGGGAACAAAACGAGCCCTATATCATGGAGTACAAGGGCATAAGTAGTACAACTACTTATCTGCACAAAAATAAATAAATCACTTTTTTAAGTATTATTTTCATATTATTTTAATTTAATGTGTTATAAAAATGTAAAAAAAACTGTAAAAAACTTTCCTCGGGCCGGGTTTGAACTCGCGCCAAAAGAGACTTTTATTACTAGCATATAGCGTTAGCCCACGCGGCCATGTTAGGCCGACAGCAGCAAGTGTTTGATTTCTGCTATTTTAATGCAACGTGGCAAGAAGTGGATAACGCCAACCAATCAGAACTGTGTTTCTCGTTTCTACTTCCGGGAGCATTACTCTCCCGAGCTAGTCCTTTTAAAAGTTCATAACTTCCATAATTTTGGGTCATATGATAAGAAAATAAACTGATTTCTAATTTTGGATTTTAAAACTTGGGACAGTTGTTTAAAAAAGTTATTGAGTATTTTAAATGACTTGATAATGTGCGTAACGAAGATTGAACTGATCATTGCCGCACTAATGAAATCACACCATGCTCAGGTATCTCATTAGATTTCAATTTTAATTGTATTTCAATCTGCAGGTTTTGTTCCACTTGTGTTTTTCTTGTATTTCAATATTATTCTCATTACTTCTATATCGTACCTCTTTCATTTAAATTGATATTTAAGCAACTCTGCATCTGTTGAAAATGTTTAGTAACCCTATTTTTTATTGTTCTTAATAGTATGTATAAAAATAAAAATATGCCTATCAGAACAAGATTTAAAATAATAACGGGTATTTGTTTTTAAATTCACGGATTTCATTTGGGTCTAGCATTTCTAACAGAAGTCCGATTTTCATGCGGTTTGTGGCAAATGATCAAGAATGGATGGGAGATTTATGGGACCATGTTTACTAGTTTAAATTAATCCAAGGTAATATCGACTATGCCTCAAGAAAAATTGCAAATATTCGCCAGTGTACTTTACAATTGGAATCAAGTGCGATGCGGTGTGAAGATTTGAGTTTTCTTCGTACATGAAAACCTCGCCAAGTTCAATAAGAATAAGAAACAGGAAACTGGGCCGTTGTATTGGGAATTGCGCTGTCCAATTCTGTGCTACTGTGTGAGTATAATCAGGATACACTGAGAATAGTGTACTCTTTGGAGCAGCATGAGTTTATCGTTAAAAGTGTTTGGTAAACGGAATCTGTTGTTGCTTCGAGAAGGTCGTTTAGAAACAAATTTGCCTCACGTTCTGCCCCAGATAGTAACATAATATCCCTATGGTCGCTAGTGAATAAATTAGAAGGAACAGGATCGCTTCTGACAAGCAACGTACAGAACAAGGCAGGATCAGATCAGACTCAAACTTCGCCCAGAGGACACATAATAAAAAAGAAGAAAAATGCCAAATTTTAGCTGCCCATATCGAGAAACACCGGAGATACGCTCCACAACATAACGCACCACACGACAATATGATATAAGGTAAACGTGGCAAGATACCAATTTATGTCGAAAACGGAAAGGATGGGCAGCACCAAAATGATATCAAAGATATTTGATATGCTATAACACTGACTTGGCAGCCATCTTGAAAACCGCGATCTTGGATATAGCGTAAGGTACCGTATTGAAATGAGAAGCGGGATGTGTGATATATCAATGTAAGATAAAATGCAAAAGGAAACCCAATGATGTAACCGCGAAAAACATATGTATAATGGTGTGGACGGGACGAAGTGTGGAAGACTCGGGCAAAACAAACGTGTTATCGAAGGACAGAATAATAGGACAAGACCCCCACGACAATGATAAGCGACAAGTAACTGCAACAGTGTCTGTGCATGAAAGTGCATCCGCCCTGACAGATTATGCCTTTCGAGGATATTGGGATTCCGTTTGGGACAGTGAAAACCACAGTTACAACTTGCGATACGAGCGCTCATTTGGAGACAACATAAACTACAAAGTGGAACAGTGATTCGGCAGCTCGCTCCAGAGTGTAGAAGACATCATCTTGGATTGGTGATCAAAAGCACGACCTACCTGGGATTGAATCCCACTGCTAGACAACGTTTTGTACGTTTCTTGTTGAATTTCCTTGCTGTTTCGTATAAACAAAGGATATTGCGGCCCACATATGTTTAAACAACATTATCTGAAGCAAAGTGTGTACAAATGAGAAAGCCCAGCCATGTTTTAGCTTACATTTCTTTACGAATATTTCTTTTTTTTTTTTCGCGTGGTTTGCACACTGTTTCGCGACACTCCCAGTCACAATATCAAAGAAAGGCAGCGTTCTGCATTGACTCAATGAATTTCATGAGTTATTGCAGGCTCCCACTAGAAGGCTAGTTTACCACACAATGAAACGACTCGAATTGTGTCTACTGGTTTCACTTGCACATATGGAACGAAGTGAACGTGACAGGAGGGGACGGCCAGTAGGAAGTGATAGTGTGTTCGTTCGTGATATTGAATGTGTCCGCAGTATCGTTCATCTACAAACACCAATGTAGAGCTGCAATAGCGAACCCTCTCAGTCTGGTGTTACTGATGCAAAGTGTACTTCCAAAACAAGTGTACGTCCAATCGACAGAACCAACAGTGGACGAACGACAAGCAACTGAACACATGCTGGAGATTTTGAACAACCACGATGTAAGAAAAGTGAATGTGGATGAGACTCTCGAAACCAGTAGACACAATTCGAGTCGTTTCATTGTGTGGTAAACTAGCCTTCTAGTGGGAGACTGCAACAACTCATGGAACTCATCGAGTCAATGCAGAACACTGCCTTTCCCTGATATTGTGACAGTTTAGGACCGTCGCGAAATAGTGTAGCAAACCGCGCAAAGGAAAAGAAACATTCGTAAAGAAATGTAAGCTAGAACATGGCTGGGCCTTCTTATCCGTACACACTTTGCTTCAGATAGTGTTATTTAAACAAACGTGGACCAAAATGTCCTTTCTTTACACGAAACAGCAAGAAACTTGAACAAAAACATACAAAACGTTGTCCAGGAGTGGGCTTCAATCCCAGGTTGGTCGTGCTTTTGATCATACATCCAAGATGATATTTCCTACACTCCGGAGCGAGCTGCCGAATTACTGTTCCATAAGAGATAATCCTTTGTAGTTTAGGTAGTCGCCAAACGAGCGCTCGTATCGCGGGTTGCAACTGTGGCTTCCACAGTTCCAAACCGAATCCCAATATCTTCGAAAAGCATAATCTGTCAAGGCGGATGCACTTTCATGCACAGACACTGTTGCAGTTACTTGTCGCGTATCAATGTCGTGGAGTCTTGCCCTATTATTCTGTCCTTCGATAACACGTTTGTTTTGCCCGAGTCTTCCACACTTCGTTCCGTCCACACCATTATACATATGTTTTTCGCGGTTACATCATTGGGTTTCCTTTTGCATTTTATCTTTTGATATATCATACATTCCGCTTCTCATTTCAATACGGTACCTTACGCTATATCCAAGATCGCGGTTTTCAAGATGGCTGCCAAGTCAGTGTTAGGGGGTCTATAGCATATCAAATATCTAGATATCATTTTGGTGCTGCCCATCCTTTTCGTTTTCGACATAAATGGGTATCTTGCGACGTTTACCTTATATCATATTGTCGTGTGGTGCGTTATGTTGCGGAGCATATCTCCGGTGTTTCTGGATGAGGGCAGCTAAAATTTGGCATTTTTTCTTCTTTTCTATTATGTGTCCTCTGGGCGAAGTTTGAGTCTGATCTGATCCTGCCTTGTTCTGTACGTTGCTTGTGAGTGAGACAGGGAAGCATCGGACTCTGTAGGAAGCTCTTGTGGAAAATGTAATTTATCGGCACCTTAGGTCGCCCAAGAAATATCTCCGTTGTTTGTCGCAAGAAACCGGCTGTAGCTATTCAATATGGGATTTTTGGGTGTTACCACTAACACTTAATTTGTATTCTGCAATTTCGCTTCAAAAATCCAAAACCTCATTCCAATTGCAAAATACACTGGCGAATACTTGCGGTTTTTCTTGAGGCGTGGCCAATATTACCCCGGATGAAATTAAACCAGTAAACATAGTGCCATAAATCTCCCATCCTTACTTGTTCATTTGCCACAAACCGCATGAAAATCGGACCTGAGTTAGAAATTCTAGACCCAAATGAAATCCGTGAATTTTAAAAGAATCACTCTGTATTTAAAAATATTTTCCGGTATTAGATTGTAATTTATCTCTTCCGCTTATCTTCGTGATCCCTATGAAACCCGTTCGCGACCTTCAGGTTGAGAAATCCGGTGCTAAAGAATTAGGGTACACCATAATAATAATAATAATAATAATAATAATAATAATAATAATAATAATAATAATAATAATAATAACTTTATTGTTAATGAACTGTAGCAGTCCGTTTTTGTTTTTAACAATAACACTTCAGTCGTTTGAAGTTATGAGTTTATTAATAGATAATTGGGTTCGAGTCTACTTAAAATAAAGTTTTAATTCAATCATAAGTGGTTTGAGTATTTTTTTTCCTTAAGAAGGAACAGGAGTGGCTGCAGCCAGTATGGGTTAAGAGATATAATGTAACATGAACCATAATTAACACTTCTTATTGGATATCTCGAGTCTATATAGTTTTTTTTTTTTAAAAAAAAAACAAGTATCAGTCACGTGTACACCGCGTAAAGAAGTTTGGTTTATATTGCACAATATTTTCTTATTATTGAAACCACACTTGGTAGTAGATTTCTTTCTCTTCTAGTTGTAGTAGGCAGATTATAGTGAAGATAGAATGCACATTGGGGATGCTTAAATTGAAAAAAGATAAAAGCTTCTCGCTATCTATTACCATTTATACAGGGTAAGGCACAAGGCCTTTCGTATTTGGAGAGTGCGCTGTGTGAATTGTGGTGAGGATACGTTGACGGAAAAGGTATCGGTCGATAACAGTCATTTTCAGTAGTCGAAATGGCGTGGCGCGGTGAGCATCGTGCATTTGTTGAGGCGGAGTATATTCGTAATGGTGGTTCTGATTACTATAATCAGCAGACATTTCGCGTTCGGTTCGCCCTTCATCGATATGATTCTGTTCCGGATAGAAAGATTATTCCAGTTTGGATATCAAGCTTTAGAGCAAGAGGTTGTGCACTGAGAAAAAAAAAAAAAAAACGCCTTCACTGAGAAATAAAACGGATGTCGCGTACGTAAAAACGTAGGTTACATGTGTAAATTGTATAGTTTTTGGACTTAACGTACAACAAACGTATAACTGACAAAGTATATTTTTTACGTACTTTCCGTATAAGTATTCTGAATGAATGTACTTTCCGTACGAACAAAAGAACTGCATATAGGTGGTCAGAATCTCACATACAGATGGACGTATGTAACACACGTCAGATATCCTGCAACAGAATGATGTAACATCTAAGGGCAGTACATATGTAGGATATGGATAACGTTTGCTCAGTACTGATTTCTGTAGTAAACATAAGGATTCTATATATTTGTACAATATACTGCTTGCAGATAACGGATTTTTCTCAGTGTGTTCGACTTGTTTAAATGCTAAACACTTTGGAGATTGCTGGATGGGCGCTCTCACACGCGTTAAGTTTTCCAGCACTGTTACGGGCCAAGGTCGGTCTGGAGATTTTTTTTTTTTTTTTTTTTATCAGTGCGGAAACTGTTGCTCTAAGGTCTGATGCTCAAACTTAAATAGTTTCTTTTTTTTTATCCGGAACAGAATCATGTCGGCCAAGTCCGAACCGAATGCAAAATGTCCGTTGAGTAGTAACCACAGAACCACCATTTCGATATACTCCCGCACAGCAAACGCACGATGCTCACTGCACCACCATTCCGACTACCGAAAATACCATATATATCGCTATCGATCGATATCCCCTATGCCGCCATATCCCCACCACAACGCGCACAGTACCCTCTCCAAATATGGGATCTCTTTTTGCCGTACAATATACTTTATGGCAATCAACGTTAAAACTGGAAGTAGTTGATTTGTACCTCTTCTGGTTTGAATAGACAGTTAAAAGAGATGGTACCAATTCTTAGAACGCTAAATTGATCCTAAGAAACCGCTTCTTGCTATCTTTAGTAGTTTTACTCTATTGAAACCGGGAGAGGTAGTAAATTTCTATCACTTCCAATTTTTCTTTGATATTTACGAACTCAATTTCAAATTCACAGTAGTTCAAATCATTCGTTATATTGTCTTTGACAAAATTGAAAGTTTCCGTCTAAGTATTCTGAAACGATGCCAAGTTCCATGGAAATCCAATACTCGAAAAATTAAATTTGTAACCTTAGTGCTAAAAACAAGTTCTATACAGTATCGCCGTCGACAGGGTTTTGCCTGGCAAGTTCTTCTTAGGACTAAAGTTGCAAAATTTCATATTCCGATTTCCGAATTTCAATAGTACTTGGCATCATTTCAAATTTCTGTTCTTTTTCTGGCCCAAGAAAGAGATGAATGCACGAGAACTTGGCTTTATTTTTCACATTTATGGTTTTGGTGCGATATCACTTCTTTTTGAAAAGCATTTACAATTATTTATTTATTATTTATAGTGGTAGTCAGATCATTAGTTATTAAATAGTGATAGTGACGAGTATTCAATCCTTTTTTTCCCCTTTGTTAAGTTCCAGATTTTTCTCGTTTATAGGAAGTACCTTATAAGTTTTTAATTGTTTTCAGTGACAGGAACTCAGCGATGCAACTCAATATGCAATCTTAACATACCTCCTACGTTAGAATATTATTCTCCCTGAACTGGTAATGTTAAATTTTTGTAAGTTTTATGTTTTCTTATGTGAAATACTTACTTTTGTGTTGAATTTCAAATTCTTTGTTTAGAGGAGATATCCTATTGTATGTGTTTGAATTAGTATTTCTCAGTGACTCAGGTATGAAAGTTTTCATTTTTACAGAAAACAGTACTATAAGTTTATAATCGTCTTTGCAAGTGATTTGTATGTGAAGTTAATATGAAATATTGCTCTTGTCTTTTTGATTCTTCATTTTGGAAGTTCGAGGTTTTTGGATTTTTTTCATTTTACTCATAGCTTATGTTTTTTTATTTCTACTGAACTTCAAGTTCGCACGTTTCCAAGAAGTACCCTGTAGGTTTTGATTCGTTTTCAGAAGTGACGTAACAATACGTAATTTTTCACTGTTGCCCCCAAAATTTTATCTATAAAGGAAGACATTTCGAGTTTTAGAACTCTCTCTTTTATTTGTACCACAAAACTTGCATTTGTGCCAAATTTGAAGTTTACATGTCTACAGAAATTACTAGACTTTCAATCTTGTCTTAAATGATGTGACAATATATAGGTTTTGACTTTCCCCTCTATATTTTCTCTATGGAAGGGGAAATTTTGAGTTTTCTAATTTTTCCTCTTTACTGCTACTAGGAATTCTACACTTAAGCCAAATTCAAGTTTCCATGTTTACAAGAAGTATCTTACAAGTTTTGAAATGTCAAGTTTTGATAAGTAGAAGTTTTGATATGTAATTTTGAACATGTCCCGTAACTATCCTCCCTAGAGAGAAAAAGTTTTAGTTTTCAAAATTTTTCCTCTCCTTGTTCCACAAATCCTACACTGTTCCACAAATAAATTGATATTTTTACATTCTAGTGGTGTTGAAAGCCTTTCTGATGATTGCAAAATATCTGGGCAATTTAGAGCAGCAGTTTTTCAACTATTGAGTGCTCCCATGGCGGCAAAATGTAAGAATAATTATAAATACAGAGAGATCCATGCTCATTCTGAGTTTACTTTTACCAATAAAATTAATGCCTTATTTCTTTTTCTTATTTTCGTGATTTATGTAATATTATAGTTTTATCTGTCAAATAACTAATGTCAATCCATTGTTTTTATAGAGTACTGGTGACTTGCAGCAACAGCGGGCAGTTGAGGCGAGGCGACGCGCAGTGGCAAGGCGGAGAGCTCAGCCACGAACCCTTCGGATTGGGTCACCGCCACCTGCGCGACGGAAACACATCGAAGTACAGACTGAAAAGTACCTTGAAGAAGTAAGTATTTAGTACTTCGCATTACTTCGTGTTTTATATTACTCAGAATTTAAGAGCAAAATATTTTTTCGTCTTCCACTACTGTGGAAGTAAGAGCTTCGTTGCAAATTGTCTTCTGTCTTGCATTTTGAAAGTAAGAACTTTGTAGCAAATTATCTCCTTATACTCTAAAAGTTAAATCTTTGTAGCAAATTATCTCCTGATTATTTTCTGCAAGTACATAATATGTTTGTAGTATATTATCTTCTGTCTTATATTCTGAAAGTAAGAACTTTTTAGCCAGTTATATCCTGCCGTATATTCTGAAAGTAAGACATTTTTAACAAATTACCTCCTGTCTTATATTCTGAAAGTAAGACATTTTTAACAAATTATCTCTTGTCTTATATTCTGAAAGTAAGAACTTTATAGCCACTTATTTCCTGTCTTATTTTCTGCAAGTAATAATTTTGTAGCATATTATCTTCTGTCTTATATTCTGAGAGTAAGAACTTTATAGTATATTACTTCCTGTCTCATATTCTGAAAGTAAGAACTTTATAGCCACTTATTTCCTGGCTTATTTTCTGCAAGTAATAATTTTGTAGCATATTATCTTCTGTCTTATATTCTGAGAGTAAGAACTTTATAGTATATTACTTCCTGTCTCATATTCTGAAAGTAAGAACTTTATAGCCACTTATTTCCTGGCTTATTTTCGGCAAGTAATAAGTTTGTAGCATATTATCTTCTGTCTTATATTCTGAGAGTAAGAACTTTATAGTATATTACTTCCTGTCTCATATTCTGAAAGTAAGAACTTTATAGCCACTTATTTCCTGTCTTATTTTCTGCAAGTAATAATTTTGTAGCATATTATCTTCTGTCTTATATTCTGAGAGTAAGAACTTTATAGTATATTACTTCCTGTCTCATATTCTGAAAGTAAGAACTTTATAGCCACTTATTTCCTGGCTTATTTTCGGCAAGTAATAAGTTTGTAGCATATTACCTTCTGTCTTATATTCTGAGAGTAAGAACTTTATAGTATATTACTTCCTGTCTCATATTCTGACAGTGAGAACTTTGGAGGAAGTTATTTCCTGTCTAAAAGTATGAACTATATAGCAGATTGTTTCGTATTTTATATTCTGAAAGTAAGAACTTTATAGCCACTTATTTCCTGGCTTATTTTCTGCAAGTAATAAGTTTGTAGCATATTATCTTCTGTCTTATATTCTGAGAGTAAAAACTTTATAGTATATTACTTCCTGTCTCAGAGACAAACACCGTGTGCGTGGGTTTTCTCGGGGTTCTCCCGTTTCCTCCCACTTTCTTCATTCCACCATTTTATTCATTACTCATCATCACCGTCTCCTTTAGCCTAACCGTCATAAACGTGGAATTTAAAACTCAAAAATTTCATTTCATTTCATTTCCTGTCTCATATTCTGAAAGTGAGAACTTTGGAGCAAGTTATTTCCTGTCTGAAAGTATGAACTATATAGCAGATTGTTTCGTATCTTATATTCTGAAAGTAAGAACTTTTTAGCCACTTATTTCCTGTTGTATTTTCTAAAAGTAGTAAGTTTATAGCATATTATCTTCTGTCTTATATTCTGAGAGTAATATTTTTTTTAGTCGCTTATCTCGTGTCTTATATTCTGAAAGCAAGAACATTATAGCAAATTACCTCCTACCTTATATTCTGAAAGTAAGAACTTCTTAGCCACTTAGCTCCTGTCTTATTATCTGAAAGTAAAAAGTGTAGCACATTGTCTTCTGTCTTACAAGTTATTCTGAAAGTAAGAACATCTTAGCCAGTTTCTCCTGTCTTATTTCCTAAAGGTAATGTTTGTAGCATATTATATTCTGTCTTATATTCTAAAAGTAAGACGATTTTAGCAAGTTGTCTCCTGTCTTATATTCTGAAAGTAAGATGTTTTGGCAATTTGTATTGTGTCTTAAATTATGAAAGTAGGAACTTTATAGCATATTACGTACCTCCCGTCTCGTATTCTGAAAGTAAGAACTTTGTACGAGTAAATTATCTCCTATCTCGAAAAGTAGGAACTTCGTAGCAAATTATCTCCTGTCCCTGGAAGTAGGAACTTTGTAGCAAATTATCTCCCATCTCTGAAAGTACGAAGTATTTAGCAGACTGTTTCCTGTCTTATATTCAGAAAAGTATTTAGCAGACTGTTTCCTGTCGCATATTCAGAAGAAATTGGTAGGAAGATATCTTCTATCCTACATTCTAAAAATAAAGTTCTGTAGCAAACTACCTTCTAAGACCTCTGTAGCAAATTATTGTCTACCTTATATACTGAACGTAAGAACCTCGTAGTCAGTTATCTTCTGTCTTATATACTTCATGTTCGTGTATTTGCTTGGCGTTCTCCTGTTTCCTTCCACATTCTCATTTCATAAATTCATTTCATAAATCATTTACCGTCATTAATAATCCATCTCCATTAGCCTACACTGAGAAAGATCCGTTATCCGAACAGTCGTCTATTGTACAAATATACGGAAATAATATGTTTACTACAGAAATCTGTACGGAGTATGTGTTATCCATATGCTATGTACGTACTGCTCTTTTCCTAGTTATATGTTACATCATGCTGCTCCAGGATGTCTTCCGTATATTACATACGTATATGTATGTTACATACGTCAGCTATATGTTATATACGTCCATCTGTATACAAGATCCTGACCGCCTATATACAAATCTTTCTTTTGTACGGAAAGTATGCTTATTCGGAACACTTATACGAAAAGTATTATAAAACATACGATTCCCTGTAAAGTTAGTATGTTACGTATGATCATTCGTTAAGTCCAAAAACTACAGGATTTACGTATGTAACCTATGTTTTTACGTACGCCACATACATGCTTCTTTCTCTGTGTACAGGACACAAAAGAGGGAGAGAGAGAGATAACGAGCAATGAATTAAAATAATTTTGAAAAAGAACTAATTGTTCTGTTAACAGGTTGATTGCCATGAATATCATTTTTCTGTGGGGCCATGAGCACCATATATGATGCTCATGCTTGATTTCACAAATTACTAACCTATTCAGGTTCTTGAGCATCATATATAATGCTTATTATCACAAATTACTGTGAGACCATGAGCATCACATATGGTGCTCGGCTCCCATTAGTACATTTTCGGGAGAAGCAAAATATCGCGACAAAAGTGTGACATGACTATCTATAATTGAGACAAAGGTAAGAAGAAATTTGTGGCCTCCTGGGACCAGTACCCTCAAATCACCTTGGCAGTCAACCAGTTTTAATATGTAACAATGGATAATTTGAATAATACCTAAAATAGCTTTAAAATATCCATTTTATATTACTACTTCGTGGGATACTTTCTCGCATTTGCATTTATTATCGTTATGAAATATACAAATTTCTTAGAGCCATACATTGCGAAGGGACAATCAAACATAATATAAGACCGACTAGAAGGTAAAAAAAAAAACATTCTAGTATCTTATATAAACAATAGGAAAAGACTGCTTCAAGGATGAACCCTTGAGCATGCGCCTGTTTTAACTTGTAAATGAACCAGAGTAAAAAAAAAAAGGACGCGTCCTTCATCATTTATCTTCAGTGCTCTGAAATTCGTAACACTCCATTTTGAAAAGACGATTAAGGAAACCATCCATGTTTTAACATGAGCACCTACATATAAGAATATAATTTAATCCTATTTTCATGTTGCAACCGTCGTTTAATCACTTATGCGGTAGAAAGTTAGTGAGTTGGATGAGTAATTCTTCTGCAGTAGATAACGTGTCAAGAGAATTTGTTTCAAGGAAACTCCTCGCTCCAACATCTGCAATGATGTATCGTCTCCTTGTGCGTGATCGAACAAAGGAATAAATTCTTCGAAGGAAAGCGAGAAAATCCCGTCAATATCCTACTTTTCGCCTTGCTACAGAAGAAGAAACAACCCAAAGACTTCCAGAAAATGGAGCAACGATATTTTTATGATGCGCATATTTAGAATTTCAAATTAGGATTATAAATCGTGAGGTTGGCCAGTGGCCTGAATACAATTTTTAATAATCACCATTGGAAGAGAAGACGTTATGCTTCTTCCTCAGTGCTGGTGTCTTGCGAGTCAACTGTGGGTGTGAAAGACCAGCCATCGCAACAAAGATAAGACAGTGAGCCTCATAGAAAAAAAAATCGTTAGCATTCTTCTTAATTAACCCAAAATGTATAGCGTGTATTGGATTCATGCGTTCATACAGAACAGATTAGGTAAGCATGTAATTTCTTTGGTCCTCAATTAGTTCAAGTATTGCATCTTTCTTTACACTACATTTTATTTGTACAGGGGTCATCAGCAAATATAGCGTATAGTTCACGAAATTGTGTACTTTCTGCACTTCTCTTAGAAGAGTCACACCATTAGATACACATATTCTAAAGGTAGTTGGCTGAATTTAAAGTGTATATTTAAAATTTAAAAAAATAAGAAATAATATTAGAAATTTAAGGCAATGTTAGATTATTTTATAAATTCTATAATTACCATTCTTTTTCAAATGGTGTCTCATTAGGAATACGTCATTACATCATAGAATATCACAATTAACTTAAGAATGTATTGGTCAACAATGGAAAAGATTTTAAAAATTAGACACTACGTATAGCAGGATTTTTACAACTAGTACTAACTACAGTTCCAGGGCCGGCTATACCATATGTGTAACACATGCATTTGCACAGTGCGGAAAAATCTGTCATAACTATATTGTTTAAAATAAATATTTCTTATTGGTAACAAATTCCATGATGATGGTAGTTAAATTTGCTAAGCTGACCTATTTGAATACTACATTCATAAATTATGTTTAGGTCGTATTAATTTAAGGTTACATCGATAGTACTAAAGCTAACGGTCAAATAAATCCCAGCATGAATTGCTTGATTGTTGTCAAATACAAGAACTCAATTCTCAAACAGTACCGAACACCTGTTCCATTTAGTTAGTTATCACAATCTTGATATGCAATCTAGTCTTGTCTTTGTCACAAACAAGTTCCTTATCATTGAAAGTAGAAACAAGTTTTTATTTTTTAGTATTCTAACAGATGTAGAAGGAAAATCAAGAAATAAATATAAAAGAGCTAGTTGGACTGAAATTGCAAACTGATATATTGAGATTGAAGCTCGATATTGAATTCTATAAAAAGGATTTACCATCTTTCTCCTGTAGGTGTATTTGCTTTATCTTTCACTAACACAATAGATTATTATTTTTTAAAAAAATAACAAATAAGAACGGGATTGTATTTGTAGTGTTTTGGTCTTTCTGAGCGCGAATGCATTTTTTCTACACTTCGCAGTTTATGATGGGGTAGCATACCTTGAACTACCTGTCCCGTAGTAAAATCGCGGCTTTTAAGATTTTTTTTCTGAAGAAAAGAGGGCGGCAAATAATGCCGTTGCATGGGGCGGCAAATTGCCTGGGGCCGGTTCTGTACAGTTGTAAGGTATCACTAGGTTCTAATTTTCGTATTTTAAAATTATCAATTATATTATACTTTAATAGTATTATGTTCTATTTATCTAACATCAGTTTTTATATTTTATTCTAATATTATATATTATTTTTAATTTTCGAATTTTCTATTATATTCTATTTCCTAAATTGATCAATTTTGTTCTATTTATTTTTATTTATATATTTTGTGCACTATTTTCATTGATATTTTTCTCACACTCTCTGTTATGTTTAATTTTAATTTTACATTTTATAAACAGTACTCATTATATTTTATTTTAATATTATCCACGGTCAGGAGCGCGCCCAGAAATTTTTGTTCAGGGGGGTCTAAACTTTAAGGGGGGTCCAATACTACAAGCCATTACGTCTATGTAGGACTGAACGGCTATTATTTTGTACCCGAAAAAACAATAAATAATTGTAAAACACTACCACCTATATTTTCAGAAAAAAATATACAAATAGTTGTTTTCTAAGAGAAAGAGTACAGATGAAGTGTTTAAGATCAAATTTTCATGCTACATCAATCATTTCCCTGTTAAGCAAGTATAATTTTATTGGGAAGGTTTACAAATGTATGTTGAGTTAGAAAGTTTTGGTGGGGGATGCGGACCCGCTGGACCTTCCCATGGTTGCACCTCTATCCACGATATATTATTATTTAAAAAAATAAAATTGAAATACAAGTTCAGTGAACAATCTTATGTATTACTTTATTCTCCTTTACTAATAGAATTATAGTTACTTACACATTATTTTGTTTGTGTGGAATATATATTTCATTAATAATATGGTTACAAATCAACAGTGGAAATATTCAGTGTCAAGTTTCGTTTACTTGTTGGGTATTAGCAAGGTTCGAAGTTCCACTTCAACCCAATACGGTGCTCACTTTCTTTCAAATTAAAATTTACTTTCTCCACATGATACAAACATGAACATATAAATGAAGTACTAAAGTTTAACACACACAACCTTGCCCTTTAAAAAGAAAACCTCTTAAGAAACATGAAAGTGTGATTGGGCCCATTTCAGTAAATTGTATAATATTAAATCCATAGAAATTATACATTTTTCGTAATACTTTGTTATATCAAATATTATCCCTTCAATTTAACTATTGAACCATGGAATAGGCTCGTTGTACCATTTCCAAAAGTAAACCGACAGGCAAAAGCCAATTTTCGAAAAATCGAAACTTAAAGTTTTACTTCTGTTAAAAAAAATATACGCAATACTTGGAAGTGTAACTTTGTTTCTATGTTATTTTACAAATATTGAACTCTTTAATTCCAATAAATATAAAGTGTACAGCAACAGAATAGAGTGGAAAATACAATAATAGTAATACGATTCGTGACAGTTCACCATGGCATAAGATTTCTGCATTTGGTATGCCATACATACACTTACAGTATTGTATTTTGTACAAGCTACAAAAGACTTTTAAAAAATAATCATGTGTAGTAACAGAAAAAATAAAATGAAGTGCCTTCGGTTTGTTTTGCAAAATATTTTAATATTTGTTTTTCATTAATGAAGCAAAATCCCATGATCGTCATTCAAGGTTGTCTTGCGACTCTGTATCACTATATTCAGGCGTCATTTACTTGTAGATTGTTATAATGTGTGGTAGATGGGTGGAACAGATTGCAGTAGGTTTTGAAAATCTTTAAAGTTCTCAGTAGTCAATCTTCTACCTTGGGAATACAGGACATGTAGTGCAAGGTTTCCAAAATTTGTTGGTCGTACTCTCAGTCTTAAGGACCTATCCGGTTTGTCATAAGCACCAGACTGTGTCACATGATCAGGTCAAAAGTCACGTTGCCTGCTAAATCGAGTCTGGAGATTTCAAATCAAGATGTGGGATATTTCAAGTACGTAACCTCCTTGTGAGGCACCCTGAGTAATTCGAAGAAGATACATATACTTTATCATTATTATTGATTCTCAAACAACTATACTTTTGACAAGTTCTATCCATATTTACCCTAAGTGCTATACATCGTGTCTAAACTCTTCACTATGTCTTTGCAATAAGCTTTCTATTAGCCATCTCCTTATTACAGTTTTTGAGACATGTGGACGACTTCATTTTTTCACTGATTTTTCATTGACTTGACTCTTCCATGTTACATGATTTTTTTGACTATGTTGCATCCACTTTAGGACAATTTCTTTTTTGAATGTAGAATCTGCATAGTCTGTTCTATATTTAGTCTAATTTTCAGCCATCTCCCTCTTTTGGTTTTTGAGATAAGTTGAAGGAATTATTTGCTTTTCATTGACTTTCCATTGACATTAATGTTAATGTTTCATGCTTTCTGACTATGCTCCATCCATTTTTGGACAATTTGCTTTAGGAGTATAGAATATATGTAGTCTCTTTTACATTAGAGCTGAATCTCAGCCATCTCTCCCAAAGTCTATTCACATCATTGAAACCGGATATGCTCTTTACAGACATAGATGTTTCCACATTAATACATGTGTACTTCAACTCAATGTGGAGGATGGATTTATTCGCTATTTTTAGTTATGAAGTTAATTTGTATTCTACCTACATTTCGAATTTCATACGAAGCCATTCTCCAATTTTGTTGCTTTTTCTGTTCATCATGTGTGCTGCAAGTAGGACTGTACTTTTGAACTCTTCGCTTTCCATTCTTTCAAGTTTGTTTTTTCTTTATTCTTGCATTCGAAATTATTTTATACCATTGACTGCGATGGAAGACTTCAGAGTGATATTTCGATTTTTGTTCTATGTTAGCAAAATCACTGCCATTGAGAAAATAAGACTGTCCTATTTCCGCAAACTTGTAACACATCTCTTTGATCTGTAGCGTAGAATTTTCTACAACATACAGCCACAGTACAGCCATTTTGATATTGCGATGTTGGCTATCACATGACTCCGATCAATCCACAATCTTCTGTTTCGTGTCATGTGCTTGTAAGTATTTTAACACACATGATGCTACCTCTTGTGTACCTTTTGATGCTAGTAAGAGACATCCCAGACATGCATCGTACCAGTTTGTGAAGCAAAATCACGAGCCCCAAAACTATACGGTGAAAGTTATCGTTTATAAACAACGATACCAGTTGTTAATCTAAATAATTGCATGACTTTCTGAAGATAAAAGAAAATCACAAGAGGTCCATTTTCGGTTTTACTAACAAGGGAACCTTCCGAAAATGATAGTTGCAGTGAAAGATGTGACCTATGCCAATTGAAAGAGCTGTAACAGATATGAGCGTGCCCAAAAAAATAGCTGCCCATAGCAGTAGGTTCAGGAAATATAAGGGGTGGAAGTTCGGGAAACAGCAAGGTTGGACAAAGGGGGAAAAGTGCAAATTCCGCAAAAAAAGGGGGGCACGGCAAAATACAATGTTGACAAGTGATGTATAGAAAGTGACTTGCCACAATAGGGAACAAATGAAGGCCACCAGTGGGGTTAACAGTGTTGCCAACTGCAATGAAAAGTACATTTTTTGCAAAGAGCACTACATGACGTGAGTGCAATATTCAGTGTCAACCTGTCATGTAAAACATAAGATATGACGTGTATAATTAGTGGTATAATCTAACAAAAGAAAATTAAAAAAACAGAAGTACGGAAAAGAGGGAGTTGGCCATAATGCGCCACATTTGATCACAAGCTGTACATATTAGAATGAACAAAACAAGAAAGCACCAACTATGCAGGAAATCGACGTACCTAGAGTCGAAAAGAGAAACGAGTTCCAAAGTTGGCAACACTGGTCATGGAAATCCAGACAATTCTAATATAGTTAGGCCACTCGCTTCACAAAAAGAAAATTCCGGAAGAGGCATCACTCGGAATACATCAATGCTGGAGTGATTGAGGCAATGTCAAGTCGGGGAACATGAAATGGTTGGGTTTAGCCAACAACCGATAATAGAAGTAGTGAACATTATGTCATGGTTGGGTAATATTTGGGAATATACAGGGTGTCCCACCAAACTTTGTGACCTGAAAGATTTGAGAAACGAGCAAAAATGAGACGGATCCAGTTGTGCAGGAATGTACCAATGTGAGGGGGTGATAAAAGTCTGTAAGAAGCAAGTGCCCGCAGGATCCCCATCATAGGGCCCCAGGAGCCAACTTCAAACTTTCAAATGGCAACAGGGACCGAGTGGTATCTCTTTCGATAGATCATGGAATGTGCAACAATACCTATAGGAAACATTTGCTATATGAAGCATGGTTTTCCAAATGGCCGCCACAAATATATGTTGTGTCTTAACATGGCATCGAACATTGTGATCTCAAATTGCTGCGAAGCGAAAAGAGATGTTGCATATCCAATTGCACAGGAATGTACTCATATCGAGGGTCAAGAAAAGTTTGTAAGAAGTAAGTCCCCCAGGGCCCCCATCATAAGGCTCGAGGGGTCAAACGCAACATTTCAGATGGGAACATGGGGCGGATGATATTTCTTTGGATATATGCAACACCGCCTATAAGAAACATTTGCTATATGAAGCACGGGTTTCCAAATAGCCGCCAAAAATGCACGTTGTTCTTGTCACCGAACAAATATTTTTGGCGGCCATTTTGACTTTTTGTCAACTCTTCCGAATATTAAGACCTTCCCAAATACAACCGCAATCATACGGAAGAGTGATTTAAGCGTGTTTTATGCCAACGTGTTTTGGCCAAGTTTGCAGAAAGAAACCTAACTGATGTTGTGCTACTTGTTGATTCTTGGACAGCGAACAAAGACACCAACTTGCTCTACGAGCATGTACCATCCGGAGTGAATTTCAGAGTTGAGCTGATCCCTCCTGGTTATAAGGGTCTGATACAACCACTTGATGTCTATTTTTTAGGCCATACAAGGACTTTGTGTGCTACGTTACAGAGCTTGTGTTATCAGATACTCACTTTAACATTTGGTCCCGCGAGAATTCTCTGAAACTTCAATCCTTAACCAATTACCAGTTTACGGCATGTTTATTCAAGCCTTTGATTATGTATGCTTTCTACAGGTGTGGATATGTGATAGAAAGACCACCAAAGATTCCGACACCTCTAGAATACTGTTTCGAGACATTCACAGGCGATCATTGTACCATGTGAGACGGATTGGCAGTATTCCGCTGTGCTCACTGCAAATGTATCTTCTGTTTGGACCATTGTCTCATCGAACAATGGCACGTACAATGTTGACGAGCATGCACAAATGATGCGAAGGCTAATGCCTGTTGCCGGAATTTTCTTTTTGTGAAGCGAGTGGCCTAACTATATTAGAATTGTATGGATTTTCTTGGCCAGTGTTGCCAACTTTAGAACTCGTTTTTCTTTTCGATTCTAGGTACGTAGGTTTCCTCCATAGTTGGTGCTTTCTTGTTTTGTTCATACTAATATGTATAGCTCGTGTTAAAATGTGGCGCATTATGGCTAACTCGTCTTTTTGGTATTTTTCGTACTTCTGTTTTTCTATTTCTTTTGTTAGATTGTACCACTGATTATACATGTGATATCTTATGTTCTGCATGACAGGTTGACACTGAATATTGCACTCACTTCATATAGTGCTCTTTGCAAAACATGTACTTTTCATTGCAGTTGGCAACACTGTTAACCCCACTGGTGGCCTTCATTTGTTCCCTATTGTGGCAAGTCTCTTTCTATACATCACTTGTCAGAATTATATTTTGCCGTGCCTTTTTTTTTTTTTTTTTTTTTTTGCGGAATTTGCCCTTTTCCCCCCTTGTCCAACCTTGCTGTTTCCCGAAATTCCACTCCTTATATTTCTTGAACCTATTGCTATGGGCAGCTAATATTTTGGGAATGCTCATCTCTGTTACAGCTCTTTCAATTGGCATAGGTCACATCTTTCACTGCAACTATCATTTTCGGAAGGTTCCCTTGTAAGATCATCATCGGATTGCAGATCACTGCGGGCTAAATCTACCTTTCTGAGACGAAGTTTTTGTTACTGATGCAATTCGTCACATTCTTTAAGATTCTTTGCAGATTCAGCTTTACTTACCTGTATTTTTAACCTGTCATATGTGTAACATGTGTCTTTGCTAGGTGGCGTAAAACATATTGGAATGTCTTCTAAAAATCTTTCCGTACAAGGACTGACTTTGGTAACATCTTAGGTAAATTGTTTGCTTATACGTGTTTAACGTACAGTCTATACGTTACACTAAGGTTAGCCTGACACACTAAAATAATACAAAACTTATAATTATTCTTTTTCTTGTTTTTCGTAAACGAAAGGATATAATGAAATGCAACCTACCACATTCATAGATAATGTTATTCAACAACAGAAAATATGAACCTGAAGGATTTTCAGTGTTGCCGTCCATAGAAATTACAGTGTTGCCTGAATAACAATTCCCCAAAAATCTAAGTTAAGGCAGCGATTAGAGGAACGAACTTAACTGCATTTGATTACGTATCATGTTGTTTTGGTATCTTGTAAACTACTTTTTAAATAACATTAGTATTTAATTTTAATTACTGTATGTTAAAACTATTTTGTTTATTACAAACTAAATACAACAGTCATTTAAAAAGTAGTTAATATTACGGACTGTCAAATATTACGGACTTTTCTTAAAAATACGGTAAATCATTGGCGTTTCTGGTTGCCAATGAATCCACCATATAAAATGACCACTGAATTTTTAACCGTGTAGCTCCAGGTTTTAGAGCTGGCCATATATTTGAAATATAAAATTGGCCATTTAGGCCGCCATGTTAGTTCCCCAGCTTGGAAATTATTATTATTTTGACAACTTACAGTACTTTCTTAATCTGTACTGTAAGTTGTCGTACAGGAGAATGACAACTTACTAGAGCTCTAAAGCTAATCATACAGGAGAAACCTGACTCAATGAGGAAGATGATCATAAAAACTAGGTGGAAAGCCTATCATACAGGTGAAACCTAGACCTATGAAGATGATGATAAACATACGAGAAAGGCTAAGTATGATAAAAGGAACGAGGATGAAACAATTGAAGACTAGAGTAAACTAAACTTGAGTCGAGAATAGAATAGAATAGGAAAATTAGAAGATAAACAAATATTAGGTAGTTAGGAGTTTATATTTTAAAAAATTCTTTTTTTTCTTTGTTGATTTTGTCTAAATTTATCTTTTGTTGTTTCTTAGTGTTGTGGTTTCGACCATTTTTCCTATCCCTCGTCCCTGTCCACCCTTGTCCAAATAGAAAAACAAATGAATGATGAAAATATAATAAAGCAAAGAAGATTGCAATGATGATAGCCCTGTTTCGGTTAAACTTTCAGGTGCCGAAACTGAAAGGCGCGATCTGAGCAAAAAAAAAAAAAAAAAAAAAAAAAAAGTACTTTCTTAATGTTACTCAATATACATGCCAAAACTCATCACTTTAGTAATTTCTTCTAATTGTTCGGAAAATTTAGCCTGTCTCAACTACTCTATTTTCCCTTGATATCACTTATACTTACAACTGCCCATTTGGACACAGAGCCTTACAGTGTTTCACACACGGGTACGGCATAAGTATGTACGATTGACTGACTGTCGTCGACGTCCCAAAGCTCTACGTTCCCAACTTTATCTCCTATAGCAATTGGTGTAACCCATTGTCGCATGTTCAGACCATGCACACACCTATCTACCTAAACACCAATACTGTTATCTGAACTGTTTTGTTTATAAGCAGTAGTTCCACGGGACGAGTTGAAAGTCTGACATCACAAACTGTGCACAAGTCTGCTCTTCCAGATCTGTTTATGCCTGCTTACCACAAATCAATTAACACCTTGATAGTTAAGTAAGCCTCAATGTTCCATTGTCTAGTTCAGAAAGTACACTGATGTCCAAAATTATTGTCGCATGTCTACAAATATAATTTTGTAGGAATATAATTTGATAACGAATTCGCCCGGTATTTCTTATAATGTTAGTATGTGTATAATCGGCAAAGACATGTATGTGGCAAATTTCATGTCAAAAGAGCAGTAAATAGGGACAATAGAACGAAAATAAATCTTTCTATTCCATTTAGCAGCATTTTGTTTTACTCATTCTAATTTTCGTATTTATAATTCTTTTACTATGAAATTTACCACAAATATACATTTTCCGATTATACACATAGTATCAGTATTAAAAGTATTCTACAAAATCATTATGAAATTATATTCTTACGAGAAGTCAGTTATAGATATGCGACAATTATTTTGGACATGAGTGTACAAGTCGCAGATTCGAGCTTCGTCCTCGACATCGATTTATTTCTGTGTATATATTTTCTTTATTATGTTGATATCATTTCATTAGGCAAACTAGTGATGCTTATAAAATGGAAAAGAGATAAGGAGTAATGGCATAGGCAGTTGATGGATTTAGTATTACGGCATTCACCTGGTGAGACTGAGGGTGGACATTGGCGCATTTTCTGTTCAGTTCATGTCTTGTCTTCTCATTCTACATTATTTAACTTCTTCTGCATTGGCCGCAACAGCAAGCAAAGGCTCCGTCCCATTAACACCTGATTGACAGGCAATACTTCTCTAGACTTGTAGGGCCCAGTATTTCTGATTTTGAACGCTTGCGAAACGAATGCTTCCACGCGTTCTTTTCTATTCCCATTACCTACTCCTACAGCAAATTTGGTGCAATTATCTTTGAGTGACATTACACACTTTCCTCCTTAGCTTGTTTTTCGAAACAAATACTGTATGCTCTGAACAAACAAAGAAGAGAAAAAGTGGAAAGTAAAAATAGAAATGTAAATTTACTGTGGCAAACAAAAGGGCAAGCGGAAAATCTTGGATATAAAAAGAGATCACGCACTGATGTAAGGAAAGTTGCCTGTGAAAGCCAGAATCAAAATTGGAAGGATAAAAAAAGATTCCTCATCGATTCGGTTGCGAAAGAGCATTCGGTAATTCGGATGCCTCATTTAAATTATACAGGGTCCGGCAAGGAAATGTGGTATTTTTGAAAAGTCTCTTACACTTATTTTTGAAAGAATTTAAAATTTATTGTTATTACCGAACAATTGTACATTGGTATTTGAGATTACGTATTCATCATCATGGCGAAAGAAGCCTTTAGGAGGAAGAAAAGACTATTTTGTGGGACCTTGAAAAAAGACTGATAAAATGCTTTGTGTGGAGTATTGTACTGTATGGGCCAGAAACATGAACATTACAATAAAATTATGAAAACCGACTGGAAGCGTTCGAAGCGTGGATGTGGAAAACAGTGAAGAGAATTAGTTGGTTCAAGCTTAAAACGAATGAAAGAGTATTAGAAATGGTGGAAGAGAGAGAACACTTTTAGATATTATTAAGAAGAGGAAGAGAAACTGGTTGAGACATTTATTAAGAAGGAATTGTATCATGAGAGACGTGCTAGAGGATATAGTGGCAGGAAAGAGAGGGAGGGGGCGTAGGAGACTATAATTAATGGACGATATCAAAACAGAAAAATCGTACGTGAGGACGAAAAGGTTAGCTGAAGAACATGGAAGCTTCTCAGCTGTAGCAACTGAGCAGCCAGTAATGCCAGAATACCTATGATGATGATGATGATGTATTGAAACACAAAAAGGAAAAGTCAGTTTAGTTAGGTGACGTTCATTTTAGTCAAGGCATTCTTGTAAACGACTGATGAAATTGTCCATACATCTTCTAAACATTCTAAGAACACTTAAAGTTCTCACACCGTGTGCGTGGGTTTCCTCGGGGTTCCCCGTTTCCTCCCACTTTTTTCATTCCACCTTTTCATTTATTTCTCATCATCACCGTCTCCTTTAGCCTAACCGGCATAACAATGGGACGTAAAACTCAAAGAAATTCTGTAATTCTGTTTGTTTAGCATTCCCGATAAATGGAAGTGGACATCGTCACTCATGATGAAAACGATGTTGTCTGTCATCAATTCCAACACCTTTTCAGCAAACCTATGTCGTCTGATGAAGTCGTTTTGACGCAGTTCCTGAACAACTACTGACTTATGGGCATCGCAACGGAGGTCTAAGTGTAAGAATCTCCAAACTGACTTCTCTGACATTCCGAGAGCGTACGCGTAACTCACCGTCGAATGACGAAGACTGGCTTCCACCGCTTATCGCACCCTTTCAACGTTTCCTGGGGTTCGTACAGTTCGATCACCTCCCCGTGCAGTTCCTGGTCTTACAGATTCTGTTGTTTGTAACTTATTCATCCACGTCATAATGTATCTCGTCCTGAAACGGCACCATGACGACCAACATTAAAGTGCTTTCGAAAGTATCGCTATGTGAGCACTACAGAACACCCCAACGTTTCAATGAAAGCGTTGTAGAAAAAACGCGATGCGCTACTGACCAAGGCTCCATTGCCACTGAAATGGCATGTGGTAACGAGTAGTACATTCAATTATTCTAGCTCTTATTCTGCCAAAGAATATAAAACATATCCATTCTCTACTAAAACCGGAAGTGGTAGAAATCTATATAATAAAAATCAGTTGCCGGGGCAAAACTAAATTTTTTGAGTGGGGGATGGAGGGTCAGAGGAAATATGGACTCGTTAAAAAAAAATCAGACTTCGTTTTTCACATTGTATACAGTGTTGACAAATCAAACTCCTCGTGGTGTACGCTGTGAGACTGTTAGCCTTTTTCATGCCGAGGATATCATTGGCCATGAGTTTGTTCCAGCAGGCCAGACGATCAATTGCAGCGTCCATCGATTCCTATAACGAATGACCCGTATCAGGCCACAATTAATAAGCTCCGGTAATTGGGATCATCTCTATACAATGTCTTCTCACATAACTACAACATAGTCAGGCAGGGCCCAAGCAAACAAGTCATTTTTGCAAGTTACCATCCATAGTACTAGCCAGATTTAACCCCAGCGGACTATTTAATTGTTCTCGAAGTTGAAAGTCCACTTTAATGGCTTTAGGTTTGAGAATGTGGATATCATCAACACGGCCATAATGAGAGAACTGAAAGACGTCCAAAATGAACAAGAACTTCTCCAATAACGTCCAATCACTATAGCAACGATCAAAGTTCTATACATCTAGATAGGATGAGACATAACCTTCCTGAAGGTAATACTTTTAACTATGTGAAATCGGTTCGGGGACTTTATTCTTGCACTGTGTATATGGCTATGAAAACTGGAATGTCTTTCTCGTGCAATTCCTTAATCGTTCTAAATTTATTATTTTCACTATAATAATTCAATAACAAAAAATTGAGAGAAGCTAATTAAGAATTGCATGTAAGATTTGTTTTAAATAATGTAGTATAACACACCTCTAACAGGTATATAATGGTGGGTATACGACGTATGCGTAGTAGATTTCTTTTCACAGTTCAGGGTATATTCACTTTAAATCATGGATGTCATGTATGGTTGCACAACAGCACAGGGGTTGTATTGCAAAGTTTTGGAACACTTTCATATTACATTATACTGTGTCAGTTGTTTGTAACATTTTTAAATAAATGTTAGATGTGAGAGTAGCTACACGCTATATTTCTGAAAACGGTCGAGCGTCTAGGTAACAAAAATTCTAGCAATATCACTGACATGTAATATAAAAAAGTTATTGCAATAATTGTTTTGTCAATTCTAGCTGTTCGATAAACCTGAGGAAGCGGATGTGTGTTGCCAAACGGATCCATTCCAGGACAGGCCAGCCACGCCATTGTTCATTCCTGCGAAATCAGGCGTGGATGTTGAAACGCAAATTTACCCCGGAGACGTAAGTTTGTCTTTCTGTATATTATTAGCACATAACTGTTATATAGTAACTGACTTCATAGAAAGGAAGAAGTTCTTAATGTAACCCATGTATATATGTTCTGGGTATGTTCGAGTAGCTATAACTTAGACATATGTACACCGATTTTGATGATCTGTTTCGGTTTGAAAAAGTATAACGTTCCGGTGATCCTCCATAAATTTCTTTGTGATCTAATGGTAATATTTGGAGCTAGTCAATGAAACACCTCAATAGATGCGGGGTTAATTATGACTAAGCAACGTGCTTATAGGCAACCATATATTTTAGGCGTTATTATGGTTGCATAACAGCGCAGGGGCGGTAGGGCAAAGTTTTGGAACACTTTCATACTGTCTTATACTGTCACTGTGGTTCGTAACATTTTAAATAAGTGAGTTACGTGTGAGAAGTCGTTTCTTTTTAAGTTTTACAAATATTTTGATTTACGTAGCCCTAAACTACTTTATAGTGTAAAGAATCGAAATATGCCTAGTAAAAATCTTCAAAATATAACAATTTTCCCTAATTAATAGATGAAGCGATTACTTTGGTTGGACTTTAATGTCCCTTTTAGGAGACGTGGATCAACAACTTCACATTCAGTTAAGGATCCGAAGCATATGAACTCTCACCCGAAATCGAACTTGGGCCTACGCATGAAATGTGCGTACGTTAACCTTGCAACCACAAAGGAGTCTTTTAAACGAGCAAGGGGAAAAAAACGAAAACACGGATAATGCAGAGTATTTATATTTAGTGTTTGTATTATATAGTATTTATATTTAGTGAATCCATAAATTTGTCGTGAATAGGCGACATACAACATCCATTTTACTTTTACATAGATTGAAGTTGCATACTGTAACTTGAACGTTAGAGATTCATAACCCAATCAACATATACGTACATTTTAATTTTGCATAAATTTAAAGTTTTGTCCACGTTACGTATGAAACTGGGTTACAAGAGGATTGACACGAAATAGAGAAAGTGCATTCTTCTTTGTAAACTGTCGAGCTTCTTCTTCGAAAAGAAATTCAATATTCTGAAAGCGGTTGTTTGAGACGAAGCATATTGAACACTTCTGTTGGTTAATTTTACACAAAGCGCAGGAAAACACTTTGGCCGATTTCCTCTGAAACGAAAATGAATTATTTAGTAACCTGTCACATCGTTGTACCCTGTCGTTTAACTATTAATTATGCAAGTTTTCCAGCTGTAACCTAATTCGAATCCGGAAAAATATAAAGTTGCAAAAATCTTCATTGTTTAGTTTTTTTTTCAAGTTGAAACTCTGAAAGGATAATTTGTATTTTATTCTCTTGACATACTTAGTATAACAATACAAAATGGTAGTTTCTTTTACTTAGACATTTATTTGACAATTCAGGTTTTGTTGAGGATGGGAACAAGATCTTCCACCAACATAAGAGTGTATCGTTTCTTTATAAGTATAATTAGTGTACAATTTATAGAAAACCGTGTTTTGGAAACTCAGAGGGGAACAATTGTCCCTCTGCACTCCCCAAATGACGCCCCTAATTAATTGCTCTACAATTAGGTTCCAATCTTGCCAAAATGTGGACACGATTACACCTAGCTAACTCGTTGTAGAAACGAAACATTATAATAAGAAACAGAATCACAGTGTGCCTAGATTTAACCATTTAAATATGTAAATACGGCAATGTATTCACAAAATACTAGCAACTCAAAGCACAACAAAAAGAACAAGAAGCGCAGATACGGAAGAAACGGGAAGAGAAACTGATCCAACGCACTGTGAGAGCGATTGTCAGAAAGAACAGGAAGCACAGCGGAAGAAGCAAGAAAATTAATTAAATTGAAATTAAAATCAAATTAATCATTAAATAACACTTTTGTCAGAAGCTTTTAGAGCTCTGCGCCCACATTACATACTTTTGGAAGGACAAAACCTACTGCCATGATTGACAATTTCCATAGACTTCACAAGGAGCATCTTCCTAGCATGAAGTCTTTGAAGAAGGGAAAGAATGCAAATAAAGGCGTTTTATGAACCTATGGGAACATTTTGTGGCATTTTTTTATTCAGGCTGTAAAAAGTCCTTTCAGAACAAACAAATGAAAAAGACGGTTTTAGAGATATAAAGCATGTAAACATGGTTCGTGTTTCTTCTGTCTGAATGGAAAGAATATACTATGTTACACAAACTGCTTTACACAAGGAGAGGAGGGGGAGTAGGACGATTTGGATTGAATACAAGGAATAGTTAGTCAATCGAGACGTGTGTTTCTGAATGTATAAGCACAAAGCGCAATAGTTTGTTAGTAACTTCCAATTTCGTATCATTTTAGGATTTTTCTATACTTTTTTTTTAAATACAAATATCATGCTCAAGGAAAGAGGGTTAAAATCCGAAATTCCCCGTGCGTAGACCACTGGTGACATAAATACGTCAGTCGAGCTGTTCCATTTTGGTCTGGAAAACACAAGCAGAATAAAAGAAGGTTATTATTGCATTCTCTTTCTATCTTTCGTTCTCTTTTCATATAAACCTGATTCATTTAATCTCGTGAGACGAAGAAATGACAATAAGAAACTTCAGATACATTGATTGGTCTGTTATCGACATCAATCTACAAGATAATGTTCTATTGTAGTAGCTCAAAGAACGCCATCGAATATTCTTTGCCGAGTTGTCTGCTTGAGTGATTTCCATATCATTAATAAACAAAAAAAGAAATTTCGAAGAAATTGGAAAAGATATCGAATTCTCTGTCAAACGCATGCAGATGGCCGCCCACAAACGGATAGAATGAATCACGTTTGACGATGTGGACAAAAAAGGACACCAATGAATGATTTACGATGTTAAAGACTTGCGTGCAGGACTGAAAGTGCTCGTCCGGCGACCGACAACAGCTACCAATGGGTTCCTAAGAAGATGAAAGAGCTTATTGGTTCTAGCACGAGAACCTTCTAGATAGTCCCCTGAGATCAGGATAATAAGTTGGTATTCTGATACACTTAACCAGGACAAGAAGCTCATATATATGTATATGTGTGTGTTGAATGGACTGGTAAAGTAACAGCTTATTAGATTCGAATAGTGTTTAAAAAAAGAGAAGTGTGGATCTGACAAAGAGTTTTTTTAGTTTAAACTTCGCACTACCTAGGTGTTTTTTGTAACGCAGACTACCAAAGAAGAGGGTCTTTTGTACCCACCTGTTAAGATTAAATATATCTTGCAAAAGAAACAAGTTAGAAACTCTCACAAAAATCTACAGTGACTGAAGTGAACAGTACATGGAATAAGACCAAGGGCGTCCATATTGTGGTTTCCAAGGGGGGGGGGGCAAGTACAAGCGACGTTTAAAATATAGTATCAAATTTGGCTGTAGCGAATGTAAAAATTCTATTGGGTTTTCGATATTGTCAAGTACAATTTCCTCTTAGGGGGCAAGCGCCTCACCTTGCCCCTCTGATGAGCGCCCTTGGATAAGACTAACAGCTATCTATTATACTGCCATCTAGGAGTGACACAAAGTGGGAGAAAATGGAGGACCCCACGCACCATGTTTTTTGTCCACCACAATTCCCACTTAGCAGAAGCTAGGGTCGAGCCAGGAACCCCACGCGTCAGAGAAAATTGCTTTACCACTGAAACCCCATGGTCTTCGTTGCCATCTGTTTCTCTTGATATCACAGTCGGAAGCGGGAGAAAGCTGCCTGTTCATTAGCCCTAGCAGCATAGTTTACTGTACTTTGATATCGCAAACCTTTCCGGAGATATGACAAACATTGGTAAAAGTTTGTAACCCGGCTTAAAATTATGCAATTGCGAGAGGTTGTAATTACAAGTGCTACTAAAAATGATTGATGCAATGTTCTAGAAGCAAAAAATATAAATAATTATTTTAAAAGTTCCCATACATACGTCATCGTAAGCAGTATAGCAATCTCTATCCATATATTGCATATCTCCGGAACTATTTAAGACATCATGAGCCTTATACAGAATTGTCTTGACTATGATTAGCGCCATACTAAGAGTTTGACTAGCGCATGGTTATGGGAAGTGTATTCAGAATATCCTATTAGAACGTGGTAGTTGACTAAGTTAATCACTTATAACTAATTAATTCAGACCAGAGGGTACCTTGGTTTAGCCACAATAAACTTACATTATGAGAACATAAAAGCAATTAGTTACCTGTCTTTCTTTCCTTTGACCTCATGGGTTAGTTAACTATGATACAGCTATTAAGCCGAGTCTTCTACAATAGTAGAACTGTTTCTTAAAGTGAACAGTGGGAGATGAGTAGAAAATTCATACTATGATACCATGATCACAGTATTCGGCACTAAGGTACTTTGGGCGTGTATTGAATTGTCCGTTTTGCTAGCGTAATTATTGCTGTAGAAAGATCCGAAATTTGGATGTTTGTGATATGTGCCATTTAAAAAACTACAGCTTTATATTGGCCTGTCAACACCGTTAATCTGGTAGTATTGCAGAGTATATTGCAAAAATCCATATACTCACACGTACTATGAGCTATATGTTTTCACTTTAAACACGTGTTTTTACGATTATAAACTAATAGTGGCAGACCACAGAAGGAAACTACACTTTAAGGAGGAAACGAAGAGGATACGGAAAGTCACGAAGAAATCCGACGACCCCTTCAGAGATCCATCCTCCAAAAGGACGGCTATAAAAGCGGACGATGGGACCAAGAAATCATCAGTACCAGTGCTGATCATTCGCCTACAACCTATTCCCGAGGCCGCAATGGGCTACGGAGATAGTCTTTAATACCTACTCCCGAGGATGATATGAGCTACGAAATATAACCTATTCCGTCTGAGGCCATTGTAAGCAAGGACAAAGATCCTTTCTACCCGAAGGCAACATCGTATGCTGAAGGAGAATGTTCATAACCTACACTGAAAGCAAATTATGCTTCCCAAATTTGAAAATGTAATGAAATATTTCAGTTTAACGCCCCACAATTATGCCCTTTTGGCTATGTGAGACGATGATTAAGGCAAGTGAATGATGGTGGAAGAATTGGTGGAATGAGAAAGTGGGAGGATACGGGAGTACCCCGAGAAAACCCACAGATACAATATTGTCCGCCGCAAGCTAATTTGGCTGGGAATCGAGCTAGAAACCACACGCATCAGAGGCCAGCGTTCTATCACTGAGCCACCAAGCCTCCCGCCCTACAAAGCATTCTTATATTGAAAGTTACAACAAGGACTTTATCTAACATCAGAAATTGTTTTCTTAAAACTGAGGACTCCAAGCTTTATAAAACGTACGCAATTTTGTTTGAATAATCAAATGTTATAAAACATAAAATTGACATCATAAACTTATATCACATCTTTTATCCGTATTCCATGCGAGAAGCATATTAGATTACATTCTACTGATACGTTTCTGGCTTTGTGTCTATGGCTAACCTAAGATTAGTATCATGAGTATGTGACTCAAGAAGTGCGTGCAGGAGTCCACATGCGTGACTTCTTAACCAACGCCGTCTGCTTATGTGAAGATAAGTTGACAACCTTCTTAGGTCATATATCGATTTAGGAGTTCAATGTCACGGGGTCATCGAAGGATGCGTGTGCTAAGAACGTAAATTAAATTTTACGACAGCAATTCGTTAACGTTTACAAAGCTTTGAAATTGTATGTAAAAAATAAAACTCAGCTATAGTTGATAATATGTAGATTCATATATGTGTTGTTGTCTTTGCAAATAAAGAGGAAATACAATAAAACTGATTTTCACACTAAAAATGATTTAAAATATATCATTGTCTGTAGATTTGGTATCATTTTTAGATATATTATAAAAGATTCAAGTCAATCGGTTGACAGATTTTTCACAGAAATAAAAGGAATATCTTATGATTTTTAGGAGGGGAGTAAAGGACGTGTAACATTCAGAAAGATTCAAGTCAATCGGTTGACAGATTTTTAACAGAAATAAAGGGAATATCTTATGGTTTTTAGGAGGAGAATAAAGGACGTATAACATTCAGAAAGATTCTAGTCAATCGGATGACAGATTTTTAACAGAAATAAAATGAATATCTTATGATTTTTAGGAGGAGAATAAAGGACGTGTAATATTCAGAAAGATTCAAGTCAATCGGATGACAGATTTTTAACAGAAATAAAAGGAATATCTTATGATTTTTAGGAGGGGAATAAAGGACGTGTAATATTCAGAAAGATTCAAGTCAATCGGCTGACAGATTTTTCACAGAAATAAAAGGAATATCTTATGATTTTTAGGAGGGGAATAAAGGACGTGTAATATTCAGAAAGATTCAAGTCAATCGGCTGAGAGATTTTTAACAGAAATAAAAGGAATATCTTATGATTTTTAGGAGGGGAATAAAGGATGTGTAATATTCAGAAAGATTCAAGTCAATCGGCTGAGAGATTTTTAACAGAAATAAAATGAATATCGTATGATTTTTAAGAGGGGAATAAAAGACGTGTAACATTCAGAAAGATTCAAGTCAATCGGATGACAGATTTTTCACAGAAATAAAATGAATATCTTATGATTTTTTGGAGGGGAATAAAGGACGTGTAATATTCAGAAAGATTCAAGTCAATCGGCTGACAGATTTTTCACAGAAATAAAATGAATATCTTATGATTTTTAGGAGGGGAATAAAGGACGTGTAATATTCAGAAAGATTCAAGTCAATCGGCTGAGAGATTTTTAACAGAAATAAAAGGAATATCTTATGATTTTTAGGAGGGGAATAAAGGACGTGTAATATTCAGAAAGATTCAAGTCAATCGGCTGACAGATTTTTCACAGACATAAAAGGAATATCTTATGATTTTTAGGAGGGGAATAAAGGACGTGTAGCATTCAGAAAGATTCAAGTCAATCGGCTGACAGATTTTTCACAGAAATAAAATGAATATCTTATGATTTTTAGGAGGGGAATAAAGGACGTGTAATATTCAGAAAGATTCAAGTCAATCGGCTGACAGATTTTTAACAGAAATAAAAGGAATATCTTATGATTTTAGGGGGGGAATAAAAGACGTGTAACATTCAGAAAGATTCAAGTCAATCGGCTGAGAGATTTTTCACAGAAATAAAAGGAATATCTTATGATTTTAGGAGAGGAATAAAGGACTGTAATATTCAGAATATGCATGTACCAAACACAAACACATATACCAAACACACACAAATATATGGTTTCACACAGTGATGTAGAAAACTTTTAATTGGAAACTGAGGTAGTTTTATTAGAAGCAATTGCAATACATAAAACAGAAAATGGTATGTTACAAATTAATGTTTGGAGCTCATGTAGTTCGGATCCCATGTTAAAGTCACGTCTCACGTCTTCTGAGGTACGCTAAACTTAAATCTACCAACTAAGTATATTACACAATTCTTTGTTGTCTTTTAAGGAAGACTGCCATAATAGTTCCGACCAATTTTCAACGGGTTACAAATAAGAAATGACCTATTTGTGCAGCTACATTAGTCTAGAATTTCTTTTTCATGTTTTCGTATGAAAATGCATTTCCCAAATATTTTTGGTGTTGTTTCGGGACACCCTGTATTGATACTTCCTATCTTTAACGCACGATACACTAGAACACAAGCTGCAATTTACGACGTCATTTTTTAGCTTGTTCTCCTTATTTTAGTTTTCAAATCCTGCATCGGACCCTCTTGAAACTCCAACTATGAAGCGGTTCAATAGAATTTTCCTTTCTAGAGAATAAGTTTAAAAAATAACTTTAAGTGTGCAAAACAAACAAAGATATTGGCACAAAGAAACCAGAAATACGATATCCATTTTATAACATTGAAATAAAAATCTCTGGTACTAATAGTTCAACAAGTATCGGAACAGATAGTGGCAGTTTAGTACAACGTACTTATACTTGCGCTATTTATTGATACGTGACTTGGACTATTTTAGAACAGCAAACTCCTGTGCTACTACAGTGCAATTGATACTACTTGTCCCTTCTGACAGCTCGCTGCGCGCACGTGGTGCTCAATGCTGTGTTGCCAGCTTTTGCGTCGGGTATTGAAACACGAAATTATTCACTACACGTAAATCTCAGTTTTATAAAATAAAATGACACAAAAGAGAACTAGAAAGAATGCTTTCAATAACCAACAGGTCCACTACTCAAGTTGACATTCGACTAAAACAATGTGTATTTGTTTATATTCAAATTGGCAACGTGTGGAGAGGGTGGAATGTTTACCATTGCAGAGCGCGAGAAATGAACTACTATAATTGGCTGAACGTGCTGTTGCTATAGAAACAGTTCTTTTTGCCTGATTGTTATGACCACGTGTAGGAAGGTAAAAACAGAGGAAAGCAACTGTCAGAAAGGACAAGTTTTTATCAAATGAAGTTTAGGAAATTGTTAAAGTGTGTGAGTATCCCTAGAATTTATACTCATGTATGTATAAAATATTGATAAATTGTTTTCCTTTTTTATTATAGCTCTTCGACTTCGATGTGGAGGTGGTGCCAATTCTGGAGGTGCTCGTGGGGAAGACGGTCGAACAGTCTTTGGTGGAAGTCTTGGAGGAAGAAGAACTGGCTGCTCTCAGAGCAGAACAGCGACGGTTCGAGGAGCTCCGAAGAGCCGATCTAGCAGAACAACAGCGACTCGAGGAACAAGCCAGAAGAATCAGAGAAGAAAAGGTAAACTTATTATATACTGTACCAGAGTGTCTATCGGTCACGAAAGTCACGAGTGTCACGAAAGAGTCACGAAATAAGAAAACGGTCATGCAAGTCACGAAAAAGTCACGAAATTTAGCGTTTGGGTCACGATTATTTTTTAGCTGTGTAAATGTAAGTGCAGATTGGAAAATTTTGTTCTCTAAAACGTCAAAATTCACCACCTAAAATGTATATGGTCGGCTTTAGACGATACCAAATCGCAAGCAAAGTACGTTTCTATCGCATGGGTGAAAATTCGGCCTAATTCGCACCCGAATTCGCTACTGAAAATGGTAAAGAAAAGGTCACGAAAAAGTCACAAAATTTCATTTTGGAATTTTAGTAGACACCCTGTGTACGCAGTGTTGAGAGTGCGGACACGGATTAGTGGATACAGAGTGGAAAAACAATAAAGGCATGGATGGTAAAGGCGACAAATGAGCACATTAGCAGGAAACTAGACTGTGTTGGTAGTTTACAAGCTTTCCTCCGCTTAGCATTAAGTTCAGGTGGTAAGGCGTCTTTCTACCAAATGGACAACCTTATTTAGGATGAGACTTCATTTCAACGCGGCTTAAAGTCGGTGCGTGAGGAAAACAGAAGTATAAACGCGCCTTATGTTCATGCCGAAGTCGAGTAACTGCAGCCGTCCGAGGAAATCATTACCTTGTCTTGGGTGGAGGGTATGCCAGTGACGACAGTAGAGGAAACAAGATTTCCTTTGTTTTCGGTATACAAAAGATAGCTATATGTAGGTGTATAGGTAGTCTCACTCAAGTCTCTTCCTCGTCTCACATAATAGCCACACACGAGGTCATCACTACGGCGGGCACTGCCGAACTCCATGATTCTGTCCATCTTAGCACGATAGTTTGTACGGTGGAAACGACAAAGACCGATAGACACTCTACTAATGCCCTCTACCGCAGCGCATTAGAGTTGTATAATAAAACCCTAATCGACGAAGTGAAGCCAGTTTCAGTTCTTTTGTTATAATTTTTTCTTTCTTTCTTTCTTTTTTTTTTTTTTTTAATTTTGCAAAGGCAGACTTAAAATTGATTTGATTGCACGCATTTGCGCTCGACAGTTCGACCGTGTCAGTTTACCAGTCGTAACTTCTTCTTGCTTCAGGTCAATGCTCCAATTCATTCAGTGATAATAAAATCACGAAATTGAAAAACTGATGAATTTTTGGCAAGAAAGAAGATAAGATGTACCTCCGTCCATTTCATTTGATTGGTCTTACACCGACAATATTTAACAACATTAATGTGATTTAAAATCATGTTCCTGCTTGTTTGAAGAAGTTAATTGTAGAAAAGTTTCCGCCCGCCAAAAAGACGTTAGAAACACGTATCAATAGGTATATATTACATCCATAATGACTTGATTAGTGGCAGAGCTGAAAACTAAGGTTTCAAACATTCAAGAAAGCTATTGTTTAGTCAAGCAGAGAATATCTTGTTTAAAATTGATTTATTCTAGATATGCTGTTAGAGCTATCCTAGCGGAGCCTCTTGCATCTCTTAACAAAAATTATTTAGTTAGATGTTTTTTTTTTTTCCCAAGGGTTATTCAGAAAGCGCGCCGGTTTTGGAACGTCTGGCAAATTTTTGTTTCTCAGTTGCCGACATTGTTTTATATTGTTGCTCTACCCACAAATATTCCGATTGTCCCTTTAGTCTGAATTTCTCGCATTTCTTCAGTCTGTGTCTAGTCATGGAGCAGTTTACTATAGCGCAACGTGTGCAAATTGTGAAAACTTTTTATCAGAACGGAGAAAGTTATGCAGTAACTGTCAGGCAACTTCGCGCGGTTCTAGGGCGAAATGAGGCACCGAATGAATCAAATGTTGGCAGACTTACGAAAAGTTCATTGAAACGGGGTCAACAGTGAACACTAAAAGTCCTGGGCGTCGTAGTAGTTATTGGCTAATTCCAAGTGGAAACTTGTTAGGTAGTCATAGCGAATTTCACGAACACAGTTATTACATTTCAGCCCAGTAGAGGAGGTCATATGTCCGACGTCATTCACTATACCTGAAATTGGAGTGTGTGATGAACATGTTTATGAATTTTGTTAGTGTTTTTTGTTATGTTTTTTTCATCTGTAGCCTTATTCCAAAAATGTATTTATCATTGCAAATGAAGGACAAACAGGAGACTGTTCTCGCTTCAAATAGATGGTAGAATCAGATTGAGTAAGCAAATATTCGTGCATTTTTCAGCAACGCTAAAGGTTGAGTAAGTAATGAAATAAACAAAATTAATATTTTTTAAAAATTCTATTAGTGTATACATTTCACGAATTCACAGAAATAAAAAGAAGCAACCATGCAAAATAGAATTAAAGACACGAAGAAAGGAAAAAGATGAAATCTTTAAACGAAACACGAACGAAATAAAGATAAATGTATTCGTTTAGATTGGGTTATTAATCCTATATCGTAATTTATAACAGTTCAGAATCCTGCCTGCAATCTAATTTGTGATACGATAAAAGCAAATCCATGATTTAGAAATGAATTTATCAAATTTGAAAGAAACAAATAAAGGTAGTTTTCAGGCTATATTCACAAAATAGCTGACGTGTCGTTGGTGATAAATGTTTACCTACTTACACTAGAGGTCTATCTAAAGACAATCTGATTTCCTATAATATCAAGGAGCAGAACTTTAGAGAGAAGGAAGGTGGCATAAAATAACCACCTGTTTTCCAGCTGATGATACTATATACTGTTGTTGTTTTCAGGACCGCCGTGTCGATCAGGAGAGAGAAGCCTTACGACTGCAACAAGAAACGCAAGAACGTGTGGCAGCCGCCGTCCTAGCTCACGGATATCTAGCAGACTTGTTACCAAACGTCCTCGAAGGAATGAAGGATAGCGGATACCTGCATGATGTTATCGAAACAGGTATTATATATATATATATATATATATATATATATATATATATATATATATATATATATATATATATATATATATATATATACACCCTCCATTCCAAAAGAAACCGAACTTTTGAAAACAAATAGTACCACTAGTGCCATCTGTTGTAATATTTTACCGGTAGATAGCGTAGTCCCTCATTGACAACTGGTATAAATGTCATGACATTTGGATGCACGGCAACAAAGTTATTGCGTTTCAACTGTCAGTGTGTTGTGTACATCGGTCGGAAAATGAGTTTCAAACAACGAGCTGCAATTGAGTTTTGTGTTAAACTGGGTAAAACTTTTAGTGAAACGCACCAAATGCTACAAAATGCATATGGTGATGAGTGTCTATCCCGTACGCAAGTTTACGAGTGGTTCAGGCGATTCAAATCGGATAGAGAGACGCTGGATGATGACGAAAGATCAGGCCGTCCCAGAACCGGATTATCGGAAGAAAACATCAAAAAAGTGCGTGAATTCATCAAACAACAAAAAATTGTCGGTGAAAGTTATTGAAATGGAATTAGGCATTCCTCAAACAACCGCATACCGCATCTTGACCGAAGTTTTGGGCCTTAAGAAGGTTAATTCGCGGTTTGTACCACACAAACTCACCAAAGACCAAAAAGTTGATCGAATTGCGCATTGCAAAGACATCGTTAAAAGTGCTCGGCAGGACCGAAACTTCTTGAAATCGATTGTAACTGGTGACGAGACGTGGTGTTTTGAATATGAGCCCGAAACAAAGCGGCAAAGTGCTGAATGGAGAGCGCCGGATGAAGGAACACCCAAAAAAAGTCGCTTGGTGAAGTCAAAAGTTAAGGTGATCTCTGATTTGTTTTTACGATTCAAAAGGAATTATCCACAAAGAATTTGTTCAGCCCGGCCAGACAGTCACTGGAGAGTTTTACTTGGGCGTCATGAAGCGTTTGCTGGCAAGAATTCGTCGTATTCGGCCCGAATATCGCGAAATCGGCAGTTGGACTCTTTTGGACGATAATGCACCATCACATCGTTCGCGACTTGTAACTGAATTTTTGGTCAAAAATCACATTATTCGGTTGCATCATCCGCCCTATTCACCAGATCTCGCTCCGTGCGATTTCTATCTGTTCCCGAAACTGCATTTGGCGATGAAAGGAAAGTGGCACGCATCGATTGATGCCATTGAGAAGGCGACGACCGCCGTCCTAAAGACCATTCCAATAAAGGACATGGAGAAGTCGTTTGACAACTTGTTGGAGCGTGCAAATATGTGTATCGATGCAGAAGGGGATTAATAAAAATGATTTGTTCCAAAAGGTACATTGCTTTTTTGTTTTTTTAAAACGTTCGGTTTCTTTTGGAATGGAGGGTGTATATATATATATATATATATATATATATATATATATATATATATATATATATTATCATTTGTGTCGCAAAACTCTATTTATAAGAAATACTTCCCAACTGTAAAATGAGTTTTGGTTCAAGGGTGAATTTATTAGATCTTTGAATCTTATTCTTTTTAAAGTTTTATTTGCTAATGCCTATAAATACATAGTAATAAAGTTATGAGTCAGTAGAGATTTAATTATCACATACCTAAATAGAATCTTATTTTCAGACAAATCCAAATACCTTCAATTTCATCTGTGCAACTAAGGTAAAAAAAAAAAATACTACATACATTACTATAATATTATCCACAGTCGTTATAATAAGTAATGCAGTATTGCCAGCTCGCTAGAAACTTATTTTCATACAACGCTTACAACAAAATACTTTGGTTTGTGTAATATTTACCTGTACCTTGGGCAGAAAGTACTCATACATATGTACTATACTTAGTAGAATGTTCATTTCATATTAACAAAAGAAGAATGTTTCTAATATATGTAAGTGATTATTATGGGATAGTTGATGATATGGACATGTTTTATGGTTACCTAGTCAGTGAGTTTGTGTACTTAACAGTTTTAAGAAAAGGATATTATAAGTTATATCAAATAATAAACCAGTTTAACATCGTTTATAGACGTTGTCAGTTTTATTAAAAAGGTGAGATTAATGGTATTTAAATATCGAAGCTAATATTTTTATGCCAAAGAATTACTACCACTTCGGATTTTTATCCCAGCAAACGAACCAGGTTTACGACTATCTTTTGATAAGTCGTTATAAAAATTTGGTTTACCTCACCCGGGACTTTGTAAATTCAATTCCCGAAGAAGAGTAAGGCTGAATTTACTTTCATATTACAGTTAATGAATACGAACTTAACTATATTGCGAAGTGGTAAAGTAATCATAAGAAAAATGGACAACGAAACAATGCAGCAGGAATCAAATACTAGTGACAGCGATGAGACTAGTGTAACACCAGGATTGGCATCGGAAGATATCTTGTTAGCTTTACAGCGACAAATAATGCAGATGTCTACCGAGATAAAGCAGACCATAGAGCAGAAGTCTGACGAAGCTAACAAGCAATATGAAGAGTTAAAGCAGACCATGGAACAGAAGTTCAACGAAGCTAACAAATAAAATGAAGAATTAAAGCAGATCATGGAACAGAAATTCAACGAATCTAACAAGACCATGGAACATAAGATAGAACTGAAGTTTGACGAAGCTAACAAGCAATATGAAGAATTAAGTAGACGGATAGAACAGAAATCAGATGAAACGAAACAGACAATTGTCCAGGTGGTGAACGACATTTCCTCACAGTTCGAGGAAAAGTTAAAAAGGATATCCGATGATTGTCAAGAAAAGCACAATCAACAAAACCAAGAAATTAGTGCTGTAAAAAAAGATTTAGAAGTAATAGAATCTTCCATTAAACAGCAAAAGATCCAGGTCAGCAACAACTCTAATAACATACGTGTAAATACACAGTTGTTAGCTACTATTCAGGAAGAGATTAGAACGTTACAGGCTAAAGACAACATTTTCCGTAATAACTTGGGTAGTGATCGCTTTGAGTTGCCCCACTCACCAGAGATGAACTCGCCTTCGCCCGGATCTGATGAGGATATTATACTAGAAGAAAGTTGTCCGAAGAGCACTGATGAGCGAAACATAGATGGTGTCATGACACAGCACGTCACGGATAGGAACTATCACTCAACAAGAACAAGGAATGAGAAAAAGAAGGTAAAATTAAGTGTTAAAATGAGTGAAATTAGAGCTATGAGCAAATTCAGTGGTAAGTGTAATGAGAATGCTACTTCTTTCTTAGAGAAATTCCAAGACGAATGCAATATAATGTCTATCGATCGATCACAATATATGAAATTAATACCCCATGTATTACTCCCACCTTGTTCCTTATGGTTTAAAGCAATACGTGATCACATTAGTACCTATGAGGAATTCAAAGCGGCATTGATCGCAAATTATGAAAATGACTTTTTGCTGGCAAATAGAGATGCCACCCTTAGAAATCAACACTTCAATCCTCGATTGCACAAATCTCTTGTAGAGTTTGTTGTAAATGTCTACAACGACTTAAAGGTCGTTAATCCTTTGCAATCGGAATCGAGAATAATAGCATCGATTCGAAATTTGCTTCCATTTAAACTGCAACAGATCTTATTTTCCACACAGTGTATGAGTTTCAGCCATTTATTGATGCTTGTCCAATGCTACGAAACTCAATACCATGCCAGGAACCCACAATCAGGAATGGGTAAAAATAAGAATAATTCAGATCATTTGGTGCCTGTTCGGAATTTAAATATTCGGAGTGTGAATAATACAGGACCTAACCTAAGCCGAGTATACTCTAGCAATCAAAATGCGCACAATAGGCAAGGTTATGTAGAGAATCCGCCTAACCTAATTAATAGTAGCAATTCGTATGTTAGACCATATAGTCAAAATAGATTTAAAAATAATCGAAGTACTGAGCGAAATTCCAGAAATGCAGCGAACTACGTGGATAGACGTAATTGGAGATCAAGAGATGGGACTTCATACCAAAGTTAGAATCACGATGAAAGACATGTACAACACAATGTAGAACCTAATCATGATAGCGCAGTACAGTGTACTTTATTAGAACCGTATGCAAGTTCGAATGTAACCTGATTACCGTTACTGAAATTAGGTTAAATTCATGTTAGTTGTAGATTCTTGTAAATTTTCATTTTAAGTTTATGTGTTAATATCAATAATGAAAACGATTCTTAAAAATACTTGAAATGCTTAAATAGAGTTTTAGGTAGACTGGAAAATTAATTTTCAAATGATTTTTATTCTTTCTTGTTAATATGAGGAATTATAATTCGATTTATAATTAATTAAAAGCAAAGATTATTTATATTAGATTGATTTGTGTTGAAAACTTAATTGTCAAAGATTATGTTAAAAAGAAGCTCTATTCTATAAAATCAATTATCCAACGACTACCTTGAAAGAAATTCTTCTTTATTATAACATCTTAGTGCTACTATGTATACCTTTAAATGCAACATCCGACTTATTTGTTATTTAATGCGCCCGTAAAGATTAATATTATTTGTAACCCACGTTTGTCCTTTACATTTTTCGAAATCGCACCCGTCGACGATTAATTAAATAAGCGACGATATTTTAATAAGGAAATATATTAATAATATAGTGGATAATAATAAAATAAATATAATTAATGTAATTAAAGATAAATATTGATGAAATGAAAGAATTATTACGAATGTATTTATATATATATATATATATGTATATGTGAAATATAATGAATAGATATACAAGGTGCGATCAAAATATGATGGACATATATAATATAAGAACACTAATGTAAACGGACCAGTGGTTCTTGAAGATAAAAGCCAAGCCTACTCATGACTTTTATATTCAGTCCCTTTGTCGAGCGACATTTTTATACAACAAAATACTTTGGTTTGTGTAATATTTACCTGTACCTTGGGCAGAAAGTACTCATACATATGTACTATACTTAGTAGAATGTTCATTTCATATTAACAAAAGAAGAATGTTTCTAATATATGTAAGTGATTATTATGGGATAGTTGATGATATGGACATGTTTTATGGTTACCTAGTCAGTGAGTTTGTGTACTTAACAGTTTTAAGAAAAGGATATTATAAGTTATATCAAATAATAAACCAGTTTAACATCGTTTATAGACGTTGTCAGTTTTATTAAAAAGGTGAGATTAATGGTATTTAAATATCGAAACTAATATTTTTATGCCAAAGAATTACTACCACTTCGGATTTTTATCCCAGCAAACGAACCAGGTTTACGACTATCTTTTGATAAGTCGTTATACGCTACCTCAAATTGTTACATATACATAATGCCTCCATAACAGTGAGCTATGTATTCATGAAGCAGCATTCCAAGATTTCAGAGAAATGCCTTACCCTTGGAATATTTTTCTGATGATAAATGGGTACTGTAAATTTGAAATTATTACCTAGGTATTAACAAATCTACTGAATGATAATGCTATTTAATATAAAGATTCTATAGTGTGCAACGTTAAATTTTTTGTTCACTGTTGTGCATTCATTCAAAGTGTGTAATAACTTGATGTCATGGCCGACTCTACCATATGTGCAACACGTGCGTTTGTACGGGACAGCAAAATTTGGCATAACTATATTATTTAAAATAAACATTTCTTGTTGGAAATATACTTCATGATTATGGTAGTTAAATTTACTGAGCTGAACTTCTATATTTGAATACTGCATTCATAAATCATGTTTAGGTCGCATTAGTTTAAGGTCACAGGGACAGTGCTAAAGTAAATGGTCAAACAAATCTCAGCATGAATTGATTGTCAAATACAAGAACTCAATTCTCGAACAGTAGCGAACACCTGTTCCATTTAGTTATTTATCACAGTTTTGATATGAAAACTAGCCTTGTCTTTGTCACAAACAAGTTCCTTATCATTGAAAGTGAAAACAATTTTTTTTTAAGTTAACAGATGTAGAAGGAAAATCAAGAAATGAAGATAAAAGAGCTAGTTGCACTGGAATTGCAAACTGATAAAACTGATATATTGAGATTGTAGTTCGATATTGGACTCTATAAAAAGGATTATCATATTTTCTCTGCAGTTGTGTTTGCTTTATCTTTCACTAACATAGTATATTATTATTTAAAGAAAAAAGACAGACGCAACAAGATTGTATTTGGAGTGTTTGGGCATTTCTGAGTGCGAGTGCATTTTCCCTCCCCTTTGGTTATTCATGATGCGGTACCATATTTAAAATCGTGGCTTTTAATATTTGATCTTTCTGGAGAAAGGGGGTGGCAAATTGGCTAGGGCCGATCCTGCTTGATGTACCCTTTGAACATAAGTAATTTCTACCGAGTTCGTAACACTGCATTACATATGACATATGTATGTTCCTTTATAGATATATTTTGAATATTTCCTCTTCTCCCTTCCATCTTGACTGCTAACATGTTCCTCAGGAGACAATTTCATCCAACAGTGTAAACTTGCTTAAATTTTGATTTGCTTAAAGACTGACTGTTGATCAAATAACATGACTTCATTTTAAAGAATTGTTATTATTAGATAAATATCGCTCCACCATGGTAACACAAATTAATTAACGAGCTTAATTCTTGGAATACACAGACGTGACTGGGATTGTGTTTCCTCAGAGCAATGGTCGTTTAGCCGGATGAGCTGCGTGTTTTTTCTTGAAACCCAGGTAAATGTCTATCGGCATTGTTCTTGTTGCGTGATGGCAGGTTACAATCAACTCCTTGACATGCAACTAATCACAACAGCCACTGCTCTTTTATCTCAACGGAAAGATCGTGAAAAATATACTAAAACCAATTATAGATTCATTTGTTTATCGCTTCAGAAAGGAAATTGTGTTTGCAGATAGCCTTTCACGTGTTATGTAAGAGGGTATTTTTTCTTTCTTTCACGAGAAATGGAAAATTATTATTCCATAAATTTTATCCACAATAACTCATCTTTCAAGAATCACTAGCTTAAGATCCATTTTTGCCAAACTGGACTTAATTATTTAGTAGTAAGCAATGTCTGCAATTGAAAACAGTCACCAGTTCACCGCCACTGTGCTAGTTTCCTTTACTAGAGTCACCTGCCTCTTTCTTTTAGGCGTCTCTTCAGGAGCTCTATAAAAAAATAAAAGAAATTAAAGGGCATTGTCAGAGGTACCAGACAAGTCATGTCCAGACCTGAGTTTTGACACAACTTGAAACTTTTGATCACCCAGGCCACGCTACTAAAGACATCCAAAGAAGGCTGTTTCTTCAGTCAAATGTACTAAAGACTGGGAAAGAGTGGCAGAAAGTATGACATGTTTGTGAAGACGCATGCAGAATGGCTTGATACAGAATGGTATGTTAACGAAGACAACAACACTGAACTGGAGTAAGGTCGACGCAATGCAGGCGGTCATTGACTGAAGAATTTTATTGAATCTAGTGACAGAGCCAAAGAGAGCTAGAAAACTGAAGAGCTATGCATCCTCAGGTAAATGGAAACTGATATTTGCTGCCAAAATTAATCGTTGAAAATCAAGACAAGAAGATACAGCAAAAGTACTTCGTTACATCACAGAAATAACTGTGACTAGTCACTAAGAAAAGAAAAGCCCGTATGAGTTTAAAGGACCAGTGAATTTCACCAAACTCATACACCGAGGAATCGAATCACATTGTTTGGTACTAAGTTAATCAAAAGCCAATCCAACCGTATACTTCTTGGTACAACAGGCAACGCAGACATTTTCCCAAGTTATCACTGATTAGTCGAGCCTAAGAAGAATTGTTTAGACGAGAGCATTACAGTGTCAAATATCAGTGCAGAAATTGAAATGTGGGCTTTATTGCACAAAACAGTTAAACATCTGATGGTCAACGAGTGATCTCCCCATCTGATGTGTTTCCAGCTAGTAAGCTGAATCCTTGACGTTAACATGTAAATGAGGTTGTGATGTGAGTACAGGCCATAGTATATACAAGCAGAAATTCTAGCAGGACACTCGATTATGTTTTCAGGAAAACCTTCTGTTCACTTCTTCCGTTTGAATTTGGCTTCATGCAGATGAGGAGGCTATATAATATGAGAGAATTCTCGCGCGTCCTTAAATAGTTTCTGCCACTTCTGTATAAGATTTCGTTTTGCAAGGAAATAAACGATGTTAGAGTACATGAAGTCTAGTGTATCGGACACTAGATCACTGATATCCCGTGGTTTTCAGTAACTTTATGTTGGGAAACTGATTTAAAATAATCCTAACTGGACTAGTTTGTACACATTAAATTTTACTACTAACCTTTCCTTTCTGCATTCAGGAACCATTTGGTAGTAGAGACAAGGAATATACAGGCAAATAAACTCAAAAAAAAAAAAAAAAAACTTGAAGTCACTGGGCAGGACTAGTGGGAAGTTCCCGTGCAAAGGAAGAAGAATGTTGCGCAGGGTTGGCAGATCTACCCTGGCAATAACAGCCATATGGATTGGAGCATTGTCAGCAACTAAATCAAACGACTGTTTCCGTCTAATTAACACAGCTAAACAGTTGAGACTGATAAAGAGATGATAGTTATCTCATCAAATTTTTCTCTAAGGCTGCTAAGTCTTTCTCCCCCCCCCTAAAAAACATAGATGACAGCGCCACTCTTTCTTGACATTGCTTGAAACTGATTGGCTATTACTATTATATCCCATAGAACTCGAACTTCAACAGAGAATTTGGGAACGTCTGAATACTTTTTGTCTGTGACTTCTGGGAATTTTACTGTCTTAGTTGCGAAATTATTAAGTTGAGCCTTGCTTGTGATATTTGTATTTAAATTACTTACATGGCTGTCTGTTTTGTATTTACAGAAGTTGAGGATGACTTCATGCCGTGGCTGATGGACCAGGTGAAGGACGAAATGAACAGGATGTTAACTAGCCGAGTGGTGCTCGCAGGTGAGTCACTTCCGAATATCAATTTCAATATTTTAATCTCTCCTGTACTTCTTTTCTCACTAAGAAACACGGCTAATTTCAATTTCTCTCGATGGTTTTCAAGTACTTTTTTGTCTGTTTTAATTTTAAACGGATGATCGCTTCCCTGGTCTTGGACTTAGTCTCGTTAATTAGTATAAAGGTAGAAGTCAAGTCAAGTCAAATCAAGTTAAAGTCAATTTTCCACTTTCACACATTGGTGGGGGAGTGGGAGGACTTCTAGCATCAGCTACTTTACCCAGAGTTAAATAAAAATATATATATTGTGTGTAGATGGACAATCAGAAAAAAACGGCATCTTCTGTGTGTTGGCCTGGACAAAAGGTCTGGATGTATGTAGATGATAAAATACTGTATGTGTTCTTCTCTTGTTGGGTTATTAGTAAATCCTTGGAGTGTGCCAGTCAAAAGCTCTAGTATTTAATTCAAAAACAGGTGAGTGTTCTGTTTGTGGTGGAGATGAATGATTTATGTGGGATGATGAGCTATTCTTTCGTTGTGATGTGTAGTGAGTGCTTGTGGGTGAGTGATATATACAGTATGTCACCATGTGTAGACGCCAAGATGTTGATTTCTTCATTAAGAAGTTGTTTTGAAGCTCGTTGAATGGCCTTTATCAACAATGGTTGTTGGACAGGAACAGTAGTCTTCGTTAAGATAGATGCCACCCATGCCATAATCTTCTGTGTGGCAACTTGAATTGCCTCTTGAAGAACTGTGGCGAGTTTCAAGAGCATGCAAACTACCTGTGCATACGATATTTGCTCGAATTTTCAAGTGATGCTAGATTGATATGAAGGAAGTCAAGATGTACGTAGGAAGATTTGCACATGAAATGCGGAAGGCGCGGAAATGATATAAGGGGTCAGCAGCACGGTTGAAACACATTGAATCTCAAAAAGTTAATGCAGAAATTGGTTTCATTAATTACAGAATTCAGCAATAATCCTCAAGCATTTGTTTAACTACTCGGTATGTGAGAATTAATCGTTTCATGAGCGACTGTTGTCATTTATCACAATGCGTCAGACGTTTAGGATCTAAAAATGTTTTTGAACGAATAAGCATTTATAACATTAAAAAGTGTGAAAATATTACCTGAAACCTGTCATTTTTGATTCTTTTGAGACATACCGCACAGTAGTGTATCCGTGGGACCAAGACTATCTCAAATTATCGAAAAGCACGTATTACACGGAAAGAAAGGCAAACCATGTATACAGTAAACTATGACTGTGTTAATCCAGACAAAATGGCTCTACATTGCCCTAGTTGTGTTAAGTTTTGACACATTACTGGTGCTACTAATAAATTGTTAAAATGGTAACGGTAAAATCAACTTTCTGACATAGCCTTTATGGGTTCAAACACACCGGAAAAAGTTTAGTAACATCGAAAACAAATGTCAGCACTTTTGTTGGTGTAAATTTTGTCAGAATATTCATAATCACTAGGGTCCGGATAATTATGTACTAAAAACAATGAAAATATGTACATATATATGCACATAAAATCTCAGAAATATGTAATAAAACCCTTCGAAAAGAGCAAAATATGTAAAATGAAAACACCAGTATTTTCTAGTACGTTTTCTACATTTAATGTGGTAAATACAATATTTATTCAATTACAATGTTTACTACCTGTTACTTTTCCAGCATGATCTCCGCAACACTAAGAAACAGAATGAGTTTCACATTTTCAGTCAGAAAACTTATCTTGTTATCTTGTTATCGAGTTTCTATGCACTAAATGGTCGTTTCACTCCACACAAAGTCTTGCTGCATATTTATACTTTTCAAGAATCATCCAAAGATCGTTCAACTGTACATTACGAAAGAATTCTAGAACCCTGGCCCACCTACCTGTACAAGGATACTAACCTAACCTAACATAGCCTAACCTCTCTAATTAATCTTAATTAACCTTATTTATGAAGGAATTTTTACGAAAACTTTGTGCCATTGTACTTCTAATGGGCGTCCAGCGTTATAGGAGCTTCCCGTACCTTACACACTCAAAACATTTTAGTAAAAAATATCGTGAAGAACAAAACATTCTCAATTAGTCTTTTCACTATTTCAACAGACGATCTCCGTAACAGTAAGGAACGAAAATGTGTTTCAAATTTTCAAACACAAAACCTCTCCTTTTATCACGCAGCAGAGCTTTGTATTGACTAAACGATCGTTCAACATCACACGAAGTAATTGGTGCATACTTAAACTTGCATTAATCAGAAGGTGTGTATTCAATAACCACGACATCGGATTTAGCTTCACTTAACACTTCACTAGCTTAGATTGTCTTATAGCATGGATTTTTCTCCAAAACGAAAGCCATCTTCTTATTCACTGCATCCCCAACCGATCCTTTCACACCTACTAGAGAAACAACTGTTGAGCGAACAATTTCAAGATTTTCTGAAAGGCTAGATGATAATTTCTCTAAGGATTCAATAGTACTACTGAGACACAAAAAATTGCTCTGAATGTAGGCAATATCATACTTCAACTTCCCGTCATCAAACATTTGTTTCGCTATTTCTATGGAAGATGCATCTTCAGAATCAAAATGTTGTAATACTTGTTTCACTGCATCAAAGTTCGTAGCATAGTAACACACAGCATCAATCCAGCTTCCCCACCTCGTCAGTACCGGCTGAGGAGGAAGATGTAGTTCAGGGAACAGTTCTTTAAATATCTCAACTCTACTGGGAGCCTTCAAAAATACCTTCTTTGTATTTGAAATTAATGCATCCACATGTGAAAATCTAGAACGAACAAATTCTGCAACACGATGAAATGCGTGGGCAAGACAAGTTAGATGTAACAGCTTCGGATACAATACTTGCAAAGCTTCCGCGGCTTTGCACATGTACGGTGATGCATCAGTCACTAGAAGGAAGATATTGTTATGCTTGATACCATCAGGCCACATAAGTCCCATAGCATCATTGCAATGGCTTGATGGTTGCATCGCGGCAACAAATCACTAGTTAACAGAATAGGCTAGCTGACTTCATTATCTTTCAACAAACCTATTACAACATTACCAACATGTCGCTCCTCTACATCAGTTGTTTCGTCAATTGACACCCAAATAGGACCATCACCGATTTCCCCACAAATAGAGTTCATTGTTTCCTCATATAAATCAGGCACGTAATGCTTTCTGATTGTAGATTCGTCTGGAACTGTTTGTGTTATTGTTGCAGAAATTCACGAAGTACTGTATTGTTTCGTTTCCAAATAGGGATATCAGCACATACCATAGCACGGCACAGATCACTTGAAACTGAGACTTCCGTGGCCATGGACTACTTTGAGCTTGAGATTCAGTTACTAGCAACTGCTTTTGTGGTTTAGGTTTTGAAGCTCGGGTCTGATGGCGTGATGTGGATATGTGTTGCACAACTTGGGAACGTTGAGCGCATGAGACACCCTTCTCACAAACCTGACAATAAAGCACTTTTCCATCGGTGGAAAAATGCTCAAATTCTTCCGTGAAATGCTTAAGTCTTATTGACAACGGGGTTTTGTCCTTTGGCATCTTGGAAACAGAATTCGCTGACAGCACAGGAGATTAAATATTCGATAAAATAGCTCACACTTGTCTTGTCGTAGACCATTACCGGTCAAATAGGTAGGTGCACCGGCTCACTAGTCATATGTGCTACTAATGCAAAATAGTCAAATGTGTACCTCAAACAGAGGATTTATGATTCAAAAGCAAAATATAATAAAATACAGGACACAATTGGGAAAAGGACACAAGTCGGGAAAAAAGTCAAAATCAGGAAAAAGTCAAAATCGGGAAAGAAGTTCAGACAGGGAAAGAGGGCGAAAAGCCAAGGTGAACAGGGCAAAAAAGTAGAGGGGAAAGTGGGAAGTATAAAATGAAAATAGAAAGAGTGTAAAAAAGAAGGGAATGTATGTACGTGTAAATGGAACAGAAAGTGTAAGTGTAGTGTAGGTGTATCACAGGGCCCACTTAACCTCCTTCCTCACGGAGCACTACCAGCCACGAGGCACTCACTGTAACAGCCACTGTCGAACTCCTAGCTCACACTTTCCCTACAGCATGCGTTGTGACGGCAGGCGCTTCACTTTTATCAATCAAGAGTTCAGTGTTACCAATCGCGTGAATGCAAACTTCCCCATCTGATTTAATATTTTCCGAAGAAGGAAAATATTAGTGGGGCGAGTTTGCCACAACAACACGATAGACAATCGTAAAACCGCGTCGCGATAGTAATTCGATTGAATTATTAATCTCACGTAAGGATGTGAGCGCTACTACCGCGACCGAGAGTGTACGATTGCCAATCAAACACGGTTGTGTCCAACTCTCCCAACCAATCCGCCAAACTACGTTTCAATACTATTTTAAAAGGGTGTAACGCAGTGAAACAATAAATAAATAAATAATAAAAATTAAAAATAAAGCAACCATTTTAAATTCAAAGAGAGATGAGTGTTTTCTTCTTTTCAAAGTCTATTGTTGAACAGCTTTTGTATGAAAAATCCCTATAAAACATGAAAATATCAAGAAATATGTAAAATTACGTGGTCATGAGTAAAATATGTAATTATATGTACATAAGTGTAAAATATGTAAATATATGTACTTTTAAATGGGTGTTTTTAGGCACTATGGGTCACAAATGACATTATTACACTGATTTGGTATAAAAATATAACCCCTACAAAAATATGTAATTAAATAATTATCCGGGCCCTAATAATCACACTAAACTACGTGCAATATTACTCAAAATATAAAATGTTGCTCGTTACTTTGTAAAAATGCCAAATATACCGCGTAAAACTTTGCTCATAGCTAAAAATGAGAATTACCGGTAATAGAAATTCTCAATGCCAGTTACTTATATACTAAACTATGGCAGTTACCTATAAACCATACTAAAATGCCCGTACTGACGTGGTACCTTGTTGAGTCATTATTATTAGCAAATAAATGGTTTGATTAATCGCTGAAGAATAACACAGTTATCAGTGTTAGTACTTCAACAGCTTACAATCACCATGCTAGCTAAAATGTTATTTAAAACAGGGGTACATAATGAAAGAACACCGTGGCGTTGTTCATATTTCCGCGTTTCTCCATTCTTTTATCTAGTTCTTTAATATTGCAAATGTGTTATTTTCACACCTATCAATACTGGCTCTGTTTCAAACCGGTAATGTCGGGCTTGTGTTAACCGCAACACCGGAGTGTCATTTTCATACCTGTCAACACCGGTTCTATTTCAAACCGGTAATACCAGGCCTGTGTTAACCGCAACACCAAACCTTTAGTGTTGAAATAAAATTCGAAAGTGGTATTCAAGCTGACACCACTGACTGTGTTAAAATTGATTTCTACTAATAGCATCAGTTTTGCTATGTATGAGTTTAGTTGTTATACATGTTATACAGGTACAGTGTAATACAAAAAATGCATATAGTACATTTAATTTTAAATTAGTTTATTTTACAATGTATACATAATATCGTGTTGCACTACCATTCTGTTAAAAGAAGTGCCAATGTTAACGAAGGAAATCTGCTGTAAATGAGTTACGCTATTGTCTGAAGCAGTCAGTAATTTTTTAGGTTTCTTCTCGGTACATTATCTAAAATGACTCTAATTTTTTGAGCGTATGAATATTTTGACAAAGTTTATATGATCGGAAGTGTTGTCATCTGTTTCGATGTTCTTACACTTGTTAGGTATATTTCAACCTACAGATACTTTTGGAAATGGAGCTAAGTCAAGAACTTTTGACATCATTTAATTACTTTGCTGGTCATTTCCTGACACTCTTCTTTCACTCATTGTCAAAAAGCGTGATTGCCAAATCGCAACATTCAAGTCCACTATGTTCCTTCTCTTCATTAAATGTGTGTTGTTCCTCATAACCACTTATAAATAATTTTAATATGCCACGCATTATTATCTATCATAACGATTTTGTCGCTTATTAAAAAAGAAAATGCTTTGTAAATATAGTTGTTTAGCAACTGTACACATAACATCACCAAGGTATGTTAGCAAAATGACTGAGTATTGTAAAGTTCTGCTTATGCAGGTAGAAGGTAAAGCAATTATTCTTGCGAATTGTTTACTACTACTACCAATTTTATTATAAAACTTCATGTTTTAAACAGTACAGGGTTTGTCCGGAAAGTAATAGGACTGAGTCGATTTAAAAAAAAAATTATTGATCCAATCGTTACAATTCTTTAAAAACTTTCAAAATAGACTCCTTCTGCGTCGATGCAGCGCTGCCAGCGCGATTTCCAAGCATTGAAGGCGTCACGGAAGTCATTCTCCGGAATAGCCTTGAGAGCCGCGATGCAAGCTGCTTGGATCCCCTCTGTCGTCTCAAAATGCTTGCCTTTCATCGGGCGTTTCAGGCGAGGAAACAAAAAGAAGTGCGGGGGGGCACATCTGGGCTGTAGGGCGGCTGCGGAAGCGTTGGGATGCCGGCCTTGGTCAGGTAGCTGTTCACAAGAAAGGCGGTGTGAGCCGGGGCATTGTCGTGGTGCAGGTTTCAGTCGGCTCCGATGTCTGGTCGGACCCGATTGACCCTTCGTTTGAGTCTCTTGAGCACTTCCACGTAAAACTTGGCGTTGACGGTTTGTCCAGGAGGAACAAATTCATGGTGGACGATGCCTTTGATGTCAAAAAAGACAATGAGCATCGTTTTCACTTTGGATTTGCTCATTCTTCCCTTTTTGGGCGAGGAGACGCCGGCGTGTGCCACTCGGAAGATTGCCTCTTTGTCTCGGGATCATACTCAAAGATCCATGATTCGTCACCTGTGATTACGTTATTCAAAAATTGGGGGTCACTTTCACACATGTTCAAATTTTCTTGGCACAATTCCACTCGCCGCAATTTCTGGTCGTCAGTGAGCACTTTTGGGACAATCTTCGCGCACACCTTGCGCATGTTCAAATGCTCCGTCACAATTTCATGAACCACAGTTTTTGGTAAATTTAACATCTGGGCAATTAAACGAATACTTAGTCGACGGTCTGAGTTCAAAACTTCGCGCACACGAGTCACATTGTCGGTGTTTGTCGAAGTCGAAGGTCTTCCAGCACGGTCTTCATCTGCGACCTCTTCCCGGCCCTTCAAAAAGGCCTTGTGCCACTGAAACACACCACTTCTTGCTAAAGTATCATCTGGGTAAGCCTGCTTGATCATATCAAACGTCTCTGTCGCAGATTTACCGAGTTTAACACAGAATTTAATCGCGTACCTCTGCTCTAACGAACGCTGCATTTTCGGCTTGCACCACTCACAGAAACACGTCGCACGAAAAAGCCTGTCCTGACTCTCCGTGTGCTCGGAGACAACTGACCAGCCTCTCGTTCGTTAGCTAGGAACGCCCTCTACCGGATCCAGTCGGTGCGCGCACGCTCCGAAGTGCAGTCATGGCGGAATAAAATCAGTCCTATTACTTCCCGGACAAACCCTGTATGATACAAAATAAGTACAAATTCTAATGTTTAGGGAAATGTAGGCGCCCCAAGATCTGATAGGCTAGGGAAGGATTCCTCACAAAGAAAGCTAAGTGAAGAGGGAGAAGTTAGAGTCCCGACAAAGCTCCACTTCAAGCTAAGCAGGAAGGGATAACCACGAAGCTCCACTGCAAGCTAGGTGGTTCTGTGGCAAGGAATCTCTCAATGCTCTACTGCAATCAAAGAAAGAAGCGTTAGAGTTCCGACAGAGCTTCACTGCAAGCTAAGGAAGGGAACTTGACCAGCCAGAGACTGATACCAGTTGCTGTGATCTATAACGAGATCTCTATTTACGTATATCGTGATCTATATTTTTACATTTAACTATATGTAATTATATTAATAAATAACAAGTTTTACCATTTGCTGCTGTGTGGAAGATTTTAACACTTCTTTAATTCTGGAAGATGACTACAAGTATCCACATCACAAAATATTTGTCTTCATAACAATCATACCTTCTTGACAACCTACCATATATCCATGACAACCTAATCAACAAAACTTTTTCTTTTTCAATATATATTCCTGCTCATTTATTGCGCCTCTGATCATTGATAACATTATTATGATCGTATCGTTATAGATCCTCCTGGGTTTTAGCTGCTCCTGTGTAGCTCTGGCGCTACTGTTCCTCTTCCATCACGTGATGAGTGGTTGTGCTGATGTTTCTGTCGTCTGCCTCTGTGGTAGAGCTCGACACAGAAGTCTCTGCCGCGATACAAATGCTTCACACCCTGCCCTTCTTACATGCATTTCTTCGCCCCCTTCTTTCCAGCACCTGCTATATTGCCACAATAGTCAGTTAAATTCTTGACACCGAGGAGGAAAGATAATTTAAAAGTCCTATGCGAATTTATCTTCCATATCGTTCTCTGTCCTTTTCGCTGAAGTAAGTTTGGCAACTGCGCATGACACCTTTCATTATGACGCATATTGTTCTTTCCATGCTGAACTATAATTCGCTGAATAAAATGTAGTGTTGCCAACGGCAGACAAAAGCAGCAAAAATATATCTTTCAGAAGCAGGAGTATTCTGCAAGATTTCTTTCTAGAAAGATCATTGTTTAAAAAAAAAAAAAAACTTATTAGCATACGACAATAGAGATTAGTGGTGTTGAAGTGCCTTTTTCTAATTATGCGCGTTTTTCGAACTGTGGTGAAGACAGGCTTAAAAAAAAAAAAGCTCGGAGTGTTTTTTTTTTTTTTTTTTTTTTTTTTTTTAGTGTTGAAAGTTTTGTAGATAGCCTATTCCTAGTTTTTAAGTTTTACGCTTGTAAAAACGTTTATTTGCACAATCCCTCCAGTGTTGTCTAAATTGAAAACAAAGACTTTACATAGCCAAGCGAGAGAAATTGTGAGTAATGTTCATTCATTTCTGAAGATGGAAGCTAGTGAAGGTGTTAATATTCCAATTAAACATGTTGGTAAAAGAGCGGCAGCTGCAACCCGGGTTCCGGAACGAACAATTCGAGCAGTTGTGACGGAAAGAGAAGTTCTTGAGTCGTTAGAAGGGCCTTCCACATCATTCTTTACTCCTGGAAAGAGAAGACCAAAACCAGCACCTAAATCTTCAGTGGACAATTTCGATGAATGTGTCATCCGTAGGTGTGTGTATGACTATGCTATGCGTGAAAAGCAAGTGCTAACACTTAGCAAATTGCACACGACATTACAAGAAGAATTACATTTTGCGGGTAGTAAAGAGAGTTTGAGACGCTTACTGCATAAGCTGGGTTTTAAGTGGAGGAAGACACCAAATAATAGAACCATTTTAACCGAAAAGCAAGAGATTCGTGCTCAAAGAACGCGGTTCTTGACACAAATAATGCATTTTAGACGGGAAGGACGACCAATCATATGTAAATTAGATGAAACATATTTACATAGTTCCCATACTCCAGAATATGGTTGGTCAGACGATTCTGGCAAATGTTTTCGGGTGCCTATGTCCAAGGGACGACGTCTTGTGATAGTTCACGCCGGAGGTAAGGATGGGCTTGTTCCTAATGCTTTACTAATGTTTAAATCTAATTCGAAATCAGGGGACTACCACGATGACATGAACAGCGATAATTTCATGAAATGGCTTCGAGAAAAACTAATTCCTAATCTTTCACCCAGATCTGTTATTGTTTTAGACAATGCATCGTATTACAACGCATAATTAAATCCTGCCCCCACTCAAGATTCTTAATGACTTTTTTTTAAAAGATATGCAGAGATGGCTTCAAAAAAAGGGGTTACCTTTCAAGCCTGACATGACACGACCTGAGCTGTACGAATTAATCAAATTACACAAACCTAAACATGTAACCTACAAAGTTGACTCCTTGCTAAATAAATACGTACATTGTGCATTAAGGTTTCCACCATATCACCCTGAATTAAAGCTAATAGAAAAAATATGGGCACTAGTGAAGAACTGGGTGGCATATCGCAACACAACCTTTAATTTGGATGCGGTCATGCAGCTCGCACAATGCAAATTTGAGAGTGTCACAAGCGAAGAATGGGGCTCAAGGTGTCGTCTTGTGGAAGAGATTGAGAATGAGTTTATGGAGTGCGAGGGTCTGATAGATGAATATGAAGATAATGCTGCATCGGCACCTTTCGTAATTTACGTAGACCCTGAATCAACTGACACAGCCTCGGAGATTGAGGAGGACTTCTCAGGAGATCCTGAATCAACTGACACGGCCTCGGAGATTGGGGAGGACTTGTCAGGAATAGAAGAATTAGACTAATTAATGCGTGAAGTGTGCCATTAGTCTTAGCCTTATTATGTTTGTAGCCATTGGAATAAGGTAAGCTCTCTTTATTAATAGGCTGTACATGTTATTCATTTGCGTTAGTGTATTTTTTTTTTTTTTTTACAATGCTTGGTAGTTATTCTTTTCGATATTTAGATTGCAACACTGTGCTGTACAACGATCGCGGCAGAAACAAGTGTGTTGGACTTTAGTTCGTAAAGCACGTCTTGGTTATTTGTAAACAGAATCATGCGAAGGATATTACAGTATTAACAATCACCATACCATGTACATGATATAATCACTACCATTTTGAGAGTTTACTCCAAAATACAATAAAGTTGAAGTAACTTTAGGCATGTGTCAAGATTTAACACAATTAGGGTAACGAAGAGCCATTCTATTGAATTAACCCAACCATTCTTATACTATTTATGAACAAACTTTCTTTTATTTTTGATATTTATTCTTCCAATCGGGCTGAAACTTGTTTAAAATATCAAACAGAAATTAATTTCTCATGAGGCACTTTCTCTTCTCTTATTGGACTGATATCAGGATCATATGATAAATTTTGAAGAAGTTCTTGTACACACACTTTTCCAGAACGTGTCTTCTTGTATTGTAAACAATCCAAAATTGCTTGTCATTGCCCTGACTCACTTCTTTCTTTTCAACTTATCCTGAAAACTAAGACATAAGCCCTATGATTTGCTAATTCTATCTGTCCGCAGAATGCACCAGGAACCACATCAGAAATCGCTCTGATATGCAAGACCGAAGTAACTGGGACGAATTTATGTAGAATCCTCTTTTAGTTCATCCTGATTGGAGGCAATGTGAAGAAATTCTTTCACAATATATGAGACTGATCGGAATAAATCTTAATGAATCAGGCACAACGTATCAGTCTGAATGTAGCAAATCTGAGTGAATTCTCCACATCAGATCAGATTGATCCAAGCGCGCCGACTACGTGAGTGCTCCGGGACCCACACCCACAAGAGTTTTGGTTTGGACCCGGGTTTGAATCCGTTTCTCTTGCGTTTAAATCAACCGTGTTACCGACTGACCTAAGGCAGCCCCAACTTATCCTTATAGTAGCGATATATTTTACTTTATCAGAGCACAGCCCTTTATGACAGTGTTCATAAAAAGAATTTAACTAAATATAAATCAACCAAATATCGAGACTTTTCTGAAAACATATAGGCTGCTAACATATGCACCAACATACATAATGGAAAGTCGGCGCCGTTGAACTGATCCATTAAATATGATTGAGTTCTGTCAAATCAAATTGACTGGAGTAAATCTAACTATATTCTGTTAAATAGAAGTGATTCTAACAATTATAGCGATTGCAGAAAAAATTCTCCACTTCATAGTAGACTAATCGGATGAAATTTGTATCAACTCTCTTACATTAAATTGAGCGTGATTTAAACAAATCTGAGTTTTATAGTGTCAGATCAGACTGATCAAAGAAAGCCTGTCACATTATGTCAGACGGTGGCCAACGAAATGTGTCTTTTCATTGGCCACGATGTCAAACTTATCGGAATACATCTAATTGCATTTTCTCATATCTGAATTATTTCTGTCAATAGGATTAGAAAGCTAAAAATAATGAGATTTATCGTTGCTCTAGTAATGAATAATATCAAAATTAGCTGTTTTCGTAGGGAAAAAGCGTTATGAAATGAGGCGAAAAACGACTAAAAGGTGATATTTCTCTATATTATTTTGAGAAGTGTCCTTTCAGCTAATTGAAAACAATATAAACTATACGTACTACGTATTTTTCTGGACTCCTTTAAAGCATTGAGTAGGTTATTACATACTGTATCTATAAACGGGAAGGAAAACTTAGTTGTTATACTCTACGCACATTTCTATTTGGAGATAGAATGTATTTGTAGATTCTGAAGTTCCTTTCCACATCCACAGAGACCAGTGGAGTAAAATTCGTAATGTGAAATTCTGCAAGATATTTCATTTACTTTACTATAGTAAGTAAGATTTCGGGGGCTTAAGCCCGGAAGCCCCCCTTAAATACGCCACAGACAATAATATTTGAAAACTTAACAGTAAAACTTAACAGTAAAACAGTAAAACTTAACTGTAAATACAGAAACAATCTTTTTAATTTGCAGATATGGTTCGTCTGATTTTGCAAAAGCAACGTGAAACGTACATAACTCTCCACGAACGAGAAGAACGAGAGGCCATGGAGGAGTTAATTGCTGAGGAACAGGAACAACAAGCAGCAGAAGAAGAGGCAGAAGAGGAAGAAGAACCGGAAGAAGGTGCTGGGGAAGAAGACTAAAGGGGGCGAATAAAAAGGATATTTTTTTCTAAAAATTGTAAGTTTAATTCGTCTTTATACATGTATCATAATTTCCTTTACTATTAATAATATAGGATGCCCCACAAAGAACGGAAATTTTGAAATGCCCGCCATTTCTGTTGTAATAAGTTGGCAACACTGAATGTTACATGTTTTCATCTGTTGTCTTTGTACTTAGTCACGGAGTGCGCATGATCGTCATTTGTTTTCTGTACGGGTAGGAATGGAGCGCTTCACCAATTTACTAGAACAGAAATGGCAGGCATTTCAAAACTTTCATTCTTTATGGGACACTTTTTTTTTTTTTTTTTTTACACAGCAAAACTGTAACCTCGCTCTAATAAGAAAAAAAAATCATAATTCTATTACAGGATATTAACCCTTTAATGGAGAACGCCTCTTTAGACGCGCTCCGAAGAGTTACTAAGTCGGAGAAAGCGTCTATAGACGCATTTAGTATAAAAGATTTGTTTGTTCTCAGAAAGTGCATCTAGAGACCCTACTCGGAATGGTTCTGCCATTCCCCAGATAAAAACCCTACCTGAGGAGTAACTATTAAAAACAAGGTCACGATTAAAGAGGTTAAACAATATATTACAGTTTAATCTACGTGAGATTGCGTTGTAATGTTTCGTTATAACAGAAAACAACATACAGTGGAGCTCACCTCAGGCGCGTTGTGTCCAGGATTCGATCCCAGCCCCTCCACGTAGGCTTTGTGATGGACAAGCGGCTCTTCCGTTTCCTTTCACTTTTTTTTATTTTGTCGTTATCATCAATATCATCATCACCGTCTCCCTTAGCCTGGGTGCACAGCCGTGGGATGTTAAACTCAACAAAAAAATAAAACAGTGTCGCACTCACTGGATCCATTACCGTGCCGACTGGCAGACGGATATGTTTTTGGATGAGTCCTGCTTAAGGTTGGTTAAAAATGACAAGTTTTGCCGATAGATGGCACTACTGTCTTCGTATCTCTCCCATGTATTTTTTTTTTATCTTTCACGAGGATTCACGATTTCTCTTACAAGTTTCAACCTACAGACTTCAATTTTTTATAAAAGAAACTTCATAATCTATCAAAGGCAATAATCCGTGCCGATTTTTTATTTAGAATTTTCTTCATTGTTGAAATGGCTTGATTGTTGAAATGGATATTCAAACCTTTAACAATCGAACTGTTTCAACAATGAAGAAAATTCTAAATAAAAAAATTGGCACGGATTGTTCCTTTTAATAGGTTAAGAAGTTCCTTCTCTAAAAATTTGAAGTCTCCAGGTTGAAATTTATAAAAGAAACTTAAAATTTTCGTGAAAGGTAAAAAATACATGGGAGAGATACGAAGACTGTAGTGACATCTATCGGCAAAACCTGTCCCTTTACAGTAACCTTAAACGTACGTAGAGTGATAGCTGCGTTCGCGGCAGATGTTATCATTATGAGCAGAATCTTTCAGCGTGTATTGCCAAGTTTCGTAGCAGCCTAGCGACAGTTGAAATTGGAGTGAGCGTTATTAGATAAAGGATATGATCTTGACTGTTATTCATTGAGAGTAAAGTCATCAAGAAGTTTCTGGAAATCTAGATTATACATCTCTTTCAGACTATTCCGGGCGCCATATTTCATCAAGACAATGCCCAGCCACATGTATTCTGGGATGTGCAAGAATGATGGGTGACGCTGATTTCCTGGACTTCACAGTTACCTAAGATATCGCCAATCCAACGCGGAATATGGTCGTTCTGTATGTTGGTTGTCACAGTCTTACAGCAGTGTTGTGTCTTGTGGAGTTGCATGCAAGTAGCATGGTGGGCGATTCCTCAGGAATACATACAAAGCGTGTTTAATTCAATTACATACTGTACTCAGGTTCAAATGTACCATGTGGAGGCTTCACGCCTTACTATCAAAGATAGGATATTCCTCAGTTTTGGAATGGTAATCGTCAGAAGGTTTGGCGCACCACAATATCTTTGTACACTATATTTATTCTATTTGTGTGTCCGTCTGTGGAGTGAAAAGGTCTCAAGAACTACTTGGTAGATGATCATTAATGTTGGCCAGAAAATAGAGGGCCAACACTTAGAAATCGTTTACACGTACCTCGAGAAAACCCATGGATACGGTGTTGTCCACCACAAACTCACATGGCCCGGGATTGATCCATGGACCCCTTAAACCAGAAATAAATATTCTACCACGCAGCCACCTACATCTACATTTAGGATGATAGAGTAAACTAATACCTGTACATGTTTGGCATAGGGCTGCCAGAAATCCCGGTTTTCAATGACAAAATTAATTGTCCCGGAAAAGGCTTTAGGGACGCCTGTTTCTCCCGGTTTTCGATCTTCAGATTGAAACAAATTCAGCCCGCAAGAACTAGTATGTCTCACATACAAGTATAAACGGAAGGTTTTCAAGTTTCATTTGAAATCCGGCCTACTTCAACGATTACAGAACTGAGTTGTCTATTCCCTTGTCTGATAAAATTTTCAGTAATTTTGAGGTTAATATTCCATAATAACTTACTTTAGCACAAGAAGTAACAGTTAAACGCATTGTTTAATTTTGATAGTTTTTTTTTCTGCCAAACTTTTGGAGAGCCCGAGTAAGTCTTTAAAGAGATTTTCTTTTTGTTTCTCATTCTGAATTTAGCGTAAATGTTTATTTTTTCTTGCTAAATGCTAAATTTGTAATTCTCTTAGGATAGTGTTTCTCACTAAGATCATGACACAACGAAACAAAGAGTTTCTCTTCAATCATAAATTGGAGCTGGGTGTGTCGTAATTGGTGCAATATTTAGAACCTGTTAAAACAACAAATCAGAATAAAGAACACTAGGCAGCTCTTATTGCATTGCCTTATCACATTGTTTATAGGTACATCCCTTGTGGGGTTTCATTTGTTAACTGTGTCAGGGGCGGATCCAGGACGGACTTCTTGGGGGCGGTGGGTTGTAATACTACTACTTAGAGCTACTTTTAAGAGCTCCAAACTTAATTTATATATAAAATTAAAAAAAAAAACTTTTTTCCTCTGGGGACCCCTGGATCCGCCACTGAACTGTGTATAGAATGAACTGGAAAATTGTGAGTAGTAACCGGGAAAAGATAGGTAATTATTGATTCTTACCAAATAAATAGGAAACCCTGACCTTACATATAGTCAGAGATTGGTGTCCCGGTTTTCGTTTACAAAATCTAACAACCTTAGTTTAGCTAGATGTATGAAATTATAACTATAAGTACCATGGAATTTCAGCTGATGACATTATTATACATTGTTGTTTATTGTATTATTATCGTGCAACCGAGTTCTGGTATGTTGATTACTGTCCAACCTTCGTCAAGAGAAAATAGCTTATTTTCTGTACAGATTACAAATGAAATGTTCTATTTACTTTCGTGAATGACTGTAAAAGGCAACGAATAATTCTTATTGATACACACAAGGGCACCGATTTCTCTGCAAATTTGCGGGGGGGGGGGGGGAGCATTCAGATGCAGAAAGCATATACGAGGATTTTTAAGACAAATTGCATTCAGATTATGCCAAATATTATAAATTTACAAATACAATGAGAGGGCCCACATGAGCTTTGAGGAGGGCGGGCCCCCTCGGTTTCCCCAGGATCGGTGCCCTTGGATACAAAGTATTAAAGGAATGAAAATTTAAAGCGCCAGCAACTCGCTATACAAATAATCATTATAGAGGGCACGGTTGGTTAGTGGTAGAGCTGTTATCTCTGGTGTATGGGATCCTTGGTTCGATCTCTGGCCTAGGAAGTTTGTGGTAAACAACATCGTGTCTGTGGGTTTCCTCGGGTACCCCCGTTTCCCCCCACATTCTCATTCCGCCATTTCTTCCATTATCATTTACTTACCTTAATCATCCGTCTCCTTTAGCCTAACGGGCATAATTGTGCGACATTAAACTCAAAGATTTCATTTCATTTACAAACAATCATTATAAGTATTCTGACATTATTGGCAAGTCACTCGCCGCAAAACTGAGGCGATTCATGCATCACGGTCTTCAGCTGACCACTTCATCGTCATGTAGCTATTTCCTCTATGAATCCAACTTCTTTTCGTTCTATTTCTTAATTTCAAGTTTGGAACGTTAAAAAGCTATTGTCCTTATACTGCAATCTCGTCTCTCTTTTCCTTTCCACGGTATTTTCTATCCCGTTCCTTAGAATATAGTTCCTTTCTAGCCAATGTCCAAAACAGTTTCTCTTCCTCTTTCTTACTGTGTTCAATATTGTTCTTCTCTCTCCTATTATTTGTAACACTTTCTCATTCATTTTCCGGCCGAATTAAATAAATTTCTCTATTATTCTCTACATCTCATTTCGCAAGTCTCCATTCCTAATAGTTCATCGTTGGTCATCGGTTTGGTTCAGTTTATTCTCTCAATTCGTCTCCACACTCACATTTCGAAAGTCATTCATAATATTTGATTATCTTCCGTTTACCTCAGTTCATTCTTTGAATTCTTCTCCATATCCATATTTTGAAAGCTTCTAGACCTTTTTTTCGTCGATTTTGCGTAGTGAGCACGAAATCAAATTTTTAGTTTAACATCCTATTGTTATGTGCCAAGAGTAAGGGGACTTGTGATTATGAGAATGAATGAAATGGTAGAATGGAAAAAACTAGGAGGAAAAGGGAGAATCCCGAGAAAACTCACCCACATGGTTTCAGTCCACCATAAAGCCTACTTTAAAAAATCTTTAGTTTTACATCCCATGCTTATGCCGGGTAGGTAAAGGAGTCGGTAATGATGAGGAATGAAGAAAATGATGGAATGAAGAAAGTGGAAGAAACAGGCGAACTCCGAGAAAACCAACGCATACGGTGTTCGTCCACCATAAAGCTCACTTGGTAGGAGCTGGGATCGAAAGATGGACCTCACACACGAGAGATGAACCACTGAACCCAACTCCCGCCGCGCCTAGTGTCCACGTTTAGAGCTAAAGTTTGAAATTCGACTTCTCTGTTTTCATGAGAATTTTCGTTCTATTAACAGCTATGTACAGTATATCATCATATAGATAGCTACAGTAACACCTCAACAAAGATTACAACTCGGAAATTACGTTGCATATTTAACTTAATTCTTAATAAGAACTTAAAATAGACTAGCGACGTCACACACACACACATAAACAAACACACGCGTCTAAAAAGTTAATGGAGGAGAAGTAGAAAGCTGGCTCCCCCTTTTGATAGACTGTTTTTCTATCCGTAGTGCGCTTAATGGTGTGCATTGAATGAAATGCACCGCGTGTAAATCATTGACGTGTTTTCCGACCAACAGACAAACGGGTGAGTGCCGAGAGGTGATGCTTGTCTTTTGGATAATGTGTTTAATCCAGCATGCAGTGCAACGGCTGGCGTCATGTGGTTGCTTCGAGGTTTTTCAGGATTAGATTCAGACAAGCAGCGTGATAAAGTGAGTCACAGAATCAATCACAGCTGCTGGGAATTCCACTTTGGATTCTAAAGATTTCCACTTGCTCCCAACAGGGAAACAAGTGCTCACTACCTCTTGGATCGACTTGTCCAGCCTGTCTTTTACCAGTCTTCAGCGCCCAATTGTATGAGGACAGCATCAGCTGACGTGGTTCTAAAGGAGGAACAATACATTTTACTATATTCGCTTATCTTTTTTCTCTTTAACCAAGACTGTGTCTCTCTCCCATTGTAGTTAGGTTCGGGGGCAAAATATAGTTCAGCCTGTCTCTAGAACATACATATACTTCAAACATCTCTAAAATTATATTTCAGACACAGCCATAATCACACTTTATTGTGTGACAAGTTTGATTCAAGAACTACATGTTTTATGAGTGGTCTAATACTGTACATAAGTAAGTAGCAGTATCACGTGTACGTCACGTATAGAAGTTTGCGTTTGTATGTCGTATTTTCTCTATTAACATTAAAAACAGAAGTGATAATAGACTTCTACCACTTCAGTTCCAGTAGAGAGGTTAGAGCCGAGGTATTGGAATGCATAATTGCTTACAAAAAACCGGTTCTCGTTATATATTACCGATTTTACTCCATAGTGATCAATATTCTTGTGACTTAATTGCTTACAGAAAACCAGTTATCGTTATCTAACCCAAGTTTTACTCCATAGTGATCAATATTCTTGGGACGCTTAATTGCTTACAGAAAACCGGTTCTTGGTATCTATTATCGATTTTACGCCACAGTGATAAATATTCCTGGGACGCTTAATTGCTTACAGAAAATCGGTTCTCGTTATATATTTCCGATTTTATTCCATAGTGATAAACGTAGAAACCCGAAGTGGTTGATTCTGGCAACTTCCGATTTGAATAGAGAACTAAGACAGAATATGGTATCTATTCTTAGAAAGTGAAATATATTTCCCCCAAAGAAGAACGCTTCTTTACAATGATTAACGTTAAAACCGGAAATGGTTGATTTTGTACTACTTCCGGAAGATGGATAACCTCCATTAACGAACTTGATTTCTAATTTTTGACTTGTACCTTCTGGCCAAAATGGCGAACAAGCAAATAGTTTTTAAGATTTTTTGTCTTCCAGTCGGAAAGACACACACGAACAGACATTAAGAGTCTTCATCCCGGCGAAATTAAAGTACCGCTAATTTTACAGTAATTATGTGATATCTTCAAATAGATAAAAGATAATTGAAATGTGGAACAAGAGCGCCCTAGACAATATTATTTTACATAAGAAACCGTTATCACGACTCACTTATCTGCTTTCGATTTCGAGCCATATTGAAAATCGGCATTTATTTTCGCGTTTCTAAACAGCTGAAAACGGAAAGCCACTAGGTGACTTGTGATAACGGTACCTCACGCAAAATAATATTGTCTAGGGCGCTCTTGTTCCATATTTCAATTATCTTTTATCTATTTAAAGATATCACATAATTACTGTAAAATTAGCGGTATTTTAATTTCGCCAGGATGAAGACTCTTAAGTATATAAAGAAATTTTGGTAAACCAAATTCGTTAAAAATAATAATGTTCGTTACTCATTTATTAACTTCCTTCGTTTCAGATAGAAGCTTTTACCTATATCTGTGACGGGAGCACGATAGTTCAGTGATAGAGCCCTTACTTCTGGCGTCCCTGGTTCGATTCCTGGTTAAGTTGTTTGTGGTAGACAACATAGTATCTCTAGGCTTTCTCAAGATGCTCCTTTTTTCATATTCTCATTCCATCAATTCTTCCATCGTCATTCACTTGCCTAAATCATCCGTCACCTTTAGCCTAACAGCCGTAATCGTGGGATGTTAAACTGAAAGATTTTTCTATTTCTGTGATGCTATCGAATCGAAGCAATTACATTTGACCTACAGTAGCCCGTATTGGCCTAAATATGTAGTACGACGTCGAATATATTAAATACAATCCGAAGTTTCTGAGATGATTTCAATGAAAAAAATAAAAAAAAAAAACAGCGAAAAATATTACATACACTGTGAATCTATTTCTTAACATTTTTTAAAAAGATTCTTCTGGGGATTATCACTCCGTATTCAGTACTCGCGTGATATATTCAGATCTATTCAATACACCCCCTTCTCCCTCCTGAAAGAGTAGTGAAAATACAACTAGTAGCAAAATTTAGGAGTTACTCCAATTGAACTATAAAAGTAACCAAGAAAATTCCGTCGATTTTTCACCCATCACCTTTCGTTTAAAACAACCTTCGAACATCGATATGTCGCCTAACACGTACCTGGAAGATAAAAAATGGTGCATTTTCCACCTGTACTAGGGATTTGAACTGGCGTCCTCTTAGGTAATTGTTCAAGGAATGGAACAGGTGATAATCGAACGGTGCAATTTTCCGGTCAGTACAGCGGATGCAGTAATGTTTCCCATCCAAGGTGTAGAATGGTGTCCCGGGTCATCCTAGCCACGTAAGGCTTAGCGTTGTCCCGTAACGGGAGGGCCACATTGCGATTCAGAAACTCCAAAGTTTTGAGTTTTTCTTGAACACGTCTCAACTGCTGACGTACACAGTTGCATTGATGCTCTGACCAACTGGTAGCAGTTCCAGATAAACGATGCCGGTGAGTAGTCCACCAAATACACAGGAGGACCTTCTGGTGTAGTGCTGCTTTCGGCTGTTTTGGAACCGGTTCATGGGATGCTAACCAATGATGACGGCACCGTGGAGCTTCGTATAGGACCCACTTCTCATCACATGTCAACATCCTTTCCGGAAATAGCTCCTTCCTCAGACGAGACAGCAACGAAACAAAGGTATATGCTCGTGTTGCCTTCTGGCCCGGAGTCAAATCATCAATCCAACTTGTAGTGCTTCACAAGTTGATGGAAATGCTGTCGAATGGTCTCTCCACCCACATTGAATTGTAGTCCCAGTTCGTCACATATCTAGTCACTGTTCGCCTCAATTGCTGTCTGAAGATCTTCATTTTCTACATGTGTTGTTCTGCCGGCACGTGGTGCGTCTTCAAGTGTTTCTTTACAGTCCTTAAACATATTAAACAACCACTGCAGCGGCGTTTAACCCCAGTTTGAACTCGTACAGCATACACGCCCTTATGACACTCGGTAAAGGTCCTATGTTCACTCTGCCCTTACGCAAGTTCACGGTGTAGCTAAACGGTCACCACCAGGTAGTATGTTGGATATACCCACACCAAAAGCTGATCTTCACCTTATCTCCATTCGCATTCAACTCACGGTATGAGGGAGAATGGAACACAAACCTCCACTAAAAGTGACAGAACTTTCTTGGTTATTTGTATATAACGTAATGCATTTACCATTATATATTTTCTATACGTCGGAATTCGATGAGTCACACAATGACAAGGCGCAGTCGCAGGAAAGTGATGCAGATGATACAGTCCTGCGCGGTATGAAATTAACTTAACCCCTTACCGCATGCCGTGCCATATATGGCACATACCCTTTTTTCACTTTAGCTTTTTTTGTGATTTATCAAAGGCATCAAATGACTGTTTTGTCTGCTATGTGAGATATTGACGTGTATGAATAAGAGATGTTGGTGTCATCTGGCATGTTCTTTGCTAGTTGTAAGTGTGTCATATATGGCACTTACTTATTTCTCGTCGGAATTAAGTGAAAAATCTAAAATTCAAGTTTTAATTCATTTTTCAAGTTCGCATATGAGGATTTCCAATACTGGTTAGATTTTTCGCTAAAAGAAAAAAAATCATGCAGAAAGGAATTAACTTTGTACTAAACTGTGATTATAATTCGAGTATGGTTTCTATACTGAAAATATTGTATTATGATGATATTTCCAAAAGTTTTCGACATGACACTCTTATTGATAATATGCTGTTCATGTCATATTCTGCCATCTATGGAAGAACTTTGGAGGCAGCCATTCAGTAGCTTGAACTTTTTATTTACACAAATAAATGCCAAAGCAAACAAATGGGCTTCTTACACTCATTTTTCTTTCGCTATGAAAAGTTTATTGGCATATTTCCTACACTGAGAAAAAAAAACAGTATGTGGCATACGTAAAAACGTAGGTTACATGTGTAAATCCTGCAGTTTTTGGACTTAACGTACACTAAACGTATAACTGAAAAAGTATATTGTATATGTACTTTCTGTATAAATGTTCCGAATAAAAAACGTACTTTCCTTACAAACGAAAGAACTATATATGGACGGTTAGGATCTTACATTCTGATGGACGTATGTAACATATAGCTGACGTATGTAACATACGTATATGTATGTAATATACAGGAGACTGATAGGTGTCATACATCCTGCAACGGCATGATATAACATCTAAGCGGGAAGGTATGTAGCACATGGATAACGTATGCTTCGTACTGATTTCTGTAGTAAACATAAGTATTCCGTATATTTGTACAATATAATGCTCTACAGATAACGGATATTTCTCACTACACAACTTGTGATTCTAATTTTGTTCTAATAATAATAATAATAATAATAATAATAATAATAATAATAATAATAATAATAATAATAATAATAATAATAATATGTGTAATATATATAAATGTAGTCTCTGCATGGTGAGTTATTAATTCTAATAATTATAAATCTTTCGGGTTGTTTTTAGTATATAAAGGTAGCCCCCCCTGCAAAGAAAACCTTGTTGGTTACAGCCTTGCAGATACTTGGCAGAATAAAAGGTAGAAAACTGATAATTCTTAATCTGGAGTAAGGGATAAATTGAGAGTTATGATAGCATAAATCATAGTTATGATAATTATAGCCATAGTTATGATCATAACTAATATAGTTAGCATAAATCATAGTTATGATAATTAAAAAGATAACAGAAACACTTGAAGAATGGAGTATGGAGAGTAAATTAAGGATATCATCAAAGAAAACCAAATATCTAATTTTCGGCACAAAACTACAAAGAAATCCGATTATAAAATTAAATGGAGTAGGAGTAGAACGAGTGCAAAGCATAAAATACCTTGGCATAATGCTAGACGATAGACTAAAATTTGATGAACATTTGAAATATATAGTAAAAAGGGGGAACAGTGTAGCGAATAAATTGACCACTATTGCAAGAAACAGATATAGGTTACCATTAAAAATACTAAGACTATACCAAGAAACTATTTTGTCAGCTACCATGGCGTACGCATCCAGCGTTTGGATTGATAGACTATTAAGAAATAAGACCTACAGAAACCAAATAAATAGACCACAAAGAAACCTATTAATCAGAATGTCTGGAGCTTTTAACACTACTTCGCATAGCGCACTCTGTATAATCCTTGGTATCCAACCAATGAACTATGTGTTATTGCAAAGGGCAACAAATTACTGGCTAAGGAAAGAAGAGAAAAGGAAAATTAGAGAAATTTTTAACAGGGATCTAAAAGACGAGAAAGAAATTAATGACAACATAATACAACTATGGGATAAAGAATGGCAGGAATACAGTGGAGCGCAACGATTACATAGAATCTTTCCTAGCATCGTCGACAGACTAAAAATAAAACACTTAAATCCAACATATGGATTGGTTCATTATCTATCAGGCCATGGACCATACGAACAACACCTCCACAGAATCAAGTTAAGACCCAGTCCAATGTGTGAATGCGGAGAAGAAGGAACTCCTGAGCACCATGTCATGTGGTGTCCAGTATTAGAAGAAATTTTAGAATTAAGAACTCAAATAAGAGAAAAACCGCTGAAAGAAATAATACAAGTAGAGGAAGACTGCAAAAAATTGGAAAATTTGACAAATGAATATTCCGAACTAAGACGAAAAACTTACAGAAGAAGAATAGAAGGATGAGTGCAAGTGGAAGAATGTGTGAAGAAGTCCTCGGACCGGAGAAAAGACTCCTGGAACCCAAGCACTGGATTACCGTGTTTTCGCCGAGGACCAGAATGCGTGCTGCACCTCCAGCCTCTTGGTTTGGAAAGGAACTCCGGTGCAAGAGTGAATGTTGCGTGAGTGCATGAGTAGAGGTGAAGCGAGGATAGTGTCTCAGAGAGAAAACATAGAGAAACTCTCGCCAATAGGACGGCCCATCCCGGGCGTGCCGGCCGAAGGATAAAACGGACCAGGGCCTGCACTAAGTGCTCTGAGTGGGCCCTGGACCTCAAGCCAGCACAAATGGGTGGAAACTGGCATTGATACGAAACTGAGAACACTAAAGCATCAAAGTAAAAGTAACAGGAAACGCTTATATACAAGCATAAGAAAATTAAAAGTTTTTGAAAATGTAAAAATTTAGATAAAAGTAAGTGTAGTGTGTGTGTGTTTCATAGTGTAAGTACTAGTTGGTGAAGGTTAGTGATTTCATCAAAAGCAGTCAGTGTCAATATCCGTAGTGAGTGTAGTGTAGTGTTGATGCAGGATAGTGAAAAGAGGTAAAATTTACAGGTGAAAAGCCAGTGTAAATAGTGCAAATGTGAAATAGAACACACAGGAGAGAAATGCAGGCAGAAACCAGAGAAACCAAACATACAGAGTGAAAACCTGAAGAAAAGAAGAAAGAAGAAGATGACCAATAGGTAAACACCAAAACACAAAACATACGACATACAAAACAACACACACGTAACAAACTCAAACTCAATAAAACAAAAAACACACAAAATCTCACAAGACTAGAAATGAGAGTATAGTTAAGCAAATATTAAGTTTAGTTATTTTTTTTTGTTTGTTTGTTTGTTTTATCTTTTTTTGTCAAATCCCTTGTTTTAGTTTCACGTCCTTTCTTCCTTCCCATTCCTTCTTTAAAATTATGAAATAAACAAACCCAAAAGAGAAATCATTCGCAATGATGATACTTCGCCGGTTTTGAATGCTCAAGGCACCGGCTGACAGTAACGCGGCTGAGCGAATGAAAAAATTATAGCCAGTATGTTTCAAATGTACTCATCGACTACATTGCATGTTATACGAAGCGTTGTGAAAGCTGTTGGTTGTTTTGAACGATATATCTTCGATATGATTCTCTTATTTTATTCTGCTTAATTAATGACTTTCTTTTTTGTGTTTGACAGGGTTCATCTTTATCATGTGAATGCTTTTGCGTTTTTTTCTAACCCAATATTTTATCTGTCATTGGAATATGTATTTGTATCGTGTCATAATGCATTAACTATTGCTTTTGATACAAACAGATAATGTATTCTTTTTATGTCATTTATTTATGCTGTATTGATGTATTTCATTGACCGTATAGTCCTAACTTATAGTATTCTGAAGAATGAGCTGCTATTTTCACTTATTGCTTAGTTCATCCTAGATCTATTTAAACCCTAAAATTCTCCGGAATTTTAATAAAACGTTATGTAAAATTTCAGAATACTGTAAAATTACTTTGTTAAAGCAGAATTCTTAAAATTACCTTATAAAGGTAGAAAAAATAGCACATGGGATTCGGTTTTCTACCACAACCTTTTTATTATAAAATTCCTGTTATATACAATATTACACAAAGTCGTGTCCCTAGATCAAGGCAGCCAAGGGAAAATTCCCACATAGCTCCAGGCAAGCTAAGTGAAGGTGGTTTAGGAATTCTCAGTGCTCCAGGCAACCAAAGAGAGGTTAATGTCCCACAGAGCTCCAGGTGAGCTAGACGGATAAGGAAACCACAGAGCTTCAGGCAAGTTAAGTAGTCGCGGTTAGGACTCTCTCAGAGCTCCAGGCAACCAAAGAAAGGTTAATGTCCCGCAGAGCTCCAGGCGAGCTAGACGGATAAGGAAACCACAGAACTTCAGGCAAGTTAGGTAGTCGCTTAGGACTCTCTCAGAGCTCCAGGCAACCAAAGAGAGGTTAATGTCCCGCAGAGTTCCAGGCGAGCTAGACGGATAAGGAAACCACAGAACTTCAGGCAAGTTGGGTAGTCGAGGTTAGGACTCTCTCAGAGCTCCAGGCAACTAAAGAGAGATCAATGTCCCGCAGAGTTCCAGGCGAGCTAGACGGATAAGGAAACCACAGAGGTTCAGGCGAGTTAGGTAGTCGTTTGGACTCTCTCAGAGCTCCAGGCAACCAAAGAGAGGTTAATGTCCCGCAGAGCTCCAGGCGAGCTAGACGGATAAGGAAACCACAGAGGTTCAGGCAAGTTAGGTAGTCGCGGTTAGGACTCTCTTAGAGCTCCAGGCAACCAAAGAGAGATCAATGTCCCGCAGAGCTCCAGGCGAGCTAGACGGATAAGGAAACCACAGAGGTTCAGGCAAGTTAGGTAGTCGTTTGGACTCTCAGAGCTCCAGGCAACCAAAGAGAGGTTAACGTCCCGCAGAGTTCCAGGCGAGCTAGACGGATAAGGAAACCACAGAACTTCAGGCAAGTTAGGTAGTCGCGGTTAGGACTTTCTCAGAGCTCCAGGCAAGCTAAGAGAAGGTATTTGATCAATCGAAACTGATGTCTATGGAGACGTTACGTGATGTTTTATACCTTCTTTTGGACAGCATAGGCGCTGATGTTCCTCTTTTATCACATGATCAGATGATGATGAGGATGCCTGTTGTCTGCTTCTTGTAGTAATTGGGATATAGATAAACTACCGTTAAAGTCTCCGTTACCCGTTAAGATCCTAAGGGACTGACTCCATTAACGAACTTGGCCGAGATAGATGCTCTAGCTGTTTACCGCAAAAAAGAAAGAAATCAGAAATCGCTTACATGTATGGGATATTAGATAACTACCGTTAAAGTGGCCGTTACCCGTTAATGTGTTAACTGATTGTCTCAATTAACGAACTCGGTCGAGACAATCGTTCTAGCTGTTTAGGCTATTGCGAAAATATAATCTAAAAATTCGCTTCCGTTCAAGTGTTTCAATTTAACGTCCCACGATTATGACTTTTATGCTAAGGGAGACGATGATTAAAGAAAATGAATGATAATGGAAGAATTGGTGGAATGAAAATGTGGGAGAAAACAGGAGAACCCAGCCACAGACGTTTAGGGGGCGCATGAATATGTTAGGGGGAGGGACCAAGTCATTAAAAATTCCCTTACAAATATCTAAATTATGATTTTTGCATTAATAATAGCATTTTGTATTGAGGTCTGGAGGGGTCACGGGAAGTTTAGGGGGGCAGGCCCCCCTAGCCCCCCTCTGGTTGCGGGCCTGCATGTCGCCGGATATCAAAGCAGGAGGCCGTTGCACCAGAGGTGAGCATTGTAGCACTGAGCCAGCGTTTACTTACCTCCCTGTACCTGTAAATGATTTATAATCCGAAAGCGTATGCATTAACTTCGATTACATGTATAAAAGAAGACAACTCAAATTTTGCTGCGTACAATGCACATACTTACTCCACTACCTTCCTTTTACTTAAAAAAAAATGCGGAAGTGACGTCAGAATGACAGCGATTACTATTAAAAGATCAACTTGTTCCTTTCTGCCTGCGGCTGCTCTTTCTATTGGAGCACAATGAAGCAAGCTAACTTGTAGCCGAGGTTAAATCGACCATGCTACGTGGCCTTCTCATCTACTCCCCAAATAATAACAATAAAAATAAAGAAAAAAAGGAAAGACTAGGTCCGCCCTTGTTTGCGATCCTCGAGCGTATGGGAAGCTGTCAGCTGTTAACACCGGCTGCGAAGCCCGCCTTCCATTTAATCTCCCATTTCTTCCACCATCGTAGACCAGGCCGACGGGATCTAATGACCAACACCCACTCGCATATCATTCTAATGAGTGTTCATTGTGGGTAGCCCTCCCTCGTCCTGTGGCCTTTGTTATGATTATTACGTATTTCAATAAAAACCTTCATCGCTTATTTCTAGCACGAAAGCGATCTGAGTTACAAATGAAACATAGATACGAGCTGCGTCCTATCACCTGTTTTCTTTAACAGCTGTGAACCAGAGTTTTTAATAAGTACTTCATTAGATCCACTTAGGTTATTATACGTATAACAATAATTTTTACTCGTAGTTTGTTGCATTTAGATTATCTACTATGTACTGTTGGTCGTTCTTCATTTCACTTTTCGAAAAAAAAAAAAAAAAAAAAAAGCAATATATAGAACCAATTTAATTTGAATCAAACTTCGTGTGGAGAAAGACCTCGACGTGCTTAGTAACCATATGAAATATTTTCCTATGAAAACTTCTGGTTTCGAATTAATTGGCCTCAAAGTTGGAGGTTAAACCTATCAAATTTTCTTTAATAATTTTTCTAATTAAGAAATTCAAGTACTTGGAATCGATACTAGAAGAAAATTCAGGAATGGAAGACGTAAACAGCAGAATCAGTAGTAGTTGGAAAATGAAATAAAATCTTACAGTTTAACAATCAACGATTATGCCCTTAAGAGTCTTCATCCCGGCGAAATTCAAATACCGCTAATTTTACAGTAATTATGTGATATCTTCCAATAGATAAAAGATAATCGAAATGTGGAACAAGAGTGCCCTAGACAATAATATTTTACATGAGAAACAGTTATCACGACTCACTTATCTGCTTTCGATTTCGAGCCATTTTGAAAATCGGCATTAATTTTCGCGTTTCTAAACAGCTGAAAACGGAAAGCCACTAGGTGACTTGTGATAACGGTACCTCACGCAAAATAATATTGTCTAGGGCGCTCTTGTTCCATATTTCAATTATCTTTTATCTATTTGAAGATATCACATAATTACTGTAAAATTAGCGGTATTTTAATTTCACCGGGATGAAGACTCTTAAGAGTCTGACATACTAAAAATAATACAAAATTTCCCATTTTTCTTTTGCTTCTTTATTCATAAGTGAAAGGAGATAATGAAATACAACTTACCACAATCATAGATAATGTTATTCTACAACAGAATATATGAACCTGAAGAATTCCCAGGACTGCCATCCGTAGAAATTGCAGTGTTGCAAGAATAACAATTCTCCCAAAATCTAAGTTAAGGCAGCGACTAGAGGAACTAATACAATTGCATTTGATTACGTATCATGTTGTCTTGGAATGCTGTGGACTACTTTTTTTTTTAAATAACATTATTTAATTTTAATAACTGTATATTAAAACTATTTTCTTTATTACAAACTAAATACTGTACAATTATTATGTAAAAATTAGTTCACAGGATATCGAAACAACATGATACGTAATCAAATGCAGTTGAGTTTTTTCCTCTAGTCGCTGCCTTAACTTAGATTTTGGGGGAAATGTTATTCTGATAACACTGTAATTTCTATGGATGGCAACAATGAAAATTCTTTAGGTTCATATTTTCTGTTTTAGAATAACATTATCTATGATTGTAATAAGTTGTATTTCATTATCTCCTTTCGCTTATGAATAAACAAGCAAAAGAAAAATGACAAATTTTGTATTATTTTTAGTATGTCAGGCTCTTAAGGCTAAGGGAAACGGATGAGTAAGGCAAATGGATGATGGTGGTCATGGGTGGAATGCTAATGTAGGAGGAAAATAGGAGTACTCCCAGAAGACACAATAATATTACATCATTGTGTGACGCTATTTGCAGCGCGTCTTGATCAGTACAATGTGACAAGTGTCCATCTAACACCGAATTCACATGTCCTGGAGGTTTTCTGGAAGTAAAGTGTGTTTGTAACCAATGCATAAATATGTCAGAGTTAACATAAGCTGATTTCTGATTCATAATGATTTGTGCACCGTTGGGAATACTGTCTTGCCACCCAGATTTTTTATTCTTTCCCTTCAAGATACACAACGGTGGTAGAAAATGATTTTCTGTGTTACAACACGCAATCAACGAGATAGTTTCACCTTTTTCCACTAAAGTTACCTAATTTACACATTTCGAACCTTTTGCAGCTATTACTGTTTCAGGTCCGGAGTTTAACTGTAAGTACGTTTCGTCGCAGTTATAAATATGTCCATCACTTTCCAACAAATTATTTTTTGTAAAAACATCCAACCATAGCTCAAAATATTTTCCAACGTGTTCCCGATTCATAGCTTCTACTCAGCTCATCGACAGTCCTTGTGCTCTTTGCTTTACGAGAAGAAAATTTGTATTTTTACAGGTTAATAAGAATCTTTGTTGTGTGGCAAAAAAAAAAAAAAAAAAAAAAAAAAAAAAGAAGAAGAAGAAGAAGAAGAAAAAGAAAAAGAAAAGAAACTAGGACGTCTGTTCTATCTTTGATAAATGCCCAATAACGTCTGTTTTATCTTTGGTAAATGCTCAATAACGTCTGTTCTGTCTTTGATAAATGCCCAATAACGTCTGCTCTATCTTTGGTAAATGCCCAATAAAGTATGTTCTATCTTTGATAAATGCCCAATAACACCTGCTCTATCTTTCTAACTCCAAATAACGTCTGTACTATTTTTGATTAAGTTCCAATAATCTTTGTCCTGTCGTAAATTTTCAGACATTCTTCAATCTTATTATTTTATTTGATATATTGCTATGTTGTTTATTTATTTATTTATTTATTTATTTATTTATTGACTATTGAATTAGAGCCAATAAATATTATGTTACAGCTGTCAGATAGTGTGATGTATAGTTATTGTACAGTACAATATGTATGTATTAATTCTTACCTTTTTTGTATTTGCAGGTACTTGGAACTCGAATAAATTTAGGAAGGGAAGATTTAAGAAAGAAAAACACTTTTTTGAGTTTATTTTTTTACGAAACAAAACTGTAAAATAATACCAAAAAAATGATCACATACTGTACCTATCGTGAACACATGATTTGTTCTTCACTGTGTGATTGGTTGATTGGTGCTAGTAATTTGTGACTGTGAGTCAAAAACACCATTCCATAAACAAAAACAAAATACAAACAAACAAACAAATCGGTAGAAGAATAATTCGTGTGTAGAGAAACAACCAGTTTCCGTGAGTGTTCCGTAAGAAAGGCGGTGTTGATGTGCTACTAGCCATAACATGTTTTTTCTAGGACGATATCATCACTGGAACATCTTGTAATATATATAAAACTACGTACGTATATACATAAGGAGATTTTATAAGAGACAAAAAAAAATTGTGATATGTTTCTTGTTTTGTTGTTTTTTCTAGATAAATGTGTAGTTGAGTTCTGTCAAATCAAATCAAAAAAACTAAAAAACCTGACGATATATTGTAGTTCTGTGCAGAAAGGGGCCAACTACTGTTAAGCAGAATTAACTACGCATTTGCTTTTTTGTTAATTGAAGAATATACCTATATACATATATATAATATATTACAAGTGTTACCAGAGCACAGTTTATAGTGTATAAATAACATTAACACAAAATTTTCCACAGAGATATTTATTGTATATAATATATATATGTAATAAACTGACGTTAGAACAGTATACATTTAGTCATTTTGTGAAATAGTGTTATAAAGAATTTATCTGAAACTGAGCTTTTTATTCTATTTTTATCGTTTATTTGTAAAATTTATCATCTTGTCTGTATTTATAGCAAGGCGCATACCATGAAACTTTTCTAAGCAATGATTTATTTCTTTTAACGTAACGTTTGTCCTATCTTTCAAAATTAATTCCAAATAACGTCTGTCCTACCTTTATTTAATTTTCAATTAATGTCTGTCCTGTCTTTCATTAATTCCCAATCCCAACAATGTCTCTTCTATCTTCTCTTAATTCCTAATAACGTTTGTTCTACCTTTAATTAATTTCCATTAACGTCTGTTCTATCCTTCATTAATTCCTAACGACGTTTGTTCTATTCTTCATTCGTTCCTAATAACGTCTGTTCTATCTTTCATAAATTCCGAATAACGTCTCTTCTATCTTTGATAAATTCCCAACTATGTCTCTTCTATCTTTTATAAATGCCCAATAATGACTGTAATATTTTTCATTTAAGTTCAATTCTATCTTTGATAAATACCCAATAACATCTGTTCTATCTTTCATTAATTTTAATAACACCTGTTCTATTTTTTATTATTTCCTAATAACATTTGTTCTATTTTTCATAGATTTTCAATAGCGTCTGTTCTTTGACAAATACCCGATAACATCTATCTTTGATAAATGCCCGATAACGTCCGTTTTATCTTTGATAAATAACCAATTACATCTGTCCTGTCTTTCATTAACTCCCAATAACGTCTGTACTATTTCTGATTAAGTTCCAGTAACGTCTGTCTTATCACAAATTTTCAACAGTGTATGTTCTATCTTTCATTATTCCCAACAACGTCTGTCCTATTGTTCATTAATTCTCAATAACGTCTGTCCTATCTTCCATTAATTCCCAGTGACGTTACTTTCTTTCGTTAATTGCACACTTCTCTGTTTTCTTTTCCCACCATATCACATAAAATAGTTTGTTCTCAGTCAATATTGCAAAGTTCTGTAGGTAGAGTATGTATTCTGAATATATACGGGGTTTCAACCCTTCACATTATTATTATTATTATTATTATTATTATTTTTAAAAAAGTTCTTGTGAGCCTTTTCTCTAAGTCTTTAAATGCTTCCAATGTAGTACAAAGTTCCTCGACACACGATGTGGCCTTGGAATAAAGGATATTTGTCTTAGCCCATAGCGGCCTCAGATGGGATCCCATAGCGGAACCTGCTCTGTAGCTCATAGCAGCCCCAAGAATAGGTATAAAAGAAAATCTCCGTAGCCCATTGCGGCCTCGAGAGAGGATTTTGGTAGGTCAGCGATCAGCACTTGTCTGATAATTTCCTCGTCCCGTCGTCCTCTTTTATAGCCATCTTCTTGGAAGGAGGTTCTGTGGAGGGGCTGTCGGCTTTCTTCGTAGTTTTCCGAATCCTTTTCGTTTTCTCTTGAAGGTGTAGTTTCCTTCCGTCGTCTGTCACTGTTTGTTTATAATTGTGAAAACACATGTTTGTAGTTAGAACAGGTGACTGGCTCTGTGTGTGTGGGCATATGGATCCTTACAATATTGTATATAAAGACATTCCAAGCGTGCTACAATAGCTCTGGATGTCTATAACTTCATAAGTCACGAGCTATTGAAACCTATGAAAGAAGCAATATTTTAGAACATGTCTTAAGAGATGACTAAGTGAAAGAGTCAATGTAGAAATCATTTTTAGTTTTCTCTATTAAAAATTCAAAATTAAAAATAATATAGGTAAATGGAAAGGCAATAATGAATTGCATGTACTGGATTTCTATAAAAAGTAATGAGAACATTTTTGTCTGACACAACTGTATGTTGCAGCGCGTTCGTTTTAGTTGGGTTCGATGGATGGGAAAGTAAGCTTCAAAATGCACCTAGCGTTAGCCACCTACGAGCTTTCGTATGTTTCACATTGTGGTTTCAGTGGATCCCTGTCCATAGGCTTGGTCAAAGCAATAAAAAAAAAAAACTATTAAACAGCGCTACACCATTAAATTCTGTGTGGGAGTCAGAAAATCGGCAATGGAGACGTTGGCCATAATCCCGCTAGTGTTCAGGAGTGAAAGGTTATCAATAGTTGAAGTTTAGAGGTGGCATAAGTGCTTCAAAGACGGTTGAGATAATATCGATGACGAATCCCACGCATGACATCTGTCCACGGGCAGAACTGAGGACAATGTGAAACGTGTGCCTGATATGTGGAACTCAGATCGACGGTTAAGTGTCCAAATAATTGCAGAGCGCGTGGAAATTGATAAACTGATTGTGCACATCATCATTACCTAGGATTTGCAGATGAGAAAAATCTGTGCCAATCTCGTCCCAAAAGTTTTTACCCTCGGTCAAAGGCACAACCAAAGGCAAAACCGTGTGCTTGTTAGCGAATATCTTTTACAACGCGTCAAATAGTCCGAAAGTTTTTGAACAATGTGATAACCAACAACGGAAAATGAATGTTTAAGTCTTAGGCTATTTGAGAAAGCGTTACCCCCTGTAGCGAACGCGGCCAAAGTGGCTATTCAGTAATTTTACTTTCACCAGATGTGTAAATCATACTGTGAGCCAGTCAGGGTTTCCAGGTCTTTTTGCCAGGTCCAGGTGTGTAATAACAGAGTTCCAATACTCTGCACAAACCATCTTCCAAGCAGCTGTTTCTTGCTACAATTCCTTTGCCTGGCAACACGTCTTTCCTTATTTTCCTTCCTTTTGAAATCTTTTAAACAGCAGGCGGTCTATTGTTCCGATCCGCACCAAATACGCACGAGCTGACGTTTTCTCAGCAATTTTATTGCTTTCGCGTTTATGATTAGCCATCTACATTTAAATACATGGTCAGCGTATTCCAAGAGTACGCATGAACAATAAATACGCTTTGCGATAGCCTCAAATAGCCGGGTACTAAGTACGACCCAGAAACAACGCCAAAGTGTACAATCTATATATATAAAAGAGAACGTACAATTTTTTGTCCGCTCATCACGCTAATACGGCTGAACCAATTTCTTTCATTTTTGGGGGGTTATTAGGATTTGGACCCTAGATGGTTTTTATCATATCACTTTAATTTTTAATTACCAGTGTCTTGAGATAATTGACCATTCAGGTGTCCATAACGTACAAATCCTTTGTTATTAGTTCATCATAGGTAAAAATAAACGTATTTATATGCAACCCGCATGACCGTGTCACTCGGCGGGTTAACATAAATGACAGGCGATATACAGCGGAAAATAGCTTGAATCTTCTGTTTAAAATTTTTTAATTGATTTGCTTATTTTTACAGACACTTTTACAATATGCCAGCACCGGGATGACCGCAGCGAAGCGGGGCGGGTTAACATAAATGACAGGCGATATAATGTTAAGATTTACTGCAATCTTCTATGGTTTTTATCATATCACTTGAAAGCGAAAAAGTAAAAATTATCTAAGTAACAAAGTTTATTGCGTTCCGGGGTGACCGCAGCGAAGCGGGGTGAACGCTGCTAGTGGCACATAACAGCATACCTTCGTCAAAAAGAGACTCGAATGTGCAGGTCGATTGTCAAGACCATATTCGTTGTCTTCTTTGACGCCAAGGGTGTGGTTCACCACGAATTTGTATCTAAAGGATAGACCATCACGGGTACTTTCTACTTGAGAGTGCTGAAAAAATTGAAGGGAAAGGTCAATCAAGTGAGCTTATACATTGCCGCCAATTGGAACCTGCATCACGACAATACACTTAGCCACACCTGCTTCGTTGTCAATGACTACCTGGCCCGGAAAGACATCGCAACTCTTTTCCAGTCCCCATACAGTCCCGAACTGGCCCCGGCGAAATTTTTTTCGTTCCCGCGGAGTGAAGACAGCCCTCAAAGGACACCGTCATGGAACCGTAGCAAAGTTCAAAGCGGCTTCGACCTGCTGCTGAAAGGACTGTTCCGAAAAAAAAAACTTCCAGGGCGCTTTCAAGCGTGGAAAACTCGTTGAGAGAAGTGTTTCGACTCCCAAGAGTCCTATCTGGAAGCATTTTAATGATTTGTAAGCGATATCTTCAATACGTTTCTCCTTGAATTTAGTCTCATTACTTTTATACAAATCTTGTGTGAAATTACAGTAGAAGTGTAACACAAAAGCACCTAATTACGATGAGAACAACTAAATCTGACATAATAGTAATAAATGTTCAGTAACTTAGCAATTTCGATAAAAAGGAGAGCCATGTGAAAATTTACAAGTTTGAATTTTTCTTCTTTTTTCGATAAATTTAATTAATTTAATAATAATATATTACAATTATAGAATCTATGGGTCCCTGGCTACATAAACCAATTGCGTGAAATGTCAATGAGTTGCTTATATTATAAGAATTCAAGAGGTGTATTTCCAGTTTGTCAACTCTGTATAACATTTCCTGTAGCACCCATTTTAGATAGGAATTTATATTGAAAATGGTACTTACATTTGTCGACACGCTTAATACCGTTTTCTCTTGACACAGAGTCAATTCTGATATAAAATACGGTTCTCCACCCATCAGACGATTGGCACTAATTAAAATTAGAGATGATTTAATAATTGATTTAAAGCGTTTTTCAACAAAATTGCGTCTATGAAAGAACAACCAGCGCATAAAGGTTTTTCTGAAAATTAATTCGGAAGCGGGAAATCTCTGACGAGTGAGTGCAAAAAATCATATTTCCCTATGCTCACTTGCTTTATAGGGAAAGAGTCCCATAAAGAACGGAATTTTTGAAATAGCCGCCATTTTTGTTCTAGTAAGTTGGCAGCACTGAACGTTACACGCTTTTCATCTGTAGTCTTTGTGCTTTGTAGTCCGGAGTGCTGAATAGCACATGATCGTCATCTGTTTTCTGTACGGGTAGGAATGCAGTGTTTCACGACGGAACAGCGTGTTGTTATAGTTACCGACATAGTTGTCCTCGTGAAACACTACATTCCTACCCGTACAGAAAACAGATGACGATCATGTGCTATTCAGCACAGGACTAGCTCGGGAGAGTAATGCTCCCGGAAGTAGAAACGAGAAACACAGTTCTGATTGGTTGGCGTTATCCACTTCTTGCCACGTTGCATTAAAATAGCAGAAATCAAACGCTTGCTGCTGTCGGCCTTCGTGGCCAAGTAAACTAGCGCTATATGCTAGTAATAAAAGCCTTTTTTGGCGTGAGTTCAAACCCGGCTCGGGAATTTTTTTTACATTTTTTTTTACAGTTTTATAACATTCAATTAAAATAATATGAAAATAATACTTAAAAAAGTGATTTATTTACTTTTGTGCAGATAAGTAGTTGTAGTACTTATGCCCTTGTACTCCATGATATAGGGCTCGTTTTGTTCTCCTTGTACTTCATGATATAAATTTTGTAACAAAACAACTGGCTAGGATAGCGCGCGGAAAAACGTACTTCCGGGAGTATTACTCTCCTGAGCGGGTCGTTTCAGCACTCCGGACTACTAAGCACAAAGACGACAGATGAAAAGCGTGTAACGTTCAGTGCTGCCAACTTACTAGAACAAAAATTGTGGTCATTTCAAAAGTTACGTTTCTTATGGGATACCCTCTCATTGCATCCAATTGGTCCTGACTTTTGTTTTATAATCACACCACCAGAAATCTGCTTATCGAGCGTGGTAAAGTTTCGTTATTGCTAATTTCCTTAAGTTTTGAAGCGTTTGGCTTATTTATCTGTCTGCCTGTATAGCCCATACATCCATCCGGGAGACAAGGAATTTCAAGAACTACTCAACGGATTATCAAGAACTTTGGCCATAACGCAGAGAATCAAAACTTAGTAATGCAGTTCGTTGATGGCGTGACTACCGACTTAACGGCACCCTAAAGTTTGCTTGCTCCTTTCCCCAGAACCTGAATATATTGGACCTATGCTTGGATCTCTCTCTCTCTCTCTCTCTCTCTCTCTCTCTCTCTCTCTCTCTCTCTAAGCTATTTTAGTAGCAACATATATTCGTTGGTTTAGCCAGGATTTTGTAATGGGGGGGGGGCGTGACATGAAACACCAGGAGATCAATCAATCTAAACTATTTTACTGACAACATACCCACTTTGGTTTGTTACGTCAATAAAATGAGGATATGTAAGTAATTATTTTAATTAAAAAAAAACTATGAAGAAATCTTGAGTAAAAGAATATAAAAAAAGTATTGAAAAAGATAGTCTTCCGAGGTCATTTGAATTCGGTTTTACTTGTCTTCTTTCTTCTTCTTTTTCTTATCTTCGTTTAATGCCGTCAAGGATAGCAACGAGATCTCTTTCGGGGGTAAAGACATCCTATAAAAAGGATTAGTGTTGCCGCGAAATTCAAAATGGCTCATATTATTGGTGATTCTGAGCATTTCTTAAGTTCTACCTGAGAGTCTATCTAATCGAACCGGTTTATCGATCGTCATTTGTTGTCCATAGGATTAGCATGGAGCTAGACGGAATTCGGAATGCTTCGTCAGAATAATATCCATTTTTAACTTGACCCTCCTCCCCCGTTTCCGCCACACAAAGCTCCTCATAAGAAAGAGTAACCCAACGCTTGGTGTACTTTATATTTTTGACACTGATTCAACTTTTTCTCGTTTCTTTTTGTTTTATCCTTCCTTAATATTTTTCATTTCTGGATCCAAAGGGGGGGTCCGGACCCCCCGGACCCACCCCTTGGCTACGTGCCTGTATATATATATATATATATATATATATATATATATATATATATATATATATATATATATATATATATTAGGGTGGAGTGAAAAAAATTGCGTATTCCCATGCTAACCAATGGAAAAATAATAAAGAAAGTCACACTTTGGATCTTCAGTTCGCGCAAATGGCCTAAAGTTTGAAAAAAATGACAGAAAACACCAAAAGGACCTCGCACTTTTCTTACGGAAAGTGGCTTTCGGCTAATGTTGTTGAAACTTCGCTGCTTGATAGTTCTTAACATGTGGATCAAAAGTCTCAATGCGCACGAAGACCGAAATCCACTCCTTCCCCCCAAAAAAAACCGCCTCCAAGTAGCTGGGGGGGGGGATTGAACTGATTTCAGCATGTAAAACAATGGATTGTTTTAATCAACCCAACAAGGGCCCCAAACAAGAACAGTTTTCACTATCAAACTATTCCACTTGACCCCCCCCCCCACGAGTTACCCTAGCTAGCCCCGCATAGCTGGAGCTATTTTGAACAGTACCATCCCGTTATTTTCATGCAAGATGCAACCATTGAATTAGCTAGAGAAATGAGAAATAGGTCAATCATGCCGAACGTTGTTAAAGCAAGAGTGGAGGTAGATAATCTTATTAGAAGGAACGGTCAATGGGTACCGCTGAATGATCAAGGCCTAATTGATTTCCCTGTACTTAACTTAAACTACTTACGAGATTTGACTGTAGGCACATATCAAGTAGATCTCTCATCCTCTTACGTCCAAGATAAACTAATACGAGATAACGATGAGCAATTCCAGATTGACGAAAACGTAACTGAACCGGGATTCCTGCGCATACGTCTCTACTCAAGGTTCCGCAATGCAACTAAGCATCAAGTTTTCATAGCATATGTAGCCAATGATGAAGATGACCAGGATTATGATCAAAACGTTATTCAAGGTTACTACTGTACATAAGGGTGGAGTGAAAAGAGGCCAAAAAAAATTTTTTTCGAAATTCGATTTTGGATAGGGGGCAAAAGTTGCATCATATGGTAGTACTTTACGATGCAAAATTTCAATTCTCTAAAATAATTTTTAGCCGGGGCGCAATGGGCCTTAAGTTTGATAGATTTTATAAATGAGTGAAAAGAGCCCAAATTTTTATTTTTTTAAATTCGAATTCGGATATAGGGCAAAAATTGCATCATATTGTTGCACTTTACCACCGGAAATTTAAATTCTCTAAAATATTCTTTAGCAGGAGTGCAATGGGCCTTAAGTTTGATAGGTTTTGTCAATAAATACACATTTATTGTTCATTTGTATAATTATTAGGCAGCTCTTCGCTTGAAAAAGACTTTAATTTGAAGGTATTATGATTTATTATTGTGTCCAGGTGGATTTCTAAAGCTATCGAAGTTCATATTGTATGTTACAGACTACATCAACCCAGAACTCACCACATGGAGATGGCTACCGTCGAGTTCCATCCCACTTACCCACCAGTATTAGATTGAATGTTTCATAAATTTCATTCACGTCTTCAAGCAATGCGACTTTATCTGAAAAGTAGTCATGTATTTTCTTCAGTCAAATTTGGAACGAATAAAGAAATCTCTCCTGGCTCATATACTGACGAACTTTCACTAAGTATTTTCACTAATCTCTGAACTGCTTGCGTATAACATGGAAACTCAGGGATATCAATACTTGTACCTTCTCAAGAACAAATTCTCGCAATTTGTCATCTATGATATGAGTCAGTATTGGCGGTTCTGTTGTTACACCCATTTTAGTTTATCATTTCTGTGTAATTACTAGCCTCAAAGTTTAACACTGGCAGTTGGAAGGAACGAGTTTCACGTTTACATTGTTTTCTGGATTTAGGATTTTATTGGTAGCAAGGATTCGCGTAGCTGATCTGTAGGCTAGTCACTAATCATGACAATAAGAATATTTTCAGAATTCGCATAGAATGCATTTCTGGAAATTACTTGATTGACAAAAGTCTTGTATGGTCATGCAAACATCTCGAAAGTCTTATGGTCAAGAACAAATGTTTAGCTCCGTATTTGGCAACAGGTTTCAGTTTTATGCTGAACCACACTGGTACATATACTTTTACTACGAACTTTACGAGAGTTTAGAGCTCCTCTGAAGAATTTGGCATTATATATAGACACGAAAGTCTACAAGCCATTGTTAACCAGCGAGTATGCGCAAGTTTACTAGGTTTCTTATCTGCTAGGTTTTCATTACAGCCTCCTCTTACGACAGATTGACATATTTCATACAAATATCTTTGATCACAACTGAGATTGCGAGTGTATGGTCTTTCTTTCCATCAAAATAGATAGTACAAGGTTTCTCTTTACCAACAGTCATTTCAGTTCTTACACTTTTACGATTTTTCGCAATCTCTCTTTGTATTTTACTTCTATCAATTATGTTTTGTAGCTGCTCTGGACTCACAATATTAAAATCTTCCAAAACTTCAGTAGCAATAGCTGCAATTTTTCTCCCAGTCACGCCGGTTTTCTCCTTTACTTTTGCTAATGTTGGGAGGAATTTTCTCATTTCTATGCATCTAATCTGTGATTGCTTTCTTGTCTTTAAAGGATACTTCCAACTAAAATCAGGATCTCCTTTAGCTTTAGCGTGTTCTTTATTGCCTTCGTTTTTTGTTTCCAAAGATGACGAGAAGTCTAAAGATTCAATAATGTAACTGGTATTGTTTTGGTTGAAAGTTTGACCGCTAGTTGCTTTTTGGCTTTTCTTTCTTCTTTTTTCTTTGTCCAAGTAACATCAATACCACCGATTACCATTTTTCTACTTATCCTTTGGTCTGATAAAACACTCTCTCTGATTCGGGCATTTTGACTGTCCTGTGGAACGACACACCATGAAATCTAAACACTTGCAAGCTGCTATATCAAATGATTTATTGCCCTGCTTCTTCAATTCTTGTAATTTATTTCTTCTTTCATGCTCCCTCTTCCTCTTACTGCCAATTTTAAAAATATTTTCAGTTTCCCGTGGTAACTGTTGATCACTATTGATACACAGCTGAGCGAAACAACAGGAATTGAAACACGTTACCAAATGTCTTCCACTTTTCTGCTACCTTCGTGGAAACCAAATTCTCTGCTGGTTCTTTACTTCCGCCCCCTTCAGCTGCTGACGCGTAAATAAATAAAATGCCATAACGTCTTCGTAAGTTGGAAGAGTTCTCCAGTCGCGACCTTTGGCACTACGAAACATCTCTTCTGCTCTTGACATATTCCACCTAGTTGATTTTGCCATCTTTCTTCTTCTTTATAGCACAAAACAAAAACACCAGATGTTAGGCTCTAATACAGTGGTAGATAATAAACCCATCAGTAACCACAATAGTGCAAAACTAATCAAATCACTAACGTAGCAACACGGCCGCTAACCAGGCACGTGTCCCGAGCACTCGTACAACACACTAATAACAATTGTCAAGCTGCCAAACAGTTGCACAAGACTTTAGCACCTGCATGAGGGCGCGCCCGGATTTCGTTCTGTACCCTCTTATCTCCACCAACCAAACTATTATACTAGTGACTTAGTACTGCCAACAAGTTCATTATACCAGAAAAAGACTGTTACTAAATAGCAAAAAACTTCTTTATGGCAAACTAGCAAATTGCTTCTAGTTGATCACTTTTCGTCTAATTATTCCCAAATTTCAGGGCCATTGCGTCCCGGCTAAAAATAATTTTAGTGAATTAAAAGTTATTGTTATTATCTAATGATACAGGCTGCATCTTTTGCACCCTATCTACACTAAAACTTACAGTCTGCTTCCAGCGAAGATCTGCCAAATAGTTACATAGTAAATGGAAATTGATTTACAAAATCGCAAACTTAAGGCTCCTTGCGCCCCGGCTAAAAATTATTTCAGAGAGCTGAAATTTTCTATGGTAAAGTATTATGATATGATGCAACTTTTGCCCCTTATCCAAATTCGCATTTCGAAAAAAAATTTTTTCACTCCACCCTACTGTACATGTCAAAGCGGTGCTCGTACATTAGGTACATGTGCGCACGTTGCAAGTGTCTTGTTGTATTTAGGCCATGCACGACATTTACAGAATAGGGTGTCCGAGAAGTCCTTCCCTGATTACAGAAATTGATAACTCAGGCTAGAAATAAGATAGAAATATGAAACTGGTGTTGAATTGTTTACAAACTATAAAAGTTTTTGTCTGTGTTAGGTTTGTTCTGTTTTACCAAGTCTCAATTTTGTTTGTTTTAGGTTTGTAGTACGGTCGTTGCATCGATCCCTCCAGTGATGTTGACTAATGTGTGGATGGAAATTGAATATCGCCTAGATGTGCTACGTGCTACCAAGGGTGCTCATGTGAAAGTGTACTGATGTGACCAAAACTTTTATAGTTTGTAAACAATTCAACACCAGTTTCATATTTCTATCTTATTTCTAGCCTCAGTTATCAATTTCTGTAATCAGGGAAGGACTTCTCGGACACCCTTAGATATCCCGATGACTCATTGCTAAATACCACATTAGATGCTGCAAACCGAAATGATGAAAATAATGAACAGATAATTGACGAATTATTTTAACACCGTTCAGCATTAAGATATCTGTGGTGGGTTTTGGTAAAGGGCAAGGGTGCAGAATAATTCTACATGGTGGCTGAAGTATCAAGGAATGTTACGTACTTAAACAGCGATCTAAAACCACTCTAGTCTACTACGGTTTGTGGCTTCGACGTTTTTATCCACCATATTAGATCTGCAATCTTAAATTCAAGAATTTTGACCTCAGATTCGTAACCAACGACCCAAAATACCCTAGTAAACAGCTATTTGTGGCTACATTCAGGAGTTTTGTGTTTTTGATCCTCCATATTGATCCTCCATCTTGAATTCTAGAACTTTCACCTCAGATTCGTAATCAGCGATACGTGAAACCCATTATATCGTCGGTGAGACCAAAACTGTAGGTATTTCAGCACATACGCGCAACTATAAACTACAGTAATATGGAACATCCGTAAGGTAATTCTCGGGGGGGATATGTGGGGGGCAAAGGGCGGTGTCAAGTGGGGTAGTTTGATAGTGAAAACTGTTCTTGTTTGGGGTCCTTGTTGAGTTGATTAAAACAACAAATTGTTTTACATGCTGAAATCAGTTCAATCCCTCCCCCCAGCTACTTGGAGACGGCTTTTTTGGGGGGAGGAGTGGATTTCGGTCTTTGTGCCCATTGAGACTTTTGATCCACATGTTAAGAACTATCAACCAGCGAAGTTTCAACAACATTAGCCGAAAGCCACTTTCCATAAGAAAAGTGCGAGGTCCTTTATTGAAGTTGCCATAAAAGTATGGCATTGTGTCAAGACTTCGCTTTTAACTGTTTCTGCCAGAGCAATAACTTGCGTTCGAATGATTTTATCTGATCATTCATGTTCGTAATAATTATATTTTGGTATTGCAGTTTCAAATTCAAATCTAACAAATATTTTGTTACATCGACCAAAACAGAAGGATTTTGTTATCACAAAGGATCCGTCAGTAAACTAGTGTTTTGTATTCTGATTTTTCAAAAAGTGGCAAATTTCGTCTCTCAAGTTCTACAGAACCTTTCGAGAACCGTGGAACAGGATAGCCATCGCACTTCTGTGCACTAGAACCCAGAATATATGCGTATTAGATGCTCCGAGAAAACAGATTAGGATTAGGAATTAGATTGCTGGGCTTTGGGCATCTATGCCCATGTTATCCTGTCACAAATATGAAGGATAACATCCCTCGCGATCACACTGCCCGGTGAAATGGAGAGGAAGAAAGGTATGGGGAAGCGACCTGGGATCTTATGTACCATCTCGGCATTGCCTGGTGTGAATGAGAAAAAACCAGGAAAAGTGTCACTCAAGATGGCTGGTCTGAAAAAGTTATTTCACATTTTCGACCGACTGTCTCCACCAGGAATCGAACCCCAAATCACTCGTACCAAATGCGAGAGCGTTAGCGACCACGCTACACGAGGCCACTCCTAGAAAGCAGAATATTGTCGCTGGATTAAGCCATAAGATCTTATGAAATTCATTTATGAAAAAGGTTTCATAACATTTTCGGTATTATTCACTTTTGAACATACAACTTTGTAAATAACTAAATTAAATATGGTTTGTTATTTTCTCGAGCTGAACCAAGAGCCGCGAGTTTAACACTTTTTTTTTTGTGGACTAATGAATAGACGTAAGTCGCCATTACCCATTAAGATGTTAACGGATGACTCCATTAACGAACTCGGTCAAGATAATTGCAATGAGGAAAGATACCTATCCTTGTGTCATAGACAACCAACATGTCTTTGCTACTGTGCAGGTTGCATAGAAGCTAGGGAATATTACGGTTTTTAACTAGATATTAATAGCCACCGTTATCCGTGAAAAGATATTAACGGATTGATTCTACGAACTCAACCGAGATAATTGCTCTATCTATCTATTACCAATAATAATAATAATAATAATAATAATAATAAAGAAATTCGCTTCTCTTCAAGAGTTATCGTTTGGAGTTACTGTCATACCAGCGCTACAACATTGTAAGTTCCACTGCATGATTCTAATGAACTTTGTTATTCGTATTTAAATAACTGAGTGGGTTGAAAGAAAAAAATAACAGCATAGAATAAGTTTGAAATACACTCCATTCAAAAGTTTACTGTTATAAATTATGTCAAAATTGAGTGCATATGATATTTGAATTTCGCGATTTGTATTCCCTTAAAAATTGGACTCTTTAGAGTTAGATTTCTCAAACTGGAGGGGGGTATCCTAGGAGGACCACAAGAAGAATACACGGACTATCCGAAGGTAAGTGAAAATATAAATGTAATTAGGATCTGGTAACAGAAAAAATATATTTTAAATATTTTGAATTTCTTATTTTCGCAGATATATTTTTCTTTATACAGGGTGTTTGAAAATATCATCGACAACGTTTGGGAGGTGATTTCTGACACCAAGATAAGAAAAAGAAGTATAGACCAACTTGGATGCACAAATGCTTCCTTTCAGAGTTGTTGGCTGCCGAAAACATGAAAAACTAAACTTGAAAGATCCGTAGCTCCAAAACTATGGGACATACCTTAGTCGGGTCAACACTTCATTTCGGAACTAGTATGTGCCCTATCCAAATATCCAAGTTTCAGAATCCTACAGTATTTCCGCAACAATTTTTATAGACGTAGTTTCTGAGTACTTCAAATTATATACCCGTAGCCAAACTCCTTCTATAAAAATTGTTGCGTGATTACCTTAGAATTCTGAAATTTGTAATTTTGGATAGCATACATATTAATTCCTAAGTGAAGTCTTGACTCGACTACGGTAGGTCCCAGAGTCTCAGAGCAATGTACCTCTAAAGTTCATTTTATCATGTTTTTAGCAGCCTAGAACTCCGAAAGGAAGCATTTGTGCTCCCAGGTTGTTCTATATTTTTTGTCTTATCTTGGTGTCAGGAATCACCTCCCAAATTTTGTCGATGTTGTTTTGAAACACCCTGTATCGTTATTGTCAAGTATAGCAGAGAATAACGTCCACTACAAGCTTATTCTGCCGGGAATCGAACCAGGACCCCCCAGGGGTAAACGTCCTACCACTGAGCCATCGTCCCCCACTCTCGCTGCACATAAGAGAAAGGAACGAAACGAGATGTGTGGAACGGAAAAGTAATAAGGAAGTGAAGAATATTAGACTAGTATTGAAGATTAATGAAAAGAAGAAATGTGTAGAACGTGTTTGCAGAAAACGTTTATTCTGAGTGGAAGACAGGAAAAATACACACAGTTAGAAAGTAGAACAACATTGCAGTTGATGAATACTGGATGACTTCAAGAGGATATATATATAAGTCAAAAATACTGGTGCAGTCAACTCGCGGCATGCACCTCACTAGTATTAGTATTGTGCAATACTCACGTTTATTATAGTGGTTTGTTGGTGTTCCGTCCACGTGTTGATCACGTGCAGGTAGTATCATAACACGCGTCCAATATGTTGTTTTATAAACTTTCCTTTTCTGAATGAGATTCACGTGGCCTAGCTATTTATCGGAAGAACCGCTCATCAGAGCAAAAAAACCAATCCCCTCATTAGCCATGCGTCGATTCTAGATCCTAACCCACCCAACAGCTCCTGTCCAAATACACCTGTTGGTTTCACGCTCTTTAACCCAAGTGTGTAGATAGGAACGATGTGCAGCATGTGCTGATGATTGTCCCGGTGGATTGGGGAGGGGAAGGGGAGCAGAGAACCCGCCTGACTGCTCCGGATAGATGCAGTCTGAATCAATCCCTCTCCCCCTTCTTGCAACCTTCTCAGATGACTGCAGCAACCCTACCCGCCCCTATAACAATATAAACTAGCAATATCCCTCTTCAACCTTCCCCATCTACTCTCCTGTTTTCATTTACGCAGAAAGAAAGGAGGAAAAAGCGATAGCATTAACATGACAACACCACTAAATTTGCAGTGTCGTATAAATCCGGTAAGCGGTTTTGTTACGCACAGCCAGACGAATAATTAAGTCATTTACTTCCTATACGATTCCTTTTACTGATTACAAGTATCGATAACAAATGCGAGGATCAATTTCTTGTTAGTCAGAATTTCACAAAAACAGCAAGACACCTCAATTCTTTCATTTTTTTTTCACTTAAAAATGGAAAAAATGTCTTTTTAAGTAAGAGGAAAACTAGTTTTGATAATATGCTGATTAAACTAAGACATTTTAGGCCAACAATGTATTTTTAATTATTTTATGATACTGCAAATTAATTTTCATTTGATTTCTTAATACATAATACTCATGGGCAGAGACGTACACGGGGGTTGGATCCTGGGGTTCCGGATCATTTGCCCCGAAATCCTGACTTTTATGTAAATTTAGTCTAATTATAGGGGTAATTTTACAAATTTTAATATAATTTATCCTCATATTGAATTTGAAATCTCCCGAAATCCTTGGACCTCACGAAATAAATTCTTGCATATGACCCTGCTCGTGGACTATTCACTTATGTAATCCATACTTTTAAGTCCAAGACGATAGAGTAAAAATATAATACCCACACACAAACTATTCACTTTTTTTGTGCTGGATCATACTTTTTCTCTTTCAATCTTTAAGGTCGTCCCCATATTACGTAACGCGCAAGGGGGAGGGGGGGTTCGGCCTTGCGTTACGAAGTGTGACAAGGGGTAGGAGGGGGTTTACGTCTTCGTTCCTTAACACATATGTTTTTTGCTGTAATTTATATTTTTATTCTCAGATTTATATGCAATCATTTAAACAAATAATTTTATTCAGTTCTTTTCTTTTTTATAAATAAACTAGCAGAATACCAATTCTTTGTACGGGGAGAATACGTTTCATTTTCGACATAAAGGGCTCCAAATTGTCACTAATCAACTTAGGGACCCCAAAAATTATGAATTCGACACAAATATCGGCCATTTTAAATTATTTTTACATATCACCATCCACTTTAGAAGTACTAATAGGGCTTGAATTTGGATTTAAACTGCATCGGAAGTGTCACTGTTCATCTCAGCGACCCCGAAAACTATGGATTCGACACTAATATCGATCGCTTTCGATATCTCCCCCTCCCCATCTTCCAAGTTGCACCTTCAAAGTGAAATGATATAAACCATCCCAGGCTCGAATCTCATCTATGTTGAAAATCTTATTGAGATCGATCGGGTGATTCAAGAGTTATTTAGTTACAAACATAGTCACTTTCATGACTGGTGACGAATACTGCGTGTAGTATAATACAATAAAACTCCATTTTGTGGCTATCACAGTATTGCATTTACGACACACACTTTTCTGGAGTTAGTTGTTAGTGATCCTAACCACCGCTTTAAAATGCCCTCGCGTTCCCATTCGCATCGTTATTTCTGAGAATATTATTTAACACTTTTGATTTGAATCATTACCCACTCTTTTCTTCTAACAAGGGGTTTCCCATGTGCAACGGAAGAAACTCTTTTTCGTGAAATAATGTTTTCCGCGAAGGAACAATCCAAAATTTGCAGACCAAAATAAGATATTAAAACCCTAAATCGTCGGATATTCATATCGCACTGATTTTTTTAAATTTTATTTTTTTGATTTGAATATATTTCTGAAGAAATCGAGTTTATTCGCATTCCCACCCTGATAAAGGACAAGAAGAATTTGAAAAGGGGTAAACTGAAGTCCAAAGTCCAAAGAAGATGTTCGAAAACTTGTTCACAAACGAGATGTCCTTAATCCCTCACATATGCAACCACTTCGGAATCCGTAGTCGACGAGAAAGAGAACTTTTGCATCGTCGACACTGACAAACTTTAAATGCACGAAGCATCCTGGATCCCTGAAAAAGAGGTCAGTTCTTTAGATTCTGTTTCACCTGCCTTGTCTTCCTTGTCTTCTTGTCAGTATTTCCTCCTTGCCATCGTCTGTGACCTAAAAGGATGGGGAGCTCCTTCCTGGCTAAGCGGTTATCGTACGCGACTTTGGCGCGGGAGACCCGGGTTCGATTCCCGACGGTAACTCAAGTGGTTCGGAGTCCACGTTAATCAGAAGATCCACGTCTCATATAGCCTTGCTGCTAACGGGACGTAAAACTCAAAATCAACTGAACTAAAAGGATAGGTGCGATCTCCTTGGGAAAACAATGGTTAATTAAACAACCTTATGGGGTTAAAAAATTATTACGGTTCTACCATTTTCCAATATGGTACTTTGATTTGTTGGTGAGAAACACTACAAATATATTCTGAATTCAAGCATTTTGTAATACAAAGTTCTACCATTAAAAACATTTTTTTAATTATAACAACCCCCAAAATAAATAAAATCGGTGAAAACACAAAAATCAAAAAGTGTTACGTAACAAAGGTGGAGGGGTTCGACTTTGCGTTACGAAGTGTGACAACGGGGAGTGAGGGAGTAAAAATTGGTAAAAAATAACGTAACATAATAGGTGGACGGTCCCTTTTATTATTTTTTTGACTTGAGAAATATTAACAATATTCCTTCTGCTGTTATATCAAATGTGCTTTAGCACTCTCGATCGAAAATGTGTAAGAGCTTCTTCAGACCATCCATCCTGAGTCAGTTTTTTTTTCAAGTAGGGTTCCTCATTCACACCAGACGAATGCCGGGATGGTACCTAATACAATAGTCCTAGGCCGTTTCCTTCCTTCCTCATTTCTTTCTTCCTTTCCAATTAACCAGACACTGTGATCATCGAGGGACGTCATCCCTTATACGTGACGGGCTAACATGAATCCTAATCTGAAAGCCCAGAAAACTAATTCCCTAATCCTAATCCTAATGAGATGCTGTTGTCGTTACTTAAATATGTAAACAAATATTCAAAATATATTGCAGCTTTCTAATACATATTTATTTTTACCAATACAATATAAATTCTTCCTCATTATAACTGAAGTGAGTTTTATTATTATTATTATTATTATTATTATTATTATTATTATTATTATTAGTAGTAGTAGTAGTAGTAGTAGTAGTAGTAGTAGTAGTAGTTCTTTGGGGCATTTGCGGCTATAATGATGATTGTTCCCAATAAACATATTTAAATTTTAAAAAATAAATTATTATTATTATTATCATTATTATTACGGATGGAATCTGTAGATTTTCCTTCTAAAAATGAAATGAAATTTTTGAGTTTTACGTCCCACGGTTATGCCAGTTAGGCTAAAGGAGACGGTGATTATGAGAAATGAATGAAATGGTGGAATGAAGAAAGTGGGAGGAAACGGGAGAACTCCGAGGAGCAGGGTTTGAATTCAGGACCCCATGCACCAGAGGTGAACGCTCTGCCACTGAGCCACCGCGGCGCTGATTTTCCTTCTAAACGCACTCAACTTTTCTCTCAGTGAACTCAGAAAACATGCTCACTTATACTAGAACAATTTCAGCTAAAACCTTTCTGCATAAATTTCTGCCGACCCCATTAATATAGAAATACGGTATTGATAAAAGGTAGATTATCGAGAATGTTGATTGTATATCTAAAGTATTTATTTCAATACATGTTTTGTTCACGAGATAGATGCCCCCAATGTAGATACTGCTTTCGCCACTGACACAAAGATCATAACACTGAAAACGACCAGGTTATTCGAGGGTTCTATCCTCTGAATCTAAAGTAGCACAGGAACTGAAGAAAAAACAAAGGTTGGATCGGTTTTTCCTTAAAGAGTTAATTCCATGAAGGTTTACTGCGGTCTTAAGTAAATTATTATGAAGAAATACTCTTCCGCCAGCTGTTTAGTTTCTTCTAACAACAAGGGGAGGGGGCATGGTAGCTCAGTGGTAGAGTGCTTACCTCTGGTGCGTGGGGTCCCTGGTTCGATACCCTGCCAAGTAAGTTTGTGGTGGACATTATGTGCGTGGGTTTTCTCGGGTTACTTCCGTTTCCTCCCACTGTTTCATTCCACCAATACTTCCATCATCATTTACTTGCCCTTATCATCGTCTCCCTTAACCTAATGGGCATAACCGTGGGACGTTAAACAAAAATACATTTTTCCTTCTTACAATGTGTTCCTCCCGTAAAAAAATCGAAAAATAAAATTAGAATTGTTTAAGTAAATAATTAGTATGTGTGCTGCAAATCTTTCTCTCTCTCTCTCTCTTTCTTTCTTTCTTTCTTTTTCTTTTTAATTCAATTTTCCACTTCCTTAGGCTAAAGGATGATTTATTAAAGTGAATGATATGAAAGAACAGGTGGAATGAAAATGGAGGAAACGGAAAAATCCCGAGAAAACCCTCGTATATGAGAAGTTGTTCACTTTAAACCCAAATTACTTGAAATTAAACCAGGGATCTCTTGCACCAGAGGTAAATACTCTGCCACTACACCATTAGGCTCCATAACATAAATTGTCGTATGCGTTATTTAAACTCCTGCTTCTTCGGAATTTTAGCCCCTTTTTTAGCATCGAGGTTCCATGAAAGAAAGACCAATAGTTTAAAGTGTAATCCGAACAACCATTGTGATTCAAGTTATTTATGCTCTCCCATCGGGAATCGAACCACGCACGCACTAGCCACTAGACCCAGGGCTGGTTCTACCAAATGTAGAACACGTGCATTTGCACATGGCGGCGAAATCTGTCATAGCTATATTATTTAAAATAAATATTTCTTGTTGGAAACAGACTTCATGATGATGGTAGTTAAATTTACTAAGCTGATATTCTATTTGAATACTACATTCATAAATCATGTTTAGATCGCATTAGTTTAAGTTCAAATGGACAGCATGGACAGTATTAAAGCAAATGATCAAACAAATTCTAGCATGAATTGCATGATTGTTGTCAAATACAAGAACTCAATTCTCGAACAACAGCTGCTCCATTTATTATTTATCACAGTTTTGATATGAAACTAGTTTTGTCTTTGTCACAAAGACGTTCCTTATCATTGGAAGTGAAAACATTTTTTTAAAAAAGTTAACAGATGTAGAAGGAAGATCAAGAAATGAAGATAAAACAGCTAGTTGCACTGGGATTGCAAACAGATACATTGAGATTGAAGCTCGATATTGAATTCTATAAAAAGAATTACCATCTTTCGTCTGCAGGTATGTTTGCTTTATCTTTCACTAACATTATAGATCATAATTTAAAGAAAAAAGACACAACGAGAATGTATTTGTAGTGTTTAGGCCTCTCTGAGTGCGAGTGCTATTTCCCTCTAATTCGTTGTTCATGATGGGGTATCATACATAAAATCGTGGCTTTTAAGATTTGTTTTCTGTGGGGAGCTGCAAATGATCCAATTGCACGGGGTAGCAAATTGCCCTGTCTACTGTAGACCAGCAGAAAGAGCTGTTATGTAAACTCCTTTTCCTTTATGAAACTTAACAATCTTTCTCTCTGAATGCATTGTAATCTTTGTATTACGTAACATTTGATATTAACGAACTACGCAGATCTATTCAGAACCATAAATATGACAACTGTGTGTTTTTCTTGGCAACCATCAACCAACTAATATATATTTTATTGTATACTCTTTTTTTTTTAATTTCTTTTGTGGCCCCGTGTAGCGTAGTCGCTAACGCTATCATCTTTGGTGCGAGCGATCCCACGTTCGATTCCCGGTGAAGACACTCAGTCGATAAAGTTTAAGAGATTTTTCAGACTAGTCGTCCTGAATAAGGAATTTGTGGGTTTTCCTCATTCACATGAGGCAAATGCCGGGATTGTACTTAACACACAGGTCCCAGGCCGGTTCCTTCATCAATCCGTTCTTTGGATAGTGTCATCCGTCATACGTGACAAGCTAGCATGGCCATAGATGCCGAGAGCCCAGAAAACCTAATTCCTAATTCTCATTTCTTTTCTTGGTGGCTAGTATATCATTTAAAGCACTATGTGTCTTACATTAGTTAATTGGATAAATAGACAGCATGCACGCGCAGGTAAGAGAGATAATAGTACTTAGCCCAAGTGTTAGATATCCTACTCTATACACCCCACTCGCCTCTTAACAAGCGGGGCGTACGTCAGCTCACGTGCTACGGCTTTGAAAGTTGCTGACGGGGAAGCTTATCGCTTTCCAACGGGGTTTGGAAAAGGGGGAGGAGAGGGAGATTGTTGTATTCTCCAATGCTAGATCCTTTTCCTCTATGGATGAGTCGGGAGCCACGGTGACAATCTGACTGCGCGCTGTTTGAAGTTCGGGGGCTGAAGATCGGTGAATCTCAGAAATCGTCCATTGTCTGGTGACCGTCAGCTGGGCCAAACAGAAAATTCTCTCATACGAGAACCTCTCCTCCGTCATACTCGCACAACCAAATACTAGTTTTGCCATCCCGTTATAATTTTTACAAAGTGAATATCTCGGAACGAGAAAGGTTAATAACTAGTTAAAATTACCCAATATACCGTAATTACTTAAATAATGTTTTAATTTATTAACAGACCTGTAATAAGACTGTTTTACTACGCATATGCGCTATAAAAGCGTCTCTGTTTGGTTGGTTGGAATTTGATATCATTTGCAGCACAGAGGCTATATAAGACGTAGATCTACAGTTAAAGGTGGAATTTGAATCACCTTAATGCGTTCAGTTTCCAGATTCTTCCACCGGGAATCGAAACCCGGAACCCCATGCACCATAGGCGCACGCGCTTGGAATTAGACCAGCAAAGAGTTGCTATATAAAACTATTGTGTAAACATGACTGATAGAATGGCGTAGTGAATATTTTAGAGTACTTGCCTAGCGTTAAAAATGTCTTGGCTTCGATTCCAGTAGCCTCATTTAATTTTTCCACTTTTCCCTTAGTTTCTCCGGGACGGTACTCGAAATACAAGAACAGCCCTACCTTCTTCCATTTTCTTTTCCATTGTTGTTACTGTTATTAATTGTTAAAAGATTCCAGTGTAAAATTGGTCAGGAAGTCTATATGTCTATGAAGCTTGTTAAATGAATAAATTAGTAGTAATGCGTTAATTATTTGACATAAAGAGTGTCATGTTCAATCCCAGGTGAGAAGAGATTTGTGATTTTTTAAAAATATATCGTAAAAGTGGACTATTTCAAGATGCATCTCTATTCTTCTACGCTCAAGTCGCACACCTGGTGGAAAAGTGTTACAACTCAAACAAATGGAAATTTTGAGTTATCATCGCTCAAAAGAGAATATATATATACAGAGAGAAAAAATGAAATGAAACCTTTAAGGTTTACGTCCCACGGTTATGCCGGTTAGGCTAAAGGAGACGGTGATGATAAGAAATGAATAAAATTGTGGAATGAAGAAAGTGGGAGGAAACTGGAGAACCCCGAGAAAACCCACGAGCACGGTGTTTGTCCACCACAAAGTCTACACGGCGCGAGCTGGGATCGAACCAGGGACCCCAAGCACCGATTTCATTTTTCGATTAATTAATTGAGCTCCCTCGTGCCTAAGCGGTTAGCATGGAGACCTGGATTTGATTTCCGGCGAGAGCTCATGTGGTTCAGATCTCATGTCAAGCTATAGGTCCACGTCTGATATATCCTCAGTGCTGAAAGAGTCGCTAAACTCAAAAGCATCATTAGCATCATCGATTAATTAAGTGCATACAAACAACTCTGAATTGACATAATTGCAAATAAAAGTTGGTACTCTATTACAACTTAAATAGTATCCCTATACAATTCTTTTGGGGGTTACCCTATACCAGTGATGGGCAAACATTTTTAGGAGAGGGATCAAGCAAGGAGGGAGAACATTAGGCGGGTCAGGATTTTAGCATTAGAATTTAAATTTCTGGGCTTTCGGCATCTAAGGCCATTTAGCCCGTCACGTTTGCTAGCACACTATCCTGGGAAAGATAAGAAAGAAAGGATTTTAGAAGGAAGGAGACGGCCTGGGACGTATAAGTTACGTATCATCGCAGCAATTGCCTGGTGTGAATGAGGAAAACACAGGAAAACTTCATTCAAGGTGGTTAGGGATGCGCACGAGACGAGTCGAGACAGGACTTTCCAGACAAAATTCGAGACGAGACAGCCACAAATCTTGTCTCGTGCGCATCTCTAAAGGTGGTTGGCTTGAAAAAGCGTTTTACACTTTTCCGACCGAGTGTGCCCAATGGGAATCAAACTCGGGACATTAGGCGGGTCAATCTAATTTATTAAAATCAATTTTTTTCTAATGCTAATTCCTATTAATAACTGAAGTTTCTCATAATCTAGTTCGAACTGGAATGTTCTGATTCTTATCATGCCAGTCTGTATCTAATACAACTCTTTCGGAGTAACCCTATTCTTTTTTTTTAATTCGTCAGATTAGGAATCATGTCTCGAGCCGTAGTTTACCAATCATTATCTTATACCGTGAACAAAAGAAATTCGGAAAATATTTTCGTAATTCAAAGATGATTTGAGTTGTCTTCAACATATTACACAAAACGTGGCGATTTTTGGAGAGAAGAAATTTTAAAGAGAGATACTAACTTTTGCTTGCGACTGTACATTGTGGGATTATAATATTACATTATGTGTGATTATAATATTATTTGTACAAGTAATCTCTTGACTTGGTTAAAGTTGAATATTGATTTCATAACATGAGCTGCCCCAATTGGAACTTTTAACAATATCTGAGATGGCAACATTAGTTTTTCGCTTGTGTATATTTATAAGGATGAGATAGGGGCAGAGGAACAACGAAACCCTTAAAAACGTCTGGTGCATGTGCAAATTAATTCAGTTACAAATATTACCCACCACACAACAAGTCAGGTACTACACATCGACAACCGGTCGCTCTCTCCAGAAGTTGCTTTGCCCTGTTCAAGTGATGACCAGGGAATGACGATCTTGGAGAATTTTGTGTCGCACTATTACCATAACTTATCAATGTTTCCGATCGCCCACGGACTGTTGTTTACATCTTCCAAAGACCATGAGAAGGCCCTGCCGTCAGCGTTTCAGCCAAGGAAGTCGACTGCCGTCTCTGAATCTGGTGAGTCTCCCTGTAACGGAAGCGATCAGGTGACTCTGACTGGTGCTACCTCCAGTGATCAACAGGTGTCGCAGAAGAAAGTGGTGGCTGCTACGGAAATTCCGGCAGGAACTTTCTCTCTTGAGGTAGACGTAGCAACTTTACACCAAGTAGAAGTTCCGGTGAAAGAAGTAAGTTCTTTTTTTTTTATTATTCTTATTCTTATTGAATGGGATTTAAAGTTGAGATCGTGTTGCTAAAAGATCGTAATTTGTAGACTGTTTCCTAATGTTACAGATATTATAAAAATAAACACTCTGAAGTTTATTTAGAATGCCTAAGCTTCAACTTCAGTAAACTTTATTTGGCCTACTTGCCTACTTCGCTCAATATTGCGTATATTATTGTTTAAATGCTGAGTATTGTCTACTCTTTGTGTTTTCTTCCAAATCAGGTCTACATCGGAATTAAATAGATATTATATTTCAGTTAAGGTTCCTGTCGGTTCCCAGAAATTTAATAAACTATCTAAAAAAACAATATTAATCGACTTCAAAAAGCATAAAAAATAAAGTAATAAAAGCGCTGATAAGTAGAAACAAATAACTGCTCTAAGCGCTTAAAAGTTGGAAATAATTCATTACCATTATATGTGCCGACTTTAATATAGCGCTAAAAAGTAGAAAACAATAAAAACACTAAAAAGTAGACAATATTAATAGCACTAAAAAGCAGAAAATAATACTAATAAGTGCTTAAAAGCTGGAAATAATTCATTACCTTATGTATAAGAAAATGTGAAATCTGTGCCAAATTTTTTAAAAAGTATTATTACCAACTTTAATAAAAGTGCTTTAAAAAAGTAGAAAATAATAAAAGCGGTAAAGAGTGGTAAATATTAAAAGCTCTAAAAAGCAGAAAATAATCTATTACCGTTATATATTTAAAAATATTAAGGTCAGTGACATTTTGTTTTAAATATTACCAATTCTAGTAAAAGCGCTAATAACTAGAAAATAATAAAAGCGCTAAAAATGTCACAAAGCGCTAAAAAAATAGAAAATAATAATAATAAAGCTCTTAAAAGCAGAAAATAACTAATTACCATTATGTATTAAAAATATTGAAGACTGAGGCAAATCTTTTAAAAAATATATATTATTACAAATCTAACAAAATTGCTAATAAGTAGAAAATGATAAAAGCACTAAAAGTCGAAAATAATAATAATAAAGCACTTAAAAGAAGAAAATAATACATTACCATTATGTATAAAAATTTTGAAGTCTATGAAAAATCATTTTTAAAATATTATTGCCGACTTCAACAAGACCGCTAAAACGGAGGAAATAATAAAACTGATAAAAAGTAGAAAATAATTAAAAGCTCTAAAAAGCAGAAAATAATACTAATAAAATGCTTAAATACAGAAAATAACTCATTACCATTATGTATAACCAATTTTGGAGTCTGTGTCAAATCTTTTTTAAAAAACACTATTACCAACTTCAACAAAAGCTCTAAAAAGTAGAAAATAATAAACGCGCTTAAAAGTAGAAAATATTAAAAGTGTTAAAATGGAAATAATAATAATAATAATAATAATAATAATAATAATAATAATAATAATAATAATAATAATAATAATAATAATAATAATAATAATAATAATAATAATAATAATAATAAAGAACTTAAAAGGAAAAAATATTCATTACTATTATTATAAAAAAAATTGAAAAGAAAACGGTAAGCCCCACAAATTAAAACGTATAAAATTAGTTTCGAGTATAGTTTTATGAAACATTAACTTGTTTGACTTCGCACAAACTTTAACATTTTTTATATGTACGCACCAATAACGAATTATTTTCTGCTTTTAAGAGCATTATTATTATTATTGTGAAGAGCTTGTCAAATGACAAATGTGAAAATTGTATATACATCACATTATTCACAACGTTTAGTACGTCCTAACACAAAATGCTGATACATATAAATCTTTCACCCTAACTGATAGTTTATCGCTTACATCAAGATTTTGGATTTGGGGATCGAGAGCTGTAAATTTTCATGTTTTCGATCACGAAAATAACTCTTCCGCTATATAAAAACTGAGGATCTCGAAACTTCAGTGTGAGTTTCAGGAGAGTGATCAGCTAAAAGCCGTATTAGACAAGGGGAGTCTTCACTAAGCCTTACTGGCAGTAGTTAGGCCAGTATGCTTCAAATTCATCCAAATCCATGGAGGAACCATGTCCAGATTCCAGCAGATGAAAGGTACCAGTTCATTAATAGAAAAGTTAATGAGTGAAAGAGAGAGATTTATGTGCTGTCACATTTACTAAAGAGATACGCCACTACACATAACACTTTGTTTAAAGATATTAAATTCAAGTATCATATAGGGGGCATGGTAGCTCAGTGCTACAGCGCTTACTTCTGGTGCTTAGGGTCCCTAGTTCGATCCCCGGCCGATGGTGGACAACATCGGGTCCGTGAGTTTCCTCAGGGTACTCCCGTTTCCTCCCACAATCTCATTCCACCAACTCTTCCATAATCGCTCACTTGTTTTATTCATCCGTCTCCCGTATGCCTTGGCTCAAAGGGGATAATCATGGGACGTTAAACTGAAAGATTTCATTTCATTTCAAGTATCATGCAGGAACTCGATTAATGTTTAGGGCCGCGGTGGCTCAGTGGTAAAGAGCTCACCTCCGGTGCATGGGGTCCTTGGTTCGATCCCAGCTCGCGCCAAGTGAGCTTTGTGGTGGACAAACACCGTGTGCATGGGTTTCCTCGGGGTTCTGTTTCCTTCCACTTTCTTCATTCCACCATTCCATTCATTTCTCATCATCACCGTCTCCTTTTAGCCTAACCGGCATAACCGTGGGACGTAAAACTAAAGATTTCATTTCATTTCGATTAATGCAGTGTAAACAAGAAAATGCAGTCTTAAAGAATGCAACCTCTCGCTAAAATATAAAGTGTCTACTCCTCTAAAAATTATCCTTTAAGATTTTGCAGCAATTAATTGTAGTGTTTCTTAATTGAACTTTTTAATTTATTTGAATTATAATTCCTGAACATCAATCGGAGTTGATTCAATGTGTTTAAAACTAACCAACTGAATTTTCAAGTTTAACGTTCAAGTATTTGCCTGCGTGTTGGACTAACCAACTTCTCAGCCAAGTTATGTTGGTTGCCTACGAACCAGGCGTTCAACGGATCAACTATCACCCGAGTGGCATATGAGGTTGGAATGAGTCAAGTTGATCGCGTTTTAGAGAAAATCTCTGCATCTAGTTTTACGGATCATGATAAGTCAGCAAAGACTGGTGAATATAAATGTTTAAAACAAATCAGTGAATATGGAGTCGCTAGTAGTGGAGTGGGCATTAGTAATCAATAATGTCTTTAATTTAATTGTCCCATTCTCCTTAGATTTTAGCCTCAAGTAGGCTCGCACACAGAAATTTTTATTGGGGGGGATCCAATACTACAAGCCACTACGTCTATGTAGTATTGAACGGGTATTATTCTGCACCTGAAGAGACGATAAATAACTGTAAAATATTTCCACCTAGGTTTTTAGGTTAAATAATGATACAACTGGTTTGTTTTCATTAAAGAAAGAACACAAATGAAATGTAAGATCAAATTTTCCTGTTACATAAATAATGTTCCTGTTATACAATTACAGTTTATTGAGAACATGTACAAATGTACGTTGAGTTAAAAAGTTATCGGGGCGTCCAGACCCGATGGACCCTCCTGGGCTCAAGCAATAAGCCTAATTGATAAACATCTGTTTCATAGTTTTTTTTTCTTTTTTCTTTTGTGAACGTTATCATAGAACACAGACACCCACATACACACACAAAAGTATGTGTTCCCACGAGGCTATCAGTCATGTTTGTGGTCATCTCCATTTGATTCCCGGTAAGAGCTCATGTAGTTCGGATCCCACGAAAACTTGTAAGTGTACGTTTTATAGCCTCGGTGCTGAATGGGACACTAAACTCCATCCAAAAACAAAGATTATGTCATGTTGAATCTAATATATAAAAATAAAAGTGATCTTGTGGATGATCGCGTCACGAAGAAACAGCGAACCATTTGAAATGAATTTTCGGATAGAGTTATAACCTACCTCGAACTGGGCTTTTTATCATACTACTTTGACGAAATGAAATGAAATGAAATCTTTAAGTTTTACGTCCCACGGTTATGCCGTGTAGGCTAAAGAAGAGGTGAAGATGAGAAATGAATGAAATGGTGGAATGAAGAAAGTGGGAGAAAACGGGAGAACCCCTAAGAAACCCACGCACAAGATGTTTGTCCACCAGAAAGCTCACTTTACTTTTATGAAAGTACATACCGTAATGAGGGAGCGGGAGACCATAATTTATGCGAAAAATTGAGTATCTGATGAGCCCGTGAAGTTAGGAAGATTATATTCCAAACAGTTCTACCATTAAACATAGTTTTTTGTTGTAGTACCCTGCAAAATAAGCAAAATTGATGACAAGCAAAAATAAAAAAGTGTTACGTAACAAAGGGGGGACGGGTTCCGTCTTGCGTTATGAAGTGTGATAAAGGGGAGCGAGGGGGCAAGTGTAGTCAAAAATAGCGTTACATAATATGTAGACGACCCCTTATTCTTCTTTCTTAATCCATTGTCTCAAATAGAAAGATCGATAACACTTTTTTTTACACTCTTGCATGTCGAAATACAATTAAACATTCGCTTTTTATATCCACTGTTTTCTGTTACTATAATTGGCGAAGCTTGTGTTTATATATACTGATAGTTTGTGTTTACGTATGTGTTTATATTTATACAGACAAAAGTTCTGATATTTATTTATTTTATTTATTGAACAAAGTTCCGGATACAGCATAATTTTGCCATTTTGCACAGGGAAAAGTTAACAAGCAGAGAAAAATAAAAAAAGAGAAAAAATAAATTATCAACAACAACAACGCCAATAATATCAACAAATTGTGCAAAAGTAATGCGTTTAATTGCTCTTTCAAACATCAAGTAGCTTGAAAAAATGTCTACATCAGTTGTTAGATGTAGACTGTAGTTCAGTATTCTGTGAAAAAGAGGCCTCTGTATAATCGTCAACCTAGGGCGTGCAAGATGGAATAGGTGAGTATTCCTTGTTATCCAGAAAGGAACACGTAAGGATAATTCTTGAAGTAGGGTTTCCGATCTTAAGTTTCTATTAACTATTTTATGAAGAAATTCCGGGTCAGAGATATTTCTGCGTACTCAGAGAGTCTGGATATTAAGATATCGCAGCAGTTCCTCCTTAGATAATATTCGAAGTGCGGAAACACGAGAATGTACTATAGCAATACAGAAATTGAGAACAGACTCAAGTCTTAGAGAAATGTGTAGGTGAGGCCATGGCCCATATGGGAGAGTAGTATTCGATCTTGGGTGCTATTAGAGTTTTATAGAATGTTGTTAATGATGCCACAGTGCGTAGTTCAGTGAATCGGTAAAGAAGAACCAACATACGCATTAATTCCTTAACTATTGAGATGTAGTCAGAGAATGTGAGATTCTAATCAAAGATGCCACCAAGATCATTATGACTAGCAGAATATGTTATAAGGGAATCATAAATATGGTATTTGGAGGGAACAGGAGACTTTTTCAACCTAATTGTAATACTGTTATATTTCCTGCTGTTAAATTGTCACATTTCACACCAGTCTACAAGGTAATTTATGTCTTCCTGCAGGCCCTGGCGCAAATCCCGGGGGAATGAGGGAGACGTCCCCTCCAGTCTTGGAACTGGAGGGACTATCCACCCCCAATAATCCGATTTAAAATGTGTTTAAAAAATGTTGATGACAACTCTGCTCCCTGATCCTCCACAGGATTGCTTTTCAATTTCACAAATATTTTGAGCATCGCTTAACAAAAAAAAAAAAAAAATGATCTTACTCGTCTCTCTCCCCCCATGTTGAAGACAGATTTGCGTCGCTCGCTGCAGGTCAATAGTGTCGTGGAAGCACGATATTTCTATATATAATTTACAATCGCCAGTAAAAATATAAATGCTTTGTAGTAGATCTTAAGCAAGTAACAGAAAGAATGTCCTGTACAATGTTCAAATTTATTAGAAACAGTATATTACACAAAAGCAGTAATTCGAAATGTTCATTTTGCATAGCAACAGTAGTGGATCGGGGATTTTTAGACAGCCAGTATTTGTTATTCGACGCTTCTGCATGATGTTGCTCCCGTCCTTAGCCCAATGTGTTTTATTTCTTTGATATTTTATAAGTAAACTCTAGCCAAATAGTACACCTTTCAAAGGTTTGAGTTATAACATGACAATTCAATAAATTGTTACTTTTTTTTTATTAGTCACGAAGTTTAATAAGGTTCGTCTCAGTTTAGTGGCTATCATCCTCTCACAGAACGGAATATCTTAACAGGAATTGACTTACCAAATATTAATGAAATCAAAGGCAAGTGATACCTATTTAAAAATTGGAGCGCGGAGGCTCAGTTGTAAAGTGTTTCTCTCGGGGTCCCTAGTTCGATTCCCAGACAAGTAAATTTGGGGTGGACAACATCGTGTCCGTGGGTTTTCTCGGAATTTTCCATTCCTCCTACGTTTTCATTCCACCAATTCTTCCATTATAATTAACTTGCCTTCATCATCGGCTCCCTTTGCTTTCAAGGCATAATTGTGGGAGTTTAAACTGAAAAGGAAGGTTTCATATTTAAAAATTGGTATATACATTGTAGACTTCCAAGTCAAGTTTTACAAAAAGCAGCTCAGCATTGTTACTTTTATACCTTTTGTACACCAATGTTTGAAGAAAACGAAAGTGAAGATACAGAAATTAGGGGGAAACGCGTAGGGATGCGCACGAGACGAGTCGAGACAGAATTTTCCTGACAAAATTCGAGTCGAGACACGGCTCTTCCAATAGGAAAGTATACATTTTTCGAGTCGAGACATCACTTTTACAGCACATTTTCGAGACGAGACAGCCACAAATCTTGTCTCGTGCGCATCTCTAGAGACGCGGAAGACAAATTAACCATTTACTACTTAATGAATGAGGAAAATCTACAGTAAGGATACAGAACTTGAACTCAACTTTATCATAACTTTTTCTTCAATCACTTTACATTGATTTGAGACTTACATATTTTACCCTATTTTCCATTGAGAAGTACCTGTACTTCAAAAAGGAAAGAACTTTACACGAGAATTGAATTCAAATTAATTGTAACATGGACCACAGCCAACACTTCATTCTGTTTCAGGCCTGTTTCCGTTTTTGTTCACGGGGGTCTAGGGGGGCCGGGCCCTCCTAAAGCTTTACGGCCACCCTAAGATTTTCACGGTAGGATTGCAAATGAACTATAATATGGTGATGAACTATAATATGGTTAGGTGGGACTTCCCCTACATTTTAGGGCCAAGAATTTTAAGAATGATAAAAAAATCATTAAAAGATTGTGATCTTGACCAATAATTAGTTTTTGGATTAGGGTCCACAAAATTTTTGAACGGCCCCTAAATTGAGTTTTTTTTTTTTTTTTTTTTTTTTTTTTACGGAATAAGCACATCATACTGAGTTAACTGATAGTTTGGGTTTGGCTACACTAGGTATATGTAGTTCTCCAGATATAAGGCCTACAAGAAATTTTTGACTGAAATACGGTGTATATTGGATTTTTGGATCCAAAAAATGTACTAAGAAAAAATACAATACACTTCGGATAATCCGGTACATACAGGACTTGGCCAATGCCGATTACCGGAAATGCAGGACTATCTCATAGTATCTCCCGCGATCGCTAAACACTAAGTCGTGAACTGAATATAGCTATAACATAACGTTTGACACCGAATAGTGTTAAAATTTCCCTCTACTGAAACCAGAAGTTATAGATAGGGATGGGCACAAGTCGAGCTAAAACTCGATTCGACTCGAAACTCGAAACGAATTCGAGTCGAGTCAAAGGTACTTTTCTCGAATCGAGTTCCATGCTGAGTCACTGTTTTTAGTTCGAGTTTCGAGTCGAGTCAGGTTTGATAAATGGCTCGCTCGTTCAGCTCGTTTTAACTCGTTTTGAAATCATTACCTGATTAGACTGGAAAGCGAAAGCCATGAGAAATGTAAGCAGTAATGTGGAATAAGTTTAGTGTTGCTCACGAGATGGGACACTGGTCGCATCTCGTCTCGTTTCAATTAACGAGACGACAATGGATTTTTATAACTAGACAGCTTCAAATGTTGTGAACACCAATATAAGTATATACTGTTGTTCTTACCATCAAGGCTGAGACATGCACGGTTCAAGTTCTGAGCCCAAGCAGAAGCCCAACCCGGGTAGTGATGCCAACTGGCTCCGTTCGGTTCAACTGTGCAAACAGTTCGAGCAGCGCGGTTGGGATGAGCCATCGATTCAGTTCAGTTTAGCCATTGGCTCAAGCCGGCTAGGTTGGATAAACTGTCGGCTCGATTCGATAGTGAATGAGCTGTGAGCCGAGCCACTCGAGCCGTTGACAACCCTAAACCTGGGCCGAACAGTTTTGAACATGTTTGGCCGGCGTCCTATAAGTTTTAGGCCTAACAAATTTTGCCTCGATCCCGAATACTTCCTCCTCCGGAACTCAACCCAGAATATCGTGAACGATATCCTTGCCTCCTTGGCTTCACGAATACCGAGGTCAGTAGTCAACTGTTTTTTAGTATTCAGCTACAAACGGCCTATCTTTCATGTTTATACGCTGTGTTGTTATAATAATAATAATAATAATAATAATAATAATAATAATAATAATAATAATAATAATAATAATAATAATAATAATAATAATAATAATAATAATAATAATACAAGTAATAATAATAAGTTGTAGTAGTAGGCCCAGTAATAAGTATCATTGATAATAATTATATTGTCTATGTAGGATCCTTGAAAAAGTACTTGAAACTACACATATCATTTGGCTCGTTTTGGCTCGACTCGACTCGAAACTCGAGTCGACTTGGACGAAATTTTTCGAGTCGAGTTCTCGAATCGAGCTCAAAGATTTCTATTTCGAGTCGAGTTTCAATGAAAACTCGCTCGAACTCCCATCAAGAACAATAGGATAATCATTTCAACTCAAATACAATCAAAACTTAATTTTAAATCTACATTTTAAGGAATTCAGACATATAAAGAATTACTGTACTGTTGTAGATCTACAACAAATTAGACAAAGAAGAAAAAATCGTCATGCCGGTGCCGCACTATCGAGCCTTCCGTACTGTTGGACGCCGGACTAGCGGAAGTCTACTGTACATGTAACAAGCCTATTTAATGTTCATTTGAGGTTAAGTGTTAACGTATTAAACGTTAAGTATAGGTAATGTATACTACTACTGATAAAGATTTTATTCAAAATCAACGAGGGGCTATTGTTTTCTGCTATTGAGAATCTCATTTCTAGTGTTACAGAACTATGACTTAATTTTTAGAGTCTAAAATTCAGGAAGATGTTGTTATTAATATAATGATGTGTTTTCTTTTTAATATTTCAGGTTGCGATTGAAGTTGTTGGAGATAAAATGGTTTCTTTGTGTACTGCTGCGTGGCTTCCACTTCTACAGTTTGCAGATGACTGTCATAGCATGAATGTAAGACTCCAGCGAGGACAGAGTAGTGCTTCAGTGGTCCTACAATCCACGCGACAGATTAAAACAGGAGAGATTCTGAAAATGTGGTTCTCAGAGGAATTAGTAGCCATCTTAGGAGTGCCATTCTTAACTCCCAGAAATATACAAGGTATGCATAATTGTTTAATTATACTAGGATCCATTTTAGAGGATCCATAATGATTAGAGTGTTGGACTCATGTCCTCGTGATTTCGGTTCAATTTCCGACCTGTGCTTCCCAATTTTCGGCGTCCACTCAGCATCTTAAGAGTCTTCATCCCGGCGAAATTAAAATACCGATAATTTTACAGTAATTATGTGATATCTTCAAATAGATAAAAGATAATCGAAATGTGGAACAAGAGCGCCCTAGACAATATTATTTTACATGAGAAACCGTTATCACGACTCACTTATCTGCTTTCGATTTCGAGCCAATTTGAAAATCGGCATTTATTTTCGCGTTTCTAAACAGCTGAAAACGGAAAGCCATTAGGTGACTTGTGATAACGGTACCTCACGCAAAATAATATTGTCTAGGGCGCTCTTGTTCCATATTTCAATTATCTTTTATCTATTTGAAGATATCACATAATTTGTGTAAAATTAGCGGTATTTTAATTTCACCCGGATGAAGACTCTTAAGGCAAACTGGGGAATCACGTGAATAAAAGACATGATGACCATTAGATCTAGAAAGCTCTTGATACGCCTGTTACAGACAGGACGACGAACAGCGAGCTGAGAACGTGTTCGTAGCTAATCTGAACGTAGTTCATCCAATTGCTTACAGATGGCGTTTGAGTGGCTCAGGCCCACCAAAAAGCGCTGTTACATCAAATGGTTTGGTAGTTAGGATTTCTTTTCCTTGGAGTGTGTTCTATACCCGAACTTCTCATGCACCAATTAAGTTTTTGTGATGTATTTGGCGAAAGCTCTCAGGGCCTCGAACCACAGACACAGTTCTTGTATTTGTTGAAATTCCAATTCTAGGTACAGCCAATCATATTCGCGCAATGTCGAGAAAGAGTGGTGCCGTTGTCGGTATCGCTTTTCACAAGCAAATAATTGGCGTGGGAGAACCGGGTTCGATTCCCGGCGGGAGCTCCTGTGGTTCGGATTCAACGTTAACTAGTAGGTCCCGTCTGATATAGCCTCGCTGTTGAAACGGACGTTAAACTCAAAATCAACTCAACAAGCAAATAAGAAGAAGTGTTTTCTGCTTATCAAACTTTACAGAAAAAAAATAAAACACGTAATATGTACTCAGAAGCGATGTTTGGGGAGTGGCCAATGAGGCAACCGCCCCCGTCCAAGAAGTAGATACATTTCCCCCCATAAGAAACCGTTGTTCATAAAAAGGAGAATATTTAATAATAAATATAGGCAGACGCGGATTCAAGGGGGGCTATAGTCCCCCTTGACGCTCAGGTATACACTGGATAAAATGGGCTCAATCCTGCTTTACACTGGATAAAACGGCAAACTATGGTTTAGCCCCTCCCTTGATCATATCCTGGATCCGCCACTGAATATATCGGTATAGGAAGTAAAGTCAAGCATCTGAAAAAGTTGCTTACTCCTTTATTGGCTTCAGAAGTAGCATGTCGGCGCTCGAGTATTCTGGCCCAGCGGGGTCATTATTAGCACGAGGCCCCGCGCGCATCTAACGCCACTTCTGTAAGTACTGATTCAAGAAAAGTTAAGGGAGTACGGTGAATCAGTGGTAGAGTGCTTACCTCTGGTACGTGGAATCACTGGTTAGATCCCCGGACAAGTTAGTTTGTGATGGAGAACATCATGTCTGTGGGTTTTCTCGTGGTACTCCCGTTTTCTTTCATACAGGCGCGCATCCAAAATTTTTGTTTGTAGGGGTCCAAGGTTTGGGGGGTCTAAGAATACAAGACACTACGTTTATGCTGTACAGACCGAGTATTATTCTACAGCAGAAGAAAAAAAAAGTAACGTTTAAGTACTGACAGCTATATTCTCACGAAAAATGATCAAATTAGATTACTTTTATCAGAAAAGAAACAGTACAGATAATCAGTAAGGTGTATTCCTTACTTAGTCCATATCAAGTAGACCCTATTTCTCGACTAACTAGTATAGTTCTACTAAGAAAGAGTACAAATGTATATCGAGTTACTATGTTTTGGGGAGGGGGAGAAAGAGAGTCCGCCCCTGCTCTCTTATTATAATTCCATCAATTCTATCATCATCATTCACTTGCCTTAAGAGGCCTAATCACTGCGAAATTAAAATACCGCTAATTTTACAGTAATTATGTGATATCTTCAAATAGGTGAAAGATAATCGAAATGTGGAGCAAGAGCGCCCTAGACAATATTATTTTGCATATAGTACCGATATCACGAGTCATCTAGTAGCTTTCCGTTTGCAGTTACTTAGAAACGCGAAAATAAATGCCGATTTTCTAAATGACTGGAAATCGAAAGCAGATAAGTGAGTCGTGATAACGGTATCTCGTGTTAAATGATATTGTCTAGAGCGCTCTTGTTCCTCATTTCGATTATCTTTTATCTATTTGAAGATGTCACATAATTACTATAAAATTAGCAGTATTTTAATTTCGCCATGATGGGGCCTCTTTAATCACCTGTCTCCCTTAGTCTAAAGGACATAATCATGGGACGTCAAATTGAAAGATTTCATTTCATTTCCAAACTAAATTAAACAATGATTTTTTTTTCTGACATTAAAAATTTGATTCCAAACCAAAATACTGTTTTCCTACTTATAAATGTGAGAAAATGGTCTTTCAAATAGGTCTGTTTTATTATTATTATTATTATTATTATTATTATTATTATTATTATTATTATTATTATTATTATTATTATTATTATTATTATTATTATTATTATTAAAGGGACTGTATGTATATTTGGAATACAAGGAAAAAATAAATTTGGTAGCTTGTGTTGTTCATTAATTACGACAATATTGAACGATAATTTCAAGTTAGAGGTTAATAATATATATTTTTTTCTTTTCATAGGTGAACGTCGCTACGTCTGTCATAAATGTTCCCGCCATTTCGAAGTGCCAAACCCTCTGAAGATTCATCTCACTTTGGATTGTGGGCGTCTCAGCGTCGCTCGATTGTGGCTGCGGCTACAAGAGAATCTGCGTCTTCCCTCTTTTAGTGTTCCGCTTCCGAAGCCCCACCCTGAAGCCACAACAACGGCCCATCACACGAACTCTGCTTTCACTCCATGGCCCAGGCGACCCAGGAGAACTCTTATCAGTCAAGTGATGCAGCCGTTTCTCCCTCCAGGCCATCCTTCGCACTCCTTCCCTACGCTCCTCAGCACGCTGCCATTGGTCGAATCTTCCATCCTGGCTCCACCCTCTAGTTACTCAGCAGCCGAATCTCTGCACTCACACGCCGAGATGGAGACGCTTGTCAGCAATTTGGGGAAATCTAAGCAAGGTCATCTATGCATCTACTGTGGCAAGATCTACTCCAGAAAATACGGACTGAAAATTCATATCAGGTAAGTGTTCATGTTTCTCTCAATTTGTACGTAAAAAATCACTGGCGATTCTTGAATAGTGGTGCCTACGAGACTAGATTTGGGCCTATCTCGTCTCGAAAATGTATTGTCTTTTCTCGTCTCGAAAAGTATATTTCTTCCTATTGGAAGATCTGTCTCGTCTCGCTCATTGGCAACACTATTCTTGAGACGGTTCTCAGATTTTTCAAACAGAAGTAGAATTTTCTTTTAACGATTTTTAATGGGGAAAAGATGTAATGTTTAGAATTTACCATAATATTTCACACAGTAACGTGCAGTGGCGTATTTAGGGGGCTATCGGGATAAAAAACCTTCCCTCGAAATAAATTTGTTAGTTTTTCGCATTCCACTACAACAATAATCCTTCTTACCATTTCTAAGAATTTCACTGACTTTCCATTTTCTTATGCTCTTAGTTCAGCAATACTGTATTTGTCAAATTTAATTCCATATAATTGCGTTCGTTTTTTTCTTCCTTCTTTCGTCCATTCTACTCTTCTGTTTCTTTTCTTAGTTGTTACTTTCTTTTGTTCCTCCTATCATAGTTTCGACCGTTGTTAATTGTGATTTAAGTCGGCAGTCGTCAGTAACACCAAAACTAAGAGGAGCTGAACTGGTGTTCCACACCAACTTGCATGGATATCAACATAACGGGACTTCAGTTATTATAGCAAAGGGACATTTACATCGTTCAGTTATAAAGAAACGTAATGTTTGAATTAAAGAAAATCAAGACGGGGGGGGGGGGGATAAGTGGCTCGGGAAATTAGATAAGCCAAGAGAATGTTTCCTTTTTCTTCTATGAATAAAATAAAAGGTTACATTCACTGCTAAATTTTTGAGTCTATCATATAACATAAGATTCACCAGTCTGCAATTCTTGCCATTAAAACATCAAATTTATGCACAAATTAAAATATATTTAATTTTCAAACTCAGGTCCGCAATTGCCCCCACTACTTCCCCCTGTTGTACATAGCCCCTCCCGAAACAAAATCCTACATATGCCACTGGTAACGTGGAATAATTTTAATTGCAAACTTGGGGTAGTTTCATTAAAAATAATTGCAACTCACAAAACACAAGAAAGTATGTTGTAATTCCCGGCAGGAACTCATGTGTTTCGGATCCCACGTCAAGCTGTAGATTCTAATCTCTTATAGGTACCCTTAGTCACTAAACTCAAACCCAACCAAGTCCCGGGTTCGATTCCCGGTGCGGGCACTCGGTCGAAAAAGTGTAAAACGCTTTTTCAGGCCAGCCACCCTGAATGAAGTTTTCCTGGGTTTTCCTCATTCACACCAGGCAAATGCCGGGGTGGTACCTAAATTATAGGTCCAAGGCCCCTTCCTTCCTTCCCCAATCCTTTCTTCCTTCCCTTTCCCCGGATTGTGTGCTTGCCGAGGGACGTCATCCCTCAAATCGTGAAGGGCTAAATGGCCTTAGATGCCGAAAGCCCAGAAATCTAAATCCTGAATCAAACCCAACCAACCAAGTATATTACGCATATCTCTGCTCCTTTTTAACTGTATTTTAATGAAGACCTCGCATCTCTTAAGAGCCCCACACCCCTATTTTTATACGTTCGAAAAATTCCTTGCAGGACATACCGAAATTCAAAACCACTTGCTGTTCTGCTTTTATTAGTTCACATTTTAGTAGAAACACCAGACCAGAGATGGAATATATTCTTAGGACGCTCGATTCACTATATATATATATATAAAAAAAAAAAAAAAAAAAAACTTTTTGTTATGTATTGCGAGTTTATTCTATATTGATCAACGTTAAAACCAGAAGCGGTTGATTTCTATCACTTCCGGTTTGATTAGAGGGTTGAGATAGATAGTACCCACTCTGAGAACGCTATATTATATATATCGATTTCAAAAGTTCGCTTCTAGCTATCTGTTATAGTTGTTGCTTTATGTAGATCAATATTGAAACCGGATATTGTAGTGGATTTCTACCACTTCCGGTTTTAGTAGACAGTTAAGGATGGAAATGAAATGTATTCATGGGACGCTTGTTGACTTTCGAAAACCACTTCTCGCTGTTACCGTTTTCGCTGTATTGCGATTAGCGTTAAATCAGGAAGTAGTTGATTCTCATTCACTCTGGTTTATAAAGAGATCAAAGCGGAGATTGGACATATTACTGGACGCTCAATCAGGGGCGGATCCAG